>NC_139726.1:40160287-41360287 GCF_964211835.1 Anser anser
TCATGAATCTTCATTTTCCTCTTTCTGTGTTGTTATTCTATATAACGCTCCTTAGGACTCCTCACAGGTCCTTGAAAGGACCTTCTGCCTTTTCATTGCTTGGCAGCTCTCTCCGAAGCTGAGCATGTAAACAGCTATCTCCTGAAGACTTACCTCTGGTAATTGCTTCTGGTGTCTCTCTTTGAACTTTTTTTTTTTTTTCCATTAAGATTGCAAATTTTCACTGCAGTTAACTAAAGCCAGGATAAAATGTTATCATCAGCCCTTCTGCTGGTTTAAAAGACCCATGTTACATTTATGCCCCAGATTAGCAACTGTTTTACAACATGAGCTATGTAATTTGCCATTTCTTCATATCCATATCTTCACCCTTAGATCCCCTGCCAGACCGCTGTGATTGCATCAGTTTACTTCCAAATTTCTGTGTTGAATCAATTTCTCCCTCTTGCAAGCCAGAAACAGTTGTGTGTCAGGGGAATTTCAATTGATTAAATTTCTTCCCAATTAACAAACTTTTAATTACTGATTCTGGTATTGAAAAAAATCAAACACTTGTAGAGGCACAACTCAGCTCCCTTCTAGACACTTTTCCTGCTCCCCAGTCCCTTTGCCCTTCAGTGAGGCAAAGGGCAATGTGGGAGACCGGGATCGGTGTATGGTGGTTCCTCCTCTGCAGTCCCCTTCCAGTTGTACCTCATCCTCAGTTCTCTCTGTTCTCATGCTCAAGGTGGCTAGTTTTACTCCTGCTCTTGCAGGAGCAGCTAGTTTATTTTTTGTTGTTGTTTGTTTTTTTTTTTTTTTCCCCTAGCTTTTGTCCTATTCTCATGTCCCTACTGCCCTGGCATCTCTTGTATCTTCTGCATGTCTCCTCTTACTTTAATGTGTTTTTGCAGAGGCAGTAGAAACTGCTCTGACTGGCTCACTTTTGGCACTTGGTGGGTCTGGTTTGTCTGTTGCAGAGCCATCTGCAACTGTCACAGGGGAGTCTCTGAGCACATCCCACAGAGGTCACACCCCTTAGCCCCACTACCAGACCCCTGCCGATTGTGCACAATACATTCCACCCCTCACCTCTGTGAAGCACATACTTAAAAAACATTGTATGAATATACATTTTATGAATATACATTTATTACAAACTCTACTTTTAGCATAATCAGGTGATAGTTCTGCTCCTTCCTGGTGGTTTCCTCAAGGCTACCTATAATATTGGACCCTCCATATTATCCTGGCTCTTGCTGCTAATCTCAGGTCTACTTTCCAGGATGTGGTACAGTGCATATAGCTTGCCACTTGATCAATAGGACGTCCCTTTGTCAGATGGTATCAGGACAGTGTTAATAACTGTCCCTAGCCATTGGAGTTTTCAGGCCACAGGATCAGTGATCACTGCCTTTTCAGGGTTCCTTCCCCCTTGTCTGCAAACACCCCTCAGCCATCCAAGCAATTGCAGCCAATTACCTCCTTCTTCCCAGTCTTTCTGTGGGTATATCTTGTTTACACGGTCAGAAGGATCAGGTCCTTGCTCTACGTAACCCAGAAGCTCCAGCTTCCCAACAGCACCAGAGACATTGCAAGGGCACCTCAACGAGGCAGTAGCTGTAGACATACCTCATTCTTAATAATTCCTCAGGCATGGGAACAGGCACCCCAGGGCAGTAGTTATGGCACCAAGCCTGTCAGATTTCAGTAGGCATTTGGACAACGCTCTCAGACACATGGTCTGAATTTTGGGTGGTCCTTTGTGGAGGCAGGAATTGGACTTGATCCTTGTGGGTCCCTTCCAACTGAGGATATTCTGTGATTCTAACTGAGGATTTAATGCAAAATCCCAAGTCAGAGCTCTGACCAGTAGGCCATCTCACTTCTAATAGAGCCCAAAGGTTCCTGCTGGGATGTTTGTTACTGTCTATCATTCTACTTTTACTTGTGAATAAACTTTATGTAGGAGCCAAATGCTGCAGCATGTGTGGACCATAATGTTCACACTGCTATTTGGCATAAACAGGAGATGAGAACTAAGCGCTGGGCAGCTGGCATCCTCTTTTAGACAATGTAGGCTCACCATACAGCCATATATACTACAAGTCAATGTAGATCTGCACATTTGCTGCAAAAATTGGAAAGCTAGTAAGACTAGTGCTAAAACACCATCAACATTGATGTATATAATCTGTGACACCTTTGTGTGGAGATCAGCTTCTGGTGTTGGCTTTTTAGTCCCTGAAAAGCAGTTGGCAGCTGTTGCATCAGTCTCCTTTGAAGAGCTCCTGTTCCCTGAAAATTTTCCCTGAAAATTTGTTTGAGGTGGTCATTCGTAATCCTCACTGCACAGCATTCATGATTCCTTCTCTGTTCTCATTCTGGCCTCTACTTTCAGTTGCTGTGGGTGGCAATTTCCTTGTGCCAGCTTTCGCGTGCACCTGCGGACTTCCCAAAGCTTTTATTCTTTGTTTTCCCATTTGTTTTTTTCCTCACTTGTGTTTAGTACCTAGACACCTCAACCTCAGAACTGTCCAAATACACCATTTCTCACCAGCAGTGTTGGATTTCCCTGCCCAAAACCACAAAAAAACAACAACCAGGAATTGTTACAGGAAGTAATTTCAATGTACACAGGGTAAAAAAACTTTATTGGCAAATACATAAAAAGTAGACCATTTGATTTTTATTTAACTTTTCTATATAAATTTATATAGTTCATTTCAAATGATTAACTTTCTTTTAGCCACTACTTTTTAAAAAGTCAAAAGTAAAGATATGTGTAAAGATACTTGGGTTTTTCTGACCACTGCATTGTCATGGAAAAACCTAAACTATTTCTGGCTGTTCTGAAGTTGTTCTTCATATACCATCTACCGCCATTGAAATTAATGAGAAAATAAAAGAAGTGACCTTTGACTGAGCACATACAGTTTATGCGTGAGCTAAACAGCAGGATCCTATTTCATTCTTCTTTTTCCCACATTCTCTTTCTCCCTGCTCTCTCCCATCCAAATACAATTTGTAAAGCCTTCAGAGCCTTTCATCCTATGTGTTTCCACTGTGTTCCTTTAGATGAGTCTCAGCTTCATGATTCACATCTATTATCTTGTGTGGAAAGGTCAGCAGCACCTTTGTTTTATGAATATAATGCACTATTTTCTTCAACTTCAGAATCATTTCCACAACTCACAGACAAAATTCATACAGTTCAGGGTGCAGATAAATGTCAGTGGTACTTTAGTGAGAGTACTCTGAGTGCAAATACAAACCTGGACATTCAAAGTTAAGCTGTTTAAAATAAACCAATGTTTACTGCAGATCTGAACAGTTTTGAAGATGCAATTCCAAAAGAAATGTTAATTCTGAACTTGTGGCCACACCGTATCATTCAGCATTTAATTTGTGCCCAGCTCTCTGAAGGAGGTGGGCAAACCCATCCGCTACATGAAGCAACTGCACCCAACCAGAGTAGAAGGGAGCTTCTCTGGGACACCACCGCCACCAAGAACCGCGTGCTGTAATGCTGAGCTAGTCCCCTGCTATGCCACTGACCTGCTGTGAGGAGGCACACCACCTGGCTTGGAGGATGGGTTGGGCCCCTGCTCGTGACAAATCCCGCTTTGATTTATTTTCCACACCGAGGTCTGGGAAGCTTTGGCTGAAAACAGTGAAGACCCAGTGCTGCCTCCAAGCTGGGCTTGGCAGTGTAAGCAGTTAATTTTCTTGCTGAGGGTGGAAAGATAAAGTAGAGGTGTGTTAGAGCCAAGGGAGCCTCCTCTCCATTTGCAGAAAAAGAGGAAGGTAAAGATTTTTAGAGGAAGCGCTATGATTTTCCAGTACTTGGGGCTCATGTTGCTAGCAAAGATGAGAACTGGTATGTGTTTGGGTCGAGGGTACCGCCAGTGATGGTGTAAGACACCAATACTGACAGTAAATCCAGATTGCAGTTGTTTATGGAAAATTTGCTGTAGTTTTCTTTAGTTCCAAGCGTGCGGCTGTATCTGCACGTTCTAGTGTTTAATTTAAGGGAATAGTTATTTATTGCTCCTGTACCATTGGGTTAACAACCCAGACTATGCATTTGTGCTTTTAGGCAGTATTTTAAAACACTGATTCCTGAAAAAATTGAGGTAATTTTTTATTTTTATCTCCGGGGAGCTTGCCAAGGAGCCTTCTCGGACGGGAAGCTTCAGGGGTTGGCCGCGCTCGGTGACGCTTGCTTCGCCGTGCTTGGCGAGGGGCTCCGGGGAACCTCCTCACCACAGGGCCCGCCGTTAGGGAGCTGGGCCGCGGGAAGGCCGTTCCTGGGGACGGCGGCCGTTGCGGCCGTTGCGGCCGTTGGCGGGGCGGGCCCGGGGCGGGGCGAGGGGCGTTTCCCGGCGGGCCGCCGGCCCTGCCACCGCCGCGCCCCGCTGCCGCCCTCTCGGCCTCTACCGCGGCGGCACGGCTTCGCTGCGGCCCGGCGGCTCTGAGGTAAGGCGCCGCCTTGCCCTGCCCTGCCCTCCGCACCGCACCTGCGCCGGAACCCCCGGGAGGGTGAGGAGCCCTGCAGGGAGTTCGCTGTGGCGGCGGGGGAGGCCGGCCGCTTCCGTAGCGCTTCGCGACCCTGAGGCGGGCGGGCCCCTCCAGCGGCACGGGGAGCGCGGCCCCGGCCTCTCGGCCCCTCAGCCCCGGGCCGGGGTGCCCGGGGAGCAGCCCTGCAGTCGATCGCTCTTGCCCGCGGCTCCGCCGGCCACCGTGCGCTGCTGGAGCCCTGTTGGGCTGCGCTGCTCCAGGCTGTTCAGTAACAGCTTCGGGCATAAATGATTAACGGGATGGGAGCTGGCGCTGTGCCGGCGCAGCCCTTCATCCCCGCCTGGCTTTGCAGCCAAACGCGCTGAGCCAGCGCCGCGTTTGCTCCTGAAATGTTGCTTCACGTTTCTGTACGGGCTGCGGAGCGCCACTGCGAGCCCTGACCTACCCTACTGCAAGGTAGGGACGAAGGTTGCTGTGCCCCAGCTCCTGTTCCTGCACAAGTGCACCCGTTTAAGGATTTAATTTGTCTGTGCCATGGTAAAAGACTGCTGAGGTGATAGGGCTTTTTCTTTTTTTTTTTTTAACATTTGTTGTCCTTCTTACAGTGAATGCAAAATGTAGCCATTAGGCATGGAATTTGTTGGTAAGCAGAGAGAACTGGCAATGTCTTTTTATTTTCTATCATTATACAATGCTTCCTTTGCTGAGCTATAAATGAATAATGTAAGTTTCCTCCTCAGCCTTGTCATCATGCAGTCTGAATCACTTTTACTTATTTTCTTTAGGAGAGATAAGAGGTACCTCAGAAACTCCATCAGTTTCATTCCAGGTCACATTCTCCTGCATTGGTTTGGTTGATTCCAGCTTGAACATGTACAAAAGCTTTACATGCTTCAAGGCAACTGATAGTCTTCTGTGGGAATTCCTTTCTATTAACTTTATTTGAATTACCAGTGTATGTTATGAAGCATCTTTCTCCTGTTTCTTTGGGCTCCTGATGCAACCATAAAATGCCATCCAAAACATG
The DNA here is from genome assembly GCF_964211835.1 of Anser anser. Classification (NCBI taxonomy): domain Eukaryota; kingdom Metazoa; phylum Chordata; class Aves; order Anseriformes; family Anatidae; genus Anser; species Anser anser. The sequence goes on from NC_139726.1 coordinate 40,165,815, forward strand.
ATTATTTAAGGAAGGCTAGCTAAAGACTTTGTACGTTGAAAGTGGAAAGGAGTGTTGCATCTAAAATGCCAGGGCTAACCAGGAACACATTTGCACTAGCCATGCAAGAAGCCCTTCTGGGAGGTAACCTGTTGAATGCCAATAGTTAGAGTCTTTAAACTGGTGTGGGCTGGACACTGTGTCCTGCCACAATTGTTTCCGTGGATGCAGTCAAACTGTGTAAACATGGAATGGTTTCCAGGTTAGAATGGGCTGAGTTTTATGAGGCTTCGTCAGAGCCTGCTGAAGCTGAATGCTGCTGCTGGGTTTTGAGTGTTCTGCTAATTGCATTAAGGGAGTTGAAGAAATTTGGCAATTTAGGAGAACAGCAGGATCTGTTAAATGTAATGAGACACCAATCAAGATAAGGATTGTACTGTGTCAGGTGCTGTATAAGCATGAAACAAGGTAAGGTCACAACTCTGGGAATTGTACTGTATAAGAAAAGTGTTATGATTAAGATGAAGGAAATTAAATGTCCTTCAAAGTGTTTACAGGACTGCCCTTAACTGAAGGGTTTGCTTCCACAGTCCTTACCCAGGCAGTTACTTCTGAACTTAATGGACCCTGAGAAGGAATGTGTGCTTGAGTCTGTTTTGTTTGGCATTTAGTAATAAGCCTAAAAATTGAACACAAGCATCTCCAAGTAATTTCTATGTTGAGGAAGTTTGGGTTCTGAATCTAGATCAGTTTTTCTTACCTATGCTTTTTCAAAGAAAGGGAAACAAGGCTATGTCAGGATACCTTCTTACCATTTCTGAAATTTTAAGAGCATACTTGTCCAGAACTGAAACTTACGGTTTGGGTCTACTTTTAAGAGAAAGCACAAGATTCCAGTGGCCTGAAAAGTGTTTTATGTTTTACGTTCTCTCCTAGCAGTGGTGGAAGTACCAAAGCCATGCCTGTCAGTAGTTACAGCTAACCTGTGTTTGGTGGTAATTCCCCTACATCATTATATTTGTGTTCTGTTTTGCCCACGTGTTGCCTCCGTTGTCGTTCTAGGGACTGTATTTTCCAGTATGTTTTCAGGGCTCAAATCTTAAGGGTCTTTGCACACTGTTAAGTAATATTAGTCATGCAGAATACAAAAAAGAAAAAAAAATCCTCAAGTACTTCCTCAGAACAATCTGAAGTGGTGCTTTACGCATCCAAAGGAAAGGTCAGACTCCACTTCTTACTGTGCACTGGAGGATTTTAAAAGTAAAGCTACATAACAGTTTGGAGCAGAAGACTCAGGCACTGAGGCTTTGCACAGAGATCAAGGGAAGAAAAACAACTTGTAGGTGATTGTAAATTGTAATTAACTTGTTGTTAATATGAAGGATTTTATTGTCTGTGCTGCTCTGGGGGAATACGACCTCATACCTATTGCTGTTGCTATTGTCTCCTATATCCTTACTAGTTTTGTGTGCTTTCCCTATCCTTGTGTTTCTATCTCCTTCCTTCTGCCCTTTCTTCTCTCCTCAGATGGTTCATGAGTTTTCTCTTCAAGTTTTCTCCTTCATGTACAAAAATGAAGAGTTGCAAAATAGCTAACTTTGTTAGCAAAGTGTCTATTTTAGTCTAGACTTCTGGCATCTTAGTCCATCGCCTTCCCCCTGTTAAGAGTTACTTGTAAGCATCATTGTGTAGCGTTATGATATCAAAAAATTTGGCCCTGAACTTCATTGATGTTAGCAGGGGGCTGCAGAGTTCACACCTCTTTGCCCTGTTTGTTTCCGAGCACCTCAAGCTCAGGTAATGCCGTCTTGTAATACACCAAAGCCCAGCTCCATGCCTGATGTGATTTGATAGGATGGTCAGAAGAGCTAAATCCAGTTCATACCTGGTGTCTTGGCCAGTAGTGTGCACAAAATGCATTGCTCCATTTCAGAAAGGGTTGTAGGAGCACGAGGAATATGAACTCTGGGATGCTGGAGAGCGAAAACTGACATTTTTGACTGTTTAGTTTCACAGTATGTGAGTGGAACAGATGGATGAATAGGGCAAGTCTGACAGCTGTGACTTTTGTTTCTGAATGGAAGTGCAGCAATTTCCCTAGTTTTGGGTATGGATTAGAAGAAATCAGGTTTTGCTTATTAGCCTCCACTGTCTTTCCTGCTGAATGTTTGTCTGTGTGAAGTTTATTTGGAAACTCCATAATGAATTCCTGTGTGCAAATCCCATTTTGGGTGTGCGTGCATTTGCATGTAAAACCGCATAACCGAAAGTGTGACTGGGGCTGGGGAGAAGCGAAACATTTTCCTACTTTTCAGAAGTCAGCAGACATAATTGACCTTTTTTGTAAGAGACTTCAGAAACAAACTTTCAAATTAGTTAAGAGCCAAATGCTGGTTTCTGGATTATAAAAATCTTTTTTTATGAAGAGGCCACCGTACACTTCATACGTAATAGCAAATTTCCTCAATTACTAAGTGATTATTAAGCAACAGTCACAATGCTTTCAGCTATTATCCCAGTGCGATTACACTTACACTAGATCTCTAACTAAAAAAAAGCTTCCAGTGAGTTTATGTTTAGACAAGGCAAATAGTGCTGCAGACCCTAATTAGGGATTTGGAATAAAGTCAAAACTCTGCATGCATTTTCAACTTATCTTGTAAAACAACTAATATAGAATGCCTGTCTGTCTTTTAGTAATATGAAAGAAGCAATCCAAAAAATATGCTTGGCATATACATAGTAGGAAAGGGTTGTGGCATAATGTTTTCAAAGCCAGTTCTTTTCTGGGTTTGCTCTTTACTGAAGCTATACAGTTTCTTCAAGAGCATGAGTTACAAATGAATCTGCAATACTTTGTGACTCCTTGTCCTTTTCCTTCAGACAAAAGGCCCTTTCAATCCATTGTGGAATGGTCACTGATTTTCATGTGGTCATTCAAGAAAAGGATAGTGATTGGCCTTCATAATAGGCCTTTCAGTAATCTCTCTAGTGGTTTGCTGACTGAAAAAAAAATAAGAGTATGGTTGTGTACTGTATCCAGTGCTTAAATTACTGGTAAATCTAATCTTTCAAGTATTGAAAAGGTAAGAGTTCAAAGAAGCTTCACCTGTTTGTGAATACCAACGTGCTGCTGCTCACAGTTGGAGACAGATTTTCGTCTGTGTCAACTGGTATGTTTTTTAGTTTAATGTTCGTTGGTGAAAGGTCTGTTCCTTTTTTTTTTTCCCCCCCTAAGTGTTAGGTAAATTAAACCTGATGTTTCCATGAACTGTGTTCTTTTGAGGTGGTTGATGCTATTCTATGTCCTCAGTGGTGTGGAACAATATTATCTGCTTGTGCTGTGCATGGCCAAGTGGACAGTGAGTGATTTCTTGGAAATGTGATTATCCTGGAAAGTTGTGGGTATGTTTTGAGTTAGCTCTAAAGAAGCTCTGTTACGACTGTTGTATCAGCAGTACAGTCTCACTGAGTTGTTATAAACACACGCCCCCCATTCGGGGCAGTTAGCCTGGTATTTGTTGTCCTATCCTTGTGCAAAATCTGTGCAAGGATTTATGGTGTTCTGGATCTTATCTGGAACAGCACCAAAAGATAGCGTTTGTGTTAGATTTTTCTCAAGGTTGGTAGCTCTTCTGGATCCTGGTTGATTTGTGTTAGAAGCATGTGCACAGCTTGCCCTGAAGCTTCAACATCAGGACATCTGCCTGAGTATTCTCTGTGGTGCAGAGAAACGCACAGCTTTTTATTGCTGCTGAAGGCTGATGCATGCTGGCAGCTAAAGGGGGGGTAGATCAGAACTTGAGACTTCCTTATGAATTTAGATAAAACTGCCAAGAAAGTGTTTGGGCTTCAGATGACTGTAAGCTCAAGCATGTACTGAAATGGTCATTTCAGACTGAATTACTTCATAATGTGTAAATAAGAAAAGCTTTCAGTATATGCTGGCTTACACACACGTCCAATGTGTGGCTTCCACTTCTGCGTTACACTTAAGCCATCCACTTTTAATGTTTAAACGAGTGTCCTGTGTGAGTATAGCTAAAGGCACTAAAAACCCTACATTTGCAGTCTTGGTATGGTAGTACTCAGATTGAGTGGAAACGTGTTCAGAGACTGTGGTTTATGCTAGCCATGGAAAAACTTACAAGTCTCAAAATGGCATCACTGTGGGACTCCTCCGTACTGTATTGATGGAGGGAATAACTATCTTATGCAGTAATACCAGCCTGTACAGAATTTGATTTAGTGATCTTTAGGACTCAGTCTGAATAAAGTGTTGCCTTTTTTGCTAGTTGTGTTTTCCAATAATAACTTAGTGCTGGCTGAAAATTGTTTTGAGCTGGCTGGTCTGTTAAGCTGTTGGAATGAATTTGTGCTTTCGTGTTAGGATGAGAGCTTGTGTGTTCCTTGCTCTGGAGCTGATGAGGAGTGCGATAGCATGGAGACAGAGTGCTTGCACAGCACTTGGGTGGAGAGGCTTCCACAACTCCTGAGGGTTCCCATGTACTGCAGCTGCTTTGCTACTGCACTGGAAGAGGGAAACATATTTCTCATGAAAATCTGTGAAGAACTTGAGGGTTTTCTTCTTTCACTACAGCCAAATTACATTGGTAACAAACATGGTAGAAGCCAGAAAGGAATGAATGATACATCTGGCCAACAGAGGCAGATAGGTTGAAAGATAAGGATAAGAACAACAGAAAGGAGTTGGAAGATCAGCTGGAGTATTGGATGCATGGAGCTGTAGCATGGGTAGGACAAGAGAAGGATCTGCCAGTGGTGCCCTGAAGAGGTCTGCTAAGTGAGGGAAGTGCATGTGAACTAGAGCAGCTGCTGTGTAAGAAGAGTGCCTAGATGCCTTTGTGTGAAGAGAGCAGACGATGGTGGTTGGAAAGAGCCCTGGTGAGAGTGGAAGATCCTGCAGGCTAGAAGGAGCACTGGCAGTCAGAGGACACGAGGTTTTCAACCTTATATGTTTAGATACTCCAGTGGAAATGAAAGCTTGTGAGGTGAGAGGAAGAGGGGGGGGATTACAGGGAAGATCTTTTCTGTGTAATGGTAGTACAAGATCAGGGTTTGTCTGGCTATAATGGGAGTGAGTGACAGATAAGGATCTTCCTCAGGTATGGCCACATAGTTAAGGATCTAATGGAAATGATGGTCTTGCACTGATTCATATGTCTGATAGTGAGCCCGATTCTTATGGGGCTTATGCTCACTGAAATCCACAAGGCAAGTTTGCCCCACTATCATTGCTTTCTTGTTGCTCAATAAAAAGTTTTTCACTTGTTCTCTGTTACTAAAACTGCACACCTGTCTTTAATGTCCATTCTCTTGTGCCTTACTGACCTACACATGCTGATTTGTTACCAGATTGCTGGTGGGTCAGCAGGCTAGAGAACACGGCGTAGAGTTGATCACAGTAGCTGCAATGAGATTTTTTTATGTGGCAAAAAATATTTTATCCTAAAAGAGGTAAAATAACCTTCTGAACAGTGGTGTGTGGGGGAAACATTGGGCTGAACAGACAAGCAGCTTTACAGTAGAAGATCTCTGACTTGCTAATGTTTATCTCTGTGTGAAAGGGGACTGTGGATAGTGTCACAACTTGTCTGGCACATGCTTCAGTCAGGAAATTGACACCAGTGAAGTTGCACTTTTGTGATACTGGTGTAAATTTTGTATCTTATGATCTTTTTAGTTTTTTATTAAATTCTGCTATTTTTTTGTTATGCAGTTACTTTTTAGTACGAGATGGTTCTAACCCTCGAAGCATCAATGATGTATTGGGTCTGCAGCACAGAACAGCATGTAACCTCTCAATTCTTTCCTGTCATGAGAAGCTGAAGCCCTTCTTCTGTCTGAAATAAGTGAAATTTAGGTCCTCTGCAAGTTAGTTCCTGGGGAAACATTTCACACTAAGGCTCTGTCAGTGCTCCACATATGTTAGCAGTTCTGCAGCCCTTCTGATGTGAGGGCGGGTTGAGCACTATTTCCTTCCCCAGGAGTACTGCACAAGAGGCAGCTGTGGAGCAGGTTGCAGCAGCGTGCTGCCTCTCACTCAGGTGCTCCGGTGCTTATGCAGTGCTTGGTCCTGAAACTTCTGTCAGCTCTGTGAGCGTGTTTGCAGTCCATAGAGTGTGTTGCAATGAAAGGTGCTCTATAATGTGAAGAATCATATTTTATTTTGTAATGAGGAAGCCTACAAAAACAAGGAAATTCTGAACACGGGCAGACAGTTTGGCATTCTGGAAAGTCACTCTGCTGTTGCCTAACCTGGCAACAGATGGTCATGTATGTAAAATCATCCATTACACTGCCATCAGCAGTGTATGATGGGTCGCCTTTCTCTTCGCTAATGGGATGAGCTAAGATTCCTGTGGTAGCATTTTAACATGATTTCCTTCTCTGAAGTTACACTGTATCTGACCCTGATTATTTTTACTTACTCCGCACATAATCCAGTAGGAAAGGTGGGAAGCTTCTAATTGCTGTCCTGGTGCTGGATTTTCAGAGATGTTGAGCACAAAGTTTTAATTTGAATTGTGTTTAATCAGGTCCTCCAAAAATCAGACTGCAGGTGAATGGTGTTACCTTCCAATGCGTTTTAATGAGTTGCCAAAGAGAAAACCAGATTACTTAAGCTATTGCAAGGGACATATTAAATGGAAGAGGAATCATCTTGCAGTTGCAAGGTCTATTAAATGGTAAAAGGTTAGTTATTACTATTGTTGCATCATATTAAAGGAATAAGGCAAAGTAAATGCAATTCTTAATTAAACTGATAACAACTAAAACATTAAGTGGTATCTTAAGTGTGCTCTCTCTTGAAAATAGTACCTTCTCTTTAGATAGCAGCTGAGCCTGATATTAAAGATTCTGTAAAGTAAAAAGAAAAGTCTCAAGATTACTGTTACTTATGACAAAAAATGGGCATCTTAGATCATGATATAGTGCTTGTTCTAGGGTGAACTCTGACTATCAGGCTCTGCATCATCACTGAGCTGCCTGAGGTTTCTTCAATAGTGATTTAATAGAGGGAAATGGTCAAACAGCACCATAGCAAGTACCATGTTCTGTGATAACAAAAGACCTGTGTGAAGACAACTCATTTTTAAATCTTGGACTGTAAGGTAGGAGTGTGGTGAAGCATCTTCATTACACGTGTATGGGAGAAAGGCTCTTGCAGAGCTGCATTTCTCCTGCAGGCCTTATGGCAAGCATGGGAAAACCACTGGAGCTGGCACCAGCTAGCAGCCAATGTGCTTTGGAATGACTGTTGCCGAGCGTACCATTTTATTTTTTTTTAAACTAACTTGGTACCAGACTCCAAAAAAGCCTTTTCTTTTTGCAAGTTTAAAGTCTTCTGCCATGGTCTTCATGGGTTTTCACTGCATTTTTCAGACAATTTCAGATTGTAGTACTGACATGGAAAAAAGCTTTGGGAAAGAATTTGCTGTTAATTGAAATGGAAAATACAGAGTTACATGGGCTCTTGAACAGCAGATGGACTACTTAAGATAGAAGACATCAATTATTAAGTGACCATGTTAATGCAGATGTAGAAAGGTACTTGTTCAGGGGTGAAAGTTGTTTTCTGTTGTTTTTTTAAAACATGCAAAACCACACACACACACAAAAAAAAGTCATAGGTATACAAATAAACTGTGTAGTCAAAGGAAATGTTTGTTGAGCAGTCATGATAGGAACAAGGTAGAAATGTATCAGCTGCTCGTTTTCAGCCCTCTCTGGAATCTGCTAAGATTTCAGTACACGTGATACAAGGAAGTCTAAGGAAGTGTGTGTATGATCTGTACTGTTGTACACCAGGAATGAAACAAAGATGGTGGGATTTACTCCAGTCTGACACTAGATGCTTTTTTTACATCAGTTTCAAATTTTGTGTGGTTTCTTCATTAAAAGGGTCAAGCAGATTTATCATCACACAGCTTGATCCTGCATCAGGTTCAATAGAAAGAAATGGGACCCAGCCCTTGCCTTTCCTAGCTGTTTCCCAAGATTGTTTGGAATGCCGTTTCCATACTTGGAGCATACGCTGAAATTTCAAGCCATCCAGAAGTCTGGCTGCTTTTGATGAGAATCCAGGATTTTTGTTGTTGTTTTTAAAACAAAATAAGAGTAACTCGGAAGTTGGCAATTTTGACTCAAAGTGGCTAAATGAACTCAGGTTGATAATTTGTAAAAAAAAAAAAAAAAAAAGTCTGCCTGAAGTCGCATGAAGTAATCAAGTTCTCATAATTCCTTGAAAGGAGAAGCCAAGAACTGCTCCTAGGGTCCTAACAAGTAAATGTTAGCAGCCATATGATAACATTCATGCGATTACTGACAGATGTGAGCATTCCTCTGTGAGAAACATAAGCAGCTTAAGTGCATTGAGCATCCAACGATTGTTCCACCAAAATGACAAGCCACCAGAAAAGAACTACTTGTATAAAGCATCTTTCAAAGCTGTTACAAAAATGTCTGTGCAACTCCATTTCATATGCAATATGTGTATATAAATGGTAGGGCCAAAGCAATACCTAGATCTCTGCAAACTTGGGTGCGTTGCTGAAAATTTTTAGTTTCTTAATTTTTTCTGTGACATTAAAGCTGTGGGATTCAATTTCCAGTTGTGCAGGTATTGATTTGCCAGTTTCTGAGTTTGTCACTTAGGTGAAACAAGAAGAGGGGGTGGGGGGGAAGACCATGCAGATCTCTGTTCTATTGGTTTAAGTAATGCTTGTTAAGCAACCTAGCCCAAGGATCTTGTCCAGCCATGGCTACATTGCCTTTCATCTGGGCTTCCTCCAGGGCTCTGCCTTGGTCAGTTTCTGAATTATCATTTAGAATCATTTTGTTCTTTTTTTTTTTTTCAATTCATGGCTCTATCCCTTACCCTCCCATGATGATATAGTAGTAAAATTGAGGTCACAGTAGTATCCTCAGGAAAGTCTATATTTTCAGAAATCTCTTCTTACTTAAATGTCAGGTGTGTAAAGACTAGTTAATGGTATTTCTGATAATCAGTTGGATTTTACATCCTATTAGAATACTATGTTTTGTCTTGAGGCTTTTAATTATTTTGACGTATTTTTAATATAATATTATAGATATATTTAGGAATACCCTAAGCTTGAAGGTTTTCCTTAAATTTCTGTTACTTAACCATAAGGCATCAGTGCTGAAGGAAAACCCATCAGGAGTTTCACGTTTGTTTCTTAGAAGGCTAATGTTATGTACTGTGCTCTATTATAGTTCGTATTTCTTTTTTGCATTTGCATTACGTTTGTTTTTGGGTTGGGGAGGGACAGGTCAGTTGTGGCAGAAGACTGCACTCTGAGTTTTTCCTTTTCTTCCTTAAGCTGGAAGTTTTGACATTGATCATAGGGAATTGGTGACAAACAAATTAATATGGCCTAATGCAATGATGAATGGCTGTCCTGTTGCTACTATTTTTAGATATGAGAGATTAAAATAATTGCCTCCCTCCTACCTACACCCCACATAAAATGCCTTTTCCATACAGAATGTTTGTAGTGCATTAAAAAAAAAATAGAAGAAAATTGTGTTTCTTCTCCCTTCTTTATTTTAGAGAAAATATAATTAAAGTAACTAAAGTGTATAAAGTTTCAATTCTTAGAGTGCAGGACTTTAAAACAAAAAAAATTTGTTTTCCTTTTTCTACCTTTTAAACTCATTCCTGGAAATCGTGTTACCAACAGGCTCCATAGTCCCATGCAACCATCTCTGCCTTTATATTTAGAGGAGGGATGTAGTCCTGCAGCAACAGTGGCAACCACAAGATGGAAACGGCTGTAATATGTTATATTCAGCACATGCAAAAATCACATGGAAATCTTGCACTATAAACACTCTAAAAGTGATCAAATTCTAGTGCAAAGTGAGCTACAAGGTGAAATTTGGGGGTTCAGTTCTTCTGATGCATGCATAAAGCTGAATTGTTGCTGTCCTTCTCATGTTAAAGTGTGGATGGGAATGGGATAGAGAATTGTTTATAAAATGCAAAACTGAAAAAATGCAAAACTGAATAAAAATATAAATGAGATTGTTTCAGTGGTTACCTAAATCATACAGTTTTGGTGTTTAAGCCTGGCCTGTCCAAGGTTGTACTAAGGACCTCTTATCCCAGAACCAATGTGCTCTGATGGCTCAGGCACTAGTCTAGTAATCCATCTGTTTTTCTCCCATCTCTGCTCTTGATACATTGCATTACCTTTTGTTCCTTCCTTGCCAACCTGCGTTTCCTTTACTGTTTTTAAGTATTGCATGTTAGATATCCAAAATGCACCTAATGCAATTAATCATAACTCTTCCTGCAGATACTGAGTTTACCTGCCCCCTAGAGATGAGTTTCTGACATGAGTTTCTAAGTCTTTAGTATCATGATACTGCATCATTTTATTTTGAAGGTCTGGGTCTGTGAAGAACGGAGCACTCTTGCCCAGTTTCTGATCAGTCTCTGATCAGCCTGTTGCTCAGTTACAGGTATTTTTGTTGTTGTTCTCTCACCTGTCCCCTCTGTACTTTGCATGTGGATTTCAGCCATTTGCAGATCAGGTAGAGATTGTTTCACTCATTTGGCAATTCTGTAGCTTCAAGTATAGGTTTAATGCTGAGCACTTGCCAGTGACAGCAGTTGTATATTTTAACTAATGAAAAATACTTGTATTGCTGTATTTTAACTCAAAATCTGTTTTAATTGGAAAGTTGCAACAAATTCATAGCACTGTTCAGAAAATGTTGAATGAGTCTTACTGTTATTGTTTGCTGGAACTATTGTACCTGAACACACGGAAGGAAAAAACTCTTCTAAAAATGCCCCAACCACAAATGGCTTCTGACCCTGAGGCCAATCATAAACTTCCAGGAGCAATACAAATTAGGGTCCTGTGAAAGCCAGGAGTATTGTTTCCCTGGATAAAATGATCTGAATCTTGTAAATAGTAAAGGTAAGAACTGAGACTCAAGACCGGATATCCTGATGCATACTTTTCTGAACATCTATCAATATAATGAGATATCTTGTTTTGATTAAAAGCTGATGAGGGCACCTCATTTTTTTTCCTCTATCCAAACTGGCACTGTATTAACATCTGTGGCTAATATAAAGCATCATACATGTTGACATGGAAGGTCTTCCTGGCCATGGGAGCAGGGATGAAGAGCCAGGAGACTCCTCCATGTTGTGGAGATACTATGCAAGGGGAAATACAGGGAGCAGTTCACAAGCTGAGGGTGACAGTGTCTTTCTGCAAGTCTTACAGCTTCGCTGTGAAATGGATTAGGGCTAGACATGCAACAGTTTTCCATGGCTATCAAATGCTGTTGACTCAGCAGCTCCTGATGGTTTCCTCCCACTGCAACAAGTGGTTTGGATTGTGCAGCAGCCCATGTGCCTGTACTCTTCTACTGTGAGTCTCCTGGTAGCACCTTGATTCACTGCTCTTAATATTCTGCATTCATAGTAGCATGTACCTAAAACACCATTTCTCATCTAGAGGGTCTCACAGGCCTTTAGGAACCCTAATCAGATACTGCAGGAAATAATGATGAAGAGTAGCAACAATGGACTTTCAGTCCATTGAATACTAACAGTTTGATGTTAGTATGTTGTGTGTTAAACGAAACATTTGATTATATACAGGATGTGAAAAGATGTAGGCATTTCACTCCTGTTTTGTACCTCGGTTAATTCTACTTTTACAGTGTGCTGTAGTCCTGAACATACACCAGGAGTTGCTTGTATGGCTCATCAAATTCATTGGCTCTAGTAATTCACTTGGAGAACAGAAGCATACTTCAGAACTGAAGGTGAAGAACACTAATGTGGCTGAGGTAAATTCTGGTTTTTAGCATGTTGGCCCATTGAGGTCAATGCAAGGTGGTCAGGCAGCATGTGCGTCTGAAATCTGCTTCAAATGTTAATAGATTTACTGACATATGAAAGCCTCATTTACTCATACTGAGAACTGTGGTTAAAAGGATTACGTTGAGTTCATTTCATCGGTGATGTGAGCAGAGAATATCCATGCAGCTCTGTCTATGAAAGTTAAGAGACCATAGGAACAAGAAAGGTAGGTTGTAGCTATATTTGTTTCTATTGTGTTCCTCCCCTATTCTACATAAACAAGCAACAATTTTAGGGCATAAAATGGAAAAACATGTAGCATCAATATACTTCGTATGTCAATGTACTATGAGTTCAAAAATCTGAAACAAGTGTAAGTATAATAGTTCTTAAAGCAAAGGTTGGATTAGAGATGGTAGCTTGGCCACGTTGCATGCATATAAGTGTCTTCCAAACAACTTTGTCATTAAATGTAGCATGTCATTTCTTTTTATTCAGTGTACCATAAAGTATGCAGACTATGTCTTGTGGATATTGCTGAAACAAACTTCACAGTTGTTATACCAAAGACACTTAGAGCAGATGTGCCAAGTTATAAGCCAGTTGCTGAGGTAGGGTCAACAGTAAATATGTGTTTGTTTCTAGGAAAGTAAGTACAGACTGCAATTCTGAATCAGCGATCCATACAGGGGGTGCTATGCCAATAAACTCAGCCAAGCTATGATTTCCTTTAGCATAGGGTGGATCTGAGTTCACTGGAGACATTCCAGATTTGTACCAGTACTTACTTTTATCCAAGCTCATTTGCAGAAAAGAAAGCTGTATTTTTGCTTTATATTAGCAAAAATCCTTCATAAGTAAAGGACTGACACAAGCATTTCAGCTGAAGCCTAGGCCAACACACTTTAATCAAAGAAACAATAAGTTCCAATATGAACATTTTGCTCCAAAACTTTAGAGGTTATTTTGTTATTCATATGTCATTCCCATGAAATGGCATAAGTTAGTGTTTCATGGATCCTTGGGTCTCAGGGCTGTGAGAGCTCTGCATGCTTTCCTTTGTGATCTGAAATACCACACAGGAATGAGATCTCATTATACTCATGACTGAATTTGGCCAAGATCCCCTGGGTAATTTTGCTCCTCCTTCCTATTAAAACTTCAGAAGAATCTAAAGCTATATTTGTAAATTGATTTTGTTATACATTTTTTCATTATGGTCCCATTCTTAGAATTTGTATGCAACAAGAAAAGAGGGTATTTTCCCATTCTACATGGAGGGAAGTAAAGAGTGGACTTTTATGTTAGAAGGAGTGTATCTAATCCCAGGTGCTCTATAATATAAAACCTAGGGCACATGCTTCATGGTTCTGTTCAGCTCTTTGTCGGAAGGAAAGAGTGGTGTGAAACAGTTTAGAGGACATCTGGCTGGGAGTTCTCAGTCCTCCTCCTTTCCAGAAATCAGAATGGAGTGAGGTGGAGCAGACTGGAGGGATCCCATTGGCTCTTGAGCAGAGTGGGTGCTCTCAGAGCAGGATGCAGTGCTTGCTCCCAAGCGTGATGCTGTGTGCATCTCTCTTCTGGGCGTCCTGTCAGTAGGGATTGCCAGGTGCAATCCCTACTCCTTCTTCGTGCTTCATGTCCTCTAGGTTGTTAGAAAAGTGGACTCTCAACACTGTAGATGTGACGTGATTTAGTATCAATGAAAGGTTCTGCTCTTCCTGTTCCTCTTGTGATGTTTCTCACAAGTACAGCAAGGGTGGTGGCAGTAGACCAAGTTTCTTGAAGCCCCCCTCTCTCTATGTCCCAGTGTAACTTGGATGGGACGTTTCTAGGTGCAGTCTCTAGTTGGGTCATTTAGGTATATTTTGGTCACTTAGTTGGTAGCAGACAGTAAAACCCAGTATCAGCTGGGTGTTAGCATCAGGAAAAGTTGTAAATCTGTTCCTCAGGATTGAGCTTTTTGGTCAACCCCTGCAGATTGCACAGCATCTGCATATTCCATGTGTTAAGCATACCTGCTGTACCTATATTATGTTGCTTTTAGTGCTGATCTCACTGTCATACCTGTGCCATTTAATTTCTGTAATGCTGTCTACTAAATTGCACCATAAGCTCACCGTTCACAGCACTGATACATTATCCACCTTGCACTGATTATGTTCAGTAGGTGCCTTTTTTGTGTCCTGAAATTGTACCTCATTCTGTGAAAAGCACGTGTTCTCGAATACATTTTCACTGCCTACTGTTTATTTAGATAAGCAATTAACCAACTTTTTTAAAAACATCTTGTATGTATTATTTTGTTTGTCAGATTATGATTGTCTTGAAATACATATATATACCAAAATATACACACTGGTATTGTTAGTAATAAAATGTTTACTTTAGTTTTGGGTCAGTTGAAAAAAAAAAAAGCTTCATAAAGTGCTGGAAAAAAAATATTTGAGACAGAGGGCATGATTGATTTCACTTGAGTGTGCAAAATATGAAGTGCTAATCCTTTCATAAGCTCCTGTTCTTCTATTGGAAGGCTGAAGACAGATTACATGGTGGATGTGCCAATTTGAAAACAGTGGTGATAGTATGGTAATTGAGAATGAGGTATTCCAGCTGCCATTAATCGTGGAAGTTGTAAAATGCTTAATTGTTCTGATTTAGTAGAGATGAATGGGAGGATAGTTTCTGCCCAGAAAATGACACTGGATTTTTTTTGAACTTAGTTGTGTTTTTTATCATCTTTTAGAATTAATTATAAGATTATTTTGTGTAAGCTAACGTACATATATTTACAGGGGTCTGCACTGAATATTGTAATAAATCTGTGGAGCTTATTTTTAACTTGTCACCACTTACGCTGAGACATTATTTTTGAGTTGCCTAACCTCTATAAAAGCAAGTTTTTCTGGCAGCTTGGCCTTTCAGTGTGCAAAATTGGCAAGTAAAACTCACAATGGACTTGAAGTGGCAGCAGAATTCAATTAAGAGGAGAGGCAGTTTTCACACAGGTGTGGGAGATGTGTAGAGTCCGCAGAGTGTATGGACTCTTTCTCAGTTGTCTTAAGATCTGTGGAGGCCCCTGAAGTGTATAAAAATGGAGCTCCCAAAGCTCCTCTAGGCATATCCTGGCTCATCAGGGTATCAGTGATTGCCTTAACCAGGGCTCTCCAGCTTTGTGATGTTGCTTGGTTACCATCATTCCCACAACTCTCAAATAAAGCAAAGCAAATGTGTTTTGTTCTGTTCTTTTTCTTTAAAAAGTTCCAGTTTATGGACTGGTCTACTGTATAGATCCAAAAAAAAACAGAACTGTAAATCCTCTGCAGCTTATTTAATGATCATTTTTTTCATCAAGTATTTCACTTGGCTACTCACAAAAGCTTTCTATTTAAAATATGTTTTTGTCAGTTTATTGGACTAATTCTAGGATTCTGCACAAACTCATTAAGTTCAGAAGCTAGAATCCTGGCTAGAAGTATAGAATAACAAATAACGGTTTGTGCCATCAAGTAGACTTATCTGTCTTGCTAGCTGCAGCTGGTAAACTGCCTTGTAGATATGCTTTACGTGCATCCTTTGAGGGTAGGGAAAAGGCCACAGCTTAGCTTGGAATGCATTAGAGAATATTTCATTTATTAATGATGATAATGAAGAACTGGCTTAACTGTTGGCTGATGATCTCATGTCATTTTGAATATTTCTGAATGTAGCCTCAGAAGTCCTGTCCTTAGGAGGATAATTTTGACTCATGGGCTCATGTGTTTCAGTGAAAATCCTCATCTCAAATCCAGTTAGCCAATCTTGACAAAGTATATGGACACTGGGAACTGAATGTAGCATAAGTGCCTGGGTAGCTGTTCTGTTGTCATCCCTGTCTCACGGAAGAATCTCTGTGAAATGAAAAATATCTTTTTTTAGTCACCCTCAGGCTGAAAGAGAAAAAAATTGAGATGGCCATTGTGTTGGGGGTTGTTTGTGTTTTTGTGTTTTTTTTTTTTTTAAATGAAGTTAATTCCCCAGATAAGGTTTTTCTGGAAACTTTACATGTGGATGAGTTTCTTCATAAGCAGTAAAAAGGTTTCATAAGTCTGCTAGAGTCATTAACTGCGGGCCTAGACTGAGTTACAGAATTTCTCTTACTGTTTCTGAGAGCAGAGAAGGCTAAAATAATTGGAGATACCTGAGATCACCCAGAGATTGAGGAGGAAAAAACCCACATCTATGTAAACAAACTGTGGAAGGATCTATCAAAAGTATGGACGTGGTAGGAAGCAGGCAGCAATTCTTGTGGGAAGCAGAAAAGCATTGCCTGATGCTAGCTGTCTGAGTGCTAGTGCTTTAGCAGTGCCCACAACTCAGTCCTCTCTATTTTGCATTTACAGAGAGTCTGGTGGTTTAGACAGTGAACTTCTGAGAGAGGTTTCCCATCTAGTGAGATGCAATGTGTTTAACTGTGTGGTGTTAAGTTTCTAGTGCCATATGGTTCATGTATGTCTGTGTTACAGGTCCATTCCAGCTGAAGTTTGGTCAGTAGCAAATGGATCAGGCCTGTAATGCATTGAGAAGAAAATACTGGCTGGTATTGAGATAGCAGGAATAATGGACTGAAATAATGACAGGTCACTGTTAGGGGAGTAAAGATACTTAAAGACTTTTTACCTGTGGACTTGTTTTAAAAAAACTTGTTTGTAAAGAGTCTGATGCCTATCTTGATGCTCTAGCTCATCCATCATGGAGCCAGAAGAGTTTGTATCGGGTAAAAGAAGTGAATTATTGATATTCAGGTCCTTTAAGACTTACAGCAAACAGTTTTCTTTTTTAAACCATGCTATTTCATGCTGGCTGAAATTGAAGCAGTGCCAGTTGTATGTCTGATTGCGTTGTATGCTCTCTGCTGTGAGAGCCTTCAAGAACAATTTTTCTCTTTGAAAAGACCACACAGCATTTATAAGTTTTCTTCCTCACTGCAGCTGTTCTTCATTTACTGTAGTTCCCTCCTGGATTGGTGTTGAACATGGATCCTATCCTTTGCCCTACTGTGGTATTATCCCATTTGTGTCACTGGACAGAAATCTGACATAGGAGGTGAGCTGGTCCAGTCCTGAAGCTTTTATTTGGTTGTTTCCCAATCCTAAAGTCAACAGACTTTTTGCTATAAAATCTTTGGCAAATACCAGATAGAAGATGATTTTAGTCAAGAAGCTTGCGCTGCATTCTGATTGTATGCTCTTTTGTTGTAGTAAGAAATGCACATTGTAAGCATCTGTATGAACTGTCCTCTGAAAGCTGGATTCTGCTGGCTATCCTTAACACTGCCTTCCTTGGCAGGAGCTAG
Organism: Anser anser; assembly: GCF_964211835.1. NCBI lineage: Eukaryota > Metazoa > Chordata > Aves > Anseriformes > Anatidae > Anser > Anser anser. The sequence continues at coordinate 40,183,004 of NC_139726.1, forward strand.
AAACTGCAGCAAACAAAATGAAACGTCCTGGCTGAGCAGTAAAGACAGGCAGAGTTCAGCCTTGGGGAGGACATTACTAAATGGCTAGGTACTGAGGTGCAAAACGGCAATTCTGCAATTATGTTGAAGCTGAACAGTGATAGACAAGGAGCACTGCTTACACTGACTACATCCGAGCTCCCAGTCCACCTGTATTGGGCATAAGGTTGAGGCTTAATGTCTTAAGGTTTGACTAATTATAAAAGACACTGAAGTTTGCTTTCCATGTGCTAAATAACTGTGCATTGGCAGCTAGGGAAGTGTGATTGACTCACTAGCTTAGGCCAAAATCTGAAAACAAAAAAGGTCCAAAAAAAGCCTAGTACCAAAATTCTCAACCAAGTTTTGCTGTTTTTGTGTAACAGCCAATGCTAAATAGCCTCTGCATCCAGTCACGTCAGCTGTAGACTCTGGTTCTCACACTGTGTTCCTTCAGTAACTCATGGCTTCTGATTAAATTCAGAGTTCTGTTGGGTGCTACCAGCTTTGTTTTAAGTTGGGGTTTTGATATAAGACTGGAGGACTTTATTGCTTGCTTCCACAAGGTTGTGAGTTAGATACAGTCAGGTAATTTTCAGTTATTTTTAGTGCTGATTTTTGTCCCTAGGCCATATTTTAAACTCTATTTTGGCCTACGTTTAGGATATTTCCTCAGGAATGGAGGTGTCAAAGGTTATATTTACTGTTAGGATCTAGAAGGCTCACAGGGCTGCAGTGGATTTAGCAGAGTGCAGTGTTTGAGCTCTCCTGTGTGACAGGTGGATTGTGAAACCTCAGGTGAAGGTTGGGGTCAGGACTAGGTATCAGAAGAGAAGTGGTCAGAGAGCTTGTTTTGCTCGTTAAAAAGTGTAAAGCAAGATTGCATAGGATAAAGACTCCTATCCAGAGTTAGAAAGTTTGGGTCTGCTCTCTAAACCCGTTACAGCACACATCCCTAGCGACAGCTGTTGTGATCTAGATTGTATCTGAGCAGCTGGTTCTAGTGCTCATGTGTGTCGTGTGTCACATTTATACCAGGATTAGGGAGCTGTTAAAAAGATCAGAGTTCAAGGTGGAGAGATTTAAGTGCTTGGTTTATTTGTATATTCTCCAAGGCTGTAGAGCTGTGATAAGACAAAAATGTAATAGGAATCGCTGCTCATGTTCAGTTTTGGTGCTGTTACTTGTCACTGAGTTCTCTTTGATGTGAGGTTTGGGGATGTGATGTCTGAATATCTGCTTTTTTGTTTGTGTCGCATTGGAAGGTACAGTGGTTGAAGGTTCTGAGAGGGTGTTTAATGGTGTTTCTTCCACACACAATGCTTTCACCAGCCATAGATTTGCCAAAACGGGATATGGGCTGCTGTTTTTAAAGTGTTAGAATATGCAGAGTTGCAGCACAGTTTCCTACTTCAGGGTCTTTTTCTGTCTGAAAATGCAAAATCACTTGACCTGTGGTTGCAAGAAATGACTTTTCATTATGGTGGGAAATTACCTTAAATATTTGCAGACTGTAAGCTACAGTATTTCACTTTTATATTATCAAAGAAAATATATTTCCTTTTAATTGTTGTATATTTACTCTTGATTTCCTTTCTCCTCCCTTGAGTCGTTATTTCCTGCATAATGTTTTCTTTAATAATATGCCATGGAACACTGAGGACAAAATGGCGAGTCAGGAAGGTAATCAAATTATGGAGGGTTGTCCCATATGAATTCATATATTTTCTTGAAGGTATTGCATCTTACTTGGTCAAACTTGGTAACATTTGGGAGGAAAGCAGCTTTACAACATCCAATAAAACATTCTTTTTGTAATTTTTTCATATGGTTTATAGTTGTCTTGGTTACCTGCTTTGTCTTTTTTACTGTACAGCAGTGCAAAGCAAAGGTTTCTAACTTCAATTTTGTGCTTGTGTTCTGCTCTCAAAGTACAAGAATTACAATTCTAACTTAAATAATTTTATACCAGTGACCTTATTTCATACCGGAGGCCATACCAAAAATGGGCTTCTAAGATTACCTGTCAATTTGATCATCAATATTTCATGAAGTTCAAGAGAACAAAAGTAGTTGAAAGAACTCATATAGCAGGGGGGAAAAATACATTTTTTGAAGCTGTAAAACTCTTCTATTTTTTGTTGTTGTTTTAGAGTGTGATTTTTTTTAAAGATTTTAATTTTCCTCAAGTTCAAAAACAATCGCTCTCTTGACTTGTCTTGAAGGATCAAAACTGGGGTTTAGCAGGTAGTGTATTATGCTGGGGAAAACACAATCACTAGTGTCTCAGTACAATAATGTGCATAATCTGATCTGCTTAAATCCTAAAAATACCACCTGCAGACTACAGATAGTACTGTAAGGAGATAGGGGCCCATATTTTGGCATAAGAAATGCAGTAACTGCTAGGCATCTTACTGTCTTGTTCAGTTTCAGTTTAGGTGCCTGTTAAACAAAAGGGAAGACTTCACAGTCTTCCTTGTTCTCAGCCCTTCCTTGTATCCCTTTTGAAGAGAATAAAGAGCCAAGTCTTGTCTTTGTCTGCATCAAAGACCAAAATTCTGGTAGAGCCACAGCATGGGTATTCTGCCCAAAGGCATGCAAGTGAGTATGTTTATCTCACCAGGTTTCCAGCCTTTCTGTTGAGCTCTCAAATCTGCACCTGTTGTGTGGATTCCAACACCAAGGATTGCTCTTCAACACTGTGACATGTGTGAGTGCTTGTATTTCTTCATTGAAGTATCACATTTTAAATTGCTCCATTCATCCCTTTGATTTTGAGCATGACTGAGTCTCAGCAAGCCATGTGGAAATCCATGTTTAGATTGCAGTCAACTTTGGGACCTAAGCTGTCAGAGCCTTTGTTGTGGGAGGCTTTGCTTCAGGGAATACCTGAATGTTCCAGATGCAGATGCAATTAAGACCTTTGTACTTTGCTTTAAAGTAAAGCCTGCACTTTTAATAGGACTTATGTGCTCCAAAGCTTCACTAGAGTCTTTGGGAAAAGATACAGCTTCAATAAGGAAAAACGGGCTAAAATAGGACTGCAATCACATTTCTAATCTATTAGAGTGAATGTTTTGTAATGCAGAAGGAAAAATATTCCTGCAAAGACAAACCAGTTGTACTGGCTTAGGAGAGGCTGATTTCAGCAATCACGATGTTCAGAAATGTCAAGTAATACTTCTAGGGTTAGCTGGGGGACTGTTGAATAGATCTTATTCCCAAGCAAACAAGGATCAGTACTCACTTAAGTGGCAATTAGGAAGGAATAATTTATGTCTTGCACACGTGGCTAAATTGTAAGCTAGTCCGTGACTGCCTTCTCCTTGCTGAAGAATCAAAACTTACCTGTTACTTCTTTTCATTATTTTATTTTTCCTCTTCCAATGAAATCAGTTTCTGTCCATTCTTGTATGGATGTGGACACACAACTGTGGTTATATGTTCTTAACTTTGGGGATAATTACTCTGAAATTTCTATGCAGACCAGCAAAGGCATCACATGGCCAAAATGCTAGTGTAATTCTGGACTTCTTTTGTTTCAACTGAATTGGTGCTCTCGAGATAATGTTGCTTACTGGAGTATGATCACACTGAAATTACACTGGTGCTGTTCAGCAGGATTGAATTAGTAACTGGTGAGTTAGTGTATCTGTTGCACCTACAGCCCTCTTGTATTAATGGCTAGAACAGTTTGTATTACTTAAGGTTTATCTTTCTGTATATCCCAGTGTGCTGGCTAGATTGAGTTTAAAATGAGTTATTTTTTAAAAAACAGGCTTCTTTTAACTGGGAGTATTGTATGTGCAGTCAAGAATAGGTCTAACAAGTCTTAGGCAATTGCCCAAGCTTCTGTGGCAGTGAAAATAAGCCCTGTAAAAACTGTTTAAGGGTATCTGTCAGCACCTCCATGTGTTGACCAGAGCAGAGAAGGGAATGAGGGATGGTTTTTCACAAAACATACTCCTATAAGGAGAGCGCACCAAAGTAAATCAAAAATAAATTAATTGACAATTTTCTTTTTAACTTCCAGCTGTTTTTGCAGGAGATCCAGTCCATTGGAGAAGACAGAAAAATAAGAACAGAAACTGGACTCATTCACAGTTGTAAGATACCTTTTATATTTGTCTTTGCAAGTCATTGTGACTAGCATGTGAGTAAGTAAGCTCAGAAACTGAAGTCACACTTTCAGCCTATCCTTTACAGCCTTGAGTTGGTGACCTTGAGTTGGTCGTGTTTCTTGAGCTGTCCTGCAAAAACTGATCATGGTGTTGTGTGCCACTGTGATCATAACACAAGGGGGGAAAAACAAATAGCAAGAATTGGAAGAATACTTGATTCATTCTCTGTAGCTCTGACTTCTTACTTATCCACTAATTCTGTATCTTTGTATGCTCACTTTCGCAGTGCACATTAGTGTTATAAATAACAAATGTAAAGTCTGTTTATTTATAGCTTTTATCAGTGTAGGAACAGGAACTTTAGGGGGTTCTTTCGCCATGGCAGTGCAGCCTATTTGAACGTCTTGGAAGCTGCTTTGGTTTCTGTTTTGTTTGTGGAGTCTATCTTTCACCTTTCCAGATAAATTCCTTTCCTTTACCTTCTTTCTGTGTGTCACTAAGTTGACAATCTCTTACTATAGTGTCCTACTGCTTCCCCTCATCCTTTTCAAATTGAACCTCTATGAAGATATATCATGATTTGTGACTGAAGGTTCTGCTGAACTGGTATTTAGAAGTCACCTCTCACTAAGTAATATCTAAAGTAGTGTTCAGAGGATGGTGGGAAGAGGCAGCTTCATAGTAATAATAATAATAAAAAAAAGGTAAACTTATAGAATAAAATACTGAGAAATTGGGTCTCTGCAATTGCTTCAATTCAGAGGTAGCCTGAATCCAGTACTTTTTGACACTTGTTTTGAAGGAAATAATTATATCAAGTAATTCCTTTTACTATTGTGTTTGAAAGTAGTTGGTGTCTGTCTGTTCAGCATGTTTAAAACAAAGCATAAGCTGCAGCCCGTTCCAAGTCTAACAAGGGGACTAATGTCTTCATCCTTCTGTTTTTCAAATGTCTTCAAGGTTCTTCTGTTTACTTGTAACTTAGGATCTCTGGATAGCATTCCTTATGAATTGCTTCCTGGGAAGTCTTCAGTTATTCTCATTCACTTATTACGTCATTTTTGTGTCAGTGAAATGATGTAACAATACTATTCTTCTGCACTTGAGCATGGATTTTGGGAGGATAAATAGATCATGTATTGATGCTCATGAAATAACTCAGACGTTAATGTAACAGGCAGAAGGAGGACTCATTTGCACACATCCTAGATTGCACATAACCATATTTCTGTGGTATTTCACCTTTCTTAAAGATTTCAATTTTTAAGCACAGTTGCTACATGGCAAAATGCCAAAGTGTTTGGTGATGGAAGGTTTATAGGCAGTGGCTGAATAGATTCAGTCTGTTAACTGTTTAGTACTTCAGACTCAGTAGCTGTGAGCAGTGTGGCTTCCTCAAAGGAAAGAAGATAGATAGATATGGGTGCCCAAAGTGGTTCTTGCATATCTGCTGATCCTGAGTGTGGCCAAATACATGGTGAAATATTGCTTGTCTGACTATAAGCTCTATTTATTACAACTAAGTGAATCACTGGGTCAGTTCCCAACCAGACCTCGAGCTGTCAGAAACAGATGGCCTGTCTAGAGAGTGGGATACCTTGGAAGCATCTTCACCCTTGTCAGAAGTGTCAATACAGCACAGGAATTTCTCAGAAGTGCAGAGCTGGCTTTCAATGACTTCAGTTAAAAGGTGATAATTTCTCAGCAGTGTTTGGTCTTCTGCATCAGAATAATAGCCTGTGGCTCTGAAAATGGGGAAATTGTTGCTGGTAAGTAACTGGAGGGCCAAATTTGTATACCAGATCATGTACTTGGAGGGGCAGGAGTAGGGAGGGGTCAGTATAGCCCTCAGGCTGGTAAAAGGCTGGTTTTCAAGCTCTGAGAAACCTTCAGGTCACTATTAGAAGATGGCAGGTGTCTGTAAATCCTAGAAATAAGACTGATATCTTAAATCAATACTGAAAATGTTTTCCTATACTTTCTTTTTACCTCAATATCCATCAGTAAAATAATTTTAATAATAGTAACTCTGTACAGCTCAGGTGCTTGGATGTACAGTGCCATACAAATATCTACAGAAATAGTAGAATATTGCAGATACTGAATACTGGGGGCAAGTTTAACGTCAGAATCTGAGAAGAGTATAGTACACAAACGTGGCATGGGTTTTCTGTATGACTTGCTGTGGAGGGTTTGTCTTGTACAACAGCCAAGCACCCACCTAGCAGCTTGCTGACTCCCCCACCCTACACCAGTGGGACAGGGGAGAAAACAGAAGGAATGAAAGTGACAAGTTCTGTTTGACAAGCTCATCGTTTGAGATAGACTGTTTAATATGTGAAGGAAAAGGGGTAGGGGGGAAGGAGTGGAAATAACATAAGCAAAGGGAGTTGATTCACTACCACCTGCCACATGCGGACTGATGCTCTGCAAGTCTCTGAACAGCCACCTTGTAAACAACAGCAACAAAAGCCTCTCCCCTAGCTTTTATTATTGAGCTTGAAGATACATGGCATGGAATATCCCTCTGGCTAGTTTGGGTCAGCTCTTCCAGATGTCTCCTCCTAACCTCTTGCCTACCCCCAGCCTACTCACTGTGGGCAGGGGGGCGCGTTGACACTGTGTAAGAACTACTCAGCAATAGCCAAAACACTGGTATGTTATCAGCATTATTGTAGCCTCAAATCCAAAACATAGCACCATATGGGCTGCTGTGAAGAAAATTAACTCCATCCCAGCAAGACTCAGTACAATTTTTAATGGAATGTAGCTCTGAAAGAATTACTTAAAGTACAAAATCCTGTTGTAATATTTTCAGAACATAATTTTCTTAATTAAAAGTGTTGCCTAGGCACACATCTTGTTGCAGTTTATATAAATATGTAATATTCTGCCTTAAAATAATCAATGCTTCCACTTCTCTGAGTTTATCGTGAGACTAGACAGATAAAATGCTTTCAGTATTAAAACGTTAAGATTTAAAATTGCAAGATTACCCTAGGAAATTGCAAAAGAAAAAATCTGATGAATGAAATCTTTGTTCAATTCTGATGAAAATTGTAGTGAATCACTGTCAGTGTCTCTGTTCTTTGCTGCATCCCTTTATTTTTGATTAGGTACACTGTTGTCAGTGGAAAAATAACTGGTTGCTGTTTGAAAACAGCTCAAGAAGTATTTCAGGTTAGATTTCATTGATCACACCAATATCAAAGTCTGAAACTGAAAGCAGGTTGAGCTTTCACAGAATTTTCATAAAGATTAAAGGAGATGAGCTCTTGAACAGGTACTTTATTTTTAGGATATGTGGACTGCTCTGTTACTGCTAGCCCTTTATTCCACTTCTGCTAATATTAAGATGGATAAGGACTTGTTACTGGTGGTGAAAAGCATCACAAAATCTTGGACAAACGTGTAGCAGTGTGATGTGTCTGAATGGAAGAGTTCAAGGTCTCCATCTTCAGTCTCTTGCTGGACTTTTCAGCTGGTGCTAACCACTTCAAGGAGAAATGTGATGTTACGTGCTTACTGTGTCACCTTCATAGGTAGCATAGGAATTATGGGTAAGCATACAGTACACGGTGAATCTTCAAAGAAAAGCATCTGTGCAATTGCTCATGGCTTTTCAATATTGAAACAGGTTTGAATGAAGGTTTCCATGAATGGTTGGGAAGGGTAAACACACTCATAAAAAGACACTGTGCAGGGAAGGTAAGACAGAATTGCCCCCTCTCCAATATGTTCTGAAACCATCCGTGCTTGAAAAGGTAACTTTTCTTGGGCACAGGTAGCTTGCATTTTTGTTCTGTCTTTGGAGGGTGCACTCTAAGTAGGCTGGAAGAATTCTTTATCCCCTGCTGCAGAGGAACAAACACCTTCTCTGAGGGTAATAGGATGGAGTGGATGTTCTGCTAGAAGGGAGGACCAAGGCTGTGATTTGTGCCCTGTCCAAAAGCAGGGTGTACGAGGGGATAAGGTGGTGAAAGGCTTCTTGTGTTTTTCCTCCAGCTCCGCAGTTCAGACAGACTAAAAGGAGCCAAAGCATTCCCTGTTTGCTGTGCTCTGATTGCAAACAAGGTGGTTAGACTGTCTGGTCTCAGTTAATGACCAGAACCCCAAGGAAAATAATGATGGATAAAATTAGAACAGCTCTCCCTATTTCAACATTATTGAGAACTCTGCATATGTAAGGAAGACACCTAGTGGAGCAGAATCTTTTCCTATGTAAGTTGCTTCTCATACATGGGTCTCATTTTCATTTTTGGAGTGGAGAGTCCAAATACTGAGTTACTGTGGAGCGAGCACACTTCAGCCAAACCCTTGGTTGTGTGGAAGCCAGCAGTAAAACTCTGTTAACCACAAAAATCTAATCGCAGCTTCCATCTGTGGGAGCCTGCTCATTTTGATACGTGGCTAAATCAGAGACAAGAGTTTGTGGCAGTTCTGACTGCATGGTTTGTTTGCAGTTAGTCTTTCTGAATGACTGGCATGACTGCTCTTCGTGAATGAAGATGCTAACTTTATGTAAGGCTTCGCAAAAATAGTCGAACACTCCACTCCATCCCATCCCCCCCCACACACACACAAGGGAAAAAAAAAAAAAAAAGCTGTTCGGGGTCACCTTTGCCATTACTTGGGGGGGCTCTAGGAGAATGAAGGGAAGACATGACTGATATAGGGCCTTACTTGACAATAAGCACTGTCATCAGCTCTTTCCTGAGTACACAAACCGCAGTAACTTCCTGCTTTGATATGATGAACTTTGCTTATCCCGAGTTTTGCTGTAATTTGGGCTCTGTGGGGAAGGATAACTGGCTCACAGGGAATTCAAATAGCTTTTTTGGAGAAGTTTTGTTCAGCAGATGTTTCTGAGAAATGTTCCAGTTGTGATGAAGTAATTCTTTTTTCCAATAAAAACCCTGTTTAATTGGAAAATTCCCAGCCAGCCCAATTTATTGTCTGGTAGTTCTTACTACTTACAGGATAGTTTGAGCAAGTTGAGAAACTGAAAATTCAGCTTGTTTAGTGTGTTAACTCTGTGAACTGGCACTGTTTCTTTGACAGTGTCTACATACAGTATATAGGAGCTTGTAAGTGCTGTTGTAACATTGGTAACTAACATCTTTAAAAGATAAGGCATGCTTTTCTGTGCACTGCTTACCTGAAAAGTGCTGGTACCGATGTTAGCCCAAGAAACGTGGGTATGGTACCCTTCAGTACGTGGACGTTTGAACAGGTAGGGAGGGCATAGCTGGTAGCTGCAAATCAGACCTTCATCTAATGCTTTTGAACACTAGTAAAGTGAATAATATGGGTTTTTTTTAGCCTAATATTTAAGCCTCTTTTCATTGTAGAAGTTCTGGATAGAAGCAAAGTAAAGGCCTGTATGATGTGCTACTCATTTCATCAATTCATGGGTTATGGCATGCTGAAGATCACCTCTGGTGAATTGGCAAAAAAACAGGCAAATCAAGAAGTGTTCTAGAGCATGTATCCCAGAGCTATACAGTGTAACTGATTTACCTGTCTTTGAGAAAAGTGCCATCAAGGTAGAATATAGACTTATTTCTTTGAATATGTTCCTCAGTGGATGAACAAAATATCTTTTTATTTTGTTGATAAAGTTGCTCTGTTAGCTGTCCATGCCATGTTCATTTCCTTGGCTAGTCAAACAGCTTTCTTAATCAGGATTGTCACTGGCCGATTAAGAAGTCAGTGATTTATTTTTTTTAAAGCCCCTTATATTCCTGGCTAACCCAGGGCTTCAGTTCATGCATGACAGGCAGTGCTTCCTATGCTACTGACCTTAAGCAGCAGAAAGATTTTTTGACATTAGCTCATTGTCTCCTTTTTGCCAGGGGCAAAACTGGTTAAGGTGCCTTTGCATCTTTTTGGCAATATACAATCTGCATTGATTGACTGTACTTCTACATTATTTTTGATGTACCTGTGAACAGCAATATAAGTAATTATAGGTTAGCTTATTTAATGTTTTTGTTGTTGTTTCCAGGAATACCTTTTGTTAACATAGGAGATCAGGGTTTTCCTTGGGGGTAGGAAGGTGGGGGAGGAGAGGCAGGCCAGCATTTGTTGTAAATCTAGGAATAGCAAAACATCAGTGGTATTGCTTTCAGTGCAGCGTGTGACTGTGGATACTGTTAGCAGGGGAACGGTGTTGGGTCTGTGTCTGTTTATCGTGCATCAGGTCACTTTAATAGAGAAATTTATAAGCATTTCTTAGTGTTTTTGTGTTGTGTGTATATATGTGCAATTTAAAAATACTGTTCAAGGAAAAACTTGCATCTTCAAAGGGCGGCTGCTTCATATGGGGTGAAAACAAAAGGCTGCATTTCAAGGCTCGGTTTTGCAAGGTTCAGACTGCTCTGACACGTTTAGATAAGTAATATGCATAACTCAAAGTATGTTTACATATGCTTTGAACATACTTTCGTCATCTGAGACCTAGCTGCATAAGACTTAAGACTTTCTTGCCCTCATTTGAGTGTCTGGCTTCATCAGTATTCATCAAACATGTTTCAGGGAGTACTTTCAGAGCTCTTTTAAAGTTCTTTCTTTCCCAGAGCTCACCATAAGCTTTCCAGCAGCTGTCATGAGTGCAGTGCTTCCTCGTGCTCAGCCAGGGCAGCTCCAACAACTGCATTCAAAGCTCTCTGCCCAGAGGTTTTTTCGTCTCTGCAGCTATGAGGCTGGGCTCTGCTGTGCTTTCCCGTGGTCCCAACAGGCAGCTGATGAAAGTCTGCGTAGATCATTGAGTTCAAAGGAATTGCTGCAACCTGTTTTTGCTGAAAATCAGCCCTGCACATCTAGCAACGGTAAACTGGCTCTTCAGAGACCTCTGAACTGGAGAGAAGGAAAGAGCGTGGGCTTAGAGCACTTTACAGAAAGAAGGCTGAAATGTGAGTAGCTCCATTCCTTTGAACTTAAGATTTATTCCAAGATAAGAATTTATTCTAATGATCACACTGTACCAGTCTTCTGGTTGAAACTTGATTTCTTGTGATAATTTTATTTCTTAACATCTAAAATCGGCATCTATTTGGAGACTTCCTAACATTCACTCTTATTCTTCTGTTTGTACTGTTTAGACACGCAACTGACTGAGGTGAGATATACTACTACATTAGATACTCTAGTGTTATCATTCCCATGCCATACTCTTCTGGCAGGCCACGTTTGGACAACAACAGAAACAAATTAGCTTACACTGTTTCCTGGTATGCCATTCTGAGCTGAAATAGGAGCTGACATAAATGACTTAATGACGCAAGCACCTGGCAAAAATGACTTAAAAGATAATAAGCAGTCTGTAAAGACTGAAAGTCAACTTTTTTTTTGTTTTGTAGGGGTTTCATGGAAATGTTGAATTCAAACAGATCATATTTTACAACTTTACTTTTCTTTATCAGTGTGTTTGGCAAGATTCCTTCATGCATTTGAGGAAGAGCAAGACTGTAATGTTTACTTTGGCAAGCACTGCTGTGGAAAGTGAGTTTTCTCAATCTGAAATATTTCCAGATCCCCCATCCATCTATCCTGCATATCAGACAGGAACACTTTACTGGCAATGTAGCTGAAGCCCGCTGTTCTGAATTGGACTTGGTTCTACCAGTGAGATATATGTAGTAAGCCTTGGAATTTTAGATATCTTCAGTTTATCCTGGATCGGAGCGATGCTCTTGGATGTTCCACTGGGATGCCAGTCAGCAGAACACAGCCCCTAGGCCCTCTGCAGTGTTTGCAGCACCACAGTAGTGTGATCCATTCACCGCTGTTGTGGAGTGGTAAGGGTACAGAGCCCCTTGGCACAGTCCCCTGTAGTGGAGAGCAGCAGGAGCCAGGCAAGTTGCTACGTTATCCTGAGCAGTCGTTAGCAGTGGTGCTGGGGTTCCTGTCTTTGGAGCCCTGAAGTGGGGAAATGCCTTCTAGTGTGTTTTTTTTAATTTATTGTTGCTTCTTAATGTATAGTAGTGTTGGCCATTGGTGAGTGTTTCCTTAGGTAACAGGGCTGTATATGAGTCGAAAAGAAGGGCAATGGGAAGCACTGCCACTTCAATTTTGAATTGTAACTTCATTCCACCACCCCCACATACTTGATAGTTGGTATAAACCTCGTGGTGGTTCAGATAAAATCAGATCACATACCTCAGCTGGGATGTAAAACCAAATGAATATGGAGTTCGAGTACGTGATGATATGTACACCATAAAGAATCAGTGGGGAAAACCTCCTGGCTTCAGATTCCTGGCTCTCTGCTTCAAATGGTGTATAGTCATACAGCTGTAGTGAGGAGCTGGCTTGGAAATAAGTGTTTGCCTGTTAATCAGTATGGTAAAGAGGATGGGAGGAATTTGCAGAGATTGTGCCGAAGTTGCTTGGCTGTTCGCTAGGAAACAGCTTTTATATGACGTGAATACCCTTCCACAGAAAGGTCCAAGTACTGTATAACAAGACTCCATTCCAAAAATCTGATGGTGTTTTTAGAATTTGAACTCCATTTTTTAAAGACAGTGTTGCATGTGTTTTGTGGATGTCCTCCAGTGTTTAGAATGCTGTTTATTTGTTAAGTAATTCTGCTCATTATGTAACTTGAAGTTTTATTTTACTTTAAAGTATGATTAATTCATAACGTACTTTATTGCACTCATTATTCCCACACACTGCTGAAGAAACTAACATGGGTTCTTAGAACGTTCAAATTAGTGGACACTAGAAGTTGAGTTACTTAGCAAAGACTAAATTAGTTTTTCTATAGTAGGGTATTTTATGAATTGGCACAGTTTGGATATCCTTGTAGCTTTATCTTTGATTTTGCCAACATTGTGACATAAACTTTAGTTTTTAATTCATGATATTGTTAGAAGTATCAATGGTTGAATTTAAATGCAATTTAATGCAAGTTTGTCAAATAACAGAAAAGAGAAAATGAATTGCATGAGAACTCTGTAGGTCTCTGGACTTGTAGCCTCACCCACCATGCAAAGAGATCGAGGTTTACTAACCTTATTGTCACTCCTAGAGTAGACGACTGTCATCCTCTGGTCTCAGTGAGCGATTGTAACCGGCCACAGAAAATTAGTCTGTTTGAATATTTGTGTTGTGCACTTTTTAATGCCCGGGTGTAGAATGTGAGATAGTGAATCAACAACCAATTTTTATGGATGGAAGGCACGTAGCCATCAGAGGAAGGAGCAGTGTTCATATTTCCTAGAAGCAAGCAGTTGTTTACTCACCGTGTTTAGTACAGGAGGTGACCACAGGTGTAAGAACGTGTGTAGTTACGGAATATATGTATGTGCCATTAGAAGAAAAACCTTTTATTCTAATGAGAGGGTAGCTAGGCAACAGAGGCAGATGTGTGTTTTCTGATGACAGTGATACTGTGATTCTGGCAGGTGATTAAAAAAAATAAAAATGGGTATATGTATAAATCTTGGCTCAGGGGTGAAAGTGTCCCAGAACCAACTTAGCATGAACAGTGTTTCTAGGAACATATATGTGCCTGCTTCCCTATCTCAGCAGGTCCGGAATATCTGCTTTGTACTGGTCTGCAGCTGCTGCAGCATGGACACCTTACCATGTACAGGGCTTCTATGTGGCCTGTGCAGTGGCCTGGTTCTTTGTTCTGATAATTTGCTATGATTAACACAGAGCTGGCCTTTTGTCAGTGTTGTGATACAGGTAACTCCTATGGCAGAGCTTTTATTTGTTTCAGTACAAAGATGGTAAGAGTGGAGGCCAATGTTTTGCAATGGCTAGAAGAGATGGCTTTAGAATTTAGCCTGACGCATCCGTTAAACAAAAAAAGAAACTTCTGATGTTTGGTATTCTAGAGCACAGTAAACATATGTTAGATTAAACTTCTTCTTGAACAAATTACTCAGAACATTCAAATTACTTAAAAGTTCAAGAAGTGATCAGTAAAATGTTACCACATTTTTTATTAGTAGTATTGCAAATGCAGGCATCTATTTTGCATTTGGCTGGATTCAGCTGTTCTCCTGAAAGTTCTGGCCTTGTGAGATAGAAACTATGAGAATCCCTTTAATGACTTACTGCAGTGTAATGCTGCCTATGTTGTATTTAGAGGCAAACAGTATTTGCTCTGTGAAGGCTGATTCTAAAGGTACCAAGATCTACACTTTGTTAGGCTTTTTAGGAAAGAAAATTGATCTCTATTACTCATGCAGGATGGTGTTAATGACCTAAATATAAGTGACTGTTCAGATCCTTTTCAGCACAAGGTACATTCTACGAAGGTGCAGTCTGTAAGGCTGTATCTCTGAGACATCTTCTTTATCAGATTCTAACGTCAGTCATTTCAGGAATCCCCAGGCAGAAGGTGATAAACAGTGGAGGAGAATAAACCTGTTTTCTGTAGGAATCCAGACTTGCACGTGGAATCAGTGAGACATCTTATTTCCTGTATCCTGTTTACAGCTCTGCAGCCAGTGGATTTCAGGCAGTGTGGTGACCATCAGGGGATCAGGCTGTGGTAGCCGAGAAGGGAGAATGCAGAGGCAACTGCTGTGGTTGAGATGAGCATGACTAAGGCATGGTAACGGGACTGGGCTCTGCAAGTGGAGAATGCTCTGCAATGTGTGTACTTCAGTACATATCTTTAAAGGAGAGGATACTAAAAGCCTTAGATACCAAAATTATCCGGAGGCACTTAACCAGCCTGAAGTGGCTAATCTCAGACTTCTGAAAACCAGGAAATAAACAATGAACGTGTGTACTGTTTCTGGGTATGATCTTTAAAAAGGCTCAAGACAGTATAGGAAAAATATGAGCCCTTTGTTAATTACCTTTTGTGTTTTTTTTTTCCCCTGTATGTCTTCTTTTAGAAAGATAAAGCTAAAAGGGCAGCTGGGAGGATGCTTGTTAATGTCGTAGATATTCTTGATGCTCATTACATTTCTGCATTTATTTTTTGATTATTCTATTTACCTTTAGACTCTAGACTACAGCAAATAGACAAATCATACCTGTTGCTGATTTCAAGGTAGTGAAGACAAGCATCAATCTCAGTGCCATGTCCTGTATTTTGCCACCACAATAGCACAGTTTTGTGCACAACTAAGGACAAAGTAAAGTTTTGTAACTTAGTCACATGTGTGCTAATGTTTGGCTTTTGATGTGGTAAGAGATTTTTTTTCTTCTGCTATTTAAATAGTCTGAGTGAAAACCAGAATTCCTTTCTGAAATACTTGATTTTTGTGAGTCTTCCTTTAATTTAAAAATGCATTAGAAAAGGTGTGTTTATCTCAGCATTTATCTGCTGTTCTCTGGCAGATAACATCAGAGATAACATCTCTGTGACAGTCAGAGAAAGTCAAATATGGAACAAAGGCCATGTGTCTCTGATTCTGATGTTTTTGTCTTAGAGCATGTGGATGTCTGCGAGCAAGACAGTGTAACATAATACACATGGGATAGATAGGAATCCCATTTAAAAATGAGATCTTATTCTGCAGGGAAAGTAGGTGTGTAGAAGATGAAAGCATAGCACAGGCTGCTGCAATCTCATTAGATACACTTAGCATTTACATCTTTTTGGAAGTTGGTTCTAAAATTGTGATTGTTGTATTCTGTCTGTACCTCACATCAGCTTTTTGGAACTGGGGAGTTTTGACAACTAATTGGAAATGAGTAAATGATCCTTAATTAAAAATAAAATAAAAAGCCCACGTTCAAGCATTGATCTACTTCATCAGCATGTTTGAGTGATGAAATTGTAAGCTTCTCTGCTAACAGTGAAAGATTACACAGTTACTGAGTGTGTATAGCCATGCTTGGCTGGGCTCATAAGTTCATCAAGCAATAGTATAGTGCCTTGTATCTGTCTCCTGCCTCTTGCTGCTGTACTGTGACCCAAAGAATCTGTACTCATGGGATCACCTGTCTAGTACGGGGGAAGAAGGGAAGAGGAGGGCTGTACAAAAAAAAAAAAAGGCTGCTTTTGGGGTGCTGTGTAGAACTTGGAAAATGTTAGTCACAGGACATTTGTAAGAAATTAGCATTGTGAAAGGAAGGGCTGGGTTAGTATGAGATGCAGCAGATGACTGCAGAAGCAGATAGGGACTTGAAAAGCATGGAGAAGGGTCAAGTCAGTCAGACCTAGGATTCCTGTTGTATAGGGGAGGCATTAAAATAGGAAACGGTTGTGGTGGGCTAATGAGGAAGTACATCATTTTAGAAGTACAGGAGACTATTCATCCATAAACAGAGAGATGGGAAAACCTTCCCAAAATATTTTGTGGGGAATTTTCTGTTTGCTGTTGCCAAAGATAAGTTGTGTGTTCAGATGTCAGAAGCGGTGGAACAGCTGCAACAATCTCCTCCGCTCTGATGGAAGTCACTTCTGGACTGCTTTCACAAAACACATCTGCCTGGCAACATTGGCACTTTCATAAGCTCCTTTCTCCTCTCTGTATTTGTGGGAAGATTCTTTTTGTTTTGATTGAAAGAGGCACATTTCTTCTTTTTCTGATACTACTTTTAAGTCTGAAGTTTAAATGTACCATGTGGTAGTAGCCAGATTTTTGCAGGAAAGGCAGGGCACAGACTCTTGTTTCCTGCTTCTCTGATGCTTGAGATGTTGACAATCTCCTGCCCATGCAAAATGTTTCACAAAACGAAGAGTGTGGCACCTTTACCCCAAGGCCTGCTTAGCTGGAGAAATTTTGCCAGTCAGACATCCGGTGCTAGTTGGAAGGTGGCAGATGTTCCTTGGAGGATGAACACAGCAGCGGTGGGATATCAGAGCTGCTTGGAGACAGGAAAGAAACGACTGTAAATGCTGGGCAAGCAGCCACATACTAAAGACAGTGACAGGTGAGCTCAGGCATGTTCTGCTGCAGTGGTTAAAGGCTATACCTGCCTGTCTGTTCTGCTGGATGTTGCTACTTGCAATAAAGTCAGGGGGCCAGAACACATGTGAGCACCTCAGTTTGCTCCAGTTCAGTTTAACCTTAGCTTAAACCTGTGTAGAGCAGTATGAATCGCTTAATTTGGTAGGGGAGAAAAATAAGGCTCTGCCAAACTTAATTCACTCTGCTCTGCAGCACTCCATTAAAGTGCCTTTATTTGTATTTTTCTCTTTTTGTTGTATTGAAAGGCAAGGCATACCCTCTCATTTGGAAGTATGTAATTGGTATAGAAATAATGTGCCTCTGTCAGTATTTGAGGTCAGGAAGTAACAAGCAACTCAGAGTGATCTCCTATTTCTTTCATTTCATTCCTTTTTCACAAAAGCCCTGTTGAGGTGACATACATTACATTTCAGGAGCACAAGTATGAGCGAGAGATGTGGAGAAAGACAAAGCATTTAAGCTGATACTCAAGCTGAGAATCCTTCATGCAGTATGTTTTGTGCATAATACATTCGGTGCTTGTTTTAACTTAAAAGTCTTAGCCTCTGCAGCAAATCTGTAAAAGACCTTTCTCCAACCATTTTCTGTGCACACATTGACATGCAAAGCACTGCTCTGCGGTGGTTTTAGGACTCAGTTGTGGGCCATATTCTAATCTTCCACAGCTCAGGCAGGAAGAAACTTCTATAAAGAATTAGGGATCAGAATGGAGCTGTTCAAAGTTAGATTTAAGCCTCCAGCAAAAGCTCTTAAACTTCATTGGGACCATTTTGTGCATAAAATTACTTCTGTGTTACAATCTTTCATCATAGGATTTAGAAATGCAGCAATCTTTCAATACAGGGATTAAAAAATCATTAGAGGAAAAAAATCAATAAATCAGTTTGCTACAATGAGAAAACTGAATAGCTGTTAAGTATAGTGGTAAAGGATAATTTTAAAGATCAGCACTACTCTGACATTTTCCTTCTAATGTATATAGTTTGTATTTTATATAACAAGTATTGCTGGACTGTGAGTTATATAAATGAGCAAGTGTTTTATGCAGGTTATTTCAATTATCTGCCCTTGTAGAAGGTGAATGGAAAATAGCTCCAACTCAATTTTAGCATCATCATTTTGACAGCTCTAATATGCATATTAATAAAAAGTCTGAAGTGTAGAGGAATGAGCCCATTTGCAGAAGCTGGTGTTCTCTTAGCTCATGATCTTGAGGGAGGAAGCGGGGGAAAGCAGGAAGTAAAGAGGGGGGAATTAAAAAGAGAAACCCTCTTTTTTGAGGGGTGTTCTTTATGGCTTGCCAAGTCTTCTTGAAGCAGCTTGCAGGCTAGCTGAATCAGCAATGCATTCATCAGTAGAAGACTATTATCATAGTAATACCTGGAGCATGCAGCAAAGTAGAGACAAGTAAATCTGGAGAGGTGTTGTATGACATTTTTACGTCTGGTTTTAAAGTGAGTCAGAGCACTGTTACAAAGAGTAAATTTGGCTAAGTGCTGTAGCATGGTTAAATCAGCAAATTTAATTTGGGCGCATTATTTAGCTACTGTCTTTGAAGTTACATAAACAGAGGGTTGGGTTTTTCACTAAATAAGGGCACTGGTTAATTTGCTTCATACAAAATGCAGTTTTACCAGTTTTGGTATAGTTCTATTACGTAGTTAGTAAAATATGCTGAAAAAGCAGAACTTGAATATTTCAGATGGCAGATATTTTCCCATTATTTATTTATTTGTTTTATGTATTAATAGATTTTTAAGGTCACAAGGGTTTGTTAGCTGTAAACCTTATTGTACTTGGTTTCTGTGGCATGTTCAGTTTCTCAAGTAAATTTTCCTAGCTTTTCTTCATTATGGTTACTACAAGGTGTGGATCAGTTTGTGTTTAAATCCCATATGCAAGAGGGCAGGCTTCCATTCAGTTCTGTAACATTACTGGAGCTGCTAGACAGTAGATATGAGGGTGAACTAATCAGATAACCATTCCTTAAAATGCAGTTATCTTAGAACAGAGAAGAATATCAGTCCAGCACAGTTTTGATGTCAATAGGTAGAATGCATTCTTTTCTGAAAAGCTGTAAGGGCTAATGAAGAGTTAGGGTAATTTTAGAGCTAGGTTTCCCAGTCTGCATGAGAAATTTGATGTACTATATCTCATGCTCTGTGCCCGTTTGGCATGAGAAATTGCTGATGGCAAAATAAAAGTACAAGAGAAGTACAGGAAAAATGTCTTATAGGGACTACTGACTACAGCTAAGTTCACACGCTAAATATTGGAGTTGCCCCAACCTCACATTTGATGTGATCTTCCTACCTGCTTTCTCCAGACACTTTATAACTCGACTGTTTGCCACTGAGTGGGTTTGACAAAGAAACTAACTTGAGCTCTTTCATCCTTGATTTATAAGTGTTGGGGGGAGGCTTCTGATCTGAGATACTTTCTTCAGCAGACAGTAAGACATTCAGAGTGTCCCAGTTGCCGGGAAGAAGTCTTATGAGATACATAATGTAGACTCCGTCTCTGTCTTGGCAAAGTGGCTGAGCCACTGAATAAAGACCCCTACAAAGTATGTGAATTTTTATAGACAGATGTTATCCACTGACAGCACAGTAAAACAAAGATGGCAGAAGGAATCTTACTCATTTCAAGCATTTTTTTTTTTTTAATAACTAGTAATGGAAAGGGTTACTTCTTTTTTTCCTCTTCTGGCACCTTTTTTTTGTGAGCTTGCATAATTTGGTGTCTGCTCTTCATCATACCAAAACTCAAAAATGTGTTCCCTTTTCTTCTTCCTGCTGTGTCTTTCCCACTTACCAAAAGTAATGTTATGTTTGAAAATGTACTTCCTTGAATCTTATCTTTTTAATTAGAAAACACATGCATACAAAACTGAATAAATATATTTGAGTGATATTAGTAAATAGTGTAATAGAAGCATTAGGAGTTTGAACTCCACCAAAGAGCGATGTTTCAAAGCTGGAGTTGAGGGAGGATTTTTCTTTAAGTGCATTAAAAGAGATTTAGAAGAATTATGGGAACTCTTATCAGTCCAGATAGCAGAGGGATCAAATGGGAAAAAGAAGGAAGTGTTGCAGTTTAAGAAGTTGGAAAGAACTAAGATTTTATTCTTGTTTATGTACAGCAATACGTTCCTTTCAGTGTACAATGGAGTTAAAATTTGGTGGCCAAGCCTTTATATCTTTTGACTTAAGTCCTCTGTCTAATTCTTTGTGTGTGACTTAATTTTAAAATATTTTTTTAAAAAGAATTTTAAAGTTCAAGTCTGTTCCTTACTGAACTCTAAGGTAATTGGTTTTGATGGAAGCTGGATTAGACAACTGGACTACTTTCTCTCTATCAACTCTTCATCATGGGATGCAGTGTCTCTGTTACGTGGCTGGGTAACTGAAAATACAAAGCATATAGAGTTTCTTAATCACATGTGAACTACGTTCATGTGCTCAAGTTCAGGATAGACTTGGAGATTTAACCATACAGGCCTTATTAGCTTTAAAAGGAGGTGTGTGATTAAAAACTTTTTAATTCAGTTTAAAAAAAAAAAAAACAGTTGTGCAGCACTTGTCTGCCTCATGGTACTTCTAGCTGCTTTTTACGATGGGATCTTCAGATGGGATCTTCTGGCAAAAAGTAAGATTTCTGGTGATTGAGAAAACAGGAGCTGTTGAGTTCATCTTAGGCATTCCTCCTGCCCCTCAAATTTCAAAGGTATCAAGTAATAATGTATAGGGTCTAATCGAAGAGACATGTCTGGGAGAAGCATGATACTCCTCCTATCCTGATTCATAACTATAAGGCATTTTTGAAATGTGCTTGCAGAACTAATCAGGGGAAGGTATGAGATTTGAACTTGTTCTGCTTTTTTGGAAAAATTGAGCAGTGCTGTGCAGGAAACTAACTGTTCTCATGCTTCTCTGGTGCTTATATGTAAGCACATTCAATTAGTCTTAATGTACCTGTGACAGGTTGCAATTAAAACCTCCAAATGAATCTTCAATTTTTTTCCTCTTTTCACAGACAATATTCTCACCGGAAGAGAGATGGCAGAAATCAGTTCTCCTGTAAATATCAAGGAAAAGGTAGGCTCAAGTAACAGTGCAGTGCAAACCAAAATGTTTGTAACACACATTTCATCCCTGCTTCTTCAAGCACTACTCACATACTTAACTTCAATATAAGTTGACTTTGGGCATAAAGTTAAGTACACTGACGGGTATTGATAGGTTTAGAATATTAATCTTGGCTGATGAGAAACACATTTTTGCTTTTCTGCAAGGAGATAATGTTCTGTCAGATACAGTTCTCTTATTTTCTTGTGGTTCCTGTGCATGCTGATGCTATGGAGAATAGCACTTTGTGATGGTTGCTGATGCACAAAATTCACCCTATGAGCCTTTTGAAATCATTTTTTTTCTGACCAAGAATGTTGTACTGGAATACTTGAAGGTGTAATTTCTAAAATTAGAGCCTTAAAAGGATTATTTTTCCTCCTACCTAAGTATCTCTGATAGACACTAAGGGCCAGCATCCAGTTCTGTTGGTGGGCCCAAGTTTTCTTTGGGTATCAATGAAAAGTTGATTAGGTGTATTCACTTCATGAAAGTTGCACAAGGAGAAAGGATCAAATCTGTTTGATCAAATATGTTGTATCAAGGAAATACAGGAAAGTGAAGGCAATGTGAAACTGAGAAATATAGTCATCGCCCACTGTATCATAAGACCTGCCTGTGGCACTTGGGGCAAAAGGCATATGAAATAGTCTCTTCTCTCTAGGCCTGTCAATGGAAAGGGCAAGAAAAGAAAATTATGAATAGTTTCTTGGTTTGACTTTTTTCCCAACTGACAGGAAATATTTTCCAGTACATAAAGATTTGCCGTAGTTCAGTTTTGCAATTAGGTGGACCAGTAACAGGGAAAATCATTTTGCGTGAGGAGCATGTGCAAGATACTGTAAATGTGGCTTTCCAGACTAGAGAAGTCTCAGTAAGAGATAGAGCCTTAAGATAAAATGTAATGCAACACCATGTCACAGAGAAAGGAATTAGCTGTGAACTACAGTTCAGTAATCAAATTTTAATTAACTTGCTGTTTTACTTCTGAGTTTACAAATAAAATAATGAGCCTTACAGTCAGGTAATGTATTTCTCAGAATTAATCGTAAATTAATGGCTTAGACACTTCATTTAGTTTATAAAGACCTCAGGAACCAACAACTACTTATTCTGAAACTAGGTTTCCTCAAGTTTCAGATTAATGATGTTTCATGAAAGAACAATTACAAATTGTTGCCTGCTCAGTTACTGAAGAAGCAGAACAGCAAGTGATGATTTATATTAACTAGTTCAGGTGGGTGTGAGTTTTGTTCAGATTGTTGTGTCCATCTTTCTATACTTACTCACTTTGCTTTCAAAAGGTTGTAGAACCTTATTGCTTTATTCTTTGAGGAAACAATTCCTTACACAATGCCTTGTCCAGGTGCCTTTTTTTGAGTTGTTTTTCCTCATATTCATTGTAAACTGCTAGATTGTTCATTGCCGTTGAGAATTTGCATGTCAACATGAATCTATATTTTGATGATGAGTAATCTTCCTTAGTCCATAATAACAGCCCAGGGTTTAAATACTAAGTAGCTCGATTGATTTTTTGCAGTAGACGGTAACGTCATCAAATCTCATTCCCTGGTGCCAGAGTGCTGCAAGGCAAATTAGAATAATTCTCAAAATATAACTCCAGTAAATCAATTCGAGTTTTACTTATTTACTGTGTATCTTAAATTCTTTCCTTAATTTAGTTACTTTTACAAGTGCAGGGCTTTATAAATTGACTGTTTGTCTCTTGCTAGTTTAAGAACGAAGAAGTGCAACAGGCTCTTATTCACAGTGTAATATTTGTTATGCCAAGTCCAACATTTCTTTGAGGTATCTAAAGTTAAATGTTTATGAGCGTACACATTTTAAAGAAGGAAAATAATTGGATCAATATCCACTCACTTTATTCTAGTATTTTCCACTGGTATTTAGTGCCACTAAATCTCTCTGCCATGGTTAAAACCTAGGTTATCAGCAGCAAAGTTGCAGTTTTTTTAATTCTGAAAAAATACAGGCTAATAAACTGCTGAATAAAGGCTTAGCAATAAATGAATAAAATGCATAAATTTCAAAATGTGCCTATGTTGAAGAGCTAGCATGCTCAGTTTGCTGTTTCACCTGGGCAAGTCTGTCTTGTTTTAAAGTGAGATTGCCATGGCATGACACAGAACATCTATTTGACATCTGTTTGTTTTACAATATGGTGGCTCTTTCCATCAGAGGGTTCTAAAGGTACATTCAGGATATTGCTAAGTCACACACTAGAAATACAAGAGAAGGGATGAATGGATATGCCCTGCTCAGTTGGCTTTAAATGTATTTTCCCACAGACCAGACTGCTAAAATGTAAGGACCTTGTGTACTTCTGAAAAGCAGACATTTACTGTACCCTGGTAAGAGTGCAAATCAAATCCCTTGCTCTACCCATGTAAGTTTTAAGTGAAAAAGACAGTCATGCTACAAAGTCTAAAAGCAGTGAGTTCAGTGTTTATTTTTATTCATTTTCTTTGGTGAGTATTTCTGAGAAACAAAAATAAGTTTTGTAAATTTAATTACTTTTGCTGAGCTCCACAAACCCACTGCTCAAATATGAGCAGGCCTTGTTAAATAGAACAGAATGGAATACAGTTCCTTCCCAAGTCTCCATCTTTCTTACCTCTGTGCTTGCCAATCATAGTATACTTAAGATTTTGATCCTGCTAGGACTTGAATGAAGCCAAAAGAGCTGTACGTCACATCTGCACACACATACTTATTATTGTAAGTTTTTTTTGGTGAAAATAGAACTCAAATTTCTACTTAAGTTGGACATCGCTTCGCTGAAACAAAAATGTACAGAGCCCATGAAGTTTTGGCATAAGGTGGTTTTTATTGCTTTGTTTTTAAATTGTTGCATCTCCCCATGTTTTCTCCATGATCAGCATCTAGTAATTCAAGGAAATAAAATTTCTGCCACTGTTTTAATGCTAATGTAAGGCTGAGGCAGACATTTCAAGTGTTACTAACTAAAGTTAGGATGCTCACACATGCAAGTTTTCTAAGACCTTACCGCTAGCTTGAGTCACAAGAGAATGCTACTGTAGTACTGGTACTTGTATAATTTATTCATAGCATTTCAGTTGAAATAGTTCATAAAGTCAGTAGGATAAGCATTCTATTTTATATTTTTATATCTATTTTTTCTTTTTTTTCCCTGAGAGATTCACATAAATGTTGGCCTGCGATATCAGAAAGCTTAATGGAAGTTTCTAAAGTTGGCAGAGGCTTCTGCAGCTGTGATACTCATGTGGGGAGCCAGGAGAGTTGTGATTACCATATTTTCATGCATATAATCCAGAGATTTTTCTGGAATACCGTAAGCCTACATTTCAGCAGCAGCAAGGGTTGCATGCTTGTGTAGGTAGTACAAGGAGTTTACCATCAGGATCTCTCTTGGAATAATTCCCTTTGCCCTGACCCTTGCTATAGCCTTCATTCACTATGTGTTGTCCTCTTTGCCCCAATTATCCTCATCTGTATCTAAAAACAATGTATATCTGAGGACTTGTTTTCTGTTATCAAGATCTTTAAAAACTAAAAGTTATACATAGTTCAGATCATGCACATACAAGTGCAAACATTCTGTGGATTAAGGGATAAAACTGGTCAAACTCATTGGTTTAAATCCCCCCAAATTCCATAAAATTAATGAAACTATTCAAGCGTTAACCAAGTACATCACCAGAAGAGGTGCTGAGATTCTGAACGACAGGGCCTCTAGATAAGAAGCAATTGGAGTGAGGAATGCAAACAGTTTGTCATCTTCTGCAACAATTTAAATCTCTAGTTTTAACACGAGGAGAATGAATGCAAGGCACTTCCCAGGATAGCCATTCAGCTCTGGCATGTGGCTTTTGGTTTTGATTCAAAGAAATACCAGGAATTGTTCAAACTTCAGGACTTACTGTTGGGCCCATCTTTTTCTATTGTGTGTCTGGTCATGTTTGAAAAAGATTTGGTGTCAGCTGGAATAAACAAAATACTCAAATGAAAATATTCTTGGGATTATGTTGGGGGTGAAGTTTTGCTGAATTTCCCCAGAAGCATTTGCTTCTTCATTTCGTTGTCATTTCAAATGTCAGGGCTGTAGGAGTAGATGGGCAGGTTTGTTCTATTAACTGCGAGAAGAAAACGTTATTCAGATGTATGCTGGAGGATTTCAGTTTTGTTTACATTACACCATAACTGCGGTTTTCATAAGTGATGGTCAGCATGCAAGGAAATAATAGGACTCATTGTGGAAGGAATGGAAATAGTATCTACATTTTAAAACTCTCGTTACAAAAAGCAGATAGTTTACAATCTATGATTTCACTAGGTCTCCTTAAGGTTGACCTTTTCAGCTGTTCCATACCCATGCATTGATGGATTTAGTCCAAAGACCAGCAAAGTTGATCAGAATGCACTTTTGTCATTTGAAGAACCATTTAACTTGAGGTTATTATAGATTCATGTCTGTAAATAGTGCTGCCATTATTTAAGTGAAACAAGTTTTACTGGGTCAAACTCTGTTTATGTATACTTTTTAAAAATATGTTCTTTCAGGAATCCTGAAATGTCTGTTTTCCATTTCATTAGTTTAAAAAATTGAGCAGAGGAGGGCGTGGAACATTGTAAATCCAAGATGTTTGCCCAAACTAGACTACTGTAACAAGTAGAATTTGTTTTGTGCTTACAGGGATAAGTGATCTGAAGGTATTGGTGTGGTGAATAGGGTATATAGTGAACAGAGAGGTGCAGACCTGGTCAAAGCTGTTATTTTGCTCAAAGGGCATATTAAGAATATTTGTTCAGTGTGTCATGAACTCATATAGTTAGTAAAGCCTTTGGAAAAATGTCTCCTACATAAATAATAGGCTGTTAATACAAAAAATTCAAATTGTATTTATGAAATATATTAGTATTGGAGTTTTTTAAGCCTTGAACAATTCTGCCATGAAGTGTTTTAAAAAGAAACTTTTCTGTTTAAATAGCCTGGGGATCTGCTAAAGATAAACTTAGAAATTATAGAAACCAGCAGAGTTCTGTAGACAACCCTCCTGCCCTGGTCCTCTTGCAGGATTTGGGTTGACCCTAATTGGAGCTGTAATCTAGTTGAACATGGCATACACTGCTACCTGTCCTCAGTTGCTATGGGTGTATGCAGTATATATGTGGACGTAAAGATCTGCTACTGACACATGGTAGAAATAAGCAGGGTGGGAAAAGGTCTGTATTTGTTGATAACCATATTTTAGAAATAAATTTAGCTCATTACTTAAAGGAAATCTGTTGAGCTTGATGTTTCATACCAAGTGAAGGTGGATATGGGTTAGTGTTTCTAACCAAACATGAGAGAAAGTACTTTTAAATGAATAAGGGACTGTAATAGTAACTTTAAGGTGATTAGAGCAGCTGTGTTCAGGGGTTTTTGAACAGCCGTGAGCTTTCAGAAAAGAAGTTTAATTTGTCACTATGTCACGAATATTTAAACAAATTCTCTGAACCCCGGATACATTACTTATCTCAAAGGGGATGTTTCTGGTGAATGATGCCGGGGGGAACAGATGGAGTAGAACAGCAAACAGGCAAGGACTGGTTCCATGTTGTTACAGTTGCCTGGGAACCATTTGAAACTTGACAGGAAACCTAAAGGACTCAGATGAATATGCAGAAATGTCAGCTTGGTTCTGGGTGCAGAGTTAGCTGATCTGTTGTCACAACTTCCTTTTTACAACTTTCAGGCAGGCAGTATTTCTTTTTAACCCTTACATGTCAGGCATCTCTCATGAGGTAAATGTTTGTAACGACTTCAGGTGTGTAGGATACCATGAAAGGTTAGAATTTGTGCCCTCCTCTCCTCTCTTATGCTTCTCTGAAGTAACCTATTACTAAATATTTTTTTAGATGAACCAAAGATTTGTCCAAAGTGTGATTATGTATAGTAGAACATGTAAGCCTCAGAAAAATAGTCAAGTATGTCTGAACAGACAGAACAAAGGGTTCTGCTTTTCATGTTCTTGAGCATACACAGTTGTTTTCAAGAACAAGGCCTTGTATTTTAGATGTCTGATACCTTTAATGTAGTTTTTGTAAGGTTAATTTTTGAAAAAGTCTTATCAACATTAAACTAATAAGGAGAAGTGCAAATTAAAAGCTTTGATCAGGTCTGCAACTCTGTTCACTATACTCCCATTTCCGAGGGAAAGCCCAGGAAGGTAACTGCTGTCAGTGACAGCATCTCAGCTAGTGATGACATTAGCAGCACAATTATCTGTGGTTCTGAAGGTACATTACTGAATTCTCTTGACGTCTCAGAATGCTTGTCTGGCATCCAAAATGATGACACAAATTGACTGGGAAGCTACACGGAATATAAAGACATGATGATTAACAGAATTGTTAGAATAGTTGATTTCCCTGTAGTCTCTGTTGTTCTTCCTAAGATCAGGTTTCACCACGTAGGAGAAAGTTCTGTTCTCTCCCACATACACAGGGAAATAAATTTAATGTTGTGAGTTTGTTCTTGCAAACTGTTAGGTATCAATGTAATATCATTGCATGATAGGAGATTCTTTGTCTCTTGTACTTTTTTTTCTTGATGTTGATAAATGTTCTTATAAAGGAATTTGTTTATTGGTGAAAAGTCATGAAATACTGGATGATTGCAGTTCTACAGTCTGTGTTGCTTACATGTTGAAAAGGTGAATGTTCTTGGTAAGTTTGATTACTGTAAGTTTAGAGAAAGAGAGTTGGGTTTTATCTCCAGCCCTGGGATAACGATATCCAACCCTTTAGAAAAATGAGCTCTATACAGTTTCCTGGATTGAAAAGTGACAGACCTCTCGAACAGCTGGAAACTTGTAAGCAGTTGAGGTATGTAGCTGTACTGGTAAAAGGGCAGGTGTGTCACCTGAACCAGCAGGTGAGCCAGCATAGCTGCACTGCATAGATCCAGCTTACATCCAGCACTACCCTAAATATTTCACTTGTCATCTTGTATTTGTCAAGCATTCTTGGAGCTTTGCTGAACCTCCATTCATCACAGCTGATGATGGGCTTCTTATGACTTTCAGCTGTGTAAGTGTGTTTGCATTAGGCTTATGCTGTCAGGAAGGTTGTCCACCTCTCCCTTTGGTGTTTTTTTTGTATTTCGTTTTCTTGGTTTTCATGCCCCTTTCCAGAAATACATGGGACATGTTTCGCATGTAGAAACAGACCTCAGCTTCAAACATAGAAAGCTATGTTTATTTTGAAGCTAAAATAAAAGGACTAAAAGGTAGAATATCAGAATGTTTGCATTTCTTGGTTAAGGCTGTCATATGGCCTTGTCTGCCTCAACATGTCTTTGTCTTTCTCTCAGATGCACTCTCAGGTCAGAATTTGTTACTTGCAGCCATTTGTCTATTATTTTTGGATGTCCAGAAATCACTGACTTTCTCCATTGCATGTATACAACAATTCCAGTTTGTTTTGGCTGAAAACGAGTCAATGCATACGCTGAAAACCTGATGTCTGACACACACACATCTGCCTGTCTTTGAAATTCTGGGAAAAAATATTTTTTTAAAAAAAATGGCAACTTTATTTCATTTTGCTCCTGAATGTTAAGACATGTTAATTTCACAGCAAAACCTTTTAGGATTTCTCTAATGTTGGAATTCTGGTTTTGTGTTTTTGTTGTTTCTGAACAGAGCAGTGTATGTATGTATTTCTTTCTTAATGTTGTAACTAGAATTTCCAATCTGTATTATTTCATCTATCTTATCCTGAGTAAGTCACTGCAGAAATCTGGAAAGCAGAAACGCTAGTGATTGAATGGGGATCCTGGCTATCAATAACATAAGTGCACAAGGGAAACAGATTAACAATGTGTTAATCAACTTCTGGTTTAGAACTTCTGAAGTCCTGAATGCTTTGCAATCTGATGCTCGTTTGCTGAGGAAGCTTCTCATGAGATTTCTTAAGTTTTTATTTTCTAAAGAAAAGATAAATGTATGTATTCTATAACAATCAACAAAGGCTGTTGTTTTTTGGCAGTAAAACCATTGAGCTCTGCAGTACATAAACATCCCCTAAGGTGAATTTAGTCCAACTACAACAGGACTATGTCCACAGTGTTGGTCATATGCACAGCCTTTTTTTTCTGCGTTGGTGAGTGCTCTTCCCTAAGAGCATCGTTTTGCTTTTTTGGGGTTATCTCCACAAATAGGACATTTCCATACCCTTTTTGTACTTAGTCATAATACTACTGAGGTGAAGCACAGTTTAGCTTTTAATTCTATTAATCAAAAATTTCTTAACAGTTAAAGACCATACAATGCAAACAGAAAGACTTCAGTAGATTCTGTAGTCTAAAACATAATCTGCCTGGTTGAGTTCTTGTGCCACAATGTTCTCCACCCAACAGATGTTCTTCTTAATGCCTCTAAGGAGTTTGCACTGTATGGCAAGTTGCCTGGTCCATCCTGTGGTCTTGGCCTTAGTTTGTATTTTCCAGATGCTTCTTGAGGCTTTCAGACCTTTCATAGTACAGGATGACCTAGAAGCCATGTGAAATTCCCATGCTTATGTTTTGAGAGAGTTAGAATACACTAAATATTTCCCTTTACTATTTTGCATGTGAGCAGTTGCCACAAAGATTCTACAATTCTGAGTGGGTGGAGAGAAGATCCACATGATTATGAAAGAAGCAGGGAGGTTTTTGTGAGAATAAGATACAGTCCATGTGGTGGAAATATTTGGTAACTACCAGCTTGAATATAAAATAGACGGCAGTTTGTGGCCTGCTCTAGCCCCGTTGTCTGTTTGCTAGTTTTTGTTATCATGGAGCCAGCTCAGTTCATGCTTGTTGCAGCTTTATCAGTAATTAGCATGTCTGTGCCCACAATCAGGGAATGAATAAAACTTGTTTTTCTTAGAATTTCTCTGCACATCCTGTTCACTTGGGGTGATTTTCACCTAGAATGCCTGCAGTGCATGAAGGGCTATACTCACCCAGGCTGTCTAAACATCCAACACAGTATTTGTTAACTAGAAGCTCCAAGGCATCTAATGCTTGGGTTGGGAGCCTGGCTTGATCAGCCATAGGATGGGAGCAGTAGACATAAGATTAGATGGGCCTTTGGAAAGGGTCCTTGGAAAAGGAGATAAGCAATTTGACTCCTGTACTGCATCCTAGCTGCTAATTTTGAGACTATAAATAATGGCTGTGGCCTGAGTTGTCCAAGGCTAAACTTGCTGCTTGAAATGTATTGTGGGAATTGTTCCGAATTGTAAATGGGAAGCTGCAAAGAGATGAGTTACAGGATGGTGGACAGGAGCAGAGTAAATTGTATTAAGTAGAGACGCTAAATTTGTCTGCTGAAGTCAGAGAGTGGCCTTCTTTACACAGTGAAAGAGATTAGCTCATCTAGAAAACTTGATCCCATGTGGATTGAGCTGAAGCAAGCATCAGCCTTCTGCTGTGCTGAAGCTAAATCCAGCAGGAATCATGAATAAGAGCCTTCAGTCACTGTGTATTAACAGAACTTTAAATGAGTCATGGCTTACGTTGGTGTACAGGAAATACAGTGGCTGAGGAGTGGAGTTGACCTAAAACAGCAAAGTAAGACTTTGGTCATAAATTGGAGCACTTAAGCGGTCTGAATCCACTGCTAGAGACACCATAAAAGGAATGTAGATTGTTCTTACCTCAGGATTTAACTGGACAGCTGGGTCAAGGTAATGTGAATGCTTTTATCACATAAGCCAGCTTAGTTCCGTTATATGCAACAGAGCTATCTTCATGTGTTTGTTTTCACAGTTACATTTCAAAATATGGTGAATAGACAATCTGTTTTACAAACAGAAATTAGCAAAATGACAATGTGATGCACTAAACAAAGCACACAAGGATATATTCCAAGAGGCAAAGAAAGGTGCCAGTTAAACACTTTCAGTGCAACAAGTTCTTAATAGTAAATATGTGCTGGAGAGTTTGAAAAGTTTAGAAAGCTGATTGAGAGCAACTATACTGGTTTGGGCACTGATTCTCATGTTTTTTTCAAACTACTATCAATTTTTTGTTAGTTTTGCTAGTTACATTTAACCAAGTCTTTTTTTTGTTTGTTTGTTTTTCTGGTACTACCTAGTAAAGCTCGTCTGGTATTAAAACAATGTAATCATTAAGTTTCATGTAATTTTATTTATTTTCAGGCAGATTACATGAGAAAGTAAACCATCAACATGATTCCATCAGTAATGTTGTATTTAAAATGTGGTGGGTTGAATGACTATTTGCTGTAAAAGAGTAACGAAGACCATACAACAGTAGGAAACGTTGTGAAATTGAAGTATAGTGTGTCAGAATCATCTGTGGATATAATAGATGATCAATACAGTTTTCTCAAGGAAGTGTTTGTCCTTTTTCAGAATTTTGGTGCACAAGCTTCCTGGTCACATGTACATGGAACAGCAGACCAAAATTATGCTGACAAGATATTAGAACTTTTTACAAATAATACTGCTTCCTTATAGCCTGTGACTTTTTTCATGTATATCACTACTTTCCAAATGTTAAAAAAAAAAAAAGCACGAGTCATGTTGAAATGTCAATGTAGCAAGGCCTTACAACAGCCTTGAAGTAGTTACGTATCCTAAGATTTCATAGGTGATATGATTTGTTAAGTTGCATGACAGCAGAATAGAACATTTGAGAAAGAAACCTAAGGCCAAATTCTGTCAGTTTAGTTAAATTAGTTCTCCAGGTGTGACTGAGGGTAGGATTTAGCTTCAGGCTTACTGGGTACCAGTTGTCTGGTTGGTCTCTTGAAATTGTTTCCATTAATTGCATGGGCCAGGTAAGGAGAATGTATCAGTATAAAACAGTATCAATAGATATGGTAAGCATTTATATAAGCATGCATTTGCACAGTTACCACATTTTCTAAGTGATTGTGATAAACCTGCATATTACTGTCTTCCTTTTTTTCCTTCCAGATCAATGCAATCCGATCAATTGTTCCGAACAAAAGCAATAATGAAATAGTTTTAGTGTTACAGCAGTTTGATAACAATGTAGACAAGGCTGTTCAGGCTTTTATGGATGGTGAGTATAGTGTACTTTTTTCACTAAGGCATGAGACATAACTACGTGCTAAAGTGTTCACTGCTTGTAGTGGGTCAAAATCTATTTTGTTCTGTTGAAATTCAGATGACTGTGACCTTGCCGGATAACTTTTTTTTTTGTAATTGATCTTGCTGTCTGCATCTTTGTTTCTTCACAATATGAGTTTGACCTGGATGTTTATCTGTTCTCTCTGATATTGCCATTTTTGGGTGCCATTCTTGTTGCCAACCTTCTTTGTTCTGTGTGAAAGCTAATGCTCTTTGAAGTGAATATGCTGGAATATGATTTACTGCTGAAGATAGACTACTAATACAAATTGGGGATGGTTCTGAAGCAGATAACTGGATCCCTAAACCTCTGAACTTGATGCATATGTTGACATTCAAACCTCAAAGTGAATTTTGCAAATAGCCTTGATATTTGTAATGGCTGAGCCAAGTCTCCGTTACACATTTGAGATACTCTAAATCTATATCTGGCTTTTGCCTTTTGCACCATGAAACTGTCTCTTGTAAAGGGTCACTTGTATTTAAATAACACTTTTCTGATAACTACGTAATGGCAAGGATTTTGAACATTCCCTGCAGCCTGTAAGAAACTCTTTGCAGGAATTATAGCATAACACCAGGAAATCCTCTTGAAATTTTTGTGTCTGAGGGATGCTTAAAAAATACTAGAAGTTCAGTAGTCTCAAAAGCCCTGTATATCTTAAAAAGCAAATGGACACAGGCTGCGCATACAGCTTGGTGATAGTGAAACTTACAGAATCATTATGGGTATTTCACCAAATTGCTTATCTGTTGTAATTCAGAGTAGTTTTGATTTTGGTTTGGATTAATTTATTGAAATGTAGCAGTCAAAAACATTGTGTACTTGGAATCACAAAGATGTGCAGGCAAACTGAACCATTCACAAATGCACCAAATCTATATGGTACCTCTTGATTCAGGCAGTGCTTTTATTTGCTGTGTTAGTATTTACCTAAACGGGCATAAGCAGAAGTTCTGTTCAGCTCCTTTGTAGATATGTTCAAGAAAATATTCTGGTGTTTACCTAGTGTTACAGAAGGTTACTGAGATGTCTTCCTTTTAGGCAAGAAATTCGAGCATTGTTTTTTTTTTTTCTGAAGCTTATGCTAGTGCTTCAAGTTGGGCATCTGCTTAATTACTTTGTGAAATGACGAGCATAAGAAGTAGTAGTGTCAAGTGGTCTGTCCACTATGCATAGTGTAATCAGCTAAAACTGGTAAGTAAAAAGGAGAGGCAGCAGTTCTCATTTTGTTCTCCCAACATGAGAAAACTTGCAACAACACATGGAAATGCTGCCCAGGTAGGAGACTAGAAATTGTTCCTGAATACGTTAATTCTCTTTTATAGCTGAGCTGTTGTTGAAATGTTTTATCTTTTCTTTCCCTAGGCAGTGCAACTCAGGTTCTAAAAGAATGGAATATGACAGGGAAAAAGAAGGTAAGATCTTGCTCTTGAGAAACAAAACATATGGACTACTTATCAGCCATCTGTAGCTAAATGTAGTAGTTTTATTTTGGCCAATACTTTGTCTGCCTTTGCTAATATAGGTGACTTCATCCATGCTTGTATTCAGAATACCTGAAAGTAAATGTGTGCATTATTTCTAATCTTGTTCATCTGTTGCTGTCTCTCTTGCTCAGTGGTCTGAGTTTCTTGGACAGCATGTGTTTGTGGAAGCCAGACTCTAGACAAGTACTGAATGAATCCGAAAACAGCTTATGTGCACCACAAACACTTTTAATATGCTATTGTATACTGCAGAGTAACAGCCAGTTAGTGCTAGAGGTTTTTCTGCTAGGTGTAAGAATAATATATGCATAGTAGTCATCAATTAGAGGTCACGTATTAGGGAAGCTCTCAAGTCAGATACTTCAAGTATATGTTTAGGATATACACCCTGAGCTGTGCCAGGAGGCTGTCCTGTGAGTTGCAGTCCTGGAGGCTCCACTTTATGGCTTGGAGAACTACAGTATCGGTGGCTAACCTGTCCTCTGGTCACATTATCCTTCTGTATTTGGTTTACATGGCAAGGACTTGGTAACAGGGTGGCTGCAGGGGTGACCTCTGTGAGCAGAGCCCAGCAGCTGCCCCACATCAGATCAGAGCCAGCTCCAGCTGTCTCCAAAAGGGACATGCCGCTGGCCAGAGCTGAGCCAGTGAGTGACGCTGGTTGGGCTTCTGTGAGCAGATTTAAGAAAGGGCGGGGGGGGGGACGGGAGACTGCTGCACAACAGCAGCTAGGGGAGTGAGAAACAGCCTTGCAGACACCAAGGTGAGTGCAGATCGAAGGCAGGAGGTGCTCCAGGTGCCGGAGCTGAAGTTCCCCTGCAGCCTGTGGAGAGGCCCCTGGTGGGGCAGGCTGTCCCACTGCAGCCCATGGGTCCCACATGGAGCAGATCTCCACGCTGCAGCCCGTGGAGGAGCCCCTGGTGGAGCAGGTGGATGTGGCCTGGAGGAGGCTGTGGCCCATGGAGAGCCCCCGCAGGAGCAGGCCCCAGGCCAGAGCTGCAGCCCCTGGAGAGGAGCCCACACAGGAGCAGGGGATCTGGGGGGAGCTGCCGCCCGTGGGGGACCCATGCTGGAGCAGTTTGCTCCTGACAGATGGAGCCTGTGTTACAGATCCATGTGGGAGCAGTTCTTGAAGAGCTGCTGCCTGTGGTAACCTCCTGCAGGGTAGGATGGCATCCTGTGGGAGGGACCCCACGTGGAGCAGGGGCAGAGAGTGACCATGAAGGAATGGCGGAGATGAAGTGTCAGGGACTGACCGCAGCCCCCATTCCCCTGCGCCACTCAGGGGGAAGGTGTAGAAAAGGATTGTATGGGAGAAGGTGGTTTTAGTTTGATTTCTAGTTTCTCACTTCTCACTGTTCTAGTCCACTGGTGATAGGCAATAAACTATATTAATCTCCCTGTGCTGAGTCTGTTTTGCCCATGAAAATAATTGGTGAATGATCTCCCTGTCCTTATCTTAACCCTTGAGCCCTTTCCATCATATTTTCTCTCACTTTTTCTTTGTGGAGGGGAGTTAGAGAGCAGCTGTGGTGCTCAGCTGCCCAGCAGGGTAAAGCCACCATAATTTGACAAGACAGATGCCTTCAGAGATTGTCCGTGTTGCTGAGTGGATGTGCCCTTTGTGGTTAGTAACTGTTTGTCCAAGTTGACTGTAAACATTTTGAGCATCATCTTAGCACAGGCTCTGTTACTATTTTGCACTGTAATTGTTCTGTGTAGAAGGAGGAGGAAAAACAGTTTGGGTCTTCAGTTTTTGTTCAAAGCCATTCATATTTTCAGCTAAACAGATACAATGTATTATATAGCACCAATGGGCTGTAAATAGCATTACACCGAATGCCACTTGTATGACATTTTAAGAGTATTGATGATTTTATGTTTATATGGACTATTTTATATGTTGAGTTTATAGGAGCTGCACTGTGTAATGTCTGTTCTTGCAATATTTCTCAATTTTAGAACAATAGGAGAAAAAGAAGCAAATCTAAACAGCACCAGGGCAATAAGGATCCTAAAAATAAGAATGATGGGCCTGAGAAGGCAGCTCAAGAGCCCCAGGGAGTATATGGCTGCCATCTGAATGGAAGCTCTAAGGACAACTTTTGCAGCGATTCTGCCAATGAGAAACTGGAAGCTGCTTCTCTTGAGAACAAAGGCTCAAGATTTGTAGCATCAGTGCCGGTCTGTCCAGAAATTACAGGTTAGTTCATCTGGCACAAGACACCTTTTAAATTGGCAAGAGAAAAGCCCGTTTACATAAATATCATAGTTTTTTTTTTATTGCCACAAAGTAGAACATAATGAAAGGAAATCAGAGATGCTTGTGTAAAATGTATTTATTAATTAAAGCCATACAAGTAGATCTGAGCACAGTAGGCCTTGCAACATGTATCCTTGCAAAAAATGTTTTTTTTGTTTTTTAAAGGGAAAAGGTCCAAATTGTAATTAGAGAGGCCCAGCTGATGCAGACTATTATGATATAAATACAGAAGAGTACAGGGCTAGAAAATGTCTTGAGTGGTAGATGGTGACAGAAGTGATCAAGTCCCTTATCTGGGACAATAATTTTTAGGCCATATGGGTCTGATGCACATTACAGAATTTCTTTATTGCCTTGTCCAGACTAGTTCATTTTTTTCTTACCTTCCCTGAATTGACTAGTCACAGTGGATCTCCATTGGCTTTCCCTAATAGGGAAAGGAAGGTCTTAGTGTTGAGAGAAGACACTCTGATAGCCTGTAAGTACGTATGTGTTTCTGCGAGAGTCTAGATACTGATTCTGAAGCTCTGGGGGACGGTAACAAAGTTCTTCCTTGCTGGGCTCCAGTAGATACAGAGTTATGATTACAGTAATACCAATGAAAACAAACCTTTTCTGAGTGAAAAACTCTGAAAGCTTTTGCTTTTAAGTGTCCTTTTGTAAATCTCATAATTCCTTTAATTGCTGTCAGTACTCATAATGATGTTTCAGCTCTTCACGTTTCAAACTTCTGACACCTAGGGGTGTCAGATTATTGCTGTTGTATTTTCTTCCTATGTCTTAAGCAGTACATAAGACTGCATTAAAAGAACTTTCCTTGAAATCCCTTTTTCCATGATAGCAATACAGCTATTGAAACTCATCTTAAGGCAACGTCCCAAATACATAATTGTCCTGAAATGAATTCTCTGCTGCTTCCAGAGGACCTTGGGGGTGCCAACCTCTGTACAATTAAATAAACACTGTAACACATAGAAGCCAAATTGCAGAACTACTTACCAAGAATTTTGTCCTAAGAACTGGGTGGAAGGTCAGAGAGATACTCCCTACCCTTGTTAAAAACTCATACTTACTTTGGATAGAATATGCCATAAGCAAAAAAAATTCTGAATTTCTGTAACATTATAAGTATTCTTACAACTTATTCTGCAACGTGTAAACATTTGTTTGCTCTCTTCCTCCATATTATGTGATAATTATATACAATCTATCTGCCACGTCAGATTTCTTAGAGGTGCTTTTTTAAATGACAATGCATCAATAAAGATGCCTAGATTGAATTGTCCATGCACGTGAAGTGTTTTTTTAGGGCGTAACAGACCTGAATGCAAGAACTCACATACCCGTGTTGTCAGTGATCTTTTTCTGTAGCATTGGGGTTGTCTTCCTTTTTTTCCTCTTTAATGTGATGCAGTGCAGATTTATACATACAAAGGGCAAGAAGAGCCTCAGAATTTTTCTCGTTTTTACAGTTGACAAAGATAATACATATTACCATAACTTTATTTTTTATAAACTTTTAGGCATATGTGAAAACTAGTAACTGACCGTTCTGTAAACAGAGAATGAAAGATTAGGGAGGTGGAAAGGGAGAATGGAAGGGAAACTGAGAGAAGGAGGTGAAATTTTAATATTTTGGAAGTTTACCTTGCAGAAGTAAAATAAATTCCTGGGAATTTGTGTAGTGTAGATAAGAAAGGAGTTTCTTCAACGCTTTCAGTTATGCTAGAATTCTGGTCTTGCAGCTAGTTTAAGGATAAAAGCAACCTATATATATAATGAAATGTACGCAGAACTAAATAGACTAGAAGGGTGAACAGGATCCCTCAGAGGCCAGAAGCAGTGCCTTCATAGTTTTTGAGCAAATCAAACACTGTGCTAAAGCCATTTGAAATGTTGAAGTGAGTCCAAAGAATACCTGTCTCACATTGCTCCCTTTGGTGTTGTAATCTCCTTTGTTTTGTCATTGTCAGTCATATTTGTTTTCATTCCTTCCCTATCAAGTTAATGTTACTGTCAGCATTTCACTGTTGCTTTCAGACAGCTCATGGCATAGAAGGATCACAGCCAGGTCTCTGCTGACAGCCCGTTATGCTTTCTTCCCCATGAGGAACATGAGGCTGAAGCATTGCTAATGCCATCTCACAGTCTGTGAGATGAGGTCCTTCCAAGATACAGAATCTTGGGCTGTGTGGAAGGGACTTCAGGGACCAGAAAGGAGGAATGCAGAAAAGCTGGTGTTTCCTTCTAATGTGCTAAAAATTACAGGGGAGGATATGTGGTTTTATTACATTTAATTTAGTTCTACCTCTTTCTTGCCATTATTCCATCTTTCTCTGTCTTGAACATCTTCAGTTGCTGCTTTTTGTGTGATGTTTTTCTACAGGGAGTCAAGACCTGCTGGAGAATCTTGTTAACTCCCTTTCTTGTACCTTAATGTTCTATTGCAGACAAAGAACATGAACAGCAGAAAGTATCTGTAGAATTAAGCCCAAAGACTATGAATGGAGTAGAACAGCACGAGCCTCTTCAGTCAACAGTTCAACTCCAGAGTAACCTAGGCAGGCCAAAGTCAAAATCTTCCTCAGTTAAATCATCCAATGCTACAACCCAATCTGAAACAAAGCCAGATGATTCAGTCAAAAAAAGAGGTAAAGCAAGTCCGTTTGTTCAGTCGCTGTGTACTAAGGTGATCAGAAAGCTGGTGCCTTTAAGAAAAAGGCAAATGTGAAGAAGAGATGTGTTGGAAAGTGAGAGTAAAATTGTTTGAATTGTCGTGGCTATTTTAACAGTTACATGATTTGGGGGGAATGAATATGAACATACATGTTTAAGAATTGAAGAACACCAAAGAACTATGGAAAATCTGGGCTCATGGACTTCATCTTAATGTGGGCAAAAAACATGTTGAACTATTCATCCTTCCTCATTCAGAAAAGTCAAAAACACCTTTCTGCCTTTGTGCTGTTTTTGTTTTCTATTTTAGGGCCAAACATTGAGAAATCAGTAAAAGACTTGCAGCGTTGCACTGTTTCTCTAACTAGATATCGCATGACGATCAAAGAGGAAGTAGATAATTCAGTGAAGAAGATCAAAGCTGCTTTTGCAGAATTACACAGCTGGTAAGTAAATCAGCTTGAGATCCACCAGCACCACCTGAGAATAAGGGGCTCATGCAAGTCACTGTTATTGGTGGTTTTACACTCTGTTTGCAGTGGTTGGTTTCATTAAAAAAAAAAAGTGGTGCTGTTAAGAAACTCCTCAGCAACCAGCCAGCAATACATTCATGTGTGCATGTTTACATACACAAAGGCAAACAAAACTGCAGTGCTTAGGAAGAAAAAAAACATAGTGGGATTTTTTTCCTAGTGTCCTCTTAACCCCTGTTCTTGCAGAGCCTGCTATGGCATTGATTTCCCCAAGGCTAAGAGAGCTGGGCAGAGCAACCTGAAGGGGCACTCTTTCCTGGACTACCGTGTGCACCTGAAAGTTATGAGAAACAGTACTAACAGTTCTGCCTGAGCCAGTATTTCTGCTCATTACATCCAGCTGTGGGGCATGGCTATCAGGCATACTTCTGTGTGAATGAGAACATAAACTGCTCCAGTATTGCAATATTTTGCTTGGATGCAAAATCTGTCTGAGCATAGCCATGTCACACAGTAGTGTAGGGCAAGGAAAAGGAGAATACTAAACACTGTTTAAGATGCAGGGGAAGGTCAGTAAAGCTAGGTGAACTCCCTTTTCACTAGTGTGTTTAAGGTATTTGTTGCCAAGGTTGAAATCCATGCGCTATAATTGTGTTCTCACTTTTCTACAGAGGCTGAGGAGTATCTTCGGGATACTACTATCTGAGTAGTATCTTAGGGATAAAAAGAGAGCCCCATGAAATCTGACAGAAATGTGTAAAGCACAAAAGGAGCCACGGTTCCTCATAGCACCTCTTGCCAGCAAATCATTTTCACGTATTGGGTGTCCACACAGTCATATGGAGAACTGAAAAGAAACAGCTGCTACTTGCCCATACAGTCTGCTTCCAACCACAAATGGAAAGTACCCTGTAGTAGTAGGGGCCAGGTTTAATTAACACTGTGCACAGAACTGGACAAACAAAGACTAGCCGCCTCTACTCTTTGCATCTTAAACACTTTGGTATGTCCAATGCTTTATAAAAAGCATGAAAACCAGCATACACAGTGAACAAAAAGCACTCGAAAGCTTCAACATACTTGGGGTAAAACACTGACATAATGCTGGTAATGGACTTGGACAAGGGAACAACTAGGAGGCATGTGCTGAATGTTTGGGGAAGATAAAGCGGACTTTCAATTGTTCTCTAATTTGAAATCAAAGCAAAGCAGTGGTTAAATGGAGGAAGGACTCATTTAAAAGAACATATTTGTACCTGTAGTAGCTCAGTGCCGGGTGATGAGCAATACTGCCAGTGCTCACAGTTGGAGAGCTGAGTGAACATAGGCATCCCCTTACTGGGATTCCTACTTGGTAAACTGGAAAGACAATAGTTTTCTCTTTCCTGTAGTCCAGATTCAGTGGTACTAGATGCAGAGCTGCGTTTGTTAGATACGTGATAGATAGAGTATGGTCAGATGCCTGGAAAAGCCAGGACTGCTATTGCTTTACACTGAGCAGAGTTCTTGTGCTGCTTCTCTCTGCATTTCCAGGCAGTCCTCATTAGCTTTCTGTCTACATGTCTGTTTGCCAGCTGACCTTTTGTAGACCTTATGCCTCTAAAGAGCAGATTTACAAATACTCTTGAGGTTTGTTCTAATATTTGTTTGCCTGTCAGTCACACGATCCAGTCCATAACCTTGTTAGTGCACAGAAAAAGCGTTCTATCAAAAGTTAAGGCTTCCTGGGGCCCAGCGTAGTTTTCAGG
This sequence comes from Anser anser, assembly GCF_964211835.1. Taxonomy (NCBI): domain Eukaryota; kingdom Metazoa; phylum Chordata; class Aves; order Anseriformes; family Anatidae; genus Anser; species Anser anser. The sequence goes on from NC_139726.1 coordinate 40,223,968, forward strand.
TACCTTCAAAGAGCAGCATTTCTGCCTAGGCCGCCAGGCCTTGCCCTTATACTAGAGGGTCCAGGAGGACCTAAGCAAACAGCTCTGGTCTCAGGCTGGCTACTTGGCTGCATAGCTGCAGCACCAGGAGAGGAGCCTGTGCTTGCTTTCTTCTCGCTGCCTCCAGCAGGTTGGAATTACCCTAGCTGAGTATTAGTGGAAGAAGCAGGTGCATCTCATGAAAATGGGGCGAATTCTGTGAAACAATGAGATGCATAGTTCCCCCTTCTGGCCCCTTTGTCTTTTACAGGTACTTGCTTCATTCTCATATTTTTTACTAAGCTTGCAAAGGTGGATTCCAGAGCTTTCTAAAGGTAGATTCCACTGTCTCATAGTCTTCTTTGGTTTTGGAGGCCATGCAGGTAGATCATTGCTTTTGTATGTTATTTTGAAATAAAAATAAATATGCCCTTTCTGATCTTAGTGTTGCCAGATTAAGGAGAAATTGTGTTTATTAAACACATAAAGGGGATAATCTCAAAACTTTTAACAGATATCAGGAGCAAAGACCCAGACTCTGCTCTCTTTGTGGCCACTTTCCAGGGTGCTTTTGGGAAAGTTATCTCTCATCTGTATCAGGAAGAGTATCTCCTCTGTACAACAGGAAGAGCCATGGTCTTCTGCCTTAGTAGTGTGTGTTTAGTCTAACTATAAAACTAGTAAGATTCTCAGATACCACTAAGTAGATCAGAAATGAGACTTAGATAAGAAAGAAATCTTCTACAGATTTATGTAAAAGTGTGCAGGATTGTAACAAGCCATGGTGCAACTCATACAATTACTAAAGTTTAGCCAAATCCTAAGGTCTTCATTTGTAAGTAAAATTATGAAGCCTTTTTTCAGGAAAAGGCATATCAGTTTTCAGCTCTAAACAAGTTTTTATGATCAAGTAATAAATTTCTAGTTGTTTGTGAAGAGATCTATCAAGAAAAATGCGAATAGATACTTAACTCTAAGGGCTTTACCCTTAGTCCCCCTGCGTTAGCTGGCTGTTAGAGAGAACAGTGTTAGCAAAGAGAGATACAGAGCAAAACATAATAAACTTGAATAATTTAAATAATTAAAAGCCTTTTTTTTTTAATATTGCCAGATGGTGCTCTGTGGAGGGGAAGAACTTCAGTGAAATTGATTTACTCTTTTGTTTATCTGCTTACCATCAGATTGTATTTGTGGTCAGAATGAAAATTCATGTAATCTGTTTTGCTGTGTAAATCCTGTAAAACTCCTGATGAATTTACATGTAATCTCAGCTTGGATATCGTAGAGACAGGGACAGTACTTAACTTGCCTCATACTTTTCTACAACTTGCTTGTGTTGTTGGCAAATCATTAACCAGCTCAATTTTAGGGAGGTACAGGGGTCTGTTCCAAAGACAGAGCAAAGTCACTGGAGAACAGTGTTGTATTTTTTTTGAAGCCTAAGCTGTCAGACCCTAATAGTATCCTATGACAGTGTGTTTGCTGCTCCATGTCACGTTCCCTTCCTCATGAGAAAAAGGGCTCAAAATGTATAATGGGATGTCAGTATTTGAGCTTATCACCTGCTGAACCAGAACCCCAGTGGGTGCTGAGGAAGAAATAGCTTTTTTTTTTTTTTTTACCTCCTGGATGAAAATCTCTGCTTCAGTCCTTCACAGTGCCACAGCTGACTCTTTATTCCTCAGTCGCCAAAACAACGTTAATTGTCAAACTATGTATATAGTTGTTGTTGTTTTTGAATTTGTTAGTCGTTTAAGAAAAGACTGGTGCTTAGTAAATGCCTCGAGGAGAAAATTGACATTTTTATGGGGCTTAGAAGGATTTTGAAAGGACTAATTTCAATTACACCTTTAACTGTAAACTCTGTGCCATTCATCTGTGGCTACCCTTGTGAGTGGCATGAGCACGTTTCCCTCATTGTCAGCTTGGTCTTTTATTTCCCTGTCTCTTCAGGACCAATAGGTTTAGCATAAGGTCTAGAAGAGGCAACAGCAAAGAAGATTCTGGTCATTGTGAACCCTTCTAATTGTTATCAGTAAGGCTATAAATCTGGCAATCTGAAGCATTTTTTCTGAAGCAGAACTAATAACTGGTCATATTAGTGGAATCTTGAGGCATTAAACTAGAGAGATTAATTTGTTTCCACTAACATCAGAACAAATTTAGAACAAAATTAGAATTTGATCTGAGCATGAAACTGAAATGAAGCAGCTGTCAACATAACTTACCCCTATCATTGTTGTGCTGACACCTTACTGCAATTTGGTGTTTGCAGCTCTTTTGCTGTGGTATGCTATTGTGACTATTGTAACAGCCTATGTAAGCCCAGGCACAATCACTGTCCGTTTGACCAAGAGTAGGGCACTTCAGCTCTTGCCTTCAGAATCTCGTAGTTAAAATGAGTTCTAGTCAGCTGCTATCTTTCCAGGCTCATTTCATATCTTTACAGCACAAGCACTGTCTCTGTCCTGGCCTCATTTGCATGTCATCTATGTTAAGTGTATACTTTGCTATGTTCCTTCAACAAACTTCTCTCCTTCCTGAAGCCCACCTCAAAATCACCTGGATACTAAAATCAAACAGAGCTTAATCCTGTGCTCCAAACTACAGATACTCACCTGTGGTGAGCAATGACACCACAAAGTGAGGATGCTGTTTGTGGATAGAAAGGAATCAAATTGATTCCTCCTCGGTTTGTTAATAATTGACCCTTAAATGAGATGAGAAGAAATGTAGCACTTCCTAGACCTGGTTGACTTTTGACATTTCTAAGGAAACATTAACTTCCCCTGTTATTCTGTGATACATGGTAGTTTGATTTCCAAGCTGTGAAATGTGGCTGTTTTCTTCCAGATGAGAATTAGTATGTTCCATTCCTTATGTGGAGAGAGATAAGAGTCCATTTCCTCAGCTAGTGTAAGTTAGTGCAGATGCCTTGTCTTCAGAGAAGGACATCCCCATGAAGATCTGTATGTTAAAGAAACTTAAGTTTATTATGTTAACTAGTCTGGTACTGACAAAGGTACTGAGCACAGTTTCTTTTTTCTTTAGTTTTTCAATGTCAGTTTGTAGCTACAAGGAAAATGCAGATTTTGTTGCTGTTAGTCACCACAATCCTGGCCTCTACTACTGCAACATCCAAATGCTTTCCTGAAGTGTACATCAGAGACAAACAACACTAGAACATCAGGATTGGAAAATATGAGAAATATTGAACCACTATGATATTATTCTCATTCTAGTACTAAGTGTTTTTACTTGGCATCAAAATAAAATGTTAGTGGTCAAGCAGTTTAGTCAGGATCTCTTGATGGAGTAGGGGGAGGACTGACATAGAATCACCTGGGCCAAAATACAATTCTGACGAGCTCTGCTATTGTGAGCTTGCTGCTTGAATATCTTTTTCCAGCCAAAAGTTCATATAACCTGCAGTGTACACTAGGGAGGCACTTTAATAACAGAAATAGCAAAAGCAAAAATGTACAGACTTTTTGAAGGTATGGGGAAGTACTGAATAGTATTTTTAAAAAAATGTGGAGAGTAGAAACAGGTGAGAACTTGCAAGACTCACTTCAGTCACCTGCTGTGAAAGCCAAGGTAGTTTATTATACCATGTAGTTACAAAAAGTAACAGAAAATAGATTAGTTTTAGAAAGCTACCACTATTCAGATTAAAAAGCCTGACTCTTACCACCTGACTCTTTGGAGTCCAAGCTTAATGCTTATGCCTGGTGAATATTGAGGTCCAACTGGAGTAAACATGGTTTTTTCATTGTAGGAGTATGTTTCATAACTGATTTGCTCTACTGTATAAAAAAAAAATGCTGTTTTACTTCCCCTGATATGTATGTCACACCAAATTGATCTGGCAGGGCAAAATTACATTTTTACTTGTTATATGTATGGAACAAAAGTGTGATATGCCGCAATTTTTTTCCTTGCTGTGTCATTTGCCAACAGCCAGGCTGTTTCTGTCACTCTGTTGGCTTTTGGGAGCCAGTGTGAAGATGGTGGCCTCTGCACTAAAGGTAGTGTGGCTGATTGTTATAAGCTGAGGGTAGGACTCTGCAGAACTTCAGTTGTAAACCTTCTGTATGAGCTTGGTTAATTTATGGGAAGGTTTTCAAGAAGGCTGTATGGTACTTGAAGATGATCTAGCTGGTAAATTTCTGGCTGAGTCAGCTGTGTATCTGCCATGTGTTGCTGATACTGCCTGCTCCTTAATCTTTCCCTGTTTTGGTCGTCAACATGAGTCCTTCTCTCCTCTGTAAGTTTTCATCTTTGCTCCCTACTGAATTCCGTAGGATTTTTCCTTTCTTGCTAAGGGTGTTCTAGACAAATGCTTTAATTCTAAGTTTTCTATAACACCATCTTTCTGATGGAAACTATTTCACATGAATGGAAAAAAAGAGACAACTTTGCATGTGAATTATTAATCTGAACAGCTCCTGGGTGGATCCACCATGCTAAATGGGAGTGTGCTCGGGACGTGCGCAGCTTATTGCTGTTTTACTGTTAAAATGCCAGGTGTGAAAAGACAAGAACCTGGGTGCTCTTCTTGTTAGATACAAGTATTTAAGGCTTGAGGAGACAAAGGTGGCTGTTGTAGCCTGCTGCCCCACAACTTGTTTTTGCATGTTCTTGTACCATTTCCCCCACTGAGAAGGGGTGAGGTGTGTGCAGAGAAGTGAGTTTTAGGGCACTGCTTCACCTCCCTTGGCAGCACCGCTGGAAGAATGCCTTTTCTCTAACTCCCCCTTCTGACCCATCCCTTACATATCCCTTTGTGTTTGCCATAGCAGGAAATCTTGACACACCTATCCATCTTTCAAGATACAAGAAAGTGACTTGAGCCTGTTTCAGGTGCAGCGTAAGGGAACTGCAGATCCTTGGATCCCAGGAGCAAAGATCACAGAATCATCTAGGTTGGAAGAGACCTCCAAGATCATCTAGTCCAACCTCTCACCTAACACTAACAAGTCCTCCACTAAACCATATCACTAAGTGCTACATCTAAACGTCTTTTAAAGACCTCCAGGGACGGTGACTCAACCACTTCCCTGGGCAGCCTATTCCAGTGCCTAACAACCCTTTCGGTAAAGAAGTTCTTCCTAATATCCAACCTAAACCTCCCCTGGCACAACTGTAGCCCGTTCCCCCTCGTCCTGTCACCAGGCACATGGGAGAATAGACCAAACCCCACCTTGCTGCAGCCTCCTTTAAGGTACCTATAGAGTTCGATAAGGTCACCCCTGAGCCTCCTCTTCTCCAGGCTGAACAATCCCAGCTCCCTCAGCCGCCCCTCGTAAGACTTGTTCTCCAGACCCCTCACCAGCCTCGTTGCCCTTCTGTGGACTCTCTCGAGCACCTCGATGTCCTTCTTGTAGCGAGGGGCCCACAACTGAACACAGTACTCGAGGTGCGGCCTCACCAGAGCCGAGTACAGGGGGACAATCACTTCCCTAGACCTGCTGGCCACGATGTTTCTTATGCAAGCCAGGATGCTGTTGGCCTTCTTGGCCACCTGAGCACACTGCTGGCTCATATTCAGCTGCCTATCAACCAATACTCCCAGGTCCTTCTCTGCCAGGCAGCTTTCCAGCCACTCATCTCCCAGCCTGTAGCACTGCTTGGGGTTGTTGTGCCCCAGGTGCAGGACCTGGCACTTGGCCTTGTTGAACCTCATACAGTTGGCCTCAGCCCATCGGTTCAGCCTATCCAGATCCTCCTGCAGAGCCTTCCTACCCTTGAGCAGATCGACACATGCACCTAACTTGGTGTTGTCTGCAAACTTACTGAGGGTGCACTCGATCCCCCCATCCAGGTCATCGATAAAGATATTAAAGAGGACTGGCCCTAGTACTGAGCCCTGGGGGACTCCACTAGTGACCGGCCTCCAACTGGATTTGACTCCATTCACCACAACTCTTTGGGCCCGGCTACCCAGCCAGCTTCTAACCCAACGAACCCTACGCCAGTCCAAGCCAAGAGCAGCCAGTTTCTTGAGGAGAATGCTGTGGGAAACGTTGTCAAAAGCCTTACTGAAGTCAAGGTAGATCACATCCACAGCCTTCCCCTCATCCACCAAGCGCGTCACTTGGTCATAGAAGGAGATCAGGTTCGTCAAGCAGGACCTGCCTTTCATAAACCCATGCTGACTGGGCCTGATCGCGTGCTTGCCCTGCAAGTGCCACGTGATGACATTCAAGATAATCTGCTCCATGAGCTTCCCTGGCACTGAGGTCAAACTAACAGGCCTATAGTTTCCCAGGTCTACCTTCCGGCCCTTCTTGTAGATGGGCGTCATATTTGCTAGCTGCCAGTCGACTGGGACCTCCCCTGATAGCCAGGACTGCTGAGAAGAGACCTGTGAGCAACTGAGGGTTGGGGTTATAGCCTGAGCAAAGAGAAAGTTTCATCCTCATTCACAGCTCTTCAGAAACCTAGAGCCTGCTTAAAAACCCATAGACTGCTTAATTTTCTCTCAATCTTCCCATTCTCTCACCCACCTGAATGCGATCAGCTCATACCTCAACCCTCATCCCACTGATCCTCAGAAGCCCTCTGTGTTCACAAGTGCACACTGTGCCATCTTGAAGTTCAGATTAGATGCTGCAGGGTCTGTGGTATAGCAATGTTGTGTGTGATTTAGGGTGCTGAGAAATCTTGAGCTAGCTCTACCTGCCATGCTCATGTCAGATTTCAGTATGTTATATTCTGGAGATACAGTGCAGTTTGTCTCAGAAAGCAAGCCAAATTTCCTGTGGCTGTTTTTAGGTCCTGATGTCCTGGTGTCTTCCACTGGGTTCAAAAGCTTGTTGAGAACTCCACTGTTCTCTCGAGTGCATGCCTAGATTTACTTGTGGTGTTTGACTGGCTTTTTGCAATTTCTCCCTAGCTGCTTGAGTTTACTCATGCAAAAGGCACCATTAACATTGGTGGTGTTTATTAAATATGAATATGACTAAGAATAATCCTGTGAGGGGGAAGCTGGAGCGGCATACCAGAGCATTGCCCACTGGAGAGCATTCTGCAGTTTTGTTATTTCACTGAATAATGTTGCTGGCTTGGTGATGTGAACGTTTTACCAGACCCCCTATCTGCCCTCAGTAGATCCGCCTGATCAGTTTGCACTTTGATAAAAACTTTGATCAGTTTGCCGTCAGGGATTGCACACCAGAGAGTTGCGAAAGGAAAAGCTTGTGAGACCTTCAGAAAGGTCCTGTGAAAGGGGAACCGATCCTTTCTAGACTTTGGTGGTTGAGTAAGCTGACCTCTCTCAAGGCTTATTCACATCACAGACCATTTTCTTTTACCCTGACATATTTTGCAAGGATATCTCTATAGGAAGAGAAGGAGCTCTTTTTCCGCATGGCTTTAATTCTGTTTTATTCTCAGTACAGCACTGAAAACTAAGTTGTATTAACTTGGGTACCAAGCAACAGTGGTATAGCTGGCTTAATTAGAAAAGAGACTGTTTAGTCATTTGAGAACTGCTGTGCCTAGGCAGTGCGGGAGAAGCATATCAGAGTGACCTCCACATTTCTGCAGATAAATGGGCAGACCAGTGAAATGTTTGTTTAAATTAACACACACTGATTATAACTAATTTTATAGTGAGTTTGCCTAGCTGTTTTGTAGTCTTCCATTTCTTTAAAATATTACTAATTTCAAAACTGCCATAACTAGTATCTGAAAGCTTTTCTTTAGTTATAGCTTTTGATTTTGGTGGAGATCTAGCATGGATTAAATTGCGGTTTCCTTTTTTTTTTTTTTCCTTTTTCAGCATCATAGACAAAGAAGTGTCATTAATGGCAGAAATTGATAAAGTTAAAGAAGAAGCCAGTAAGTACAAAGCGTGTCAGGGAGCTTCTGGTATAGTCATGGAAAAAATTGTTTTGTTTGGCAGGAAATTTACAGAATACGTAAATTCAGTTAGCAGTGTTCCCGTATCTTTCATTGTACACATATTCTTAGGTGTTCTGGTATAGTTTCTCTGTAGTTTCTGTCTGTAAGGATTATGCATCAAAGTTTCAGTATTATGACATTAAGGTAAACCAAAAGTTTGCATGAAGTTAGATTAAAATTATTTATTCATTCTGTTTACTTATCAGAGCTTTTGATCACATTTTCACCTAATTTCTATGGTTTGTTGAATACTTCATTTTTATTTCTTATTTGATGTGTTTGCTTGCTTATATATATGAGTTAGAATGCTGGAAGTTACTGAGGAACAGGTTGTTCTGGCTTTGCATAGCTGTCATGAATTAGACCAAGAAAAATCAAAATGCAGATGTTTACTGGAATCTGTTTTCTTAATAATCTTTGGGAGTTTGTCTCATTTCAGTCTTTCATGTCGTCTCTGTTTCTTGCGTAGGGTGTGTGTGTGTGTATTGTGGGTTGGGGGGTGGGCAATTTGACACATGCATCAGGATACCACAGTATCTGTCGTATACCCCATCAGAGATATGGTATTCGTGGACCTGTAGTCAATGGAATGTGTTTCAATAGAGATAAGTGAAGAACTACAGAATAACCCAAGTATTGTTAGAATGATTCTTTGCCTCATAGATGAAATACCACTGCCATGCATGCATATAATCTTTCATTGATTTGTGAGATTAAGACCCTTGGGGGGGGGGAGGGGGTTCAAATGCATGCAACATTCATGAATGCTTCATCTGCATTTAGAACTCTCCTTTAGTTCACAAACATATTAGTTAGAGATTAAAAAAAAATCCTCTGTTGCCAGTTAAGTCTCTTGCAGTTGTATATGCATAGGTACTAAAAAGTATGAGTTGTTGCAGCAACAATTGGCATTAGTTTGTTTTGAATTTTGTATGCTAACTTCTCTAATGCCAACATGCTGTAAACGTGGATTTGGAGTTCTGTGCTGTTCTGTGGAGGAGCTGCGGATGGAAATGTCAGTAGCTTTTTACCTGCAAAGGCTGACATAATTGGCTACAGGGCATGCTCAGTCCCAGGAAAACCAATGGAAAAACACCCATTGACGTCAGCGAACAGGAATCCAAGCCCTAACTGCATAAACAAAAATACATTTTGAAAATTCACAGTCCAGGGATGATGGTATCATAGGACCACTTCATTAATGTTGCCTGGGGACAACAGTCATTTTTTTGAAAGTAAAGCTTATTCTTATTTACAGGCATGCTAAGTGCTGTATTCGTGCATGGCAGGTTCAGCTTCCCTACTTTTGTACAAACTCCACGTATGACATTAGATGTTCTCCTTACCTGTCTTTTAGCTGTGTTATTTCTGCTGTTTCTCAATGCTGTTGTAGGCCTGTAGGCCTTCAGAACTTGAGGTAGAAAGTTGTTGTAGGACTATAACATGCTAACTAAGATTTACATTATTATTTATTTTCACATCTCTTTGCTGCACTGGAGGACTATTTTAATGTGGGTAATCTTCCTCTTACTGTCAATACTGAGAAAACTTACAAAATGATCATTTCAGTTTTCATGAAAATGGATACTTGGCTGGCATCTCACGCTGAGATAAGTGCCAGTAGGAAATGAGATCATATGGTTTGGGCAGTAACTTCAGCAAAGGTGGTGCTGACCTTGGGGAGAAATGATATTAACGTCGCTTAGAATAAGCAATAAAACTATTGGGGAAAGAAAAACAGCTAGTGAATTCTTCATTTAATCTGATAAAAGTTTCTCAGACTTGTAGACCATGTTCCACAAAAAGGAATTGAAAAGGTCAGTTAGAGAAACAGATAAATGCCTGTCGTTAGGATAAGTAGGTAATGTAGGCACAGGTTAACCAACAGGTCTGAGGAAACTCTAGCCACCCCTTGCCTTTCTGTAAACCCTGCCCTGTGTAACACACACTCTTCTATTGCAGTGTGGTTGCTCCCATACAGTTGTGCAGACACCACTCTCCCCTGCACCTGCTGGACCATGCTGTATTTTCAAAAGAAGCTCCCATGCAATTAAATATAGTGGGTTGAGAAATAAAGTCTGAAATACCATTAATTCTCTCCTAAAAAAAAAAAAAGGCATTACAAAGTATGAGCTGGTTAAGAGACTTATCAGGACCACTCTGGAATTCTGTGGCAAAGGAAGGAAGTCAAAGAAGCCCAAGTCTCAACATCAGTAATGAAATCAGTGGCCTTATGAAGCTTTACAGCAGCAGCCATCCCCTTACCATGATTGTTCGCATGAGCTCTAGACAAAAGACTATAATTGCTTATTGTTTTACATTTAGACACTGTCTTTCTTCTCTACCTTAAGTGATGATCCCACCAGCCAGTCAGTCATTTGTTCCTTTTACATTAAGTCACTATGTAGGTAGCAGTATTTGCATATAGTTAATTTTCTACCAAAACTGCAATATATCACATCATCCTGAATGTAAATGGACTGTGATTTTGTGACTCACAGTTAATCTTTTCTTTTTAAGTGTAGCTATTCACCACTTCCTTATAAAAAAAACATATGAGACGGGCAGTATTGAATAATTATTTTTTCATTAAGAATGGTGGCCTTTGTAATAGTGCTTTGACCTAGAAATGGCAACTGTGTATATTCTGTGCTTGAAAGTAAAATTGCAGTGCCTGTGATTCAAACGTAAACCATATATGAACAGATTTTTTTCAGGGGAGCTAAAAAGCCCCTGTATTCATAAACTACAGCATGTCTTCAGAAACAGGCTGGTGTCTCAGCAAATGTACTGCTTCTTTCCGTGTCTAAATGAAAGGCTTCCTGAATTTGTACTTAATAAGGCACTGGAAAATTGAAAACAACATGTTTCTGCCCCAGTTTATCTAAACATTACCTTTTACTTTGTGATAGCTATCCTATTTTGAGATCATTTCAACATCGGGCGGTTCAGTTAAATAAACTGCACAAGCAGCATCATATTCTGTTGAGTTCAAGTGTGGTGTGTGTGTTTGCCTCATGGTGTAGTGTTAATGCCAAAAAAGGAATGAATTACGGACCAATTTAGCATCCTAGCAATAATTACTGACTACTGGTATTTGGCAGTGGAAATTCTGACTGCCCGGCAGAAGAAAGCTGAAGAGCTGAAGAGACTGACGGACCTAGCCAGTCAGATGGCTGAAGCACAACTGTCTGAACTCAGGGCCGAAATTAAGGTCAGGCATTTGCTTCTGTTTGGTTATGTTAGCTGTTTGTGCAAATGTGAAGAAAGCACTGTATTGTTAAAATGCCCAGTCTGCTCATTCCTACCTACTATGGACCAAAGGGTAACTAGCTTTCCGGGGGGAAAACATACCTTCTTAAAGCATTGTAGGACATCTGAGCAGTCTGCATTTGCTGTCAGAGAAGTGTAAGTTATCCCCTTCAGAAGTAGAGCTGTTTGTGTATCATTTATCAGACCCAGTTAACAAGTAAACCCGATAGCTTCAGGTTCAGTGATCAAATGAAATGACCCATTTCCTGTATGCGGGACTACTCCACCCATCGCTGGGCTGTGAGAATTGTCATTTGGTAAGGATGTGAAAATATTTGGTTCTGCATAAAGATTCTGCCTACAGGACAATGTCAAGAGATTGCTGAGCCTTAAAGTGATCTTAAGATGAGTATTGATTGGTTTCTGTACCATCCATTTAGTCTTTTGATCAGAATGCAAATTACTGTTAACTTGCCTGTATTTTTGCAGCACTTTGTGAGTGAACGGAAATATGATGAAGAGCTGGGTAGGTCTGCACGATTTTCCTGTGATACAGAACAACTGAAGACCCAGATTCAGCTCTGTGGAGAGAGTAAGTGCTGGTGATATATCACACCCGAGTTCTCAATGTCATGTCCCACATACCTATCCAGGAAATGCTGAGCAGAAATAATGGCATGTGTAATGCCAGCACATGTGCGTGTAGTCAGTCTGATGGAATGGTATGCAGCAGTCTTACTGAATATACACAGGGCACTTTTACAGTATGCAATATGCTAAGCTCACTGTACATGTGTTGAGCAAAGCATCTGCACAGTTGCCCTCTTTGTCAGAGATTTCCCAGTATTACTGAGGTCAGTTGGAGTCTTCCATCTAAAAAGCAATTCAGCTGTAGGGAACTTTCAAATTTGGTAGTTACTTATGAGTAACTAATAAATTGGAGGCTTCTCTGTGTGACCACAGTATTATGAGACCAATTCACATATCTCCTGCTAAGAAGCAGGTTCCCAACTTTATAGCAGTATTTATTGGGTTTTTCAGGAGCCAAATATTACTTTTTGGAAACCACCTCCTGTTCTGCTTGGAAATTCATGTTCGTTTTCTATTCTAAATATCATATTCCTGCTGTAAAATGTGAGATAGCTTATTTCTCATCTTTGCTGTGCTTTTTTTTTCCCCTCCAGAAAAGTAAATGCTGTAGTGCTTAGACCCAACTGTCACTCAGCCCTATGATATCCTATCAGTACCACCACTCAGGAATAAAAACTATTAACACAATACTGAACTAGTGCATCTTGGTGAAAGGAAAACATTTTTAGGAAGAAAAGAAACGTTTTCAAGGAGTTACTAGAAATAGAAAAAAGGAAAACATATCTTGGTCTGCTAATGCAGTTTTGTGATTGCACAGCTAAAAAAGTGACTCCTTTGAGGCATAATCAGTTTTATTCATTAGACCGTAAGAATTGCTTTTGCAGAACACTTTGAAGATCCATCTAAGCCTGTATCCTGTCTCTCATTGTAGCCAACTCAGGATGTTTCAAAGGAAGGCATAAACTTCCCAGCAATGCATCTAATTGTTCAGTGACCTCATAGCACCTATCTCATACCCTGAAGGAACAAAAGTAATTGGACTGACATACATCCAGGATGCCTGATGATGGGTTCTACCCATTGCACATCTTTTCTATCAAAAATAGATCTTTATGACAAGCAACTGGATTTTTATATGTGCTTCCATGTGAGGCAGTCTGGTTTAGGGAAGAGAGAACAGTAGCATTCAATAACAGCTGAACTCACTAATCTTACAGAAAATTCATTTCATTGTGCAAATGATTGCATTGTTTTTCTGAAGAGGACACCTATTGAGAGAAATATTTGGTGTTAGTGTAAGTGAGTAGGAGTCTTTAAAAAACAAACAAACAACAACAACAAAAAACAGATGGTGCTCAGTTGCTAAAATTACTGTCCTAAAAGTAGAAAAATAGAAGTACCTATTAGATAAAAAATCAGGTGTCTCACAGAAAACGCTCTTTCTAGTTTGTGTCATCTGTGCTAGAGGGGAACAAGGAAATGCTGTAATCATAAAAATCAAAACAGCAAATTAAGGTTGAGAACTTTACATCAATAGCCTCAGAGTCCTTTTTGAGACTACCCAGGAGCCATTACACAGAAGCAGACATCTTGAATTGCTTGTGGAAATGCAGAGAGGCAGGAGTAAAGGATTTGTTTGGTGCACTTCACATCTAGATATGGAAGTGGTTAAGAAATCCTTGTGTCTCAAAATACTAAGAAGTAGGGAGCAGAAATATGAGATGAGCAATAGTGGTTTCTGATAGTGCTGACTGTACCATGGTCTATATATTGGCGATTAGTGCATTGCATTCAATTCCAGTTTGATAGATAACCATGGTAAACATGTCTACCATGGTAGACAAGCATTGTTAACCACTTCTTTAGAAAGAGCAACAGGCAGTAGACTATTTTTTTTCTTTTTAAAAATATTTAGGCATACTAAGGAAGCTTTCATGGCTATTACCTGTGTTGCAGCTAGTATGTATGTAGCCTGCAAGCTCCAGGCTCTTTAGCTTTCCATGATCAGTGAATGATCTGGAATCAAATTAGTGCATGGTGTCTACAGGCACAACTTCCTTTGACCTCAAACAGTAGAGAGTTACTGGCATACCACTCGCTTCCTTCCAATGTTTCTTCATTTAGGAGGAATAATGATCCAATTAGGAGCATTACTGATTGAACACCAGTGTGACAGGCAGTCCAGCAGGATGTGGGTTCAGCCCAACTGGTTAAAATTTGCAAGCAAACCAGAAGCTGCCAGGAATTTTGAAGTTTTCCTGGATAACCAAAAGCGTGGGTTGGCAGTCAGTGGGGCTTTCATACTCATCATTGACAAAAAATGTTTGCTGAAGTACACTTACGTGATTTGTATTTGAGCTGAAAATACTTAGTAGGATAGGCAATGGGTCCATTTTAACTGTTGGTTTCATGGGCTTTGAGACAACTGTGATCTTTGCACAATTCATTTTTAAACAGTGCTAAAATAACAGACTGTCTCCTAAGCCCTCTGGTATAGTCACAAGCTAGTCTGTTTCTAACTAGCAAGGTAGCTCCCGAGGCTCTTTTTTTATTTTTGGTCAACCTTCAGGCAGGTGCCCTGAGGAAAATGGTTCCTCACATTTACAGTACAAACAGAATTGTTCTAGTCTTAGTGTGGTTCTACCATACTGGCTTTTTTGTCTCCATAAACCCTTAATGAGGAGGCAGTTCCAAAGAAGTAAAACAGTATGATCTAATCCTTACCCTAGTTATCTCACTTACTTCGTTATCTAAAGTAAGGCTAGAATGATGCTACAAAAAGTAACTGTAAGCAGGATGAGAATACAGCCTTATGTTTAGAAGTTGATTATTTAACTGGTAATACAGAATACTTTTTTTTATTTTCATAGTTTCTCACCCAACGAACAACTATTCCTCAAGAACACCATGTAGTTCAGTGCTGTCTTCAGTGACCTCACATGCAACAACTGGCAAGCAAAATACACACACTCGAAAGTCCTCTAGTAATGCCAAGAACTCTGATAACAAAATACCCAACACTAAAGTACAAAGTCATCATTCTTCCAATCCTACAGAATCTTCTTCCCAAGGAATACCAACAAATAAGCAGGTAAGAAACCAGTTATGAACTAAGCTAAATGATGTCAAAAAAATCACATTAACATCTATTACTGGAAGTCGTTAGTACAAAATCAAATACTGGTTTGTAGATCATATATTTAATTCACAATTTTCAAAAATATGCAAATGTATGCAAGTATGTCTTTTCCAGATTCATTCTCAAGGCAGTATGAAGGCAGTTCATACAGTTCTTGTGCTGTTGTGCTTACTCAGGTAAAGCTACCACTAAAGCTGGTCTGAATTTTGTTTCATTTTTTTTGAGGCTTAAAAAGGTGTGTGAAGGGAAATGTAGGAGCAACACACAATGTCAGTGCATGTATGGCATCAGCTGTCCTGGTAGCTATGCAAATAATGTAATACATCCATTTCCTACTACTGATCAAAACTTTCTCTGAGCAAGATATCACAATGGACATCTCTCCCAACATGTGGTTTCTTAACTTGACTAATTTACATGTTAATTTTTGTTCTTCCTGCAGTCTTTAGACAGTACTTCTCACTAGACAAGGTATTTTAGGGGAAAAAAAAAAAAGAAAAAGTCAGTGATAATTTCTTCAGTGCCTCTTAGTTGCTGCTGTTGAGAAGCCAAGTATTTCATCTCTTTTCCATTTTTTTCTTGAATCGTGGCAGATTTTAATTTGGCATCTCTGGTGAACCTTCCACATATGTTTCCAGGCTACTCAGATGTAGTATGTTACTCATAGTTCAGTCTTTGTGTTGTATCAAAATTGTTTTCCCTCTCTAGTTATACTGAGAATTTTATTCTGCAATTTCAGTTAATTCTGATTGCTGTATTTCTTGTCCTGTAGAAGGTTGCAGACAACCTAACAGTTATTTTCAATAATTTCAATTTCTTTCTGGGTAGAATGGGCCTTCTAGTCAGAGACGAAGATTCAACCCACAGCACCAAAACATCCGTCTCAATGGATCTCTTAAGTCGCAAGGTGCCTGGAATGAGGCAGATCAAAATAATATAAAAAGTGGTTCCAGGTCTGAACACAGAAGACAGCAGCATAACAACTTCAGACCTAAAAATAAAGGAGCTATGAAAAATCAAGAGCAGTCCGCAACTGCAAGGACCACAGAGAATCTGACACATTTGGAAAAGACACGACGGAAGCATCATACAGCAGACACCACGGATCACAGGCCTTTCCGAGGCAGCGTTGGCAGGGTGTCACAATGCAATTTATGCCCTGCAAGGATGGAGGTTTCTACTGATGCCACTGTTCTTTCGGTGCCAGCTGTGACTTTGGTGGCTTAAAATGTCACAGTGAAGGCAGGCAGAAAAATTTTAATCTCTTCAATTTAGTTTCTTGCTCAAGATGCTTGTTGGTGAAGAAAATAAGTCAGAACATAGTCATTTTAAATCTGTTGCTGCTTAAAACTTGTTGGTATCTTTACTACTTACTAATTATTAAAATTATACTTTCAAGGCTTTGCCCAATATCTTCACCGTTACTTTGTCATGATAGTACAGAATCTTACCAAAGCAGCATTTACTTCTTAGAAGAATAAAATCTAGATTGGAAAAATGAATTGAGAATTAATGTCACAACACAGACCTGTTGTAGATACGTGGTTATACCAGTCAGCATTGTTGTGTTATTTTTTTTGAGCAGCCTGTATTAGAAGGATCCCAGGACGGCTGTGTGCTGCAGTCTGCAATGAAATCAAATAATCTTACAGAATTTTTCTGCAATCTCTATACACCTTTTTCTTTCTGTGCATGTATCTGTGTGCATGTATACACACACACACACGCATGCACACTGTATACACACAATATTGCTATATACGAAAAAACTTGAAAAGGCAGTACATTGGATTTTAGCTTATTATTCCATAAACTGACATCTTTAAATGTAGCTATAAATTGTATTAAATGTATTACATATTGGTATTTTTCATTGACAAACTATTTTTATGAAAATGCTCATTTCATTCAAGTTTGGATTGTATATAGTCATGGCTAGTCACATGCACAGCCCTTTTCTCCATACTTATCAGCCACTTTTCAATGACTAGTTGGATTTATTTTTTTGCATATGAAAAGTCACAGGTGTTCTAGACTTGAATCCAAATTATTTTTCTATATTTTTGCTGTAGGAACCATCTGTCCATAATGAGCTATGACTAATAAATCTGTTACAGCAATGTGCAGCAGAATGTGGAGGTACAAATTTAAGCAGATATTACATCTTTCTGAGTTTTCTATTAAAATAAATATCTTAGTGTTAATGTTATGATTCTGTATTTCAGAAAACTTGTTTCTTCAAAAAAATTAAAATCTCCTTTCTAAAATATTCTGGTGCTTCCTGCCTTGCACTACCTAACCACTTGTCATCTTATTCAAATTATGTTTGATTAATTCAACTGATATCAGCTGGGAGGCTTTCAGTTTGAATTTGGATTGGAACAGGCTTTTGCTGTTAGCTAGATTCCAGTGCCAGAAGTGCACAGAAGAGCACCTTCCCATAAGAACAGAGTTGATCCTCCTGGACAATCTTACATTAGAAGTTATTTAACATAGCAAGGTGTCAGAATTGAGACCCAGCATCAAGTGAACTAGAGGCCTGAGGGTCAGAATCAGAAAGGTGTAAAAGGGTCTATTTTCCACTAAGGTCAGTAAGAGCAGGATGCTTGAGTATCTTTAAAAGTTTATTCCTATGTTACTGTTTGCTATTGCTTTATGCCAGTTTCCTCTGCCTAATTTCTGTTAGCTGACTGCACACTTACTACTTTCACTTTTCCTGTGTAGCCCTCAAAAAATAATCACAAAACAGAAAGCAAGCTGCATTGCTTATGGATAATTTTATTATTTCTCTTGATATCTGTGTACTGTTTTTTCCATGTGAATATTGGTAAAACCTTGTTCTACAAAGCAAACAGCTCATCTTCATTTGGAATAGTTGTAAGAGAAAAATTAATATTTGTAGGTAAACTCTGGCTTTTCTTAGCTTTGCAAAAAACCTTCTTTTAATTACCTATCAAGTTTTTAGTTTGAATGCTTTGAGTAAATGGAACTGAAATTCCAGAATCTGTGCTGTGCACACCCATCAGAAAAGCAACTTTTCAAAATTTGTCTGCTGATGTACAGCTTGACCTGTAACCTCACAGTGAGAGATGTAATGACAATTTCTGTACAGCTCTTACACAGGAATCTTACTATATTGTGCTTACATCATTTGTGAAACTTATTTGTATCTCTCCTTGTACTCTATCCTGAAAGAAATCTGATATATCTGTAATTACTTTTACTCCTTCCTCATAGCTTCTCCACTTAACAGGATTATTGAAAGTTATTTTATTCCATAAGTCAACATCCTTACAGGCAGCCTTCCACAAAATAAATGAAATTTGTGATATAAATAATAATACAACAGGATGACCTTGCACTCTTCAGTACCACTAATCTTTGATGTGCAAGAGGCTCAATGCATGACAGATCCAGGATTAACAGGTGAGAGACAGCATTTCTCATCAGACTATGATGCAAACACATACTTGTTGATGAGAGAGAAAAGTGTGGAGTTGGTCAGGCTGGAGAGTGGGCTGGTTCTGGGAACTCTGCAGTCTTGATGCATCAAATATGCTTTAGTTTTGCAGTACACATTTTAACTATGTTGCATGGCTGGGCTGTGAAACAGCTCTGTCAATGTTACTGCTTTGTCTTCCAGTTCTTATGTCTCTGTGGCTGCAATTGTATTTGCCAGTTTCGAGGGGCGTCTTGCTGCTCGCCATACTCATAAGTAATTAATAAGTGGGCTTATCTTCAACAGAACTCTTGTAATCTTCAGAGTTTGTCTTAGTTACGTGTAGTCAAAGCCAATTATGTGTGATACGCTTTTTAATGTAATGGATTTGTACAGGGGTCAGTGAGAGAAGCAAGGGATGGCTGACACTTGACTTTCAGGCCAGCAAGCCTTTTTTAAATAAATTAAAAAAAAAAAATAAATCCCCTACTTTGCAAAGTAAATACAGTTGTTTGTCATCACCGAAATCATGGAATTCCCATTGCATTTTGTGTGCTCTTTGGAAACGTGTCCAAAAGGGCAGTATTTAAAAGCAGGTTTGATCTTTTTGTCTTTTATGTATGATTGAATTGAGACTAACAGTAGAACTCAGCAAAATAAACGACCAAATATGTGCTTGGAAAACTAGAAAGAGAATGTAATTCAACATAGCCAGGTTATACTAAGCCAAACTTAAACAACTTCATCATGGTTTTTTGGTTTTTTTTAATAACTTAATGTCATTGAAAAACTCACTCTAAAACTGAAACTAGTAATTCTGGAAAGGAAAAGTTAATCCTCTGGTTTTCATACCACTTTCCTGGACCCTGCTGTTACAAGAGACC
Organism: Anser anser; assembly: GCF_964211835.1. Classification (NCBI taxonomy): domain Eukaryota; kingdom Metazoa; phylum Chordata; class Aves; order Anseriformes; family Anatidae; genus Anser; species Anser anser. Next base: position 40,243,199 of record NC_139726.1, read on the forward strand.
ACCTGGTCTGAGTTTGTATGGATGGCAGTTCCTATAGTGGGTCTGTTTCACAGTGTAGAGACTGGGATGCATCAGGATTTTATAAATCAACTATACTCTTCACTTTCATACACTTGTGACTCCAGCAGAAGCACCATGGGCCGTAGAGGTCCCATGCTTCAGTACCACTGCCAGTTACCCACCTCAACATGTAATAGAAATTTGCCAGAAACTTGAGATAATACAGCTATTTTAGTATGGCAAACAACTAAAACAAGCTGTAACAAAACATTCATGGATGTTGTACCAGAAATTAGAATGATTTAAAAGATATATACAGGAAGGGGGCAACTTAGAAAATGGCCACATTCTTCATGTAAACTGTGGGCATGCTACACAGCTGATGACGTGGCCTAGTGAATTTGCAAAGCAATTTCCAGCCAAGAGTGGTAAATTCTGGTATAAGCAGACAGATTTTGGGGGGGGCAAAATAAAATTCTGTAAGAAGAAATACCCCAAAAGCTCAGAAAAGAACAAAGATTTGTAAATCAGCTGTGTTTCTACTGATTAACCTTTTGTTAAAAGCTGTTGGCCAAATTGAATCTAGCTTTTTGTGGGGCTTTGCCACCGCAAGTATTTACAGAGTTTTATTTCTAACCACACTTTGGCTCTTTAACTGCAGCTAAGGAACAGGCAGCTTGACACTCAAGTTTCTGATAGCACAACTGCCTTCCTGTTTTTATCAGGTGAGAACTTCTTCATAGATTGAGAAGAATTTAAGTAGATGAAATCTTCTTAAATCTTCTTACTCCTGGGTAGTATTGGTATGTCTTCTTAGCCATAGTAAGATTTGTACCACATGACGTTTGTTATCTAAGCAATTTAATTAAAGTAGGTTTAAAAGAGTACTTTTCTGCTCGGGAAGAGCTGGCAGGCTAAATAACAGTTTGAAAGTAAAAAGAGGTAGCTTCATTAGGAGCAATACTGTATGTGAAGTCAATACTGTCTTGAGAGAAACGTGAATTTTTATTTACTAGTATTTATATATTTGAACTGTATTTTGTAGATAAGCATCCCTGAATTAACACTGAGTTCACAGAGGCTCATTTAATTGCATTGTATTTACATGGCCCTTTACCTGTAAACAAGCCTGATGAAAACTCTCCCTGAGCATCAGTGTTAACATGTGCCTAACACATGAAACAATATCTGCTTGCTTACTTCACGTACAAATGAGTTCTTGATACTCTGAAACATACAGATAAAATTACATCTATTTGAAACACATCTTGGTGGTAATAGGCCTATTGTATCACAGTCTTAATCCCAGAGGAGTAATTCTCTAGAGATTAATTTGGAATGTGCTTTTTTTTTTCTTTTCGTTTTAATCTCCTTGGCCTATATCACAGATAATTTGGAAAGACAATGTGAATGTGCAGACTAAACTGGAAGTTTAGACAGTGTTCATAAGAAAAAAAAATGCATCAAAATACATTGGTGATGGAAATGTCAGCCTTTAGAGCGCAGCTAGTTGATTACTAGGTTGAACTAACTTCATGCATGTGGTCTCTTCTATAACGAGTGATAATTTCACAAAGATGCAAAGTAAGCCATTGTCACACCAGTTGACAAAGTGTCTAATCCCAACTGTTAAAAAAAAAAAAAAAAGGTAGCTGTATTAGTTTCCCCAGTCAAACTGCCTGGTACGTACATACAGCATATCAGAGTTAATCAGCGCAGATGCAGTACCAGCTGGTACCTCTCTGATTGAGTTGGACAAATGAAACATTACCAAAACTGCAGACTTCCAATAAACTTGGGAACGTACATTTTTGAGGAATGTTTAACCTGCAGGAAACTGTCAGACTTGAAGAATTTCTGCTCTTTGTTCCAGGCCTCAAAAAACAGTCTGTTAGCCAGTTTAAGGGATGACTAATCCTAGGACTGGCAAATTTCATTTATTTTGACCTAATCCCCAGAGAGATTAAATGCTATTTAACTTCTACAATTTAAAAGGTTTGGGATGTATATAGACAAAGCTATTTTTATAGAGAAAGTCACCTTGAAGGGTAATTCTATTCAACTGTCATAAAGCTGTTTAACATCAGTCCATCGGTCACAAGAATCTATTAGCAAACTTCATAGCGATTAAAAAAAAAAGATGAAAGTACTCCCTCAGACGAGTTTAAATAAACATGTTTACATCTCATCCTACTAAAAAATCAAGTCCCCAAAAAAGTAAAAAAAACCTTGCTCTACCTCCTCACCGCAGCCACTTTCATTCAGTGTTTCATCTACTCAAATTAAAGGGAGTGGTTTTTACTTTTTTCTCACCACAAGCCAGTATGTCTACAAAGATGATACTCATTGAAGCCCCTGTAATGCAAATAACATGAATGCTACATAAAAAATACTGTGCTACCAGAATGATTACACAAACACTGAGCTAGTGCAGACTCAGGAAGTCTGACAGGATTATTATTAAAACTTCTTTTTACACATGTAAAAGTCCGTACTTTTTGTGAGCTTTTGCATGATGTTTACAGAAGCCTACAAATTCATCACAAGTTGAAAAGGAAGGAAATCTGCTTTAGGAAGCATTGTAAAAAGACAAAGTTACATGTTAAAGGGCTCAGCTATTCAGTAAATACTGAAATAAAAGTCACATGCAAGACGGGTATTTAAAAACTGCCTTTCAGTCAGAGCGTTTTGTATTTCATCAATGATGAGTTGCACACTCGAGATTACAGTGTTAGTATCTTTCTGTAATTTTTGCTTTTTCTGGTCTTCAAGACATGAAGAGCCTTGGGACTGTTGCTTTTTAGGTTAATTGTTTAAGGAAAAAAACAATAGATTTTAAAAGGAAGCTGGTCTTGAATATATATATATATCTACGCATATCTATACCAATCGCAGAAAGTTACAGTACTGCTTTCTTTTACAGTAACTGTTGTATGTGGCAAAATGCCTCCTTAAAACTGTTAGTATATAAGAGTTTATTTTTCTTTTTTACTTTTGCAAATGAAATTTCAAGTCCTTATGGTTATGATGAAAAGCCTGGAACTGTCATTTATTCTAAATGATGTAAAAATAAAACACTTAAATAACCCTCCCATAATTCTAATAGTCTCAGGAATTTTAAGAACATTTCATTTTGGCAATGTGATAGGACTTCTCAACACTTAAGGCCAGCTGTATTTAGTGTGTTTCAACAGCAGTACCAACAACAAAAACCCAACCATAACAAACAAGGACAAAAAATGAAGACAAGTTTGGAAAATTCAAACAGTGTTAGTTTAAACAACCAGAAGGACTTTTTAAAAAGAAGTGAGCTAAATTCTGCTTTCCTTTGCTGATTGAAACATACAGCAGCTCTTCACTTCAGTATCATTGCTCAAAATTGACCCTAGTACCACTGAGGACAAGAAACCCAGCATCTTCTCCATCCTGCTCTGGAGGAAGGAAGGATTCTTCTATCTTTCTTCAAACCAGAGCACATCTGTTAACACTGCTTTGCTGCACAGAAATTGAGATTGTCCCCTACTCATTTAAAAGGACATGCAGAAGGACAAAGGAACACAAGCTGCAACTCAGACCTGTAAGCTTCCCTGCAGTTGTAGAAAATACATCCAACAGCAGTGTAATATAGAACGCAAAGGCTGCACCACTGCCTGCAGCAGCCTTGAACCAGTGGCAGATGACACCCCTGTAGGAAAATAGTACGCGTAGTTTTCAGGTCTATGGAAAAAACTGCCTTATTGCTCCCTAGCCATGCTCCTCCTTCACTGTATTTACGCGTTTTCTCACAGTGTACAAGCAAAGAGGGTCCCTTTAATTGCTCTTAATAATAAAATGGTGACTTACCCTCATAAAAAGTACCAGTAATTGTGCATTCAACTTAAAAAATAAATCTTCACAGTACTCAGTATCTTGCATACTTGTGACAAACTTGTATCTAATAACTGGTACTCATGGTTATCTACTTTTTACCCAAGTCAAATATATGGATTAAGGAAATTATCCCTAGTTAATGTTACCTGTAGTTAAAGTTAAAAAATGGGTCATCTTTTATGCTTTGCACATACTCCCTTTAAAAAAAGTCAGTTGTACTAGTACAGCCTGACAGAAATACAAATGTGAGATACCATATTACACGTCACATGCTGTGTTTCTTAGCCCATGTTTCTTCCTCCCAACTTCTAAAAAATAATTAGAAATAAAGCAGAAAATACAATTCACTGCTCATGTAAAGCCATTTCTCTCTATGCTCTTGATTAACTTTTTCACCATGATTTTCTACCAAATCTTCGAATACATGACAACATGAGATGATGAGCTCTTCTTTGACTAGACGATGCCAAGCTGTCCAGCCTATCGGGCTGACTCAAACATTATCCATCCACTTTATCAGTCTTAATACTCTCTGCTAATACAGCTGGTTGTTTCTTGTTTAGTACCATAGAAGTAGTAGGAATTTCAACCGCAGCATTGTCCTGTTCACTTGTTTTACTGGACACAGAAGATGATGACTGAGATGGCGTTGCAAGAAAAAGTGGAGTTCGCTTCAGCTTTACTACACGGCTGCTTACAGGCTTTCTAGACACTGAGATCTTCAAAGTCATTTGACATGGTGTTCCATAATCAGCACTCTGCCTTCCACAGGGCAACTGGGAATTGCTGGGCTCTGATGTGCATGTTGTGGATTCAGTTTTAGAAGCTACTTTGTGCAGCATCAAACTTTCACTATTGGGTCGTTTAAGAGTTACTGCAGAACGTGAAGCATTGCAAGCAGCTACCTTTAATGAAGCTGAATTCTTAACTTTGATGTGTGTACTTGTTGAAGGACCTGAGAAACTAATTGGCTTGGGACCCACTTTACGTGGTAAATAGTTTTCCTCTTCAGTGAAGTCAGTTAGTCTGTAAAACAAAGGACTTAAATTGAAGAAACAAACTATGTATTTTAGTTATTCTTCTTGTAACATCATTACAAAATAGACAATGCTCAAATCTGAAATTCTATTCATTTTTGCTTGTTACAGTATCATTTATGGTTCTCAGCTGTTCATCACTGCAGTCAAGCTTGCCTTTGTGTCAATAGTACCAGCACTATCTTCTACCTGTGTAATACGACACATTAAAAATGGTAAAAGATATGGTACACAAACTGCTAAGTGAAAATAAATGAGAAAGAAAGCAGTAGTTACTGAAAGAAAATATTACAATAAAGTACAGTTTCTATCTGATAGAAAATTCACTGGACATTAATCTGGTAAGTTTTAAAATATCTACAAAAATTTCAGAGCCAACTGCACAAGAACTGTAGATTTAGAGTTCTATGCTATGTAATTTGAGAAAAGAAGAAGAAAAATATCCCTTCTTTCTTCCTCCCCCCTCTCTTTCCAATGTAAATTATTATGAATAATCAATCTTTCAAGAGAAAAAGATAAGAAAAGCTACATAAGAAAGCCTATGGAGTCTCATGACAACTCTGGCGTAAGTAGAAAGCAATTTTTAAGTAACTAACTGTGAAGGCCATTAAAGAACAGAGTAAGGTACACTACAATAGCATTGATATTCTTCAGGGTACTTGTATTTTGGATTTTAAAAGATCTCTGAAATACTACAGGAATTCATACCCAAAAAGTAAACAATATGAAAGAGTAATATTTCTTATAAAAGAAGTGGTATATGGTGACCTTGTTCAAACAGAAAGCCTGCAAATGACTTAGTGCTTATAATGAGCCTAAGGAGGTTTTCGTCAGAGCTCTAAGTTAAGAACATAATCTCATCATCTGCACATCTTAGATCAAAGGAACCACTAAAATAAAAAGGAAAGCTTAAGCATTCAAAGACTTGGTGTTTTAACAGCAGTAGTGAAGTACAGGTAAAATATCAGTAACCAGGTTAAATTACAATATTTCAAGATGGTATATGCTCTCACCAGGATTACTGAAGATAATGGATATAGCTTTTTGAGGGTACAGAATAACTAGAAGACAAAGCAGAGAGATGGGAGATGAAGTAGCCAATGGGATTAGTGGAGCATTCAGGAACGTATTTGGCAATCAGTCCACTGATCCTACTTCTTCCTGTTTGAACTATGAAAAGCAAAGAATGCAGTATCCAGAAAAATGGGGAGGATGGGGAGAGGAATTTTCAGTTGGACCACTGTGCTGATATGTCTGTATGGCTGCTGCTGAAATGACAGCATGGCCAGAGACAGAGAAAGGTCATCAGGATCCTCCCCTCCTATTTAGCAGCAAAGTGGATGGTAGAGTGGCTCAGATCCAACTGCGTAGCTGCACCCTGCAAAGGCTGTTCTTATGTAATATATTGAGAATGGAGGTGTTGTCAGAAGTATAACTGTAAAACTGAAAAGAAGAAATTCTAGTAAGAAAGGAAGGCATGTTACAAATGTGAAAATCACTTAACCTTTTAAACTTTTCAGTTAGGATTTTTCAGTCCATTTAGCTAATACTGTTAGTACTTTTTGAAATTACTCCCTCCACTCTGAAATTATGTTTTGAAGACTGAAGTGGGAGGGGAGGGGAGGGGAGGGGAGGGGAGGGGAGAGTTTCAGCAGCCTAAAAAAGATAATTTATTTCTAGCAAGGTCAGTTCCACATTCAAGCTGTCAGTGATTATAAAGCATTTTATAAAAATGTTAATAGAAACAACAGAAAAAACATTCAAAGAACCTGAAATTATACAAAAAAATGACTGTTGTTTTCTGTTTCATTCTAAGCCACTTGTGAAAATTAGCATACCTTTTACGAACTAGAGGCATATGATGTAAACTGCCTTTCAGTGAGCACTCTTCTAGAGTCCAACATTCAATCAACTCCTGAGGTACTCTCCAGTAGCTAACACCTGCGTTTCAAAGGGACATTATATTGATGAGCTGAGAGAACACAGCATTATGTATACATACAACTGACTACATGAACGCATGTATTTTATATGTAGACTCAGTTTTGAAACTATGTTGACCTGTGGAGCACTTGTGCTTACAACCAGCATGCTTCTAGGGTTTCCACCAGAATACTCAATGCTGGTAGCTGATCACCTCTTGCATGCAGATTAGTTCTCACTACATCTGTTAATTCATGTCAATTCACATCAGCTTGTTGGAATATTACTTGAGACTTTCCTTCCAAATAGCCACTCTGATGACATTTTTACCTGTCAAATGGTGAATTGGTGAAAACATGCAGATTTTATTATAGTTAATTGGCAAATACTTTTTCTCATTTTTCTGTAGAAAAATACTACTACTGAAATAGAAGGAAAAAAAATTAATTCTCTACCTCTTCCTTCCCAGGTGTCAAAAGCATCCATCATCTTTTTCAGTTCAGCTACTGAGTAATAGCTCCAGATGTATTGGACATTATTTCCAGCTTCTCTAGAAATATTGATTTAAAGGTAACATCTTTGTGGTAAATCTAGCTAGGTCCTTAAAAATGTAACACTGATGAAATAGAGTTATCTTTATAATACCTACCATTTCTTTTCCCAAATTCTACCTATTAAAAAACTTATTAGTAAATATTTTGTACAAGGGGTAAGAAAATGTTACTTAGATTTCATTTTTGTTTGTATAAGAGGTTCCAAATAGCCATCCTCCTATGATATGCATGCCTGTGAACACCTATTGCTAAAAAGGGTATTCTGGAAAGAATGGATGTTCATGACAAAATAATTACTGAATTAATGATGCAAAGTCTATTCTTCTAAATCTCAAGCATATTTTCAAAGGGAAAACACAGTAGGAGGACAAAGGCCTGATTTTCCCAGCCTAAATTTAGGAGAATATGCATCTTTACTATAAAGATGATGAAATATCGGAAGCAATACCTTAGTCGTATTTCAAAAGGTTCATAGTGAATTACACTTATGAGACTGCACTGTGGGACCAAGAGAAAGGCAAATTGCTTTTAGACACTCATAAGTACAGCTCTACTAATATCTTAAAAATACTATTGTAAAAATGCATTAATGTTATAGTTGACATATAAGTGTCCTTTAAAGAATTACAACCATTTCCTTTTATCTTCAGTTCTTTTCTATGTTAAATATTTCTTTCAGCTATCATAACAGACTGCAAAATACAATTCCTTTAATCATTGCCAACCTTGTGAACGGTTTTCGAAAATTTTTCTGGATGGGGATTTTTCATGATATTTAGTGTAAATATCCTAAATTTTACAGTAATTATAAATGGTTGAGACATTTTAAAAATAGCAACTAAAACATTATGAGATCTCAGACCAATTGCATGCTAGCAACCTTCTGCAGATTCTCGAATTCTTGTACTTTGTTCTTAGTCTTTATCTTTATTTTGTTAAATGTAAATATTGTCTTAGCTAGCTGTTTCCAAAGCAGTAAAAAATCTGATTCCTACCACTGATTTATAGTATAGCAATGTTATATGAACTACATAAAATAATATTTAGGTATTATTATGTGTTTATAGTCTCACTTCATAGTGCTTTCATATATTTGAAATTCCTCTTACCTTTTGTAAATGTTTTTACTATCAATTTTTGTTCCTAGCTCCTTATTAATTACATCAATCCCATAAGCTCTTGTGGCATACACACCAATAATTTTATTTTCACAGCTTGCCCCAGAGGTGCTGAGATAGTGCAGGACCCAAACTGTAGGCTTGGTGCAGACTAAATTATAAGAATCACAAAAATCTAACAAAGCCTGGAAAAAAAAACACATAAAACACAAAAGTAGAAATATTAATAATTCATTATTTTTAGTTGAATAAGCTTTCATAGTGAAGTTTTCTTAAGTTTTCTTAACTGTACTGGTGAGCTCTTTTAAGTAGATCAAGGATGTAGTTTATCTAGAATACTGTGTGCGGTATTTCTTATCTGATGTTAACAGAATATCATACAACTAGAAGAAATTCATAGAGAGATAACATGAATACTTAAAAGACAGGACTAATCCCTAATTTGAAGAGAAACTGAAAAGTTTAGAAATGCTTTATGCTTTTCAAAAGGTGATGAATAAGGGAGAATCTAAAATACATGGAACAATAACTGTCTAAGAGAACATAAATGACTGTCAATGTAGTCCCAAACGGACAACATCAGGGTTAACACAGTCATACCTGGTAATTGAAGTTAATTTCCAATCAGTTAATTAGAATTAGCTTCTAAATTAGCATTTACACTAGAATAGACAGACCTTAAGATTTTAACTAATATATTAATTTTCTTCTCTACTTTCCTATTCTAAAAAAAATAGCAAGGTACATTTTATCTTCCAAGTTTTAGGATGTTTGTAAAACAGACAAAAACATGCTGAAGTAATCTCAAGTAAAATCTGAAGGCAAATAGAGAACTATGCAACATATTTCCTACTATGCAAGCTTTTACAGCAGACTTGCATGTAAATGAGAGTCAAATTTAAACTGTTGCTGTACTGCAGTGATGGAAAAGCTGATATCCTTGATGACCATGACTGTATTATCAATATTACAATTTCTTATCCAAAAACTCTGAATTTGGTGGTGATTTGAAGTGGTGATTAAAAAGTGCTCACTTGTGCATACTTAGTTTTAGTATCTGATGCTAATGAATGTTGTAGCTTAGAATGTATATTCAAAAATATAAGAAATGTCAAGACCTTTTTAAGCTCTATGTTTTACCTTAAAGAATATGTCTCAATTTCGCTGGCCAGATGGTCAGTCAGGCTGTAAGGATAAGGGATGCCGAAATCATCTGCTTCCTCCTGCAATGCAATTCGAATTTGTTCATCTTTAGGAATCCGAACTTCTCCATGGAGATAATCCAAAAGATATTTAAATAGGTTTCCATCTCGATCGATTAGACGAGCCCCTGAAATCATAAATACAATGATTTAAAAATACTGCTTCCAACAAGTGAAGACAGATTTGTCACATTCTACCAAATCACCAAGTAAAGCCTTTATAAAAAACTTGTTTACTTAGGAGGAATAAGTATACTTTGTCTATTCTTTTAAAACTACTACTTTGTTTCACTGGAATACATGAAGATAAAATTTATAGTGCAGTGAAGAACTCTGTGTTTGGAATTTTTGCAAAAATACTACTGTAGTAGTATATTTGATAGTTTTTGACTGTGACAAGGAAAGGCTAAGCACTGTAAAAACACGTGTGTTTGCAAACAGGAAGTGTCCCACAGAATTCAGATGAATTACTCATAAAGTCATGCATGCATAATTGTTTTAAATCCTGGAATTCAACTAAACAACTGATGCTCAGCAGATTGGGAGAAGATATATACAATAAAATGCATATATAAATGCATATATTTGCCACAGAGCTCTCTAGTCAGAATGTTTTATGTGTAGCTTGAACATATTTACTAGATTCATCCATTTTCAGAGGAAAGTGTCCACTAAACATGGAAGCTAGCATTGAATCCTTAAAGCGGCATAAAGACTCGCGTCTGGCAGTATATAAACATCCTCGTACATTAAGTCGTAGAATACCCTGCCCATCTTCAGTCTTGCCATCTTCCATTGCATTTGCAGATAATAATGTTAATTATGAGCTATTCAAACCTGTAACAGATAAAAATAAAACTAATACTAGTTAAGACTGAACGTACTGCACACGGATCGAAGTGTTAGCACTTACGGATTTTTTACATAAAATTGTACAACAGCTTTGGAGACAGTTCTGGACATGTATTGGTGCAAAATGCCAAATAATCTACACCTTTACTTGAAGGTGTAACAGTATTTTATATTGCTAGGAAAATGCAAAGTTAATCTTTTGAGGCAAATGGGTAAGCAGGATTTTGTGGTCAGTATGTGTGAAAAGAGCACTGGAAGTACAGTAAAAAAAAATGCATTCTGGGAACTCTTAATCTGAGTGCAGTTCAAAGCACTAAAAGTACAATAATTTTGTACTAATAACTTGGCTTTTAAAAAATCTGATCTTTAATTAAGACTGCTTTAATTAGTGGTTGAAGCTGTCACATCACTAATGCCACACATCCCGTGCTTGCATCTGCCTTGAGCTCCCTGCAGGATGAGGGGTCCTGCGTGAACAGAAAATACTTGGCACACGAATCAGAAGAAAATCTTCAAAAGTTTGGTTTTTTCTTAGATCATGAACTCTAAGGAGCAGTTAACTCGCAGTATGCGCTTTCTTCCCGGCAACTGCTACTGCTTCACCAAAACCAGCTGATTTGACCGCAGCCCCTCGAGGAGGCCGATGGAAACCACTCGTTTAAAAGCTGCCCCCGCAGCAGGCTAGGGCTCTCCCCTCTTGTCTGCGGGGAGCCGGCCTGCAGGACGGGAAAGCCCCCCCCCGCTCGCCGGGGGCCGCCGGCCGGCCCACAACAGGCCGGGCCTCGGCGCGCACGAGGCGGGGAGGGCGGCCCGTCAGCCCGCTCTGCGCCCAGGGCCGGCGGCCCGCGTTACCTGCACCGCCGCGTCCCGCCTCCCCGGGCCTGACGGGCCGGGCCGGGCCGCTGCCGGGACTGCTCGGCTCCGCAAAATGGCGGCAGGAAGGGCTGGGCCAGAGGTGTGTGAGCGACGAGGGAAGCGGGGCAGCCCTTGTGCTGGGCGGCCGCGGCGGCAGCTCCCGGCCGGGCTCTCCGCCGGCCGGCCCGGCCTCAAGGTGCGGGGAGTAGGCGCCCCCTGCCTCCTCTGCACCGGCGGGGTCCCTCGGGCACGGTTTTGGTGTCCTCGCCCTCCGCTTCAGCCCAGTGTGGAAGCCCGGGTGATGGGTGTTTGTTTTGCCTGGGATGGCACATCCCGAATTGCAGCACTCATTGAGACAGGTGTTTTCACAAGGATAATGTGGTACTGATACATGATCTGAGCATGATGAAGGAAAAGTTCTGCTATGGTTAAAAGCAGAAAAATAATTTCAGGTCAGCCAGTCTTTTCTGGACTGACTGAATGTGGTTGCTTGTCCCTTTGAGCAGGCCAACTTCCTTGCTTCAGGGACAGCAGCAGTCTGTTTAGCTTTAGATAACATATGTGAACACAGGCATTACAGATTTTATTTTATTTTCCTGATGCTTGTATGTGAAATCCTTTTTTATTTATTTTTTTCTGCTTCAGGCTTGCACAATTCTTGTTAAAAAGTAAACCATTAATGCTTTAAAATAGCCCCAATAAGTAGAGGCTGCTAGGTGCTTCACCTATAGTCAATTTATAGTCATGGGTGCTTCACCCATACAGTCACTTTATAAAGACTTAGTGTCCTTAAAAATGTCCTTTTAAAAGAAATTGTTTATGTCTGAAATATGGTTGTTCGCTCACCAAAATGCATGCATGAACAGAAAGGTGAAATATTAGATTCTCATGCTCTTGTCTCAGCCTCCTTATGGAAAACATCAATAAATATGAAAAATACTTCTAAGATGCATCTTCATTTTTTTAAAAATAGTTAAGGACAAACTAGACAATGTTATATTATGTAAGCACATAAAGAAGAGCTTATTTTATGCTTTACCATATGCTACCCGTATGTGTAATTTGTATCATTATGGATACAAACGCTAAATAATTAGTAACTGTACAAAATTTAACAGTGACAAACTCTGTGGTTCTACAAACTTTCTGGAAAGTATGAGCTGACTGTGTAGAAAATAGAGTTAGAGGTAACAAAACCTAGAAAATTAATAACATATTCTAATTGATACCTGCAGCTTAGCAAGAATGCAGTTAACTTTACACTCCATAAGAAATGTGCCCATATTGTATTTAAGTAGTTTATCTGTTTACCTAGCAAATTAACTCAGTTATATATCAACAATTCATACTGATTTTTATCCTTCATAGTCCTTTTTTAAATTATTATTCAACATTTTATTTTAGAAGTGTTTCACCACCATATTTAAAGCATTTAAAATTTCAACCACAAGTTTATCTACCAAAGAACCAAATTAAAGGATGCATAACAAATAATTGCAGAACAACTACATTTTCCACTGCACGGTTAGCTGTGTTAAAATAGTCTGGTCTATTACTACAGTTTGATTTTAAGAATATCAAAATATGTATATGTTACTGCAGTTTCAGTTATTTAGGGCCATAGTCTTATAATTCAGACTTTCCTCTAGTCACAAGTGAAGGACATTAAAGGAAAGAAGCGTCTAAGTCATGTTGTATCTGGCTATAGTAGGAATATAATAAATTTTGTTTGAAATTGTGTTACTCAGATTTCCTGCTACTTAGAACTTGCTTCTTTTTGTCTTAATTCTGATTTTATTAGAATGTCAGTTAGAGCTACAGTAAATATTTCACATTTCCTTTTTCTTAGCAACTCAGCATGCAACAGGTGCAGCAAAGGAAGAAAATACTATGTGGGGGCCATGGATCCTATGTGCTCTTTGAACATGACTTTGCTACAGAAGTACCCAGAAGCCAGGTCAGAACAGGTGCTTGAATTTCTGGCCTGTAGGTTCTTACCAGAAAGATGAAGGAAATTATGTTCTTTAATGTTTGGTGCCTAATTAATTAGTAAGCACACAAGTTACAACTTGACACTGAATTATGATACAGACTGATAATTGCTGGATGTTAGACTTCCTCTAAAATAAGTGGAAATATACATAGTAGATTATTTCTGTGGAATAATGGTGTCTGTTCTAACTGTATCTTTAGAAAGGACATAATGTGTGTTGTCCCATACTTACTGGGAACGGTTCATACATAGCATCTGCAACTTAAATGTATCCATCATTATCAAGTTGCAAAGTAATTTAAGTGACAGCATCCAGTCTTTCACACTCTTTAAAACATTCACCTTATTAAGATGTAGCTTCCCATGCTTGTTTATGTCTTCAGGCAGGCTTGTTTTTTTCCTCAGAAATTCTGAGTGAGGTTCCTTCCAGTCAGTGTTTCTGAATTGAGAGTCCAGAACAGTATACATGCTTTCAGTTAATATACAAAAGCAATATACATGTGAATGTTAAGTTTTGGACCTCACATTTCACCGTCAGAAATATTTTTACTGTTCAAGCTTAGAAATGCAAGTACTTGGTATAGAAGCATGCTGCACAAGCAAACTGCATTTTGAGCTGCATGTTCTTGGTATACAAACATGGGGACTTTTTGACTACTTTCCAAAGGAAGCCAGACTAACGAATTCATCCTCTATATGTTTGCATTTCAGTTTATCAATTTCGGTCAAATTTGACAGAGAAGAGGCATTAAGAAACAAATTTTCATTAAACTTTTGCAAGAAAGAATGTGATTAGAGGAAAATATTAATACTATAATTTCAGGAAAAGCTGTAAGTGTGAGCTTGAGTCTTTTTGGACATCAGAAAATCTGCATGGGGACAAGCTGTTCTGAATAATCTTCCCCACAAAAGTTCTTTAGTCATAGCTCATGCTTTACTAGACCCCAGGGGATTAATTCCTCAACTAAGATCTTTCTCAGAGATGGATGTGTAGATATCTATTAAGATACAAATTCAGTCCAACACTTCCCACATGGTTAGTACTTTTAAAACAGTTTTGTCTGCATCTGTCTCCTTTCTCCCTCTCATTTCTACTCAATTTAAAGGCTGGTCATAGGATCACAAATGACTGAAAATCAGACTTCTGCACTTAATATATATTTAGGGTATGTAGGCTGTGAAACGTGGCAGTTTCAGGCTCTTCCCTGTTTTGAGCAGCTGTCAATAAACTGGAGATTTTTAAATGTTAAATGTTACAGTGTGGGAGTTCCTCAGCAAAGTTCAAAGGAAAGTATGACCACAGGTGGAAACACAACTTTTGATGTTTTAAGTTTATTGTCAGCAGTTCTGACATAAATATTAACTGCAATCAAATTAGTGATTGCTTCTTTAGGAGTTGGGACTGTGGTGCAACTGAATGAAATGTCATGACTGGATCCACAGGAAAACAATACCTTCTGGAAAGCAAAAGGAGGTAAATTATATTAATGTAATTGTCTTTCTGTTCTTAAAGTTACATAAGGTTGTTTTTTTCTATAATGCTACTGATACTTATTGTTTGATTCCTTTGATTTACTTCATAGCACATGGAATGTTAGCACATGATAATCTTTTTCGTGATAATTACTGGATCACAGAACCTTAATTATTCTCAATGTTACAATGTATATACGACAACTTTTTGGCCGGTAAGTTTGCCACCTGCTCTGGCTTCCATGTATCGTTTTATTCAGCTGTCATTCAATGATTCCATTCTAAATAACTCTTTATATCATTCAGTGGATGGGGGGTAAAACTGTGAGGACGGGTCAGCCTGCAGGCCGCCGTCACGCTGCTTCCAGGCGGGGCCGTTTTCCAGCCGGCAGCGCCGCCACGCGCTACCCCCGTACCCACACCTCCGTGGCGGTTGGGGGGGCGCGAGCGGCTCGGCGCAACGGCTGTCCGCCAACGGGGGCTCGCGCAGCCATTGGCGACCCCTGAGGCGAGGCGAGAGCGGGCGCGCAGCCTCTCAGCGCCGAGGACGAGGGAGCCCCGAGGGGCGGCTGGCAGCGGGACCTGCCTCCAACAAGCGGTTTGCGGGGTCCTCTGGCCCTTTTCCGCCTGAGCTTGCGGATAGGTCCCTCTTGCTGTGTACTCAAATGTGTAGTTTTTCTGACGCGGTTTGTTTAAAAGGTTGTGCTTAAAATTTGTCCTGGCAGAGGTGATTGTCAAGTGGTGGAACTTTTTTTTTTTTTAACCTCTACTTTTAAGCGTAAATTTGGATAGATAACTTGAGGGAATGGACAAAAACAAAAATCTGTCATCCTTTTAAGTTGTCATATTTGTTAGTTCGATTTTTTGCCACTGTGATAATGTGACTTAAATCTTGTGGAACGAATCGTTAACTTGTTTGAATTCATTGAACAAAAGTGAAGTCTGAGGTGATTTTTCCTCAACTTTATAGATAATAAATCCTGATAAGAGATAATGCAACTTACTATTTAAATAGTATCACGTATCATTTGGGGATTCCTCTTGATAATGTGCAGGTTGATCTTTATGATGGATAAACAAGCAACTGCTAAGTTATCTACCACTTCAGATGCTGTTAAAGGGTGTATGAAGAGGGATAGAACATCACAAACTGCAAAACTGAATGCTTCTTTGGCATCTAAAATCAAAACTAAATTATTAAGTAAGTCATGTTAAAATAAAACTGAAGCCATTTTACTATATTTAAAGTGTATGACTTCAAAAGTAATAGCAATTGTATTTAACGTGATTTGCTGAATCGCTGCTGTTAAAAATGTATGTTGAGGATTTTAGGAGAGTCTGAAGGTTAAAACACGTGATTGTATGTTGATTATTTATCTAATTCTCTGAATATTTTCAGTGTTTGCTCTTTGGTATGCTAGCGTTTTATAAAGAACACACTCAAGTGCATTTCTAACATCCATGTTCTATTTATCTCTGACATCCAAAAACTGAGGTACCAAAAAGAGTAAGATCAATGACCTTACATAGTTGAAATAGTATAGTACATAAAATTCCCATTTGCAAAATGGGATTTATATAAAATTCTTCATTGAGGCACTTATAGAATCAAGGAAGACTCTAAATACTAATTTTGATTGTTGGGTTACAGGTCACAGAAGTAATAGCATAAGACAATGAATAAAAGTAGCTGTAGCAGACTTCAAGCTCACCTTTCTCCTTTTGGTACTGTAAAACAGTATGGCCAGGCTTATCTCTGTCTTATTTCAGAGTTAAAGCTAACTCTGTGTATACTATGAACATGAGACAAAATGTTCATCTTGATAATATGCTGCATCACTGGAAAAAAAAGTTCTTAAAAGGTTCAGTAACAGATACGAGTAGGCAGGTTTTCATTAGGACAGCAGGCAGTGTATTTCTAACGTAAAGCTTATTTTCTTGCTGAAACATGTTTTTGCTCAAAATGTTTGAACTTTTTATATATATATATAAATATATAAATAAATATATATATAAATAAATATATAAATATATAAATAAATATATATATTTTTTTAGAAAGCTGGAAATGTTGTCATGCCTGGAAAACTATCCATTTTAAATTTTTTTCTTAAAATACCCTTGTTTTAATAAATAAATAAATAAATCCAGACCAGAACAGAATCCATGTGTGAAATGAACTTGAAGTTGACACAGAGTAGTCTTCAGAATGACAGTTTTTGTTAAAAAGTGTCAGGCTTTGCTACTGTTGTGTCAAAACATATAGATAAAAATATTATTCTATAGTGATAGTAGGTAAAAAGAGGGCCTGGAAATGAAGCTGTTGAAAATGAAATTACCTTTTTTTTTTTTCCTCATATAGATAACTCATCAATGTTTAAAGTATCTTTAAAACAAAATAATAAAGCATTAGCTCTGGCTTTGAGTGTAGAGAGAGAAAGTTCTCGGAAGTTGAAGAAGGAGAAGCTTTTTCTTCAGAAAGAAGTAGAAAAGCTGCAGCTTCATAATACCTTGCTTCATCGGAAACTAAGCTGTTTGGTATGCTACAAATAATATTTAAAGCTACATCAGCTAAACCGAGCTTTCATCCTTTTTGGAAACATAATATTGCTCCTTAAAATGGTGATTTGAAACATTTACATCTCAGATTTATGAAGTTGTGTCATCTCATAACAATTCATTGTTCATGTTTAATTTTTCTTTAATTTTTGTACTATTTTGTCAGTCAGTATATCTTTGTCCTTAGCTATTATACTGTCAGCTTCACTTTTGTATTTAAAGCTATTGAAAATTGGTTTTAGCCCTTAAATGAGCTTGAAAATTACAGCAAATATATTTACCCTTATATCTTTTCTTTACGAAAGGAAGACATTTAAAATGCTTTCTTTGAATTACTTTTTCTTTTTGTATGCAGAATAAAACTCTTGTAGAAATAGAAGCATTTTTGAATGATAACCTTTTAGCTGCAATAGAAATAAGCAGTCTTCCTGAGGTAAGGAATTTTTTGAACAATTTTTCCAGGATAATATTTTCAAAGCGTCTAAATGACTGCCATGTTGGAATCAGATTCATTTTAAAACATTTACCCCTGTTGTTTGCTTTGGGGTGCAGCAATGGTCCAGTTAAATCAATGGTGTTTTACTGGTGCAGGCATTAAGAATTTAGGAGTTAATCTTGTTTACAAAGAATCTAAAAGCTGTGTATCAGACCTGATGCAGTCACATAACTTTAAAAAAAAAAAAAAAGTTGCATAGTACTTCAGTAGGTGGCATTCTTCAAGGAACTACTTGTCTTCGTTGCTGAATGCTGGGATGAACTATGCTAGTCTAATAAAAACCTTGAATGTGGAAACCTTACCAGAAAACATAGACTATGTTGGTCCTTGTGTCATGGCAAAATTATAGTTACGTGATTATCTTCTGTTTTACTATGGCTGTCTGGTATTACCAAACTCTGTTTTTTATGATTTGTTCTAAAAAGTTGCATAGCATTAGCATTGTTGGATGCATCTATATACCTAATGCACTTTGTTGCATTAATTGTATCTGTATGAACAAAATCTATACATTGTTTTGGGGTGTGAGTAGGTTGAAGATTTTGATAAGTTTTGCTACAAATTTTTTTTTCTTTAGAGCTGTTGTGTGTGCTTGAAGAAATATGTTTTAGGTTTTGCATATTTTTATACAAGTGTCTTATCTGCAAAAGTTATAATCGCAGAAGCAGTGAATATCATGCACCTTTCAGCAGTACTTCTATTTTTCGCCTATTAATTTGTATGTTTCCCGTGGATATTTCTAATAACACATAAGAGAATATTTAGCGGTTTCTACATCCTCACTGCTTTTCTTTTGAATGAATCTTCAGAGTTTTCTTACTCTGACAGATGGTCCAAGTAACTGTACTGATGACCAGTTGAAGAGTACGTCTCAGTCAGCTAGGTAAGTTGTATTCAATATGGCAGCTGTGAAGTGTCTGTAGGTTTTTATTTTTATGTTTTTACAATTAATCTTTGTATGTTCTAGATATTTTTGAGGTAGTGAGAAATAATTTTGTCTCATTCAGAAATTACTATTTGCAACATGGAATGATTAGGGAAGATAGTGGTATGCAAACCTGTGTTTGAGTAATTTGCTTCTTCATGGGATCTCACCAGCACAAAATGGATTCTGTATCATAAAAAATACATTTTCCCCTTGGATAGTACCAGAAGTAAAGTGCATTTCATGCTTGAGTTCTTGTTTTCTGCTTCTATACATAACTAAAGGACTGTTTTAAACAATTGAATGTTATAGCATACAACATAATGAAATCTTCACAGTAAAATTCCCTCTTTTCAGATCTGTAGAATTGCCAGTGAAGCTTCCTTTACTCACAGCATCTACTGGAAAACAGCAGGGTAGCCCTTCTGTGTATGAAATAACAAATTCTTCTAAAAGTACCACTACTTTGTCAAAGGAAATGCATTCAGATCAAGTCAAGTTTGCATTATCATTGCCTTCTGATAAGAATAATCAAAAGATAAATGAAGTAGACAAGGTGGAAACAAACAATGACAAAAATATAGTTTTAGAAGGTAAGATATATTTTCTGTACAGGTAATTTTTTCATTTTTTTTTAGAGCTAACTGAGATTTAGTATTTAATAGTTCATAATTTGATGTATGATACAGAAGATAGAGTGAGATTCCTGAACTATAATAAACTAATCAAAAATAGAATGGTCACCCATAGAGATGTCCTGACAATCTCTTGTAGAATAACACAGATTAAATTCATAGAATCGTAGAATCATTTAGGATGGAATAGACCTCTAAGATTGTCTAGTCCAACCTATAACAAAATTAATGTGAACAGGATAAAGTTTTGATAAGATAACAAAATAATAACTGCAGCACTCATAGAAAACAAATACATTTTTATTTATATCTAACTTCAAAATTCCAAGTCTGGTAAAATGGGAACCTAGCTGTAATTAACTGAATTTTTAAGGACTAACTACAGAATGTGTGTATTCAGTAGAAAAATGCAGTTTGTCATTTTCCATACTTGTAATGTATCTTATTCTGACCAATATATTCCTTCTTTCCCCAAGCTGCTGAAATTTCTGTTCTTCTTTGCAGAAAATCATTTACACGGAGAACTAAACTGCAATAGTGCATTCATGACTCATATCAATAAAACTCAATCTCTAAGACAGTCTGAGGAGCTTATAAAACAAAATAATGATATTTCATTGCCGTTCTGTGGAAATGTGCCTGAAAGAAGGAACCGTGCAGCACTTTATAGGTCAAAACCTCAACCTAATATAAAGGATTTTGATAAAAAATGTATCTCAGATATGCATCATCATGGTAGCAGCAGCAAAACCAATTACATGAATTTGCAGGAAAGCTCAAGTGGATTGTCTCACATTATTCCTTCACCTCTTGAATTTAACAGTGAAGGTAAGATAGAGTTTAAGTCAATGCTGCTTTTTGACAAGGCTAAACCTGAAGAAACTGTATATGATGCTGATATGGAGTTGACTGCCAGTGATGCAGGTGAGCTGCTCACAGTTACATCAAAAGACAAACTACATCAAAATAAAAACAATAATGCCAATTCTGATAAAATATTGGGAAATTTCAGAAGAGTAAAATATTTTAAAAGTGATAAAGAGAAAATTAAAAGCAAGACTGAAGTCAGTTCAGATTTGTATGCAGAAGAAAGGCACGCCAGGGCTGACAAGAGAAAAGTTTCAAAAACTACTGAGTCACAAACTCAGCTATTCCAAAGTCAGACAGAACAGCAACCTACGAAGAAATCTTTACAGAAGCAGAGTTTGCCAAATACTAATGACTATTATGAAGCACAAAATTGTCCAAGTAAAACTAGAGATACTAGAAGGACATGCCTAGTTAAACTAGCGCATCCAAGAAAACAAGAAGAGAAAAATAAAGAAACTTTCTCAGAAACATCTGAAGAATTGGAAAGCAAAATAAAAGCAGACTCAGGTTCATCTAATAGCAAGATCCCACCTCAAGTTTATTGTGCTGAAAGTTTACTGTTTCAGGATAACACCTCTAATGTATTACCTTTGCAGCAGGAATTTCTAAGTGAAAATGAGAAGCATATCAGACCACAAATAAACAGGAAACCCCTTCAAAACCCTTCTAAAATAATCACAGCAAAATGCTGTGGAGTGGAAAATGGGCAGTATGGACAAAATGGTTCAAAAAAGTCTCAAACAGAGAGGTGCCAAGATGACAGCAAGAAAAAACAAGACCAGAAGAATATTATAAAGAGTAAATGCAACAAAAAGGGTAGTAACAGACAAAGAGAAAATAATAGTGTTCATAAAATTACTGAGAAAGCACACCGAAACAGTAGTAATTTTTCACCAGGCAGATTAAAACGTACATTGGCAAAGGCTAGCCGTAAAGCATATATAATGCCAACAAAAGATCTTACACAGTTCCCGCTTTGCAAAAGTGAAGAATTAAAAAATAAGGATGCATTGTGCACCCAGGCTGCTCATGGAAATAAAATAACTGAAACTCAGCAATCTCAGGTAGCTTTAATTACTCAGAATGGTGTAGCTATGAATATACCACAGGCTAAAGCCTCTACACAACAAGTTGATGACAATGTTAATGCATTAAAGGGGGTAGATTCCTCATCAGTGACATGCAAAACCCCTAACACTAGTAATTCTCCTGATAATCAAGTAAAGAACAAAGGGAGCTTTACTTCTGGTATTATGGAGACCAGACC
Organism: Anser anser; assembly: GCF_964211835.1. Taxonomy (NCBI): domain Eukaryota; kingdom Metazoa; phylum Chordata; class Aves; order Anseriformes; family Anatidae; genus Anser; species Anser anser. Next base: position 40,264,828 of record NC_139726.1, read on the forward strand.
AGAAAAAAATTATTTCAGGCGTATTGATCAGGGACAGCTGAACATTTTGGATGACCACGAAGTCCCTCATAAAATAGATTCCTTAATGAGCAAATTAAAGCCTACAGTTGAAAAATCAGAATATTTAAATTTCATACCTGTAGATTTTTCTAAGGATATGTCATTAAATACAGGAAGCCTATTCCAGGAAGATCTTTCCAATTTGGAGCTCCAAGCTCTTGATAACCCTAAATTCCATTCTTCCATCAACTTCTCTATGCAGAGAAACTCTGAAATTTTGGGGAAGAATAATCAAGACAAAGCACTGGATATTGGGAAAGCAGAGCAAAAGTTGGATCATATTTCTAAAGAGACTTTTGAAAAGACTCTGACACCTGGTCATGGTAAGTACATGAACAAGGGAAAAAAAATAGCATTTTGAGTTAGTTTCTGTCTGGAATTGGGGTAAGATGCTCTCTCAATACTATCCTATTCTTATTTCTCGATTACAGTGGATAAAACAGGAGTGAAAAAGGGAAGGCTGAAAATCACTAAAATGATTCATTTATCAATCAAAATAGGTTTTAAAATTGTGGTAACTAATATTCCTATGATATACTGTAATATATTCCAAGATAGCATTTTGTCATACAGATAAGTTAGTCTGCATTCTTGAGGAGCAGTTATATTTGGAGCCTGTATTCATTTTGCAAGAGAATGTGGTAGGATTCAGAAAGGTAGGGATAAAAAGATAAAATAACTTGGTAGTTTCATACAAGGGGAAGTAAGAGTGAAGTACATTGTTGCCGTCAGAAATGGAGAACAGATGCAAGAGCTGTTTTCATTAACTGGACTTACAGGTTTCATTTTTGTTTCTTTAAAAATATTGCAAATCTACACGAATTTTGAGATCTTAAAAAAAAAAAAAAAAAGCTTGGATCAGGTGTTCTCTAGAATCTACCTATGAGCAAACTTTCATCTGACAGCCTATTTATTTATTTTGAATAAGATGCATTTAGTTGAGGAAAAACAACAACTACAACAACAACAAAAAAAAACACTTCAGTGTGGTCTGGAAGATAAGTTAGATTCTCTTGTCATACGTGAAAGTACTGTAAAGGAGCTAAAGGAATGTATGACTATTTGGAGTTTAAATATGCTTTAAAATATAGCTTGGAAGTTTCCTAGTATGAAGGGTCTATTTTATAAACTTTTTTTTCCTCTTCAACAAATTCCTGTTTACTTCACTGTCCCTAAGGATGTCCAAACACATAGCCAGTTTCCTGGCTCAAATAAATAAATGGAATCCCAAGCCATTAAGCAAGTCCTGCTTTTGCTTCATTTAAACCCTAGGATACTGGCTGAAAAAAAATCTCTTATTTTACATGACCCTAGAACAGGAGTACTGGCAGAATTAGAACACTGTGCAAGGTATTACTCCTGCTATTCTGCAGTTATAGCTTCTCATATTAAATTTCTTTGGAAGGTAGAAAAAGGATCCTGTATTTTTATTAGCTTTAATATTAGATTAGTAAACCCTTGTGATCAGTAGTATCAAAGACTACTGTCATAAAAAGAAGCAAACTAATCGTTTGATCTTTGTCCATTTAAGCAGAGCTGAAAAACCAATTCATTCTTCATCCTACATACAAGACCATGTCTTGAATTAAAAGAAAGCCAGGAAATGTCATCAATTCTGATGCCAGCTCTTCTGCATCACTACTTTGTGCTGTACTTAAATATACCTTAAAAGTCTCCTGTAACGAAAGTCTTTGTACAGTTATGTATATGTGAACATGAATATTCACACTCAGAATCACAGAATCGTCTAGGTTGGAAGAGACCTCCAAGATCACCCAGTCCAACCTCTCACCTAACACTAACAAGTCCTCCACTAAACCATATCACTAAGGGCTACATCTAAACGTCTCTTAAAGACCTCCAGGGATGGTGACTCAACCACTTCCCTGGGCAGCCTATTCCAATGCCTAACAACCCTTTCAGTAAAGAAGTTCTTCCTAACATCCAACGTAAACCTCCCCTGGTGCAACTTTAGCCCATTCCCCCTCGTCCTGTCACCAGGCACGTGGGAGAATAGACCAAACCCCACCTCGCTACAGCCTCCTTTCAGGTACCTGTAGAGTGTGATAAGGTCGCCCCTGAGCCTCCTCTTCTTCAGGCTGAACAATCCCAGCTCCCTCAGCTGCTCCTCGTAAGACTTGTTCTCCAGACCCCTCACCAGCCTCGTTGCCCTTCTCTGGACTCTCTCGAGCACCTCGATGTCCTTCTTGTAGCGAGGGGCCCACAACTGAACACAGTACTCGAGGTGCAGCCTCACCAGAGCCGAGTACAGGGGGACAATCACTTCCCTAGACCTACTGGCCACGCTGCTTCTTATACAAGCCAGGATGCTGTTGGCCTTCTTGGCCACCTGAGCACACTGCTGGCTCATATTCAGCCGACTATCAACCAATACTCCCAGGTCCTTCTCCGCCAGGCAGCCTTCCAACCGCTCATATCCCAGCTTGAAGCGCTGCTTGGGGTTGTTACGCCCCAGGTGCAGGACCCGGCACTTGGCCTTGTTGAACCTCATACAGTTGACCTCAGCCCACTGGTCCAGCCTATCCAGATCCTCCTGCAGAGCCTTCCTACCCTCGAGCAGATCGACACACGCACCTAACTTGGTGTTGTCTGCAAACTTACTGAGGGTGCACTCGATTCCCCCATCCAGATCATCAATAAAGATATTAAAGAGGACTGGCCCTAGTACTGAGCCCTGGGGGACTCCACTAGTGACCGGCCTCCAACTGGATTTGACTCCATTCACCACAACTCTTTTGGGCCCGGCTATCAAGCCAGTTTTTAACCTCAAAGGCATCCAGCTTGCCTAAATAATTTATACTCATAGATGTCTCAAAATTCTTCTGGTCATAAAGAAACTGAAATGATCTCTAACCTTAAGTTTTAGGAAAAGCTTGGAATAACATTTTACTTCCACTTTAAAACTAGTCCACATCAAGATTGATTTGAGGCAGCTAAACTTGAGATGTTTTTAATGGCTGGAGATCCCTCTCCTTTAAACTAGATGAACTTCCTTAATCAACTTAATTCCTTCAAAAGACAATGGTTTTCTTTTTGCTTACATAAATCAGGAGGAACTTCCTGCAAGCAGCCCAAGTCACTTTAATATGTCTCATATACTTAGGAGAAAAATTAGCAGAAATCCAATAAAGAATCTTTGATTTTTGTGTCTCTACTTAATATATTTCAAAAAAAATATTTATAAAATGGTTGGTCTTCTCCACTGATATATTTCATTTGATCTCAGCAAAGAATTCTTCTACAGGACAATGGTAATTCAGTGGTACCAGCATGGCCATCAGTTCAGAGTTTTTGTGTGTGCTACAATGTACAAGATATTCAGTTGCTATTATACAAAATAAAATCTTCATTTTTTAGCAGGTATATATATATTCAGTGGTATAATTTACTAGTCTTAAGATAAGTACAACAGAAAAGTCATCATTATCTGGTGTGTGTTTTGAATTTCCTCTGTGTGATCACTAGCATGCATTTTCTGCATCAGAATTTAAGGTGAGTAAAAACTTCAAGCTCAAGAAGTAAAAATAAGAGAGTTTTCATTTCAGTCCCATTGAAAAACTGCATCCAATATGTTCTCATCTGGATGCAGTAAATTTAAGATTTGATCTGTATTAGTGGAGAATGCGTGCTCTTGGAAGAACTTTTAAGGCATACAGATTAAGGCTGTATTGATTTTATCTTGGATTGATGTCTGCATTAAATCTTATTGCTTCTCAGGCTGTGAACTATGAATAGTTTAGAATTTTTCCATACATGGACTGATATAATAACTTCAATATTTCTCCCAAGTTATCTAAATATTTGTCTCCAAATTAAGTATTGATGTTTAGTCTGGCATTCTGAGCTGATCTTAAAATATTACACGAAATTGACACACAGGGCTTCTTCCACCAAGGTTGGTTACTTCTTAATAGAGTATTCCTCTTTGACATGTGCAGTGATTCAAAATACAAGGCATTGTAAATAATTCTGTAGTACATAGTTTTGACAACAAGGATCCTCACTTAATCACCTTGCTGTGCTCATTTTGCACACATGTTCATAGAGCAGGAACAAAGTTGAAAAATGTAGTCACCCATAGATTACCCTTGTTCAGGTTGATCTTCAGGTTATACATGTATTCCCTCCCCCTGCATTAAAGGCAATGAGATGTGTGCAATTTTACTTTAACAATTTTGTGGAGTCTTAAGCAGCCAGCTGCATATTACAGTGTTTCTGGTATTTGAGTCTGTCCCTTGATTCTGTCCCAAGAGCCATGGTAGACCTCAAACAGCTCCAAAGTAGGATAGGTTGAAAGCTGTTGTAGTTCCCTTTCCTTTGATCATGTACCATTCCTCGCAGAACATTTTCAGAGGAAGAACAGTGACCAAAATACCTGAATTAAGAAATAAAAACAAAAAATAATGATGAATTGAAAATGTACTTAATGATTCAAAAAATATTTGAAATGAAACATCTAAACTGCTATATTCACAGGGAGAACAGCTTTTCAAGATCTGACAAATACTAGTGTATGTTCTCATACTTCTTTACCTACATGCCCTAAAGTTTTAGAAGAAAATTCAGCAGCACCAGTTAGACGAGGAGGACCCACTATTTGCTACAAAGAACCTGGTCTAAGATGGTAAGTATCTGTAAATTAGAGCAGGGGTTGTATTTACTTCTAGAACGTAACTTAATAAAGATTTGCTATTAAAACCCCCAAAATCTTTTTAAAAAAAATTGTTTGCAAACTGGAGTGAAAGAATACTACAGTGTTGATGTAAAACGTTTCCTGTTAGTGTGTCAGGGTTTTCAGGTGCTAGAGGCAACAATATATCCAGTTTATTATTTAACGTTTTATTCTAGTAGCGAATAATGATGAATTCTTAATGTTTATAATGACATAAACCCATTTAGAGGTGTATAATTGTAAATCTTAAATATAAACTTTTGCCATAATAAAGTCCTTGTAGCATTGTCAAGTGGAAGATAATGTATGTACTAACATTATGGTATTCATTGATTTTGCTATAACTAAGTAAGAATATAGCTATGTCTGATGATACATATATTGTTATATCTAATGTAAGAAATCATTTGAGTTTAACATTTTATAATTTGATAGTTAGATACCTATGTCAGTGTTCTTACTGAATTTAGTGGCACAATATTTCCAAGATTTTGAAAAGATATCCCATATCTTCAGTTGGGATTTTAGATTTGTCTTCTATTTATGTTTTATTTTCAAGCGTTCTCTCCCATGTAGATACTACTACATATTTGGTTTGTCCTTTTTTATGTTTGTCTTCTAGGAGTTATGAGTATGCATGTTTATATGATACACACGACACACAAGACCAAGACTTTTAGCATTATTTTGAAAAATAGTATTTGTTTTCCAGATATTTAATTTCTTTAGTGTATTAAATTTTCAGTGAGAGTATTTACCATTTGGAATTGTTATTATAATTGCATAGATTTTTTGGTGATTTTTATATGGTGTTTTCTATTTCTTTTGTTTACAGCAAATTAAGGCATGGGGATCAGTTTACAGATACACAACTTCTGCATTCCCCAGCTTATAAAGTAAAAAATAGAAGAAGTTTTAAAAGTAAATCAAAAATTATTTGAAGAAGACGGGAGAATTGCCTTTATGAACAGTACTTCTAAAATGGGTACTTTTTTTTCAAAAAAAAAAAAAGTAGTTTAGTAGTATAGAATGCTTATTTGGTTTTGATTGATAGAGGTAAAACAAAGCCTTCCAAAGTGAAATTTCTTGGAAAGGATTCCCTGTATAAAGGACACAGAATTCTTCACTAAGGAAAGCAAATGCAGGTTAGACTCCATTCTTGTGTTTTACTTTTTTGGTCTGTAATTTATAAACGGTTCAAAGGGTTTGCAGCACTTACTAATTTGTAAGAAAAGTGTAAGTTTCTATGACAATAAAAATAAATCACATTTGGAAATTTTACTGTGATTTCTTCATATTTACCATGAGCAGAATCATTTCTCAATGCTAGCTGGATCAGACCAAGCATCCCAAGCTTTGGTAAATCTAATGAAACTGATGGAAAAAGTTCTTTTGTGATAATTGTTTTGTTTTGTTTTGCTTTTTGGCAGAATCATTAAAATTTGAATGAGTTCTTATTTTTAGGAACATTAGACAGAAACCCAGTGTCCTGCATATGTGTCAGAGGCAACTAGAAAGAATATAGCATTGCAGTAGAAATTCAGTAGTAAATAGCATTCAGACAAAGCAGTGCTGAGTTTCCAGTTGAGAGTGTGATAATGTGACAAATACTACAACCACATCATATCATTCAGCTATCAGGTTTCTATATTATTTCCCTTCTGTTTCCTCATCAATCACTTCTGCATTTGGTAACATATTGTCATCAGACAAACAATTTTATGGGATTATCTGAGTTGTAGATGCAGTCAGCCACAGGTTGTAGCTCACAGTTTAGACAACTTTTATGGATTACATTGGATAAAGGTTTAGGTTCACTTCCGAACCAAAGTGGTTCCAAAGCTCATTTTTAATGAGATGCAAATAAATTATCTTCTTTGATTACAGAAAGTGGTCCTTCACACAATATGCAGTTAAACTGAGGAATTCCTTACAACAGGAGTAGATGTTGTTAGTTTACATGGGTTTAAATATTGATCACTCTAATTAACGGAAGAAAAATACATGAGGAATTACCAGAAATGCCATTTTATACCTTTTCTAAGGGTATTCATTATTGAAACCTTAAGAGACTGGCCATTTCTTTGAAAAGTTTGACCTTTGATCTGATTTGGTATACCTCTAAGTAACTAGTACTCTTAAATTTATAATGCATACATTGCTTACTTAAAAAAACAAAACAAAACAACAACAACAACAAAAAAAACAAGCAGTACTATTTCATTGTAGCTTCCGTTGGAACCTAGGTAGGTGATGGAGAAAATCCTCATGGAAACCATTTCCATACATGTTAAAGACTCAAGATGTTGAGAGTATTCAGCATGGATTTATGTAGGGGGGATCTTGCTGAATTGAGCTGATAACCTTCTATAATGAGGTGATTAGCTTGGTGTGTGTGAGGACAACAGTAAACGATTTTTACCTCAATTTTTTAGGGCTTTTGACAGCAATTTTTTTTCAGAATTCTCAGAAAACAGTCTTTTTCATTCTGAAATGTACCGTGTATGTCACTACATTAGCAAAATCATTTTGAAGAGGTGCAGAAATGGATGGAATGATAGATTCTGTCCTAATTCAATATTATTAAAGAAAGAATTACAATATTATACATTCTTTCCTTTTTTTTAACTATTATTTTTTTCTTCACAGTTTATAATTTTTTCCTTTTTAATTGAAATACTTTTGCTAGCCTTCTCTCCGTGTATCAACATCATTAGGTATGTCATGTTTTTTTTTTAGAAATCCAAAGAAGTATCTGTTACAACTTGTGTACTTTGCTGGCAATGCAGCAGCAAAATGCAGTTTTTTTTTTTTCTTATTTTTTTATGGTTTTGTCTTTATTGTCTGTGGTTTGAGAGCTAGAAAAAGAAACACATGCTTTTTTTCTCTGGAAAAAAAAAATCTTCTTGGAGATTGTCTCAATTCTTTTTTTCAGTGAAGGTCCTGCTGTTCTACATAGTCTCAGATACTACCAGCTAGACTGCTATAGTATTTCACGTAATTTTCAATAAAACTGTAAGGCCTAGACTTTATGCCTTAGTTTCTTCAATTCCGTTTAGTACAGATAACTTTCAGAATAACAAAAGATAAAGAAAGTGGCCTGAAGATGAGCAGAAATTACTTGAAGTAATTCTGAAATCATATCACTGTTGCTTCTGTCCTTGTTTCATTGTTTTCTCCATCCCAACAGCTTTTGTTGCTCAAGTTGATGTTACATACAGGGATATCATTTACTCTGCTATCATCTAAGATCTGGTTCTTTTATTTGTTTTACAAAATGGTCACTCATTTTAGGCACTAGATAAATTGTTACATTGTCTGTTGAGTCTTCACTGAATGTGCTTCTTCTAGGTAAATTGATACATTAGAAGCTCTTGCTGGGAAAAATTGATGTTAAAACAGCTCATAATATTCCAGATTAAAACACCTCTGTACCTGTCGCAGGAATTAAGAGAATAGGGTACTTTAGACTTCTTTCTATAGCTTCAAAGTAATTTTTTTTCTCATGTTTATTTTAATTATTTATTTATTTTAGATTTAATAGTTTACCACTGAAATATTTTGGTTGTTTTAAAATTTATTTAATCACTTCAATATATTTAAATTAAACAGGAAAAGGAAACTGATTCTATAAACCCTTATTGATACAAGTATCCCTTACAAATGCCTACAACGTCTTGAAGTTACTGAAGAGTATTTTGTGAGTGCAAGTTTATGCAAAACTTCCATTGGAGTTATGATTCCTATACTGTTGGAATTTATCACAATTTAAAATTACCTTTGGAGACTTAATTGTTAGAAAGCAATAGCAGTTCGCATAGCTCATTTTGTTCTGCAGGAACGCGTGTCCTTTAAAAAAGTAGGAGATATGTCTTACTGTTTGAATGTACCTTAACAAAATCAAGTAACTAAATTGTGTGATTAGCTCTAACCATCAAGAAAAAGCAACTAGTAACTTTGGGAGGGGATATACGCAGTACTAATTAAATGAATTTACATAGAATTCCCCTCATACATACAATGTAACTGAAAATATGTATGTAATATACTTCATGTGTTTTCTTTTTCTGAGGAAAGTACAGTGCAAGAGGAAGACAATATGAACATTTCATAACTGAAAAAATACTAGGTATGTAATCAGCAAGTGGACTTAAATTCAAAACATTCTGTAAGAGAAATAGTACACTTTTAATATTATGCTGCAGTTAAAAATGTGTATTATTTACATATATCGTATAAAATAACTCAGTATCTTCAAAGGAATAAGTTTGTCTTATCTCATGTGTTCTGGTCCCAGCATCCTACATTTAACAGTATATAATAATTTCAATGAAAGTTAGCAAGAAACATGTCATTGTAAGACAGAGACCTGGCAAACTGTAATATACTGAAAAGGAATGATTATCCCATGAAGTAGGTAATATTTCATTGTGCTAACTGTGAAGTAGGGCAGTAAATATTGTAAAGCATCACTTACTAGGGACTGAAACTAGGTGATGCATTATTCAACGCTTGTGAATGTAAAGCTCTATTTGGTATTGTTCAATATCAAGACTTCATAAAATCTTTTAGTTTCTATGGGATTTGAAAGTTCATTTTCAGAGGCTTTGTAATACTTGTAATATTTATAGAAGAAAACTAAATTTTATGAATCTAAATTTTCCAGAATATCAGTAAAAACTATCCATTAAAGAAGATAAGACCACCACAGAGGTGCTCGTAAAGGTTTAGTGTATTCGCCACATATATGACTTTCTGCAACACTGAGTGTTGAGAATACATGAATATAACAATATAGGTGGGAAGATGCAAGCCTGTGATGTCTTCTGAACATGAGTTTCATAACTGATGCTCCCTTTGTCTTAAGGGGAAATTCACTAGTTGCCTCTTTTTTACAGAAATCAAAATGCAGAGTCAGGCTGAAATAATAATAAACAACGAAGAAGCATCATTTTAAAATGTCCTACAGAGGGTGCATCCCATGTAACAACTAAAGTTACATAGTTCTTCAGTAACTCATGGATGAATATGCTTGCTCATCAGAGGAATCAGGACCCTCTCCTTCCCTTAAATCTCTGTACGCTACCGCTGGCATCAATCTGAAATACCTGAGTTTTATTGAGAGACTGCTCTATTCAAGTAGAGTTGAATAGTAGTGGTTGTTGTTTTTAAAAATAAGTGTAACAGTCACCTCTTATCTGAACAATGTCTAATCATCTGTCCTAAACTCAGGCTGGCGTGTGCGTGTTACTATGCTGAAGGACCCTGAACAGTTCAGGGAAGAAGAATCTGGCTGCAGTTTGTCATCCTCCCTTTGGTTCACAAGAGCATCTTCTTGTCCCTGCAATTCAGAATATGGAATATTCAGAATATGGAATATTCTTCAAGTTGGCTCCCTACAGTTCAAAATCCAGCACCTTACAGCATCATTACTTAAAACAAAGTCCTCCACTTTATGCCTTATAGATGCCTTCTAGTCTCTTCTGTCTCTTTCAGGTAAGAACTTTTTTTTTTTTAATATAAATAATACAACACATTGGAATTAATCAGGATAAAGTATTCCCGAGCCTCTACTTGAAAGTTTTCTAAAATAGCTGCAGAATTTCATTTAATTCAAACATTGTATTTACACATTCGGAACTCCCTGGGAAGCTCCTGTTTCGAGTTTGGCAACCCCGCTTCTGAAGGTTCCTCCCCCAACTGCCCCCTCTGTGTCCGCCCCGCGGCTGCGCGGCTCCGCCCCATCCTGCCGAGGGAGTCCCCAGCTGCCGCTGCAAGTTCCGAGGCTGGGATACGATGTCCTTGAAAGGAGCGGCAGGGTGTGGGGAGCTTATTTTCTATGTGAATGGCAGGAAGGTGAGTGCTGCTGGGAGGGAGAGTGGAGAAAGAGCGGTTGCTGTTCCAGAAGTAACCCTGAAGGGTGTGGGCACAAATAGGATCTGGTTTCCGCAGACTTATTCACAAGAGTATAACTGAATCCTCAGACGAAGCCTCTGGAATGCAAATCACTCGCCTAGTATCACTTTGGCTAGCTAACTTTCATGCATCTAGCAAGTGCTGTTAGAAGGGGAGAAGCGGCAGAGGAGGAGAAGTGGTTATTTGGTTTATGTGTCAAGGTTTTGGTAGCAGGGGGCTGCAGGGGTGGCATCTGTGAGAAGAGTCTATAAACTGCCCCATGTTAGATAAAAGAGCTAGTTTCAGCTGGCTCTAAAGGGACACACCTCTGGCCAGAGCTGAGCCAATAAGCGATGTTGTTTGCGCCTCTGTGAGAGCAGATTTAAGAAAGGGGAAATAACCTGCTGTGTAACAGCAGTTGGGAGAGCAAGGAGTGAGAACCAGCCCTGGAGGGCCGGAGGTGCTCCAGGTGCCAGAGCTGAAAATCCCCTGCGAATGGTGGAGAGGCCCAGCATGAAGCAGGCTGTCCCCCTGCAGCCCATGGTGTACCATAGCACAGCAGATTTCCTTGTTGCAGCCAATGGAGGAGCCCCTGGTGGAGCAGGTGGATGTTGCCTGGAGGAGGCTGCAGCCCGTGGAGAACCCACACGAGAGCAGGCTCTGGGCCAGAGCTTTAGCCCCTGGAGAGGAGCCCACGCAGGAGCAGGGGATCTGGGGGGATTTGCTGTCCATGGGGGACCCATGTTGGAACAGTTTGCTCCTGATGGATGGCCCCCATGGTACAGACCCATATGGGAGCATTTCTTAAAGAGCGTTTGCCTGTGGGAAGCCCATGAAGGATCAGTTCAGGAAGAATGGCATCCTGTGGGATGGACCCCATGTGGAGCAGGGGCGCAGAGAGTGACCGTGAAGGAGTGGTAGAGACAAAGTGCTACAGACTGCAGCACCCATTCCCCTTTGCCCTGTGCCACTTGGGGGGAGGAGGTAGAAGAGGGCAGATGAGAGGAAGGTGTTTTTAGTTTGTTTTCTTTGTTTCTCAGTTCTCTAGCTTGTTAGGAATGTCTCTAATCTCCCTGTACTGAGTCTGTTTTGCCCATGACAATAATTGGTAAGTGATCATCTCCCTGTCCTTATCTCAACCCTTGAGCCCTTTGCATCATATTTTCTCCCCCTTTCCCTTTGAGGAGGGGGAGTGAGAGAGTGGCTGTGGTGGAGTTCAGCTGCAGAGCAAGGTAAATCCACGATGTGGTTAAAACATTCCACAGCTCTGTTGAGTTAGGGGGGGGAAAAAACTCCAAAGTGAAGTGGACTTTAAACTGGCTATCAAATCTGGGTGGTGAGCAAACTAGTTTTTCATTTGTAGGTGCCTAGCTTCTCGTTTTCAATGGTTGTTGGAGAAGAGATGCACAGAGTCACACCAGCAAGTCAACAAGACTGAAGTGCCAAAATCTGGACTAACGGCCATCATAATGATAATACTGCAAGAGCAAAATTAAGCTTGTTATTGATTCAATGTAACTGGAAGGAAACAGCTGATTCTAAGCAGTGGAATAAACAATCCTCTAATGAAATAAGAATGTAGGCATTTCTGATGCTCTGTTGTTGGTCTATTAAGGCAAGCGCAAGTTTATGTAAATAAAACTGGATGAAAAGTGATTCCTGCTGATAGCGTTAGAGGCTTCCTCTAGTGTTCGTTCCAGTAGGTTAAAGTACCAGAGAGACTAAAATCTGCAAATCATTAATTCTTTGCTACCTTTATTGTAGCAAAGTTCTATCCCATTTTTATTTTTAGTATGGTTGAAGGTCAATTCCCTCAGCATAACCTTTCAAGTAAGCAGCATTTATTTTTAGTAGATCCTGGAAACGTATCTGTCTGAAGAATTTCTTACAAGTCCAAACTCTCCTGTGGGCATTGCAATAGGGGGTAGCTCTATGAGAGGAAACCAGAGAAGGACTTTTTTCTGGCTTTGTGGGAATGTAGCCTGTGCCCTGAATTTTGAAAAGTTTTGCTTTCTTAGTTAAAGAAAGGTTTTCATTTTTTTACTGCAGATAATAGAGAAAAATGCTGATCCTGAACAGATGCTGCTGTCTTATCTGCGAAAGAGACGTATCCTTTTCTTATTTTTTCTTGAAGTCACTCAGTTGAAAGTCTTATTCGAGCAAAATTCTCATAAATGATAATAAAAAGGTTATTTACGAGCTTAAAGAAGCTGTGACTTCCTTAAGATAAAACAACCATATTAAATGATGTCCTTCTTAAGCCAAATACTCTTCAGTGAGCTGCTGTATTTTTTTTTAGCCTAGTTTCCTAAACAAATAAGAGCTATGCCATTTGCACATAGTGATCTATGTGCATGTGTGTATTTATCTGTCTGTTTCTAAGAACCTTTTGGCTAGTGTGAATAAAACTTGACAGAGTAGGCATCTCCAAATTGTGTAAAAGTCTCTCTGTGGAAAGAGGAAAGACCTTGTGATAAGAGCCTAAGTCTGTTGGAATTTGGAAGTAATCTGTTAACTTCTTATGATAAGCATTCCAAACAGATTTCTAAACCTTAAAAACAAACAAAAACCAGGTCTTAACAGCAAGTAAATACAACAAGTATGTTTTTTAAAACAGGAGGAAAGAAAATAGATAAAGCAGAAGTTGAAAGAGCTAGAGCTTATACCCTGCCATTATTTTTTTTCCAAATTTCTCTCCTGTCTTGGTTTGTCCACATCTCAGTGGCCTCCTCTGTTGCTACAAATTCTGCGGCAGTTGCTCTGATCTTTTCCTCTATTTTTATTTGCCTTTTCCGAGGCTTGTTTATATGTCTGCTTTCAACTGTTAGCGATTTTCCAGAACCTGCTGTGCCACAGGCTTATTCCCAGTATTCATGAAGCTGTTGTTTACTGTTGAGTAACACATTATGTGTAGGGACTGTCAGCCAGGAACATGGACCAAATGTGAGAGCGCAGAATCTCCCCTGTTTGGCAGCTTCCTAGGCTGTCTCCTGAAACATATTACCAGAGAGCAAAATGACATATACCATACACTAGAGAATTCACACAACAGAATGTTTTTATAAACTTTAAATTTTTAAAAGAAAAACTTAAGTTGAAACATCTTCATTACTGGTCAGTCATAAGGAGGAGTCTGGTGAAGAATAGGTTGCTGTAGTTCTGGTAATTAGGAAATCAATCTTCATTAACTTGTAACAACTTCAAGCTCCATTGAGCTATAAAACATGGCTCCATACCAGTTCTATCACAAGAGTTGTACTTCATTCGTTAAAGCACATTTGTGAGTGAGATTATCTAGGTCCCATACATATTCTGCACTGACTTGCTCTGGCACCTTGAAAAATCATTTAACCTTACTGTATCTTTGTACTCTCCTTATAAAACAAGGATAAGATTAACTTGTTTTCTGGAGCTAGTTAGTGGTTTTACCCTACAATTTAAATGTCAACTTATTCCTGTATTCTGTTGCTTATGTCTGTATAATAGTGTGTCATTCTCTAAGATGTATCTGTACAACTGCGGCTGAGATCACTCAGCTAGCCAGACTTGAGATACTGATTCTTTTCACAGCAAACTTCCACACATAGCTAACTTAGCTAGGAGGACAGCTAATTTCTTAAACAGCCAAAAATGAATGGCAGGGAGCAAAAATATAGGTCAGAAATAACTTATGCTGATGCTGCCAAAATTTGTATAATCCAAAATGCCTGAGTATGAGGAAATTTAGTGTCTTCCAGTAATGTGTTTTATAATTGCAACATACAATATAATACTTCAGTAAGTATCCTGACTTTTTTTTTTTTAGGCTAAATGCCATAGAAATTGGCATATTAGACACTGTTAGTAACTATAAGGCCCAGTGTAAATTAGCAAATAAATAGAAGAGTAAGAAGGAAAGAAACTGTATCTTAAAATGTACTGGTTATATCTGACAGGTTAGGATATTAGTGAAAGGGCTCTGTAAAGCATTTTGCAGTGGAAAAAGTAGTAGAGCTTAATTAGGTGAGACCTTAAAACAATGTATGTGTGTCAGAGCATTATTTCAAGTGAAGAGTGCTAACCCCCACGTTGACAAACAACTTTTCACAACACATTGTTAAAAGCAAAGGCAGCTTGTTTCCCCCTCCATCATTCCCTGCTCCTGGCAGAAAGCTCTCTTCCTGCAACTTGTGCCAACTGTGATATTCCTCAGACCTCTCTGTGTACTAATTCCACTTGCTAGACCAGCAGAAAAGTGACCCAGGAAAAAACAGGGGGTAGCTATCAGCTGGATTAGTGACTCAGTCACTAATTAGCTCATCATTGATCAGCTCATGGAAGGGGCTGGTGAGAATAAGAATTGGTGCAAGAGGTCTTGGGTTTTTTCCAGTTACTTTTCCAGTGGCACTTCTGGGAAAACTTTGGATGTTCTTTGTACTTTGTACTGTTTGGATAACCAGTGTCCTGCTGGATATATAACTAGTTTGCCTGTTAGAAGTTTTTTCTTTTCATGTTTTCACTTGTAAAACTTTTTCACTTACTGTTTCTCACCCAAATTACTCCTTCAAAAGAATTCAGAATCGAGTTTCACTTTTCCTTGTGAACAGGATTTTGTTTGTTTTTCCTTATCTTCAATCTTATTTTCACTGAAAATTTTAATCCAGTATAAGAAAGAATCCAATATATATGCTATTGTACCTAACCAATTATATATTCCATAAAAGTTCAGGAAAAAAGATGGTCCTCAAGCTTTATAGAAGAATAAAGGCCAAGACTTTTTTTTTTTTCCCTAATGGTAGCACTTTCAGTCCGTCTTACAGGAACTAAGTATGGCTGTGGAGGAGGTGGCTGTGGTGCCTGTACGGTGATGATATCAACTTATGAGCCAGCTTCAAAGAAGATACGGTATCCTTAACAGAAAATTTGTAAAGCTTTATGCAAAATTTTATGACTGTAAATGTAGTTTCCAGGTATGAAACTTGAAAAACAAACAAACAAAAACATTTGTAATACATGTGTTTTTTAGTAAAAGAATCCAGAAGGAAGAGCCGCTTTAATCTAAAGAAGGGCATGGTTTAAAAAAAAAATCAACTGTTCGTTCAGCTATAAATTTGTTGAAATGCTTAATTTGCTAATACAACCTGACAGCTGCAGTGAGGAGTTTTCTCTTTAGGAAGCATTAATTTAACATCCTTTGTGGTGATCACAGGAACATAGCTTCTCCCTGCAGTTCTGTCATATAAGTAGTGGGAGAACAGGGCAGCCAGAAGCATGAGTTGGATCAGCCCAGCCCTCTAATGCTTAACTCCCTGTCTTCCCCCAAAAGAGATTTTGAAACTCAAAAACAGTTTTGTTAAACTAAAAGCAGGAATAAATTACATTTAAATTGAAAAAACTTAGTCAAATTGTTAAATAGTAACTGTCATTGTCAACGGAGTATCTTTTCAGGTGTGTGTGGGGGGGAGGATATCAAAATGTTCTAGTTGTTCCTTTAGACAATTGCATTATGTTGGAGTACAATGCAAATGAAATGTTTAATGTTATTTTAAGTGTTAAAAGAATTATAATGATGCTACCAAAAAGAAACATTTCAGCTAAAGTAAAACAAAACATTTTATTGTTAATGACAAAAAGCTTTACAGAATTTTCATTTTGGTACATTGTTCCTGTTTAGAATGATTTTTATTTTTATTTTTTTTACATTAGAATTTCATTTGGATCAGAAACTTGGATTTCAAATTATCAGCAATAATTTTTTTCTTCTTTCAGAGGACTACACCAACTCTCCCTTCCCCACCTTCTTCATCCAAAACACACTTGAAAGGTTGATTGTGGGCAGGAGAAATGAGAGGGCAATTAGAAAAGACTGAAGTATTAGGGAAGATGTAAATTCTCCAGAACTGTCAATATTATGTCCTTGTAGGTACAGTCTTTGTACTGGGGACAAGAAACACAGCCAGTAAGTAATCTCTTCTATAGCGCTTACTCTCTTGTCATTCCAAATGATAGTAATGACTGCTTTGTAAGTATAAACTAAGTCTTACTTTACCACAAAATAATATTCAGATGTGTTTTAAGTTCTTTATTCCCCTTAATGTTCCAAAGACACTACTCAGCAAATGCATGCTTGCTTCCTATTTGCTCCTTGTATGGTGTGGCAGTCACCACAGTGGAAGGTGTTGGAAGTACAAAAAGCAGGGTTCATCCAGTTCAGGTAAGAATGCATTGTCATTGTGTAAGAAGATTATTGATTTCTTCCTTTGTATGGGCTGGCTTGAGTGGCAGTGCATGGGAATCAGGGCATGGGTATTTCATATGTTGCTTATTCCCCCTGATAAATGATAACAGAAGACAACATGAGTTTCTGATGGTTGGTTGATCAAGACTGATGATGTGTAGCTCATGATGGACCTTGCAGTAATACTGACACCCTGATCAAATAGTTGGTACATAATAATTGTTGCAGTGAATCAGGCTTACCATTCCATTTGAGGTAATGACACATCTTGGACAATGCCCTTTAGCTGATGTTTTAGTATGGAAGCAAAAAAGGCAAAAGCCCACTGAAGGTTAATTAGCTTCCTTGGTGATGTGTGTTAGGCTTTCATGCCCAGAATAATTACTCTTATTTGGAGCTTAAATTGCTTTCCTTAAGAAGTCTGATTTACCATCAAGAAAGCATTTAGTATGGGTTTCCTATATGTGAGAGAGTTTATTAGAAAGGTGAAGTACATTGAAAGGAGTGCCATTTGTGGTGTTATATTTCAGGAAAGGCTTGCCAAGTGCCATGGCTCCCAGTGTGGTTTCTGTACCCCTGGAATGGTGATGTCCATATACACATTACTAAGAAACTACCCAGAACCAACTTCAGAGCAGATGACTGCAGCTTTGGCTGGTAAATATTGCCACTTTTAATTTGTAGGTATGTCATTGAACCATTTTCTTCTGATACTTTGCATATACGAGCGCAAGTCTGTGTGGGTAAACATGCATGTGTGTACTCTAAATTGCGCTTCCCAGCAGAGTTGCTACTGGACACTGACATTTTATTTCCTGTCATTCTTTTATCGTGGAATATGAATCATGGAGCTGTGGATTGCTCAGGGACAGGTGTTCAAAATATCCTCATATGCATCTTCTGAAGTGTTTTAAATCAGATGTGCAAAAATGACAGTACACTGGAGAAGAAGCTGCCTCTGAAAGTTTCTGAGATACTATTACATCTGGAGTTGAGAATGTCATAAACCTCACAGGAAGAGGGTCCCTTTGTGGTAGGGATAAAACAGTCAAATAAGGTAGAGACGTATGCAGGCCATCTTTACTAAGGGCAAATGTGAACATTTTTTGCAGGTAAAATATGTTTTCAATTATGCTGTAGAGTTATAATGGACTCAGACATTTCATGTTACTATGAGATGAACTAGATGGAGGTATAATGCTAAGCTTCACTATTAAAAATAGGTTGGAGGAAAGGAAAAACATTTTGAGTGGGTATAATCTGTTGTCTCCTGTTTGCTAAGATGTAGTCACTGTTCTTTCTAGTGCAGCTCTCAAGTATCTCATATTCCCCTGGAAACAACAGCCTTTTCTCTTGGGAGCTGCAGGGTCTTAAGTCTAGTGACACAGTGATCTTTTTATGTCTTTCGGAGACCAAAAACTTTATTTTCAGCCTCAAAGATCCAAACCTCATATAAAAGCATTTTACTCCCACATCATTAGAACAAAGGCTTTTTTTTATTGATTTCCTTTTTTTTTTTTTTCAGGAAACTTGTGCCGTTGTACTGGATATAGGCCAATCCTAGATGCCTGTAAAACCTTTTGTAAGGTGAGGAGTAGTGATTATAGAAGTTTTATCATAACTTTGTTGTGATTATTAGTACTCTCTTAAAGTACAAATAGATTGTGCCTATTAGCACTTTCAGTATGTTTATGAACTAATGTTTTAGTTCATATGTTCCTATGGACATGGTGTATGAGGAGTATGAATTATTATGAAATATGGCATTTAGATTAGAAATTTAGACAGATTGCCCAGAGAAGCTGTGGATGCCCCATCCCTGGAAGTGTTTAAGGCCAGGTTGGATGGGACTTTGGGCAGCCTGATCTAGTGGAAGGTGTCCCTGTCCATGGCAGGGGGGTTGGAATTAGATGATCTTTAAGGTCCCTTCCAACCCAAACTGTTTTATGGTTCTTATATACAGGCCATGAAGATTTTTAATAAGACCATGTATTTTTCCTCTGTTAAGAGATGCAGGTCAGAATCACAGAATCATCTAGGTTGGAAGAGACCTCCAAGATCACCCAGTCCAACCTCTCACCTAACACTAACAAGTCCTCCACTAAACCATATCACTAAGTGCTACATCTAAACGTCTCTTGAAGACCTCCAGGGATGGTGACTCAACCACTTCCGTGGGCAGCCTATTCCAGTGCCTAACAACCCTTTCAGTAAAGAAGTTCTTCCTAATATCCAACCTAAACCTTCCCTGGCGCAACTTTAACCCATTCCCCCTCGTCCTGTCACCAGGCACGTGGGAGAATAGACCAAACCCCACCTTGCTGCAGCCTCCTTTCAGGTACCTGTAGAGTGTGATAAGGTCTCCCCTGAGCCTCCTCTTCTCCAGGCTAAACAATCCTAGCTCCCTCAGCCGCCCCTCGTAAGACTTGTTCTCCAGACCCCTCACCAGCCTCGTCGCCCTTCTGTGGACTCGCTCAAGCACCTCGATGTCCTTCTTGTAGCGAGGGGCCCACAACTGAACACAGTACTCGAGGTGCAGCCTCACCAGAGCCGAGTACAGGGGGACAATCACTTCCCTAGACCTGCTGGCCACGCTGCTTCTTATACAAGCCAGGATGCTGTTGGCCTTCTTGGCCACCTGAGCACACTGCTGGCTCATATTCAGCTGCCTATCAACCAATACTCCCAGGTCCTTCTCTGCCAGGCAGCTTTCCAGCCACTCATCTCCCAGCCTGTAGCGCTGCTTGGGGTTGTTGTGCCCCAGGTGCAGGACCCGGCACTTGGCCTTGTTGAACCTCATACAGTTGGCCTCAGCCCACTGGTCCAGCCTATCCAGATCCTCCTGCAGAGCCTTCCTACCCTCGAGCAGATCGACACACCCACCTAACTTGGTGTTGTCTGCAAACTTACTGAGGGTGCACTCGATCCCCCCATCCAGGTCATCGATAAAGATATTAAAGAGAAATAAAAAGAACCTCTGTTGCCCTGAGAAGGGAGTCACCTACAACAATCACCCTTCTTTCTTTCTTAGTGGAGGCAGTCCTGAGGCGTGGAGTCAACTTCCTTGCCTTAGGCATCCTCCTGGGTAGACTGTTAAACTCATCCTCACCCACCAGTCTCTCAAGCTCCAGGCCTCAAACCTGTTGTGTAAGGGCACCTGGGAAGGCTTAGCCGGTAGGGAGAGGAGTTGCCTGCGACGTCAAGCAGGGACCTGTTTCCATTCCTCCTCATCTCCTGGGTCCCCTCCCTCTGCTCGGCAGAGGGTTTGGGGTGTCTGACCTCAGTGCCTTTCCTTCAGGCCTTGCAGGGAGTTGCTCCACCTGTCTATCTCCCACTCACACTCCCTGATGATGAATAAGGTGTCTAGTGGCCTAGCTTGTTTATTTAAATAAAAAAAAAAAAAAAGGAACTTGGGAACTTGGTGTCTAGCATGGATTATGAAGGGTAATCCAAAGTAACTACATGTATTTTATCATGGGTCGATACTGGCATAAATAACATGTCAGAGACCTGCAATGAAAGAAATGGGAGACTGAACTGTGGACAGAAGAAATAATGTTGAATGTGTGTTCTCACAAGGTCCACCAAATTTCATATAACATGAAATATTTTATATTAAGGACTTCAACATCACAAGATTTTAAGATATTTTTGGATATTGTTTCTTTTACACACAAATCCTTCCGATGCAGTTAATTATTAAATGTTATCCAGAACTTCATTGAAATGTAAGGAGAGACTCTTAATGGCTCAAGCAGTCTTTAACTTAGTGCCAGTCTGGGCACTATTTTACTGATAGAATGTTCCTACTTTAGGAATCTGTTTGTTGTCAAAGTAAAGCAAGTGGAAAGTGTTGCTTGGATCACGAAGAGGATTTGTTTGACAAGGAAGAGAAGGTAGGATTTTAAGTATTTTAACTGTACTAGTTGGATATAAAAACTTACAGAAAAAAGTCTTGCATTGTGTATTTATTGTAACTATTCAAGATATAGGCATATTCTATTTATACCCTCCACCTTATTCACCTTCCATAATATTACAGTTGTTATGTATAAAATCGGATATTTTATTATTCCTCACAAGAAATTTGGAAATATTTCTAAAAATCAAGGCTTATATGTGTATTTTTTTATGAGAAGGAGATGATGTAGCAATCATTGCATTATGCAAAAAATCAGGGCATATGTGGAACTGTCTAAAACCAACAAGTGATGATCTGAATGTAACCATTGATCTCTTCAGAATTTAACCGTTGGCTTGAATCCAATAAACTGCTATGTTCCTAAAAAATAAGTCATGATTGTAGTGTTATAAGAAACCTTTTATTCATGTATGTTTGACTTCGTTCTCAATTTTCTTTCAATAATATCTGATCTGCTTCTCTGCCTTTTGGATTCTGTAGGTTGGCATGAAACCAGCTACTTTCTTACAGTAGGACACCAGGAAGCCTGTAGTTAGTCTTTCAGTTACTTGCCTCTATACATGCTAATACGCACATTTATGTTAGGAGTAAACTTTGAGAAACTGTTATGACCACTTCCTTCACCTGCAGCTTCAAATGAAGCATGGTAATTTAGCACAAAATCCGAAAGATAATGGAATTGCTGATTTTGTACTGGCTTCAGTGGGACCATTACAGGTTTTTTTTTGGTTTTGTTTTGTGTGGAAATAAGAATGAGAGAAAAAAATAGATCGTGTCTTTGCTTGTTTCCTGTCGTTTTAAGGTTTCCACCAGACTATTTTCACCAGATGAATTCCAGCCCTTAGATCCCACTCAGGAGCTTATATTTCCTCCAGAACTAATGGTAATTTTTGCTACTTACAGACTACTCTTCAGTTCTGTCTTTTCCTTCATTGTAGTCCATAGTTCAGAACTCATTCTGACGTCCTGCTTAGCAGTGATTCATCAGAAAAATATGTCATATCATTCTGGATTGATTTTTAATGTTATTTTTTCCCCCAGTGATCTCATTGAATAATCACATACAAAAAATCGTATCGGGAAGCTGCAGAATTAAGCATTAGGTGAGAAGACAAAGTAACCTAAAGGGAGTGTTCAGTGCAGCACCTGAATGTACAAATGCTTCCTAGTAAACTGGCAAATACTTTTTATCTAACATTGGCAAAATATTACATTTTCCCCATTTTGTGGCTTAATAGTTTTGCTGGTCTTCTCTATCAAAAGTCAGCCTTAAATGGCTAGCCAGTCTGGGGAGTGTTTAGCTCCAGTGATTCAAGTGGGGCAAAGATATAAGCAGCTGAAATAAGGACACTGGAATAGAAATTGTCAGTAATCCTTGATTATTGAGAGCAGTATATGCCCTAGAAAAACTAAAAGCTGCTTCCTTTGCATTATTGTCAAGGTATAGATTCAAAGCCAAATTCTCTATAGCTAGCTGTCTGCTTACAGAGAAAAGTTGAGAACTGTGAGATAGGTGTTCCTGCCTATGTATTTGTACCTACACCAGTTCACAAGGTTTTTCCAACTGATCAGTAAACAGTGCTAAAACATCCAGACACATCCATGTGTTTACATAAAGGAATGTGGCTGCTGGTGTCACTGGTGACCTCCAAACAAAGGGTGCAAACACCTCCCTAAGTATTTTTAATTACTTTTTTATTAATTTCAGCAATTGCATGATCTACTTGAACTTTTGTTTATCTGTGGGCTATTTATTATATTTATGATCAGTCTGGTCTATCAGCCCATTGGACTTACAGTCAAAATTTAAAAAAATAACCAATGTGCAAAAGACCAGCCTAACAGTCCCCCTTCTGTGCATTTTTGAAGGATTAAGTAGAATTACCATATTTTAAGAACTTCTTTTTACTTCCAGTCTAATGTCATGTCTGTTAGACCCTGCCACCTGTCTCTGTGTCTAAATATGTAAATCTGCTATATTTCTCCATCAGAGAATGGCTGAAAATCAACCAAAAAGAACTCTGTTTTTTCACGGGGAACGAATGACATGGATTTCTCCTGTAAATTTAGATGAATTACTAGATCTGAAAGCTGCCTACCCCAAAGCACCTCTAGTTGTTGGGAACACCAATGTGGGTATGTATGATCTGAATGTCTTCTGTTGCCATTGTTTCAGCCTCCATGGGAGGAGTGGGACTATGTTTGTCATTCATTATATGTTTTTATCTGTAAGCTTAGGCTCCTCTATGTTGGAACTGCAGTTATGGAATAAGCATTTATGTCTGTGCCTTCCCATTTGGTAGGACCTGAGATGAAATTTGGAGGCATGTTCCATCCAGTTGTTATTTCTCCAGCAAGAATCCCGGATCTGAATGTGGTGAAGTGCACGGGTGATGGTCAGTAGACTTCTCTTTGTTTCAGACATGGGAGATTCCTCTGCAGTAGGGGATGCTACTCCATTCCATCATGCTGAAGGTGTGAAGTGCTGTACAATGATCTTGGCTCTCCAGTCATGCCTAAGCATGCTTGGCTGTTTCCTGGATCAAGGTGGCTGTCTGTAGCCACTGTCCCAGCACATAGTACAGTTTTATACCATGTTATGTTGCATAGCATAGAGAACCACAGAATGTTAACAACTTTGTACAATTGTCTACATTAGAAAAAAAAGTCTGTGATTCAACTGGGATAGCTAATTCGCATTAAATAATCTTGTTCTCAAACATAACAGCATTAATTATTACAAATTAATACCCTTGTACCTCAATTTATATGTTTAAGATCAGTACAGTGATTTTTTTCATATTGAAGGTAAACTAGGTTTTAGCTTTAAAATAAGTTCTATTTAATTTTGAAATAGCAACTAAAAATAGATTTTAAACTTCCTATAATAGCATAAATTAATTAAATATAAATTACATTGTGCATATTTACTGCTTAAGTTTTAAGGAAAATCAGGCCCTGTATCTGATGAAGGATACTTACTACATGCCTGAAGCCACATTTTTGAAGTGGGAAACTGTATTTGACGTTACTGTCATTGCATCTAGAACATCTTCTTCAGTTTGGTTCAGTCAGCCAGTTCCAGCCAACGATTAGTTTGTTCTTAGCTGAAAAATGGTTGGTAATTTAGAAGAAGCATGGAGAATGTTTATGGTTTCTTTTATTCTACAAATAATATCTAGTCATTGGAGTGTAAGGCTTATTCTAACACGAGAGAGATTCGGTTTAGTTTGCCAACCAGGAAGAGTATTTCCTCTCTTTAATTAGATTTCAATGCAGAGCATGTTTTGATTAAATTTTTATTTAAATACACAATTTTTAATATAGTTTTACTTAATAAAATCCAGTGAAAATTATTTCTCTTTTGAGTTATATTTTTAATTGAATTCAAGTTGGGAACTATAGGCCTGTCAGTTTGACCTCAGTGCCAGGAAAGCTCATGGAGCAGATTATCTTGAGGGTCATCACACGGCACTTGCAGGGCGAGCAGGCGATCAGGCCCAGTCAGCATGGGTTTATGAAAGGCAGGTCCTGCTTGACGAACCTGATCTCCTTCTATGACCAAGTGACGCGCTTGGTGGATGAGGGAAAGGCTGTGGATGTGGTTTACCTTGACCTCAGTAAGGCTTTTGACACCGTTCCCCACAACATTCTCCTCAAGAAACTGGCTGCTCGGGGCTTGGACTGGCGTACGCTTCGCTGGGTTAGAAACTGGCTGGATAGCCGGGCCCAGAGAGTTGTGGTGAATGGAGTCAAATCTGGTTGGAGGCCGGTCACTAGTGGTGTCCCCCAGGGCTCGGTACTGGGGCCGGTCCTCTTTAATATCTTTATCGATGATCTGGATGAGGGCGTCCAGTGCACCCTCAGTAAGTTTGCAGATGACACCAAGCTAAGTGCGTGTGTCGATCTGCTCGAGGGCAGGAAGGCTCTGCAGGAGGATCTGGATAGGCTGGAGCGATGGGCTGAGGTCAACTGTATGAAGTTCAACAAGGCCAAGTGCCAGGTCCTGCATCTGGGGCACAACAACCCCAAGCAGAGCTACAGGCTGGGAGATGAGTGGCTGGAAAGCTGCCTGGCCGAGAGGGACCTGGGAGTATTGGTTGATAGTCGGCTGAATATGAGCCAGCAGTGTGCCCAGGTGGCCAAGAAGGCCAACAGCATCCTGGCCTGTATAAGAAGCAGTGTGGCCAGCAGGTCGAGGGAAGTGATTGTGCCCCTGTACTCGGCTCTGGTGAGGCCGCACCTCGAGTACTGTGTTCAGTTGTGGGCCCCTCGCTACAGGAAGGACATGGACGTGCTCGAGCGAGTCCAGAGAAGGGCGACCAAGCTGGTGAGGGGTCTGGAGAACAAGTCTTACGAGGAGTGGCTGAGGGAGCTGGGCTTGTTCAGCCTGAAGAAGAGGAGGCTCAGGGGTGATCTTATCGCTCTCTACAGTTACCTTAAAGGAGGCTGTAGCGAGGTTGGAGTTGTAGCGAGGTTGTAGGAGTTGGTCTGTTCTCCTACATGCCTGGTGACAGGACGAGGGGGAATGGGCGAAAGTTGCGACAGGGGAGTTTTAGGTTGGATGTTAGGAAGTACTTCTTTACCGAAAGGGTTATTAAGCATTGGAACGGGCGGCCAAGGGGGGTGGTGGAGTCAGCATCCCTGGAGGTCTTTAAAAGACGTTTAGATGTAGAGCTTAGCGATATGGTTTAGTGGAGTACTTAGTGTTAGGTCGGAGGTTGGACTCGATGATCTTGAGGTCTCTTCCAACCTAGAAATCTGTGATACTGTGATACAAGTTTCCATTCAGAAAATTCACACATTACATAAATGAAACCCATTAATAATTTTGAATTAAAAGTTTCTTTTTACCATTTTATAGTATTGAAAAATTTAAAAAGTATAGTCTTAATATAAAAATTTATCACTAATCTTTCTAGTGGGGGAAAAATACCGTATTCAGTGTTAGCATTACTTACTTTGTTGCAAATGCTACATTAGAAGAATAACTAGAATGTAAATAGTGTTTAAAATAGGAAGAGCCCATTGAAGCTGCCTCAACTTTGGATGAAACTTCACACAAACACTTTGACAAATTTGGTGCAAGTGAAGCAGCTGGAAGCAGACAACAGAGTTCCTTCCCTTTTTGTACACATGTTGAGCCATTAGCTCAACTTCATAATTTCATGAAACTTTACCCTCAGTCTCCTGAATTGAAAGGTCACAGTTCCTTTAATATGCAAAGGCCCTTCACCTTACATCTACCTGTATTGCACATGAACAGTCCTAACTCTACAGTCTGAACATAGTTTAAAACCCAGACAATAAAGCAATGCTCACATTACACTTTCGTAATATTTTGGTTACAGGATTAACTCTAGGAGCTGCCTGCAGCCTGTCTCTAGTTAAAGACATCTTGAGAAATGCAATCTCAAAGTTACCTGAGGAGAAGACAAAGATTTTCCGTGCTGTCTTGAAGCAATTAAGAACACTGGGTGGAGAACAGATAAGAAATGTTGCTGTATGTTGTCTGTCAATTAAAATGCCAATTGCATGTTGAACAAAACTATGTTGAATTGCTTCTGACCACATGTACAACTTGCATCTTTAATTGTCTTTAGTTGTTAATTTTCTATCAGTGCATCTTTTTGAGCTTTTAATATGCATAAACATGTGTATAATCTTATTTATAATGACAGAACATGAAAATGTGAAGGCAGTGAAGAGAGGTGAGAATTTTTTTTTTCCCTAAGTCTTTAGGTGGAAACATTATAAGTCGAAAATCAACCTCAGACTTGAATCCTATTCTGGCAGCTAGCAACTGTATGCTTAATCTGGCTTTAAAAGGTAAGAGGAGATATCTTTTCTCTGTACTAGTGTCAGAGGTGCAGGATGCTACTGTATGGGGTGCAGGGGTGACTGGTGAGTGCTTGTTAAGGAACCCTTTTCCCACTCACATAGAAGATCATGTCTGCAAGAGAAGCAATTTGCTAAGTAAGAACATGTCAAAGATTCTCATGTCAAAGTAAGCATTCAGACCATCCAGATCATATGTACTTCTGTGGGCAGTGAATTGCCGAAAGCATTCATAAAACCTGGTAATCTGAGTTGTCTGTATACTACTTCCCCACCCCTCTGATAGGTAGTTTTCTCTTTAACTGATACTTGGCCCTGGTTTTTAAATTACCCTCTGGCCCTGACAGGAACTGTAGTTTCTTGTTCCTCACATGTACTTCCAATAAATACAGGAGCCACTAGTCCAGCACTTTTTTCCATGCCTATTTCTTCATTTTCTTTCCATCACTCGATACTCCCCTCAGATAGCTCCATTCCTTGTGTGCTACTTTACCATTGGAAGGGTGATGAAATATTGGTAGACTCGGCTGTCTGGTGGCTTGAAACTGCATGCTGTCCTCCTTTCCAGATGTCTTACGTCCTATTTTTGATTCTATGATTCTAAAACCTATTCTTGCCCTTGATCCAGAGTGTATGTTACCATTTCAGACCATGTAATATTTTACTCAGCACCATGAAATACATGTTATTTATGCATTTGCTTCTGAGCCAGGATTTCATGAAAGAGATAAATCATAGTTTTTTTGTGTATGATTTCCTTGATTTCTTCCTTCATAGTTAGCTATTGAAGTACAGAAATACCTGTCAGAATGTCATTCTGAAAAGTCAGTGTATACACATTTGCATCTCCTCACTCAACAATTCCAGTGACATGCCTATTTATTTGAATGATGAATAGAATCACTGACTGATGCCTCTTTCTGTTAGCCTGGAAGAATTTTACTGCTGGAAGAGGATTTCAGGCATTTTCACAGGTTTTTAGTGTGTTTCCTTACCAATAAGTAGTCAGTGAAACATAGGAAATGTGGATTGTTTAAGAAAAGGAGGTTACAGAGACACTGTTTTTTCTTAGTATTTCTCTTAAATCATAGTGTAAAGGAAAATGCATTTTCCCAGATTCTGGCAGGCTCACAGGTGGGATTGGGCAATGTATATAAACCAAGTGTATTCTGGGTGCAATTGCAAAGGCAAAACACCAGAAATGTCAGTGCTGCTATTTTTAAGTGTTACTTTTCAGATTTACACTTCAGCAAAATAAAATTCCTGTACTAAAGTTTTGCTGTTACACTGGTTATGTTTTTTAGGAATGCAATTTTAATGCTAAGTGGTATTCTAGGATGAATAGACTACAGTGTCATCATCACATATAACATGAAAACATTAAGAAAGTAATCTTGCTGTAAAGCAACCAGTCTTACAGTATCAGGCTCACTGAATGTGAGAGGAATATTTTAATCTATGAACCTCTTAAAAATAGCACAGATGATTATCTGTTTGTACAAAGTTTTGGGATAGATCAGGGTTACTGTAAGACATGCATTGTCTAGTAATTACAAATCATATACTTAAAAATACAATGGACACCATAGGTAACATGGACATGGAAGATTAGTAAACATATATATACATAAATACACATACCTTGATACCTTGATTTCATCTGATAAATGCACATGGTGGATCAGTGTGGATTTCCATCTGCACAATGTGTATTTTATACCTTTGTGTTTTTGCAGGATCACAATTCTACTTGACAGTTGCTTTGCTGGTATAGTTGCAGTCTTACTGGCAAAATGTCTTGAGCCAATGGAGCTTGTTTAATTAATATAATCAACTTTATGTGTTAAAATTTATATTGTATTTCCACTAGGAAGGCTTGCTAGCTTAACTGTGTAGTGATATTGGCGTAACTTATGTAGCATAGATGTTTAAGTGTTCAAAAAGCTCTTACAGATTTTGGTTCCTGATGTAATTTTGTCCTCTTCCCTTTTGAAAATTCCACCTTTTAATCTTACTTATCATAGAATGATAAACATAGCCACTTTTAGAATAATCTACCAAAAAGAGAAAGGAAAAGGCATTTGTTCCCTCTGGACACCTGGAACTGCTCAGTCTCAAGACAGACGCACACAAAAATAGTTTTGCGTTTTTGCAGCACATCTCTCTCATTCAGTGTTCTTACTCACTCCTTATACTTTAATAGAAAACATAGTGATGACAACAGCTGCAGAGATTTGGAATAGATTGACAGGAGCAGGGGAAGGGATCGTTGTTGCAATAGCATCAGAAGGGAAGATTACAGAATGGGGATAGTTCTCTGTGCCTTTTATTAGGATTCTGGTGTTATGATACTTTGAAAGGTAGAGCAATCATATATTTATAAAGCATACCACTGGTAGAGCATATTTATAGAGCATTACCACTGATAAGATGTTTTATAAACTCCAAAATTATTTACTCATGAAATATGCATGTATTTTTTGCCAATTAAAAAATGTTCAATGTATGTTAGTTGCACAATTGTACAGAAGTTTCTGGGTGTGGGATTTTTTATTTTTTTTTTAGGAAGAAAGAGGCGGATTCCTCTGAGTGATATTTTTGCAGATGGAGTTGGTAACAATACCATTATGCCAGAAGAGATCTTAGTCTCTGTCCATATTCCCCATTCTAGGAAGGTAAGTTACAAGTACATTTAGGTTTGCTTTAGGTAGAATTGCAGACTGTTAAATGAATAGCAGGAAGGGGGCATAATCCATATGTTTAAAGTAACAAAGTAACACTGTTACTGCTCACTTTCTGGATTCCTTACATTTGTTCCTGATAGTGTTGTACTATCTCCTGGTTTCAGCCAAAAAACACAACTCAGTAGGTAAATAGTGATATGTAGTGTGATATTCATACAAAAGTTTACTCTAAAATGATGAGGGCAATAACAATTACCAGTTCACTACAGAAACGGTTCTTGGACAAACTGTCATAGTCCTCATCCAAACAGGCTGCCCACACGTGGTATGGTTGGCATCAGGCAGGTAAAGCATTATCACATTTGAAGATTTTTTCTACGATTAGATAAGATTATACATGTGCTTTGTGCTTCTGTAAATGTTGCTGGACTGCGTAATAGTCTTTAACTGGTGTTGTTTGCAATGATGAGTATGTGATTTTGTAAAATAATTATGGGTGACGTTATCTGAGTGCTGAAGTCAGGCAATGCTTTGAAGCCTCTAAGCTTTTGGTCTTGTTATAAATGCAGCCCCACTATTCTTCTTCCCTCCACAAGATCCCTATCTTCTGTCTATCTACCATGAGAAAATTTAGTCATCTGAACTGCGTAGGTAATGGAAGATCAAAAAGAGACTGCTAGAACATCAAAGAAAGGTACAGCTACTGAAATATCAATGGAAGGAAGTGTATGGTCTTGAATGCTCAGGAAGTCGAATTTGTGCTGTTCATTTTGATTCTCTTGCCTCATGTAGTGTAAAAGCAAGTTCTGCTTTCAGATACTAATGTGTGCAGGTTATCCACTTCTGTCTGATCTTATTCAGGGAGAGTATATCTCTGCATTTCGACAAGCACCAAGGAGAGAAAATGCTCTCCCAACGACTAACGCTGGAATGAGAGTCCTTTTTGAAGAAGGTACAGACAAAATAAAGGATTTAAGCATTTTCTATGGAGGTGCTGCCTCAACCACTGTCTGTGCAAAAAAAACCTGTTGGACACTTATTGGAAGGTAAAATTTCTCAGTGTTTTCTACATCTCAGAATAAACGGATTTTGAGAGCTTGGTTGTATTTCCTTGCAGCATGAAAGCACATGGGAGATTTCAGTTACCTCACTTATGCCACACATGTTCAAGCAAATGGTCTGGTCAAGCCCAAACAATGACTTTTTAGGATCATTATGTTTTGGAGTCTGCACATGGGTGCAATTCCAGTGTGAAGTATGTAGAGAGATGTGAGATGTGAAGTATGTAGAGAGATGTGAGATTTGAGCTGTGAAATAAGCAGATGAGGTATACATAGTTGTGTACTTGTACAAAAGCATTGGGAGATGATGCTGGGTCCCATAGGTTTGATGATCCCCTAGCATCAGTGTTCCCAAGTCCTTCAGTTTGGCTCTGATAGATACAAGGAATGGAAATTTCAGATGTGCTCAAGAAACTTAGGAACACACGTCAGACCTTAACATTTTCAATATCTCGTCATCTACAAGATCATAATTTCTGATGTTCATCCCTGACATTTTTCTCCCCTTTGCAGCATCTTTCCAAGGCTTAGGGCACAAAATCTACAAATAATTCAAGCTCCATTTATCTAAACGGATCCCTTCCGGACTTTTTTTTTTTAACCAATTAATACACAACCATTTCACTAATTTTTTTTTTCTGCTTTATGTGCTTAAATTTATTCCAACAGATTTATATTCTGATATCTAGGGTTGTGTAACTATGGAGAATTAACTGTGTTTGAGATACTTCAAGGAAGGCCTTTTAAGAAAATGTGGAACAGCAATTGAGCATTAATCAGATCACTTAAAAGCATCTCCAGTTTGCACCAGTGTTGTTGTTCACTTTTCTTTAAATATAGGGCAGTATCTGTGGAACAATGGTAATCCATAAGAGTGTTAAATCAGTTTCAAAAATGTAATAGCTTTTTTGTTGTTGTTGTTTGTTTTTAAGAAAAGACTGGCATAAGACTTAATAATTCTGACTTAAGGGACCTCACTTCTGTGAGCAACATTGATCTACACTATTTTCAAAGTTGCAAGCCATCATTAAAATCAATAGTTTCATTGTAAGCAGGAGGGTACAAAGGTATTACTACAGTTGTGTGTGTGTTGATATATATAAATAATTATCTTGAGCTCTTGTCTGATGGTGTCTGCGTTATTCTTTTTGACAGATACTGGAATGAACAGATGCTCGATGAAGCTTCCAGATTAGTCCTTAAAGAAATAGCTCTTCCAGGCTCAGCCTGTGGTGGGAAAGTAGTAGAATATAAAAATACTTTGATAGTCAGTTTCTTCTACAGATTTTTCCTGGAAGTATTGCAGTCATTGAAAACAATGGTAAATTGATTTTTCATGTTTGCTTTTTTGCAAGCAAATGAAGTTTGTTGTTGGTGGTGGTTTTTTTTGCTATCTGTTAATGTTTGAGTATGTACAGTCTGCTAAATATTGTCCTTTTTGGGTTCAGATCCACATTACTTAAGTCCCAAAGAAACTGATGGAGAGGTGTCTGCTTAACTTTTATGTGCCTAAATATATTATATGTCCAAGGTAGCTTGTACATTAGGCTGTTAATAGTAAATAATAATAATAGTAAAAATTTGAGCAATATTAATGCAACAGTGTATCAATACTGATGTGTCAGTATCTTACCCCATCTTTCTGTAGTTCAAAAAGTAAATAAAATACATATAAACACTTTGAAAAGTAACTGTATGTGTTAAACCAACCCTCTTCCTTGTTTAAGTTGTTGAGTGGGAAAGGAGGAATCTAAAGTCTGATTGGCCTGATAAATTCTAGCTGTGATTTATTTATTTTTCTCTTCATCCATTCTTCTGAGGGAAACCATACCTGTTGCCTTTCTTTTCTGTATTACCATAAGCAATTTCTTCTGAATTACCGTTACTAGGTAATTTACTAGGAATAATTCTATGCCAGTTTTGGTTAGACTAAAGAAGGAAGGTCTTCTGACTATCCCTGCTTTATTTTGCTTACTTGAAACACACACATTTGTCAAATTTAATGTATTTTTAAATATCATTTAGTGAAATCTTAAAAATCTACATTCTTTTCAAATTGCCATTTTAGAGCCTAACTTGTGAGAGTCTTCAAGGAATTTTCTGTATAAAGAGCGTGTATTTAGTGATTTAGGTTCTTAGCTTTTTTTAGTTGTAACATTCATAATGTGAGTTTTAATAATAATTCACTTCCTCTTCAGGACCCTTGCCACAATCCTGGCATACCTATGGAATATGAGAGTGTCCTACAAGACTTCCAAACCAAAATGCCGCAGAGTATCCAAATATACCAGGCAAGTGATTTTATTTTAAGATTGTACTGTGGTGTGTAAGACTTGGTAAATAATAATAAAACTAGTTCAAGCATGATCCACACAGTGAAGCTCAGGTGTAAATTTTCCAAAGGACTGAGGACAACAGGCTCTGATTCCTTGTTTTTAAGTGTATCAAAACTGGAAAAACCCTGTCAGTAAAAATAGATTCATATGGATATTCTGACTTCTAAACAGTTCACAGAAGGTAAATATGCAAAACAAATTCCATTGTCAACATGTTTAAACTTGGTATATGGCAGTGTTCAACCCAATTGGAAAAATCTTGGACCAAGATCAAAGAGATTGAAAATCCCAAGAATATGTTAGTGTTCTTTTCTCGAAATATACTTTTCTTAGGCTCTCAGAGGGCTCTTAGCTCTTACTGTAGATTTAGGAAAGAAGATGAAGTTTATGGTGGCTATCTGCTTGAACGGGAGCCTTCAAGGAGAAGTCAGCAGTAGAGGGTAGCAAAGAACAACTCTTGGATTTTCTGAGTTTTTTTACAGCCCTTGTGACTAGATCTGGAAAACCCTGCAAGGGGTTTTGATCTTTTAATACCATTAATAAAGATGCAAGTAAAAATTTCAAGTTTTTAGAAACCTAAAGAAAATTCAAATGAAATGTAGGGAAACATTTTTGGTTTGATTTTAGATATTCTTTAGAATAACTTGTTAGTTCAAAATACTTAAATTTGCTCAAGTCGTTATCTCCAGCTTCAAAGAAAAGGCAGTGTAAACTTACCAATGGGACTAGGATCAAGGGAAGTAGTTTTCTGTGGCTTTCAACAATTTATACCTGAGCTACAAGAAAGTGACATAACAGAAATAGATGTATTTTTTTGTTATTTAGATTGGCTGGCACTGAGCAATAATAAAAGATTTAGAAACCCAGGAAATCTGTTTTGTCGCTTTAAATTTCTACCTAATTTATGTAAGTCTTTGTCTTCTGCCTGGACTTCTTCATCTGAACCTTATTACACTTTTAAAATTAGAGGGAAAAGAAGATGGGAAAAAAAAAAGCATATCCTGAAAGATAAATATGGGATAAAGTTGGGATGATTTTGCTGAGACAGCCATTTGAGGATCTTTAGTCATCAAGTGAAAAATGTCTGTTCTTGGCTTTGGGCTAATAGCAGAGAATGTGTCAAAGTGCAGGAGGGAGGAATGTGTAGCAGGAATGTCTGAGTGCTGGAACCTATAGGAGAAAATAGATTTTGAGATCAGAGTAAATCACTAGTTCTAAATGCAGAAAATGAAAAAGCTAGCAAGATCGCTGACAAACTGAAAAACTGGTTTGGGAGTGGACAACTATTAGTTGGCATGGCAGAATTATCTGGCAACAGTAAATGAACTTTAAGGAAAGACCTAGCAAAATAAGGTTAATAAGGCATGAAATTCATACACAGTTGCAAGGAAATCAAATTGAGAGGAAACATTGTCTCACGGATTTACATTGATTAGTTGCAGCATTTCACTGAGGAAGACAAATTCTAGGAACCATTGGAAATAGCTCAAACTGCAACACCACATGCTGCTAAAACACAGAACAGAAACTTGTGAGAGTAATTCAGAAAATTTTCAGAGCCTTGTGACACCAATCAATAATTAAAAAAAAAAAAAAAGACTGATGTTTGTGTCACTTTGATGTAAATGATTAAGGAAAAAATACAAGTAGACAAACCTGTGTAATGCTCTTGGAATTGCTTGGAGAAGCAATTAAAAAAAAAAAAGCTCAGGAGCATCAGTTGAGTCCTTCATCTGTTTTCAATATTGAACCAGAATAGGATAATATGAATAGTTTTCCTTCATCTGATTTTCTAATTAATATAAGAATAATGTGACAATTTTATTTTTTTTTTAACTGTTTGGAGGGTTGTTTTTGATGGTACAGGATGTAGGTCAGAGTCAGTCTCCCCAGGATCCTGTGGGACGGCCTATAATGCACCAGTCTGGAATTAAGCATGCAACTGGCGAAGCAATTTACATTGATGACCTTCCTTCTGTGGATGGGGAGCTCTTCCTGGCGGTAGTCACTAGTTCCAGAGCTCATGCTAAGATTATGTAAGTGTTCAAAGTGTATCTGAAGAAAGTTACTAACGAAATAGTGTCTGGGATTTTTAGAGCAGACTAATGAAGTTCGATTACATATGTACAAAACAGCACACATGATACCCACACTGGCTCAGGTCCTGGAAGCAATACTGTCATTCCAGTAGAAGGCTCTGATTGGATTTATGTATTTTTCTATGTTATTGTCCTAATGAGGTTGAACTGTTTTTGGTAAATGAGCCAGCTTGCTTAGAGCTGACCTAGGAACCTCTACATAGAGCTGAGCTATACAGTACCAAGAGACACCTCAACTCAGCTTCAACAACATAGCTTTGAAATCTCAACTCTGTTACGAAAAAAGAATTGTTCAAAATGTAAGAAGTAACATTGCAATGTTGCAGCAACAAGGTAGCAAGGCTCAGGTAAGGACTTGTAGAAGAGGGAGATGGAAAGTTAAACGTATTTTGAAAGAAAATTGTTTTCACTTATGCTTTCATACTGATATACACACAGTTTGTTTAACATTAAGGTACCAGAATACACATATCCGCATTGTCTGCCCAGCATACAGGCACCAAGATGTGTACCCAGGTGCTGTGGTTGGGATTACTCATGATGACAGAGGACTGGCATTGCTAGTTAGAGTCCCCTGGCCTATTCTTAGGTTGGTAATAGTATGCTGAGTTTGGATATGTTCTTTTTGTACCATCTAGGAGCTGACATCCCCCTTTCATCTCTGTGAGACAGTAGTATTTCGTCAACTCTATACAGTGACTTTTATTAAACTGATGCAGTTCAGGCAGTCTAACAGGTCAATGATTTCCCTGTTATGTTTAGAGTATTTTCTAGAAATGGAACAAATCACTAGAGTCTTTAATTCCCTTTGACAGGCATTTCTTCCCGTGCAGGGGGTAGCAGGAAAAGACATGTCTGAACCTATGTTCAGATTCTGGCAATACAAGAAACATACCTCTGTATTGTGTTCCCTGCCTATGTGCAACAGTTTAAAAAACTAATGCATTATACTTCTATCTTCCCACATCCCAATCAGGTCTGTAGATGCCTCAGAGGCTCTTAAGGGACCGGGTGTGTTCGATATCATAACAGCTGATGATGTACCTGCTACAAATGAGTTTCACTACTCCAGTGATCCGGAGATTATATTTGCAAGAGACAAGGTTTGAAAGCAATCTTTTTTTAAATTATTTTCTTAATTTCTATTGTTTTACTTCAGGTCTTTGTAATGGAATTTTACCTGCTGACTCTTAAATTTCTTTATCTTTTGCATGTGTGATGTGTATTTTATAGGTAATTTGTGTGGGTCAGATTGTTTGTGCTGTGGTTGCGGATTCAGATGTTCATGCCAAACAAGCTGCTGCAAAAGTGAAGATAAAATATGAAGTGCTGGAACCAGTGATCTTGACAATTGAGGTACTAATCACTTCTCTTTTCTATTGCTTTTTTGTTGTTTTATCTATTTAAGTAATGGAAGTGTTCCTCACTTGCTTTTTCAAATGTTTTTCTAAGCAAACAAAGTGAACATGAACATCCAATTAGGTAGTCTGTCAGTATCTCTGTAAATAACTTTTGAACCATTTGTCTAATTTTGGCTGCTTGTGATAGATAGCCAGTAGCCTCAAAGTATTAAGGTTCCACAGGTTTCATAATAACAAACATAAGGGTAGACAAGAACTCTTTTAATGACCCCAGTGAGAAGAAGGCAGTGAGCACTCTGGTTGTTTCTAATTCTTTTTGCAGCTACCGGCTGGTCAACCAGCATGTGTATATGGGCTGAACAATCAGCCTGATTATCTGTAGCATTTTCTGTCTGTTGATCAGTTAGCAAGCCAACAAAGTTAAGGTGAGATGTAGGAAATGTTGGAGGAATGTGTGGGAAAAGATGTTAAGGATATGGAATATCTTAGAAATGTGATGTGAGAGTTATAGGGGGGAATTAAATTTATGCTGGATTAAATGAGATGGATGGAAATAAGGAACAAAGGAAATATTAATGGGGAACTGGCATTAGCTCTGGTAGTCACTTTGACTTGTTTACATAATGTGTGTGGGGTGTAACAGAATAGTCATTCTGGTATAAAAATAGAAGTAGTCTCTTTTTAAAGACTGGAAAACTACTAAAATTCAATTACAGTCAAAACTCTCAAGGAAATCTTACTAAAAATAAAGCAAATCAAATGTAATAAATTCTACTTTTCTACTTTTTTGTGATTTCTTTTCCTCTTAATGGTATTACTCTTTGGATGATGTGGTTGCATTCTTACTCTGGGCTCTCCAGGACACTTGCTAGGTGTGTGAAAGGGAAGAGTAGATTGAATAAACTGAATGCAGTTCCTTCAGAAACTGCTATGATCAGTAACAGGATACATCAGGAAAGAATTACTGTGACTGAATAGACAAACTCATCCCCCCCCAAAAATGGTAAAACAATGAAATGCAGTTGTTTGCTGGCTTTGGTAGCTGGTGACTCAGATCTCTGAAGAGAATGATATTCTTACTGAGAGTAAAATGCCATAATGAACTGAGAACCTTCAAAATACACTAAAAAAATGTTTCTCTTTTTCTCCACTGTAGGAAGCTATAAAGCACAACTCGTTCTTTGAGCCAAAAAGAAAATTAGAACAAGGAAATGTTGATCGGGCATTTGAAACTGTTGATGGTATACTTGAAGGTAAATTGCAGCATGTATGATGAGAAGTTGTCAGTATTGAGGCTTCCCAGTCCCTCATGTGCCGGTCTGATTTCTTCAGTGATACAATATACGGCTATAAGACCTGTGAAAGCTCTTGGTTGTCAGGAATAAAAGTGTGACTAAACCTAGTGATTTTGAGGTTCTACTGCTACATTCAAGTTTTCTTCATCCTTTGTCCTTGAGACAGAATAACGGAATAATTTAGGTTGGAAGGGGGTTGTCTAGTCCAACCTCATGCTCAAAGCAGTTCCTGTTAGAGCAAGGTACTAAGTGCCATGTTGTCAAGTTCTGAAAATCTCCAGGGGTGCAGATTCCACAGCCTCTACAAATAACTGTTCCAGTGTTTGACTACCTTTGTGGTGACCTTCTTTTCTTATAGTGAGTTGCAATTCCTTGTGTTCATCATTTCTCATCCTTCCACACTGCACCTCTGAGAACAATCTAGTTCTGTTTTCTCTAAACCCTCCCGTTAAGTAGTTGTAGACAGCAGTAAAATTTCCCCTTAATCCTTTTCTTATGGCTGAGTAAAATCAATTCTCTCAGCCTCTTGTTATACATCATGTGCTCCAGCCTCCCCATCATTGTCTTGACCTGGTCCACTACATTTATACTTTTTTTAATTTAATACTGTCAACGTTTGTAGTCAACATTGCTCTGCTATTATTCAAGTTCTGTTGATGTCAATGGAACAATATCATTTAAACCTGCAAAGAGTTTGATTTGTGTTTTTATTTTAAATGTTGTTCCTTCACACAAGATGCATCAGTAGATTTGACACCGAGTACCATAATTTATGTGATGATGGACAGGTGTTTTTTTCTGGTAACACTTGTGGTTTTCTCTTTGGATTAGGGGAGGTTCACGTTGGGGGACAGGAACACTTTTACATGGAGACTCAGAGTGTCCTTGCTATTCCAAGAGGAGAGGATAAAGAAATGGATGTGTTTGTGTCAACACAGCATCCAGCATTTATCCAGGTAATATAGAGCATTCTCAGAGAAAGTGGTTGAACCTGTGACAGTTGAGTTCTGAGTGTGGTTTACAAATCAGTCTTACCAATTTAGAAACAGTGGGAGCATAAAGTTGCACATCTGGATTATGCAACAGGAGCTACTTTGTAGTACTGCAGTATAATGATGTACACTGACCACTCTGCTGTGAGGTTGAGGAGGAAGTAAAAGTCTCTCATTCCACTTTAAACAAAGTATATCATGCCCCACTAATATATGTGTGAGAAACTCCTTGGGGAGTGCCGAGGATCCTTCATCTCCATTAGCTTCTATTGAGATCAGGAGCAGTCAGCACCCTGCAGAGTCAGAGTCTGCTGAGGGAGTAAAGTAACTCAAATAGTTGTAGGAAAGACTGCTGTTCCATGCCAAAATGGTAAAGCAAACTCTGACATAATGTATGGTCTGTATAGCAGTAGCTATGGTGAATGAAATTGGTAGTATTTCAGAGCAAACACTGGTATTTTGTGTTCAAAGCACTTTTATTTCCATTACCATATGCTGCTAATAGCCAAGAAGCATGAAGAACTTTCTGTCTGAGAAGATGATGAATATTACAGATTTCAAGCAAGAATGTTCCAGACACTAACAAGATATTAGCTTATTTAAAATATATATATTTATTAAAATTAAAAATTATCCTCAAATTTATGCTTTTATTAATACAAATAATTAAACTAATAACATTTTCTTGTATATGAAGTTTCTCACATTTTACATAATTAAATCCAAGTGTATATTCTTCACTTCTGTCCATGGCCCTTTGACAGTATCCATGGCAGACATTTTGAATGCAAACACTGTTGAGTGTTTCTTGTTCTCTTTGCTTGTTTTTTAACTTGAGATAAGGGAAAAATCTTATAAGCTGATTTATTAAAACAAAACGAAACAAAAAAAAACACATCTACGTAACCCTTTTCTAGAAAAAAATATTTTTAGAATACTAACTTGCAGGCTCAGTTGGAGCTGAAAGTGGGTCCTGGTAACTGGTGTAAAAGCTGAAAACTGTTTTTACAGGAGATGGTAGCTGCAAGTTTAGGTGTTCCAGCCAACAGGATCATGTGCCATGTTAAACGAGTTGGTGGAGCTTTTGGTGGGAAAATCCTGAAATCTGGTTTACTGGCATCAGTTGCTGCAGTGGCAGCAAACAAGTAGGTGTGATGTATGTGTATTGGGATATGAAGAGAAAATTGGGTGAAGAAGTTTTACATCTTGTCTAAAATGCTTTCTCCTTCCCCAAAGTTGCTAGCTAAAGAATCATAAAATCCTGACTGTTTACATTTTGTGAGACTGTTTAATATATTTGTTTGCTTTGTTTTGTTAGACTGCTTAAGTTGCAGTAAGCAGCTCTAGCCTCATCTAAGATGAAGGGACTTGAGGAAACTGCGGGTAGTATAAGCTAGAAATATTCTTGAAATGACTGACCGTTTTAAAAGGACTAGTCCCTAAACGCTGAAGCTTTGTATATACATTCAAACCATGACAACCATCGAGAAGTGAACTTCTGGATCTTGCTATACCAGTGGAAGACTTCATCAGTAGAACTTCTATTAGGTCACTTTGGTTCAGTCTTAAAATTGAAATGACAATTTTTTCTTCAGAAATTTGCACTGAGTTATGTCGTTGGCTTTCAAGATGTAAAATAAAAATACAGATATGATTGTAGCTGTAAAATGATATGAACTCAGGACATAGCCTTAAGCATAGCCTACTAAAATTAATTTTGATCTGAACGCATGCTTACATCTGGATTCATAATGAATAGAACACATTAATATTGTTAATAGCATCTCTCATTTTGTCTGAAAACCTCATTTTTCTTTTGTTAATTTAGAACTAACAGAGCTGTCCGTCTTATTCTGAGTCGGGGGGATGATATGTTAATTACTGGTGGCCGACATCCTTTTATTGGCAAGTATAAAGTGAGTGCCACAAGAACTGAGTGAAAAAACACCTGTTCATATTCTGTGAATAAGGATTTCAGTGTTACTGGTTAATATTTGTTCTACTAATTAAAATAATTTTAAAACTATTAGCCAAGAAACCAAGAGATAAAGTTGTTTTACAACCTGTCTCTGCTTCTGCTTCTAACTCTGCATGGTTTTGTTTTGTTTTCTGCTCCATTCCTGTCCTTCTCCTTTTATAGCTCTTTCTGTCTTTCTTCCTGGGAACTGGAAGGCAAGCTAGCTTAGACTTCTTCTGCAAAGTTTTATTTTTAACCCTCCATATGGTTAAGTTCACAAAAAGGAGCAGCTAGTTTTTTCACAGAAACAGTGAGTACAGGAAAAGTTACCATAAGGAAGAAATTTTTCTCTTCCCTGCTCATGCACTGTCATGTCACAACAATTCGTTAGGTTAAGTTTTGTCTCCTTTTCTATCTCTAATACATAGGAAAAGTAAAAGGGGTTGTATAAGATATATCCCTGAAGATGAAAATGAGCTGTAGCTCATGATGAGAATTCAGCAGCTATCATTAATCTCAACAGCTGAAAAGAGATGTAAAATAAACATAACATTTTTTTCATTAAGACAAGCAAATGTCATGCTGCAATTGCCATCTATTCTTATAGTTAGAGAGGGATTTGACTTTGTCTACAGTGAACATTCCTAGATGACACAGCCATCTGTTGAGCAACACACAGGAAGCCACTGAGTTTCTCTGCTTCTTCCTTCCCCAGCGGGCTTCTTGTATGCCGTACCTATAAGGATCACAGATGTCGGTTAGGAAAACCAATAGCTTAGGAACATACTTTCGTTTTCTCTTGCCCTTTTACTGTTTAAGTGAATGTTTCTCAGAAATTAACCATGCACTATGAGCCTGATGGAGTGGCTTATATTCATTTGCAAAATACACAAGCACTCAGGAAATAAATGAATGTCAAAAATCTAAGAAGGTTATTGTTGATTCATTGTAGGTTGGCTTCATGAATGATGGAAGGATCAGAGCTGTGGATGCCAAATATTACATTAATGGAGGATGCACCCCTGATGAATCTGTCCTGGTAAGGATTTTATAAGCTGATGAATCTTAAAACATGAAGGAATCATTAGATGGAAAATGACAAATGCCATATTTCTTTGCACAGGTATAGTGTTACTCATACAGTCTTTTGCTGTAAGGACTGCGTGTTGCTGGAAGATCTACACCTAGCAGTTTACCTTTCCTTATTCAGTTCAGTGAAGTGCTATACTTCTTTTTGGTATTTTTCTACACATTCACTTCATGCATGGTTTCTCAGGCTTATTTTC
Organism: Anser anser; assembly: GCF_964211835.1. Classification (NCBI taxonomy): domain Eukaryota; kingdom Metazoa; phylum Chordata; class Aves; order Anseriformes; family Anatidae; genus Anser; species Anser anser. The sequence continues at coordinate 40,306,524 of NC_139726.1, forward strand.
CTATTACACACATCAGATAACAATATGTTCCTTTTAAAATACATAGTACATACATTTGTGCCTGGCTAAAGTTTTGTGTCTACAAAGCTGAGAAGACCTTCCCTAGTCTTCAGAAAATAATCACAGTGATAGTTGTCCTATTACTGGCTCTATCCATTTCTGTACTGGGTCTGCATGTAACATGCTGTATACATCAGTTCCTTACTTATAGGTCTGCAAAGTAAAAAATGTCACTTGCTTTAATATCATTCACTAGATATTTGTGCTTGCATAGGCTATTTTAGCAGTAAGTGAAACATTTTTTTTTGAGGTTACTGCCTCTCTGGGTTACGGCCCTGCCTACAGGTATTTTCTGTGCTCTGAAATCTGTCAGTGCAACTGTCTATACTATTGCTGCCTAGCTTGTTTCTGAAAAAATGACCTGCTTTAGGAAAGTAATCCATGATTAAAAGCATCAAGATTAGAATAGACATTTCTGGGAAGAAACTTTGGCATAGGTTAGAAATGTAATACAACTACATAACAAGTCTATAATGGTTGTTGTAGTAACAACAAAAACATGCCACCTGTTTTTATGCCACAAATTACACTTCAACTTACATTTTTTTAAGTGAAAAATTACCATTATATGACACAATTCGTCTGCAGTTATTACAACAAAACTCTTTTCAGTTGTTTATATACAGAAATATTTTGGAGTTTACTGTTTAAAGCTCGGTAAAAACAGTAGGAATATAGGGTTAAATTTACCATTCTGAGAAGTCTACTTAATATTGAAAAGAGGCAGTGACCTCATCATGAGGCATCAAAACATTTTTAACTTATTTTAATACTGAGTCCTAGAAACTAATTTAGAGATACCTAATACAGGATTTCCCTTTTCTTGTGTTGTTGTCTGTCACATGAAACCTCTTAAAAGCAACTAGACAAACAAAACCCACACATAAGAACCAGAAGACACAATAGACCATAGAATATATGTTTTCTGGTGGAACTAAGCCCTAACTGTGAATTTTCATATGACGTGATAATTCAGAATGCTTTCATCAGTTCCTTTCACAGCTCCTGTTGCTTTAAATCTAGTCTGCTTGTTTTTAGTTCTATATGACTTTTGATATCAAAGTAGGAGCAAAACCAATCTTAAAAAGAATGAATTAACAGTTTAATCTTTACCAAGCAGCTACTGACACTCAACTACTAGTAATATCAGCTGTGTTCTGTGAGTATCAGAAGAACTGAAATGTACTATGCTACTTGAGAAATCAGTGGAAAAAATGTGTGTCAATCATTAGTAGTAAAATTACTTACAGAAACATGATTTTAAAGCTAATTGTGTCAAGTTAGTTCTTTTTGAGATGAGTAAGATTTAAATGTGCATCTGAAAGAAGCACTGTTCTAACATTTAATTATACCTGCTTGTTCCATATTTCAGGTAGCAGAAGTATCCTTATTAAAAATGGACAATGCATACAAGATTCCCAACTTGAGATGCTGGGCTTACGCCTGCAAAACAAACTTGCCATCAAACACAGCATTCCGAGGGTTTGGCTTTCCCCAGTCAGCACTGGTGACGGAAACTTGGATAACAGACATTGCAGATAAAACTGGTTTATCACCAGAAAAGGTGACAATATAAAAGCATCTCCTCTCCTGAAATGACATCTGTGAAGTTAAAAATCCTTTGGATTAGCTCAAGTCATTTCTAAATCAAACATAATTTGTGCTAAAATTCTTTTTTCTTAATAATGTCTGATTTCTGCGTGAGTAGCATGCTCCTGCAAACTGAACCAAAGTGGTAACCGTTCAAAAAATATACAATAATCTAGACTAGTCGTCCTCTAGCCCCCTCCCCCCCCCCCCCAAATGGTCAGTCTGCCTATAATATGATTGGATTGTGGTATCTGTTAATCTTATTATTTCAGATTAGGGAAATAAATATGTATAAGGAGGATGAGCAGACACCCTTCAAACAAAAGCTTGATCCACAAAACTTAATACGGTGTTGGAACGAATGTGTGGAGAAATCTGCATACCACAGTAGGAAAACAGCTGTCAAGGAATTTAACAAACAAAATTACTGGAAGAAAAAAGGGATTGCCATTGTTCCAATGAAGTTTCCATTTGGACTAGGCACACGTTATCTTTCTCAGGTTAGTTTCTTTAAAGAAAAAATGAGCTAAACTTTCATCCATAGAAGATTGCAGCTACTCTACTTTAAAATACAAAAGTGTTATCTTTCTACTTCTGGAAAACTATTGTCCTCCTGATGGTTGTTCCCAGGAGGGTACGCTAGCTTCCAGCTGTCTTCAGTCTGAGGTCAAAGTTGTTTGGTCTTCAGGACCCAGGCAGCTTAGACCCTGCCTACTTAAAGGCCAGCTCCATCTCTTGTGATGTGGTATAGTTGAAGGACTTTAATGAAGAGTATTTTAGGACTGATGACAAAAATATTATTGGATAAATTGTCCACTTTAGAAATAGCTCTGAGCTTACTCTTTCTGATCATGGAGTTACTATGGGAGGTTGTTCTTAGACTTAATCCTTTCACATCATCAAAGAGTAAATTTAAGAAAGAAAAAGAGGGCAGTAGTATTTTTGGTCTATGTATTTTGTTTAATGTAGCTGTTCAGGAGATGAAATTTGCAGCTATTTGCATCTACAGCCATTAATAAGGGAGGTCTTGCAGCTTCTTTTGGAACCATTGAGGTTCTGTTGCCAGGTCCAGTTTTATGTGAGGATCTAGCAACAGGAAAAGCAGACCTCCAAAGATGTGTATTGTTTTGTTTTGAAGCTTATTATAGAGGAAGAGCAGGGACTAACATTCCAAATTTCACTTGCTATTCAAAAGCATTATACAAAAAAGCCTTTATTTTTTGATCCATTAATTTATCACTACATACAAAACTTTTTTTGTTTTGTTTTGGTTTTAGGCTGCTGCTCTTGTTCATATTTATACAGATGGGTCTGTGCTTTTGACACATGGTGGAATTGAATTGGGACAGGGTATTCATACAAAAATGATCCAGGTAACAGATTATTCAAACAAATATTACCTTGTGCTTTATCTGTTGTATAGATAAAGAGTAGGAAGATTATCTTCTTGGTTATTTAGTCTACCAGTAGGACAGTTCCTTCATCAGCATAGCCACTGCTGCTTTGCATCGATAGAGTTAAAAAGCAAAGATGCTCTCTTAAAGAGTTATAGGGACAGCAGGAGGAGGAATTTTTTTTTTTTAATTATTCCAGTTATATGTGAAGAGGCTTATTAGAAATAAGATATTTTGGGTCTGGTCCCATATAACCCATGGTAAAAATAAATAAATGAAGACAGTCTCTATTCAGATTATCTATTTTATTATCATCTTTGTTGAACTGATAATTGAGACATGATCTGTAAAGATAATTCTGAAGTTGAGGAAAGCTTGGGATCTGGGAATGCGTAATTTGCCCTAAGTCATACAGGATTTGAGCAGCAAAATCTGGGACTGAATGTTGGACTCCAGAATCTCAGTCCAGAGTTTGAGTGCAGTGAAAACATTGCTTTTTAGTTCTGCATCTTTGTACTGACAAACGTGGCAGAATGATTACAGCTGGAAGTTAGAAGAGGATTTGCTAAAACATTATCTTTCCTAGTATTGCTGACTTCTAGCAAGTACTGGGGAGCAGTTGGAATGTTTGGAATGTTTCTGAAACAGTATATTCTGCTTCCTGAAACAGGTTGCTAGTAGAGAATTGAACATTCCCATGTCATATATTCACTTCCGTGAAACAAGCACAACAACTGTTCCTAATGCATGTGCTTCAGTTGGGTCTGCAGGGACAGATGTCAATGGCATGGCTGTGAAGGTAAAAAGTTTAGCCTAACAAAACACCCTGTTCTTCATGGTATTTAATACCTGCCAGACTTTAAGTATTAGTGATCCCATGGAAAATGCTTGAGATTACTAACAATACCACTGGAGATTGCCAAGAAGAAACATGAATTGTTGGTAACTTCTCTGTAATGGTGCTTATGAAGTTCCAGAATGTGACCTGAAATTTCCCCTTGAAAGGCTTATGTTTGACCAAATCCTTGCTTCATCAGACAGAAGCTAACTAGTCCTATACAAATCCTACATTATGTTCCTGTTCTAAACCCAATTCATATTGATTCCAACTCTTGTAACTCATGCCTTTATAAGGTTTGTGTTTATGCAGTTAAAATGGCATGTCCTGCCATACTTTTTCTAAGATGACAGTGAAGCATATATTAACGAAATACTATGCAGAGCATACCTTAAATAGTACTTTATGTGCCAAACTTGTGTTCTTTAATTTTCTGTTACTTTATTCTGACTTCTCGTCAGGATGCTTGCCAAACCCTTATGAAACGCTTGCAGCCTATTATCAACAAGAACCCAAAAGGAAACTGGAATGATTGGGTGAGAGACATGAATCCTACTAAATGTGTTTTTGTGTTTGCAGAAACTATGACATATGGATTGTTGTCTATTGGTCTTCTCAGCCTGATAATCTCAAAGATAAAAGCTGCATAAATAGGTTGATTCACAGAGTATTTGAGATGTAGGTAGTTTGTTTAGATATCCCCAGATCATATCTAGTTTGTTTTAACAATCCCCAGATCATATCTAGTTGGAAAGGAGGGGAAGCTATCTGTGAAGGCACATTTGGAGGTACTGAAGTTTTTAAGATACAAAAAATACCAGCTTGTGTAGTAATGTGGCCAACCCCAGTTTGCGCTCAGAGAAACTATTGCAAAAAGATTGTCAGGTGTACAGTGTTGGTTTTCCTTCATGGTTTTTCTTTATTTTTACCAAATCACTAAACAGAAGCATTCTCAACCTCATCCTTCCATTTGCCTGCTACTCACAGTGTATTATAGAACCGGGGAAAAAAAAAAAAGTATCAGGAATGCTTGTTCCCATTGCTACAATATGTAATTCATTATACTATCAGTTACATTTGCAGTAAGGTAGTACAGAAGTAGTGCTAAAGCACTACTAAAGCTAAATTTATATTAATAGCTTCTGTCTGGTGCCCTCTTGAAATGGGAATAGAATTTTAAGACAAGACCTTTTCTTAACTAAAAGTTGTCTGCTCTATCACCTTTTTCTATAAAGATATGGCTGTGAATCTAGCTGCATTGGTATGTTAGAGGAAAGCCTGTTTGTTACTTCTGCTTACTCAGTATTACTTGATATCACCAGCCTAATGAAAATGACAATCCCTACCTTGAGGCATTTACAGATCCAATGTGTTAGGGTGTTTCTGTTCAAGGGATTAAATACAGTAGCAACTGCAAAAAATGTAAATACTTTCTTGTTAGTATTAATTCCTAGCAGTAGCAATTAATGTTGGAATACATGTGGTAGCTTTGTAACTGACAGCTATGTATGTAAAATAAAATCCATCACTTCTCTAATAGGTGCCAAATCAGCTTGGATAATTCAGACGTACTCAAAATATTAGAAGAAATAGCTGACGTAAGAATTAATATTAATCTATGTAGAGAAATAATTTTATGTCTTGCAAAGTCAGTAAATTGTAATTAATATATTAAAGAACTTCTTGACTTGTAAACTACATAAATCTGACAGGAGAGTCACTGAAAGGAAGTAGATTTAGGACTTCATACTTCATTTTTAAGCCACTGGCAGAAGAACACTGTAAAGAGCATTTCTCTTGTCAGCTGTCATTTTTCTGCAGATAGGTCATGCAGATCTTTTGTCTCAGTGACATATCACCCAGATCTGTTCAATTGACAAAGACGAACCCATTTTATTCAACCTGAGCAGGAAAATCAAGCGGGACCCTTTCTGACTCTAGTGTTACCATTCAGTAAGAATTACCCCTGTTGACAGGTCTATTCCTGAAAGAATTACCAAAAGAATTGAGGTTGCTTTTCCAAAGGCAGTTTAGTTCTACAGTCTTAAGGGATCATGTGCAACTGAATGTCTGTTTCCTTGGCTTACCACAAAACATGCTATATTTTACAGATCAAAGAAGCTTTTGAACAGAGTGTGAGTCTTTCAGCTACTGGTTACTTTAGGTAAAGTTATTTTTGTTCTTTTAAAATGCACGGGTTATAAAAAATAAATACCAGGACTATTTCTGAAAATACCAATTCAGTAGATAGAACATCCTGTCCAATTGTTCTTCTTAATAGTTCAGCTTATATTTTATGTAAGTCCTGATCTGTGAAGGGGTTGGGATATAAAGTTCAAGTGATAATTTATGTCTGGCCCTTTGTGGAGACTCTAGAAAGCATCAAGAGAATATTTCATCCCATATTTGGTCCATGATTCTTCCATTACAAAACCAAGAAGCATTGAGGAAGTGACTGCTGCACATAACAGCAAGCGTGTAAATTGGGATATAGTTTGTTTACTGAAGCTATTTTGCTATAAACTATAAATTTTGTTGTACTACACCTTATTTACATTTTTCTCCCTAAAACATGATCACACTGAGTTGCACAACGGGGGAGGAAAATAAGTGATAGCACCAGAACATGCATTTGGAATTGGCAACCAGGTGCACCTGTTATTTTAGATTTCACTTGAGATAAGTTAAGACTTTCACGTGCTCTTCTGCTTTGTTGTGATACAAACATTCATTAGTCATTGTGGACTTATTCTTCCATCAGAGGTTACAATGAAAACATGGATTGGGAGAAAGGGGAAGGACAGCCATTCACATACTTTCTTTATGGAGCTGCTTGTTCAGAGGTTGAAATTAACTGTTTAACAGGAGATCACAAGGTAATAACTGAGTATTATTTAAGTTTGGAAATAATGTGAATGATGTTCCTCTAAACTTGTTTGCATCACTGGATGCTCCAACAACCATTCAGGTTTTGCATGAATAAGTCACCTGTTTTCATATGTTAATATATATGTCAATAATATGAATGCAAATGAGAAGTGGAGCAGAATGACAGCTATGCAACGTCAGCTGGTTTCTGGCACATCTGTATTAATGTTATACAGGTTCACCTTTTGGGTTGCAGCAGACACCTGATGTTCTCTGTCTGTTCTCTCCTTGTTAGTAAGCAAATTACAGCAGAATGAAATACTGTATTTCTAGGCTCTTTACCATCTAGACAGGTAGATATCATAGCATGCTGATCACACACCCACTATGTGTACTTATTTCCTTGTGAAACGTGAAAAATCTGAAAAGACTAGCTGAGACTAAAATTCCATTAAAAATGTGACAATCCCATTTTGCTTGTAATGGGATATTGGAAATTACTCAAATTGTGTGTGTGGAGGGGCATATGTTTAAGTCCATATTATTCCACTGAGTAGTAACTGTAACCCATATTGTGTTCTAATGCCTCTACAATGTCCATCTCTCTCAGTAATATGACATTGAATTTTATTGACAGAACCTCCGAACAGACATTGTTATGGACATCGGGTGCAGCATAAATCCAGCTGTGGATATAGGACAGGTATGTGCCAAGAATTTCTTGCTGTCTTATTTCTATTTAACTGATAGTCTTATCTGAAGTGAATATTACCTCATCACAGAATCATAGAATCAGAAATTACAGAATCACAGAATCGTCTAGGTTGGAAGAGACCTCCAAGATCATCTAGTCCAACCTCAGCCCTAACACTAACAAGTCCTCCACTAAACCATATCACTAAGGGCTCTAAATCTAAACGTCTTTTAAAGACCTCCAGGGATGGTGACTCAACCACCTCCCTTGGCAGTCCATTCCAATGCCTAACAACCCCTTCAGTAAAGAAGTTCTTCATAACATCCAATCTAAACCTCCCCTGGCGCAACTTTCGCCCATTCCCCCTCGTCCTGTCACCAGGCACGTGGGAGAATAGACCAACCCCTACCTCTCTACAGCCTCCTTTAAGGTACCTATAGAGAGCGATGAGGTCTCCCCTGAGCCTCCTCTTCTCCAGGCTGAACAATCCCAGCTCCCTCAGCCGCTCCTCGTAAGACTTGTTCTCCAGACCCCTCGCCAGCTACGTTGCCCTTCTGTGGACTCTCTCAAGCACCTCCATGTCCTTCTTGTAGCGAGGGGCCCAAAACTGAACACAGTACTCGAGGTGCGGCCTCACCAGAGCCGAGTACAGGGGGACAATCACCTCCTTAGACCTGCTGGCCACACTGCTTCTTATGCAAGCCAGGATGCTGTTGGCCTTCTTGGCCACCTGAGCACACTGCTGGCTCATATTCAGCTGCCTATCAACCAATACTCCCAGGTCCTTCTCCGCCAGGCAGCTTTCCAGCCACTCATCTCCCAGCCTGTAGTACTGCTTGGAGTTGTTACGCCCCAGATGCAGGACCTGGCACTTGGCCTTGTTGAACTTCATACAGTTGACCTTAGCCCATTGGTCCAGCCTATCCAGATCCTCCTGCAGAGCCTTCCTTCCCTCGAGCAGATCGACACACGCACCTAACTTGGTGTCATCTGCAAACTTACTGAGGGTACACTCGATCCCCTCATCCAGGTCATCGATAAAAATATTAAAGAGGACTGGCCCCAGCACTGAGCCCTGGGGGACTCCACTAGTAACCGGCCTCCAACTGGATTTCGCTCCATTCACCATTACTCTTTGGGCCCGGCTACCCAGCCAGTTTTTAACCCAACAAAGCTTACACCAGTCCAAGCCACAAGCAGCCAGTTTCTTGAGGAGAATGCTGTGGGAAACGTTGTCAAAAGCCTTACTGGAGTCAAGGTAGATCACATCCACAGCCTTCCCCTCATCCACCAAGCGCGTCACTTGGTCATAGAAGGATTCACAGATTCACAGATTCACAGATTTCTCTAGGTTGGAAGAGACCTCAAGATCATCGAGTCCAACCTCCGACCTAACACTAAGTACTCCACTAAACCATATCCCTAAGCTCTACATCTAAACGTCTTTTAAAGACCTCCAGGGATGGTGACTCCACCACCTCCCTGGGCAGCCCGTTCCAATGCTTAATAACCCTTTTGGTAAAGAAGTACTTCCTAACATCCAACCTAAAACTCCCCTGTCGCAACTTTAGCCCATTCTCCCTCGTCCTGTCACTAGGCACGTGGGAGAATAGACCAACCCCCACCTCTCTACAGCCTCCTTTCAGGTAACTGTAGAGAGCGATGAGGTCGCCCCTGAGCCTCCTCTTCTCCAGGCTGAACAAGCCCAGCTCCCTCAGCCGCTCCTCGTAAGTCTTGTTCTCCAGACCCCTCACAAGCTTGGTCGCCCTTCTCTGGACTCGCTCGAGCACGTCCATGTCCTTCCTGTAGCGAGGGGCCCAAAACTGAACACAGTACTCGAGGTGCGGCCTCACCAGAGCCGAGTACAGGGGCACAATCACTTCCCTCGACCTGCTGGCCACACTGCTTCTTATACAGGCCAGGATGCCGTTGGCCTTCTTGGCCACCTGAGCACACTGCTGGCTCATATTCAGCCGACTATCCACCAATACTCCCAGGTCCCTCTCGGCCAGGCAGCTTTCCAGCCACTCATCTCCCAGCCTGTAGCTCTGCTTGGGGTTGTTGCAGCCCAGGTGCAGGACCCGGCACTTGGCCTTGTTGAACTTCATGCAGTTGACCTCAGCCCATCGCTCCAGCCTATCCAGATCCTCCTGCAGAGCCTTCCTGCCCTCGAGCAGATCGACACACGCACTTAGCTTGGTGTCATCTGCAAACTTACTGAGGGTGCACTGGACGCCCTCATCCAGATCATCGATAAAGATATTAAAGAGGACCGGCCCCAGTACCGAGCCCTGGGGGACTCCACTAGTGACCGGCCTCCAACCAGATTTGACTCCATTCACCACAACTCTCTGGGCCCGGCCATCCAGCCAGTTTCTAACCCAGCGAAGCGTACGCCAGTCCAAGCCCCGAGCAGCCAGTTTCTTGAGGAGAATGTTGTGGGGAACGGTGTCAAAAGCCTTACTGAGGTCAAGGTAGACCACGTCCACAGCCTTTCCCTCATCCACCAAGCGCGTCACTTGGTCATAGAAGGAGATCAGGTTCGTCAAGCAGGACCTGCCTTTCATAAACCCATGCTGACTGGGCCTGATCGCCTGCTTGCCCTGCAAGTGCCGCGTGATGACCCTCAAGATAATCTGCTCCATGAGCTTCCCCGGCACTGAGGTCAAACTGACAGGCCTATAGTTCCCCGGGTCTGCCCTCCGGCCCTTCTTGTAGATGGGCGTCACATTGGCTAGCCGCCAGTCAACCGGGACCTCCCCCGATAGCCAGGACTGCCGATAAATGATGGAAAGAGAAGGAGATCAGGTTCGTCAAGCAGGACCCACCTTTCATAAACCCATGCTGACTGGACCTGATCGCCTGCTTGCCCTGCAAGTGCCGCGTGATGACATTCAAGATAATCTGCTCCATGAGCTTCCCTGGCACTGAGGTCAAGCTAACAGGCCTATAGTTCCCCGGGTCTACCCTCCAGCCCTTCTTGTAGATGGGCATCACATTTGCTAGCTGCCAGTCGACTGGAACCTCCCCTGATAGCCAGGACTGCCGATAAATAATGGAAAGCGGCTTGGCCAGCTCCTCCGCCAGTTCGCTCAGTACCCTCGGGTGGATCCCATCCGGCCCCATCGACTTGTGTACATCCAAGTGTTGTAGCAGGTCACCAACCATTTCCTCATGGATAGCAAGGGCCACATCCTGCTCCCCATCCCCTTCCACCAGCTCAGGGTACCAGGTATCCAGAGAACAACCAGTCTTGCCGCTAAAGACTGAGGCAAAGAAAGCATTGAGCACCTCAGCCTTTTCCTCATCTTTTGTAACTAAGTTTCCCCCTGCATCCAGTAAAGGATGGAGATTCTCCTTAGTCGTCCTTTTTGTGTTGATATATTTGTAAAAACGTTTTTTGTTATCTTTAACAGCAGTAGCCAGATTGAGCTCCAGATGAGCTTTGGCCTTTCTAATTTTGTCCCTGCACAGCCTCGCAACATCCTTATAGTCCTCTTGAGTAGCCCGTCCTCTTTTCCAAAGATTATAAACCCTCCTTTTTCTCCTAAGCTCGAGACACAACTCTCTGCTCAGCCAGGCCTGTCTAGTTCCGCGTCGGCTCGTCTTTGGGCACGTGGGGACAGACCGCTCCTGAGCCATTAAGATTTCCTTCTTGAGGAGTGCCCTGCCTTCCTGGACTCCTTTGCCCTTCAGAACCTCCTCCCAAGGGACTCTGCCAACCAGTGTCCTGGACAGCTCAAAGTCAGCCCTCCGGAAGTCCAAGACAGCGGTTTTACTGGTCCCCTTCCTGACTTCGCCAAGAATAGAGAACTGAACCATTTTGTGGTCACTCTGCCCAAGACAGCTCTCGACCACCACATTGCCCACCAGTCCGTCACTGTTTGTGAACAGAAGGTCTAGCGGGGCACCTCCCCTGGTAGGCTCTCTAACCAGCTGCGTCAGGAAGCTATCTTCCACGCTCTCCAGAAACCTCTTAGACTGCTTTCTCTGGGCTGCGTTGTGCTTCCAGGATATGTCTGGGAAGTTGAAGTCCCCCACGAGAGCAAGCGCTGACGATTTCGCGGCTTCTGCCAGCTGCCTGTAGAACTCCTCATCAGTCTCCTCATCCTGGTTCGGCGGTCTATAACAGACCCCCACCAGGATGCTTGCCTTGTTGGCCTTCCCTCTGATCCTAACCCATAGGGACTCAACCTTATCATTCCCAGCCTCAAGTTCGTCAACATCTAAACACTCTCTAATATAGAGAGCCACACCACCACCCCTTCTGTGCTGCCTGTCCCTTCTGAAGAGCCTATAGCCAGACATTGCAGCACTCCAGTCATGAGAGTGGTCCCACTACGTTTCCGTGATGGCAACCAAGTCATAGCCTTCCCGCTGCACAATGGCTTCCAGCTCTTCCTGTTTGTTACCCATGCTGCATGCATTAGTGTAGATGCACTTCAGTCGGGCCATTGCCTTCTTCCCCGGCTTTGCCATTGTTCCCCCCGACACAGCTCCAACAAGCCTTCTTTCAGCCCCATCCCCCTTCTTTCCTAGTTTAAAGCTCTCTCAACGAGCCCTGCTAGCTCCTGGGCTAGGATCCGTTTTCCCCTTAGAGACAGGGACCCGTCTGCGGCCATCAGGCTGGGTGCTGAGTAAAGCGCCCCATGGTCAAAAAACCCAAAATTTTTGTGTTGGCACCAGCCTCTGAGCCACGTGTTAATCAGGTGGGCTTTCCGTGTCCTCTCGGTACTCCTCCCTGCCACTGCAGGGATAGATGAAAACACCACCTGTACTCCCGCTCCATCCACTAACCGTCCCAGTCCCCTGAAGTCCCGTTTGATAGCCTTCAGGCTTCTCTCATCAATATCATCACTGCCAGCCTGGACTATCAAAAGAGGATAGTAGTCAGAGGGGCGAACCAGGTTGGGAAGCTTCCTGGCAATACCCCTGACCCTGGCCCCAGGGAGGCAGCAGACTTCCCTACGGGTAGGGTCAGGTCGACAAATAGGGCCCTCTGTTCCCCTGAGAAGGGAGTCGCCTACTACAATCACCCTTCTGTCTTTCTTGGTGGAGGCAGTCTTGAGGCGTGGAGTCGGCTTCCTCGCCCTAGGCATCCTCCTGGGTAGACTTTCTACCTCGTCCTCACCCACCGGTCTCTCAAGCTCCAGGGCCTCAAATCTGTTACGTAAGGGCACCTGGGAAGGTGGGGCCGGTAGGGGGGGGCGTTGCCTGAAAGGTTGAGCAGGGACCTGTCTCCATCCCTCCTCAACTTCTAGGTCGCCTCCCTCTGCCCGACAGCAACAGGGCAGGGGGTCCATACCCATTTGGGGTGTCTCACCCCGGTACCTCTCCTTCAGGCCCTGCAGGGAGTCACTCCACCAGTCTATCTCCCGCTCACACTCCCTAATAGCCCTCAACCTCTCCACCTCCTCTTTGAGTTCTGCCAGCAGGCGGACCAGGTCATCCACCTGCTCGCACCTCACACATACGGTGCCTCTGCCTCCCTCAGATAGCAGCAACAGGCTCAGGCAGTCCCTGCACCCAGAGACCTGAACTGCCGCATTGTTGAGCAGGCGGTCAGTCTGTTTGGCCACAGACTTTCTAGAGAGAGCGCTCTGCCTGGTGAAGACCATCGCAGCCCAGCTAGCAGTCGACAGCTGTTAAAGATGTTGTTCTTATGGGGGGGGGGGGGGGAACTCTGCCCTGCTCGCCCTGCCTGCACGAACTGCCGCGCCCACCCTTCTGACGCGCCACGCCCTGTTTGCCCGCCCTGTTCGCTGCGCTCCTGGTCGCTCGCGCTCCCTAGGGGCTGCTTTTGAACGGCCGGGGCGGGGGCGCTGCTGGCTCCGCCTATGCCTCGTCAGCCTCCCTCGCGGGGGCTGCCAGGTCCTGGCGGCTCCCTTGAGCGGCCTTGATGTCGGAAAAAAAGCCCTGGCTGTCCCGATCCCCCGCTCCGCTGCAGAACGAGTCTGCCCCGGAGCCGATCACCTCGGCAAGTCTGTTAATCATAGATGATGCTACAAGATCCTTTAGTTGTAGTTTGTCCTCTTTTGAGTCAATGTCAGAGCTCTTGTAGATGTCAATACAGCCTGAATTTTATCAATGATCTCCGATGTCAGCCTGTACTACTTCTTGTGTTCATATATGCCCACTATCTGCTGGACTTAAGTTCTGTTTGTTATCTGCAGTCTCCAAATTCTCATGTTGTTTGATCAGCCTTCCTACCTGATAGCAGGGAAACACCTTTTTTCATTGCAGGCTGGTCCACAGACTTAATCAGTTCAACATGCACTAGTCTGTCTGGTATGAAAAAGGCACATGAAAGCTTTTCCCATCATGGTGGCCACAAAATGTTGAAGAATCCCCATAGGCAAGAAGGAAATAAATGCCTTCTAAGAGCTAGTGATACAAATCATTTCTTGGCAAAGTTTTATATATTTTTATCAAACACGAGTATGTAAATGCTGTGTCTTATTTAAAGATTGAAGGTGCCTTTGTTCAAGGAATTGGACTTTATACAATGGAAGAATTGAAGTACTCTCCAGAAGGAGTTCTCTATACTCGGGGTCCAGATCAGTATAAGATCCCTGCTGTTTGTGATATTCCAGAACAGTTTAGAGTTTCCCTGCTGTCATCTTCCCAAAATCCTTATGCCATCTATGCATCCAAGGTAAGCAAACCATAACAGTGCTTGATTCTTTGATCCCAGGACAATCAGAAAAATTACTCAGCTATAAAACATATATACACTTTCAGTTCTTCTTTAGCATTTCAAACAGATCTGCATGCAATTGTTTTATTTTTTGGCTTCAAGGAAGCTAGTGTGAAAAGACGTAATGCTGGATATTGCTGCGTATCTTTTATAGCTTGCAAGTAGTAATTTTAGTATTTCATTAACAGGGCGTACACAGAAGCTGCAAGAAGAATTTAAAACCATACTTTTAAAAATGTGGTGATAAACTGAAGGGATAATAGAATAGAATAAAAATGACTAAGGAGTTGATAGGGAAAACATGACAATGAGACAGTGCATCTTACGTGTGGTAAGCAATAAGAAATAGGAGTGTATATGTATTTATGTATGAGATTGGCTCAGGCATTCAGCTGGTATAATCATTGCTTTAATTTACAGCAGCAAATATTCTGGTGAGTTGCATGTAAGTACTAATGATAAATCAAGATGAAGCTAATTCTGCAAAAATTCAGATGTTTTAGGTATTAGGTATGCTTTTAGTATTCATTAAAATAAAACAGCATGACATGAAGGAAAAGCATATTTTAAGGTGAAAGTTAAAGAACAAATAGGTTCTTTCGAAGACAAGATACGTAATCAGATTTTTTTAAAACTTGTCTAGGTTGATTAGTTACATATTTGATTCTAGAGAGCTGATACTAATATCCATCTTTAAACAGCTTTTATCCTTTTCTGTGAATGCATCTCCTATAATTATCTGTAGAATTCACTGTAAGAAAGTGTGATTCTGTCTTCATGCATGCAGCATGTTTGGGGAAGACGTTTGGTTCTCAGATTTTAGCAAGGAGATAGATTCCATTGTAATATTCCAATCTAATTCAGATTAAAATATTCAATACCTTAGCACAGAGAGGACTCTGAAAGGGTGGATTTGACCTACTTTTGAGATAAGATACAAATGCAAATCTCATGTCTATAACAATGAGAGGATATCAAGCCCACTGAGGTCAGTGCTGTTTCTCTGCAGGGAATTAGCATGAGTTCACAATGTTTTTTAGTTGTACCTGTACTTGGGTTCAGATTGTTCTAATTTTATCTGCCAGTTATCCTAAATTTCAGCATATCAAGGAGCCAAAAAGATTCTGAACTCAATAGCCAGTATTTGAAAGCGACTTCTTTAGATCCCTGGAAGCACTAGCAACAGCAGACTTGGTGTGATTGAAGCCTGTTTCCGCTAAATCTAAGAAAAACTAAAGAACGAAACAGTTTTTGAGTCACTGACTTCTAAGCTTTTTAGCTAATATTAATATGCCGTGTATTCCTCTCATTTGCTCTTTTTTTTTTCAGGGGATAGGCGAGGCAGGACTTTTCTTGGGATGCTCTGTGTTCTTTGCTTTGAGGGATGCAGTAACTAGTGTGAGGAATGAAAGAGGACTGAAAAAGACCTTCACACTGAACAGCCCTCTGACTGCTGAACAAATACGAGCTGCCTGTGAAGACGACTTTACTAAGATGGTAATAGGAAGGTGGGGGCATCTGCTTAAGTATCTCTGGGTAAAAGGACCTATAGCTTTTGGCACCCCTGAATGGTGAAGTGCTTAATGATGTCTCCAACTGGTTGTGCTTTGTATACAGCAGCATCATACTTCTCCTTCCTTTGAAGGCTCTTTGAAATTGAAATATCTGGTAACAGGTCTCACTCACACAAGCTATCCAGTCGAATGCCTTTCAAGCACTATACTGGAATTTCCCTGATTTTGTATAATCTTCCCCCCCCCCTTAAAACTTAATTTTACAGCCCCTTCTCTCCCTGAATCCTCCTCCTTTCTTCCATATGGTGAATCCCATAGAAGTTTAAATAACTCCTAATATCAACATGCAATGAATGCTAGATCA
The DNA here is from genome assembly GCF_964211835.1 of Anser anser. NCBI lineage: Eukaryota > Metazoa > Chordata > Aves > Anseriformes > Anatidae > Anser > Anser anser. The sequence continues at coordinate 40,322,543 of NC_139726.1, forward strand.
GTCTCCAAGCAGCTTCAGTCTTCTTCAAGGTGTTTTCCCCAACTGCCTTGCACTCTGGCACTGTTACCTCATTCTAGTACTCCTTGCTATGTCCAGTACTCTTTGCGAGTAAAAATAATTGCTTCAGAACTAACAAAAGAATACAGAAGAAAAACAAATGAGGTGATATACTTTTTGTATAATGTTGATACTTCAGATTCCATGTTTTCTGCAACTGTTCACTGTAGTCATATTCCCACGGCTATTGCTATTCTTTTTCTGTGTATGTTTAGATTTAGTATATAAAATTTGTGAAGCAAGGTCCTTGCCAGAGTATACATCCATACTGTGCCCTGAACCTCTGCGGCTCTGGCAAGGAAATTTCTGAGCTCTCACATATGGATTAATCCCATAGTATTCCATAGTATTTCCATGGTTGTGGTGGGTGTCATTGACACCAAATCAGTAGGTCCGTAGACTTGCTCTCATCACAAGAGCTTGCAGGAGGTGAGGCCCACCAATGAAGAAGCCAAGCTTCTCCATCCATGTTTTACCCTGTATCATATACATTTCTTCCAGATGTCTTTTGCAGAATACCTTTCTGGGCAGTTTAAAGATACCTGATAAGGACGATATTGGGAGCTTTGCAGTCAAATAATATTAACATGTAATTATTTTTCTTGTTTATTCTCATAGATGACAAACGATGAATCTGCTTCTTCCATATCTGTGTGAATGACAAACCAAAGAGTGCACAAGAACTGAATGGAATGCGAAGTACTGATTTACTGCCCCAGTTGCATGCTAATCAACACACAGATAAATAGATTTTTTTCATCTTCAGAATAGAAACAGATGCAAAAAAAATGCACACTATATATTCTATGCTTATCGTCATTCTCTATCCAGTATATTCATTACACCACTTCAGTTACAGTATATCATTATTAGAAATATATTTTCTGCATTTGAAGCATATGTATTCCACAAGAAGGATCTGCTCAATGGCTCTGTTGCACAGCAGCCCCAGGAAGATCAGCTGACTTGCTGCAAGGGAAGAAAGTTAGGATGAACTATAAAAGGTATGTCAGAAACCTTGCTACCACTTACTACATTTAACTACTTTCATATGATAAGTGACTTTTGAGAAGCTTCAGCTGATTTTCTGATTGGGATTTAAGTCGATCCCTTTTTGATAATAAGTGATGATCTGATCTGTAGTAAAGTCACTTTAGATTATTTTGGTACAGACATCTTTGTGTTAAAAACACACAGGAAACGAGTTACGATTTTCTTTTGCTATGCCCAGCAAATTGCTGTGGCTGATCTATGTATGTAGGAGATTAATTTTATCCCCAAAGTTGGAAGAGTTGCTTAGATGTACTGTCCAATGGAAGCTTTCTTTTTCTCATGGAGCAAGCCAAAAGCCTCTGAACTTCACGAGAAAACTCACAAGGAGTTCAGTGTGCTTTGAATAGGAGCCTTGATGAACTTGTCTCTGAAAAGGATTCTTAAACAGTGCTCAGGACTATATTGAGCAATGAGAGTTCAGTTAGCTTTTCTCCCACTCTTGAGCACTCCTGTGATAAAGACAAAATATATATATATTAATGATGAAAAGCTGATCCACAAATATTAGTCATCTGATGCTGCATAAGGTGCAGTGAGATTAGACTGCACCTAAGTAGTAGTAGTAGCTGGTGACAGAAAAATATAAAGCAGCACTGCTTAAAATGATAACAGAAAACCTGGTGTTAATAAATTTGATTTATGTATTTATTTGTAATTCGAGATCAAGAAATTACACAGAATATATCGAAGTTAATATACCATGAAGTCTCCAGCCACAGTATTCAGATTTCAGCATCAGAATCCACAAAATTGAACTCAATGAGAACTTCAGCCTTTCTTCTTCTCGAAGGACAAAGCTGTAATTTGAATTCTGAATGCATACAAATACACAAAGGTCTGTGGTATTTGGATTTGGAACTTTGATCTAGGATCCATACTTGCACAGAGAAAAATCTTAACTTCTTAAGTCAATGTACAGAAATTACACGAAGTAGTACCTGAAAAAATCGTAGTAGGTTCTTTGACAGAAGTAGAACAGGGAAGATAGTTTGTCCAACATATGATTTCAGTGAACCTCTGCAGCAGCTCTTCCTTACTGAGTGTGGCGATTGCTCTTCTAGTTTACTCATAAGTCAGATTGCTCTAGAGCCATGAAGACTGCCATTTGGAATGAAAATAAATGGCTGTAATTGATTTGACACGTCAGCCTGCGGTCTCCCATTTCACTGCTCCTCAGTTTACTGCAGACTATTTTCTCTTTGTACCTTCTGTGCCTTCTGTGAGTTGATACTGTATCTGTGAAAGAAACTGTGTTAGTAGGGCAAACTTGTTTTGTGTTAGCTATTAAGGTATGAAATCTTTATTGTTGTAATCTGTTTGTGTCTCTGTAACCTCTGGGTGAAATTCAGCTGCCTAAACTGAAGTGTCTAGTACAGCAGAGACATGGGAAAACACACCACTAGAATATAGCAACTGAAAGCCAAGCAGGTTATGGCAGGTCATCTGAAATGGCACTAGACGTGCAGTTCAGGCAGCTGAAGCCCCATTGGTATTTACTTCTTATTCTTCACTTTCTTTGTATTGCTTTGGCTTTGATATGTTGTAAGAAAGTCAATAAAATTAAATCTGAATGCTGCTGCCATAATTAGTCTTTTTTATTTGAAAGCTCTTGTTGCATGGACTTGTAAATGTGACAGTTCACAACCCCGTATGTCAATAAGCCTCAAACTATGGGTAAATCCTGGGATATGCTGAAGCAGGGAGCATATGTATTTATTGAACTTGGGAAAGTGCATTGTCTATGGCTCTCCTATGTACCTCTATACCTCAGTATAAAGTATTGGTAAGTTTCAGGCAAGTCGAATATTGTTCAAACTGTGGCCCGACCCTTACAGGCAATGTCGTCTCCACAGCTGCTGTGCTGAGCTGTTTGCATTCCTGGGATTCATCATGTTCTGGATGTGCACTTCGCTTTCTGTAGTACAGATCATATGTCTGCTTGTCAGCATTCCTCCCTGTCTCTTTACAAGTGACACTGTTGTCTGGTTGTCTCAAACCAGACGAGTTAACCAGTGGAAGTTATCCATGTACCAAACATGTTTGGTTCCAGATTCAAACATGAATCTGGAAATGGTGTGGAGGAACCCTTTCTTGTTTTCTTGGTGGGGAAAAAAAGTATTTCTATAAATTCCCATTCACAGCATTCCCTGTGTCTGGAGAAGCTTAAACACCTAATGTAAATACTAAGTTCTGTTTTGGAGGTCTGGTGCTCTGAAAATTATATATTGGACTGCTGAAGTCCAATATTGGGTCTGGTTCTCTCTCTCCATAGGCCTTTAAACCTGCGTATTGTACCTAAAACACACGCAAAATACTACAGCAGTGCTGCAGTTGGCAAAACTCATGGTTTTTGCCTGCAGGACCTAATGACTGATTTTGCTTCAGTGTTTGCATTGTCGTAAGTCTCAAACACACTTCAGAGGCTAAAACAGAAGCGGCATAGCTCTGCTGAGATTAATTTTATTTTCTTCTAATGGGAAATAATAAAAGATGGGGAACTGACTACTCTGTCTTGCAAGTCTAAACTGTTCCTATATGAAAGAGACACATTTGCTGTAAAATACAAAAATGGTAAATGAAGCAAGTGATATACATTAAAAGAAAAAAGAAGACTTGAGTCATGCACGTAAATCCTTAAAAAAAATAAAGGCCAGCTGTAATAAAGCATTTTGAGATTAGTGACCTTGTTTAATAGCCGTGAATCCAGAGTAATGGTTAAGATTTTAGAATCTTGGGAGTTCTCTAAAAACAACACATATAGGGTATGTTCATCTCATAACGGCAATTGGAGCAGTCAGGCTATTGAACCTGGGATGGCATTGAGAGGACCAGTAGGAAATTTTAAATGTGTGTATAACGGTAATCTTGAGTCTGTTTAAAACCTGGTTACTCTGCAGGAAAAAATATTAACTATGGTTCAGGTCCAAGACAGGATAAAGTGAGAAGCATGGCTCCACAGCTTAGCTGTTGTGGTTTAACCCGGCTGGCAGCTAAACACCACACAGCCGTTCGCTCACCCTCCCCCCTCCCTCTCTGGGATGGGGGAGAGAAACGGGAAAGTGAAGCCGGTGAGTTGAGATAAAGACAGTTTATTAAGACAGGAATATAAGGAATATAAGGAATATAATAATAACAATAATAATAATAATAGTGATAATGATAATAGTATTAATAATAATAATGTGTAAGAAAACAAGTGATGCACAATGCAATTGCTCACCACTCGCTGACCGATGCCCAGCCTATTCCCGAGCAGCCGGCCCCCCCACCCCGGCCAGCCACCCCTATATATTGTTTAGCATGACGTCAGATGGTATGGAATACCCCTTTGGCCAGTTTGGGTCAGCTGTCCTGGGTCTGTCCCCTCCCAGCTCCTGCTGCACCCCCAGCCTGCTCGCTGGCAGGACAGAGCGAGAAGCCGAAAAGTCCTTGGCCTGGTGTAAACACTGCTCTGCAACAATTAAAACATCAGCATGTTATCAGCGCTCTTCTCATCCTAATCCAAAACATAGCACCCTACCAGCTACTATGAGCTACTTAACTCTGTCCTAACTGGAACCAGGACAGATATCCACCCCTTATTCCATACCATTTATGTCATGCTCAGGTTACACTCTGTCCAATACATTCTAATTAATCACCATTTTCATCTATGATATATAGCAATCATGGTAGTGATGACATACATTATTATATAATAATTAACATACTACAATTCAACTCATGGGCTATTCTCACCCAGTATCAAATCCCCTTGAGGTACACACCGGACCTCCCCATTCTTTTGCATTACCCACCAAGTGCATCCAGGTCCCTGAGCAAAAGCAATTCCACGAATGGGTTTGCCTTTTCCTGAGGCAGGAGTAGCCCAGACTGTTTTACCCAGCATGTTTCTTACGTGCACTACAGGAACTTTATCCCCTTCTACAGTGCGTAACAGGTTTGATTGGGCAGGTCCAGCTCGGTTGGCAGATCCCCTGGTATTGACTAACCAGGTGGCCTTTGCCAAATGTGTATCCCAATTTTTGAATGTCCCAGCACCCATTGCTTTCAGTGTAGTCTTCAACAGTCCATTGTATCGTTCAACTTTTCCAGAGGCTGGTGCATGATAGGGGATGTGATACACCCACTCAATACCATGTTCTTTGGCCCAAGTGTCTATAAGGTTGTTTCGGAAATGAGTCCCGTTGTCTGACTCAATTCTCTCTGGGGTGCCATGTCGCCATAGGACTTGCTTTTCAAGGCCCAGGATAGTGTTCCGGGCGGTGGCATGGGGCACCGGATATGTTTCCAGCCATCCGGTGGTTGCTTCCACCATTGTAAGTACGTGGCGCTTGCCGTTGCGGGTTTGAGGGAGTGTGATGTAATCAATCTGCCAGGCCTCTCCATATTTATATTTCAGCCATCGTCCTCCATACCAAAGAGGTTTTGACCGTTTGGCTTGCTTGATTGCAGCACATGTTTCACAGTCATGAATAACCTGTGCTATAGTGTCCATGGTCAGGTCCACCCCTCGATCACGAGCCCATCTGTAGGTTGCATCTCTACCTTGATGGCCTGAGGTGTCATGGGCCCATCGGGCTATAAATAATTCACCTTTATGTTGCCAGTCCAGGTCCACCTGAGCCACTTCAATCTTAGCAGCCTGATCCACCTGCTGGTTGTTTTGGTGTTCTTCAGTAGCCCGATTCTTGGGCACATGAGCATCTACATGGCGTACCTTTACAACCAGGTTCTCTACCCGGGCAGCAATATCTTGCCACAATGCCGCAGCCCAGATGGGCTTGCCCCTGCGCTGCCAGTTGTTCTGCTTCCATTGCTGTAACCACCCCCACAGGGCATTTGCTACCATCCATGAATCAGTATAGAGATAGAGAACTGGCCACTTTTCTCGTTCAGCAATATCTAAAGCCAGCTGAATGGCTTTTACTTCTGCAAACTGACTCGATTCACCTTCTCCCTCAGCAGCTTCTGCAACTCGTCGTGTAGGACTCCATACAGCAGCTTTCCATCTCCGATGCTTTCCCACAATACGACAGGACCCGTCAGTGAACAAGGCATATTTCTTCTCATTTTCCGGTAGCTTGTTGTACATGGGGGCTTCTTCAGCACGAACCACCTCCTCCTCTGATGATATCCCAAAGTATTTGCCTTCTGGCCAGTCCATAATCACCTCCAAGATTCCTGGGCGACTGGGGTTTCCTATTCGAGCCCGCTGAGTAATCAGTGCAACCCACTTGCTCCCTGTAGCATCAGTTGCATGATGTGTAGAGGGGACCCTTCCTTTGAACATCCAGCCTAGTACCGGCAGTCGGGGTGCCAGGAGGAGCTGCGCTTCAGTACCGACCACTTCCGAAGCAGATCGAACTCCTTCATATGCTGCCAATATCTCCTTTTCAGTTGGAGTATAGCGGGCTTCAGATCCTCTGTATCCCCGACTCCAAAACCCCAGGGGTCGACCTCGAGTTTCCCCAGGTTCTTTCTGCCAGAGGCTCCAGGTAGGACCATTCTCCCCGGCTGCGGTGTAGAGCACATTCTTTACATCTGGTCCTGTTCGGACTGGCCCGAGGGCTACTGCATGAACTATTTCCTGCTTAATTTGTTCAAAGGCTTGTCGTTGCTCAGGGCCCCATTCAAAAGCATTCTTCTTACAGGTTACTTGGTAGAGCGGGTTTACAATCAGACTGTAATTTGGAATATGCATTCTCCAAAACCCCACGACACCTAGGAAAGTTTGTGTTTCTTTTTTGCTAGTTGGTGGAGACATAGCTGTTATCTTGTTGATCACATCCATTGGGATTTGACGACGTCCATCTTGCCATTTTATTCCTAAAAACTGGATCTCTCGTGCAGGTCCTTTAACTTTATTCTGTTTTATGGCAAAACCGGCCTTCAGAAGGATTTGGACTATTTTCTTCCCTTTCTCGAAAACTTCTTCTGCAGTGTCACCCCACACAATGATGTCATCGATGTACTGCAGGTGTTCAGGAGCTTCCCCCTGCTCCAGCGCAGACTGGATCAGTCCATGGCAAATGGTAGGGCTGTGTTTCCACCCCTGGGGCAGCCGATTCCAAGTATATTGGACTCCCCTCCAAGTGAAAGCAAACTGTGGCCTGCACTGTGCTGCTAGAGGGATGGAGAAAAATGCATTAGCGATATCAATTGTGGCATACCACTTGGCTGCCTTTGATTCCAGTTCATACTGGAGTTCTAGCATGTCCGGCACTGCAGCACTCAGTGGTGGCGTGACTTCGTTCAGGCCACGATAGTCTACTGTTAGTCTCCACTCACCATTAGACTTTCGCACTGGCCATATGGGACTATTAAAAGGTGAATGAGTCTTGCTGATCACTCCTTGGCTCTCCAGTTGACGAATTAGCTTATGGATGGGACTCAGGGAGTCTCGGTTGGTGCGATATTGCCGCCGGTGCACAGTTGTGGTAGCGATCGGCACTTGCTGTTCTTCAACCCTCAGCAACCCCACAACAGAAGGGTCCTCTGAGAGACCAGGCAAGGTAGACAACTGTTTAATGTCCTCTGTCTCCAAAGCAGCTATGCCAAAAGCCCAGCGGAACCCTTTTGGGTCCTTGAAATATCCTCTTCTAAGATAGTCTATGCCAAGGATGCACGGAGCATCCGGGCCAGTCACAATACGGTGCTTTTGCCACTCATTGCCGGTTAGACTCACTTCAGCCTCCAATACAGTTAACTGCTGGGATCCCCCCGTCACACCATAAATACAGATGGGCTCTGGCCCTGTATAGCTTGATGGCATTAGAGTACATTGTGCACCGGTGTCTACCAAAGCCTTATACTTCTGTGCGTCTGACGTGCCAGGCCATCGAATCCACACAGTCCAATAAACTCGATTGTCCCTTTCCTCCCCCTGGCTGGAGGCAGGGCCCCTCTAGTCCTGGTCAGAATCTTCATTTCTGTGTTTAAAGGACTGCCTGCTGGAAGTTGGAGCAGCAAACCTTTCAGAGAACTCCTTTTTCCCAATTGTTTTCCTTTGCAATTCACGTACCCGTGCCTCTAGGGTCGCAGTAGATTTTCCATCCCATTTTCTCATGTCCTCTCCATGGTCACGTAGGTAAAACCACAGGGTGGCGCGGTGTGTGTGCCCACCATATTGTCTTCCTTGCATAGATGAACGTTTACCCCTAATAGCTGAGACACTGGTTTGTACAGGTGGGGAGGAAAATAATCTCTCTTCAAGTTGGTGGATCTTTTCAGAAAGTTTCTCCAAAGTATTCTCTTTTAGCTGGTGGACACTGGTTCGTTCAGGTGAAGGGGAAGATAATCTTTCTTCAAGTTGGTGGATCTTTTCAGAAAGTTTCTCTAAAGCATTCTCTTTTAGCTGGTGGACACTGGTTCGTTCAGGTGGAGGGGAAGATAAATTCTCTTTAAGTTGGTGGACCTCTTCAGAGAGTTTCTCCACAGCTGAGACACAGACCTTTAGGGAAGAGGAGAGATTTCCTTCGTACTGCCGGAGTATTTTAGTCACTTCATTCACTGTGGGATTCTCCTCCGCTTTCCAGGCTAGTATTGCCAATGAGCTGGCATATGATGATGGGGCACTCTGTACAAACTTCCGCCACATGGGTAGTGTACACCGGACTGCATCTGGATCTGCGGATGTTTGTGCGTCGTCTAGGTCCTTATAAATTACTTCCCGTACGGCCAATTCCCTCAGGTACTGAATTCCCTTCTCCATGGTGGTCCATTTGCTTGGTAAACATACAAGTTCTTCCTTGAAGGGATACCTTTCCTTCACAGCTGACAGGAGACGCCTCCAGAGGCTGCGAGATTGTGCTCCATCTCCAATTGCTTTGTCAATGCATGCGTCCCTAGCAAGGGATCCCAGCTGCCTGGCTTCCTTGCCCTCCAATTCCACATAATTGGCTCCCGTGTCCCAGCACCGGAGCAGCCAGGTGACAAGCTGCTCGCCTATACAGCAACCAAAATCTTTTCGCACATCTCGTAGCTCACGCTGGTATAGAGTCCGGGTAGTTACTGTTGATTTTCCGACATCCTCATCCTCATCTTCAGTCTCCTGCACCTTTGATGGCTGGTATAGAGTCCGGGTAGTTACTGTTGATTTTTCGACATCCTCATCCTCATCTTCAGTCTTCTGCACCTTTGATGGCCGGTGTAGAGTCCGGGTAGTTACTGTTGATTTTCCGACATCCTCATCCTCATCTTCAGTCTCCTGCACCTTTGATGGCTGGTATGGAGTCCGGGTAGTTACTGTTGATTTTTCGCCATCCTCATCCTCATCTTCAGTCTCCTGCACCTTTGATGGCCCAGCCTCGTCTTCACTATGCCCAGACTTAGCAGAAGACTGTCTGCGTTTTAAACGACCTGAGCCTCTATACCATTTTTTCACCTTGTCTACAGGGGCAACTTGCACTGCTACAGCTCGTTTCTCTGACCCAGACACAGGGTCTGCCACAGGGGTTGGAATGCCCTCTGCGGGGTCAACTTGCACTGCTACAGCTCGTTTCTCTGACCCAGACGCAGGGTCTGCCACAGGGGTTGGAATACCCTCTGCGGGGTCAACTTGCACTGCTACAGCTCGTTTCTCTGACCCAGCCACAGGAGTGGGAGCAGCTGCAGGAGCTGGGGCAGCTGCAGGAGCTGGAGCGGCTGCAGGGGCTGGAGCTGGAGCGGCTGCAGGAGCTGGAGCTGGAGCGGCTGCAGGAGCCGGAACGGCTGCAGGAGCTGGAGCTGGAGCGGCTGCAGGAGCTGGAGCGGCTGCAGGAGCTGGAGCTGGAGCGGCTGCAGGAGCCGGAACGGCTGCAGGAGCTGGAGCTGGAGCGGCTGCAGGAGCTGGAGCTGGAGTAGCTGCAGGAGCGGGAGCGGCTGCAGGAGCTGGAACTGGAACGGCTGCAGGAGCTGGAGCTGGAGCGGCTGCAGGAGCTGGAGCTAGGTTGCTAGTAGCATCAATTGCAGCTCGATAGGCACAAGCCAGACCCCAGCACGCTACAGTGATTTGTGTCACTTTGGAACTGCCAGAGTCATGACACCTTTTTTTCAAGCATTCTGCCAGCTTTTTAGGATTTTGCAGTTGTTCAGGGGTGAATGTCCAAAACACTGGAGGTGACCACTGCTCTAGAAACCTGCCCATATCCTCCCACACTCCCTGCCACTCGCAACTATCCCGCCTCAAGACAGATCTCCGGATGAGATTCCTGAGTAGTTGTTTAACCCTCAACAAAACCTGAAGCGCATTCAGGAGACATAACAACAAGAGCAGGCTGGTCTGAGTATCCCAAGGATATTCAACATCTTGGAGAACCACCGTAACTAGCTCGGGGGATAAGAGGGTGGTGGTGAAGGAGAAAGGGAGAGTGAACAGGTAGGGAAACATGTCTTCCCCTGTCCCCTTCACAGATTGGCTCCCTAACGAAAACAGGCAATAGGTGTAATTGCTAATAGTTTCCGAGATATGGGTTCCAAAGTATAGAGTCGACGTCAGTGCTGAGTACAAATACCAGGTTAAAGTCGTGACCAGATATTTCATCATTTCATAAGCCATTGTTACACCGCACAGTACCATAACAATCTTAAACCAGGGCCCGGAAAGGATAAACAGTGCAACAGGGAGCACATACAGAAAGTAACGCACCATAAAACTCAATTTGGAATACAGGTACAGCAGACTGGAGATTAAGGCAATCAACATCGTGACTAGCAACTATTAAGCAGGTCCAATACTTATACCAATTTTAGTTTAACACACTCTGGTCAGATTTGTCGATATCTCAACCCTTCGTGCCCCACGTTGGGCGCCAAAAGGACTGTTGTGGTTTAACCCGGCTGGCAGCTAAACACCACACAGCCGTTCGCTCACCCTCCCCCCTCCCTCTCTGGGATGGGGGAGAGAAACGGGAAAGTGAAGCCGGTGAGTTGAGATAAAGACAGTTTATTAAGACAGGAATATAATAATAACAATAATAATAATAATAGTGATAATGATAATAGTATTAACAATAATAATGTGTAAGAAAACAAGTGATGCACAATGCAATTGCTCACCACCCGCTGACCGATGCCCAGCCTATCCCCGAGCAGCCGGCCCCCCACCCCGGCCAGCCACCCCTATATCTTGTTTAGCATGACGTCAGATGGTATGGAATACCCCTTTGGCCAGTTTGGGTCAGCTGTCCTGGGTCTGTCCCCTCCCAGCTCCTGCTGCACCCCCAGCCTGCTCGCTGGCAGGACAGAGCGAGAAGCCGAAAAGTCCTTGGCCTGGTGTAAACACTGCTCTGCAACAATTAAAACATCAGCATGTTATCAGCGCTCTTCTCATCCTAATCCAAAACATAGCACCCTACCAGCTACTATGAGGGAAAATTAACTCTGTCCTAACTGGAACCAGGACATTAGCGTTTGACACGCCACAGAAGTGGTAATGTTGCATGTCCTGGGTTCTAGCTTCAGGCATTCCTACACTTTCTACATTCATCAATTGCTGGATAATATTAAAAGATGCCTAGTAGTTGTAGTTCAAATGCAGAAGACCCCCCCTCACGAGTAAGTACTTTATCATGTAGGTTGCAGAGTTAGGATTAGGGGGGCTCATATTCTTTCCAAATTATTTCAGCTCAAAAGAGGAGTTGATGTGGGGAATAGAAGTAGAAAGTTTGGTGCATTAGCATCTTAAAATTCATTCATTGCTGAGAAACTGCATACCTTACACTGGCTCCTCCCCATCTACGTAATTGGATGCACAGTCTGAAAATAAATTCTGTGGGAGACAAAGCAAACTTAGTTGACCCAGTCAGTCATGTGACCTAAGCTAGGGGCATATAGCATTTGATTAATTTCTCACGTTGTGTAAAACTTTATTTTTCAGACTTTAGTGCAACAGCATGGCTTGTCCTGAACAGCAATCAGATGAGCTTGTCTTTTTTGTGAATGGCAAGGTAAGTTTTTTAATGCTTTTTGGATCATCATTTCTTTGATGTTTACTCTTTATATTCAGTACTGGAAAGTTGTTATTCTGGAGCAACAGTTCATTCATAGGTAAACGTTTTGTGTCTTTGGTCTTCCTTATAGCATCCTACCTTCTGCCAAAAGAACTTGTGGGCTATTCCTAAGTTTACTCTATCTTTACTGTGAATTGGGATATTGGATTGTTTTATGGTTTCAATTCAAGACTAAGAGTTTTAAAATTGCCATTAAGCATTAAGTTATCTGAGAGAAATTTCAAAATCTTAACTCTTAACATCAGGCGGCTGGTTTTTATGCTCCTAGGCTAATACATATTCATTACTACTTCTAGAAAAGGCAGGGTTGTTATAATTGGTTCCCAGAATCCGAACCCTCCCAAGGGCGCCTGCGTATCAGTCTCCGGTGGTCCCTCGGGGGTCACTCATGATGAAGGCTCGTAGTCTTCCTCCTAGGCTTTGTCCTTCAGTCGTCCTTCAGCTTCCCCTTTCTCCCTATTTGGTAGTCTCTGGGCCAGATGTCAGAGACTTGCGCAACATCCCGTGCAATAGACAGCACTTTTCTTTTTTATGAAAACCCCTTTGTTCTCTTATCCCTTAGACCCAGGCCTCAATGTTCACCCTTCAAATCCTCTATTGACACGAATTGCTGGACCATTCCTTACAATCCCTCATCTTCTTTTTAATATTATCAATTCGTGTCTCTTCTTCAACCTTTGCTAGTAACAACTGGATTTCATCAGTCGGTTCTCGGGGGGGTCCATTTCTTAAGCATCATTATTGACACATCACCTTTCTTCTCTACCGAAGTCATCACAAATTGGGTACTATTTATTATTCGGCGTATCAACAACATAAAGCAAGGTACTATACAAGGTATAAACAATAATATCATTACACCACATAAAAATAAAAATAACATCCTTTTAACCCATGGTCCACCAGGCAGCCATGAAAACAAATCTCAATCCATACCCTTCCAAGTTTGTACTGGGACGTGGGCTAACTTCCTAATTTCCTTTGTTATCTGTTTAACCACTTTTCCATTATCATCAATTTGTAAACAACAATTAGAATTGTTCAGTTTTCCACACACTCCCCCTTCTTCTGCTAGTAAATGGTCTAAGACCATTACATGTTGAAAGATAGCATTTCTCATCTGAGTGGATTGATCAGCCAAAAGATCCAAAGCCATCGCTGTTTGATTGGTTACAATTTCGAGGACAGCTTGCAACCTAATTATTCAGTTTAAATTATAAATAGGTTCTCAGTCTCCCGATACTACCTCATTTGGGTTCCAGGTAGCTGGTCCATAATGCTGTATGATTCTTTCAGGAGGCCATTCATTCTCTCCCCATTTTTGGGCACTACACCCAGCTAAGGAAGCATCAATAGATCATTTCATTCTGTTCAGGTCATCGTATAATCTTATTCCTAAATGATTTCCTTGTGTTTGTGACAATAAAAAAACAAGGGTCTTACGTACCCCACATAGCATATTCCCGACCAGTTTCAGGGTAGCCTCTTGTAAGCGTGTTTGCCACACACCCAATAATGTCCCTTTAGGGCCCACGTCCCGTTTGGAAAATGACCATCCCATCCCTCTTTACCCTTTGGAGCGTGAAAATACAGTGTGTCCTTGTTACCGAGTGGTCCTGTTACAATGTCTGCCCCATTTGTACTCGTATATGTGCACTTCCAAGCTCCTGCGTTGGGTTTCCGCTTACAGTTACAATTCAGTTCTCTTTGGCGGCCTGTCATATTATGAGCTGACCAGAAATGTTTAAAGAACACTCGCTTCCCATTCTTCCCATTCTCATCCTGCCATCTCCAGCGATAGACCCATACCACATGCTGTTCATTAGTGGTGTTACCACACTGACAGCTCAAGATCTGGCCGTCAAATTGTCCCCCCCGCTTGTGCTCTTGCCACGGTTTCACATCCGGATCCAAAAAATTCCCTATATGAACATTTCAGCCAAGTCCATCCTGTTTCTCAGCTGAACATGTGTGGTGTTCCATCTCCCACTACGTGCTGTACAGTTTATAGGTCTACATCCAGGATCGGTACAATCATATCCAGGAGACAGAGTCCAATTGCAAATGCTTTTTCCTACCGCTACCATTCCTGTTCTGTTCAAGCAATATATACCCCGAGCTGACAAGTGCAATTGCCATGGGCCTCCTTCCTCTTTCCAAAATTGTGTTCCATTATGAACTTCACTCAAATTACTGACACACCACTTGGGTTCGACCGGGCCAGCTACCCAGGGCCAACTTTCAGTTCCCCCCAGTCCTCCACAAATCCAGCAGTTACTAAGGTTAAAGGCCTTGGCCACTTCCTCCCCAAGAGTGAAAGAGTTATTCCTCCATTCTTGCCCGTGGCTCAATTGCCCCTGTAAAAACAATACCAGGAAGTATAGCATTTCTTATCATTTTGCGCCGTCCAATATTGAGGGTGTAGGAAACGCCTTCAGTCAAGGGGTTGGGCCCGCTTTCAGTTGATTTGAGCTTGTGTTACCATTCAGCCTTTCGGGGTGATCCAGCTCCTGGAAAACTAATCACAATTATGTGGGTTTTTTTAAAAAAAAGGTTCTTATGTTACCTTTCTCAGGACAACCTGACCTTGGTGCAGAAGTCCGGTCGAGGCCCACTCACTTGGCGGTCAATACCCATAGGAGTTGCCTCCCTCGGTAGACCATACACACTGCAGTGGAGGGTCCTGCCCTGGTCTTGCCTTCTCCCTTTCCTCCCTTCAGCCTTGTCCTTTTTATCTGGTGCCGTTAATTCATGCAGAGCCTCATCGCCAGAATATTAGTTCCTCTTTAGTCTCAGTTTCAGTTCCCCAGGAGTGGACCTCCAAGCTTCTGTAGTTTTTGGTCCTTTTATTCTGGATACATGGGTCCAACCCCTTTCTGCTGTTCTCACAGCTGTTTCAGTAGTAAGTAAAACAAGGTATGGTCCCTCCCATCGGGGGTTCAATGATTCTTCTCTCCAGGTTTTTATTAAGACCTTGTCTCCTGGTTGTATCTTATGAATAGCAAATCCTAAAGGTGGTGTTTGAGCCATCATCCCAATTTCTCTTAGCTCTTGTAATCTCCTTCCAATGGTAATTATATATTTCTGTATACTACGATCCTCAACTACATTGTTCCCTAGGGGCATCCCTTGAGAATAAGGCATACCATATAACATTTCATATGGTGATAATCCAGTCTCACTGTGTGGTTTAGTTCTTATGTTTAAAAGTGCCAATGGTAAGCATTTTGTCCAGGGCATTTGTGTCTCAATCATTAACTTAGCCAACTGTTGTTTTATTGTTTGATTCATCCTTTCTACTTTCCCTGAGCTTTGTGGGTGCCACGGAGTGTGGTATTCCCACTGAATACCTAATGATTGACATAATTTTATTATTTTAGAAGTAAAGTGTGTGCCCTGGTCAGAATCAATGTACTGGATTATCCCATATCTAGGTATTAAGTGTTCTAATAAAATTTTTACCACCGTTTGTGCCGTAGCTCGTGCTACGGGATAAGCTTCTACCCATTGTGTTAAATGATCTACTATTACCAATAGATATTTTATCCTCCCTACCTTGGGCAATTCAGTGAAATCAACTTGTACTTTCTTGAAAGCTCTATAAGCTGTTTTTCTCTCTCCCGTGGCTGCTTGTCGAAACACTTTCTTATTTATCTTCTGACAAGTTAAACAACCTTGTGTAATTTGCTTTGCTATTTCAAAAATCCCAATGCAACCAAATTGTTTAAGTAACTGATCACTTAACGCCTTTGTACCCCAATGTGTTTGTGCATGCAAATGTTTCAATATTTGCCTCACATAGGCTTTTGGCAATATCTCTTGCCCGTCGGGCAGTGTCCATTTTCCTTGTTCTAACTTAGCCCCTATTTTCTCCAATTTTGTTTGTTCCTCAAGGGTAAACTTCTTTTCTCCTCCCTCTCGCCTTTCTTCCTCCCGTATTATCTTAATTTTAGCGACCTGAGTCCTCAAGGCAGCTTCCTGGGCTTCTTTATCTGCTAGATAATTTCCTCTGGTTCGGTAATATAATCCCTTTTGGTGTCCTTTCACATGTACCACTGCTATCTCCTTTGGTTCTCTTAATGCCCTTAAAATTTTTATTATTAATTCTTGATGTATAAGATTCCTCCCTTGAGTATTAATTAAACCTCTTTCTTCCCAAATTTTTCCAAAAGTATGGACCACCCCATATGCATATTTAGAATCTGCATATATAGTCCCACTTTTCCCCTTTAATAGTTCCAGGGCCCTACATAGGGCATACAACTCGCAAGCCTGAGCTGACCATGATGGGCTCAAAGGTCCTGATTCCACAGGTTCTAGGTCCTTATTAATTATTGCATATCCTGATTTTCTTTTTCCTTCCACTACTCAGGAGGAGCCATCTACAAACAGTGCTTCTCCTTTCTCCAACTCAGTATCCCTTAAATCTGGCCTCACTTTAGTCTGGGTCTCAATTACCTCTAAACAGTTATGTTGTAATTTCTCCAATGGTTTTCCGAACAAAAATTTTGCTGGATTCTGAGCAGAGGTTACCCTCAGTTCTAAGTCAAGGGAGTCAATTAGTATTGCTTCATACTTTAGGATCTGGCTATCTGTTAACCATTTTTCCGCTTTCTGTTGTAAGACACTTCTGACATTGTGTGGAGTATACACCTTTAAAGGAGCACTAAAGGTAATCTTCCTAACTTCTTCTATTAGTAATGCTGTAGCTACCAAATCTTGGAGACAAGCAGGCCACCCTCTACTTACTGGATCAAGTAACTTAGAGCAATACCCCACAGGTTTCTTAATCCCCGCCCAGTCTTGAGTAAGAACTCCATATGCTGTCTGGTTTGATGTGTCCACAAAGAGATAGAAAGGTTTTTCCAGATCTGGGAGGCTCAATACAAGTGCTTGTATTAATGCCCTTTTTATTTCCTCGAATTTCTGATCATCTTCTGTGAACCACTTAAGTTGGTTATTAGTTAATTTCTCATATAAGAATTTGACCTTTTCACTGTAGCTTTCAAGCCATGGTCTACAATATCCTAATAATCCCAATATTTGCCGAATTTCCTTTTTAGTTTGTGGGGGTCTTAAGGATAAGATCCCAGATACCCTGTCAGGATCTAACTTCTTTCTTCCCTCACTCAGCCAATGCCCTAAGTATTTTACTTCCTGTTCCACAAACTGTAACTTTGATAGAGACACTTTTAATCCCTTTTCTCCTAGAAAATTTAATAATTTAATCGTGGCTTCTCGGGTTCCCTCTTCAGTTTCTCCTGCTACTAACAGATCATCCACATATTGCAATAATTTTACCTCCCTGGGTAATGTGAAATCTTGTAAGACTTTCTCTAAAGTTTGTCCAAATAGATTTGGTGACTCTGTGAACCCCTGTGGTAGCACAGTCCATCTTAATTGTTGTTTTCATCCTGTTTCGGGGTCTTCCCACTCAAAGGCAAAATAATCTCTGGATCCCTCATCCAGAGGGCAGGCCCCAAAAGCATCTTTCAAATCTATTACACTATACCAAGTATGTCTGGGAGATATATGACTTAGTAAAGTGTAAGGATTTGCCACCACAGGGAATTTAGTGATTGTTCGCTGATTTACAGCTCTCAGGTCCTGTACCATCCTGTATGACCCATCCGATTTCTTTACGGGGAGGATGGGTGTATTATGAGGTGACATACATGGTTCTAGAGTTCCTTTTTCCAGAAGTCTGTCAACTACAGGTTTTAATCCTTTTCAACCCTCCATTGGTATAGGGTATTGTTTGATTCTAATTGGACAATGTGGATCCATTATTTGAACATTTATGGAGTCCATTTCTATCTTTCCAGTTTCCCCCTCCTTATACCATACTGAAGGGTTAATGACTTCTTCATCCTTTTGTGTTGAAGTGTATAATTTAATCTGCAATTTATCCCCTTGGCTTTGAATGCTCAAGTTTAATCTCAAAATCAAATCCCTCCCTAATAAATTGTATTCCGCTTCAGGGAGCAAAAGTAAATCATTAAAACAAATTTTCTCCTCTGTTTCTACTTCTACATCTTTCAAGATAGAGCCTTAAAAGGCTCTCCTTTTGCCCCTGCTACTGACATATAACTCTTCCCTTCTATTCTTTTTGGAAGTTTTTGAATAGTGGATTTTTCAGCCCCTGTGTCCACTAAAAATAAAACTTCCTCTTTATGGGGACCAGTTAATAGTTTTATCAAGGGCTCCATTGATATTGAAGTCCCCAGAAGATATAGCCCCTGACACCCCTATTCTTCTTTGAATATTTTCTCATCTTGTTCCCGCTTACGACAGTTCCTCTGAATATGTCCCTTCTTGTTGCAATAGTAACAGACGGGAATTGTGAATCTCTCTCGATAAGGCTGCCCCCTAGGTGTTCTCTCTGTTCCTTTTTCCCTCCTCTCTCCAGACGGGGTCTTTTTCTGACTTTCTCTTGCTGCTGCTACAAAGATTTCAGCTTTTGCTTTTTGTTTTTCCTCATCTCTCCTAACATATACTTTCTGTGCTTTCCTAAGTAATTCTTCTAATCCTCTCTCTTGCCAGTCTTCCAGCTTTTCTAATTTCCTTCTTATGTCCCCCCAGGATTTATCCTACAAATTGTGTTCTAAGGAGTGCAGTTCCGGCCACTGTATTTGGGTCAATTCCAGAATACATTTGTAGGCTTTTCCTTAATCTCTCCAACCATTCTGTTGGAGATTCATCTTTCCCTTGTTGTTCATTAAATGCTTTATTAATGTTTTGCCCTCGGGGAACCGCTTCCCTTATTCCCTGTATGATTAATGTTCTCAAATCCCTCATATTGTCTTCCTTGGGGTTGTTGATGATCCCAATAGGGATCCACATTTGGCCATTTTTGGTCTCCCGGGGGTCCTGCTTGATTCTGTCTTTCCCAAATTCTCATTCCAGCTTGCCTAGTCATTCCCCTTTCCTCGGCAGTAAATAAGATCCCTAAAATGGACTGTATTTCTTCCCAGGTATAAGTATTGGGGCCTAGGAATTGATCCAATTTTTCAGCTGCTCCAAGGGGGTCATCTAATAGGGTCCCCATTTCTTTCTTGAAATTCCTTACATCTGTGGTATTTAATGGGACTGCCACAAACCCAATGCCTCCCTGATTGCCTCCGAGGGGTACCTCTCTTAAGGGATATAGAGAAGCTCCCTCAGATACAGCAGTCCTACTTCTCGTACATGCAGCTGGAGGCCGGTCTAATTCTGGTGATGTTGGTGGTAGAGGCAGGGGCAACAGTGGTACTGGTGGAGATACCACAGCCACCAGAGGGGGAGCCACCGCCAGGGGTGGATTGTTAGGATATGGAGGTGGCAGGTTATCCAGGGGCTCCCATTCATCATCTTGGTCTAAAAGTTTGCAGAACCTTGATTAGACTGTGGTTTCATTTGCAACACAAAGTGCTAAATGTAGATTTTCAATCCAAAATAGCACAAGATTTCTTTTGGAATGGTTGGGCTTGATTCTTAGCTAGTAGAAATTATAGATGTGCTGATATCAAAAGTGCTGAGTTAAGGATCCAATCCAATAGGTACATCACGTTGCTGATTGGAGGCATTACATCTGTAGCAGAGTATGAAATGCAGAGTATTCTCAATGGGAAATTGCGCTATTAAAAATTAGAGAAATTAAAGTTTTGTCATAATTGACTCTTTCTCTCCTTATGTTCTCCTAGTTCGATGATTTACAGCAGTTACTGAATTATAATTATCTTCAAACGATTATGTTAATATCAGTGCAACTGCATTTAAGCACACCTCAATAGAAGTTGACTTTAAAACATGGCCCCATTGTTCATGAAAAGCTTTTCACAGCACTTGAAGATTTTTCTGCATACTTCAGGGTTCAGTAAAAATCCATGGTAGTGGCTACACCAATACTACTGGAAGTGTGACCAATTGTCCAGGGCTCATTCTTGAAGAATTCCAACAATTTTGTCAACCTTCATTCTAACGAATTAACTGTTGTTCATGTCTTTAGGGATACACAACACAAAAAAAAAGAGTTGTGTATTGGTGTGTGCAAATACAAAATGTAGTATTTTTCACGTACACATGTACTGGGAACCACTGCTGAATAAGCAAATGGTATTTGCAGTTCTTATTGCATGTAATATGGAATGCATCTTACTCTCATGTATCTTCGTCATCCTGCTGACCAAAGCTGTGTACAATAGCAAATCTTTAGAGGCCTTATCAGATATATAACTACTGCATTTTTAGCCTGGCACTGTGATTTCACTGTTTAAACTCACTTGGCTTCAGGGCTAGTAATAGGAGCTGCCTGTTGCCTGGCCCAGCTCAGAGACATTCTTACAGAGACAATACCTAAATTCCTAGAGGAGAAAACAAAAATCTACCAAGCTTTCTTGCAGCAGCTGAGAACTGTAGCTGGAGAGTAGATCAGGAACATGGTGGTACGTATTCAGCAGTGGCAGTAAATAAAGTGACACTACAGACATATCTGTATGAATGTCACAAACACGTGGAGAAAAACTGGGTGAATCTGGGATATGTCTTGTAAAGCTGAATAGTTAATACCATCAGAAAAATTCTGTGAAAGTTAAATAAGAAAGTTATATGAGAAAAGTTATATGAGAGTCCTAAGCTAGTCAGAAGGAGCAAATATCTTGAGAATTGTAACCAGAGAAACCTTTGGTATCCCTGCTGACTGGTTAAGCAGAGAAATTGAAAGACTGAGCAAATAAGAAAAGTGGAGCTCTTTGGTGAGGTACTGCACACCCTGCAGCCAATCATACTTTAGCTTGACTTTGGACACACGGCTGTTTATATCCATCACGTATGAGGCTTCTCTGACCTTTCCCTAATTTTCCTTTAAAATTTCCTTATTTCAATACCTTGTATTTCTTCCTGTAATTAAGCGAATTGGCCATCTCTTTTTTTACTGGGCAGAAAAGTAAACCTGGTCCCTCTCAACGGAGATCATGAGACAGGACTTTTGAAGGAAACAATAAATTAAATTGCATTTAAAAAGTACAAATATATAACTTCAGTTAAGATTGAACAAAACAAATATAAGTTTTTCCAACAGGCTTTTAAGTGAATTAAATAGGGTTATGATGCAGATATCTGTTACATGTGAGAAGGGAAAGCCTAAAAATACTTGTTAAAGTCTTTAGGAGGACACACTGTAAGCAGGTGATTGACCTGGGACTTGAACCCAATCTTATCAGTCAACAAATCTGTTCTCTACTTGGCATCAGATGGCAAGCTTTGGACTTCCTGCCAAATGTCTTTGACAGATGGGCAGAACAGTGCAACAGCGAATATGACTATAGGTAACAATTTTCAGATGAAACACTGCTACTGCATGTTCCCTAGGTGAATTAGAATGGTACTTGCTTCTGAATGGAAGACAACATTGTCCTGGTATTTGCCTCTCATTTTAATTGGCAAGAAGTGTCTGCCAGAAGAAAATGCCATCTTTCTGCTTCACAGGGCAAAAGAAAACAACATTTATCAACCTCACGAAAGAGAAAGGGGCAGGTGCAACAGGTAGAAAGGTCTATCTACACTGCCTTCGGCTATGTTGTTCCCTTTATCAGACAGATGTTTCCTTTTGTTGTTTATTCCTCTCTCATTTTAAGAAAAACTGGTTCATTGTGCTGATGTCTTAGTACCTAGAAACCTCTATTGAAGTCACTGGTACTTGTATGTAAATGTTTAAATAACACTTCTGTAAATCAAGCCCAAGCAAATCCTATCCTTGTCACATAAAATCTGTGGGGTACTTTGGAAAATCCTGGCAATGATTTCTACTATCTTTGAACTAAAGAAGTCCAGGGCTGATTCTCATTGCAGTGCTTGATAATTTCTTAAAAGCTTACTGTGCTTTAATGATTTAATGGTCTAAGAATTTTTGAAAGAGAGCAGAAAGAGAATAACCATATTTAAACCCATATTGTTGATTTTCTGACTCTTAATAGCATTTTTGAGATGTACATTTTCCAGAAAGTATAATATACTTGGTATTTTATGTTCAATGAAGGACTATAGCATTCATGTAGGGAAATACATTGCAATTAATGTGTATGATAAAAATTAACCCTTCCACTCAAAGGACTTTACAGTCTAAAGCTATATGCTTTAAAGGTCATTGCAGAAATTTGCAGCTGTTACCATCTTCCACTGAAAACAATGCTTACTGAAAATGTAAGCACTTCACATATCTTCAGTTAATTTTCATAGCTGCATGTTTGCACGATTATTTTTCACTTGAAGCCTAGTTGTCCAGTCTATCACAACACTCTTGTTATAGTGTATGGTTTTGCACAGATTCAGTGAAATTTCAATGTTTCCTTCTTGCTCCACATTCATTACATTTTTCTCCAACAGGTGGCAAATGACAGGTTCTCTTAAATGATCAGTGTCTTGCTGACTGTGAACGTGCAGACATAAAGCCCAAGGAGGTCTTTGTCTCTGTTATCATCCCATATTCTACAAAGGTAAAGCCTTGATTTCCTCTCTGAATTACTTTAAGTGTTTTGTGATGTATAGTGTTATATTGTATTATACCTAAAATAGGATCCAGGAAAAGACCAAAATAATTGTACATTCTAGTCAAAATACTAGATGATAGAAGCATTCTCTGCAACCTTGAATTAAAATAAAATTTTACCAGTGTTGGAGAGGTTTCATTCAGGTTCCAGTGAAGTCTGATGAAGAGCAGGTGAGTACTGGGATTGTTTAGTCTGGAGAAGAGGAGGCTCAGGGGAGACCTTATTGCTTCCTGAAAGGAAATTGTGGTGAGGTGGGGGTGACTACCCTCTTCTCTCAGGTAACTAGCAATAGGACAAGAGGGAATGGTCTCACGTTGCACCAGGGAAGGTTCAGGTTGAATATTAGGAATTTTTTTTTCTCAGAAAGAGTGGTTAGACATTGGAACAGGTTGCCCAAGAACGTGGTGGAGTCACCGCCCCTGGAGGTGTTTAAGGAAAGGGTAGATGTGGTGTTTAGGGACATGGTTTAGTGGGCAATATTGGTGATAGATGGACAGTTGGACCAGGTGATCTAAGAGGTCTTTTCCAACCTAAATGATTCTATCAAGTTATTAGAAATATTTAAATTATCTTCAGTGGCACTGAAACGTGCAGGTTACTTATTCTTTGTAAAAAGATAAGAAAGCACTGACATCCCTGCATCACCTCTCTCACTTTCTCCAAGCAGCTATCATCATCTGCTTCTTTGGGCCTCTCACTGTTTTTCCCCCACTCTCAAATGTGCTCATGTCACTTTCAGACGCAGAACTTTGGTCTTCCTGAGTATTTCCAGGAGAAATGTCACATTGCCAGAGAGCCTCGAGAAAAAATAATAAATAAATAAAAGTAAAAATAAAAATAAAGCTTATTTCTGGCCTCTTCCCACTAACTAATTAGCAATTTCTGCTCTGAACAGTCCTGAGCTATCATTGCGACTACTCACAAAATAAAGTCTAAAGTGCTGTGAGCAAAGGTGACAGTGTGTGGCTTTAGGAGGTTAGGGGTGGAGGAAATGGTGTCATTGTTACCATGTTAGATATTCCTCTAATGGATGTGAGGAAAGTTACTGGGCAAGTAGGGGAAGACCTATCCACAAGCAAGTGTATTGTGACTGAAGTCAATGAAGGACTAATTGTCAGAGTATCTGCCAACCTTGACATCTGCAGTCTGTCCCCAGAGTAGCTGCCCACTGCAATACAGCATAGTAAACATACATGGCCTCAAGCTGGAAGAGCACTCACAGCCTTTTAGAGGCTGGTCAGCCATCCCAGGTTTCCCATCAAAAATAAAAGATTCCATGAGCTCAAAACCTGCAACAGCACAATCTATGCTGGTAGCAGCAACAGTGCTTCTGCTACACAGAAACTTTGAGCCTCAGTAGTGACGAGAGAGACAAACAGACTGTAAGAGAAAATGAAAAACTAGAGGTTTTAGTTCTGAAAGAGGAAAGGTTTAGTTCCCTCCATAGAGTAAAAGAAGAAATAAATCCCACCTGCATTGTCCCATAAGAAGTTATACCACAGAACTAAAGCACCCGTGGAGGGTACTCCAGACAATAGCATGGCTGGTGAGCTCAGAAAATCACTTCAAAGAGGAGGAAAACTATCTGTCAGCAGTCACATGAATAACACATGAGATCCAGCAGCCTCACCATACAGAATTAACACCATTCTAGGTGGGAGGCTGTTTTGGCCACTCTCTTTCATGCTGAACTGTCTCTTTGGCCAATTCTGCTGACACAACAAAAATGCATACGGACCCTTTTTTATTATTATTTTTTGCAAGAATTGTCAACAGGAAGTGAAGGAACAGCAGTGTAGATGGAAATCCATCTGTCAGTTCTCACTCTTGTTCCTGCCAGTTGCTGGTTTTGATTTTGGGTAGGTTGGTGTGAATGTTGTTCAAGTAAAGCAAAGTAAATCCTGTTGAGAAGGTTTTCCATCTCTAAGTACACTCGCTGTTCATCATGTAATCCTGTTTTTTTACAATTGTCATGGGGGTATCACATGCACAGTAACAGATCTAACCTGCTAACCCCTACTTTAAAAGTTCTGTGACTCTGAATATGATTTTGTTTCTGGGGCTAGAAAGGGCACTTCATAACCTCTCTTCAGAGGAGTAGTCTGTCCCTGATTATGAAATAAACTATTACATGTTCTTTTAAAATATGTTTTAACCGTTACCAAAACAAAAGATTTCTGACAACAGAAAGTACAGTTTTCTTTAGTGCCTTCCTCTGTAAATGCCATAATGGTAGCTAGAATAAAACATAATCTATGAGTGTAAAATAGTCACAAAATCAGTTTCATTAGTATAGTGGGGCCTTTGTGTCCTGAAACAGAAACCACTATTTGGTGAACTGGAATTTGATTTAAAAAACATACCAGCCATATATGAAGTGGCTTATACCAGAACTGCTTTTCCAGCATTGTGAAGTCATTACATTCCTGAAAAGAAAAAAAAAAAAAAGATTTTGGCATGTTTTCTTACTTGCAGATAAGCTCAAACAATGTCTTCTCTTAGTATGTTTCCCTATGATTCGCTTCATACTTCAAGAAAGGTAAAAAACAAAAAACAACAACAACAAAAAAAAAGAAGAAACTAATTCTAGCAAATGTTTGTTAAAAATGATGCTTTTTTTTTTGGACAATGATAACAACTACAAGGAATAATAGATCTGTTTTCTTTAACAAGGACAATCTATGCCATTGATGGAATTTTTATTGCCTTTTTTCCATTAGGATGACTTCATTTCA
Organism: Anser anser; assembly: GCF_964211835.1. Lineage (NCBI taxonomy): Eukaryota > Metazoa > Chordata > Aves > Anseriformes > Anatidae > Anser > Anser anser. The sequence goes on from NC_139726.1 coordinate 40,347,905, forward strand.
GCCTTCAGACACATTGAACGTCAGAAAAAATGCTTTGTCCATAGTGAATTCTGGATTGCAAGTCCTCTTCAGTCCAGGCACAGACACAATTGTAGATTGAACTATTTTATATGGAGGCATTGGCTCAACCACACTCAGTGTAAGAAAGTCCTGTGAGAAGCTAGTAGAAAAGTACTATGGATGTCTTAATGTAATTAAGCAAAAAGCAGGAGTTATGGTGTGATATATGGTGTCTGTTGGATTCTGCCATCATCAGTTTCTTACAGTGTCTCTTTTACCTGTCCTCCTGAATAGGTTATTTCTTGATATAACTTACTCTGATTTACTTACCACTTCCAACATATGTCGCAATAGTTTTAGCTGTCTCTTATTTCTAAGAGGTGTGGGTTCATGCTAACCTATTCTTCTACCAGGCAATGGAATGATGAGATGCTGAATGAAACTTGCAAACTGGTTCTGAAGGAAATTTCTCTCCCTCCAACAGCTCCGAGTGGAAAAGCAGAATATAAATGAACTTTGCTTGTCAGCTTCCTATTCAGATTTTACCCGGAAGTGTTACATGGTTTACATCAGATGGTAAGGACTGGACAAGAACTGTGTATCCACATAAGCATGCTGGCTGCAGTAAATCTCTGCTTTTTTAAATATTTGGGAATGGGAGATAGGGGGAGGATAAAGGTGCTATGCTTTATTTCAAAATATGTGAGGGGAAAAGATTTACTTTAAAAAATAAAGGTCTGACAATACTGCTCTGACATCACCTTCCTTTCAGTATCGCTCCAGGTATGCTGAACTTTCACGGGAGAAGATGAACGCTTTGGGAATGCTACAAAGGGGTGTTCCCCAGGGTGTCCAATTCTATCAGGTGAGGTTTATGTTGTAACTGCCACACACTATCTTATGACAGTATGAAAAGGACATGCAGCTGGCACATGATAATGTTTGCTGAGTAGAAGATTTCAGTTTAAAAATATCCAAAATTTCATCAAGAAATTTCACCCATATCTTTGTTTTGTTGCAAAATCAAAAAATAAAAAATAAAAAATTTTGCTTAGTATCAGTTTTTCACCAAAAACTTTCAGCTTCAGCCAAGAATTTGTACTGTTCGCTTTTGAGAGATTAACTTTTTTGAGAAGACGTGTTTTACAGAGGACTTTCTACTCAGTAAAAGCCCCCCCCAAAAAAGCACAGATGTTGGAAGACTTTTCCTGTCCCCGACAATAGTCTGTTTCAAGCTGATGCGAGTTATCAGAAACTCAAGAACAGAGAGTACCAAAGCTGTATTTTCATTAAGTATGACTGAAGTACTTTCAACTCCAGGCTCTTTGAAGTATTAGAGGGATTTGATGGGGATCTAATTAGCAGAAACCTGGATGAAGCTGTTTTTTATTCTAGTAAGCACTGTCCAGAATACAAATTTACCTGTCTCCTTAGGAAGATGGACAAGAAGAATTTAGAGATCTCTGAGTATAGCCGTGATTTCAGATATATTTTCTCCAAAGTAAACAATGTGAAACATGATTTGTTTAAAGCAGTGTTGAAGCTGAAGTCTGGGAGTGTGGCTTGCTTGGGATGCTATCAGAAGCAATACGGACCCAGCAGACAGGCTAGCTAAGATTCAGAAGGTTTTAGCTCTGTTTGCCATAGTTCCACTGTGTGAACATGTAGTTTTGTCCCTTTTAAATCTCTGTATCTAGATTTTTATTTTTTGCCCATTTATTTGTTGCAATCTTTCTGTGGAAGAGTCTGCCATTTACTAGAGATTTGCATGGTATCTAATGCAATATATTTCTTTGACCTCAGGCAGAACACTTCAGTGCCAATAGAGCACAAACTAAAACTGGAATTAATACTTTCTAATGTTTCCCATTAATATTGTCATAAAATCTAGACCATTTTCACATGGATTGTATCACAAAATGATCACAGAAAATGTTTGTAAGTCTTTATAATTACTGTGCTGTTTTGAAGATGACATGTTCCTGTTTGCAGGATGTTGACCCTGGACAGACTCCACAAAATCCTGTGGGATGTCCCATCATGAACCAGTCTGATATTAAGCATGCCACTGGTGAAGCAGTTTACGTTGATGATATTCATCCAGTGGAAAGAGAACTTTTGCTGGCTGTGGTCACCAGTATTAAAGCCCATGCAAAGATTATGTAAGTATGAAAAAACTATATACACAAACGGTTGTTTAGAGTATTCTCTATTTTTAGTGTCTGATTTGGCCATATAATGAGGTATGCATTACAAATGAGTTAAGAATGCCCTTACCATGTGCTTTAAATAATGTCAGATATGGACAGAAGAGTCTGTATTAATGCATTCACCCCTTTTAGTTCAGAAAATGTAGGAAGTAAATATGTTCTTAAATTCTGAAGATACTGGGACTAGAATTTAAAGAGCTGTTTATGCAGTACACACACAGATGCTCATACTTTTAATTTTTTTCGCAATATGCTAATCAATACTTTTCCAATTTCTTCTCTATGTAAAGATTTGTGGGGAGAATACCAAGTGGATTATTTTTCTGTCCTGAAGTTTGTGAAATTACATATACTAGAGAGATTTGTACAGTGTATGATGGTCATTTATGTGTGCGCTCTACTTTCCAGATCACTTGAGACATCAGAGGCCTTTCAGGTGCCAGGAGTGGCTGATGACAGTAAAAGATGTTCCAGGGCAAAATGGCAATGATGAGCAAACATATGCAGAAGACAAGGTATTTCTTGATTTGGAGGAGTGCCTGGACCTTTTGCTTCAGTTATATAAAGGGAAGAAGAAAAAAAAAAAAAAAGGAATGGAGTTTTTCAAGTACTGAAATATATGGGATCTGGGCAGCCAATGTGACCATACAAAATGTCCCAGGCCTCATGCTGTCTGCATCACAGGTGACACTGCTGCCTGGTATTTGCAGTGGCACAAGCATAATTCTTAGTGTGTTGCTCTTACCCCTCTATTCTTTCTTGTATGAGTTTCACTCATTTCTGAGAATAGACAAGGAAAGCAGTCTCAGCCAGGTGGGGTTTTACTTGACATAGCATCTGGCCACCTCAGGACAGCCACAGGGAAAATGTTTCTGATCACTGATGTCAGCAGCATTTTTCATGCTGGAGATGTTGCAGCAGGTGAAGGATGCCAATAGCATTTCTAATCTAATGAAGTTAAGTCTGCCCTGGAATAGTATTCTTTGAGCAGAATATAAATAGTGGCATTGGAGCATAACCTATTTCCACAAAACAGAATGTTCCATCCCTGTAGAGAAACATAACCACTACTTCCCCCCTCCTCCCTCCTCCCCCCCCCCCCCCCCCCTTGGGTAATGTACATTGGTGTGTGACAGATGATTTGCATTGGACAGATAATCTGTGCTGTGGTTGCAGAGTCACTGACTCAGGCAAAGTGTGGAGCTAAAAAGGTGAAGATAGTTTATGAAGCCATCTGGAGCCAATTCTGGCCATTGAGGTAACAATCCATCTCCTCTTCCTTGTTTGATAGATCTCTTAAGTCACCTCATTCACTACTCACCTCCTTGTGCAGATATTTGCCAGGCTTTGGATTTTTATTTTATTTATTTATTTATTGGCTTGAGATGTGAGTTTGTTTCCAAAGATGAAATGTAAAAAGTTTATAAAAGTCCTCCAAAGTTTTATTTTTAGAAACGTAAAAAAAATCTCGTTAGGTACCTATTCATCCAGTATATTAGAGACTGAAATTTGTAGATTTAGGTTGAGATTGCAAAACAAATATTCATAAAGCATTAAGGGAGCTGGTGGGAGCCAAATTCCCAGCAGGAGTAGATCAGCATAGAATTAAATTTGAGAGCTTATGTTTGCAGAGGCTCTGGAATCACACATCCTACACCCAAGTTCTGAAAAGCTTCAAGTCTGGCACATTTTCAGTAGCAAGCAATCTGATTCTAAAATATTTTCAAGGGCTCTGAATGCCATTAACAGGTATTAAGTATTTCTAATCTAGGGGAATGACAAAATGAGATGAACAATGAAAAATAAAAAACAGAAGCTCTCTGATAATGAAAGGGGAACAACTGTCCTGGTCTTTCTAATACTTAGCTGCAACCATCTGTCCATCTGAAAAAAAGAATCATGCAAATGATTAAAGATTGTGCTATATAAAAATCATATGACAATTACAATTAGCATGTTTTGTTTTTGTTTCTTGCTGTAGCATGCAATAAAACACAATGCATACATTACTGAAGAAAGGAAAATAGAAAAAGGAGATATTGAGAAATTATTTCATCAGTTAGCTTAAATCCTAGAAGGTAGTTCATGCATGCAGTGCGTCAGGCAAGGGAGGGGAGTCATGCTAGTTCAGAATCTATCTTCCAGCTGGTAGCTGAATTCAGTTTTCTATTCTCAACTAAACTTACTCTTGGTGATTTTTTTGCCCCTTAAGAAGTAATGGAGATGAAATGGTCACATTTAATGAAGCTTAACTATCCCCTGCTAGGAATTTTTCCCAGTGCTTCACCATTCCTATGATTAGAAAGATTATCCTCATGACTAACTGAATTTGCTGCAACTTAAGTACTACTACTTGTTCTCTCTTCCGTGGGTGTGTAGCACAAGCTATTCTCTTCCTCTTTGTGGTAGCTTTCCATGAATTTCAAGATTCATGTATTCCTGCATTTTTTTGGGTTGAGCCTCCTCTATATTGTCAAACTCTCCATGCAAGTTCATGATTTCTGATAATTTTTTTCTCTTTTCCTTTGGACTTTTTCCAACTATTCCTCATCACATTGTATCATCCTCTAGTGGATTCAGTTCTGATCCCTACTACTTCTGTGTGAATGTGTGTTTTAGGAATAACTGCTAGGGAAATTTTGTCAGACCTAAGGATGGCATAAAGGAAAGGTCACACAGAACTGACAGAATTAGTTTTTATGCTGTGGTGTCCTGATGGATTCCCCCCTCTGAATAGAAAATTGTACAAAAGGAAAGTGTTGGATAGAAATGGGCAGAAACAGTGAAAAAGGAGAAGGGCATACTGATGGAAAGAGGATAAAAAAGAAACTAAAAAGGGAAAGCATTCCCTCACAGAGTGATTTAGAAGAGAACAGATTATAATCATATTATAACAGATGAGATACTGCCTCCTTAAAGAATAAAAGGCATCAGATATTAAGTAGATTTTGATCTTATCCTGGGGAAATAACGCTATACAAGCTTTAGGTGATTGAATAATTTTCCCCTATTAAACAAATGGTCCCCAAAATTGTAAACCTGAGATACAAAGAAACCAGAAAGAAATTAAACTTTATTTTTCCTTCTGTGAGAGAATGCTTTTTCCCCCGATACATATATATACAGGAAAATATAAATTCTCTCCCAGTTCATTTGAAATGCAGCTTAGATTTTCCTATAATTACATACGTAATAGGTGAATTGCACCTGGGAGAACAGGAAACCTTTTACCTGGAAACACAAATAGTGTGCTTGTTATTCCAAGAGTGGAGGATAACGGAATGATTTGTCAACTCAGCGTGCAAAAGACGTACAGATAAACGAAGTATTAAAGACACATGTTTCTTACCTTCCTAAATAACTTTAAAGCTGAACTACGTCTGGAGTTACTTTCAGTCTTCTGCGCTTCTTTTTAAACTCACTAATACTGTTCCCAATTCAGATTAATTGACTTGAATGTTTTTTTTAATGAAAATCAGAGGCCTCACTACTAATGATGAAGCTGAATGTAACAGTAATTCTCCTGAACAGGATGCTATTTGCATTATCTAATCCAGTGCAGGCACAAATGAGCAATATTACTATGGGATGGACAAAGGGTGTCTTAGATAAATAATTTGACTTTAATCTCACTGAGAAAAGACTAATTATGTGTTAGGTATACTGGCTGTATGAATTATATGCAATAATGTGGAAAAAAGTTAAGAAGTCCTAGCTGACAGCAGAATTTAATTGCAGCTCCGTAGAAAATAACAGTTTCAAAGAATGTATGTGATTTCTACATGTTTAGTATTAGCTTTTGCAGTTAATTACTGGCTTGCATTTTTTACACTTTCCCTGTCAGCCCTACAAGTTAAACCTCTATTTGCATTTCTGGCAGCACTGTCAAAGGAAAAATTTTCAGAATGCAGTGGTCTGTCAGCATTTTAACTTAACTCTCTACTGTGCTGTAAACAATCGCTCTGTTCCATTCAGTTTGATATACCAGTGGATGCTTTATATCCAGCTGCAGATGAACTTTACCATTCTATATAGAATATATCACATCTGGCATCAAAAAGTCAAACTAGTTTATGGAGCTATTGTTCCATTTCCACTATTCTTTAAAGACTGGATAGTGCTTTCATTAGCATCTCTGCTTGTTTGAAAGCCTTTTTTTTATTTTTTTGTATCTACAGCAACTCCAGTTTTCTGCTCAGCATTCTTAAGCCTGTTAGCTTCTCAAATATGGTTAGCCATGGAAAATAGGCATTTTTAATGTACTTTTGTATGTGACAATTCTTAACAAAATCCTGGACTTTCACTTTTGCAGGAATTAGTGGCTTCAGCTTTAAACCTCCAGTCCAATAAAATTATGTGCTATGTGAAACATGTTGGTGGAGCATTTGGTGCCAAGATTACCAAGCCTTCACTCTTTGCTGTAATTGCAGCAGTGGCAGCCAACAGGTAAGTTAATCTAACTAATCAAATGAAGGATTTAACTAAAACAAACCAGAGATGACATGACTGAAGTAAAAAGGAACATCAGACCTGAACCCTGCCTGGGAGGTTGGCTTGAAGACATGATCTTTCTTATCTCTTTGACAGTAAATCTTGGATTAAGACTTGAAAATTATCTGGGCTTCTGGCAATGGAATTCACTTACTATCTGATAGTCAAAAAATGGTGTTCATGCAGTTTCTCTTAGGGCTGATCTTCAGAAATCCCAGCCTTATCCAGGACTTTTCATTTAGATATTCAGTGAAAGTGTTTTTAATCCTAATAAGTAGGTGTGCTTACATCAGCCCATTGTGCCATAGTTCTCCTTTACTCTGGCTTCCTTGCCATGTCACGTGCATGCTTCATGGAGCTTGCATCTTCCTGTTGAAAAGCTGAAGGCAAGTCCCTGAAAAGATCTGTACCCCTGCCTTGTTTTTGTAGCCAAATAAAATAAAATCTGCTAAATCAACCTAAATTAATACATGGTAGGTTAATAAGAAACTCAAACATAGAATGGACTGATTTACTGCCGCCACTAGGAGTTTGGCCATATATATGTAATATCTCTGCAATCTGCATGGGTAGACTGTAACAGAAGTAGAGTTTTTAATGTTTACTTTAGGACCAGGTATGCAGTCTGTTTTGCCCTTGAAAGAAATACCAATCTGTTAATCACTGGTGGACAGCCCTAACCTTTCCTTTACCTGAATGCAGTAACTGCAAAAACTGCATGAAAGTCTATGAATTGCTTAACTAGTTTAAGCAAAACCCAATCCCTTGCAAACACCACTCATCTTAGCCAGGCAGATATAATAGGACTTAGCAAGCAATAATGTTAATCATCTTTTATAGTGCTATTCTTGATCCTGATGGAGCTCCATCAGTTTACATCAGTTAACAGTTCGGTTCCCAGTTATTTTACAGTTTTCTGTGATTGTTCCAATTTAAATACTGTGAGATAAAGCATTAAAATATAAAACCATATATAACTTTTTTAAAGAAAAAGAAATCAAAACTAAAATTAAATTTGATGCATGTTTCTGAACATATAATAAGACAAATATATGCACCATTTATTCATTTTATTCTGCTGTCTAGGTGATGAAATTATCAGGATGAAAGGTGATTACCGTATCTTCAGAAAGCAGAGTAAGCATAATCATAGTTAATATTTTGTTTAGTGATTTTATTGATCTTGTCATCCTCCTTATGGTCTCTGTTCATGCGGAAAACAGTGCTGAACAATATTTTCAGATTCTGTGTGAGTAAAAGTATAGTCAGTGTCTAGGTGGGAGAATAGCTTTGTGGGCATCTGAGGCATTCTGGTGATTTGTGGCTTTTATAAGTATTTTGCTCTTGGTTTGTGTATTCAGATCCAAACTGATGCCATCCTTTAGACAGAAATCCATGCAGGTCTTTTTTTCCAATTTGGTGGCAAAAAATCCCTTGTGTTCTGTAGTCTGAATGTCAGGCTGTATTTGTTAATTGGTTAGCTTATTTATAAAGAGCAGCTTGAACTACATGAGAGGAAAGACCTCTCATGCAATGGTTGCAGTATTACAGGTTGGATTCGTGAATGTTGGTAGAATTATAGCTGCAGATTTTCAGTGCTATCTAAATTATGGCTTTTCAAAAGATGAGTCTGAGTTTGTAAGTTCTTCACTGATAACACAATGACAGAACTGGTCACAAAAAGAAAATAATAGCTGTTTGTTCCAATTTATTTCTCTTAACAGTACACCTGTTCTTGTTAGATGCAGCTCTTACCTGCCTAAAATAGAAATACATCTGTGACCCAGATATGGCTTAGAAAATACCATAAAGGAAATACAGTATTTCCTGTCAGGTGATATTGGACATTGAAAATTCAGGACATAAAAAAATCAGATCTGTTCAATGAGGACAGAGATACAAGAGGTTTTATTAGGCAGCCTATTATGATAAATTTATTCATTAATTTCCCCTGAAACTGAAGGTTTGATTTTTTTTCTTCAGTAGTACTATTGCAATTCCTATGATTTATATGCAATTTCTTTGATTTAAAGGCAGTTTACTTACATCAGTGTAAAAAAAGGAGAGCTTTCAGGCCTCCTGAGTATAGTTGTACTCCACCTTAAAGCAATTATATCTTGTTGGTGTCTTGAGTGTCTTTCACAGCTTTCACTGTCTCTTTAAAGCAAATGGATCCATTTGAACAACTATAATCTCTTATTGCGGGTGATTGAGTACATTGTGTTGAAAGTGGACAATGCATTTACAGCACCATGTAAATTTGCTTACTGTTTAGATTAGGGAAATACACATGTACAAAGGAGATAACCTAACAGGCTTCAAAGAAGAGTTTGATGCGGAGAATCTGTGGAAATGTTGGAAAGAATGTTTGGACAAGCCTGACAACTACAGCCAGAAAGCAATGGCAGAAGAGTTGAACAAGAAAAATTACTGGAAAAAGAAAGGGATTGCCATTGCCCAAGTTTTCTGTTGGATTTAATGTGAAGTATTTTCATGAGGTAACCTCTTCAAAATGGTGCTTTTACGATCTTAGATCTCTATTTTTCTCTCCAAAACCAGGAAGCATAATCTCTACAGGCAGTAGTGAAAGAGAAAAAGAAAAAAATTCTTACTTGCTAGACTAACATAAAATATCATCCACTGAGGTATATGTACTCCCTTTCAGAAAGATCACTGTATGCAGCTGACCTCTTCATAAATGCTAACTCAGTATAAGAATATTCACCTCACAGAAACCTGGGTTTCTGATTCCCAGCGTGCTATCTTAACCCAGCAAAAAGCTAAATCATTAACTGTCAAAATGTGGAACTTGGAACCTTCCATAATCTAGTCCATAGTGAGGGAAATGACCACTCCTATAATTTAAATAGTCACAGTATCACACAGTATCACAGATTTCTAGGTTGGAAGAGAACTCAAGATCATCGAGTCCAACCTTCGACCTAACACTAAGTACTCCACTAAACCATATCGCTAAGCTCTACATCTAAACGTCTTTTAAAGACCTCCAGGGATGGTGACTCCACCACCTCCCTGGGCAGCCCGTTCCAATGCTTAATAACCCTTTCGGTAAAGAAGTACTTCCTAACATCCAACCTAAAACTCCCCTGGCACAACTTTAGCCCATTCCCCCTCGTCCTGTCACCAGGCACGCGGGAGAACAGACCAACCCCCACCTCTCTACAGCCTCCTTTCAGGTAACTGTAGAGAGCGATAAGGTCGCCCCTGAGCCTCCTCTTCTCCAGGCTGAACAAGCCCAGCTCCCTCAGCCGCTCCTCGTAAGACTTGTTCTCCAGACCCCTCACCAGCTTGGTCGCCCTTCTCTGGACTCGCTCGAGCACGTCCATGTCCTTCCTGTAGTGAGGGGCCCAAAACTGAACACAGTACTCGAGGTGCGGCCTCACCAGAGCCGAGTACAGGGGCACAATCACTTCCCTAGTCTCTGCTATGTAATAAGTTAAACCCTGCTACTGGAATTTCTTACTGCTCAAGATAATCTTTTTCTGGGAAAATTTTTCAAGGCTTTGGTAGTTTTTTAAGTTTGTTATTGTTTGTTTGTTTGATTTTGTTATTTTTAATTCATGCCTTGAACCAAAAATTCTTTCAAATTGGTTTCAGGTTCAAACAAATACTATAATTTGTTTATGAAGAACAAATGCATGAAAAAGTAAATCCACGTGGTTCATAGCTCAATTTCTTTGTTGCATCTCTTGATTATTTCTGGACAAATTCATAGATGAAGAGATCAGAGAGAGATTCATATATTTCATTCAACAATGTTCTCATGGTAAATAAACATTGAATGTAGGGATCACAATTCACTTGATACAGAAGATCAATAAAAGGCATAAATTACAGTTACAGTTCACAACTCTTCAAAATAAAGCTCAGGCATTGTGCTGACTTTCCAAAATCTAGATCTAAATCTTAGAGAATAGATTTATTGTTTACTCTGGTCTCTGTGAGGTGAGACTGCCTGACATCAGCAAAATGTTACCTGATTGCAAATGTCACAATTTGGCACCAACAAGATCACATGACCATTATTTCTCAATGTAAAATTACTTAAAAAAAAAATAAAAAATGTTTCAGAGGCACTGTATTTCACAACACCTCTTGGGCTCCCGTGTTTGCTCTCTGAGTGTCGGGATCTGATTGCACACTGCACCAAAATGTCTCATTATAGAATCTCTAATTCTCTTTCATATCCACTTGTTCCTTCATGGGTTTGGGTTGCTTATAGGGGATTGATTTCTTTCATCACCATTCCTTTGGAAGTTATTTGTTCCTGCTTTTACCCGTGAATGAAAGTTCATTACTTCCATTTCCTTCTGCTTTTTGCATTTCCCCTATTTAAGATAGCTATTTACTGGCACAGGGCTGCATCAAAGTACAAACAGAAAGTGAATCAGGTTCTAAGCTTCTTGACAGCCTACAAGAGAGAATGGAAAAGGAGTTGTCATTGCTCCATCAAAATTATATACTGTGAACATCAGTTTTATTACTTCCCTGTGTGGATACATGCAAACAAAAAAGGTTAGGAGTAATCCCTTGGTTTCAAAAGGCAACGCTACACTACAATTCTGCTACTCTGTTTTAAAAGAAAAGTTCTGTAGATGTTCATATTAGGAGATAACTTGTCATCTGTCCAAAATGCCTTTGAACCAAGTTCAAAGTCTGCTCTGTTCTTCTCTTACTGAGGACGAGCAGGGAATAGTATCTGGGGTTGCAAATATATTACAACTAGAGACAGCATGTATGTGGTCACCCAACTTAAGAAGAAGAAAGATGTGCTTTTCTGTTATTTGAATGAATTACTGTGATCCTTGCAGAACTCATGTTAATAACTACTAGCTCATTTAGAGTCCACCTAGAGTAGTGAAATTTGTTATTGTCAGACTACTGGAGAATTTCCACTCGCTCTTAATATACTAATTCTTGCAAAATAAATCTCTTCGCCTTGTTCTTTTTCTTATGCACCTTTGTTCAGTGTGGTAAGAAAATCACTATGTTTCTGTGTCTTCTCTTTAGGCTATATATATATAGATAGATAGATAGATAGATGGGTCTGTACTAGTCATTCATGTTGGAATTGAACTGCATCTAGAAATTCACACTAAGATGTTAACAGGTTAGTTAGTTACCATCTGAGAGTAAAAAAAAATACAACAAGAAAGATAACAGCCAAAAAGATGAACGGTACTAAGAAGTGCAACAGAAAAATTCTATAGGTATAAGAAAGCCAAGTTTAATGTTGGATAGTTACTTTTGAGTTACTGATGAAAACAAAACTTGGGAAAAATATAAGCTATAAACAAAGTGATCTTTCAAGGTCTGGATATGAGCTGAACATCTTCATGGGATCCATCACTGATATTAGGATAGCTAAGGCACAGACAATATATGCCAAAAGGATCCAACATTTTTTTTGCAGAGGGAGACGAAGTGCTGAAAATTTAACTTTGTAGTATATACGACACTGATGATAACAGCAGACCATTTTTATGCATTCTGGTGTAAATAGTGACAAACAAAACCGTATGCTAAATAGATAATTTTGGAGCTAAAATGAGACCATTCCTTCAAAACAAGCTGAATATTAGAACACTGTGAAAAACAGTGAAGTGGGAACACAAACTAACAAAGCCATTTCAAATGAGCTAGAAAGGAAAACATAAACATAAGATTTGAAAATCCATGAGGAAGAGCAATTAACTGTTCTTAAAACCTGATTGAAAAATTTCTGTATGCAACTAAAACCTGATCTAAGAGACTAAGATACTAACTCATTAATGGCAAAACACATAGTATTGCATTGTGTTATTTTATCCTATCTTCTAATATCTGAATTTAATAATTATTTGATTTACAGAATAATTGCTAAGGAAGACTTCAGCATTGTCCTACTTGTAGTTTTACTGTTGAATTAAATTAGGTCTTTTCTCTGTGCACATATATACAGAGAGATGAATGGCAATGCTTTTTTTTTTCCAGCCTGAAACTACCACTTGAAAGTGTGACTAGATATCTTTTTGTTTACTTTTTTTTAAAGATTGCCAGTTGTGAACTGAAGATTCCACTGTCATATACACACTTCTGCAAAACAAGCACAACAACTGTATCTAATGGCAAATATACAGCAGGATCAGTTGGAACAGAAGTCAATGCAAGCGAAGTAGAGGTTAGACTTATTACCATTTTTTCACACGATCATCTGTTCTGTTAAATAATGAATTCCCCTCTAAGGTTTTGTAACTTCATTTTTTATTTTTGAGCAGCTTTCAAAAAGCACCAACTCCTTTATATCAAAGTCTTTCTTGATAGCTTTTTTTTTATGCACAGTTTAAAGTAAGGTAAATTATAGAACACAGTTAAAAAGGGTTGCTTTTTTCTTCTTTACTGTATCGGTTCTACAATTTTTTTCTTTTTAGTTTGAAGTTAAAGAAATGTATGGATCTATCTTCACTTTATTCTGAGCATTTAAACAAAATTAAAATGAAAATTTAGCATAAGTTATATTTCAGGTACTTTTTAATAATCAAACTGAAATGCTCTTATCCACTTGAATGCTTTAGGACCAATTATACTTTCATTTATTTCAGAAGAAAATCATTCAAACCAGTGGCTTTCTATCTAGTAAATCAAAATAGGAAGGGAATTAGGCCCTTTGTCATATTTTTTTTATGGTTTCCATGATTGCCTAGTGTATGAACATTTCAGTTAGGCTAGAACAGATGCCAATGCAAGTATTTGCAAAAAGTGCTGCTTTGTAGCTGGCAGTTAGCAGAGGAAAGGTATTGCAACTAAACGAAGAGTGTAATGGCATTCAGAATGAATTTGATAACCCAAGTCAGCCTTTCTTTGAGTTGTTACCAAGTAAGGGTAAAACAGAACATGTTGAAAGAATATTTAACAAATTCACTAAGAAAGAGCTTGTATTGCTTTGAAAACAGCAGGTAGATTTGGTTTTGTGGTGCCTAGCTTTCTTCCTATTGAGGGTGCTTGTCAAATCCTTTGGAAGTGCTTGGTACAAGCACGATCATCAGCAGTTGCAGAGCAAGTCCTTTTCAGCATAGATACAAACTTTGTGGAAAATTTAGGGTTTATTTATTTTACAAGTAGCTAGAGCCTCTATTGTGAGGCTGCATAGTATACTTACCCCCTCTCCCCCAGGCTTGTAAGGTAGTCATGTACCTATGGAGACTTGTAGAAAAGGTGGAGGATATGCCTGAGGTGCATCAAGTTCTAAGACCGATGCAGATGGTTAATCAAAGCCAGTTTTCTCAAGCCTTGTAAGAAACAGTTGAAGCATTTTACCTTTTGAAAACAAAAGAACATAATCCTCAGCCTAAGGCACACACCAGATGTGTAATTTTTTCATAGTTAAACTATGTTTAAATTATGACAAAATTACAATCAACTGAAAATGGGCCTGTACTGAAAAATGCTGGAAAAGTCTAGTAGGTGGTGTGTGCTACCTGTGCTATCTATAAACAACCCAAGGAAAGAGTACTCAATTCATGTGCATCTTTTTTTTTAAAAGTGCTACAAATGCTGTCCAGTGTGCAACCCAATGTGAGTATGTGTATATAAGAATACTAAGTGATGAAGTCCGTGTTTTGAAAGAAATAATGTTGCAAAGATCCTGGATTCAGAGTTAAAGAATGTTTTTGTAAATAAATGTGCTTGTAATGAGGAAAAAAAGCACAGAAAGTGGAATATATGTAAATGTGCCTTGGCATACGATTAGGAAAATTGTTTTGTGTCTCTTATATTACATAGCACTGATAGACACCACTGCTTCCCAGTCTCTGAGAATGGCACCTTTCCTGGAGCAATTCCTCCTTCTCAGACAGTCTGTACCTCTTACAGTTCCTTGCTTTTGCCCTTGGTAGTGGTATCTTCAGGAAGTTTCTGGTTCTTAGGTATCCTTACGCTGCACTTGCAGGAGGCCAGCAGTGCCTTCCAAGGATACTCCAGGTTGCTAGGCCCAGTTCCCCAGCTGGCAGGCATTCTCTTCTGCCAGGCTTTTAGAAGACTTTTGCTGTCAGCCTTTTTCCCAGTTGGGCCAGGTCACCTTTGTGGCTGCTCCCATCCCCAACAGTTTCCCATTCCCATGATGACTTATCCCCCAAATGACTTCTCATCCCCAAGTCTTAATTGGAGACCCGCCACCCACAGCTGTTCCCCATCAAGAGCAGACATCCCCAAACCAATTTGCGGCATGGGCAGCAGGAGAGGTCTGTGTTCAGTCCCCCCCCTGCTGACTGATGCAGGAATAAGTGCAGGCAGAGGCCTGCACTTAGAAGACTCAGCTCTAACCACAAAGTCCAGGCTGAAGAAGGAACACGGGGCCCCAAGTAGAACTTAATTAAGTTAGCTGAGTTTATAAAAGATCAAAACTGCTGAAGCAGTTAAACAATGACTGAGCATGTGCAAAATGGAAAGGCGAGAAGTACAAGATGAAGAAAACTATGAGCCTTCAGCAGAAAGCCCCCAAAGTGCGACCACCAGAGGTTACTGTGCCTACGACAGTAGGAGGGACAATATGATAATTAGGTCTGAGAAACCATTAACATAAATCCTGCCCCTTTCTTGTGAATTGCATGAATATGCATATCACTGTACCATAAATAAGTACTCCTTGTCTTGCTTAGGTGTACGTGTTCGGCGGAATTATCCCCCACATACCCATCGCTGTTAATAAAGAATACCTGCTTTCTAATTCTCCAAAACGAGTCTTGGAAAGTTACATTGCTTTTTGTGTTGCACCATTGATATGGGCACAGTAAGAAACTAAGGAACAACTTATCACCTGGGAAAGTGGAAATCGGCCAAAGACAGTGGAAACATGCATAAAAAATCTAGGATTGTTTAGAAATAATCAGGAAGTCATGCTGCGGAGGGGCTGCGCTCCCTGCACCTGGGCGAGATGCTGTGGGACCGGTAGCTGGAGGCGCTCCTCTGCTGCTGCACAATAACTCCATCCAGTGCTACAGGCTGGGAGATGGGTGGCTGGAAAGCTGCCTGGCAGAGAAGGACCTGGGATTATTGGTTGATAGGCAGCTGAATATGAGCCAGCAGTGTGCTCAGGTGGCCAAGAAGGCCAACAGCGCCCTGGCTTGCATCAGAAACAGTGTGGCCAGCAGGTCTAGGGAAGTGATTGTGCCCCTGTACTCGGCTCTGGTGAGGCCGCACCTCGAGTACTGTGTTCAGTTTTGGGCCCCTCACTACAAGAAGGACATCAAGGCCCTGGAGCGTGCCCAGAGAAGGGCAACAAAGCTCGTGAGGGGTCTGGAGAACAAGTCTTACAAGGAGCAGCTGAGGGAACTGGGGTTGTTTAGCCTGGAGAAGAGGAGGCTCAGGGGAGACCTTATCGCTCTCTACAGGTACCTGAAAGGAGGCTGCAGCAAGGTGGGGATTGGTCTATTCTCCCACGTGCCCGGTGATAGGACGAGGGGGAATGGGTAAAGTTGCACCAGGGGAGGTTTAGGTTGGATATTAGGAAGAACTTCTTTACTGAAAGGGTTGTTGTTGTTAGGTGTTGGAATGGTCCGCCCAGGGAAGTGGTTGAGTCACCATCCCTGGAGGTCTTTAAAAGACGTTTAGATGTAGCACTTAGTGATATGGTTTAGTGGAGGACTTGTTCGTGTTAGGTCATAGGTTGGACTAGGTGATCTTGGAGGTCTCTTCCAACCTAAATGATTCTATGATTCTGTGAAGCATCTAGATCCTATCTGAAGAGACAATCCTAATGGCAAATGGGAAGACTGGGTGAATCTCTCTCTCTTTTTCTTACTATTAAATTGTGATGAAACCATGGGTGTAATGTGAAACCTGCCATTGTTCCAGAAGGAGGAAGGGGCTTCCCTGCCTGAAGTAAACTGGAAGAGAAGAGGAAGAAATAGTGGAAAAACAAGTAGTGCAACACAATGTCTTAGTAAATCTGGCCAGCTTTAGAGAGCGCCTTTTGCAACGTGTCCCTTCCTAAGGGCCTGTCCAGGGCACAAGGAAATGTAAAGCTTTCACTTAGGCCTCCATTTTCTTTAAATGATTTTTTAAAGTTTTATTTTTTCTTCAAATGTGATAAAAAATATCAAAACAAATTTTTAATTTTCTTTCTTTAATAATGAGTATACTTCTTAAAGATCAGTGAAGCTCACAAGCGGAGCATCAGCCTTTCAGCTACAGGCTATTTCAAGAAAAGACAGTTGTTAATCTTTTGATCTCTTGTCATCAGAGGTGCCACTTTGTCAATATGTTGCAGGAAGTATAAAACTGTTTCTATTCAACCTTTTCAAGGTCATATAAGATGCAGCACACAAACGGATCCAACAGACCTCATTTGGAAATGCCTTGTAGGATTAGGACCCTGAACCTCCTTGTGACTTTTTCCTGATCAGTTTACTCTACCCCAGAATTGCTGACTGAGGGCTAACTCTTAGCTAGCTGCAGGGCACTGTTGACTTCAGCTGTATTAAGAAATTCAAATATTGTGGAAAAAATGGACAAGGACATGTCTCTTATATCCTTGTATTATAGATTCAACTAGCTACATCTGCAGACAAACTGAATAGTGACAAAAGCAGTGTCACTCACTAATAGTTTGTAAATGAGAAAGTAGTGTTGAACTCAGAAATGCACAAAGTATGTCATTTCTTTGCAGAGTCAAAAGAAACACTCCTAAGAATATGACCTAAATGCAAAAGCCTTTCTTATCCTGTTTATTTATCCTACTACAGGCTCATCCTTGTATACTTGCCCTTTGCCTAATTGTTTATGTTCATTTTGCACATTCAAGGATTGCCAAATCTGTCAAATCACTCTTTCTTAGCAGTTAAATGCTATGTTCATCTTGCACCAGTGTTTACCTCACTACTGTGATAGCCCAGAGGTCTACTCATTAGCTATTCCTTCCTACTTTAGGTTGTCCTGTGGTATTCTCTTCATAGCCAACCTATCAGCTATTTGTGTCTGACAGGTTTTTCATCTAAAATAAATTTAATTAGCTATCTGCAAATCTTTATAAGAAAATATTAGACTGAGTAGACTATTTATGTGGTAGTCCCTGGGCAAATATCCTCTCATTGGCGTTCCTGTGACCAATAAGCTTTAATCCAGTGGATTTCACTCAACTCTTTTTTGCCAAAGCAAATCATAGGCTACTGCACTAGTTACAGTGAGTTTATCCAGGAATAAGGAAGAGTAGAACTTGAGCCAATGAAAATATTTGTGTAAGTCAGATGAGGACAGCTTGGTCCTATTTTTGTCTACGTTGGCTAACTTCTACTTTTGAAGGAAAGTTCATGTGTAATCTTAAAAAGTCCTGTTCTCTCTACATATATATTTATGTTCTGAAATGACTAAAATGACTTTTGTAAAAGTATACCTCTTTCTTTGTGTGGATTGAAGGGGCCTTTATTCAGGGAGTTGGTCTTTATACATCAGAAGAAATCTACATTTCCCCAGCTCACTCTTGGCCAAGATACATATAAAATCCCTACCATCTGTGACATTCCTGAGCAGTTCTGCGTCTATTTAATTCCAAATTCACACAACTGAATTGCTATCTATTCATCCAAGGTAAACATGCCAAACTCACTGTTTTCAAGCTCACCAGGTGTTTCTGCTGCAAAACCTTAAGTGGCTGTAGGGTATGGTAGACATTTTTTTCCCCAAAGTTATTCCAGTTTCAGCTGTGGAACAAATTGTACTTAAATGGTGAAACACTGTTGTTCTGAGATTATGGACTAACTTTCTTCCCGTGATTTATTGGCATTAGAGTAGCACTTAAAAGCCCTAACCAAAATTGAAACCTTTTTGTACTTAGCTGCTGTGCTATGCATTGAAAATGAGAGTCCATGCAGAAGAGTTTAAACTGCCTGATAGGAAAAAGGATGGAAGGAGGAAATCCTATGATCCTTTTCAAAGGTGGAGAAGTCAATGAGATGAATGAGAGATTATGTGACTTTCTAGAATCACACAGAAAACCTACAGGAAGAGAGCCTAGTTCTTCCACTAGCCATGGCAGAGCACCAATCTTTGTGTTTTAAGGGTATGTTATTCTCTGAGGAGGCACCCAATTTGTAGCCTCAAAGCAAAAGCAAAAACTTAAGGACCTCAAAATTAAAGGTGAATTAGAGGGGTGTGTAGGCCTCCAGCTACTAAAAGACGAGAATTGCCACTGTTACAGCTTTGAATCTAGAGTAAGTATGATAAAGTAATGGGAATTTCCAGAAGAAAGTCCACTCCAATTGCTTACATCCTTACCTGATATAAATGAATAAAAAAACCCTCTTCTACATGAAGAAAATATATAGAAAAAGGACACATTTATTTTCAGACTTGGATGGCACAAACTTCATCCAGCAAGAGGGGCTAGGAGAGGCTTTCTTCCTCAGTTTGATTACTTTGATACAGAAAAAGTAGTTTGTGAGAAGTCATGAGTTATTTCATGGCTTTATAATGTGACAATTGTAGTCTCAGCATACAGCTTTTTTGATAGTGTAGCTACACTGTGAATTTTAAAATGGTTCCCACCAGGCAAATCCAGCCTTGATGTTTTTCTGATTTGAACATTTTCAGAGATGCAAGAAAAGATGTTGAATCTGGATGTGCTGGACTTTGCCAAATACTGAGCTGATGTGATTCAGTGTAATTCAGATAACTATGGTGGAGATGTGATAGATTAACTCTGTCCAGAGTTTTTGAGCCTGTCTTCTAACAGGGCATGGGCGAAGCTGGACTCTTCCTGGGCAGCTCATTGTTTTTTGCAAGATGTGATGCAGTGGCTGTTGTACGGAAAGCAAGAGGACTGCCCATGGACTTCAAACGGAGCAGCCCCTTGACCATTGAGCGGATTCGGATGGCCTGTGATGATGTCTTTACTGAGATGGTAACAGAGGTATTCACTGTACAGGCCTAAACTCTCCAGCTCCCTTCATATAAGCTCATTCTCTGTGTCATCATTATTATCAAAAAAAAAAAAAAAGAGGCTAGCAATGATTCTTCTCATTTTACAATCTACTTCCAGCTAGGTTTATGACAGCCCTCAACCTTGACCTTTGGGTCATGCTCTCTCTTCTGTGTTTTCTGGAATGAAGTGGACACTGAAATGATGAGGCCTAGGTAGGACAATGGCTTTTAGGTACTCCAAACTGTTTACATGCTTTTACTAAGGCAGAAAATAAGCATTTTGCATGTTATATCAGGTACCGTAATTACTTTGTAGATTTGATGTGTAGGTTTGAGAACTGTACAGCTCCCCAGTTTGAACAGCAATACAATGCCAGCTCCAGCTGATTTTGACAGACCCTCATCTTCTAGTATCTTCTTTCTCATACAGATGAAGTAAGGACCCACAATGGTACACTTCTATGGAAATTTTCTCCACAGTCACTGAAGTTATTTGGATAGCCATCTGTGTACTCTGCCTCTGCTTTCTTTCTAAAGTAGTACCTTTTTGTTCTTGTATCTTGTCCTTTTCTCGCTAGGATTTGGCAGGACAGAACAGTAGCTGCTGGAGAGTACCTCCTTTTTGTGAGACTTTGAGGTAGTAGCCAACTTTCATCCCTCTGTCTGTCCAACCCAATGATGATCATTCAAAAGAGTTTCTTCACAAAGGAGGGGAAGATGGGAATGATCAAATTTTTTACTGACTTACTAGCTTTAGGCCACTTCAACTGGTTTTCCACTGCACTCATCCTTTTGGCATTCTAAAAGTGGATACATCTGGTGTTGCTTAATTGTCACTTGCCCAAAATTTCTGGTTATTTAGAAGCCAAAGGAAAAAAAATAAAAATAAAAAAAAATGAAAGGAGTAAAGCATGGGAGAAATTATCAGACAGATACATAGCAAGGTTTTAGCAGCCTTTCCCGACACAATCCATGTCCAGTCAGAAGCGAACTAGACGAATGAACTCTGTGGTATAGAAAATAGGAAACACCAGACCAAACTGTGACAAGATACTTTAATTAATCTTTCAACTTAAATCATTCCCCTACTGAGAACATATTTAGTGTTGCTGTGTTTTGACCCAACTTATTTTTGGTAGAGCTGACGAGCCAGAAGGCTGTAGCCTGTGCTAAACAAGAGGGACACCCTTCTGGCATAAAGTTGGAACACAGGACTGCACAGAAACTACTTTCAGATGTTCTCTGGGTATCTGAAAATCTTCTGGTACTCAAGAAAGCTATTTCCAGTACTGTTTTCAAGTTAAAAAGTGGTACCATACAGTACAATATTTCACTTTTATAAAAATAAAAAAAATCAAACCCTCTTTGGAAACCTAATCAAAAAGCCCTTGGAGTTGAGTTTGAGCAACAGTGTTTTACCACAGGCTGAAAATTTCTCTATGAAAAGGGACTGAAGTTGGCTCAGGCAAACCTGCAGGCACTCTTCCAGTGGCAGCTAGCTAAAGACATCCTGACCTCAACATTACTGGAGGTTGGGGCTGTGAATTCCATACCATCCACTTTTGCTTCTTTCTGTGCACAATATCCCTTGATCAAGTTTTTCACAGTGATAGAATTTCTCATATTAATAGAAGTCATAATCAAAATCAAGTACCTTTGTTGTCTAGGTGTTGTGCAAATACTTGGAGTTTAAATGAAAGTGCCAGTTTTTATCCTGTCAAAAGGAGCTGATATTTCATCTCCAGAAATGCCCTCAGAAATGTAGGATTTCCTTGCAGACATCATGGCCTTTACAATTTAATGCAGTCCCATCAAACCATGTTGCACAATGGAGCCTCATATGTCAGTTCCTCCTATAAGAAATCTGAAACTTTCAGGCTGTAAGCTCACCTGTACTATAGAGATATGTTAATTAACTGTTGAAATACAAGTATGCCACAGTCAACTACAGGTAAGTTGGTTGATTTCACAACCCTTAATAACATGAGAAAGTATAGATTTGTTCATGCAATGCCATTTAAATGGTTGAAAAGGAAGCATGCATTTGTCAGTTAGAGAAAGTTTTCTTTCCACTTAGCAAAATTATGTTTTATTTACATTTTCTTTCAGATTCCAAAAGATAAACCTGGAACCCGGTAAGCCATGGGCCAATGATACATATGCTAATGTTGCTTTTCTAAGTATGAAATAACCAGGTGATTCCTTCAGCCACTTACTGACTGAAAGCATTTCTGCAAGAAAGAAGTAGAACTGTAATACTTAACACCCCATCACCACTGTATTTGTAGAACAAGATACAAGCTCTAGTTCTGCTGTGCTGCCAAGTAAGATACCTCTAATTCTGAAACATGTATTTCTCTCTAAACTGAACTACTCCTTGCTATACTGGAATAATTCTGATGTTACTGTGAACTTTGAAGAATTTGCATGCGGTTTTGAAAATATCTGGAACACACAGCAGATCACAAATAGTACCATCTTGCCACTTCTGCATCCAGTTTGAAATTCACATCTGTTATTATCTATTCTTTCTGTTCTTCTAGTACATGAAAATCCCAAAGATGAGAAGTAAACACTGTACAAATTGGTGATGGTCAATGTATCAATATTACAGTAGATCAGAGATCCTAAGAGTACATATTGCTAAATTTTTTCTGGAAAATGATATGTTATTACTACCATAGTAACCATAGTTAATAGTCTCGTATTGCTTTTTGCTTCCTGGCAGTCCATCTCAGACCTGCTCTGTACCGTGAGATCTCTCTGAAACACTATGAATTTTGACCTCTCTCAGAGCTGGAATAACATTACTGCTGTCTACTCACTGCAGTGTCAGTGCTCAGTCCTCCTCTCCTTTGCCTTACCCACAGTTTTGCTCCTTCTGTACAGTGAAATGGTGAAGTGGGATACAGCTGATGCATTCACTTGTAGGGGAAGAGAGGGCACCAGGTACAGGAGGTGTTGTCTACCTACCTAAATGAAATATTTCATTTTGAAATGGGGTTGCCCATTGCAATGATAAGCAGGTGTGTGTAGCAGACATGCAGCAGGTGACTGAGAGGAAAAAGCTGGAGGGGAGTAGGGCTCAGAGGAAGCAATGACAGTAGAACAGTTTGACATGAAAAACAGATTTATTGTCTCATTGTTTAACTCAGCTGTGCCAAACAATGTGTTACTGGCACTCTGAAATACGTCATTTTGAAAAGGAGGTTTTAAAGCGATGCAGTGGTAAGCTACACGAATCTTGATGGAGTATGTCCTCATAAGGAAAGGAGATTGAGAAGCAAGTGTAAAGATGTTTCAGAGAGAACAAAGGAGATGTCTGGGCAGGGCTGAGCTGACCCAGGATAGGTATCCATACAAATGTATATTTTGCTTTCACATTTGATAATTCAAAGTAATAAAAGTAATAGTAGTAATGCATTTAACAATATCATTGTTTACCCAAAACACTAACATAACTCTGTAGGAAATCTACAGGTATTGTATTAGTTCAGATCCTGCTCTCAGTTACATAAACATAAACCTCTAGGCTAACTTCATTTACTTTTATGGTGAGACTGCAGGCTTAAGTTAGCACACTGTAGAAGAGTGTAACCTGCACGCAGCATCAAATACACCATTTAAGTCTGTAGTGGTACAAGTTTTTATTCCTTTACAAATAAAATAATATTGCAAGTAATGAGAAAATGGATTGCATATGTTGGTAAAGTTTTCCTTTTAATTTCTCTTCATAAATGGAGACAATACATCTTAAAAAAAAAAAAAAAAGCTCAACTGGCAATATGCTTTGCAATTTCATAATCTGAAAGACTTTAGTTTCTGCAGTCAGGTCTTGAATATGTCTTTGTGCTCCTGTCCTTAAAATGAGATATTCATAGTCTGTGACTTATCATCTTGGCTTTTCATTTAATTGTAATTTAGACAAATGCTCTCATTTTAGAATGAGTACTAAAGCAATCAGTGCCTTGGGATAAAATGAGTGAAAACTGCTTGCGAATATTAAGGCGAAAATCCTACCTCTGAATGACATCTCACCCAGGGTATTTTAAAATGTGATATTTTGGGGATTTCATTGGGCTGTTAACTGGAATTTGCATAAATATGTCTGTCTTCAATAAAAGCATACTTGTAGGGCACTGTCCTGCTATTTGTGACACTGTTCTTTAACCAATTCTGTTTCAAGGAAAAAATAGCAATGAAAATGGTGTGAGATGAAATCTGGCTCCTATTGACGGTAAAAATGGCCAGTGTTTGGACTTAACATTCAAAATGTGTGACTTGATGAGCATGGTGTTTTTCCATTAATCTGTTGCAGTAATGAATTTCATAGCAACAGACGTATTCAGGAGGCTTTGTAGCACTTTTGTCCTACATCTATAAATAAAATTCTCTTTTCAAAAATCAAAGTACCAAACATACTTAAAAGATACTATTTGCAGAGTATTTGCTCAGGTTGTGTGATAAAAGCCTTGTCACCACAACCAACAAGGAGCCCAGAGGCATGAGGACAGGCAGGGGAACCCCGAACACCCTGTTGGAGAAAGGAGGCCCCTACCCTGGCTATTCTTGAGGTTGTCACAGGGAGGTTATTACCCCCATGGGCCACAGGGATGCCCAGTGTGGTGACTCTGCAGGAGAGGCTGTCCAGAACATTGCCCAGACCTGGGAGGGTTACAGCGTAACACAGTGTGGGATTTAATATGGGACGCAGGGAAAAGCACTGGGGATATGTACAAAACTTACAGTGGTGTGATTATGGGAGGATTCAAAGGCAGGGTAAGAGACTCAAGGTTGTTTAGGGAGGAAAAAGCATAGGAAGAGTAGGTAAAACAGGCTGATATGAGTAAACAGGCCAGCACACTTGTCTGGTTGTACCCTGTGCCTGATCAGCACAGTCTGTCTTTAATTAAACTCCATGCCTAAGCATTTTTTTGGGTGAGGCTCTCATCATTTTGCATACCTGTATGTGTGTCTGGAGGTCTAAGTGCCAGAAACTGAAATCAGACCAACAGGAGTACATGTGGTACCAACAACTGGAGCGAGCAAGGGTACATCTACCAGTGTTATCACTAGCAAATATTGAGCTGGATTGACCAGCTGCCTGAGTGGAATCCATAGTGCATGGGTGTGCATGGCAGTGTGCGTGGGGAGGTCTGTGTACCAGCAACTGGCATGGGGCCGTGGGCCTTGGGGGCTTGTTTGTCCAGGTGCCACCAATCTGGGAATCTAGATCTGGGAATGGATAGACGTGTCTAATGCCAGCTACTGGAGGGGTCTGTGTTGTATACCCTGAGTGTATTTGTCTTGTAGAATGAACAAAATATTGATTTTGCTTTTTACAAGTTTTATCCTAGTTTTTACCTGTGAGGGTAGTGTAAATAAATGAATGTTGGGTTGGGTGACAGTGCAATGCCTGTAGTCCAGGCAAAAACAGACAGCAGAAGGTAAGTAGCCTTGCTGAAGATACAGCCTGAATTTAAGGTAATCAACTGGATAAAGTAACAGGATTAAATGCAAGTTAGCCAGTTCTGCTTGGATGAAAGAATGTCACAGATAAAAGCCAAGATTATTATTTTCCAGGCTTTAGGTGTAATTGCTACCTCTTATATGAATAGGTAAAGAATTTGTTTTCCTAAACGTAGATATATGCCAGAATATGGTTTTCAAAGGTCACTTAGTGTGTAAGAGCACAAAAGGATGATACATCTCCTTGCTTTCTTCTGAATATTTTCAGTGTAGCTGGGAGGTGTGACAGCCTCCTTGCTGGGCCAGATGAGACATGTAAGATTCACAGCCAAGGAAATGTTTTTTTGGGATAAAAAAAAGAAAGGGGGCTAGCAACAACATTAATTAAAGATATGGCTGTGCAGGTGATCCCACGTTCCCTTCATAGAGCATAATGACTTGCTCTGTTTATACGCCTGGCAACTTAACAGTTCAAGAGTTTTAGCCAGGAGAACATTATACATTACACGTGGTGGAAGGTTGGCAGCTGTGTGAGGTGTAGAGGGAAACTTGTGATCTCTGGGTTAGTTCACTGGTTCACCATTTTGAGGAACAAACAAATGAGTGACAGTTGCTTCTTCTGTCCTGCATCAACATGGACAGCATGTTGCATGCTGTTAGATTCAGCCTTGCAGACATCTCCAGTTAAGTGTTGCTGCATGTGTTTAGCAGCATATGATTTTTAACCTTATATTAACATACTGGTTTTGTTTATGCTGTCTTCTAATACACAGACTGGTCTACAGACTGAAGATAAGAAGGAAGACAAGGCCTGCAGTCCTGGAACTCAGAAACCTGGTTTGAAGTCATATGTGTGAGTAGCTTTTAACCCATAATTTTGTCTATCTAGACTGGAATACGTGGACTTTTTATAAGGTGATATTATAATCAGGATCTGAGGAAAGAAGAAATTATGACATATATGACATGTAATAGTAAATTTAGGAACTAATAGTGCAGCAGGTATTGAATTGACATAGGTGTAAGTGTGCCTTTTTGGAATAGTCTGCTCTTTTTATATATATACTTACACACTGTATATAGATTTGTACGGCACCTATTGCTAATGTTAATCAAGATCCTGATAAAGAACTGAAGTTCTGGGCATGAACTTAACACAGTAATCATTAACATTTCTGATTTTCTTATCACTCTAATATACGCATTGAGTAAATTGTACAAAACAGCTTGTCACATCTGAAACTGGAATATTTAATCCATCTGAAATTAAGGCTAGCAGATTTTCTGCCTGCTACTCTCTATTTGGATGATCAAGAATAATGGCTTGACATAAGCTTTGTATAAAGCTGTTTTACCAGTCTGATTTTTCTAAGCTTTAATCAATTATAAGACATCAGCCCCTCCACAGTCAGTTTACCTTGGCAGGGAGCTTTGCAGCTTTTAACGAATAATCAGGTGAGTGGGAAAGAAGATACTATGACTGATATTTTTCCTTTCAAAAGCCACATTTCTGCTCAAGTAATTCTGAGTGAAATCTTACAAATATTGAAATCTGCCACAACCCTCCCTGTGCTATTAATAGGGCCCTATTTTCAGCCTCAATGTCTTAACTACTGTGCTGGTATCTCATTAGTTATTCTCATTACTGCTGTTTGCCTGATTGGGCAGGCTTCCCGTTTTTACACGTTTGATCAATTTGCTGCTGAATATGTAAAGCCTGCCTCAGCGAAGACCAAAACAAATTACATAACTTTTCTAGCAGCTTGGAAAAGAGACTGCGTGTTAGTGCTGCTAGATTTATGAAATGCACCCGTCGCACCGCTGGTAAACAGCTCTCCCTGCACGTTCTGGGGGCAAATAAACAGCTCCTTGCCTGGCCATCAACTTTTACGGGAACAGTCGAGCGCTCGGACAGCGGCTGCTGTGTGCCGCCGGCCTACTGCCGTTTTTTTTAGGGCGGCTTTGCAGGGTAGCCTCTTCCAGCGCCGCGGCTGCTGTGGAGGCTACCCGCTGTACGGGGGCGCCCTGCCCAGCTCTGGTGGCCGGCTCCTGCGGCTGTGCCGGGCCTTGCCCGCCCGCCAGGGGGCGCTGCCCCGCGCTGCTCGCCTGGTCCCCACCTGCTGCGCCGTTCCACTCGCCGCGCTGTCGTGGAGAGGCCGCAGCAGGCGCCTGCCCGCGTGTGACGCGAATCACGAGGGCGGGGGGAGCGGGCGCGCTTACTGCCGGCCGGGGCAGGGGGGGCGCGGGCAGCCCCGCTCAGCGGGAAGGGGGCGCCGCGGGCCGGGCGGCGTTAGGCGGCGGCGGCTCCGCAGCGCGGGGCCGGCCGCTGGGGGCAGGCGGCCCCCGTCCTTGTCCCTGCCGCCCACCCGGACCGCCCCGTGCCGCCGCCCTCTGCGGCGCTGCGCCATGGTCCGGCCCGGGCGGGGCGCGCCCCTCCCCCGCCTTTCGCGTCGGTTCCGCCCGCAGGGTTCCAGCCGCCGCCGCCGCTGCTCCTCGCCGCAGCTCCGCTCCGGGCCGCTCGGGCGTTTTCTCTCTGCCTTAAAGTCGGTGAGGAGCCGGCCGCGGGCGGGCGGGCGGCGCCGCCGTATCGGGGCCGGCCGGGCGAGGCCGTAACGGTGGCGCCGATCGCGGGGGGCTAGAGGGTGGGCATGGGCCGCTCGGTGCCCCCAGCGCGGCGGTAGCGAGGCCGCTGTCTCTGCGGCGAGGAACTGGTCGCGGGGCCCGCCAAGGGGGGAGGCCCGGAGCGTGCCGGGCGAGATGGGGCAGGCCCGGCCGTGGCCCTGCGGCGGGCAGAAAATGGAGGCCGGGCGGGAGGAGCGGCGGCGCCGCGTGCGGGGCCGGGCGGCAGCGCGGCGGCGCGGGGCGGGCCGGGAGTGGGCGACGGAGCCGGGGCAGCGCGGGGCGCTGGCGAGCTGCTGAGCCGGGCCTTTCTCTGCTTCTGCACAGGGCGTCTTTTATGAATCAAAAGCAGCAGAAGCCGACGCTATCGGGCCAGCGTTTCAAAACTAGAAAAAGAGGTAAGCCGGGCGTGCACCGCCGGGCCCCGGCTCTGCGCCCTGCGTGCCGCCTTCGGTACAGAGCTCCCGGTGAAAAGGCGGTTGTCACTCGCCAAGCAGTGCATTTACGCGCTGCTTATAAAGGAGACCAAACAGAACAGAGTCTCGATGCTGACTCCAGGTGCTGGAATGTTCTGTGCACAACTCCAGTTGCTGGAATGTTCTATGCACAACCTTTTCTTTTTCCTTCCCTTCCCTTCCCAATGTAGCTGCATTGTCATAACGTTGGCTTAGGAAGCAGTTATTCTTGACCTAAAATGAGTGTATTTCACATGAAAGCATAAGCGCCCAGTACTCCAAAATCACAGGGGAACTCCAACACAGGCTTGTTGTAGGTATTGCATTCATCTAGGGAACATGTAACCTAGGGGGAATTTCAGTGTTAGCTGCTGGAAAAGAGTTGTATTGCCTTTTTATTTCTATAAGAGTACCTGATTTAAAAACTGACAAACAAAAATGAACTGAGATATGCAAGTGCATGCGTCTGTATCTTGTATGGTTACCCGAGCAAGCAGAGTTACTTACTGAAGAGGCGTAATGAGTAATGTGGCATTTTTAGTTACTTGTTTTACATTAAAGAGGAAGTGAGGACAGTTCTTACAATTTCTGTTTGATCATGTTTGATTAGTATGCAGGCAGTGTTACAGTTCAAACTGACAATGGTAAGAATGCTTGGAGCACTGAAATAGTAATGAAGAGGTACAGAAGTACACGTTAGCTTGGAGAACTTACTTTAATGTTGAAGTAAAAGTATCTGAAAAACTGTTGAATTGAGAGAATGGGATTTGGTCGGTCTGACAGATCACATGCTAGCATCCTGGATTTTTGTCTCTTGAAAGCATTGAACCACAGGCAACTCTGAGTAAATGAATTTCATAAATCTGTCCTGGAAAATAACTGATCCAGTATTTTCAGACTTTCACCCAACTGTTAAAGACATGTTGAAACTTGCATTGAATGTAAGGGCACTAATGTGCTTCTTACAAAATAGTTCATACAGATGCTAACAAAACTAGCTAAGATGTTACAGACAGTGTGCTAGTAAAGATTGGCAGCTGAGCTCTTTCTTTGGAAGCTTTTCTTCCCGTGGTTTGCATAGTCTAAGGACAAATTTATTCATAGAATCATAGAATATCCCGAGTTGGAAGGGACCCATAAGGATCATCAAGTCCAACTCCTGGCACTGCAGAGGTCTACCCAAAATTTTAGACCATGTGAGATTAGCAGAACTGAAGACCTCTCTCATTTTAAGGCCATTAGTTATGTGGGTACGTTTGTTGCATTTTAGCTGTTCCTGTAGTGAAAAGGCTACTGATCAAGTGATTTATCTCAAATGTGAAAATGTATTCTGCTTTAAAATAATAATAAAGATGCTGAATAGGCATGCAATTATAATGCATAATTTCATATTGTTTTTCTTAGTGAAAGTACTGAGAAATTCAGTTAAAGGTAAATAAGGAATGTTTTAGCTTTTGATATCTTTGTGCCACCCATTGAATTAGTAGGGAAGTTAAAGCACCAACATTTATTACTGTCATGTTGGCCATTTAAATGCATTTTAGGCTAGATTCTTAAGTCACTATTAGTGTTAGGAATGCCTGTTGTCTTCTGGAATACTGTTCCAGAAGACTGGAATGATCTCAGTTCTGTTTAACTTAAGGCTTGCCAGTATCTGCATTTGTTTTTGTTTTTATAAAAGAACAAACTCCTCATGTTTGAATACCAAATAAATGCGTGTGCCGGCTTTAGTTCAAGAAACACTTGGTCTTTGTCTTTGCAGATGAAAAAGAGAGGTTTGACCCTACCCAGTTCCAGGACTGTATTATTCAAGGTTTAACTGAAACTGGCACTGACTTGGAGGCAGTAGCAAAGTTTCTTGATGCTTCTGGTGCAAAACTTGACTATCGTCGCTATGCAGAAACACTTTTTGACATCCTGGTGGCTGGTGGAATGCTGGGTAAGTTCCCTTTGATGGGGCTGCTGTAAACCTTTATTTACTTTTTATAAAAGCTTTCTGTTTTCTTTCACCGTAAAAAAAAAAACTCTTCTAAAGAGCTTATTGAATATGTAGATCAGGGTTTGAGTTATCTGTGGGAAACCATGTGGTTATGTTAGGGCCTAACTAAGCAGTCTGATTATTGTAGAAGCACTCTGTATACTGTACCATGCTTTTGCTTGAGTTAGTTTGCATCCTTGAAAGCATAGACTATAAAAACTTGGTTTAAAGGAAGGTATATTGGCTGAGAGTGGAACTTTGTGTAACAGAGTTAATTTCTGCTAATGAAAAATGGGTGAATGCTTGGTTCAAATGCCTCTTCTGTGGTTGCAAAGCCAGTGGTGTTGCCCTGTAAGATTCTGACATGATCCTGTGTTTTGTGCACCGTGCCCTGTTATTCTGGAAAGTATTGTTTACAGAATTATCAGATGTGCTTAGTTTTGGAAGTGCTGTTCTAAATTGTGTTGTTGGCAATTGTGAGGGGAGGGCTTAAGCTCTAGTGAGAGTGAGAAATGAGGTGGTAGCTAAGTCGGCAGAAAACACAGAACTGAGGAAGTGAAATGTGATGACTAACGGTGTTGTAAACTCATGTCTGTATCTTGGTGTAAAGAGTAGAAGGGATGCTGACCCACCAGGTAAGAAGTAAATAAAGCTTAATGAGTTGAAAAGTGCTAAGAAAGATGCAGTACTTCTAGATTTAGACTATTAGACTATTTGTTTCTTTCTTACCTGCTCTTCAGTGAGAAGGGATTCAAATGGCAGAGAACCATGTAGAATACAGGGTGTGAAGAGTTCTGTTGTCTGCTTAGCCTGAAAAAGTACGTTTCAGATTGTAGCATTTGTTACGCCATAGTTCAGGGAGGGGGACAGGACTTAAATTAGAAATTTGGCAGTTGCAGAAGACTTTCTGTAATGTAACAGAAATAGAATTCAAATGACCTAAATGCAGAGGGGACGAAAAGGAAATGACTGATTCTGGGCTACAGCCAGACTGCATGGCAGTTCTGCAGTGGAGTTTTTGGGAGAACATCTTTGCTGCATGTGCAGGTGGTCTTCCCACTGATACTGTAGAACTGTTAGGTTACTAGCTCAAACAAATGCCAAAAAACAAGGCTTTCAAAATGGTTTAACTTCATGAAGTACACCTGCTTATCTGAATGTCATGAATTGGAACTGTGTTATGTAGACCGAAGTTACTGTGTGATGTTCGTTTTGGCAAGAGACTCTTTTGCTTATGTTAGAAGAGCTGGCTGCATGAGAAACTGTTGTGACTTACTTGGTTATTGTATGGACACTGACATAGAAACCAGCATTATTGCAGAAGATGCTAAAAATTTGCTAGGAATAAGCAGCTTTAGTGTTTTCCTTTAAGAGAAGAAGAGCCTGTATGGTCATATTAACTTGTCTGGCCTTAAACAAGATGTGTTGGCAATCCATTTAGCAGTAGGAGGTTGGAATATTTATATATTCATATCTAAGCTACTGATTTGGAGTTCAGTACACTTATAGCAGTAGAGCAGATGGAAATGTGGGGGTTGTTTCTCCAGTGATCTGGTTCCATTCATCATGAAAGGACAATGCATTTTGCATATTACAGGTATTTGAATTCTTACCAGGGAGTTGTACCACTAATACTGAAACCCTTCTTTAGCCCCAGGTGGTACCCTGGCAGATGACATGACACGCACAGATGTCTGTGTATTTGCAGCACAAGAAGACCTAGAAACCATGCAAGCATTTGCTCAGGTTAGTTCTGAAATCAGTACATTTTAAGTTAAACTGTTCAGTGGTCAAAAAATGAACTGTTTCTGTAGCTGAAAGTTCAGGTAAGATAAAAATTTACAGCTTTTAGAAGCCTTGTGCCTTTGTGCCTGGTAAAATGGCACTCTTCTAAGCTAAAGTGCTCTAAAAGAGTTCAAACCAACTGTACTGAGCTTGATTTTTAATTCTAACTAAATGATAATTCAGAGCAATTCAGACACACGATCTCTTTTCAGGTTTTTAACAAGCTAATCAGACGTTACAAGTACCTGGAGAAAGGCTTTGAAGATGAAGTCAAAAAGGTATGGAGTAGTTCCTTATTGGCAGAAAGAAAAGCCTTTAAATTCTGCTAGTTAATCATTCTATGCAGAAGAATTATAATATACAACAGATTATTAAAATAGGACAGAATCTTGTTGACAGAATAACAACAAGCTTGTATGACTAGTGGAGAAGGCTGCCAGTGTACTAGCACTGATGCTGGTTGAGTAGCTTGACTGAAACAAAAGTAAGTGTCAAGCCTGGAGGTAGCAGTTCTTCTTCCTCTTGTAGTTGCTGCTGTTCCTGAAAGGGTTCTCAGAGTCTGAGCGGAACAAACTGGCCATGTTGACGGGTATTCTGCTAGCCAATGGGACACTTAACGCATCGATTCTCAACAGTCTTTATAATGAGAATTTGGTAAAAGAAGGTAAGTGTTGTCCAGCTCTTCTGTTAGGGGAAGGATCATGGGAGACAGAACGTAAAGTATAAGTAGGTGGAAATTATGATTACAGTAACACTCCTGCAGCTCACTAACTTCATCTGGTGATAGATTTACTTCAGAATTAGCAAAGGTAAACATGCTAGCTCACAGTCTGGAAGGTCTTGCTGAGACTTTAGAAAAATAGTGTTTTGGGAAACTTCTGTATAGGACTTCTCTGCATGACACTGAGGGCTGCAGTCACTAGTGTTGCCCTGCAAGGCACTACTGTGTTTTGTAGAGGGATTTTTCAGGGTGCAGAAAGTGTGTTACATCTTCAGGCTCCTTCCTAAACTGCGGCAAGGAGAGTTGAGCTTAGTACAGGGAAGCCTTTACAATGCTCAATTGTGAGAGAAGTCCAGCAGGCTGGCAGCTGTGGTGTCCTTGGACAGAGGTATTGCAGACTGGGCAAGGGCTACCTCTGAGCACAACTGTTGCTGCTTTGGGCTGGGGTGTGACAATGTAGATGCCCTGTACTTGGTCCCTTTTAGTTTTAAATTTCAATACTACTACTACTGTTTGTGTCGCACAGGTGTTTCTGCAGCTTTTGCAGTCAAGCTGTTCAAGTCATGGATAAATGAGAAAGATATTAATGCAGTGGCTGTCAGTCTTCGTAAAGTAAACATGGATAACAGACTGATGGTGAGTATCCCTAAAACTACTGATGTGCTCCGAGGCCAGTTTGGTAAATAGCATTTACCAGTAAAGTACTTGACAAGTTTCTCTTTTGAAAGAGTTGTCGTAAACTTTGTTTTCAGGAGCTCTTCCCAGCCAACAAACAAAGTGTTGAACACTTCTCCAAGTACTTCACTGAAGCAGGACTGAAAGAACTTTCCGAGTACGTTCGGAACCAGCAAACCATAGGAGCTCGGAAGGAACTGCAGAAAGAACTTCAGGAACAGATGTCACGGGGAGATCCATTCAAGGATGTAAGTATTTGTAGGCAAGGTGTACATGTGATTTCCTTCTGTGGGAATTTAGCTCAAATTATGTGAAATGCAATGGCATTTAATACCAATCTGAAGAGGATATATGCCTAATTAAATACTGAGCTTAGACACCTAGTTCCCACTAGCCATTACAATTAGTACCAGTGTGGTTTAGTTCTGTAGTTTTCCTTAATGTCCTGAATCTGGCTGCACTGAAGGCTTCTGAACCCAAGTTTTAATTTAGCTTAGTGTCATATGTGACCTACATGGTGACTATTTTGTCTGGCAGATAATCTTGTACATAAAAGAGGAGATGAAGAAAAACAACATCTCAGAACAGACTGTGATAGCCATAATCTGGTCAAGTGTAATGAGCACTGTGGAGTGGAACAAAAAGGAGGAGCTGGTAGCAGAGCAAGCCATTAAGCACTTGAAGGTATTGTAACCAAGCATGGGCTTTTGCATCTGTTGGGTAGGGCGTGGGCTTCCTTTTAAGCTTCACTTAAAGTGAGTTGAATCCTACAAATACCGTAATTCAGAGACAGCATTAGATGGGGAATTTTTTCCCTTGCAGCTGTAGAGTTGTAGTCGTAGTTGTTGAGGTATAAACAGTATGACTTCTGCAGGAATGCTCCTGGGAGGTGGGTGGGAATTGCTTCCCTGGTATGTGGGTTGTAAATTTTTAAGCAGTGGCTGATAAAAACTGAGTGAAACCAGTCTAGCCAGGCGATAAATGCTAAGGAATGTTATGTGTGTGTGTGCCAATTTGTTATTCCTGTTACAGCAATACAGTCCTCTACTTGCTGCCTTTACTACCCAAGGTCAGTCAGAGCTGACTCTTCTGTTGAAGATTCAGGAGTATTGTTATGACAACATTCACTTCATGAAGGCCTTCCAGAAAATAGTGGTGCTGTTCTATAAAGGTAACTCCCTGTGAGATTTTTGCTTTTTTTTTTAAGCCTGGATTGCAGAATGGTTCCATCCTGGTAAGGCTTTTAGGGAACATCAGTGCTATGACACTGCTTTTCATTAGCTGAAGAATTTTCTACTGTCAGTTTGCAAACATGGAGCTCTAAAATGCAAAGGTAGGTGCTTCAGTCTTTGGCACATGGGGAAGTACTCCTCTAGACAAGAAGGATGTGTACTAGACCAAAGCTGAACTTGGATTTTAAGACTCTTTGGCATTTAGAACTTACGGAAGGATTGTAGTTGTGTGTTATTCCTAGTTCTCTGTCTGAACAGACCATAAATGGCCAGAGACTAAGACCACCAAGGTGTTCTGGGGTGCTATAGGGCCTCTGTTAAATGGCTGTTAAGACGGTATTACTCAGAAACATGCTTGTGCACTTGTAGAACACCACAGAACAGGAGGAAACTTGTTAAACTGAAGATTATAGCGTATCTGTAAAATGTAAAACAATTAAAAACAGTTCCTGTGGTGTCCTTTGGACTTTAAAAAAAATATGTGTTCTTAGCTGTTGAGTGAAGTTTTCCTGCATATGGAATCTCAAATAGTTAGATGCAACGCTGAGAAGACCAACAGCAACCTAGCTGAAATGCATGGTTCTCAGAATTTTAAAACAGGAGGTTCTCCTAGCAGAAGTATGTCCAGCCGTGCCCAAGGAACACATATGTGTTGGTGGAATTTCTAGGGGAGGCATCAAAGGCTGCCAGTTAGGGGTTCTCGATAACTGTTATTTGACGATCAGTACTCTTGTACATCTTACAGCTGAAGTTCTGAGTGAAGAACCCATCCTGAAGTGGTATAAAGATGCGCATCTTGCAAAAGGAAAGAGCGTGTTTCTAGAGCAAATGAAAAAGTTTGTTGAATGGCTCAAGAATGCTGAAGAAGGTAACCAAACCTCACAAACTCTTCCTTTTCGTTTTGGGATGCTAGGTGTTAAGAGTGCTTTGTTTTGTGGGGTGGGGGGGGTGCTAACTGATCCTCTGGGAGGAGTGTCCCCACTCTTGGCTAGAAAAGCTCCCTGGTGCAGTCACTGTGGTTTGGCAGCTGTTGTGCAGGACACAGGGGGCTCAACAGGTGACTGGGGAGGAGCTGACCTGGGGGCCGCCTGTTGAGGTCCTCTCTCTGTTGCAGAGTCGGAGTCTGAAGCTGAAGAGGGTGACTGACCTGTGAAACTGTCCTCAGTAAAGCAAACAGGAGCTGTAGATAACCGTCGTGTCTCACGTCCTTCTGATTCTTACATCCTACCTCCCTGTATCAAGCATGATATAAGGGCTCATGGCAAATTTCTTTTAACTGTTTTCTATAGTCATTGAAATACTGGGTTTAGTTTTTAAAACCATGTTTTAAGTAGCTTACAGGAGTTACAGATTTGACTCTAACCTGCATTTGTCCTTTCAGTTATAGTTCTACCTCCTGTATTTTCTACTGTAATAATGTAATTTAAGGCCTTCCACAATGAAATCCATTTTACCCCTTGGGTTTTCTATCTATCTGCATTTGAGTAGACATGATTTGGTAAACGAGATTTATGGCAGTTCTGTTTGCAAATTAAAATGTAAGAAGCCTCTGATGTGAAGAGGCCATGGCTTGTGTGGTAACTTGGTGTGATACTTTAATCCATACAACATGCTTCAAATAACCCTCGATTGTCCATCTCCTCAAGGACTTTGTCAGTTCTTTTACTATACTTCCAGCATAAAGTAATACTCTACTCCAGCTACTGGGAAAGGCAGCTGCCCTGCTTCTGGGCACTCAGTATTCTACAGCATAGAAACTTCAGGTGGTGAACTCCTGTAACAATGGTGGGGTATGAAGAGTGGCATCTCTGAGCCTGCTGGCATAGCTGGTGGCCTAAGTTCCTGAGGGACAGCACAGCTTGTCAGGCTGTCTTATACCTGGGCATCAATTCTAGGGCTCTTGCACTTGTCAGTCTCTTTGCAACTTCCCTGCAAGTACAAGCAAACAGTGCTGTCCTGAATGCAGCTGTCAAAGATTTTTCTGGAGTGCTGGCTGAAGCTGCTAACAGTGCTGGGGCAAGGGCGTGCCTTGTTACACGTACAACTGCTGCAAGGTAAGATGAACAAAATCCTATCCCTGCACCCTGCCCCCCAGAATGAGGTTATTTTATGCTGGCAGTT
The DNA here is from genome assembly GCF_964211835.1 of Anser anser. Lineage (NCBI taxonomy): Eukaryota > Metazoa > Chordata > Aves > Anseriformes > Anatidae > Anser > Anser anser. The sequence goes on from NC_139726.1 coordinate 40,384,576, forward strand.
GACACGTTAAGATTATTTTGCTTACCAAAACTTGGTCTGACTTCTTAAGGGCAAGTCTCAGGACAGCTTGTAATTCAGGAAAGATCTGGTAAAGGCTAAGTATACACTGTTGTAAACTAAAAAATCAGGATTAACTGAAATACTTATAACCAGAGTACACCTATTAAAGTGAAAAAAGAAATGGTGATGACAGTGCAATCTGTTCAGTACTAAAGTGATCTTCCTTAACTTGTAACTTCAGTGTTTTTTTTTTAAAACAAATAAAGGCCATCCTTAAACTTAATGCAGAGGGTTGTCTCTGTTCTTAGCCCTCCCCCCCCCCCCCCAAAAAAAACTTGTTACACAAAACAGTAAAACGATTTGAACTGTCCCCTCTCCCTAGGTGTTTTATGATTCCAGGAACAGTTCAATAAAAAAACGTAATATTGTTTTTCCTTTTTAGGAGAGGTCTATTTCATAAAATGGATGGTGCTCTTTCAAGGTATTAATGTAAAAAAATGTATTGAGATTTTATTTATTAAGGAAACACAATCAAGTTCATCAGCATCTTTTTCTTAAATAACTTTTATGTCAGCAGCTAAGTTAAATTTAAGTATCCAAAGAGAGGCATTAATACAAAATAGGGCATTTACAAAGTAACTGTACACAATAAATATTTAAAATCTTTTATGTTTCTTTGGTGGACTGATACCATCTGTATCAGCATGCTCAGCTATAGGAGACAGCTCACTTTTTTCTTGTTTCAAGGGGAAGAAAAACGGATGCTTTAGTGCTTCTTCAAGAGTAATGCGTTTGGCTGGGTCATACTCCAACATTTTTTGTATGAGGTCAAAGAGGTTCTCATGGTCAGAATCCTGGCATGTCATGAATTCCTTCATGAATAAAAGACAAAATTTTTTTTTTCATCTCATAATTACAGCTCCCCTCTCCCAAAGCATTTTCCCTTCTGTCATTTTACCTTCAGTGGCTTACAGCGTCTAGAGACATATCTACCAGCAGAACTGTGTTCGTCCCAATCCAGCTGGTCACGATGGAAATATTTGCGTTTCCTTGAACAAATGAATCATGATTTGTTACTCAAAAATTCTGGTTTGCCCCCTCCCAAATATGTTTATCAGCACGTTACTCAGAATGGGAAATACCTACGTGGGAATGTTCCACATTTTAAACATAAGTTCATCGGTTTGCCCTTCTCTTTTCTTTTCCCTTTCCTTTTTTCCCGTCTTTTCCCCTTTTTCTTTTCTCTCATCCCTTTTCCTCATTCTTTCCTATTCCTTTTTCTTACCTTTTTATGTCTTGTTCTTTGTCTTGTCTTTTCCCTCATCTTTTTCTTTTCCCTCATCTGACGTCTTTTTTTCCTCCTTTCTTTCCCCTTTTCCCGTCTGCCTTTTCTTCTCCCATTTTTCTTTTGTCTTGTCTTCTCCCTTGTCTTTCCCTTTTTCTTTTCCCTTACCTTTCTCTTGTCCATCTTTTCTTTCCTTTTTTCCTTTTCCTTTTTTTTACCTTTTCTTTCTTGCCTTGTTACTTGTCTGTCTTGTCTTTTTCACTCATCTTTCCCTTGTCTGTCTTCCCCTTTTCCTTCTTCTCCCTTCTTTCCCTTTTCCTATCTTTTACCTTTTGTCTTCTCTTCCCTAGTTCTTTTCCCTTTTCCTTTTCCTCGTTTGTATTTTTCACCTGTCTTTTCCCTTGTCTGTCTTCTCCTTTCTTTACTTTTCCCTCTTTTCTCTCTTCCCGTTTCTTATTTATTACCTTTTTTGTCTTGTTGTGTCCCTTAGCTTTTCCCTTTTTTCTTTTCCATTTTCATGTCTTTTCCCTTGCATTTCTCTTGTCCGTCTTTTCCCTTCTTGTCTTTCACCTTTTCTCTGTGGCCTTGTCCCTTGTTGGGTCTTTTCTCTTACCTTTTTCCCATCTTCTAACTTTTCTGTCTTGTCTCGTCCGTCTTTTTGCTCATCCTATTCTTTTCCCATGTATGATGACTTTGTCTTTTCCCCTTGTCTTGTCCCTTGTCTCTTTCACCTTACTTTTCCCTTGTCTTTTCCTTTTTCCTCTTTTGTATCTTTTACCTTTTCTTTCTTGTCTTGGTCTTTTACCTTTCTTTTCATTTCTCTTTTTTGCTTATCTTCTCCTTTCTTTTCCTTTTTTCTTTTCTCTTTACTTTTCCTGTTTCTTCTACCATTTCTTTCTTGTCTTTTCCCTTTCTTTTCTTTTCTCTTGTCTTTTGCATTCTTTTTCCTTTCTTTTTTCTCTTTTACCTTTTTTTGTCTTGTCCCGTATGTCTCTTCCCTCATCTTGTCCCTCCTCTTTTCCGTTTTTTTATCTTTCACATTTTCTTTTATTGTCCCTTGTCTCATCTCTCGTCTTTCTTTTCCCTTTTCTGTTGTCTCTTCCTCATCCTAATCTTTTCCCACATGACTTGTCTTTGTCTTTTCCCTTTGTCTCTTCTCTTGTATCTTTTACCTTACCTTTTCCCTTGTCCATCTCTTTTTTCCCTTTTCTTTCCTTTTCCTCTTTTGTATCTTTTACATTTTCTCTCTTGTCCCTTGTATTTTCCTTTCTTTTCCCTCTTCTCCCTTTCCTTATCCTTTACCTTTTTTTCTTGACCCACCTTTTCCCTTTTTCTTTTCCCTTTTCTTATGTTTTACTTTTTATGTCTTGTCTCTTCCCTTGTCTGTCTCTTCCCATCTGTCTTGTCCTTTCCCTCATCTTTTTCTTTTCCCTTGTCTGGCTCATCTTGTCTTTCTTCTGACAGTCTTTCCCCCTTTTCCCTTTTCTGTCTTGTCTTGTCCCTTGTCTTTTCGCTTTTCTTATCTTTTTCTTTCTTGTCTTGTCCCTTGTCCGTCTTGTCCCATCTGACTTTTGCCTTTCTCCTTTTCTATCTCGTCTCTTCCCTTGTCTGTCTTGTCTTTGGTCAGTCTTTCCCCTTTTCCCTTGTCTGTCTTTCCCTTTTTCTTTTCCCTCTTCTTTTCTCTTACCTTTTTTGTCTTGTCCCTTGTCTGTCCTGTCGTCTGTCTTTTCCCTTTTTCTATCTTCTACATTTTCTATCTCGTCCCTTGTCTTTTCCCTTTGTCTTTTCTTTCACCTTTCCCTTGTCTTTTCTTTCCTTTTCCTCTTTTGTCATCTTTTCTCATCTTGTCGCTTGTCTGATCTTTTACCTTTTCTGCCTTGCCACCTCGTCTTTTGTCTTTTCCCGTTCTTTTCTTTTTCCTTTCCCTTGTCTTCTCTTTTCCTTTTTCTTTTTTCTTGTTTTCCCTTGTCTGTCTTTTCCCTTTTCTTGTCTGCCTTGTCTTTGTCTTTTGTCAGTCTTTCTGCTTTTGTCTCGTCTTTTCCCTCGTCTCGTCCGTCTTTCCTCTTTCCTTTTTTTACGTTTTCTTGTCTTGTCCATTGTCTTATCCTTGTCTTTTTCATTTATTTTCCTTTTCCCTTGTCTCCTTTTTCCCTTTTTCTTTTCCTCCTTTTCTTGCCTTTTCCGTTTTTTGTCTTGTCTTTTCCCTTCTCTCTTTTCCCTTATCTTTTACCTTTTCTCTTGTCTCTTCCCTCGTCTTTGTCTTTTGTCAGTCTTTCGTCTTCTCTTTTCCCTTTTAACTTTTCTGTTTTCTTTTGTCCCTTGCCTTTCGCTTGTCCGTTATTACTTTTCCCTTTACTTTTCCTTTTTTGTATCTTTTACCTTCTTTCCTTGCTTTGTCACTTGTCTTTTTCCCTTTTCTTTTCCCTGGTCTTATAATTTCTTTCTTTTCACTTTCTTTTCTTGTTTCCTTTTTCATCTCTTTTCCCTCATCTTTTTCCTTTTCCCTTGGATGACTTCTATTTTTCCATTGTCCTGTCTGGTCCCCTCTCTGTCTCTCTTATCCTGGCTGGCTGGCTTTCCCTCTTGCCCCGCCCGTCCGTCCGTCTCTCTTGTCCTGTCTGTCTGCATCTCCTTTCCTGTCTTGACCCCTGTCTGTCTCTTGTCCCCTGTCTCTTTCATCCCGTCTGTCTCCCTTGTCCTGTCTCTCGTGTCCCGTCTTTGTCCCTTGCCTTTCCCTTTTTCGTTTTCTTTTCCTTTTTCATATTTTTTACCTCGTCTCTTTTCCCTTTTTTTCTTTTCCCTCTTTTATTTTCCCCTTTCTTTTCTTTCCCTTTTCTGTCTTGTCCATCTTTTCCTGTCTTTTTCTTTTCAATTTTTTTTCTTGTATTTTCCCTTCTCTGTCTTTTCCCCTTGCCCCTCTCCCTTGTCTGTCTTTTCCCTTTTATTTCCTTTTACCTTTTCTCTTTTCCATTGTCTTTTTCCTTTGTCTGCCTTTTCCCTTTTTTTCCCCTTTTCCTTTTCCCTTTTCCTTTTTTGTATCTTTTACCTTTTGTCCTGTCCCTTGTCTTTTCCCTTAAGATTTGCTGTTAAACCAAACTTTTAAGTATTTTAATTTAAAAATGAAGTCATAAAGGTAAAATGTACTTACCTGGTTTTCTGTATCATGTGACTAGGCAAAGGCCCCAGTATTCGCTCCATCATTGCCAGGTGCTCTTTGCTGTCATGGGTCTGGAGGAAAAAGAACAACACCACGTTTACCTTCGTTGTTAGAGGAAGTTACCGTGAACCACAAACCAACACTCCTCCAGCTTTGGACTATATACCTTGCAACCAATAATCAATTTCAGATTAATGAATAAAGAGAGCCTGTAGTTATCTGCTACCTGAACTGAGTTACAATGTACTTTTTTGTTTGTTTTCCTTTTACCCTGCTTTGCCCTTTTTTTTGGTTCATAAATTTCACCTTCCAGCACTACTGTCAGAACAAGCAGTTTGCATGCGTGAGTAATACCAGATGGCTCTGAGAAGAAACCTTGTTAGTCTCAGTAGAGTGGGATCCCCTTTCATCAAGCTGGCTATACTGCTTACTGTATATAACCTGTAGCCTCTTCCAAGAAAGCTCCTCTTCTCCTCAACTTTGCACCCCCCCTCCATTCCACTCAATCAATGTCTAAAGGGATTTACTAAGTTGTGCTGCATCTCTTTGAGGTTCAGGTACCTACCGGAAATACAGTGAATCCCAGGTAGTATTCTATGAGGATACATCCAATGCTCCAAACATCACATGGCTGTGCCCATCCCAGTGCTGTGAAAAAAAATTCAGAAGCTCATTTTTATACTGTACTACGAACAGCTCAACAGCTTGAGCAAGCTGTATTTAAGGAGCACAATTCTAGTTAAAAGGTAGCACTTTTCAATAGCATACTAAAAATCTTACAGATGAAATCTTATCAACATGACGGACTACACAAAGCTCATTTCCACTATGAAAATAGGTAGTACTCCACCTAGCAAGGCTTACCTGCCTAGCCAGGCACATTTATAAACAAGACCTATTTTTTTTTTTTAGTCAGTTTTCGCATATATGGTTAGTGCTTAAAATTATCAGCGTTGAATTAAAAAGCACACAGTTCCTCTTGCACTAAAAAGACTTCTACTGACCTAGAATAACTTCAGGAGCTCTGTAATGTCTTGTAGACACCAAAGTACTGTGATGCTCATCATCGTATGTTGCACTCCCGAAGTCTACAACTTTGATGTCTGGATTTTTCAGTGTACGCTCATCACGTTTCTGAAATTAAACAGACAATGGGATTCAAGTGGCAAAATAAACCCAGAAGGCTGGGGGGGGCGGGGGGGGGGTGGAATAGGGAAGGTGACAGCAACTTACCAGTTTGGGGTTATACTCTTCTACATAATCGGACTTCACAAATAAAATATTTTCTGGTTTGAGATCTGTGTGTGTCAGTTTGTTCAAATGCAAAACTGCAACATAAATATCGTTGTTAGCAAAGTCTGTGAAGAAAATTTAACGAATTAAAAAAAGAAATATACTTACAATTCACAGATTTGCATATCTGATATGCCATCTGTCTGATGTGGTCCAGTCTAAATGGTAAAAACCCATTTTCCTTAATGAAGTCATAGGTACTGAGTCCAAGTAGCTCAAAAACAATGCAGACATGTCCATGGTGCTCAAACCATTCTAACATCTGGACACAGCGACTGCAGAAAGCAGGAAATTCAACGAATTCAACACTTAAGACGTTACACGTCTTAACATTGCACGAATTTCAACACTTAAGTTACATAATGCTGACGTATACATTGTATGACATAGTCGACTATGGCCTTTTAGAGGTTTAACATTCCCCTGTGCGTACACTAACCTACTTCAAGTAGCAGAGCTTCAAAACAATCAAAAACCCTAACAAATGTTGGTTCCAGGTGAGATGCTCCAAGTTCAGAATACAAAACTTTTCCTGAACTGAGAAATTAGAAACAGGAGGACAAAAAAACTTGCTGGAAGCACTGAGACCCCTTGCGATGGCACTTAAAAAGCAGCCCTGGGAGAACTGATTAAGCTCTTCTAAACCACACAACAAGAACATTATAAGGGAGGTAGTACTTCCACTTATAATAAATCTGCTCACGCATTAGTACAACTGCTCTCACTACAGCAGACTCTTAAGTCAGTCTCACAGGTCTGAGGAAGATCATGTAAAAATTTAATCCAATCCAGAACTAACAGCTAGCGCCTGGCAAGGCTGGGCAGCCCTGGGCTGCATGAAAGCTTGCACCACCAGAGTGGCTGGTGTACAGCTGTACACACACATGCAAGAATTAGACCAGCCTTTAAAAGAAACAGCAAGGGCCCTCAAGCTCTCTGAGACAGAAAGGAAGAAACCTGGTATGATTTAGGAAAAAATATACTCAAAGCTACTATTTAGTAAATTTGAGTTTGCGGTACTGAAAGTAGGGTTTTTGTTGTGTTTTAATTTTTTTTCCCAAAACACACACGCTATAGAAAATTAGAGTATTTTTAATGCCAAAGTAACGTACAGTCTTTTTTGTATACTTACTATGTATTGCTGGGATCTGATGCATTTAAATGTTCCAGTACTTGTATTTCTGAACGTGCTGCTTCGGAGTACCGATCAACATTTTTTACTATTTTCACAGCTACATGTCTACCTCCCCTGAAATACACAGGTTTTAACAGTCACTAGAACAATAAGTAGTTTCAACTAAGAGTATTCAGTAATTACCATCATATACATTGTTTAATAACAAAATTAATCGGTGAACCTTATCAAGACAAGAAAGCATTTTTAAGTACATACTGACTTTCAATTGAAAAAAAATTATATACACAAAAGCACAACTAAAACTTGGTCTCTTATCAACTATTCATTTTTTAAACTTACTTGATACGTTGTACGTTGGTGGTATTCTTAAAGATTAGAATACTGATTTACCCCATATCGTGTTTACGTATGCTGGACTGCTATTGCAGAAACTTCTACCTCTTGCAGCCCAACACGACTGTCAAAAATGACAGGTTTTCTTCAGTTAAGTAACAAAAATTGAACTGAGATATCAAATGCCTTCTACACTAACCAGAAGACAACCAACCTAGTTTCATACTATTTTACAGAGAAAAACTGCCATCAAACAAAAATGTATTACTGATTTATAATATACTCTTAGAACCCAAAGGGCACTGCTTCACCGCAGATGATTACTTGAACATATGCCACAAAGTATCACAGGCCTCCTCCCTACTCAACAGAAGCATGGAGGTGCAGGGCCTGGGACTCACCTTCACCCAAGTAGGTCTAGGCCACTCGCCAGTCAGCCCCTTACCCTCTGCCAGGGACAAGTTCTCTGGCTGAAGATGCACCCAATGGCACCTCCACCAGTCCTGCCTAACTGTTAAGTCAAGGTGCTCCTTCTGCCACGATGTGCTAACATACATATGGGAACAGCAACAGGAACGCTACCTGGCCACTAAAAGGGAAACTACAGTTCGCAACTTTTGCAACTTTTCTGCAGTAAATGATCCGGCAAGAAGGCCTAACTGCATAATGGGTTAAACTGACTGGAAACAGAAATGCCAGGGACCGAGTGACTTCATGTAAGGGAATGCGGTTTCCCTTGCTGATAAGAAACAGTCGCAGCATTGCGTTGTAGCAACTGCGAAATGCCAATTACTCAAGGCTCTGCTTGGTGAGCAGAACTAGCACTGAGAGATGACCCAGATGACCCAAATGCCAGGCTAAGACTCCCCATGCCAAAACTCACAGGACTAGGGCTGGTGCAAGTATATATGAAGAATCGTGACACATCTTCACAGACCCCTTCTGGAACTGCTTACCGCAACAGTCCTCTGTCCAATGCACTGTTCACTTTTATCTTTTTATATTTAAGCACAAACGTGTGCTTACATTGCCTCAAGGTACACAATAAAACTTTTCTAACACCATACCATGTACGCTCCAAGGAACATGCAAGAAACCTTCCCCAAGGTGAAAGCTGAGTTAACAACTCGAACAGTTTGATCTCCAATTCCAACCACAAAGCATTCATAATTCCCATGCTGATGCCACTTATAAATCAAAAAAACCCTATTGTTTTGTTATGTCAAAATGTAACGAAATACACAGAGCAGTACATGAGAAAGTAAACTCCCAGAATCAATTTGAAAGCACCTCATGATACTCATACTGTGACAGTATCAGCAAGAAAAATTACAGGTATCTATTAGAAAAGACTTACGCTTTGTGATCGATGCATTCCACTACTTTTCCAAAAGCACCTTCACCCAAAGTAGCAACAATCTCATCTAAAAAGAAAAGGACTGTCAATCGCAGAAGTTGTGAAGTTACTCAGCCATTAAAAAAACAAGCAAACAAAAACAAACAACAACAAAAAATAAATACTATCACTGAAGATTATTCTAGACTGTGCAACTTTAAAAATGTAAACATCTAGTTTGAGAGATGTTACTGGACATCTCTCATCAAGGCACATTTACAGGGATCTCATTCTAGAACGTTCATTAACTTCGTTTACTATTTTTGGGGGAAAAAGGGGAAAAAGAAACAAGAAATGCATTTAAGTTCTACAGAAAAAGAATAACAATCCCCCCACAGAACAAAACAAAAAAAGACAGAAAGAAAAGACTTCCAAAGCCCCCTCACATCTTATGCTAAAAGAAATTACTCAATCTGAAAAGTTAGTAAGTTTTGAAAAATAGTCTATACATCTTGCACTTAGTACGTCTCCACTCTGACAGATCAGGTGACCCTCCTCATCATCCTCTACACTCCTGGATCTTTTCCTTCGATGACTCTTCTGGAACGGCACCAAGATCGTCCAGCCAATCAATAAACCCGAGTCAATTCAGGTCAGAATACGAAATTCATTCAGCAGGGAGATATTCAGGCATTCAGATACACGCCAGGCCACAAACGGTTGGCAGGAGCAATTTCAAATTCAGTCCCCAGAAATTCACAGGGCACATAGTTTATGTTACAGGAGAAAAACATGGCAAGGAACAGATTTTCAGATAAGATACTCAAAGTGGCAAGGCAACAAAAAATTACAACACAATTGTTTTTCTTTTAAAAGATTGGTTCACTGAATTTTGCTTTAGGATTTCAGTGCCCTCACTTCTTATAGCAAAAAGATTTAATAATTATCTTATATAAATTACCCTTGTGAGCAAACTAGAATACCCATCTTAAATAAGTTTAAACCTCTGGTCTAAATATTTAATCACAGTTTTGTGTTTATTCTTTTTAATCACAAAAATAGCATATATATTTACTTTTGTCTGCCTCAGCTAAAGATATTAACTACAAATCCTACCTTCAGCTTTTTTAACAGTTAAATATATGACAAAGTTCAGAAAAACTAACCTGCTACTGGACAGTTTTCGTAGTTATCCGATTCTACAGACTTTTACCGAGACCTAAAACATCTTAATACCAAAAAAAAGTGCAAAAATCTGACATCCTTGCTATTTCAGTGATACTTATCCAAAAGCAAGTTTGAAAGCTTGTATTTGGATTTTTGGGTAGGGCTCAAATAAATAGTTGATGTAATTGTAAGTTTTTAAGGCATGAAAGTGATGCCTGTATTTCAAGCACTCCAATTTATGTTTTTTATTCATTGATCGGCTCAAATATATCCAATGAACAAATAGCAAGACTATATTCTCTGGTATCACAAGCATACCTACAAACCATATGTTCTCACTAAACAGGAAAAAAAATAGCAAAAAAAATCTATTAATATAAATGAAAGAACTAATCTATAAATATTATTGACAGACTTCCCCAAACCCCCTCAATTACTACTGCCTAGATGAGAGATTATTTTCCTAAAATACAAAATCCTAAGTTAAAATTGGTCATACCACCTGTGAATGATGATGATGATGACAGGCACTGTGATGTGTCCTGTATTTCCTTTTGTAACTACTCCTCCCACTATATCCCGATGATTTGCTACTATGGTTGTGATAACCACTTTCATGGTCTCTGTGATGATGTCCATTATCATATCCTTGGTTGTATTCGTTTCTGTATTCTTCAACATAGCGTCGTTCATGATGGTCTCTCTCATTTATGGATTTGGATTCTGAACAGTTACTACAAACAAAAGATTAAGTAAACCTAATTACATAACTTCCAGAATCTCTATCAAGACAGCTTTTTGTTTTAGGGTGTAAGACACCTATCTTGAAATATCTCCAACTCAAAAAATGAGTATGTTATCTGATGACCAGATCAGAATAGTAGAATCTTGAATCATGTCCCTACTTGTATCAGAAATCATAATGTTATTTACCTATCAGGAAGTTTAGAAAGATCATGTTTGAAGTGCTTATTCTCCTGTGTACCACTGAACGACCTCCTCTTCCTCTTATGACCACTGTCACATCTTCTGCGATCCCAACTTTCTTTTTCATCCCAGTCAGGATAATTAGTTTGCCTGGAATGCCGCATCTGTAACTGAAAAAGTATTTTGCTCTTTGAAATAGCTTCCACAGACAAGCCATTACTATCAAACTGAAAGTATAATGACAATTTTTCCTCAACTACCCAACTTTGATTTTTTCCCTCCTTTCTCCACGTCATTTTAAAATTAAATTAATTTCAAAATGACTGTTTTGGTATGTGAATAAAACCCAACAAGCTACCTCTTAAAAATGAAAGCACTGTGGACCAGGTACCAAACACACACTGAGAATGTTACTTCTGCAAAGCTACTCAAGCACCCTCGTTTATAATAAACGGTGTGTGCACTGGGAAAATGGAAAGCTTATGTGTACTTAAAAACGCATACAAAGCACTGGAACAGGCTGCCCAGAGAGGTTGTGTAGTCTCCTCTGGAGATATTCAAAACCTGCCTAGATGCCACCGTGCACAATGTGCTCTAGGTGATCCTGCTTGGCAGGGGGGTTGGACTAGATGATCTTCAGAGGTCCCTTCCAACCTGGGCCATTCTGTGTGAAATATTGCCCACTGTGCTTTATCAAAATTTCAAAGAATCTGTCATGAACTTCTACCATGCTTTTCTGTAGATTCCTGGAGTATTTCCAGTGCTAACTCGAAGTGGCAGTAAAACCCATACATCTACTAGGTATTTAATTACTGGCTTTCTAAAAAAGGTAAGTCTCTTATCAAACATCTTTTCCTTCATTGTCCGATCGTAAATGGGTCACGGCTCGCCAGATGCGGCTCGGGCAAACGCGGCGGTGTACCGCAGCAGGTCGCTGACGCCTGACAGACGCCCCCGGCCAGCTCGGCGCCCCCAGGTGACTGAGGCGCCTGTCGCAGGACACTCGGTGGCTGCCATCGCCCCCGGGGTCCCTGCCGCAGGACGAGGCTGGGGGCTCCGCTCGGACCCGCGAAGCACTCCCTAAGAGCGACGGCCGCAGCCATTTTGTCGGGGCGCGGCACTAGGCGCGGGCAGACAACATGGCGGCCGAGAAGAGGCGGGGGCCCAGCGCCCACCCGAGTCGGCGGGGCCGAGCCAAACCGCGCGGCCACGGGCTGCCCCTCACCCCGGCAGGAGGCCGCCCTGTCCCCGCACCGCGGCGGCGTCCCCCGGGCCGCCCCCAGCCCCTGGGCAGCTGCGGTGGGGCTGCCCGCAGACAGGCCGCGCCCCGTCCCGTCCCATCCCGCAGCCCGCCCGCGTCCTTCAGCTTCCCCCCGCCGCCCGGCAGCGCTGCGCCCTGCCCGCCCGACCTCAGCAGCTCGGGGTGCAGCCGTGCTCGGGGTACCCGCTGTGCTGCTGGGGGTACTCGCTGTGCTGCTCGGGGTACCCGCCGTCCTCCTCCGAGCTGCCGCGAACCACCACCACAGCACCGCCACCGCGCCGCAGCTCGCCACAAAATGGCGTTGCCAAGGAACCTTCTGGAACGCGGCGGCGTCACACGGCGGGGCGGAGCGGGCCGGGCCGGGCCGGGCCGGGCCCAGGCAGGGCGGGTCCGGCGACAGCGCCCCCTCAGCAGCCCCCCGACCCCCTTGCTGCCCAGGCCCCGCCGGCAGTGGCTTCACGGCAGGTCCCGGGACACCAGGTGGAAAATTCTGGCTCTGCAAGTAGCCCCAGTGTAAAAACCTTCCCCTGGGCTCCTGCCGAGGGCTTTTCAGCATCGCGTAGCGCGACGATGAAAACAATAAAGCTAACCCCCTTTTAAGAGTGACCACCAGAAGGCTGCTTTTTGTGACTCTTCATTGACATGTCATCATTTTCGCTCCTTGGCAATAAAAGCCTGATTTTTTTTTTTTTGCCTCTCTACATGCCCAGACAAATTGTTAATGCACATACCCAGTCAGCTTTAAAGCAGCACAAGTTTAAAGTACCACTGGTGACTAACAAATTACAGCTGTCTCTAAATGATTGGCATTAAAAACATTTCAAAATAGTTGGCCACCACTTTTTTTTATGTCATGGCATCTTTTACTAGTTTTTAGTCATGTTTTCAAGGCTCGGTGGAACATAAATAACCACTGTAAAACAAAATAAATACAACTCATTAAACATACAGATCAGCCTTCTATGCCCACAGGACAAAAAAAAACCCTCCCACAAAACAAAGCCTTGCTTTCCTGCTCACTGCGGGCATAGGGGAGCAGTTGTACCAGACAGCCCACCTCCCCCTGGGTTCTGCTCACCTTGTTCTCATGGCACGAGCTCCACCACCCATCAGCCACCACCTCAGCAAAGCTATCCAGTACCACACTTGAAATTCAGTTCTCCAAAAGCCCAGCCGGCTGTCCAACATCTTGTCTGCCATCTCATTTATGTGGGAAAAGCATACCTAAGGATAAAGGAGTCCTGAAACGCTGCAACAGTCTATGCATATCAGTTCTCTAAACCCAGATATTCCTTTATTCTGGGAAGCACTAAACATTCTGAAACACTTCAAAGCCTTTATAAATGACCCTCCTCGCTTTTAGGTCTTTTTTTTTTAATTTTCCCCAACTGACCCTATAGCTGTATGCAAGAACTAAACTGCACATATGCTGTACCCATCAACCAGCCCAAGAAATTACACTTCCACTCGTGTCTCTCTTTCTTTCAGAAGTGGATGGGACCAACCCCACCATTATTTTTCCTGTTGTATTCCAAGTTCCCATGGAAGAGGTTCAGAACCATGAACAGGAAAACAAGCATAATATGACTCAAAACAGGATGCAAATCTGTCCCATGAGATCACTCCCCTTTCAATATGCAAGTTTAGATAAAAAAGAAAGTATCTAAATTTATGTATTATGCAGAGAGCAAATTGCTTGCTGTTCCTGTATTTCACACATTCTATAAATCAGTCTTTTTGTGGAGGTAAAAAGCAGACCTGAAACTCTACTGAGTTCAGTGCTAGATGTCAGCATTTTAAATTAGAGGAACTAATTCCTCTAATTTAACTAATAGTTCCTCTGCACTGTAGGCAAATTCTCAGTATGTATTTCTTCTTGCATAACAGTAGTGGCAGTGTGTCAGCCCAACATGCAGTTGCCTGCTTCTGTCTACTTGCTGTTGTTATGTGCTGGTAACATGAAAAAGACAGGAAGAGCACAGAACTAAAATAATGAAATCCTTTACCTGACTGACTGACGTGGTAGGGTAAAATGTAGGAAGTCTGGAGCAAGGGCTAGGAGCTTTACGCAATACCACATACCAAAGAGGCACATAATCTCTTAAGACTTCTGCTGACAACATTTTGGCTCTTTCAAATGTCTTTTTTTTTCTTTCCTTAAACACACACCTGAACTCCAGAACAATACTAAGAGATGCAACAGAATGGATGTATTCCTCATTCATTCATGCATACAGAAATTTTGTCCCAAAGAGAGGGTACTGATCTACTCTGGTGGACACTAAGCCTTTGCTCGTTAACTCCTCAGAAGCCTGTACATGCATACCTTTGCCTTTCTCTTGCAAATAATTTCACCTCTTTATTTTAAAAGGCAGAGAGATGGATGCAGAAATTGTGGGTGTCTCATATACAGTTGGAACTGGAAATCTATACTCTCCCCTCTCTGTATTATAGCCAGAAAATGGACCTCTGTGGAAACAAATTGATTTTTCCTGCTTCAATAAAACAAACTGATGCCAAAATGCATTTTTTAAATCTACAACAAGGAGGTTTTCAGGGAAGGAACACTGCTTTGCCTAGCATACCCAAGGTGGAGAACTGCTTTTCTGATGCATTCAAATTGCACTTTTCCCTGCTTAAGTCAGTTTATTTTATGCTTACTATACTAAGTGAACTGAGCATTGGATCAGTAATACACATATTCGTACATATGTATGTATTTTATTTTTCCTTCTGTGCACTCAATATCCAGACATTTCTGTACCTTCTTGCAGACTTTTTTATTTGAGTCCAACAACATCTGGTCTCAAACAGGACCAAAGAACATCTCTCTCTTATTTGTTCTTCAATATCATCTTGGCCATAGTATCGTTTATTATTTTGGGTATATCAGTATATTCTTGGTTAGAAGTCTGACCATAACCTTTCAGTCAATACTCTTTGTTGTGTTTACCCTCTACTGTTTGTGCAATGAAGTGATGAAAAACAAGTTATAGTAAATCCATGGTTACCTAGTTTCAAACAACAGCTATATAAAGACACAAACACTCACTCTTTCATTCCAAGAGTATTGTGCCAGAGGCTAAAGCAATTGTTTATGATCTACCTTCCAGGGAGGCTGAAGAGGTTACCATTCCAACACGACAGTGCAAGACCAAGAACTCCTCTAAATGTTGTTTTTAATCCACTAGCAAAGAAAAGTTTCCTCTATCTGTAACACTGCTTTCACCTAGGGGAAAAAATTACATATCTTAGTGAATTTTCTAAAAAACTGTAAAGTAAGGAACATTAGAATTTACATGGGAAAGTTTCAGAAAACTGACACTATGAAATTGTAGCAAAGCCCATTGTTTCAACACAGTTATCACAGTGAAAGACAAGGCAGAGAACAAAGGTTTGCAAAAATATATGTATTTTTGAAAGTCTTTTCTTGTTTTACAAGTGCAAGAAGCAAAGTTTAAAAGTCAAAATCAAGGAATATACTCTGGAAAAACTGTCTTCTGAAGCACGAGACTCCCTTATGACAACTCCCAAACAATGTCACAATATCTGAGAACCCTGCGTTCAATGACCAAAGGTACGATCAAGGTTGAGTAACCCTTTTTAATGACACTCTAAACACCATAATCACCCAGCAGTCGACCTGACCAATCTCTAAAGAATGCATTAAGACTATTTGTGGCTACACAGCAAAAGGGTTGGCATGAATTGTAATATCTTTAATGCGAACATCATTAAGAGGTCGGTAGGTTTTCTCATTCACAGGCAGCTTTTCCAGCTCATCCAGGGTCTCCAAGCCATCAATAACTCTGGAAGAAAAGCAGAACTGCTAGGAATCTCCTTCTAATAGTGACTGAACTTTCAAAATGGATGTATCTCAAAACACTTCACAGTTAGCTAAGTATCACAGTACAAGGGCTCTGCAAGCAAATTATACAAATAAGGCGGCCAAAACTTTATATATGGCATATAACCTATTTTGAAAGGAAATGTTAATCATCCATAACAGGTTCTGATAAAAGAACGAGTAATTTCCACTGACCTGACAACATCGTATTTTCTACCAACCACATCTCTGTGAAGACCCTGGCTGCACTTCCTTGCAGGCAGGACTGACCAGTCAACTGACTGACAAGATACTAGCCAAACCAAACCTCACTGTGAATTACTGAAATCCCATGGCTGGAAAATCAACTTCCAAATGTGCAATTATAATTACTAAGCTTCCAGCACAAAGACAAGATTGGAAAGAACCAATAACTGTGTAAGTCTAATGGCACAACTGTGTTTAGGCTTTCAGATGCCCAGTCAGGCTGAAGAAGTGGTAAGAGGGATTATTCTAATAAACCTCTCACCTTTTGGGTAAGTCTTGGCAATTTATTTCCCAGTAATGGACTTTGCAGAAAACACATACCATTCACAGTTCAATTCACTGTCACATTCATCAGCTCTTTGAATCTTGGATGCTGAATTGTGGGCTGGAGCATGGACTACACATTCTGTTCTCCTGATTCTGCAACTGGGTCAGGAGTATCTTAAACTGCCACAGAAAATCTGGCAAAATTAATCTGTCAGAGCCTCTGCTCTTTTCTAAGGAATATGTCCAAAAAACCCTTTCAATCACTTCTAAACAAACTCAGAAATGAAAGGAACACCTATGCTTATACCTGCCTATACCTTCCACCTGCCTATACACAAAGCAGGTGGAAGGAAATAATATTTTTCAATTTTCACCAGTTTCCTTTGAATATTTAAGTCTTTGAAAAAAACAGCTTTTTCTCAACAAGATTCACTTACATGCTACAGACTTCTTAACAACAAACAAAAGAAAAGATATTACCATGATTTTGAGAAAGAAAAAGCAGCATTTGAAAGACTCAAAAATTAAACATTTGCTTTAGGGATGGTATATTATCAGCAGCTTCTATTAACATAATGTTTTAAAATGATGATACATCTTAAATAACCTAATCTAATTTTACGAAGTGCCAGTTCCACAAGTTTTATCTGCTCAACAGGAAGTTCCATCTAAATAGAAGTATGACCATGTCAGTACTGCACCCATCCTAGTTCCAGATCAGACTCTTGCTTGTCAATAAACCCTACAACTGTGTATCCAGTTATTTTTGAGTTTGCTAAAAATTAGGATGCACCCATTTGGGCACAGTACAAAATGGCAAGCAGGAACAACTAGCTTAAAAAAAAAATTATAACAAAAAAACTCAACCCAGCTCCATTCTTGAGGTAATTTTTAATATGCCTATTTCAATTGCATTCCCTACTACTAAGAAAAATGGAGCAGCACTTTAGGGTAACTAATTCTGGTGACAGTGCAAGAGCATACATTTACATATACACACTGAATATTTTAAAGAGCTTTAGAACCCAAAGTTTCTGAATTTGTACTGCATCTGCCCTGAAATATTCAGATCCATCACACTCTATGGCTAGGAGGCAAATGGTTGGATCACTCACTTCCCAAAGACAGTGTACTTCATATCTAAGTGTGGTTGCTTGCCGTAAGTGATGAAGAACTGTGATCCATTGGTATTTGGGCCATTGTTCGCCATTGAAACCACCCCACGGACACTGTGCTGAAAGAGAAAAAAAATCAACATGAATAACCGCCTGTGAAAGCAGGACATCAACCTGTACCAAGTGCTCAGTGACTTATTGCTCTGCCTCAATGTCATTATTAAAACCCATTCTTGTTAATACCACATTCTATCACAACCCACATTATAACAACTAGCTCCTCCAATTTGCTTTTACATCAAAAAATTATTTCTTTGCCTTTAGTGCATGAAAAATATTTTGTTCAAAATTGCTGCTTCTGTTCTCAGTAATGATAACCCTCAAATCTAACTTGCTAAGTATTACAATGCCTGTTTCTATTTTAATAACGAGCTTTCTATCCCTTCCCTTTGGGATTATACTTTATTTCACAATTACAAAACAGGTAACTTAATCCAGCACAACACTGATCACTCTCCAACCTGTAAAGAAAATTCATCTGAAAACATAACTGCATATTGAGAGCACAGAAATACCTTTAGGTATTCACTGAATTCATCTTCAAACTTCTTGCCCCAGATGCTGTTACCTCCTTTCCCAGTACCTGACAAAGAAGAACCGCAATATATTAATAATTTTCAGACTGGGATATGCAGGAATGATGTACCATTATAAAATTTTAAAACAAAGGTCCCAGATAGACTCTATTTTGTTTGAGCCAGCGATCCTGTTCTCATGGCTTGATACTGAGCAGAGCCAGAACTCTATATAAAAATACTGATATATCCTCAAATTAAATTCAGTATGACTGCAAACAGACACACAGTTGAATCAGACATTCTCCTAAACAGTTAACAGCATCTGGGACATCTTCCCAAATGCTTTAGAGGCAGTGTAGCCTTCCAGCCAAAAAAACAGAGAAACCACGATAGTTAACTGCTACTAGTCATATTTAGTGGAAAGAGCTGAAAAAACTCAAAATTTACAGCATGCTTTATTACTGCATTACATTATTTAGAACTGGATGCTCTTCTGTAACCTCACCACAGGAAACTTTCCAGTAAGCTCGTATCATTAAAACCTCTATTAACAATACAATAATCTTTTTTTTTTTTTAACATTTTGTTTCTATAATTATTGATATTTATAATTTATTTATATTTCTTGATACTTTGTTTTACTTTTATATAACTTTACTATAGAGAGACATTAACAGAAGAATTTACCTAATGGATCCCCTGTCTGAACCATGAAGCCCTTTATATTCCGGTGAAATATGCAGCTATTGTAGTAGTTACTAGCACAAAGAGCCAGGAAATTCTAAGGAAATGAAACAAATCATATTAAAATATTCAGAAATAATGTTCTCTGTTACTAAAATATTACTAAAATGCATTGGCAAGACTAAGAACACTTTTGCCTCTGCTTTGCACTGTGACCATGTAATGGCATTTGTCCACTGTCCCTGACTATTGTTGACTATTAAAAAATATAAATAACACTCAGGCCTCTTCCTTCCCTCTTCAGAGCTTGTCATTGTTATAAACAGTACCAAATGCAATAAAAATTATCTACAGGCTATATGGAAGTGAAAAAGGCAACGGTGAAACTGTTCACAGATAGCGTGATCCAGGAGACAGATCTGATGAGGGATTCATAAATATTTTCTTTCATTTTGTGCAGGAACATGCATTTCTTTGAAAGGATCTCTACACCTCACATAGCTTATGAAACATAATTTGGATACCTTTATCCTTACTGATAAGTACTGGCGATTAGTTTGCATGGAAAATGCCTTTAGAGAAAGATAATTTCACTTCAGTTCAAAGATGGACTGTTCAGAATCAAGGAAGCAAGTTTTGCACCTGAGATCAGGAAAACTCTGAGATATCAAATTTCAAAGCCTCAAACTAAAATAGTACTTAATCTGTCTTAAAGAAACATTAGAACTACAGAATTACAACATGAAGGAAAAAATAAATTTACAGGTTACTCTGACATACTGACTGCTAAAACTATCTATGGATTAAAAAGTCCTGTGTGGCACCTATCGCCAAAAGAAAAACAGCTGTAAAAACACAATAAAAGTATTTTACAATATCTATTTCAATAGACTGCAGTTTGTGTTTAGCGCTCCTATTTCTTTTGTTTCCTATAGAAGAAGGTTATGACGGGTTAAAGAATCACTAGGTGAATCCCACAGAGTATTGCCACAGAACAGTCATACTCAAATTATGCTGAAGTTGCTCCTTTGACACTGTCACAGACACAAAGGATTTTAAATAAAGCTTTACAGCACAAGGCCATCTGACTTGAGGAACAAGCATGAGGACTGAAACATGATCATAAATATCATTTTCATTCAACATTTTTATTTTGTAAATGTGTTGTAATTTTGTAATCAATAGCTTCAAGACTCTTTTTTTTTTCAATAAAAGTAACTGATTTCAATTTAAGCTAGTGATTCTTACTTTTAAAAAAAGTCATATCTGACTGAGTGCAGGCAAACCAAGGCAAATATGGGAATCACAGGCCATAACCCATGTTTCACCTAAAGGGCAAACGGCACTTTGGGATACACCAAACCTTGGAGACAATCAACCCTTAGCCAAACCTTATCTGGTGAGAAACAGGCAGCAAACCTTTAGGCACTATTACACAGCACCCAAGTATACGCTGCACAAGTTCCACACCAGCTTAAAATGTTAATATTCCATTATGTTAAAAGATAAATTGGGACAGTCATTTCACCTCCTCCGTGGTCTTCACCATTTCTAATGCGTTGCTTCAACACTAGACAGTCTCATTCCTGCTATTTGACTTACTTCACAAGTCTTTGGTGTTCGCTCACAAAACAATTCAATTTTAATATCTCCTACATCAGTGTGCAGCGTGACAGCCTGAGCAAGAGTAACAAAAATAATTAAATCAGAAATTAAATGCTAACAGCTAATAGACTCAGTTTTATTTTCCAGTCCCACCGAGAGCATGAGCAAAATCCCACTGCATATAACCATTGTTTCAATATTTGGCCATAGGCAAGGCTGCTGTCGCAAACCTTTTGCCATCACCAGAAAACACCAGTTTCATTTAATTTTAGGACAAATCAAGTTTGCCATGGAAATGCAGAACCTCTGATTCATACTGTTGCAATCCAGAGACACATTATTCATCTGTGAACTGGACCTACACAGTCACTTCACTGCAAATTTGAAGAATCGAGGTAATATCTACTTCAGGAGGCCACACTGTGGTGCACATACCTCACTAGTTTACAAGCAGAGGAACAAGTGATGGGCACTACCCGATTACAGCCTTTTGAGCGATAGGATAGTTCTGAATGGCACCACATATAGTCTGCCCTTACAAACAAGTAACTGTACAAAATCACACACTTTTCTTAAGAATTTGTATGTAGTTTTCA
This sequence comes from Anser anser, assembly GCF_964211835.1. Taxonomy (NCBI): domain Eukaryota; kingdom Metazoa; phylum Chordata; class Aves; order Anseriformes; family Anatidae; genus Anser; species Anser anser. The sequence goes on from NC_139726.1 coordinate 40,405,411, forward strand.
TAAAATTTAAAACGACAGTTACCTAGCTACCAAGGCAAATACATCTCTCTATAGGCTCAATATATATTATAGTGCTTCCACAAAAAGCGCTGAGCTATGTGAAAACAATTACTGTAGTGGTATGCTAGGAATAACTGTACAGAAAAACTAATAAAAATCAGCATCATGATGATACTGGTCTACTGTTCCAGAAGTATAAAAGCAGAGAAAATAGTTGTCTGCAATATCTTTGGAGACGTTACAAAGGTACATATACAGTTTAAGACAAATAGTCCTACCTAGTTCCTGATCTGCTAAGCTTTCAAAAGCCTCCAAGTATCTATACTTGCAAGTATACTTACAAGTATACAAGTATCTATGTTACATGCACTCAAGCAGGACTATGAGCTTGCAACTTGAACAATGTCTCTGTGGTAAAAGAAACAAACTGGATTATGAAGCATTAGCCAAACTAGGATTAGTATTTACTAACTTAGAGCTGAAGTCTAATTATATTTTAGACTGATGAAATTGTAAATTAACCCATTTCCCTTTTCACCGTATCTTGTAGAAGTCTTAGATGGAAACCTGCACTTTTCATTAGAGATTCTTCACAGCATCAGAGTAAAATACATAATCCTTTGAGATGCAGAGCTGCTATTCACTTTCCAAGAAGCGAACATTTCAGAAAATATGAAAATATATAAAAAGTGCTATTGTTCTCACCATGTCTGCTCACCAAAACGCTGAGGTAATTTTGTATATAGCAATTGCCTGCAAAGAAAACGTGAAATTTGTTTTGTTCATTTTTTCCCCCAGCATTTTCCAGTTCTTTCTGATTCTGAAACGTTTGTGTGATTATGAGCTTTTTCACCATAGTTTTACAGTAATATTCAAGTGACTCTGTGGATTAACGTCTTACTTGCATTATGCAACCACCCAGCACATAAAGAACCAGAAACAACAAAAAAGCTTAGAGAAAGTGTGTGTGGGGGGGAGGCCACAAAAAAAAAAAGCCTTTCTTCAGATGAGTTTATACTAAATACTTACACCTTTTCTAAAGGTTATAGTTTTATAAATAACGCAGATTCATAGAGAAAAAACACATGCCAGTATCTATATAGAAGCATGATCTCAAAGCCACCACCTGACAGGCATCAGAGCCTCCAGCAGACAGGCACCTGCATCCAAGCACAGGATCCAAGTTTTTTTTTTTTTTTTTTAACTTAATAACGACTTTCCCATAAACCATTCGGAATTACGATAATAAAGACGCAGCTGTGTGAAAATCAGACTTTTACATGCCAACTTCTTCTACCTTCATACCTCCCCCCACACGCAAAAAAAGAGGCCAGCTCCCTGCCTTGGCAGGCCATCTCAGGTAACCATGGCGCCCGCGGCGAGCCCGGGCCAGCCGCCACGGCCGCTGGGGACGGCCACCAGCTGCGGAGCAGCGGGACCAGGACCCCCATAGGGCCCGGTGAAGCACCCCATGGCCCTGCCCTGGGCTCCCGCCTGACCCGCACGGCCGCGCTCCGATCCCGGGGACTTAGGGTGCTTCCATAGAACCCCCACCGCCGCAGAGCCACGGCCACGCCCCTCGCCTCAGCCTTCCGGGTCGCTCCCGCCTCGCCCCGCTACCGCCTGAACGCAGGGCCCGCAGCCCCTTCCGCCCCGCACCTCACGCCGGCGCGGCGCAGAGGCCGACCCCTACCCCGGCCACGCGACGGAAGGGGCAGGGCCCGGCGCAGGCTCGGCCCCAAGCTGCTGCGGGGTGAGGTGAGCGGCGGAACTGCGCGGTTCGAGGCTGCCCGCACCTCCGTGAGGCAGCGGGGCGGCGCTCCGAGCCCGAAGGCTCTGCCTTCGCGGCCCGGCAAGTACCCGCGCTCACCCCCGGCATCTCCCCCCCTCTGCAGGTACCCGCATGTTGCAGCTGGTGAGCCGACCTCTGTCTTGCATCCGTGGTGCGGGCCGCTTGCCTTCGCGCTCCCTTATGAATCTCGGGGAACTCGTTTCTGCCCTGAACAACTTTGCTTCCCTCTCCCTGGCTGAAAGCTGGGACAATGTGGGGTTGCTGGTGGAACCAAGCCCACCGCACACTGTGAAGACCCTGTTCCTCACTAACGACCTCACCGAGGAGGTAATGGAGGAGGCAGTGCAGAAGAAAGCAGACCTTATTCTTTCTTACCACCCCCCCATATTCACGCCGCTCAAGCGAGTAACGTGGAAGACCTGGAAGGAACGGCTGGTGGTCCGAGCTCTGGAGCACAGAATCGGGATTTACTCCCCACACACGGCATACGATGCCGTACCTCATGGCGTCAATAACTGGCTAACAAAGGGACTTGGTGAGATTCTGTTAAAAACAAAAAAATGGTTCAAATTACTCATCAGTATTCACCATGTTCATCAAATTATTCTATGGGGGGACCTTCTCATTTTCTTTTCCTCTAGTTCTTGCAAATATGATTTGAGTACTTTTAAAAATTGTTATTATAGTACTTCTAAGTACCCATACCATATTTGAGGAAATTCATCTTGGTGAGGAATACAAGACACAAACACTGGATGAAATTTCCAGATGCATGACTGTGTTATTAGATATAGCCAGAACTAGTGCAGCATATTTATTGTCTATCTTGGTTAAACAGTGTAGACGGCTGACTTTAAATCATTGTCTTTAATTTATAAAGTACAAGATATCATTGTTTCTACAGGCCTTAAAGTATCTGAAATTTTTAGATTTTTATTTTATGTTGTGGCTAATAAATGAAAATAACTGTCTTACCGAGCCTGCTTTACAAACCAGAAACTTTTTTTTTTTGGTAAAACCCTTAAGATAAAACTTGAACAGCATTAAGAATGAAAAATAATATATATCCATCAACTTCTTTGCACTTAAAATAGACTGTGCTTAATGGAGACAACAGGAAAAGAGTCCTCATTTCTGGTCAGGGAAAATAGATTTGAGTGCAAAATTTTCTCAAAGTTGCATCTCTTTTGGATATATGCTAAATCAGTATCTGCTACATCATCCAACTCTCTAAAGCTGCAGTCCGGTGCTGTTTTCTCAGGTGCCTGTAATTCCATCCCACTGCACCCATCAACCTCTCCAAGCTATCCAACTGAAGGCACTCACCGAGTAGAATTTTGTGCGGACACCGCTGAACATGTAGAGACAGTGCTCTCCAAAATCAAAGACATCCAGGAGATCTTCTGTCTCACTACTTTCCCTGTCAGGTATCTGCTCCACTTTCTAATGTTGTGTTTTTTCTGTTGCTTGAACTGTATTTTACTGTTGTAACCACTTCATTCCTCTGTGCATTGCTGCTATTTTTTCAGCAACAGATCCAGAAACTTACAGGATAATCATCCCCTTCTGATCAATCCATGTTATACTACATGGTAACTAATTCCATGTAGCATCACACGAATTAGAAATGGTAAAGAGGAGTGTTTACAAGAAGTTTAATGAGGACAGCTGAATTAAATTCTTGTATCTGTTTACTCCAAGAAAGTAGATTACACTAGACTATTACCATGTCTGGTGTCTATTTTTTTCCCTTTATCTCTGGTAGAATACCCTCTGTGGTAGAACAGCTTTATATTCTACTAATACAATGCTGAAATTTTATCCAGTCTCTTAGTAAACACCAAGCACATCTTTCCTCAGGGTTGAAGGTAAGGAGCAAACACGAGTCAGTCTGAACTGCTCTCAGAAAGCACTGCTGGAGGTGGTGGCATTATTGTCCCAGAACAACCTTCTTCATCACAAGACTGAGATTCTCATATTACAGAAGGTAACAAAATCATGCATTACTTCCAGTGAATGTACTATTTGTGTGAGCTGACTGTCCTAAAAACTTAAGTCCAGCATTCACTGGCATTACAGGTTTCCTATGTTACCTGCCCGTGCTCTGAAATACTAGCCTCTGGGGATTTGAAGCCATGGACATTTTCCCAAACAATGAAAATAGCTGCGTGGTCTGAACTAATTCTAACATAAGTTCCAAAAGCTAGTCATTATGTTACATTTAAGAACATCACATACATGTTTGTTCATAAAGTACAGAGGTATTCATCCTTAATGCCCAATATACTCATTTTTGTACATTAGGGAAAGCAATGTAAACTTCTGGAGTCAGCTTTCTCACAGTAATTTGAATTTCTTTTCTCCTCAGCCTCTTCTTCCACATACTGGAATGGGACGTCTATGCACACTGAGTAAACCAGCCTCCTTGTCAGACATCATCAAGCGTATCAAAAGTCACCTAAAATTACCCCACATCCGCCTAGCCCTGGGAACAGGCAAGACACTAGGTAAACAAACCTGCCAGTAAGACTGCCCCTTTGAACTAGTATTCCAGGAATACAAGTAGTGTGAGTGTATGCATGGGTGTGTAAAATATTGCTGCCTTGGATAGGTTTATTTTCAAGTAGTATGAAGCGCTGTTAAAGGCAAGAGTCAGTGTTTTAGATTTTCTGTGATACAGTCATGGAACAAGAACATCATCTGTATTTCTGACTGGCGATTCTGTATTATGCTGGTTGTCAGTGCGAAGGAGGGATACCACAAGCTGAGTATGAGACATACTTTTTCATAATTCCTATAATGACTAAGATTTCCCTCTCCAAGATATCAGATGCAAGTGTGTACTACCTCACTGTATGATCCCTTTTGTGACTGAATGTTAAATTTAAAAGCACCTTAAAATAATAAGTGCTTTGTGGTATCCTTCTGAACATATAGCCATCCATGCTTTGATGAAAAATAAATGGTGACAGAGAAGGCAAACTATCATAGCTCAAAGCGTGGTCACTACTAAATCCTGGAACATGTATCCTCTTATCCCAGTTACCTATCCAAGACGCATAGCTAATAGAATTTGTGAGAGCAAATTTGTTGAAAACTCTTTGCATTGTATGAGACAAAAGTCTTGTTACAAGCTTCCTAATACTATCAATTGCACTAAAAACAAAACAAACCTATTTTGAAACCCGTCATTGTGGTGTGGGATTGTAGTGTTTGATTCCAGTCAAATCAACAGTAATTGCATGGCAACATACTGTAAAACCTTAATAGAATTTGAAAATTCTTTGCCCACCCCATCTCTTGTACTGAACATACTAGATATGCACAATTAAATTCCTTGTCACTACCACATATGTAATAGGTTGGAATCAGCAATCATAGCAAACAGGCAATTTTTTTATGATGTGGAGGAGCTCTCAGTTTGCAATGAGATTGGCCTTCTGAAAGCTAAGAATTAGGAACCAGTTATAAATCAGAGGGAAGATGCTGCCTTAGTGGCATCATTAGTTTGGAAAACAAACACAGTCGAACTTTAGAGTCCTGGAAAAAGTAGCAGCGAATTAAAGAGTTCAGAAACCCAACCAACAACACCTCACTAGAAAGAGCTAAGCTGCAGTAGCCAGCAACAAGTCTCCATGCTGGAGTTTTCCACTAACTCTCACAATCCCTTGTAGAAAAATTTCTATGCATCTTCTTGGTACATAGGGGATTTTGCTTACTGTCAGAGATGCTATGGGCCTATGACTCTTTCAAACTGACAAACACATCTCTTCCTCCAACAAATTTACATTGGCCCTAAAATCAAGGTAGTAGTTATTGTGAAACACTTAATAGCAATACTGATGCAAAGGCTGAACATAGAGAAAGAAGTTTAATTGTGGCACCTTGTATCCTGCAGATTCACCAGTGAAGAAAGCTGCTCTGTGTGCTGGTTCTGGGAGCAGTGTCCTGAAGGGAACGGAAGCTGACCTCTACCTCACAGGTAAGAGATTATGTTGTTTCATTATCTTTATAAAAATAGGCACTACGAAAAAAGAAGAAAGAGTTGACTGTTGAAAGGTTTGGCCAGAAAAAGATTGCCTGTTAGAACTGAGAAATGATCAGTTACTGAAATGGCAGAGTAACACTGAAGTAGAGGTAACATAGATCAGATGGCTGTATGGCACACTGATGGTTATTTCAAGTAAACACTATTAACCATACATGATTTCAAAATCAGTGTTTGATGGAAAAGTCTATTGCAACCTTCAGTGTGTTTCTCCTTTGGCAAGAAACAAGGTATTTCCTCAGTTCCCTATAGAATTGCCTGAAGAAAGATGGAATGTAACAGTCTACATAATCTTCCACTTAATGACCATAATAGTGTATCTGGCCAAACGGATACTTAATCCATTGTCTTTTTTCTGATAGTGTGACAGGTATTTCCTACAGCTTGCTCCACAATGCAAAGGCTGCCTTGCACTCTAGTACTTAATTCAAGCAAGTTCTTTGGCAAGGCATGTCCCATCTCCTCCTTTATACATAGCACTGCAGAGCTGACCCTCACACAGCTTCTTGACAAGCCTTCTTCAGTTGCTATCCTCCATCAACAGCAACCCCGTTGAGTAGATGCATGACACCTAGACAGTCCACTTCCAAACCACTCTGCACACTTATTTCCTGCCCTAAGTGGCAAAATCTACTATTATTCAAAGAGGGCATGGAATTTCTGTGGTTTTGCTCAATTGTGCACTGGGGACATCAGCTGAAAGTCCTTCAAGGGACACTAGGGTAGGAGTGTGCCATGTTCTTACACTGAGCAGATGGCATTGCATCCCTCCTTATGGGCTACTTCCGCTGTTGCATCTTCCCAGTTTTTAATTACGATTCTGCATACGTTGCAAAGAAACGGCTTCCGAAACGGTATGCAATCTACCATGGCATTTCTTTCTCAAAATGGCAGGAGAGATGTCCCACCATGATATTCTGGATGCAGTTGCCAACGGAATAAGTGTTATTCTGTGTGAACACAGTAACACAGAGAGAGGCTTTTTGTCAGAGCTGGGTGACATGCTAACTATCCACCTACAGAACAAAATCAACATAATTGTGTCTGAGAAAGACAGAGATCCCCTCCAGGTGGCATAAAAAGAAAAGGAAAAGAAGAAAAAAAGGGGTGAGAGAACACAATCAAGAGTTTCATACTATTTTGCACAGACCTATCCAAACGCAAGTTTAATGAAGATGCTCTGGATTGGTTCAGTGTAGGATTGTATTATATGTTCCCCCAAAGTCTGGGATATATGTTATGTCAGATACCTAATAAATGCTCGTTTCTAGCTACTCAAATATGATTTACTCAATTACTGGGTTGCATTTGAATAAAGTTACTGTTACTACATACTCTTATTAAAATATTTGATAACCACACCACTCAAGGGTTGGTTTGGGTAGAATATGAAAACCTGACTTTTCAAACTTACAGAGCAGTTTCATCCTACTGTGGTTATGTCAGTACAAGTCACTGGCATTTTAGCTAGTAAAGCTCTTGATAATAGTTAATGAAAGGGTATGGATCACTGGTTTGCATTAACAGTTTTATTAAGACACAGCTCATATGCAAATACAGAGCAGAATTCAGGCATTTGATACTAGTATTCAATTGCAAAATCTACCGTTAATGCAGCTTTAAAGCTCTTTAACAGAGGAACCCTCAATTAAAAAACCTTTGGAAGTTTTTTAATAAGCTATAACTCCCTTATTAATGTTATAATTAATTTAATATACCTGTTACTTTTTTTTTTTTTAAATAAAAACAGCTTCTATACATATGGCTCTTAATTACAGGATTACTAAAAGTGAACAAGTAACATTTCCACCATCAGTAACCTCTGGGGAGTTTGGATTGTGTTTTTTTTTTTGCTTGTTTTTTGTGTGTGTTTTCTTTTTTTGAAAGAAAAACCTACCCTTTGAATATCTTACCAACTCTGGATTATGTGCATACCAGCAGAATATTTAAACAAACTGAAAATACTTCCATCCCAAGTTTGTAAAGATTTCTTTACAAACTACATCTTTTTAAGTTGAATAAATAAAATTGGCTTATTTGGCAATGTCTTTACTGTGCTGCACACAGCAACTCGATGCATTGGAGTCCTGTACAACCCTAGGGCTTTGAAGACCACATGAAGACTAAAATCATGGAAAAAATCTGGGAAATATTTCCCCGTAACTTAGACATCTCCCTCTTTCAGCTAAGAAGGTAACTGAGGACTATGCTCTTCCTTAGTAGAGTACTACTAGAAGTGCCCAAGAGAAATGTCAAGAAGCTGCTCTGTTATTCAGACTTTCCCAGTGGTCCTAGACACTGACCCCAGAACACTGATGTGATGTGATGTGATCAGAGGCTTTCTGCCACATTGTGTATTTTAATACAATGTAACATCACCATTAAAGCATTTTAAGCCCCCTGTTATATCTTGTTTTGTGTTCTTGTTCAATGAAACAACTTCAAAACATGAAATAGCCAGCCTGCTTCATCTAAAGAATATATTACTTGTTCAGTCTTCTAAGGTATATAAAAAAAACAATCATTCTTATCAATACCATGAAGACCTTTGACTAAGCTGAGAATTGAAGCGGGAAGAAATTCCTTCTTCCCCAAATAAAGGAGGGAACTGTACAACTGATCCCTCCAAATACAATAGTCCAGAATTGCTACAGAAGATAAAAATGCCACCAGATCTATACCAAAGAGCCAGTATCCTTAGTATATGCACTGAATGCAAGAGGGAGAAAATCAATGCATAGGTGGAATAGTCATCCAGACAATCTGAAATCAAGCTGAAATACTTTAACAAGAAAACCACAGGAATTAATTCACAGTTATTTTCTTTAGCTTTCATGCTTGCATCACAGTATCAGCCAAGAATTGATTCAAAGGTAACCTTTTATAAGATAAGTGGTGGTATTTCCTGCACTTGTTTTTGACTTCTACGGGCATCACTTGCATGATACTCTACCAAAACCGTTAACTAATAAATCAGAGCACTTGTTCATGAACTCTAAACCTAACTTACAGAGCTTGGGTAAGACACAATGCCTTGATCACAGTTTTAGTGGTTCTGATGGTAGCCTAAGTAGCAGCAGGCAGGATCTGATGTGTTTTGCTAAGTTTGGAATGGCAGCCTGTAAAACACAGATGCACATAATACCAAAAGAGGATGTTAGTTGGAAAATGTTCTGTAGAGGGAAGGTGGAGAGTACTGCTAGCATGTACCAGTTTTCCCCCCATCAGACTCTCCAGCAAAGTTAAATAGTTCTTACACTGAAGAACCTAGTTGACAGTAGGATAAGTAGATATCCTGTGTTTTCCAATACAAAACAAAGTCAGGATGTAAACCTCTGTCCTGTGGCTTCTGTCAGTGAGGGATATACCAGGTAACACCTGGAACACAGGTAACAGTATTATTCCATGTGATGCTTTGGTTCTTTTCTAACGCTATATACCGGCATTAAAAAGCAGGCAAACTGTTTGTAATTTTGATATCTTAAAAGACCATAAAATACTTTTGCTAATTAGTTTGAGGTCTTCTGCATGCTGCATGAGGCTCTGCACAGATATTTGACATGATAATGAAAACAAGGCTTTCGCATAACTGCCAGAAAGATCTCTATCTTCCTATAACATAAAAACATTCGTGGAAGACGAGACAATCTAATGAAAATTAATAAAGTACTTTATTTGGTTGATATGTACTATTACAACATTGAGCTGTAACACAGCTACCAAGTATTAGACATAATGAGTCCCTGAAGTCTGGCTGGCAGACTACAGTTGATGGAACTATAGGACTTTACTCCCACATACCTGAGAAATACAATGAAGAAAAGCTGCAAAACTTCAGCAGTCTCCCAACCTCTAAGGGCTACAAAAAGGGAGAGCTTTTAAGTGGCATTTAAGGCCTCCTCAATGGACACTCCTGATGTAAAAAATACATATATACAATCAAGCTTTTTAAAAATAAACAAGCTTCACAGCCTCTTCACATTCCTGGATTGCAAATTGGAAAGCAGATGAAAGAGGCTGGATTTTCTCAACCTCACCAAGAGGCAACGACTTGAGTCCATGGCAATTTTGATCACCTAAATCTGCTTATAAAAGAATTCTAGCTTGGGAAAGTCCTTCAGTTCTATCGCCAGAATTTAATAAGTTACCCACAGTATCCCTGTCCCACTCATATTCTCTTCCTTGTGCAGTCAAGGCAGGTCTCTTAGCATTATAAATCTTTACTTCTTTACACACTGGAAGCAGTCTTGTCTAATTGGTAAAGGAGTACCAGAAAGCACTCAGTTGAGAAAAATTGCATCACGAATACAAACTAAAGCTCTGACCATCTGGTGGTTTGCACTTCCCATGTGAACTGCTCCAGCCAAACCCTCATGTCTAGTGAGGTAATGAGCAGAAGGCACAGAGTTAGTTTTCCTGACTGTATGGTTGCCTACATAGATACAAAGGTATCATCTGAGTTAAGAGACAAAGCAGACAAATCTAACTTCAGAGCAAGAAATACCTTGCTTACAGAAGTCATCATTCCAAACTACCTGAAATAGCTGAACAAGAAGCACTGTTCATTACAATTATTACATTTCGGTAAGTAGTCCAGCAGTTTTGGGGCTGGAAAGAGAGATCTGAGTATATGCCCCTCTCCAGCAGCCCTTGAGAGCAATTGCCGTAGATGTTTTGGGAACAGACAGACGTTATACATCTTCATCCTCTTTCTCTAAGAAGTCGGTCAAGGCACTGTCATCTACAGGAATTAATAAGTACTCCACACCATCAGCTCCCTGAGAACAGACATGCAACACATTCTGTTAACACCAGTGCAATGCAAGCCACTAGATAGCACTGCTATGCTGACATGTACTTGCAGCTGGGGTGAGAGCTGGCCAGCATTCACAACAACATTTCTAAAACCAGGAATACTTCCCTAGAGCAACATTGGAAATGTACAAACACTGAGAAAACTCAAAGCTTCTGGTGGGCTGTGCTATTCTGTCACTACATAGCTCCTCAACCTTTGCTCCCACATCTAATAATGAGGCAGTATAGCAGTGCTAGGGCTAGCCTGTACTCTTCTAACATGCAAATATAGGTAGCTATGTGAAGCAGATTGGCAGCCTCCAGAATCCATTACTTCTCAAGGTCTTCAGGAAGTTGAGTTCCACAAAGGCCTGTAGGTTGCAGAGTAACCAAACCACAACACATTTTTACAGCCCCCTATCCACGTGAAGGGTGTTCACAGATTGGAGTCATGGAAAGAGCTGCAATTACACAATTTCAGCCTTTGCTAGTCCCCAGGTGCTTCGAACAATACAGCCTCACTGTGAGCTGCAGACTTGTGTCTTAGGAATACTTCCAAGGAAGCAAGCAGTGTTTTGTTTAAGATAGCTGAATTCCCATAATTATCTTCTTCCCCTGACTCACCCGTTTGGTCCGGATGAGCTTGTGGTCCCTGAATTCTGTCAACTGTGCCCTGAGTGTCAGGTCACTGTTTACAAGGAAAGCCTCCCGACACTGCTGGTAGAAGTCTTGGAAAGAGAGGCCTGGAGACAGAAAAGGGCAAGAATGAGAAACTGAAGTGGTAAGTTTGTCCCATGTTTCCAGGTCTAACAATACATGTTATCTCCACCTACAAATATTGCTTTGGCTTACACCACAATGGCTACAGCACCATCCTCACTTTAAGTACACAACAAAGCTAATATTTCAGTAATCAACAAAAAAATAAGATTTAACATTCCAGTCACCCTGTCTGCCTAACAGAATTTTAATAGGACCTTAAATGCACTTCTCAGCATAGTGCACCTTTCAGTTTCCAACTCTATCTTACTTCTGTCTTTCTGAACAATTAACATACTGCTCATATCCTCTGCAGCATCTGTTAGAGACAATGACAGCGTATTCCACATATATCCTAGAAAGCAGGTACACAGAGGTCATCTAGGAGCAGCATAGGAACTGAATATCCTCTTTTCCCCTAGTTTATTAGGTGCTAGTATTGTGCAAATTCATGTTCTTCCCTGATTTTATTTTATTTTTTAACTCCAGTCTGCCCTGAATGGTCTCAATAATGCCTAAACTTGAAAGTAGACAACAGTAAGAGGAGATCCTTAGGATCCAGCCACTCTTGATTTCTTCTTAGGGTGAGATTCAGCACCACTAGAAAGATAGTCTATACCGCTAAGATTCACTGAACCAACAGTTACAGCTCTTCTGTTGCTGATGATGTAACCTGCATATCCAAAGCCAGTGCCACTGTGACCGAGCTTGCAACACCACCACTCCAATCCAAACAGATGAGAAATGGTCTGTATGTACCTGGGTAAGATGGGTTGTCCTTGTTCTCCAGCTGGTACTGGGCAAGCAGTCTGAATATCCCCCTAAGTGAAAGGAGATGGGGAGGACAACAGGAAAAAAGAAAGGCAAATATTATATTTCCCTCATGACCAGGATTTGGTGCATGCATCTAGTCATTGGGTAAAGCTTGCTATCCAAACTGTTCATTTAAAGTAAACGATCACATGGAAACCAGGTCCCATCCTTTTAATCTTGAAAAACATTGTCAGAAAACAGGGATTGCCTCCTGCTAGGTGTATACGTAACAGACCATACGTAAAGACCAGAGTAACCTACTATGGACTGGATCCTCAGTAGGTGCTGTTGTGAAGTGTAACAGTGCCTTACCTGGCATTCATTGTGAGACTGCACAGGACATGCGTTAGGGAACTCAAAGCCAAAGATCCAGATTGCTGTACTAACAGTGAATTTTCATAAGACGTTTCTTCCACATAAGGACTAAAGGTGGTTGTCTCATACCAAAGCCAATTGTAGAGGCTTTGCTTTGCTTGATCCCACACTAGACAGAGAGGAAAGAAAAAGCAGACAGAATTAGTAGGTTTAGCTTTTCTCAGGCATTAAATAAGCAATATTAAAATGTACTAAGATCTACTACAATATTTGAGAAAACAATGCATGCTTATGAAATTTGCAGTACATGCACCCAGATAGTCACAGTTCAGGCAAGACAATTCTCTGCAACAGAACATTTGTATACATTCCCTTTTCATACCAGCTTCATGGATATGCTTCAAATCATTCCAGAATCAGCAGTGTGCAAAGAATTTCTGGCCGATAAAATTGTTTAGATGCAGTGACAACCATAACATTCAATCTCCATTTCAGTAAGTCCCTAAGTCAAAGGGTGACAGAAGCCTGGAGTCTTTTTTCTTTTTTTTCATATATATATATATATATATATATATATATGTATATATATATAATAATAATATATATTATATATATATAGCAATCAGAAAGACTGGTAGTTTTCAGTATCTTTATACAGTTTTGCTTCAACAAGGCCACAGTCCCAATCAGGGCTTCTAGCTGCTACAACCATACATACATCACCAGGTCTATTTTGCACATCAAGAGTAATACATGAGCTTATGAAACACATTCAGCAGCCCCGAAGTAGAATGCAGATTCTTCTCTTTTTGCTACATCAGGCCCAAGGGGACTCACTGAGGGGAGCATTGATGTGATCAATAGAGGCGATGAGGTAAACGCTAGGCAGAGAGGACAACTGTGCAAGGATCTGTTGACTTCTTTCTCCTCTCAACATCTGGCTGTCCAGGTTATGAATAAGGACATAGAGCTCCAAAGATGAATCTGTAAGGTCACGAAAAACAGCAGAGAACCAATCAAAGAAACTGCACACAAAGTGGTTTCCCCTTCCCAGTGCAGCCTAGGACAAATATGTTCCACCACGCTTCACATTCACCACTCCATTATCAAATAACTTCCCTTGTACAGCTTACATTGATCCCTGTCCCATACTTGGTGTTTCTGAGCAGCTGAGCGGCTCTCTCTCAATTCACTGTATTGCAGTTCTCATCACAGCTACTATTCTTTCTGCATCTAAAGTTTTTAATCTTAAAAAACTTTCTACTTGCCCAGTGCCCTTCCAGGAGTCACCTATGGTTTTCAGTGATTCATTTTTTTTCAGTTTTCAGTGATTCCTGTGATTCAGGGTCATTCAAACATACGTTAGGAGGGAAGTCTAAGCACAGTTTGTTCAGCTGCTTTTAAGTTGCATGACTAGGATCCTTAAGCCCTTCCTCAAACAATGAAAACACATCTATTCTATTCAAGACTGGATCCAAAGCCTACTGAATTCATTAGAATTCTTTCCCACTGAACCCTCAAAGAAAGTTACAAAGACTGAGCTTGGATAATACAAACAGTAGACATTAAGATTCCCAACTTAGCTTGTTGCTGCTGTAGTCATCCCTAGGGAACAACTGTTTCCTGAGTCCAGAAATAATTAAGGAAGAGTAGCTAGTTTTTGTGCAAATTAATACATACTTGGCTATCACTGGAAACCAGAAGTTCCTCAGACTCCCTGTCAGATCAGCTATAGTGTAGTACATGAAACCGATTTATGTAGCTTCAAAAGGGTACTGCCATTAATCAGTCTTTTTCGCTCAGTCCCACCAAAACCACTAAGATAGGGATGGAGAAAACATTTAAACACCACCAAAGCCCTGTACAATTAAGATTACATGGCAATTTTCCATATAGAAATAAGCAATACAACCTACAAACAAAGAGAATTCATCAAGCACTCAGTGTGGCAGTGCCCATTTAACTTGGCATTTTGAAACCATTTTTAACCTGCTTGTTTGACGTTGCTGTCCTTTATTTCATCTTAACATCCATACATGCATATATTAAGTTTACATGACAAATGCACTAAATCATGTACATTTAAGCATTAATCCTGCCTATAATGAAATTTATGGAAAGACACCCGCCCCAGGGGATGATTTTCCCAAGGGGCTCAAGGGACTTGGTATCCATCAGCAGCTGTCATTCCAACTCTTTGTTCTGTTCATCTCAGCAAGGTTTGTATTAGGTCCTCAAGCAGCCACACAGAACCATGTTCCCTCATATAACTGGAATTTACCTATCCTGTCTTCCACCAGGGAACACATGGCTACAGAGACACCATATGAGTAAAGCACAAAGGCATCATGCTAAATGCAAGAAACATGAGCATTTCAGCTTGCTAAAGGGCTGAGTAGCCTCTGACTTGCCAGAATGCTCACATCCTCCTCCTCCTCTTTCCACAGAACTTAGTGTGTTAAACACTGACAAAGATAACAGATTGGGATCATGTGCACATGATCCTGGTGCACATTTTCAGAAGTAGCATAAACTTCAAGACTAGAAAACACTAGCTACAGTAGACTAAAACTGTAATAGCATATATGAAAACTGTGAGCAGAGAAAATGTCCAGGCCCTCCTACCAGTAAGCAAACTCTGCTGTTTTTATGTACAAAAATCAGTCATTTTACCTTCTTTAAACCTTTTAATGATGAATTCAAGTTGGTCAAGGGGGCTGCGAAAGGTCCCTATATGGTCCAGTACCTCTTCTGTGATGGAGTTGAGAATCTGAAACATAAAATAGCAGAGTCACCCACTGCCCCTTCTGAAGGGCTCTGGCACTGAAGAACCTAGTGCAGAATATCTGAAAGTTAGCCCTTTACTGTCATGATAGAGATACTCTGATTTTTACCATAAAATTCCCCAGTCAATGTAAGCCAAAAATTGCTACTCTTTTTCAAAACAGTGACATAAAATAACATTTCAGACAGATGAATATATTACTGATGAGAATCATAGCAATTCCTTCAAAAACGCATGGGCTCATTTCTTTAAAATCTTAAAAAAAAAAAAAAGGAACTGCTCTTCATTTAAGAGTCTACTGCTATAAAATGCAAGCAGCTCTCCTTAATGTTTTACATTGAAAGATTTTAGAGGTATCTGTAACGCAGGATGATTAGGTAAACATATGAGCTTTTTCTTACACTTACAGATCTCACAGTGATGCTAGGGAAGTATCCATTAACTACAAGGTGAACGGAATCCTGGAGCATAGAGATGCGAAACTTCTCTAACAAATCATGCTTTGAGCCCAGTCCGTAAAGCACGATGTTGAAACCCAAGCTGCAGGGAAGTGAGCAAATACACTGAATCAAAAAAAAAAAGTAAAAGTCCATTTTTAGGTTTATACATTCACATTTTCATTAAGCAAAATGATTGATTGCAATCTTGCCTCTAAAATTGTCACATTTTTAAGGAATTTGTCAACTCCAGGCTTACCTTCAGCTCACAGCTGACACATAAGGTTATCTGCAAGATATCCAAAATGCGGCACGTGCATCCTAGTTAAAGGAGTGTTTTAGCAGACTAGAGGACCACAAATTTAGCAAAACATCTATGGAAGAAAATGGTACTGTCCAAGAGTATGAGACTAGAACTGCATCTTCAAACTAACAAAGACTAACAAACATTCACATTTACTCCCTCACCATGTGATTATATTAAATGTTTACTAGGGGTCACAGTCACTACAAGTTAAAAAAAAAAAAAAGCCTGCAAGGTGATTTTCTACTATTATCCACCGGCACAATTTTACCGCAAAATCTATTTATTCTCATATCCCTTCCTTATCCTGATTATTACATAGAAAAAGCATAAAAAGAACATGGTAGGAATTCACAAATCTTTACTTTGTTTGGAGGAGCAGGAAAAACATCATATTCACCAGAAATAAGAGTCAGGTTGCTCAAACAGCACTGGACAAAGGTAAGGTGTTGAACAACTGTCACTGACTTCAATATTGTGTATGGATTTGTTCCTTTTACCCTGCCACATACAACTCTAAGCATTTTTCCAGGTCACTGAGTCACAGAGAACTCCTCCTCCAGCAAGTCTCCAACTTTCAAGGCTTTTCATATGCTCTGTCACTCCCCATGGAACACAAATTCTCTTACAATCCACTCCCTTGCAAAGGGCTTTCTCCTCATGAGCATCTGCTCCTGCCTCAGTACTTAATTTCAGAGTTCGTGGCTTGTCTTCTCTAAGACACTTTAGAGTCTCACAGTTCTCTGTACTTCCCCGTTTAATTTCTTGCTTACTCTTTTCTCCCTTCCTCCAAGATACATGCAAACCCACATAAAATTAATGCTAACATTTTCAACAGCATTAAGGTTTCTTCTTACCTAGACCATTAGGTACTATAGAAACTCAGAGTTTACTGCTACACCACTGAGGATAGCCACATGCTGAAGAAACTGACAGCGGGCTACTCACTACCAACTATACTGTTGAAAGCATAACCAGCTGTTCAGAAATGCCACATTTCTCATCATTCATGTTCCCTATTTGTAAATGCCCTCTATCTTGGTTTACAGAGGAACAAACTAGTGAGGCAGAATGTAACCTCATTTCATCAAAATAATGAAATCTGCATCAGAATAAGCATGGCCAGCAGGTTGAGGGAGGTGATTCTCCTCCTCTACTCTGCTCTCATGAGACTGAACCTGAAGTGCTGTGTTCAGCTCTGGGGCCTCCAGAAAAGAAAGACATGGACCTGTTGCAGTGAGTCCAGAGGAGGGCCATGAAGATGATCAAAGAGCTGGAGCACCTCTCCTATCTATGAAGACAGAGAGAGCATAGAGAAAAGGCGGCACTGGGGACACCTTATAGTGGCCTTCCAGTACTCAGAGGGGACCTACAAGAAAGATGGAGAAGAGACTCTTCATCAGGGAGTACAGCAATAGTACAAGTGGTAATGGTTTTAAACTAAAAGAGGGTACATTTAAATTAGACATTAGGAAGAAATACTTTATTATGAGGGTAGGGAGGCACTGAAACAGAGAAGCTGTGGATGTCCCATCCCTGAAAGTGTGCAAGGCCAGGTTGGATGGGGCTTTGAGCAAGCGGGTCTAGCAGGAGGTGTCCCTGCTCATGGCAGGGGGGTTAGAACCAGATGATCTTTAAGGTCCCTTCCAACTCAAATCATTCAGTGATTCACTTCAGTTCAAGAAGTTAGTCAGATATGATTTGGTCTACAGAAAATTTTATGCAAAATAATGTCACTTAATTTTAAATTAGAGCAATCAAAATAAAAAAAAAATTCCTTATCTCATCCCCGGGATGTTGTTGATATGAGGGTAAGTTTATGGCAATGCCTGTTTGCTAGGTCTCTTCAGTGGCTCTCACTGTATACTTACTGTAATTGCAACATCCACTTGGAAAACAGGGACTCATATTGCTGGTTTAGCTCTTCAATTTCAGCAGCATAGGCAAGGGGAGACTTTTCCAGAAGGTCATGCAGTGTTTGCTGTGTTGAGAAAGATGTAACATAACAGTAATTCAAAGCTGAGAAAAATAGAACATATGCTTGGAGTCTTTACAAATGCCCCTCTAGTATGTTTTCTGGCTAGAGGTTAGAATGGTTTTCACCAACGGTGCACTCAACTTATGTTTCTCCATGTACACCCCCTTTGAGGACTCTAAAAACAGTTTTGCTACTGAAGAAACAAAGCAGAGAGTAAATGACCTTTGTATGGGAAATGGCAGCCAGACAAGGACTGGAAATCATGTCTGTGCCACTACTGCACCATGTTTATCTCCTCCTGCTGAGTATGGGAACACCACTATGGAAATAATGGACATGCTTAAAACTTAAAACAGCATCAAGCACAGTACTAGGGAGATACCAACACCATAACTAAGTTCACAGGAACAAGGACCTCAATCAACATGTTAGCAATGGTTCATGTTTGTGTTTGTAACAGAATGCTCATAAACATAATCATAGAAAAGCAAAATACAAAACAAATACAGCAGAGGAAGAAAATCACAACTGTAGAGAAAGTGTTATTTCAAAATATCAAGAATCAAAGGATTAATTCAGCTTTAAAGATGTGCTGGGATGTTGGTGTTTAAACAGCACAGTAGCATGACAAGTGACATCAGATCTACATTGGCTTCCCTTTCTATTCAATTTTAACAGCTTTGCTTTCCACTCCCCTGCAGTAGAAGACAGCTTACTCTGGAAAGAGCACAAAAGGCAGCCGCAGTATACCAAACATAAAGCACTGAGAGACAGAACTGCTAAACCTTCACTTTCTTTGGCGCCAGCAGTAGATTTAATACTGAAAGCCTTGATTTTGGTCTGGAGCTGTTATGAAAGAACTTGTTAAAAATCCAGATGTTTCTCTGGTTAGCAATTCTAGACAATACTAGGCATCAGGCAATTTGCATATATGCCATCTTTTAAAAACCCATATGGGTGCACAGACACGAGAGCAATTCGCATGTTTTACATGCTTCCCTGGTTCCTGTCTGTGCATACCTGTCTCTCTAAGATACAACTGCTTACTTCAAACTGGCTGTAGAAGTGGCATATGGAAAAAAATGTAGTAATTCAGTCACCACAATTAGACAGATTCTGTCTTCTAGGAACTGGAAGGGAACAAAGTGCACTTCACAAACTAGGTGACAACATTTAAAGCTGCCCCAATCCTGTACAGGGATCAACCCAGTAATGCACAGATGAAAAGGGTTCTCTCCATCTCTTCTACACATAATCAAGACCACTTATAATTCCCCATAGCATTTCGTTGACAAAACATTGGTTTGATGATAGTTTTTAGTGTAGGTCCCTACAACTCTGCTTTTCCCTCTTCTCCTCCCCAGAAATCAAGTTTTAACCTGTTCTCATAACTGCAGCTTTCAACTTTCTCCCTGCATTTTCCCTACTGTCTCAGGTCCCAACAACTGGGCAATAGCCCACTGCCACTGTCCCTGCTTAGAGCAGGAAGGCATAAGGGAGACACAATGCTTGAAACGCTACCTAACCCCTGCATAAATCAGTATTACCACCAAGAACATCATCAGCAGAGATAGAAAGTGAAAATAGCAACGTCAGGCAATTTTGATGGGAGAGATCTTTACCAAATAAATCAAAAGCTCTGTGAGTTGTGCGATTCACTCTGAAGCGTACCTGATTCAATCTTCTCTTCCGTAACTTCTGCAGTGTTCGATCCGAAGTGAGCACTTTGGAACTACTGTGAGCTTCAAAGTATTCCACCACCAGGTTGCTCTAAAAATGGACAGCAAGAATCAGCCACACCTCTGCTAACAAGTTACCCCTCTTCCTTTGTACCCACAAACATGTCTGAAGACAGTCAGTATGAGACACAGAGCAAGAATGAACAGAAATCCAGAAGACATTTGTAAACATGGTTTCTACGGCAGCATTCTGCCAAAGCTAAACATTCAGATGGTTCTTTACCAGAGATAAAAAGAGAGAAGATATTCAGAGGGAGCAGAACACAGCAATAATACAGGGGGGGATCCCTGGTGCTGGAGGGAAATAAGATGACAAAGCTGAACACCAAGCCAGAAAGTAAAGTGTGATTCTTTTGGTGCTACAGGAGTCAATTTCTTCATCATTTCTTAGGTCTCCTGTTTCACAGACATCTTAGAACATCTCATTCTGTAGCTGCTGAGAATACAGACTGGATTAGCCCATAGGCTCACATGATCCCTAACAGGGATTGCTCAGAAATACAGCAAAAGCCAACCCAGCTGGTTTAATTTGAAATGAATCTAGCAGTTCTTCCCTAGGTGCGGTCACTGACAGCTTATTGTTAATAAACATCCTTTCACTCTTGCTGGCTCAGGAGTACATTTTCTGCACACTCACCATCTTGTCCTTTTTTTTGGTTACTTTTTTTCTGGAAGGAGGTGTAGATGCAACCTTAGCTTTTGCTGGTGTCTTTTGACTTGATAAAACAGTGCTGACTTCTTTCTGGGTTTCTTCATCGTCCTCCTCCTCTGAGCAGGAAGCAGAATATTCACTTTCACTTTCTAAGTAAGCATCTGGAGCTGAAGGATAAATTTAAGGTTAAAAGCTACCAGTGAATTCTTACACAGAACACGTTTTGCACCATCTATCTCTCACATACATTCTCTAGGTGTTTTTCAAGCATATGATTCCTAAATGTATTTCATAGAAAAGTAACATCAATGCTTACAGGGACTACAAACACACACAGCCATTTCGTTCCGTTTTCAATGCAGAAATTGTTTAGTAAAGCTCTGTTAAGAAATATAATTCTACCCTAAAAACTGACTAAAAGTAGATAATGTATTTCCCTATTTTTCTTAGCACCTCTATATCAGTTTTCCCAAATGCCAATCATGCAAGCTGGGTATCTTCTGGTTCACACCCTGTAAGAAAGGTTTTGTAAAACACCTCTCTCAACGATGTTGATTGAAGAACACAGACAGAATCTGTCTCAGTCATGGTCTTTCAACACAGGAAGAAAATGAATGTGAATTGTCACACACTGAGCTCTCCTCTGCACTCATTCTGAGCACATATAGCCAGCCAGTTATTAAAAATAATTTGCCACAAATGTCCCAGCCATCAACAGAAAGTTTTATGATTTAGTTCAAGCAATTGTACCAAACTGACGTGTCAGCACAGGTTAAGATTACTCAAAATTTTTCCTCTTCTGATCATGTCTCTGAAGCTCAGCAACTAGGTGCTTCTAAATCCTCCACCCCATTCCTACGTAGCAAACTTCTGTATGGAAAAGGTCGGCACAGGCTTCCCTGGGGACGTTTCTATACACTATACAGGATGAATCAGGCTGTTTCAGTCAGTCCACTGCTACAGGCAGAAGATCATATGCAGGTGAAGCACTGTCCTCTGAACACAGTGCTTCGCTGACTATAGGAGCTGACTACAGAGGTTTATCTTTACCTGCTAGCCTTTTGCGTAGTCTGTAAGGTGTGGTAGACACAAAATCATTCTTTTTACTCTGTAACAACAACATTATTAATTAACATTATTAATTAACAACAAAAATGGCATTAGAAGAAGTCACATATACCTTCCCAAAAGAGCCCTTTGCTAAGCAAAGCATAGAATCAGGCTTAATTTCCAAGCTATTACAGCCCACAAGAAACTGGGAGAGCAGAGGCAATAAGTCTGTAGAGTTCTTATCTTGCCATTCACAATTAGAGAGAGGTAGGATCAGGATGCAAAAAGGGCTTAATTCTTTCAATTAACGTCCTGAGGTGGAGTGTAGAAAACTGAAATCTCCAACCAAGATGCTAACTTTGGCCCCTTCAGAAGAGTCAGACTGAAGAAAGGAGGAATTGGAAATGCTTCTGCTCCCCTGAGCAGTCATCTTCCGCATCACAATGTCTACACAGGGTCATTTTGAAGCCCACCATAAAAACTCCCACTCAGAATATTAAACCCAAAAGGAGTACAGAAAATGGAATCTGAGCTGCCCAAGGTCACCAAGTTGCGGTGGCATGTCTTCCTTAAACATGTACAAAGCACACGCCTGACAGACACCAGATCAAGTTTGCAACAATCCAAAGTGATGTGGTATCATCAAGGAGTGAATATGGCATCCCAAACCAACAACTCTTATGGGCATCTCCCATCTGGGAACCTTACAAAGGAAAAGCTCTGCACACATTTCTAAAACGATGCTATGATGTTTTAGAAAGCCAGCTGTTTCACAGCACTCTCTCTATAACCACAGCTGACAGGTGTAGACTGTATGTGTCTGTAGCATCACAAAAGGAGACATCAACTGTCAAGATATCTCCCCCAATATCACAATTTGTGTGTTCGTTTCTTTTTAAAATAAACCAATGATAACTGAAGAAACTGAACAGCATCACAGTTCTTGAATTCTTGTTCTAACAGCACTGCTATCCTTATGATTAGGGTTGTTCCATCCTTTAATGAGAAATGGAAAGCTATGAGTTTAACTGCATATTAAGAGATTGTTTAACATCCTCATTTGTGTAATGCACAGAAATAATCTCCATCCATACTAATTAAGTTGTTAAACCCAGTGATCTGCACACTGACTCTAAATCCTATAGACTTGATTAATGGTAGTTCTGGTTCTCACTTGAGCTACCCCTGCCCACTTGCATTAGCAGAGACAGAGACACACCTATAATAATGTGGGTGAGGTTTTTCAAGATCCATAATTTCCAGAACTGTAGTAACTGGCTAGTTCAAGCACTAAAGTGAATTAAAAAAAAAAAAGTCATCACTCACCTTCTGCTGAACTTTGTTTGAACTTGAATGTTCTGCAAGACAAGAAACAGCATAACAGAATACTGCGTATTTTCAACAGCAGCACAGGATGCTCCATTAGAAAAATAGGCATCCACTATTCAAAGGTACGCTGCACCAGAGTATCAGCTCCGTGAGTGGTATGGGGGAAGCTCTTAGTTCCCCACAGGTAAATAATGAGATATCAAAGTTAGTCAATATTATTTTCACAGAAGGCAGCTTTTAATTCTGGTCACAGCTCTGGGAGGCCCTCAGCAGAACAGGTTGATAAAAAGGAGCTAAATGTTCCCACCCAAGCACATCAGACTCCATTTCTGAGTACAAAGTAACGTGCTCTTGCCAATCTTGATCACACTGACTCCTTGCACCTTTATTTCTCCCTACAGCATTAGGTGCTTGAAAACTAAATCATAAATTGCAAAGTTACATGTGAACACACATGCAATCCCACCCACAACCCATTTGGCACTCAACACACCAGCTTAGCTCAAAACTCAAGTGCAAGCAAGCATCTGTGTTGAACACGGAGGAAATGGTTAAGTGTGACAGCAACAGATGAGAGAGAAATTACTGTTTTATCTATACCAGCAGGACAGAACATAAGCTGCAACAGCCAGGTGAACAAGATGCCATGCAAATTCAGCCTACAAATTTGAACTGCCCAGAATTCTCAGGCATGACAGAATCTGAGGCTCAAGCATCTGCTTTACCACACAAAGATGAACATAACACCTATTCACTCAGCTTCAGTTTCCCAAAGCATCACAGAACTTACTGCTGCTTTGAGGGGTTTTGGTTGTCTTCTCAGGGCACTCAGAGTGATCAGATGCAACACTCTGTCCTGGTGTCTGTGCTAATTCAGAGGCTGTAGGGTATGGAGGGGAAAGAAGTTTCACATGTCAGGTACAGAACTTCTTCTTAGCCAACAGTTAGCCTAGCAAACACAGTTTATGTAAGAGAAATCCCCTTCCACACAAAGCTAATACTACCTTTTTTTTTTTTTTAAAACTCTTTGCTATGCATCGAGTTACTCTTATACATCCTTCTAAGATACACACACAAAATGCCTGCCATCCTTTGGCACATACATACAAATACTTCTCCCAGCATTAAGAAACTTCTACTTTCTCTTATGTATTTATTCATTATATGTACCTCTTATCCCCACCATGCCTTTGCTTTGCCCTAGTGCTAAGCTTTTGTTTCTGAGGAAGACTGATTCAGAGTCAGATAAATGCCACAGTAATAGTGCAAACATATCTTTTGAGTGAACAGAAGAGTCAGATCATGTTCACAGGGGTACTCAAAAAGACCACCAGCCAGAACAACAAGGAAAGAGGAAAACGTACCCAGCTCTGCCATTTTGTTGGAGCATTTGGGAGTTTGGAATGAGTAAACTTCACCACCACCTACGCTTGAGCCATTTTCCATTGAATCTAGAAACAGAAATATTACCTGAAACCACTTTAAAAGCACTGGTACATTTCCAACCCAAGAAAGATGGAATACAATACTATGGAGTTCAAAGACCTCTTTACACTGCAGGTGTTATAAGCACCATTAAAAAGAATCCTAGAAATCATTATCTTCTCCTCTACTTGTTACCACCAGCATATCTAGAACTAAGAGCCTTCAAGAACAATTTCATAAGCATTGTACAGGTTTTTAACACTAAAAGAATCTCCTGAAGTAACAGCTGTGTTAGGTTTTCCCAGCCAATACCTTGAGCACATATGCCTAGAGCAGCAACATAGTCCTCTTCCAGGAACTCTTGAGCTTCATCATCTGAGAGATTATCGAGCTTCTTCACAAATCTCTTCACATTGACTGTCAGTGGAGTTTTGTCTTTTCGTACTTTAATACCTACAATTGTTATAAAAGCTTTTACTTTCTATGATTTCGATTGCAGTAGCATGCAGCCACCCCTTTAACAGACCAAGACACCGTTGTGCAAAGCACATATAAATACAAAGAAAAGATTTCCTGGTAAAAGAAGAGATGGTCTGTGCCATGGAGGTCAGCTGACCATAAAGCAATTAGGGGCACCTTTACCTTTTGTGGTAAAGGCTTTACCTTCTGTGGCTAGACATTGAAGTCAATTGTGAGGACGTGATCCCCATTTCGACACACACCTGCTTCCACAGATTGGGAGAAATGGCAGGGACACACACAGAAGTAGTTCCAATCGCCACGTGAAGAAGGTGACATTTAGCATCCCCTCTCTTCCCTAGGAAAACGGAGCAAGTCTAAAAGACCGAGCCTGCAGACTGCCAGTATGCTCACAGAGGAATTTAGGCTGAGACACCTCTGGACACTGTCTATCTGACCTCCTTGCTCGAAACACGAGCAACGGCAACATTGGCTCAGAGTGCTCTGCGCCTTGTGCAAGCAAGTTTTGAGCATTTTGCAGACTAAGACTCCAGCCTTTACAAGCGGTCAGAACTGCAGCCACAACTCCCCGTGGCGGCCGCCTCACGCCCCGTTCTGAGGTGGTTCTCGGGGCCTGCTGAAGCTCGGCGGGGCGGGAAGCGAGCCAGGCGATGCGCGCCGCTCTCGCAGGCCGTTACACCCACGTCTCTATGGAGGCACCAGTGCTCCCCTCCAGTCGCAGCTAACAGCACCCGCCCCCTCCACGTGCCGGGGCAGGCACAAACGGCGGAAGAGGCAGAGGGAGGAGAAAGCGGAGGCGGTGGCGGGCCCTGGGCTGCCAGCAGCCGCCCCAGGCTTTTCGGTTCCCCCCCCCCGTACCTGCGTCGTCGGCGATGTGCCTCAGGACCGCCTCGTCGGGCACGAACTTGACTTGCAGGGCGGCACCGCCCTTGCGCTCCGCCTGGCTCATGGCGGGCGCCCCGCGGGCACCCCCAGCCGCGGCCACCCGGGCCTCACAGCCGCCCCCACGAGGGCCGGGCCCCTACCCCCCGCGGCCCTGGCGGCTACCCGCGGGCTGCCCACTGCCCCTGAGGCGGCTGAGGGGAGGCGGAAACGCGCTTACGCACCGCGCGGGCCCGAACCCGCCGCCCTCCCTGAGGGCCGCCCCACCGCTGAGGGCCGCAGCGCGGTGCTGACTGACGTACGTCTCTGCCAACCCGCGCCCCTCTTCTCCCCAGGCCCGCCTGCCACCGGCGGGAGAGGGGAGCGGGCGGAACTTCCGCTGCCAGCCACGCGCTGGGCCGCCCGGAGTTGCCGTGGCGACGCGAAGCCACCGCCCCCAGCCTCAGCTGACGTGCCCAACGCGCATCCAAGTTACAAATACATACATAAATAAAAGTCAACTGGCACCCTACACAGCTCTGTTCAGAAACAGCACGATATTTATTTAACATCTTTATATATTTTTATATATATATATATATAATTTTTTCTGCATTGCAGATTGCGTCGAGTTTTATACATCTCTATTTACAATGATTTAAAATAATTATATTTCATCTCTGGCGGGTATTTACAGAGTCAATAGTAACTACATTTCACATTTCAACAACAGTCAACAGCATTAACCAGTTCAGTAAGACAGGTAAGATAATGGCTTACATGCACCAATAACATGATCTTTGATACGTGCCATCTTCAGGTCTAAGAATGAAGATTTTACCTGGTCCCAGGTTAAAGGACATCATACCACACAGCAGAGGTCGTGGTTACTAAAAACCTGTTTGGTTTAGTCCCTCACCAGTACCGCATCCTGAACGCCTGGGGTTCACACCAACACACAGGGCTACCTACCCTGGTGAAGAGGGACTTGCGCTACTAATCCATGCCCTTTTGTCCAGCCTATTTGTCCGCAAGAAGTGGGCTACTTGCTGCTTATGCTCCTTCTATGACAGAGATAAGATTACATAAAGTAGTAAAAATCCTCAGAAACCTTAGTTCAGAGAAACAAACCTGGTATGACAGGAAAAAGTAAGAAAATAATCTTTTAACCCTTGCAGAATGTTTCTTTTTGCTAGTAAAATTGACAGCATATCCTGTATTCTTACAAGGACAATACAGAGCAAAAAAGATTCGTTGTAAAATAGAAGAATTACAAATTTTAAAAATGCAGCATGGGGTACCTCGATTTAGTTTTATAGCAAATAAAAGCCACTCTAGTAAATCTAAAATGTATCTGATTTAATTATTAAAAATCTTTATTAGCTTTTTCCTGGAATCATTGATATGGAAAAAAAATTATATGACTCAATTCTATTTAATCATATGGTATTTCTTCATAAATAACCAGCTAGTAACATCCATCCTAAAAGTATGCACCTTCTGCAAGTAAACAGTAAAAAGTCTTATTTCAAAGTAATCATTGAACACTGGCTTACAAAAAACACAGACGCACCCCAGTACTAGCAATCTATTAATACTTTGAGAAGTGGTTTATCTTGAGTGATTGCTAACTCACATCTACTGTATACTTCATAAAGTTTCTAATACTTGAATTTTTCATAAACTAACAGCATGAAAGTTCTAACACAATAGGAACCACTTAAACAGAAAGAACAATGTCAACAGCCAGTATTTGTCATTCTTAAGTCCTATTTATTTTTAGAACAATTTTTCTTTGAAAAGGTTGCTTCAGTCATACTAATTTGTCTGTTTTGTGATCTGTTCTGGGAAGGATGAGGACTCAAACACACAGGACAGGATCCACTACCAACCTAAAAGAAAGATTCATTCCGTAACAAAGCAGCACATGGTCACTTTACTAGAAAGTAATCACAAACAAATCAGAAATCTTCCCTAATCACTTTTCCAAAATCAAAAACCTCTGTGAAATCTATACCACATTTTAATGGGTAATTAATCACCTTTTCAAGAGTCAAAATTTGAAGTAATTTAAAGACTATCAAAATGCAAAGACACTCTGCTCTAAATCGCTTACGTGTTACTGTCTATAAAACACTGGGAGCTCACAAACAAATAATTGTTTAATACAACTTGATTAATCACTTTGCCCGTCATGAAGAAGCTAAAATGTAGGCCAAGGTTTCACTGTACAGACACAAAGTTTTTACTGTACATGTGTTGTCACTAGCAGCTCCTCAGAGGAATAGCTTAGTAATCCTTTATGATAGAACAGATAATTTATGGACCCGTTTTTGAATTCATCTGGTCCCCCAAATATTACGTCTTGTAAAATCTGATGACCACAGTAAAAAAATCATGTGTTTTTCTACCCTAAAGAAAATAGATGAAATAACAAAAGCAGAAATTATTGTAATTTTTTACATTAAATCTCTAATAAAGTCATATAACATGGGACAGATTTTTACTAAATCCATTCCTGGCAGCTGTGAGGTACCTTAGACTTCTATAGTTTGCTTCTGAACTTCTAATGTATCAATGACAGCAGGCCTTGACACTTGCCAAACTTATGAGAAAAGTTTACCTGAAATAGCTACCTGCTATGTTTTGAAAGCTTGTTCCAAGACTTATTTTAAAATAAAATTTTATAGTAACTAAGTGGAAATCATCACACATACCAGTCTTGCAAAACCCATTTACTGCTTTCTTTCATAAACTATTAATGAACCAAGTTGCTCACAGCTCTCCACTGTTTTCCATCACTGTATAAGAGGCAGGTGAGTATTTTTAGCTCTTCAGCTGGTCATGACATGCAAATTTGACAGATTGATGTATGCATTCACTAACACAACACTCATGCTGGTATCTGTTCCTCTAAATCATCTACAAAAAAGCTTTCCATAGTTAAGTTTACTCAAGTGACAGTGGGACAACAAATTAATATTAGTTCAAAAAGTTAAGAAAAATTTCTCTTAATTTAATAAGAAAAAGAGAAATTAAGGCCCATATACTAGAAATAAACAACATTTAAAATACTGGAAAAAATATAAAATGTTGAACATTTTGATATCAAACAAGAATGAAATACAAGTACATTCAGATCAGTCCTCTGCTTATGATGCTTGGAAAGGAATAAAGTTTTGTAACTTTATCATCCTAAACAAGCCATTAAAAAAAAACAAACATGTTTACCATTCCAACACAAGCTATTCCAATGATGTAAATGGATGTTACAATGAGATGTAGCTAATGGTTTTAAGTGCTATATTAAGCATGCCATGGTAGCAATATCTTTGGCAATGACAGAATTGCAGAATTTAAGGATGAGACCATCAGATTTACAAACATCAGAAACATCTTTTGGTTCACTATGCAGCACATCCATTCCATTCAAGCATGTTCAATTATGGTTTTCCACACCTCCTCCAGGATTATGAGTATAGTATCAAGTTTGTAGTGCTTGATTTTTAGAATTTTATTCAAAAAGTTATACTTGGTTCCTACTTGCTCTTCAAGTTAATTTAAATTTGTAAGCCTAGCCAAACAAAAATTTCTGCTTTGTGAGCAAAATCAAAACACCTGAACACTTAAAAGAGACGGTTATTGGTTCATGATAAAATAGGAAAAGTTTAAACTCTTAGGTTAAAATTCAACCATGGCATAAAATAATCTACTCCAAAACTAATTTTTCAAAATACAATTCTCTGAACATGTTATACATTAAATGTTGAGGAAAAGCTCCCTGGAGCTATAATTTTCCAGGAACACTAATAATGTTCATTAAAGAAGTAAAACAAACCACATACTATCTGGAGACAGAAAGGGGCAAGAGTTGGGGCCACCTTACTACTGAGCAGCTTTACCACCATTAAGGTGCAGGTTTCCCCCTTAATCTTGAAAAATATGTTCATATTTACATACAGTATAGACACAGTTGAGGCAATTGATTGTCAACACGTGACAAATGTATGTACCTACCGACACACAAGTAAACCTCACATGGTGAGAAAAAAACCTGTCCCTGTAAACTCCAGTATTCATAGGTAGTGCAAATAAATACGTTGTCAGAATTTGTTTTTTTTTCCCTCACTCTTTTGCTGTCAAAACAGATGAATTTAATTATGTCAAAGCTAGCAGGAGTATGTTGGAAATTTTAGATTTAAGTAATGGAGACCAACACGCTTGCACACTACAAGTACTACATCTAATGCTTACTGGCTGCAACAACGTTCAGCATTACAGAATGAAGCAGGCTGTTAAAATTTTTCTCAAATTCACATCAGAAAGGGTGTTCAAAGAAATCTGCACTTAAAACAGACAGTGACATAAAAAGTCTCCAAATCAAAAGAATAATAAAGCCATTTAAAACTTCATCTTGCAACATTCATTGTTATAGGCATTTTTACCTCACCGTTTTGCTGCCCGCAGGATGAAAACAAAAAGAGGCTCAACATTCAACCAAAAGCAGCTCAAAATAAACCCCTGAAAAGGCTAATCAATGGGGTTGAGTCAGCAACCCCAACGTTTTGTATTTTCTTATTAAGCCCAAGAAAAATGAGTGGCAAAATGGCAGCATAATATGGTAAAAACTTTATCAAGGGATAATTAATTTATCCCTACTTACATGTGTATATACATCTATATATAACCCTCAGACTTCTTCACCTAAGAATTAAAAGTATGTGCACACGTGCACATGCACAGGGGAAAAAAGAAGTAGTGTTCTGCTTTTTGACCTTCTTGTATGATGCTGCAGCTGCGCTGAAATGGTGCAGAAATCTAAATCTAATGTCTCAGGTTGAGTACCAAATGTTCTAAAACAAGACACAGCTGAGTGAATTCAGGATAAAGATGTTTAAGTCTAGATATTTGTCACAGGTATGAGAACATTTGAGCATGTTTTGTACTTTTAGTATTTAACACATTATCATAAAGAACACATCATTCTCTCAGCCCACATCCTAGACATTGCTAATTTTATTACTGCCAGAATACTTTCAAGTGTACTGGGCATCACTGTATAAAGTTTCATTACAATCTTGACACACCTTGGCATAGTTTGAAACGTGTAGAAACATTAAAGATAAACGTGATAAACAGCACTGGCAAAGCCTGTTATTTCAGCTGTTTTGTAGATGTAAGTGATGACTCATTTTGTAAGACATGTTGATCAGCACATGTCTGAAGAACGACAAAAGCTCCCACAAATAAAACACTGCACTCAATGGTAATTTTGATAAGCTATGGATGTAGCACATAGCAAAAACTATATATAGTTTTTGATAGGGATAAATTTGAACTCTTTTTAAAGCTTCGTGCAGGTAGGAACACAAGAAGAAAACAAAATACAATGCATTTAAATATAACAAAAGGCACATCATCAACACTAAGAACTGCAAAAATATTTTAAATTATAATTTGACTAAAGATTTAACTACAAATTTATACATGTACATTTGACTTCCCCATCTGGAGTCAGTGGGGTGTCTCACTTTCCTGAAATAGTTTAATTGTGTGGAACCCCACCCATAAGGGTATAAAAAATTGTTTCGTGAAATTTGACCCAATTTAAGTGTCCTAAAACATCTGTAGGAATGTTTATAATGGTAAAATCAGAAACTAGAGAACCTTGCTAATGAGCAATCCCATTTTTTAAAGGCAGAGGCATAATAAAGTATAGTAATTCTTCAAAATACAGCTGATAATCCTAACCTTTTCTTTCCCAAAGATTTAAGCTAACCATTTGGTCCTTATCAATTTACCATGATGGGTCTTAAACAAAATTCCCTTTATGATGGTCTCTACAAAACAAATTTGCACTTTTAGGAAACAAACTAGCAAGTGAATTTCTACACAACCGTGACCTGCCAATTGTCTCCACCAGCAAAACTTGACAAAATAAATTAAGCAGAGTCAAATCATATATAGCTTTTGACATTCTTACAGAAAATCCCTCAATTTAATCTCACCTTTACCTTAGTTCTATCTCTGGTGGCCTTTAAAGATTAACTTCAATTTTGAAACAGTAAGGCTTTCTTTCTGATGACTCTATTTACTCTAACTAAATTTCTGCATCAGTCCAGCTGCCATTTAATTCAATTCCTTATGAATGTGAGATCTGAAGACTAGACTGTCAAAGTGACTTGTCAAAGCACAAAAACATGTCAAATATTTAAATGAATTTTAATGCAAATTTGAAAAAAAAGTTCCATCTGAAAGAGGCTCAAAAGCAAAAAAAAAAAATACCAGCAATGTTACACCATGTTATTGTCCCGAATTTCTATCTGTCATTCAAAGATAACCTGCTATTTTTAACAGCTTATGTTTACTCTTCACAGTGAAACCAAAGTGCCCATGTGAAGATTGTAACTCTTTTCTGTGCATTTACAATTTGTAAACTTCCAGGATACCATACATTACTTAAGAATACAGGATGAACTTTCCCCTTTGCTCTCTAGCAATCCAGAGAGAGAGAGAGGGGATGACAAACATTTTCCTATGTAATCAGAAATGTGCTTCCATGCAGTGTTCTGTAGCATAAGTACCAGCCAGTCACCACTGCACACCAGTCATATACATTCAAGGCTTGGCTCAATGACATGAGTTTTGCATTTTCTAGAGAAGGGGCCTATCCACTAAAATAACAATTAAAAAAACCTAACATATTAGATATACCAAGGCAATGAAGTGTGATCCTTCTGGAAAAAAAGACTATCAGTACCCCTTTGTGCAAATGGTGTTTCTAGATAAGCATTTCACATTAAAGCTTCAGTGTTTCTAGCAAACTATTGTCTCTATCCCTGAGACAGCCCCTTAAGAAGATGGTCTGTCTGGACTGCAAGATTCTTAAAGTGACTCCATCATTGAATTTAGGGACACTGAGAAAGTAGCTGAGAGAGTTGGGGATGTCTAACATCCATGACACCATAGAAAGCAGCCTGAGAAATACTCTTTACCCGAATACACCTTTCATTTCAGTGATCACCACCTCACAAGAAAAACAACAACAACAAGAACACCAATAACAAAAATGGAGCAAAGCTAGCCATTAGTTCCTGGGAAAGTAGTGTCTCCCTCCCATTTACAAACCAAATTGCTTTAACAGCATGATCTTGTCTAGATTTTAGTCTACATGCAGAATGACCCTGTGTCCTGGAAGGGAAGACATGTAATGTTACATATGGCTACAACGCCATTAGAAGCGCATTGTAACCTACATTATCTACTTACAATCCTCTCTCTGAGGGAAAACAACTTGTTAATACGCATGTCTCAGTTGCTGAACATCAAAAGCTTCTGGGATGAGAGACCGGGGGCAGGCAAGAAAAATCTACCCTCATTTTAATGAAAAAGTGCTGTAAGCAGCCAGGAGCAGCAATGACAATCCCCTCCCCAGAATTGATTGCACAAACTCAGAGAGGTCCAAAGTCACATCAGAATCTCTGAGGCACTCCTGGTTCTGAGAAAGAAAAGTCATGATCCAGTAGTCTTTGCAGTACTGTAGACTGAGAAAACAAACCCGTTTCTATTTCTTAACAGAGCCAAAGCATCATCTCATAGGGATCACATTCACCATTTCCGTCGGTGTCTCCAGTCTCACAGTGTTGAAATGGGACTGATCAGCCTACGATGGATTGCACGTCACCCAAGGAGAAAGGAAGGCATGGAAATAGGCATACAGTACATTATATACTGCTTCACAACCATCTTTACAAGGGGGGGAAATGAAGGTGAGGGAAGAATTATTGCTGTTTCAGTAATATGGTATGATAGCTAGACCAAATCAAACAAGATCACAACAGTCAGTATTTTCACACTGCAGGATGATGGTTCTTGTTTTGCCTAAGGATGAACTTGCCTGGGGATTTAGGGGAAAGAGGGAGTCCTAACGAAGGGAGATAAAGTTACACCTGGGATATCAGCTGCATATTGAAACTTGGAGATCGAGACTGCTTTGTCAAGGGAGCTCCTGGGGGGAAAAGATCTTTACCTTCCCCAGCTTGGCCTAGTCGGTCCTCCTGTAGGCTGATAGTTGAAAACCGATTGGTGTTGCCAGTGGCTAGATTGGTAACACCTTCTGTACCAATGCCAACACTGGAGCCTGTTTGACTGCCATTGACGTAGTCAAATGATTTACTGGAGGAAGCACTGGCGGTCCTGATCAGGCTCAAACTGTTGGCTTTTGGCACCACCTGCCCAGCAGGCAGGCTGAGGTGTTTCTTAGTAGATGTCATCTCAATTGTATCTGTACCAAGGTCAGTGGATTGGTGTATGTACTGCTTCCGAGCTACTGAATCTCGAGGGCTCTCATTGGATTTTGCTGCAGAAGAGGTTTCTTTATCCTTAGCAGAACATCCACTTGCTGTTTTCCTTAAGCTGCCCTTCTGAGATACAGATGATTGTGGTTTGGTCCCAACTGACTGGCTGCTGAGGGAAGCTCCTGATGAAAATCCTTCATCAGCATCATTAAGGTTCACAGATTCCTCTCTTCCATTTACACCTTCAGCATCTATTAATAAAAAGGGAACAACCAAAAAACCTCAAACCAATCAGAACACATAGTAAGCATTCAGGTTACATGAATGCAAAGATACACACAATGTCAAAACAAATGTCATTTGCTGATCCACCTGGTTTCAACTTGCTTAAAAATTCCTGATTCTTGGTAAATAATCTTTCTGTCATATAGCAGAATAAGCGAATCTGATAATAAAATAAGTACATCTTGAGCTTCATTTGCCTGTCCTCTACATCATTTTCATCAGTCAAGAATATCTCCAAAAGTATATCTATAAACACAGAAAAAGAATTAGGCCCCATTTAGTTAAATTTAGTTCTGTCTGCAGGTACTGATGCCAACGTGTTTTTTGTTTTAAAAAAGAAAAGTGAAATATATGTGTGTGTGTGTATATATATATATATATATAATATATATAGGCTATATATATACATATATATATATAAAGCCTTTCAGACTATTTTTATCTTAGTTTGAGGCAAGATCCGAGCACGTCCAGGAAATCTTCTGGTTTGTACTGGGTAGGCTTCAGAATTAGGTTAATTCCTAGGCCTGCAACAATGCTCCAACAGAGATAGAAGGCTTCTGTTGTGTGTAGTTGGCACTTAAAACAATGTGACTATACTTTCTACTGGAGAGTAACCTAATTCCTAGTTCTCTCTCTCCCAGAGCTCAATCCTCTCTGCGTTTCCAGCAATCCTATCCAGGTCCTTCCATCACATTATCTTTAATCTCAGATCAAGATTTTTAAGAGGAAAAAAAAATCTTGTCATAAAAGAAATTTAACCTTTGAAACACTTCAAGTTGTAAAAGAGGCTTTGTGCTTTGGAATGGTATTTTAAAGAAAAAAGACTGACAAGCTTCCGTCTTAAATCCTTGTTTTCAGTCTGATAATTTGATTAGGGCTGTAAACAAAGACTTTGTTGTGGTTTCTGTTTGTTTGTTTTTGTTTTAAATCTTAATTCCAGTCCTTTTTCTAAACTCCAAATAACAGGAGTTATTGTTTCAGTAGAAAACTGAGCAGCATTTAAGTTTCAAAACTGAAAATGGATCTTGGGTTTGATACTTTGTTTCTTGTTTTATGGGGTAAAAGTAGTGGCAAGGATCTCACAGATCCTAACATTTGAGTAGAACCTGGTCCATTCATACTGATTGCTAGCAGAGCGCTACAGAGAATTTTACATTATGGCAAGCAGAACAGACACAAAGTCTTCAGTGTTTCTTCCTCTGTGCAGAAGGAACATGGGCTGATCCAACCTCATGTTTCTCCAGTGTAAAGCAAAAATACAAAAACAAAAATAAACCAGAAAGGTTTTAGTATTCTTTTGGTTTTAAAACTATTTTTCTTTTTAGGAAGCTTTGCCTTGGAATTACCATTATTGTGTATCAGTTTACAATGTTTAGCCTTCTCCAAATCAGATCATGCTCAGGCCTCTCTCACACCAACGCAATGTGAGATTATTCTGCAGTTTTATTCAGTTCTACTAGACTCAGCCTTTAAGAAGCATAAAGGTTCATGTTACTACCGTCTTCCTTCCTCAGCAAAGCCTTTAAGCTTAGAAAAAAAAGAAGCTTTTTAGGCTTTAACAGCCATTATTAAAGTGAAGAACAGTTTACTTGCTTTAACTTCCTGTATCCATATTTAAAATGCATATACTTTTACTCCACTCTGTTTGGTCAAGCTAGATCATCATCTTCTCGTTGAGACATATATGTCTTTTCTTACATTAGACAGCAAGATACTTTAGTCAAAACCCACCACATCTCCATTCCCCCCAACCTTTCCATGCATAATCAAAGACGCTAATACAAGTACAATGTAACTGGAACATACTAAAAGCAAGAGCACTTTTTCAATAAACCAGCATTTATGTTTCTTCATAATCATGCAAAGCTGGATGAAAGCATGTTTGGTTACAAGCAGCAGTAGCAGCAGCTGAAGTCCCCTCTCAATCCCTTTTATTCCAGCAAAAGACGTGTAACTTGCAAAATAATCTCTCCAGACAATACTGCTAAGCTTTTCATTATTACAAGAACGCTGCTTCTTCAATGCTTCCTCACAGTTCATGTCAAAACATTTCTCAGTAACAAAATGCTAAAACTTATGTTCCCAGTCAGGGACACTGAAGCCCTGAGTCACACAGAAAAAGTGGCATTTCATCCACAGATTTTAAAAAATAAGACTGAGAGGGGTTGTTGCAAGCTTTTGGATGCTGCAACTATAGAAAGGCCCAAGCAGCTCAGCAGTGCTCAAAAATGAAGAAGATAGAGAATACAACATGCAAGAGAATTTCTGTCTAGTCAAATCCATGTAGCTACAAAGTTCTCAGTATGACTGAAAAAATTCAGCAAACACACTCTTTTTGCAATACATGTTATTTTTCCTCTAAAAGCTATCCTCAGAAACAAAAATATTTCAATCTTTGCATACTCTGTTTGGGGGAAAAACAGGATGAAGTCATAGAGGTTTATTTGTTTGTTTCCAGTAGACCAATAAGATGATTTAACAAAAAGAACCTAAAAGCCTACTCCTCCCAAGCACTCTCTACTATAAGTCCAGAAGTGAAAGAGACAGTGCAACCTAACAGGAATCCCATTGATTGCACTATAGCACATCTTTTGGATTCTCACTCTTCTTTATCAGAATAAATCTCTCTCCAAAGAATACATAATTAATGCCAGTACATAATTAACCCTGTAGACAGAGATACAACATTCTTCACTGTCTCAAAATAGTGCACAGTGGTAGCTGCCACCACCCAAAAGCAGAATACCTTGGTATGGTATTACTGAGTCATTCTGGAAATCTGCCTTTTTTTATTTATTGGGTCAAAACACTGATCTGAAAAGGATTTTATTACAGTCTTTAAAGAAACCTTTATTCTATTTATACTTTCCATACCTGAAGTTTGAAGAGTCAATGAAAATGATCAGCATTCTCATTATATCATTTGATATCAAAATTATATTTACGAGAGGAAATTTTCTAACCAAAACTTGGTGAAGTCAGCATCAATAATACAACAGACCACTCTGTCTACACACAATTCTATACTGATAATCAATCCAAACTCCATTCCTGGGCCTTCTCCCACATGCTGTCAACTGGCAGAATTCAATTTGCCCAAGCACATAGTTATATACCGCCAACATTTAAAGAAGTGAAGTATATTCAACCAATTTCAACAGAAATAAAGCACGTGGAGTTATGACTTCTCCAGTAACATCTCGATATAGGTGTTGAAACAAATTAAGACTAGAAGGCCACATCAACTTCTTTCCTACTTTCTGTCTCTCCCAGAAGGTTCTCTGCAGCTGAGGACTTCTCCATATCCTTCAGGTCATGCACATGCAAAGTTTAGTAAAATGAAGTAAGACCAACTGAACCAATGAAGTTAGAAGACTACTTATTTACTGAGCATGCTCAAACTCACTATGCACCAAGGAACAGATTATAAATTTTTATGCAATTATCTTCTACTAAAGCATGATGTCTTAATTATTGTTTGATAGCGCCTCTGATTAAGGGAAAGGATTCTCTGATAACATTACATTAAATCTCCAAGTTCTCCAGAAGAACAATTTTGAAGCCTATGTAGCTCCTATCCAAATCCACAAATAAATCTTGTTTATGATCAACTGATAGGCCTATAATTGTTGGAAATACCAAAACTGTTTGATAGACTGTTCAGATGGAAAAGGAGACTTAAAATAGGAAAACACTTGAAATTACGTTAAGTTAAATTTATAAGAAATTAATTCTCATCACCGAAGAGAATTCATGATCCAAATTCAGCACTCAACTGCATGTTTTCGTGGAATAAAGATGAGAACATTAATAGATGAACTTAAGTAAAGTGAGTATCTGCCAGCTACTCTATCTACTATTGCTGGTTGCAGAGCAGGCATACGAAGCTCTACAGCAAAAACCGAGCAAAAAAGCAAATACTGTTTCTCAAGTGTTCAGAAACATGACAACCTGATTTATTCTTGAAAACACATGATTTTTCTTTTCTCTTTTGATAACTGATTTTAGAGCAACCAGGTCATTCATGTAAACTAGTAAGTGTATGAATCTTCAGTTAAAGAATGACTGGCAAATCAAAATATCACCAGTTGTGAACGTCTTAGATAGGCTTGTCTTTGTTCTTGGAAATTTAAAAAAAACATGGACTAACAAGACACTATTGGAACTAAGTTGTAGCCAACCAAATACAGCTATACTCTATACTGTCTACTTTTCAGGACTAGATTCATGTTTATCTGGTGCATTTTTTCCTTCTGAATATTAAACATGCTCAGTAATAGAAAGTTTCCAAGCAATCCCAAAGCTCTTGGCTATTGCCCCTGTCATTTTTATTTTATTTTTTTTGCCATGCCAAGCAGTCTTTCACCACACAGATGCAAGCCCCAGGCCAGCCCACGTGATAACAAAAGGTAGTACCTGACCTGATGTTAGGTATATAGGGGATGCGTGTATTGCAAAGAGAAGCTAATACACCCTGGGATAGCGGAAACACACACTAGAATGGAAAGAAGTTCTGCTTGGGGATAGGGAGCCAGGATCCTCCTCCAGCAACTGCCTCACTGACTTCTGCCTCCTCATCTCTGTCCTACCCTCTGTTGTGGCTGCTGCCAAGGTGGGCTCCAGGAAGCCATGCTCAGGGGTCCTGCGCATCAGCACCTCCCCCTCTTGCTCACGTTTGATCCCTAGGTCTGTGGAGCCGTGTTGGATCGGTGAGCCAGGTATGCTTGAGTCAGCCTCGTTTGAGAAGTCAAAGCCATCTGGGATTCAACATATAACATTTTAGTGCTTTTCTATTCCTTTCTTGGCATTCCAACCCAGGCAGGGAAAATAGAAGATTTATGCAGACATGGAACAAACAACGAAACACTACCCATGTTTAGTTAAGTTTGTGAGAACATCCACAGAAAGGGACAAGTGGGCTATGCTGTAGACCAGAGACTTGAAAATGAATGTAATGGCAACTACAGTAAAGACAAACATGACCCAGAGTCCTGAAAACAGAAGACAGCTGCTTCTTGTCCTGAACATCCTGATTCAGTTGAAGACCAGAAGTCATTAAATCCTTTGGCACACGATATAGGAAAAAAAAAGTATCAAAGGAAAGATGTAATACTTGTTTTTTAGACTCTTGTACCCCCAGTTTATTTTTAGGTTATACTACTTTTTACCTTCTGCCATTTATGCAGCTTTTTAAAATCTGTTTAATACATGCAGAGACAAAGTTCTGTAGGTTTGACAAAATGAATTCAAAGCAAGCTTTTTGCTATAGCTACCATGAAGATTTCACCATATAAAAGTAAACATTACTACATATTTACTGGTCTTCATATAGTCAAGCACACTTCTATATGATCTAAATATTCACTGAAGAAAAATAAGCTGTAATTCTAAACTATCCAAAGCTATTTTATGATATATGCCCTCTGTAAGGTGGGCCATATGATGCTAGGAATACAATGTTCAGCTTTTCCATCTCCCATTGCCTTTAGTGGTTGTAGGTAACTGGAACCCTGTCAAGGTCTGAATAATACCATTCATTCCCTCAGCTATTTATGATGGTGTGCAGCTAGGTTTC
Source organism: Anser anser (assembly GCF_964211835.1). Lineage (NCBI taxonomy): Eukaryota > Metazoa > Chordata > Aves > Anseriformes > Anatidae > Anser > Anser anser. The sequence goes on from NC_139726.1 coordinate 40,445,132, forward strand.
AGAGTGGATCAAAGAAAGAAGTCAAATTATAAACCAAACTCTGCCACTACAATTTTATGCTGTGTTACACAGAGAAAAAAAGTCTTAATGAACTATTTCCAGCCTCTCCATTTATTTATTTAGTACCTACCTCAGGGGTTATCACCAAATCAAAACAAAACAAAACATCCCAAACCTTCATGTTCATGCAGTGCTCTGAAAATGTAAAATACTATACATTGTTATGGAGTATCACTTTTCAAAAGAAAAAAACAAAAACAACCACAACCAACTGTTCCGCAAACTTTCAAACTCAGAAGCCAGGTAACAGTGATGATGATGAATACAGTATGCTACAGTATTTGCTGTCACCAAAGAAAGCTCACCTTCTCTCCTCCAGCGGTGACGACGGATAGAAGCTGTTGTAATGGCAGTCCGAGAAATCCTCGGCACTGTTGGAGTAACTTCTACTTTCAGTACCTTCTGGCCTTCTTGTGATGCATCAGGAGCATCAAAGGGCAGTGAGTTCTTCATGGCATTTGCAACCTAAGATGAAAATAAAATGCTGTACTACTACCATCCTTGACTGCACAAATGGCAGCTTTAGATCTCTTTGCTGGATCCAGTAAAGGAAAACAACCAAGAACCGTCAATTATGCCAGATCCCATCCAGATGGATAGCCCCATCCCCAAGATTCACAGTTGGTAACTAAGTTGGGAAACTCATCACAAGCCTATTCCCAAAAATACAGTTGAATTTTCTCTACTTTTACTTTTTGATGTAATCCACTTTGTTCCAGGTTTGCCTGTGTACAGAGAGAGGTAACAACCTACACCAGAAATTCTCCATCCAAACAAGATTGCAAAATGACAAGAAAAATACCACTTGTGTCGTATGACGAGTATGATCACAAGCTGAGCCAATACAAATGGCACGTGGCCTCATACATGGGAGACACAGGACCGGTCTCCTTTCATGTCCCGTTTTCCCCCTCATTCCCTACCACCCCAAAAAAGGATTAGACTCCTGCAAGATTTTAAAAGAATTGCAACCTAAGCAATGGGCGTCAAATCATTAAAATACAGTGATCTTTACAGATCTTATTTTTATTGTAATTGTAATAGAGTAATATATTGTATTGTAATAGAGTAATATATATAATATTAAAATATAGATCTACGTATTGTACATATAATATTGTAATACAGATCTAATTTTTATTATAAAACCAGATGCTTTGTTTTGCATCTTTGAGATACAAAACTCTTTTGGCTTTGATGTTTTAACTGTACCTTTAAATTTACTGTAAAAGGCTCTGTTGGATTACAGATTTACTATTATTAAAGCATCTTTCAATTAATGTTTCCTAGTTTACAAGTAGATTGTTCTAGAAGTAAACTCATGTAGCAGCTCATGATAAGCAATTTAGGTCTCCGTGGCATGTGCAGTATTCAGCAAAAATAAAGCTGCTATACACAAAATATGTTCTAAAACTTCAGAAAAAAAGTCCAAGTGAACTCACCTTGATTTTCCAATCTTATTGACTTCATACAACCAACCACCATTAAAAACTTTAGAACATTTTAAATTTGACATGTCAACTTCATTCATAGATCTCTTATATTTCACAAATATTTGACTTGCTACATGCTCCTTAGTCCCCCTCTAAGGGTGAACACAATAGGTAAAATAAGGTCAGAGACAACTAGACTTAAAATAAAACAAGCATGGAAAATGTATCTGGTTAATCTCTATAAAATTCTACTTGCCAATAGCTGCCACAATAATTTGGGTAGTCTATGGGTAGTCACCTCTGATTTGTCCTTTGCTAGTCAATTCTCTCAGCCTCAGCACAATTGCTCTCCTATTCACACACAGGCCTTTTTCCATGCTGTCCTCCTGCAGTGGTACAAAACTCACTGGTTTCACCCCATCCTTGATTTCATAAAAGACTTCAGAAACTAATTTCTGCTGTACTGACCCAAAGCAGATTAAGTTCAACCATATACAGTTGTTTATCTTCCAATCCTCTCCTTTACTAATGTTTCACCCTCTTTTGACAAGTACCTTTCTCAGTATACAGCATTAAAAATCTGAAAATTAGTAGATTTCTGCACTAGAACCAGAGAAGTGACACAGCACTTTTACTTGAGGAGCTGTTTAAGAGCTGGCCCTTTTTAACAGCACAAATCGTACTTCTGGGGACTGAGAAGAATCACATTGAAATGAAGTTCATGCAACAGTAAAGCAATCCGAACAGACAGTTTGAATGAAACACAGCCATTCTCCATCAGGAAAAAAAGAAAAATAAAATCTGCAATACTTCAGGATGGAAAAAAACATTGCTTTCATTATGTTTTAGGCTCCCTAACAACAACGGGCACTAATCCTGTACTAAAAGGTGGGAAAGCAAACCAACAGCAGAATTCAGATTTAGCAAGCCACATCTGCAACTGGCAATGACAAAAGAGGACTGGTTTTATGCCAGATAGCCACTCTTGCCCACCAGAAATAAGCTCTGACAAAAAGAACATGCAATAAAAGCAGTAAGTACATAATAAAAAAAACACTGGATAAAGGTGTTATTACAACAGGGACTTACTGATCCATGCCTCTATGGACCAGGCTAACAACGCCTGTGCATCTCTGCACTGAAGTAAACAATTTCCTTCTGAAACAAGTGCAGAAGCTTCGTGTTCAGAGGAAGACGTTATTTGACAGGAACTGAGCTACTCACTCCTAAAGCGCAGCCTACCTTAGCAATAATATTGAATCACTTTGATTAGTTTCCAACTGTAGAAACTTCCAGTGTTCGTGACTATAAAACCAATATCCAGTATTTGTTAACAGATTCTTTTCTTCTACCAGAAAAAACTTTTCCCTTGCATTAATTCCTGCCCTTTCCAGGGCAGTCTCTGGGTAATGGTGAAAAAATGGCTTGGGAGACTGCTTCTATATCACAGACACTTCACAGATTCCTTATGCTGCTATTTCAGGATTTATTTTTATTCCACAGGCAATATAAACCTATTTAAATAAGAACATGGATTTACTATATTGTCAAAAATATTTCTCCAACAGACATACCCAAACACAGGGAGTGTGATGTTTCTTATTGTAATGACTGATAGTGTTCTCATAATTACATGAATAGCCTCAGTACAGATATCTAAAAATAATCCTACCATGGAGGATTGCCTAAATATTAAATGGACTTCAAAGAATTTAGGCAATCCTAGGAAGAGACCAAACTTTAAATATATATGTGATGATGCACAGATGATATTTTATTTGGTGCCAGTAACTACAAGAGTTTAAAATACAAAATTTTATGTAGCTAAATCATATACATCTCCTGGAGACTACTACTAGGTAAAAGGACTCAGTATTTGAAAAGGTCAAATGGTTTGGTTATACAGCATGGGGCCATAGACATGCAGGTCATTTTTTAATATGAAATGATAATTTATTAATGCTGCTTTTCAAAAACTGCAGTGAAACAAGATGGGAAACAAGGCAAAGATCAGGGCAAGAAGAAAACACACAGATATGCCTGCACATGTATGCATGAAAACCTGACAAGTGTGCAAGTGGAAAAAATTGGTGATACCATGACATCGCCAAACAACAGCTTGGAGTGGCAAAAGTATCTTTGTAAGAACAGACATTCCAGAAGATTCTTACAATTAAAAGTCACCTCAAAAGACAAACTGATTTTAAAAAGTCCTAAACAATCAGGATTGAAAATTGTCCTATCATCAATTGAATTAGGTTCCAGATACTCCTACACACCTTTTAAATGTTGCATTTTGATAGGGTGGCCTCATTCAGCAGTTTCAATATTTAATTTAAAACTTTCCATCTGATGGAGCAATGAGTCATTTCCAAAAGGAATCAGCTATTATAATAATTCAATGGATACCAGCCATTTAAAATGCAGAACTCTCAGAAAGCCTGTAGATCAGTTTTTACAGCCAATATTAATTCATCAAGAGAATAATTTTACTTAATTTATTGGAGGAGAGAGGCATGTCAGACTGCCACAAAAAAAGGACTTTTCCCAATCCACTCCTTTCTCAGCTATATAAAAAAAGCCTTGAAATTCTACTGTTGGTAGTTTATAGGAGGACCAAAGGCTTCTGGCCACAATTCTGAGAAACTGAGATAATATTCTGTTCAACTTGTTTTCTTTTCTTTACTATTCTTTCTTATTTTAAGTCTCATTCCTACATCTGACAAAAAATAAAAACCTTCCATTCCTACTTCCTTTGTCAACCTCCTCATCCTCTCCAACCACATGGACCTACATCCAGCTTAGTTTCACCTCTTTCCCTGCTTCATTTCTCTTTTTTTTATGACTGGGACAACAATTCTAGTGAAAACTGGGGGTAAAAAAGACAATTGATCATAAGAAAACCATTCTATTGATGCTCCTCTAAAGGAGGTAAAGATTAAAATGTGTGACTTTAATCAATCAAAATCCAACACTGACTCTGGAGATAAAACTCCTCTGCACTTTCAGCTCTATCCTGTTGCTGTTTTTTCTGTTGTGTTATCAGTTAAACCACAAAACATTCTAAACCCTTCTGAAGGTCTAGAAGCAAAGAATATACCTTTTTGCAACCAACGTCCTATGACATACAACCATTCAGTTAAGCTTCTTTGAATCACTCATTAGTAGCTGGTGCTAAAACAACAAACATTTTGATCCAACTGTACAACATCAGAAAATCCTAGCTTTCTGCATTAATGAGCTCTAGAAGACCCCAACACCCTAGCAGATAAAGCATGGTATAAATAGCTATGTTAAAAACACCAGCTGTTAACAACCACTTGTGTTTGGGAATGCAGTAAACAGCGACAAATGCTTTCATTACAAGTCCGCTTCAGAAATGCATCCATATTCTTCCTAATCAAATCCATAAATTTCAATAGATTTTTTTTCTTACCAACAGAGGCTGTGAGTAAAGTTCAAGCTGTGCTCTGTAAATTATGTCCTCCAATACCTCCTGGCCAAGATCCCATTGACCATTATATCTAAAAAGTAAAAAAAGGAATTTATCTTTCGTATCTTTGGAACTCACTGGTCTTTTTTTGCTGCCCAAATACAGCTTTTCACTTCTTATGTGGAAAGTTCATCAACTGCATACACACCCAGCCCCTCTATTTCTTTCAGAAGTATGGACAGAGTTTTGTATTACTCTTGTTGCTGTAACGAAAAAGGATGCTCCCTGACACCTCCAAGTGAAAAAATGTTGATACCATAATCAGGACAAACTTAAAGAATAAAAAAATGGGTCAAGATATAAAGGTTTACAATACTTAGCAGGACTCAATTTTAATCAGAAATAGATTTTTGCCACCTCAGAAGCTACCGACATTCGAGAGGACTGCACTTCAAGTTACCCTGGCAGCCAAGCTCATTATGCTTTTGAACAGAAGGTTATCTGAAGGTAGTGGAAGCTTAGGAAAAGATGATGCCAGGAGCCTCACTCACTTCAGCACCTACTGCTGGTGTTTCACCACCTACTCCAATGCTTACAGAGATACTCACAAATTACCAGTTGGCTGACTGAGCAAGTAATGGGAAATATACTAATTTGAGTTAGATTCCTGTGTCCTAAGAGTTCAATTCATTTTTTTCAATTATAAAACAACAAACGCTGCTATTTTAATTCATCTAAAACTAGCCATTTCTTCTTTTACAAAAAAAAATATAATATCTACTTACATGGCATAATAGACACCTGTGAGCAGCTGCACCATGAAGTCAGGGTCCAACATCACTCTACCACAGTGTTCTTTCCAGCGTTTCTCATGCTGCCGTGGAAATCCACTCACACACAGCCTGAAGAAACATACCATTGTAACAAAATGTTAACCCCAGAAATATTACAAACATCTTTACATCAAAGCGATTTCCTTTAATTTTTAAAATCTGTTTTTCAACATTTAAGTACACAATGTAGAACACTTATATTGCTCTTCCAACCATTAGAACAGTTTTAAAAGTGTCTTAAGAAACGACTTGCTGATAATCCAGAGTATTATTCCCATATAGCCATTAACTGTTTTCTTCAAATCATAACCAAAATGAGGCAAGACATTCTCTACTGCCAGCCACCAAATACGAGGCTCTCCCAGAAACTCAGTAACCTAAATTAATTTTCTTAAGAGGAAACAGTTCAGTGGTATAGAAAGACAGGTCATCCCCCATCTAATGTATACTGACAGCATGCAATCACCTTTTACCTTTGGTTAACACAGATATTGTATTCTTGAGAGCTATTTTCAGCTGCCTTCTAAAAAAAACAACAAACCACAAAAAACCAACCAACCAACCAACAGCCTTCTAGCCCTTGACAAAGTGTCTGCTTTTTATACTACATAGCACTGACTCTACAGTTTAAAAATAAGATGAATTTATTCAGAACTTTAATACCTGAAACTCATATGCGGAATATGGAAACAATACATGGCTACTAATACATTAAATGTACATTTACTGTTTCTCTAACCTATTTAGGATTTTGCTCATAAAAGAAAATAACACGCATGAAGCCTTAAAAGCAACAAACATGCTAAAACACAGCATTTGATTACCTGTTTTCCATCAGACATCTGAACATGTAACTTCTACGCAGCGCAATGATCCAGTAATGCCTAGATTAGTTTACCTCTTTAAAACTACCAAAAGGGATTGCATGAACTTTGTGAACACAAACTGACACTGATCAAAACAGTGAATGAAAATGCCAATTAGCCACCAAAAAATCCAAGAGGTTTCAGGGGAGGGGGGGAGCAACACACCTCTCACAAAAAAAGTATTTATGTGTTAATGCTCTTTCCAGAAAATGACACCTTATACTTGTTTTTTGATTCTTCAAACAAAGATGAGCAAATGCATCTGGTAAAGAATAAAAGCTAATACCTAAAGGATCTCCCAGCTATCATCTTTAATCTAAAACCCATGCAATTTATTATTTTGAAACATGTTTTGCAGCCTCAGTAACAAAAACTGTGGCCCAAGTTCCTTTCTAGGTGACAAGCAGATAGTGCCACAATGAACAGCAACTACCAGCTTGATATGGTTGGTGTACTCTTTCCACCGAGGCAAGCTGCATAGATCAAAGTATCCCAATAATTCTGCAGGCTGCACTGCAGACCTGCACAAAAGCTTTTAGAAGCTCCACAGTTACACAAGGAGGATCCCAGAAGTTTCAGTTTCCAGGTTACTCCGCTCTTTGTGGAACAAAGTGACTCCTGCTTTAGGCATCCAATAACTACATTATAAACTATTATAGAACCTGTGAGTGTAATAACCAGAATACAAGTTAAAAATGAAGTTTACAGTAAAGTTTCAATAATTCATGCTTAGAAGAGCAACAATGTGCATAGCTTTAGCTAAATGAATACAGTTCTGGAAGTTGTATTTAGAAAATTAAGGAAAATGACTACAACTCAATAACTCAAGTTGAAAATGGATTCCTTTAATGTGCATGTTACACAACTGTGACCACATAACACAGAAGACAAAAACGTGCAACTTTTACTCAATTCATCATAAAATAATCTCATTGTTGTAAATGGTTTGTTGCATCCAAACTATTGTGGCTGCTGCACTGTTCCAAACAATAAAAAAAATCCCTAGCCTATAAAATGTTCCCTCTACTCTCTACTCAAAAGAATAGATCTGATTTTCAAATGTAGGGAAATTGAACACACTTGCCAAATTCAGCACAGCCATAATTCAAATGAAGACGATGGAAGTACACCAAGAATTAAACCATTGCCATCAGAAATTAGAGGAAGGAAAACAGACTATCATCTTAATTAACTTTATGTGTGCATTACTAGAGAAAACACATTATCAGAAACTTGCCTGATCCTTTTTTGCCGTGCAACTGAATTGCACGTAATGTTTTCCTTTTATGACAGTATTGTGCTGAAGCAAACAAGCTAAAATCAAACATGCTTAAAGAGATCGCTCTGTTTGGGGATAGCAGGGAAGAGAATTTATCTCATTTTAGACAAAATTGCTTATAGAAACAGACAGATGGGAGTATCAGAAATACTTCAGATTTTCAGAGCATAAAGCAGTGATCTTTGCCAACCAGATGCTTCTAAGACTATCCAAGCAGGAGATTATGTAAAGGACATGTATAAGAGTTTGAGAATTCACAGTACTGAATTCTCCAGAAAATGGAATGTCATTCCCACTGTGGAAAGAAAGGAAAAAAAAGAAAAAATAAACAAAACTAAAGCCCAGGATATTGTTTAAGCACTTCATATAAACCATTATCGGAAACAAGAGACGTTTATATTTGGAAGCAGAGGAAGCTAGATGCATTCCTCACAAGATTTTAAAGCTGATCATACGGAAAAGTATTAGATTTACCTATCATTCAGACAAAGACAAATCAGTGTGAGCAAAGTTTTTTAAAAAAAAAAACACCTTATTTTCTTCCTCAAAGAACAGCAACAGAAAAGTTATGTAACTGGAATGAAACCCAATGCAGCAGTAAGATAATCTACGTGTTTTATCTACATCCAAGCATAGCCTCAAATCTGCAATTAAGTTGCAGCAGGACTGACTAGAAATTACATGTTTTAGGTTATTAAATACAAGTAAATTCATTCTTTTTTGCTGGAGTAATATTTAGAAATCTAGATTTGCCCTGCAAAACTACAAAGGCAAATGTCTCACCTGGAACCCATCCTACAAAGTGATTGGTAAGAAGAGGCAGGCATATAGACAATAGCAGAATTGTAGCACAGCATGAGAAAGCTCAGCACCTCGAACCTGAAAAGAAACAAAACTCAGTCTCAAAATTGCCTCACAGGAAAGTGTGTCAGAAGTAAACACGCAAATCCTGAAAACCTCTCCCATTATAATTCACTAACTTGAAATGGGACATTAAAGGTTCACTTTAAATTGTTATTACTGAAAACCATTAGCCTATGTAAGAATTACAGCGGGAAGAGCATATAGCATAAAATTTGGACAAAGAGCTACAGAGCTGGACAAATCTGTAACGCTTTTAAATTTTTTTTTTTTTTATCATTTTTTCCAGAGCTAGCTTTAAACACAGGTAAAGCTGAGAGTCACTAGAACAGCAGGGCATTGAAACAGCTAGTCACACAGCTCAGTCTGCTCTTCAACATGCAAGGGACCTGGCTAAAAATCCTGGCTACAGTGACTAATGATGAGTAGACTCCCAATCTTCCATGTCCTCAGGCAGCAGAAACAGGAAATCCAGCTTCTGATATCACTTATCCCTAGTTCTATCTGTGCACTCAGCTTCATTTCCCTTTTCCTGTGGAAAAAGCAGTCCCAGTTTCAAGCGAGAGTTGATTTTTTTTTTTAAAACACTTCCAGGAACATTTGAGTTGACAGGAATAAACCCAAAGATACTCCTAACAGACACAGCAATGACAAAGAAGTTACTCACATCTAAATTAATAGTAAGAGCACATGAAGTTGGAAGCAAAAACAAAAATATACCTCAAGACTACTAACTTGCTCTCTAGCTTTATTTCCAAGCACTAAATGTTGAGAAAGGACCAAATACAACCTATTTGGTCTTAATGTTTAAGGACTTGTTGACTGCTTAGCGAAGCACCTTGAATGTTATAATACATCTGATACCTACCGGTTCTGTGCTGTGAAGGTTTCTCTTTGAGGATGAAGATCACTGTAAACTACCCTGATGAGATCATGCTGACAGAGAGCTCCTTCAGTTAAAGCCATGGATCCAATTGTAGAAGGCTAGAAGTAGGTGATGGGAGAGGGATAGTAAGAAAACCATAAGTAAAAGGTCTCCAAAAGCATTAAAACTCCTAACCACCCAAGCCAAAATATACACTTATCTTGTGATCTATAAAAAAGAAAATTATTTCAGAATACAGTAAATCTAAAAACATTACTGCATTTATGATAACGAAATCAGATAGAGGTGGTGAGACTATTTTTCGATTTTGATTGTTGCATAGCCATCTAATTGCACAGACCTCTTGTACAGTAACCGTAGAGAAAGAAAAACATGATTCCAAATTCAAGCTGTATTAATGAGGAAATAGACTTCTCTTATCATAACACTTAAGAAGCAACCCATCTGCAACTACAACACAATTAACCTCTGTTCAAAATGGGCACTGTCAGCAAACATTTTTTCAACATTTACATTACTTCACTATTGCTATTATTGAATTGGATTACATTAATTGCTGCAAGACAGTGACATCAAAAACACAGTGCAACAGGGTGCACTTAAAATGGTCTGTTGCATCAAATGGATGCGGTTTTCATTGCTCTAATAGATCCAGGTCTAATTTACCATAGCAGTTCTCTTACCTCATGATATATGGAGGGTTTAGATAATGAAGGGATGGTGAAAGATAAAACTTTGTTGTTTCCATCTTTGTCAGCAATTTCCTGCATTTAAAAACAAACAAAAACAAGCAACAAAAAAAATTAAGTCAGGACATGGAAACTTACAGAACTCTTGAAAGGTATTTAAAAAGTACGAAGTTAGTTGCTCTGATCTAATAAGACTGTTAACACTTTAAAGTCTGTGTTTGCAGAGTATCAGCAGATCTATACACATTTTAAAAATGGAAAAGACCTCTATCACAGACGTCAGTTAAAAACATCATTGGCTCCTAGATCATGGTGACTTCATCAAAAAGCAAGAACTAAAAGCTTCTCTAGCCCACCTTTACATTATAACATTTATTTATAATAGAATTGCGTTGTGGAGCAAAGCTAAACTTTAAGCTTGAAAGATACAGACACATAAGAGCTGATGAGTCACTTTCTGACAATGGCCAGCACTTCATAATAAATGCACCGCAGAGAGAAGGTGAAATCAAGGGGACTAGCAAAGCCTCTTCAGTCATTCTATCAGTAAGAAATATACAGTGTTTTCTCAAAAGGCTTTCAAAGTGATCAGATTTTATAGTTGCTAGGCTACTATATAAGCAAACCCAGCAATTTGTAAAGCCAGTACTCTAAGAGCAATTACATAAGGTTGTACCAAAAAGGAGTCTACAACCCTGCCTTTTCACTCTGAACTGTAAACTACAATGAGCTAGTCATTCAAGATTACACGAGAACCTAGTCCAAGGTAGCACAGCACTCAGAGTAGGCTTTAAGAGTCACAGTAGGAAGAGAACTGATGTAATTTAGCAGAATGAAAAAGATTTATCACTGTCTTTCACTTTCCATAGATTGACAAAGTAACTTCACTCCTTCAGTATCAGTAGATGTGCAAAGCAGTAACAACTGAACCAAAGAAAAAAAACTTAGAGGTAGCTACTGTTCATTTTGAGGCCTCTTTCTGAATTTGGAGAGAATGAAGAAATTACTGTCCTTAAATAACATTTATCACCAACATGAGTTTCAAAGGAACTACAAAGGGACCTCTATGAGAAAACTGATGTCAAAGACAAATATTCAACCCAGCAAACAGTACCACCAATTAGCAAGCCATTTCCTTTTTTTTTTCTATCAGAATAAATCTAAAATAATTGGATTTTCCATTCCAGTTGTTTGAGCTGATCTAGACACATAGCAAGAACTTTTTATTTATTTTTTAAAGAATTTCAGTCTCATCATGGGTACAGTTAAAAGGAGTGGTTCACTATAATAGTAGAGAGAAGGGCAATGTTTCAGTGTAATATGCTTTCAAGTTAGATAAAATGGAAATTCCCATCAGAGAATGCCTATCTTTGCAGTATTTCCAAATTTGTTAGTCTCATAATATGAGTAAACATTTCCAGGATAAGGTAAGGATATAAAAAAAACAACTGTTAGAACCAACAGCCAAACCTAATCTTCTACAGTTACTTTTACTAATTCTTAAAATCATATTTCCACTCAAGAAAACTATCTGCCTGAACTGTAGACATGCATGTATTTAAGTGCGAACATGCACAGTAGGTTCAGCTTCAAACTGCACTTAAAGACCTATTCAGAGTAAGCTGGGGTAGTGTGGGGGGGAAGGCGACACAGGAAGATTGACCAAACATATGCTTGACTATCAGGTCTGTAGAAAGCTGTATGTTTCACCACTAAAGAGGAATACTTCATTTTCTTACATGTTCTTACACGTATGTAACACTAAGAAAGTCCATGAGATAATCCTTTTTAGTTAAAATGTCTGTCCCACAGGGATTTACAAACAATAAAGAATGTCTTTGCAAACACATTTTTTTACTAAAACTTAAGTAAACTATACTTTTTTATATAGATTAAGTATGTTTTCATGCAACCATATTATAATTTTAATTATTTTCTTCTAATATTTTACTTTATTCCTACTGGTCAGTGATGGAAAACTTCAGATCAAACCTTTCCTCATCCATCCTCACTTACCAAGTTGTAAATACCAAGCAGCAATGCTTCAATGCAACCATTACTTTGCCTATCCCTGCTGGCAGTAAGACGCAGATACACCCAGATCAACTCTGGCAAAAACTGCAATGTGAACCTCTTTAGCCGAACTTCAGAACTGCGATATAGTTCAAAGAGCTGGTGGCAAACAGGCTCCAGGAGCTGTGAAAAGGCAAAAAGGGTAATAAATTAACATTAGGCTTCTCTAACAAGGCAGAATGCAATAGCAAACATAAGGGATATGCAATGCAGCCATCGCAGCCAGTGAAGATGTTCCTTGATGTCAAGTAAATGAACAAACCAAAACAAATTTGTATTTCTTTTAAGGAGATCTATAAGTAGTAAGTACTTGTTCCCAAGGAGAACAAGTAAGCAGTACTGGGAAATGAGAACACTATCCTCTAGGGCTGTCAGTATGAGAATTATTTTGTACACAGGTACCAATTAAAGGCGTGTGACAGACTTGTGGCTTGAACTATGCACACCATAAAACTTTAATAGCACATTTGTAAGGTTTAGAAAGGTATAAAGGTTGAAGATTAGTAGCAACTGCTAATGATCAGTCTATTGACAGACATATGAATTAAGTTCTTAGCAACTACTTTTTAATCTCAAACCTAATCACTGTGCATTTATTCAATACAATGCAAAACCATTTTTCTGCCTTGAGCTGCCCTTTGGGTTTCAAAAAAAGGCCCTTATCAAGTCAGTAAGCACAAGAAAAAACAGCCATTTTAAGAGTCTACAATGCTAAGTCGACAGTTAGAATGCATCCACAAAACTGCTAGTGAACATACAAAATAATAACAACACCACCACCACAAACACATGTCAAACTGTCTCTCCCCTTCCCATAACTAAACAAGTTTTTAAGACCAGAGTCAAGAACTACTAAAACACAACATGTATTCAGAGAGGAATGATGATACAGTCTGAGAACAGTATCTACAAACAATATATTTTCCAAGTTGCTAGGAGATGGGATGATCTGACCTAAGGAAAATGTTCATGGGGTTTAATGTCCAACAAACTGAGGTATCCATGTAACCTAAAGAGCCTCTATTCATACAGAATAGTTACACAGTCAGAAGAAAAGAGGCCAGAATATCATATAATTCTCTTTCTAAACAGACACGCTTTATGCCTCTCTCATATACACACATGAAAACATTAGACATCAAATTACACACATCACTTGACCAATATGATAGAAGTCATACTAGTGAGACAATAAGGCATAAATATGAAATACCCAGTGCAGAGCAAAAGATCAGAGACTGTATGTATGAATCCTCTTTCAGTACACAGTCTCACTCCCCAGGGTTATGCAGGTTAAGCCTTTCAGAGAACAAGCGACATGCTTCCTAGATTTTGATGCACTCTTCAATTAATTTGTCTAATCATCAAAATCTTAGTACCCAGAATTTCCTGTAGAATTCATTGTCACTGCTTTGTTCTGCTGTATGAGGAAGGACTTCTGTGGTTTGTTGCGAACCATCCTCTTAAAAACTCTGAACAAGTCCCTTGCTACCAGCAGAGAGGAAGAGCCATTTCTACAAGTGCTTAGCTTGGAAATTCAAGAAACATGCAAGGCCATAAATCTGTATGACTGTAAAACTTCATGTATACTTATTTAGACTTAGGTATTTTACTCTAGTACTTCAGAGACACCCAGCATAAATTTGACAGTATTTCTATCAAGATAGCTACCTTAAGAGAGCATCAGCTTTACAGTGCCCAAGAAAACATGAACACAGTTCCATTTCTAATGCACAGTATCCTGGTCAAAGAAGCATGCTATTTTAAACCACTGATTACATAAGCCATAACATCACATCTGTGTAAAATAAAACTGCTAGCAGACAAATCTCTTCTTATGCAAGGCTTGGTGTAAGCACCTTGCGTAACAAGGCTTCTGATTGACAGCCTAATTATTCTAAGCTAAAAGCCTGTTTTTACAACAGGAGCAAAGGCAGACTCCACATGAGAGGGAGGGAAGAAAGCTGACACTCAGAATGCTGACAGAATGAGTGAAGTCCAGTAATTTGGAGCACAAAGATTCTTACAAGCCATGTATGTAATATACCTTAATATGTCATTTTTTATTTGGGATCTAAGTGAAATTAAAAGCCAGTAAATCTTCTACTGCGAACATTTTGACAGCATTGCCTTATTAAGTGCAGCAAACTTTTTTTATTTAGCATATTTATTCTAGTATGTCACACATGTATAGCACCTTATGTTCTAAAGGTGCAAAAGTATACTGTCTTAATATTTACTTAGTGCAAATTCCTATCTAAAAGTAACGCTATTAAAAGCATCTGTTACAGTAGACGTTCAAATCCTCAGAGAGAAATGTATTCTCATTTTATGAAAAGCCTAGCACATTTCAGATGGTCAAACAAAAAGTGGTTAATAAATAATTCAGAGATCACTGAATATGTGTATACTTTATATGTTACATATTTATATGTTATACTTTATATGTTTATACTTTCTTTAAAAGAAAGTATAAACAGAAAGATAGTGTTAAAAAAAAGGAAATATGGAAATAAATACAAGCACATCCGCACGGAGATAACAGGTGCAAGATGAGCTAAACAAGTATTACCAGAAAGTAGATATATACAGTGGCATTGCTATAAATAGCGCTTCTGTTAGATTAGAAATGACGGTCGCCCAAAGCTGTTTCCTTTTTGAAATTAGTCAGTCTAATACAAATCCCATTAAACAGTGGAAACGAATAATTTATTTTAGCTGAAGTCAGATTAGATTCTACCAGAGTTAGCTCTACTTAGTTACTGAGTTAATTCTACTTTCTTTCAAATGAAAATTTCATAAAATTAGTCTTTTAAGTGAGACCACGCTGCCTAGAAACATACAGCAATATCCAGTCACTGGTACTGCAAGCATGTAAATACTGCTCATTTCTAGTAGTTTTCATATTAGTTGTGCTAAAACAGCAGAAATGCTACAACAAAAATATTTTCAAAGCCACAAAGCCACAAATTTTTCCTATCAAAATACAGTATGATCTTACTCCACCTGAAAGCACAAAAACTGATACTAAAATAAAGAATAAAATGCTTTTATTCCAACCTAATTACTTGGCTTTTCAAAAAAAAAAAAAAAAAAGCCTTTTCCAACGAATTCTCTGACTACAGAAGACACTGGATAAACAGAGCATTTGTCACCAGTAGGGGATACATACATGAACAGGCACACACTTTTTTTAATCCCAAAGATCTTTCAGTCCAATGTTAAAGTAGACTGAGTAGCGCAGCAGTCAACCGAAAAAATAGAAGCCAAAAAGACCATAACAATCATCTCTCTTTTCTGACAAACTAAAACCAGGCATTAAAAGAGCTCTCCTGTTAAAGAGCAATTAGCATAACAATTAAAAATAATATTTTTACTGACATAGATACAGTAAGTGGCAATAATTTGCAGACTTCATTTTTTACACCTCACAGAGATACACACTAGTCATGTTTTAAGGAAGTTGACTAATTAATAGGTTCAAAGTTTGGCTTATTTTACAAGGTTGCCAAATTTTAAGAATCATACCATATCATATATTAAAGTTAAATATAACTTGTTATAAAATGTATAACAAAGATTGGAAATGCTTGTCTTTTTGATGAATTCAATTACAGTAGAAAATAACGTGCTCATTTTAGGCTTAAGTATAACATGAAGGATGAAATTAGGTGTTATTTCAGGAGTACTAAGTCTGGAAATTGCTTGGCATTGCAAAGGTGATCTCATTTTTGTTTCAAGCTGAGCTTTCCAGGTTAAATCTAAAATAGCCACACATGAATAGTCAATACTTTAATTTCACTACTGCATTAGCTTAAAACTTATAGACCATTTATGTCTATAACCATAAACCAACTCAAAAAGTTATGAAACTATCTAAAACACAGTACTTCCAAAGCACTTTGCTTTAGAAAGCAAACATTTTGAAAAAAAAAAAAGATTACTCAGTTAAACAAGCTACTTATGAGCAAGATCACTCTCTCCTCTTTATATAACTTGTATTCCAGTAACTATCTTTATTGTATTAAGAAAAACAGAGAATTCCATAAAAACTAGAAAGTAACAATGGTATTTAACTTGACAGTTTGCTTGCCTTCATTTCTTAGCTCTGAAATTGGTAGACAGTGTCAAAAAAGAAACAGTTGCTTGTTTTGGTTCTTAAACGTGGTAGATCCACATTAAATGAATAATACCATTCTTATCAAGATACTACTGTGATTCTAGCAAAATTCAAGTCCGCCTAAACAGCAGCCCCTTTCAGGAAGTTTTAAACATAGGTCAACTTTATGATTAAGTTGTACTAAAAAAATTACTTGTCCATCATGTTAAAGAATCCAGCAAGAAGGCTATGGTAATGGTTTGCCACATAAGCTTTATCTTCATAAGCAATCAGTTATCTTTCTAAAAAGAATAAAACCCTATATAAAGTCCTTGAAAAAAATCTCACTTAAAGCCAAGTATTACCACAGAATTACACAGAGTAACAAATTTATTATATACCTTTGTGAGTGGTTTTTGTGTGAGGTTATACTCCTCATACATGCAGGTTTCAAAGAAATGTGGCAAGGAAATACAAAATGCCTTAACAAGCAGAACTTTAAGTTAGACTTCTTTGAGTTTGGGATTGCGTATCTTATACTTGAGTTCAGAATCAGTCCCAAACAGCAACAGCAGTTTCAAGAAGCATCTGTGTGCTGTAATTTAAAACTCACCTTCAGGTCCTTAAGATACTTATTTTGCAAATCTGGTTCTTTGCATCATAAAAAAAAATAAACAAATGCTTATTCTCAGAGCAAAGGACAGCATCTACAGAGTCAGAAGTATATGTACTCACATACATATGATAAAGGACAACAGCAGCAAAGGTGGCTTCAAGTTGGAGAGAATAACAGCAGTTTCAGTGCAAAGAAAAAGGTCACTATCCAAATTATTTGTAACACTGCAGTGACGTTGACACCTATGAAGCATTATTTATTACATGAGAATTATGTAATCTTTTAAGCTCAATCATGCATTCAGCTTCCAAAAGCAGCTGAACTTTTATTATATTTAGGAAAATAAAAAGCTTCCTTGCTGTGCACACTTGCCATTATATTTACAAATATACCAGAAATCTCGGATGATAAATATTTTGAAGCACTGCACTTTATCTAAAGCAGTTTACACAGCAGAGAGTGGTATGCTTACACAATTTATTTAGAAGTTAAATTTCACACACTTTCCCAGAATCACACGTAGTAGAAGGCAATGGAATGGAAAGCATAGTTTTACATCGTGCAAAAGGAATTATGGATGGGGGTAAGAATTTTTTATTGTACATACATATTTACATTTTGGGGCCCTGGTTCCGCTCTTGTTTACAGTGGTATAAACCAAATTACTCAAACATAATACTAGTAATAAGCAAAAGAAAATCTGGTTAT
Source organism: Anser anser (assembly GCF_964211835.1). Classification (NCBI taxonomy): domain Eukaryota; kingdom Metazoa; phylum Chordata; class Aves; order Anseriformes; family Anatidae; genus Anser; species Anser anser. Next base: position 40,462,968 of record NC_139726.1, read on the forward strand.
TTTAATCGCATATAGGATTTAGTAAACTAATTCCATCCTCCATTGTAATAAGCCACCAAGTAAGATGCACATAGATCTTACTGAGTTTCACTGTAAGGTCTACTTTATCTCTGATGTAGCAAGTAAAATTTAGAAGACGGCATCAACTGTATTTTTGGGAGCAGAGGAGGTTGCATCTCAGCAGAAAAGCATTAAAGTGAATGCCAAAATAGAAGAAGTAAAAAGAGGGATAGTACCAAATGTTAGACCACATCAGAAAGACAATTCTTCCTTTCCATCTCCACTTCTTAATTACGCTACTTTTAGTTGTAGGAGCTGTATGAGTGTTAACCTTTATTTATTTAAGTGTCCTACCTCATTATTTGGGTCTTGAATAACTTTATAAAGAGCTGGTACCAATGGTTTTTTTCGGTGCAATGTAGCTGCATAGCTGGAAATTTGTGTTTCAGGTAACGCCTAAAGGGGGAGAAAGAAAAGGGGGGATTAACCTGTTAAATTGATGCTTCCAAGTATTAAAGATCTCCACAAAAACATTCAGTCTCACCCCAATATCAAGAACAATTCCTGAAGTTGAGTAAGTTTTCCAGACTTGTAACCTAGTTCATTCAGTACCAATTCCTCAGACAAACTGCATTTGGGGGCAACACAGCAACATTCAGGGTTAACTTCAAAAGCAGTTTCAAATAACTTTTATAAAAATCATTTGATCCAGCTTGAAATGAGGATTCTCTCTTTTCTTGATATTCCTTATTTAACAGGCACTTTTCAAAGGCTTAAATAAAATTCGCATTGATTAACCAAGAGGCATGGATAATGCAAAATGAGCACAGACAGCACCACCAAGGAATTGCATCTGTAGATTTTGCATCCTTGGCTCCTCAACAAGTTTCGAACAACACCATGTAATGAATTTTTACATACATATGATGTAAGGAATTACTAAATCTTAATTTAAATAACATTAATTTTATAACAGGCATGAAATCCAGTCTTCCTGTTTATGCATTATCCTGTATTTCAGCCTAATAATAAACAAGCAAAATAGCTGAAAATACTTCCGATTCTTCATGATAAAACAACTCATTTTAAGCAAACTATATGTAAAAACAGTCCAATATTTTATTTGATATTTTTAAAACCCCAAACATTTCTACTAAGATTTTAAAGGCAAAATAAAGAAGTTGCTCAATCAGAAATTTAGGTAATATTATTCAGCTGTCAGTTAAATTCTGTCAGCTTGATCTACACTGTAAGATATGCTTTAAAAATCACATTGTTATAGAAGACAAATGTTTGGCGCTACAAGAACAACTAATATAAATCAACTGCTATTAGAACTATGCATCGTATATTAGGTACCAGTTGACGTATTTACATAGACCTTTGCATGCTTCATTCATTATAAAAACTTGAAATATAATATTTAAAATGTTACTAATGGTACAGCTATCATTCATCTTCTGAGCTCACCTTGAATTCTGACAGCCATTCTTCCACCACACCTCGTTCTGATCCCAACATTTTCTTACTTCTATAGCTTCTCTCTTACCTTTAGAAGAGAGAAAAGAAAGTAAAGAAGATTTCTGGCAGAAAAACTTAGTTTTGTAAAATCCTACCCCAATGAGAAGCTATCAACAATTTCACAGTACATTTATATAATATCCAACAAAAAGAAAAAACTACTGCCCATGAATGAGGGAAGCGGAAAGAGAAGGATGCGGTGCTTCAGGCCAAAATGTACATTATTTAAGGCAAATGCATCATCTATTCGTGCTCCCTTACCAAATACAGTACAAAGAAAAGACAAGTGGAGCAAAATAAATAGCATCATGGAACAAACCATGCAGAACATTGTAATGACAGTTCTAGATACACCTCAAAGTAAAACGGTTTCATAATACCAGTTATTAGAAATCCTAACAGCAGAACTTTACTCCTTAAAGCTTTTTCTTAAGAGAACTGTGCAGCTTAAAAGAAACGCTTCGAGATTTAGCCCTTCTAAAAATACGCTGGAATGCTCAGAAATATGCAAACAAAACAAAAAGAAAACTTCGAAGGACAATTGTTAGTATTATTTTCCGTTTTATAATATAATGGAAATACTGTAACATCTTTTGAATTTTCACAAATTGCCTGCAAGCTTTCAAATCATTTCAGTCACATCCTTATCTTCTCAGGCTTCACTTCCTTTGCATAACTTCTCTCATTAAAAGAAAACATTCAAATATAAGATACCAAAACCTGCATTTGAAGTTATACAACCACCTGTTGAGAGACCTGTCATAAATGGCGTGTCCTGATGATATATAAGATCTGAAAAATTAAACAATGGGTCCAAACCACATTTCTTTTAAGTATAATTTGCTTGAAAGTTAAAAATCAATTTCTTCAGTTTGCAGCAACAGTATTATACAATTTCACTCAGGAAAAAGTAAAAAATCTAGCAAAATCTGTTCTAACTACAGGAGAGGCAGAAGACATGGAAAAACAAAAGCATGCCTTTGCATCTTCTACAGCCTTCATATTGTCTTGTACAGGAGAGTGTGCATATGTGTGTTGGCAGGAATACTAGGAAGAGCTGTGGTAATACTTATATCAGCTGACACCAGCATCATGAAGACCTTCAGACCTAACAAGCAGCAAACAGGAAAGATGAAGAAAAATGACCTGCAACAATGACGACATTATACTCTCAGTACATAAAATTCCCTTCCAACATTCTTTGCTGGGTGATTTATTTGACTATCCCAGTTAAATAATAAAAGTTCTCCCAAATCCTTTAGATTACTTTCAGTACTGTGTTTCTGACATGGTATACATACACCTTAAAATTCTGATAGCTTGCAAAAGACGAGACATGAAGAAATGAGAAGAGCCTTCTTCAAGATACAAAAGAAAAGAGCAAAAAGAGTAAGGTTACCAAAAAAAAAGATACAATGTACAACCTCTGTATTTTGGAAGAAAATTATCTTGTGTGTATATATGAGCTAGCAGGGTTTTTTTGTTTGTTTTGTTTTTTAAACACTGCATTACATTCCTAATCATATAGTTAACTTCACTACAGAGTTACATACAGCCAATCATACAAGTAACTTAACAGAGTTTTGAGCACTGTGTGCACTAAAGAGCCTCCTTTCAACAGTTGCTTACGGGTCACAGTGTAGAGACTGAACTAAAGCTCTTACCCTGAGTATAAGGTGACTGAAAAAAATCTTAACGGGATTGAAGTTGTTAAGTACTCAGATGGACTTAGCTTAGATCTTCAATCTACTGGACTTCTTACTGCTAAAAACTATGAAAAAAACTAGCATTACTGAAATCATTCTCCTTGCTCAAAACTATTTATTGTCATAACTCTCAGACAGGATCTTTGATCTACTAGCCAAACAGTAAAGGAGAGCCAGAGAAATAGTTACTCAGAACTTTCTGAGGCCTTTTAAACTCATCTGGCCACAGATCTCAACATGTAATTCTTGGGTAACCTTCCCAAAAAAGCAAAGTAATTAAGAATAGTGACCTGAAAAGGGGTAAATTGAGGAGACAGCAAAATACACGGGCTTTTTAAAGATACATTAGACACAAGAAGGTGGTGATTCTCTTACAGTTTCATCAGAAGTTTGGTTTTGACAGGACCTGCAATTAAACAACTACCTAAACAGAAACAAGACAAAAAGGGACACCCTATTTTAAGAGATACTTTGATCGGATTTGTTTGCTTTCTTTTTTTAAAAAAAGTTGATACGGGTACATAACAGTTACATGTAACAAAACTGTCACACATTGTCAGGTATCTTTATCACTTTTTCCTAAAAACTACAAATGTTTAACAACTTCAAAACATCCCTTTAAAAATAAAATAATAATTAAAACTTTCCCCCCCTTTAATACAGTCACCTTTTCCTTTTAGCCTGGGATGGGGAAAAAAGAGAAACACTTCCAAAACCAGATGATAAGAAGATAAAAGGTATTACTATTATCTTTAATTCCATAAACTCACTCATTAACTACATACAAGTAATGTTAAGAGTATCTGAAGTGTTACTATTTGCAAAATTTGTTGCAAATTTTACAGGAAAAAGGCAAGTAAACATGAAGTGAAATCTACTTATTACAATTTTCTCTCAGGTGTGCTTTGAAAATTATTTAGGCTCAAACAAAAGTTATGGGCTTAGTATACAAGTTACACCATGGAAGTCCTGTGATGAATTTCAAATAGCCAGCCTACATGATTGAAATCGCACATTCTTGTCAAAGAACATTTTTCTTTTGATTTCTGAAGGAAAATTTTTATTTAAGACCAGGTCAACATCTGATAAACGGAAAACGAATTGAAATGCAATATTAAAATTGTGTTGGGAAGCTATAGTTCATGTCATGCAAATTTGTATAAATGAGACTACATGTACATGTAGGGCCCTTGGCAGCTAGCAAGTCATTGAGACCGGGTGTAAGAATCTGCCTCAGATTTCTAAAGCATGTTTAAATATCCTAAGAGATATCAGATTCAGAAGTAACAACATTAGATTAATTTAAATTCAAGTAGCACATGGATGACTTACTTTAGCTGAAATATTGGTAAATAATACTTTAATATAACAAAAAACAATTAAACAGATCTCTGCAAACAAAGGTTTCTGAAGACACGGCTTTCAACAGAGGGGGAAACGATACCAGTTATCAGAATGAGAGATGTATATATAAGTTAATTTAAAACATTACCAAACAAGCTACTGAAGAAGTTCATATCCAGTTCACTTTGCCCAGAAAAAAAATATATAATCTACAGGAAGTGCAACACGCAACTTTACCTCTCTTTAAAGAAGTCAGTTTTCTAAAGGAGGAAGAGGAGGAGAAGTGCAGTTTTTCAGCCTGGGATGCATTTGTCAAGACTTCAAATACTGCCCTGTTTTCTGAAAGATAAAAAGCAATTTACTATTAAAAATACAAAAACAACAACAAATCCTCAGTATTTTAACAGAGGGGAAAAAAAGGGAGGGATTGCCTATATTAAGTCCAGAAGGAAGTCTTTTCTACATGGAAAGCCCTTACATATTATCGGCACATAGTACTCCATGCATACTACAAAGGAAAACTGAAGCATTATTTCTTATGAAAAACAGTGCAAGAAAGATGCAAGATAAACAAAAATTTTCTAAAAAATTAGCCGAATCAATATGCTGACTTCAGAGAAGATGTCTGTTAAAAAAAAGGTCCAAATCATAGTTGGAATATATTAAAGGCTCTTCCTTACTATTACTGTTCTTAATACATATTTGTTACAGAACCAAAAATTCCAATAGCTTTGCAAAAAATCATACATTACACTAATGTCCACATTTAGGAGCAAGATCCCTTCATGCTGAGCATAAGGTAAATGGCACACAGGTGAGCCTAATGTAAGTAAATTAGAGTATTTCAGTATATGGAGACCTCTGTCAGGAAAGTGAAGTAAATGAATAACGTTCAATCATACCTAACCTGCTATCCCCAGTGTCAAAACTAAAGGTATATAACCTGTGAAGTAACCAGGTGGAACCTTTTCAAAGCTGCAGTAAAAAGTTAGAAATCACTTTTTCTGTGTATGAACCTAAGTCTTCTTGGCCCCAGAGCAAGACCCCACAGGTATATAGCAACAAATCAGACAAAGGAACTTCTATTTCTGTACAGTGTTCCACTGTAAACAAAAGGACTCAGCACAAACAGATACACACAGACCTGACCGGAACATCAGACTAAAAAATTCTTTTACTTGAAATGAAATATTTTATTCACCAGTTTGCAGGGTTTGGGGAATTAAATTTAAGTAAAAGATATATATTTTTTTAAATTGCATAGCCTCACAATGGAATGTGGGGATTCAAACTGCTTTACATATACAACACAGTAAGTAACTATTCTTAAATCAGATACTATTATCATCTGTAACTCATGGCCACCCTCACCCTCCAAACAATTACTTCCATTTGGAAGACCCTGTTAAAATCTGGAGGCATGTTGCTGCTCTCCTCCAGTGCTGCATAAACCTCAAAAAATTACATCAACTCTCTGTGAAGTTAACTATTTCCTTAGAGAACCCTTGCAAGAGGGAATTAAAATTATGCTTTAAAAATGAACAAAAATAAGCCAAAACCACACACGCTTGTTTACACTCCAGTGAACACCAACAGGTATGAAACTGCAACCCAGCTCCAATATGAGAGCAAAATGCACACAAAGCTACACTAAGGACCGAGTAGCATTGCATATTTTAAGTATTCTTTACCCTGTAACACTACCATTCAGAGCAAGACCACAAGGAGAATACTGAGCAGGCTCACTGTTGCAGAAGCAAAGTGCTCAAGGCTATCAAGGAAAAAAAAAGCATCAGGCCAGTAAAGATCTACATGTTTGGAATAAGAGAAGAACACTACAAATAAAGTGAAATGAATGAAGTATCAGTGTACTGGGTCTGGCTGGGATGGAGTTCACCTTCCCTGCAGCAACCCATACAGTGATGTTGAGTGAGGGAGTTAAGAGAATCTTATGAAGTAGAGAAAACGCTGACGGCATTAAACTAGGATGCTACTTAGTGTCCTTGCTAACTATGGTGCATTGTGCAAATTAACTAAAGCAAGAAGCCTTGGGCCCCTTACTAATGTCAGTCTCCTAGTAAGAGTGGGAGCCTATCTTAAGAAGCTGGTAGAAACTGGTCCTGCAGATGGACAAGAGCCAAGGAGCAACTGAGTCTGTGCAAAGACAAGAGGTCAACTAGCAGTGATGAGGAAGAGTAGCCAACCTTAATCCCCACGACCCCCAACGACCACTACCAGGAGACACTGTGCAAGCGCAGATGGGAGGACTTTATGGAAATTACTCTTTCAAACTAATTTTAATATGAAGCGGGGACAGGTTATGAATATGTATAGGCACATTGTGAAACTTCATGCATATGTAACTCTTTGCTGCATATAACCATGGCAAATCGCTGCGTCAGGCATGCACGACTTTGGTGGGACTACCCCCGTGCTGCCCAGCGCTGAATAAACATACCTACTTTACAATCTTATTGATTGTGGAGTCCGTTTTCTGCAAGTCACTGTGCTCTGCACTTGTAGCTAGAACAACACTGGTATCACACCAGTGTTGTGTCTATTGCTGAGCAGTGCTGGCACAGCACCAAAAGTCCCTCCAAAGCCCCCCAAAGCCAGCAGGCTGGGGGTAGGCAAGAGGTGGGGAGGGGACATCACCAGGGTAGCTGACCCAAACCACCCAAAGGGATGCATCTCTACCACATGGTGTCACACCCAGCAATAAAAGGAGGGAAAGAGGAATGAGGTTCTCATTATGAAGACACCTGTCCTCCCAAACAACCACTCCATGTATTGAGGCCCTGCTTCCCAGGACATGGCCAAATATTAGTTGTTTTTCTTCCCTCCGTGTTTCCATGCAGCCTTTGCTTGCACACACAAACACACACCTTCTTTTCCCTTTATTTAAATTATCCTTATCTCAACCCATGAGCCTTTTTTTCCCCCCTTCTTTCCAGCATACTCTCTCCCCCTGCCCTCCTTTTTTTTTTAGGGGGGAGGGATCGGGGGTGAGACAGCAGCTGTGCTGGAGTTTAGCTTCCCAGCAGGGTAAAACCACCATGGTCTGCAATTCTCCTGAGTTAGAATTTAGTCTGGCATATCTGAAGAAACTATGAAAAATTCCAAGAGGTACAAAAACAATTCAGAAAAGCCTTACTGTAAATGTTATAAAGGTCCCGATGTTACTATCACAGTAAGTAAAAAACAGCATTCTAATGGCATAACACCTAACCTACCTAAGAAATGAACTTACAGAAAATCCACATATAGCTGGTGGTCAAACAAGTCAACTCACAGTTGACGTGTTAAAAACTGAATTTGTGTTGGTGTCAAACTTTAGGTGCAACTTCATATTATAGTTAAAGTCACCTAGCAGCTATGTACCATGAAAAGGAAAAGTCCACCTTCCCCACCAGTATCCCACATATTTCTGTCCCAATGTTTGGGCCATGCATCTGACCTTCAAGCAAACTCTGTTTGGGGACCTCTTCTAGTGTAAGCCAGCTTCAGAATCAAGGCTGTAACTGCTGCCTAGGAAAGCAGATGTCTAGAAAACAATTGCTGAAAGACAGAGCTTGTGCTACGCCCTGGAAGAATACTGACAGAAACAAAACCCAGTGCAATGTCTTATTGTATATGATGGAGTAAGATTTTACTCATGCCTGAAGAAAAGAATATTGTATAGTGCTTTTTGTCTATTTTCTTACCTTAGGAGAACACAGCAAAACAGCTTAACACAACAGATCTTTTTGTGCCAACTCTACTGTATGATCCATCCACTTTCACTCAGTGAAGATTTCCTGTGCTGCCTTGAGTGGCTGCCTATATAAATACAGCTAGCTGTTCTGATGCTTTCAGAATATTTTTGTCAGCATGTACATTAAAGACCAATAGCATAAACTATATTCCAGGATGAAAAGCACCCTAAGTGCCACCCTTGCACCACATTTACAGAAAAATGTAAACACAAACTATTTGTTTCTCCAAGGGTACATTTGCAGCCCTCCTGAAAGATTTTTTCAGAAGTTAAGGCCAGCTTTGCTCATGTGACTTGAAAAGGATGTAAGCAAGCAGCTCTGCTGTATCATTTCAGAAGTAGTCCACACCTATTTCAGCCAAGATTGCTTTCCTAGTTCAGCTTTAGGACAAGTCAACTCTTCCCTTCAAATTATCCACATGGATGTTACAAACCTTTTTAAGGACTTGCACAAACACTCAAGTTAGTCAGGATATGGATTACAGCACTGACTCCCTATGTGAGCACTTAGCAAAAGCTCAGTGCCTGGTGGCTGTGCCCACCCTGGAGCCAAACCGCCCTGGTGGAGCGGCAGACACTTCACCAGGCTGCACCCCACCAGCTAGGCTACACCTGATGTACTTGGACACTGTCTACAGAGGAACACAAGCAGAACAACTGTGTGACTATCTCTGCCTGATATGCAGACTTGCTCTGGGATTTTCATGTGAGCATCTGTAAAGCACACCTCATGCTTACATTCACTCCCTGGTTTGCTGTGCCCCAACTAACCTTTGGAGAAAAAGAACTAAATACATCAGGTACCACAGGGGTGTGTCTCTAAAACAAACTGGTTCAACAGCATTAAATCCTGTGCATATTTATTCAAAGCTGAAGCAACCTCAAATAAGAGTACCAAATTTCATTTCCAGAGTGTTCATGTCTCTCCCAAAGCAAACAAAATACAGTGAATGTAACAGATTTCTCATGTTTCTTTTAAATACTTTTTTTTCCCTACTATCCCTCAAAAGTTCTTATGCAGGAACCATAATAACTAAACAGAAATTTAGCTATTAGTAGCAGTAATAATTAAATATACTCAAATATTTTGACATAAGGACTGATTGTTCAGATTCCTTAAATACCACACAAGCAAGCAAGTTTAAAATCATATTAAAGCACTGAACAGTAGAGTTCTAGTTGGGAGCACAGTCTCTCAATGTTAAAACCAAGTACAAAAAAATAATTACTGAAAAGATTGCCATAAAAGCACTTAAAATCACCATCATCCGATCCTGATCAGGTTCATTTGGTACAAAATGGCAGAATATGAGACATATAGCTGATGAATCATTAGACCTGGAATCTTTACATTTAACATTGAAGCTACAAAATGCTGCTCTCAAAGGAAGTCACAGCCTTGCATTGTACTTCTGCAAATTACAGTTGATATCTAAACAGAATTGTACCAAGCAAAAGGATTCTCCAAACTAGCTCATGCTACACACAAATAATTTAAAAATATGAAACCATGGGTTTCCCATTTTGAAGAGTCCACTCATTCATCACTCTCTATTATTTTCTTTGAAAATATCAACATCTGTAATAAAACGTATTACAGTAATACGCTACTGAAACAATAAAATGTAAAACTCAGGTAACTATCCAAGAATTTTTGAATTCTACAGCAATATATATATGAGAAAGGGTTTATTCAACTTCTCTCATCTGAGAGCATGTGCTTCACTTACATTTAAAATGTATTTACAGCCAGTACCCTTTTATTATTACTTACCAGGCTACATTTAAACTACTAACCAAGACCAATTTGCAACAGAAAAACAATTAGCCAAATAATCAGAGCCAACACTGGCAAAAGAGAAATAACAAGCTATTACAGTGGGGATTTAAAAAAAAAAAAAAAAAGTGCTACCAGTTAGATATTAGTAATTGTTGACACCTAAGAAGATATGATTATTCAAGTATGCAGTGTCTGGGGGCTTTGTTGTTGTTTAATTTATTTATTTTAAAGAATCTAGGATTTTAGGCTTCAAAACAAAGGGTGTAATGGGGTGCAGTTACATAAACAGGACACACATTTCAAGAACAAGTCCACTTTCTTGCCATTATATACTTACTAGACGTCACAATTCACATAATGTAACTAAATCACAGCTGCACGATGAATAACGAAGTTGTAAATTCTGACCTCAAAGTCTATGGCAAGAGTATTATGCAATTAAAATCTGGACAAGGGAGAAATCTCAACAATAAGAACAAAGGTTTAAGTGGCATGATGTCTCTCCATTGTCACTCCTGCAAGAGAACCTTACTGACTGACAGCAGGTCTAAAAGAACAGAAAACACAAGTATCAATACAGCTTGTTCTTCCAAGTTATGTATACACTCTTCTCATATCTACAATTCATTACTGAACATGGAAAGAAGTGTATTTAAAGAAAGACTTTTCCCTGCTACATCTGTAAGAAAGTAGCATGGAAAGCAGCAAGAAAGGATCTTTACTTTCAACTAAATCAACATTCTATTCCTTTGATCCAGAATGTTCTTAGGTTCATAATAAGAACACTTGGTTTAATATAATTAACACTCTGGGAAGCAAAAGAAAGAAAAATAAATGACAAAGTGGTTGGAACTACACGGGAAACATCCTCCCCTCTCCTGTCACCCCATTACTAGACTGTACATGACCTCTACAGAAAGGGAACTGGGCAACATGCTGACAACTGCAGAAAACAGAAAGCAATTTGAACTTCTCACATTGCGTTATTCCTGAATGCAGGGTTTTAAAAGATTGAATGGAAAAAGACTGGATAATACATTCAACCACTTAATGAAAACATCTGCTAAGGAATTTATAAGCTGCCAGAAACGAAATCGAGGTTTTTAACAGCACGAAAGCAGTGCAAAGTAGTTCTGAAAATATGTAAGCAGAGCATACAAAACTGATAGCATGCTCTTATTTGAAATACTGGCCCACATTTGATTCAAGCATCCTGAAAGAAAATATGTATCAGGCAGAAAAGCGTTTAAGAGGCAAGTAATGAGGATAACGATAGTGAAAAATAACTTCTAACTTTAGATTAAAGATATAGAAGTAATTTTTACAATTCAAAGGGAAAAAAAGAACTGCATGCCTTAAAAGAACTTAATTCCAACTGGTAGAAAAGGTAGAATGGAATTCTGTAACAGAATAATACAAAATAAAACATTAAAATGTAACAAGGTAGAAATGTTAGACTCCTGTATACTGTTCCTTATAGTAAGAGTGGGACTCACCATAGCATATCATGAGGGCAATACGAAGAGATTTATATACATATTTATAATACCTGTTCTACATTATTACTTTTTTTTTTTTGTACAAAAAGAATAAAGCAGAAAACTTAATGGTGTAAGCTAGTACTTAAACTGATATGCTTCACAAAATATTCTCCTAGGAGCACCTTATTCCTTATTTGCTCAGAATATAAGCATAAATATCTTCATCCAGCTGCAGTCAGATTGCATGCTAGACTATATTAAACAGCTATGTTATGCTCTGATTTCCACACTGGAAAAGGGATTGACTCTAAGGCTGGTTTGATCCCCATAGAAAACAAGACTAGTTTTTATAATGAGGACATTAAATGCAAACGTGAGAATGTTCAATTTTGGTAACCACAGGCTTCTATGAGAAAAGTTCATAGATTACTTCTGGTACTGATTTAAAAGTATATGCATGATTATAATAAACACATAATCACAGATAGCATTACAATCCCATTCTATCCATCTACATAAATATATTCTATAGCAATCATCTTTAATATACACTTATATATGCTGCCATTTTGATAAAGGCATCAAAAATAAATTCAAAAACTGTTGTCATCAACAAATCAGAACCACAACCGCAACCTGGTATTAGAAACAGGTACACTCAATCTGTCAGAACTGTCTTGGCCATAACAACTCCATAGCAGAGGGAAATGGAAACTTCTGCAAGGTATAAAACTGACGAGGACAGAAAGAAAGAAAACATTCTCTGGACAGTTATTAATTTAAACCATCAGTTCAAGTCTTCTTTTTAATAAAAAAAGGAGTTGGAAGACAGACTCTTTCTAGGTAATTTAATTGTCAGCTTAAGCAGACCGACATACATCTCAACATTAAAATATAAATACTGACATATTTATTCCACATGTGGGATTTAGATTGCAAGTCTTATTAGGCAAGCCTTAGTCATGCAAAACACTCCGATAAGACATTACTTCCTTTGACTCAGTAATGGTAACCAGGCTAAAAAGAATTGCTTTTCGGATACCAGCAACAAAGACAGTTATATGGAAATGATGCGAGGCAGCCCTACCACCAAAGGGCCAAAGATTGACAACACTCTTGCAAACTTTTATGATACCATACATCCACAGGGTGAGATGTTTCTTGTGACAAGGGTCAAATAAATTTCAGTTGCTGTCAAAAGAGGTATAAAGAAAAGACACATCCCATCTGTCCCCAAAAGCCTCCAAGTCATTCTGAGACCTAGACCATCTACTGTGCCTTTTCAAGCACCAGAAATCTGTGCCGCCAAGCCCTCTATCAATAATTATTACACTGAAATTGTGCTTTGCAGATGCAAAATTTTGGTAGCATGCTGAAAGCCAAACAATTAGGGCAGTGTGAATGAAAATATGAAAAGACACTTTATAGCACAGTTTAAAAAAAATAAAGGATTATAAAGCTAACATTTTCACTGCATTGCACAGAGCAATTTTGTGCAAAGCTGAAGTCAGGTGAATTTTTTCCAGAGGAAAAAATTAATTAAAAATTAAGTCCTATTTGTCTCACAGAGTCTAAGGACCTGAAAAAAGCCACAGTCATACCTTGTACATTTGTAGCTAAATCTCTCTTAGGAGTTCATGCAATGAATATAGCAGAAAAAGAGAAGAGTTAAGACAACTTAGGACGTGGAAAGAGACATGTATAAGTACTCCCTCTGCTTTACCTATGGGATTTTGGTGACAACAATATATTAAAAGGAGTTATCCTGCAGCCTTAAACACAGCAGCGCATGTATTAATTATTCTATTATGAAGACTGGACACACACGCATATATAACACCCACATGTAGGTTAGCCATAGAAATGTTACCTTATACATTCTCTCAGCACCAGTTTCCTTAGAAGCAACTTCATACAGTCATGCTACACTAAACCTAAAGCATTGTCTTGTCAGGATCCTGTGCGATAACCCATCCTACACTAAACAATACAGGCTTTCCTCCCTTTGCATTAGTTCATATGTAGTAACTCTTCCTATGCTAGTTTGTCTGCAACTCATTAGTTTCTTCACTTAAGAAAACATTTCCATGCAAACTACTTTTTGTGTAACCCTACCTCTCCTAAGCAACTTCTTGGTACAGAGTTTTGGTTCATGAAGTAAATTAAATCAAGAAAGACTTTGCTAAAAGATAGGAAGCACACAGTAAAAACGTAGTCTGAAAAAGCTATATGTATAACAGCAGGCTTACACTTGCAAAACCACAGTTACGGGACACTCAGTACTAAGTACTAAAAATGAGCAATTATCAGTTAAATCCTGAGACAGAATTTCTTTGGGAACAAAAACAAAACAAAAAGACAAAAAGCCTCAACACACACTTTAGAACAAGACTGCAAACATTACGCTGAAACAGACAGCAATCTTGCCCACAAAGGAAAGAAATATGAACTTGTTTCTAAGCAGCTTCCCATTTTTGAGCCATGCCATCCTCCCTTGACAGAAACTAATGTTATATTATGAAAACAGCCATCAAAAATGAAGTGCTCTATCAATTTCAGACCATTAAGATACCAGCATATATTTCTTGCTGCAATGTCTGCCTCCAACCGCAATTTACCCAAACTAGAATTTAGCTTACACATTCATGAATTAATTTACCTATGCTTCTTTCCTTTACCCTAAAAATTCGCAAAGAGAGCTGACACAAAGGATCCCCTGTCATTACCTGTGCTGAAAGATTCTATTATTTCCAACTTCAGATGGTAAAGTTTTCAGCTCTATGAAGTAGAATGTAAGTAAATGAAGCTGCAGTGTCAGATTCTCCCGCCATCATTACACTTACCTACACATATCCATAAACTGTTAAACAAGTGAATACAAATTTATTTCAATTATAGCTAAGATAATGTATCATTTAAAGAATAGTATTATGACATTAAAAATACAAAATTCCAACATACAGTTTCAAAATGCCAGTTAAATGTTCCTAAGCATTAGGATATATTCCTTTATTGCATGTTCACGTAAGTTTCTTATGTGTAACTCAGATACATCATTCAGCACAGACATCTTCCACTTGACCCAATGGATTACATGAGGCAATCAAAACCTGCATGTAAACTATGAAGAGGATTTAAGACACACACACAGGCTGCTTGCTCTTCTCAGGTGGAGCAGCATAGCATCAACAATCCAAAAACACAAGATATGCTTCAGCTTTCAGACTCAAAACTGCTCAGAGTATAGCTGCCTTATATTAGTTTTCTGAAAGTTAGAGAGGGGGTCTAAGAACTGCAAAGACCAATCCCCAAGATGAGAAGAAAAATACTGGTCTGATTCCAATACAAAAGAATAATCTCATTTTATGAAACAGAATCCACAAGTGATAAGTAAGATATGTTCCTGATCATCTTAATTCTGGACAACACAGATCCATCAAGATCTACCTTAACATGAGCTATCCACTCAATTGACCCAATTGATTAAGGTAACTGTCCTGTATAAATTGATGCTAGTGACCAAACCTATTAACTTCAACAGGATTCCTCCAGAGCTGGAGGTTATATGGTCTTTGATGGACTCTCTCTTTCATGGAAACCAGGCAAAGAAATAGTGCCTCTAAAAAAAGCACAGCCCGTTGTAATCATCTGATAAAAATTCTCATGAAACTCTGAAATTCAGCTTACTATGGTCTGTCATTCTGTGGCCTATCCAATGGAATTATAAACTCTGTGAAGCAACTGTATGAGAAATAAAACCCTAGTAAATGTAAACCAGTACAAGAGCTACACAAGTTTCCTCTTTTGCTTTGGTATGTGTTTAATAATTAATCTTCACTGTTCAATAGTTAAACACAATGCACAGTGTTTACACAGTCGTTATTCTTTTACTCTTAAACTAATGTTAGAAAAGGATAGAGATGGACTGGTCCTAGGAAAGAACTGGTTAATATTTTTAGTGTGAAGTGGCTTATTTTTTTATTTTTATTTTTAAATAGTGAGGAGCACTAAGTTACTAGCGTACTGGGACTTTTTATTTATTTGTTTATTTAACCAGAAATTTAAGTCTTTTTTTTCTGGGGCAATTTTTTATATACAGTCTCTTTAGGAATGTAATCTTAACCTAGCACAAATAATTTACATCAACAAGATCTCTGTTAGGCAACAATTTCTTTTATCTTAGCTGTAGATCGATACGGGGGGGGGGGGGTAGGCGGTAGGATTTCCACAACTTGTGGAAACAAGTTGTTTCTGATGAAACACTAAGCACACTAAGCAGCTTAAGCAATTAAGAGTGTGATTTCAACTGAAACAACCCTATTCCCCAGATCAGCCACTGGTGAATTCCGTAAAGGAGCAGAAAGGAGCAGATGGAGAAAAAGAGAAAAAGAGGAGTAGGGGAGAGGGATTAAGTGCAGATTAAGTGCATCCTGCTATTTTCATGAACATTTTCTACACATAGCCTGAACAAAATCAAAAGGGTTTGTCAAATCCTAGTGTCCTAGTATACTTCCAGAAGGCAGGAGTCTTTCGATATTACCAAAAATTAGATTTAACAGCACTGAAAATTCATGCAGCTAGCTTCTGAGTAACGTTCCTTCTGTTTATGGTTGGTGTGGAAGGAGAAATGGAATTTCTTTACAAGTTGTCAATTTTACAACGTTCTAAGTTTTCAAATACATTTTCTTGCATCCATAAAACACAACAGCAGGAATGCTCACTGAGGACTCAAAGTTCTAAAATTCAGCCATTTTTACATAACCTCACTCATACACAGAGAAGCTCTGGGGTTTTGTTTGTAATACTAAATAGTTCTGCTAAAAACTGTCTTCAAAAGCAATGGTAGAATTATGTTTTTCTTCCCTCAAGTCTTCCTGAGTAAATCCACCTTTGGAAAAAGACCAGAGATGGCCTTAAATGCAGACATGTCAAAGAGTTACACTACTACTTTTTGAAACATTAAGCAAAAGGGTCTTCTTTAACAAATTCTATATAGCACATCCACTTGAAATATAAACGTATCCATATGAAATATACTCGACATACACAGTTTCCTTATTCTTCTACTGGTAAGTCATGCTGCCCATCTAGGTAAAATTTCTGACCTTACACTTTTTTTTTTTTTTAATTATATTGGCTATACAGCAAATTTAGTTCATCCTCTTCAAATACATCAGAAAAAAATTTAATCAAAGCCTGTTTTTAATTAAACAGCCTTTTAAATACATCACTGTCCCATTTCCCTATGGAATTGTGTTGATAGGAATAGTGAGCGCATACTGAAATGCAAGCACCAGGCACCTGAGATTTTTTGGTTATACGTTTTTGCTGCAAGGAATATACTCCTCTAATACCCTTCATACATAATGATTCACAAAACAGGCACGGACACTCTTTCAAAGGCAACTCGGACAGAAGGTTTAGGAACACTGAGGTTATTGGCATGCAGACAATGTACCTGCACAGCATTGAGCAACCTCTTGAAAAGTAAGGTTGATAAGGTGCACACACCAACAACACCAACAAAAAGTCCAACTCACACAGTCCAAGTGTGAGTACTTCAGTGTGTGAGAAAACTGTTCTGAACAAAGTACAAATCCATACCCGGTACCCTGGTACTTATAATTATGTACACACTTGTCCTTAATATGATTATGCAATAATCATTTCTTATCACTGAGCAGTAGGAGTTTCATAGTTGGGGCAGAAAAAATCCTTATGCTTTTTGCCTTATCTTCCAGCTATTCAACTGGCATAATAAGACAACTTTTGTAGCTATATTTTAATGATTTTGTTTCCTAATCAGTCCTGTGTCACTTGAGTAACTAAAACCAAGAAATAAAGATCCTAACTTCAAACACTGTCAAGCAATAAAGAAGTAAATGCTAAAAACTATTTTTATTTTTCATAGATACAAGGCAAATGCACACAAAGACAATTTACTAATAGCAATATTCCACATTTCAGAACGCTGTACAGTCTGCATTCACATAGAGAAAAATATAGTCATCACAATCTTACAAATCAATTCAAAGCCAACACGTTACTAAAGCAGAATTTCCCAATAGTTCACAGAAATAGCAATAAAATAACTATTACTGGAATTCTGTATGACGACAAAAGATGCAGGAAAAAATATTTTTGTCTATCAAAACCTACCTATTGGAACATGAATTTGAAATACCTCAAAACTTGCTAAAGCTGAAAACTCTTTAAAGTGTGATTTAGGTTTCCTAACCAGCACAATAATGTTGATTTATCTGTCCCTCCTCTCTCCCACATCTCACAAAAATCAAAAAATTTGTATTAAAATAAGGTATCAAATACAATGTCTGGTGTGTTATCATCATGGAAGCATTAGTAGAAGAGATAAGCAGTTGACTGTCATACCCACACATATCTCCACCAGCCAAATGTGGTAACATTCCTACAAAACGTTTTGGCAAAAGGACAAGCAGCAGTGCTAAAGAAGTTCTTTTCCAGCAGCTGGCAAAAAAAGGAAAGCTATATTCTCAATGACCAATAGAACATTTTAAAGCTTTCTGCAGCACACTTTTAAGTCTTAATTTATTACATGAAATAAATATCTAGAGGCATCCTAATCTTTACACAAGTTTCTTTGAACTTTCTTCTACTTTTCTCACATTAAGTAATGTTTTGTCTTTAGCATTGATCAATATCCTCAAGTCTGAGAAAAAGGGCAAAAAGGAAACAAACCAAACACAACCTTTGCACATTTGGTTAATATACATTGCTAAACAAAGATGGGGACGAGGGTGAGGAGGTGGAGGGACGACAACACCCTGTGCCAATCAGCACAATACTTGATTACACAATTTCAGCAGCATCATTGCCAAATAGTACAGCCCACTGACCCCTAACTCAGTCTGGAATACATCCACAAACCTTAACCTGATTAGGAATTTGTGCACAATTGTGAAATTCCATAGTTGCACATTTTTTTCTCTGCTCTAGCATCGTAAGTTTTACTCAAGATAAACATTGAAGTAGCTAGGAAAAAAAGTAAAATACAAATACAGTTAATTTTTAGAAATTATTATGGAATTTACAGGAGTATTTCCAACAGTTTTGGATTTGGTTGGTTGGTTTTAGTTTTTAAATTCCAGAGATTTTATTTGAGCTAACTTGGCAAGTTAAAAATCAGGCATAAAATGCCAACATTTTAACTTCATTTAAAAAGGAAATAGGTACAGTAGTTTTAGATTTTTCCATATAAACTCTGAAAATTAACTGCTAAAAAAAACATAGTAGGCCTGTTGCTAGCAAGGATTTAACATACACAGAACTTGAAAAAAAAAAAAGCACTCTCTCAAAGTAAGGAGTTCAGTGCAGTGACACCTGCACGTCCCAAAAGCATCTGCTCACTTCTATGGCTGAAGCAACTAACGAACCAACAAAGTTTCATTTCTGTATGTACAAAGAATGACCGTGTGTGTATTTTCACCAGTGATGCAGAAAAACAGACTCCTTTCTTAGTCATTTCTCAAACCTGTCCCTTGGACATGAAACTGTGCCTAAACCATTCACATTGCAGCAATCAGCTGAACAGGCTGGGCTAACAGTCAGGGCAAATTATTTTAAAGTTTGTATTTGCTCTCTCAAGTTCTAACACTGTTTATGGTGAGAAGATAAAGAAAATCTTGTTTTAAAGGAAGAGTTGCTGTCACAGAACATCTATGAAATTAAACAGCTCAGAAACACAGTTTAATAAACGCTTAGCTTAAATTACTTTGATATTTTAAGGTATTTCTTCTTTCATTCAATTTAGCTTCCACCCCAACATGCTCAGCTCTACTTGTTTTCCCATAGGTAATACTTACTAGTTTAAGAGACTTTATTGCTTAAGAGACTTGCGCGAAGTTCTTGCTACTCTGACAAGGCAAAGATTAGTGCTGCAGTCTATTGCAGTTCATTAAGCTACAAGAATGGCTTGCATGAAGCCTGACAAAAACAACACCTCATTCTGTTATCTTCCAAAAAAATTACCAGAAATGTAGTTTAATAAATTCCAGAAACTTAAGGATGTTACTACTTGAAACTAATGCACAGGTGCAACGTTGACAAGATCAAGTTACCACCACATATCGTGGTTTCTCTATCACAATTATGAAATAGAATGGGCACATAATTAGCAATCTAAAAGAAACTTTTGAAGCCCGGTAATTTTGACTAAGACCTGCTGTATGCCAAGAACAAGACGCAAACAGCTTAAAAAAAAAAAAAAAAACTCCACGCACATAAGGAACTAGTCATTTTTCCATTCCAGATCTAAACTCTCCTTGGTCTCCTGTGTCCATATTTAGCTCAGGCTGTTCTGGCTCAACTGAATGTCTTTAAAAAAGCAATGGAAAGTTCTCCACTGTTACCCATACAGAGGAATAGAAGCTTTTGCTAGAATAAATCCTTCATCAGCATGCTTTACATTTCTATGTAAAAGGGCACATTATTATTACTTAACAGATTCCTCAATTGCTTCTTGTGTAATTTCATTGAAGTAAAAGGATTTTTACCAATCATCTGTCTATCTCATTGCTGTTATTAGAATATTAAGAGTTTGAAAATATACTAACATACCCTCCCCTTACCCTTATACTATTACTGTTATACTATATACTTTCTAAATCAAGTTTTCTACCTTGTGGCCCTATTCCAAACAGAGGCAAACATGCAGAGGGGCTGGTCTCCAGCCTCTTCTAAAGCTCAGGGTATTCTCAAAACTGAAGGAGACAGAAAGAAGAAACAGATACCAGAACTCTCAGAAACAGTACACACATGCCAACCCATCTGAGCAAAAAGGAAATTTGTAACGGAAGTTGTAACAGGTTTCAACTGCTCCATCAACCTCCATCAGGTCTTGTGCTGAACAGCATTATGTAGCCAGGAAATTTGGCAATTCCCAATATTCCATACTGGGAGAAAAATAAAGTTCAACACTGCAATAGACATTTTAGTTTACTACCCAGTGCAATCTTCCAAATATCTCTTGTTCTCTATATTCCAATCAAAAATAAACTAATACTTTCGAACCATAGTATACATATTGCTCTACAGAATAATACTAAGAGGTCAAAGCAGCAGAACTGACATAAGCAGTGGCCAACAGGAGCAAGCCAGACTGCCTGCAGAGCAGAAATCAAAGAAAAACCAAAAAGGTGACTTGACAATGACCGTTCTTTTACAAATCACCCAAATTGTGACTTCTAGTTAAATTTCTATTGAAGTAGATAACTAAGTCAGTTTTATTCCCCAAAGCATTTTCAAATAGATTCTAGATGAGAAACATAGGACTTTAGAGGAAAAGGATATCTCATGGCAGCAGAGTAACACTGTAACAGAGTTCAGCCTACTACACCAGAAGAGTGCATTATACCTAGATTACACTACAATGGCACAAAATAAAAAGATGCAAATTAGTTTAAAAGTAGATACATGATTTATTAAACAAATGTTACATAACCACATAATTTATTACTCCTAAGACACTATATATGAACATAAATGCCATACAATAAACATCTGTAACATACCTTTTCTAAGTTTTTTGGCTCCAAGGAAAACTGAATACATAATGAATTCGGGTGTAGTGTTTTATATTTGACAAAAGATTTAATGCTAACAGAAGAATGACTAATGGCCACACTGTAATTCTCCTTACAATACAAAACTTTTATTAATTATTGATAACTTGCAGCATGTGTTGGAACAGTTTGCAGACTGTGTATTATTTTGCCCAGCACCCGATCCTGATCTATGTTTATACATTTTCTTCTCTGTGGTGCTGGCAATAGAGAATTTGGTTTTACTATATAACAACATTCTATTTCATCAGAAGTGCCCCTCTACCTCTTGACCTCATGCTTCAAATTTAAGGACTAAGGTCAGAATTCTATGGGGGGGGGGGAAAAGAATCACTCGCATATGTATGTTCTGTGATTGAAGTTAAAAAAAAAAACATTTCAAATTATTTGTCTAGTTAATAAAAGCATGAATTATCCAAGGAAAGGTACAGAGAGAAAAGTTCAACCAACTAACTAGGTTACCTTCATTTAGTGATACAAGCACAAACTAAGAACACTTTCACACTCAAAATATTTGCATCTATCTGCACACATACTGAAATATAAGAAAATCCATTTAAACATAAGAAAATAAACTTATTCAAAGTGAGGTGGTTTAAACACTAGAAGAGGTTACCCAAAGAGCCTGTGGAGTCTCTGCCTTTGGAGATATTCAAAAACTGAGGGGACAACGTCCTGAGGAACCTGCCCTAGTAGGCCCTGCTTTGAACAAAGGGGTTGAACTACATGGTCTCCAGAGGTCCCTTCCAACCTCAACCCTCCAGTGATTCCATTGTTTAAGAATCTCGGTTTCTGCCAAAAAAAAAAAAAAAAAAAAAGACAGCAAAAGAAAGGTTCAGGAAAAATAAGATTAGTCAGATAATGCATAACACCTACAAATATTTCCTAAAGTCATCATCACTGTTTTACAGTTACCTTTAGAGCCTACATGAGATGTCTGAGCAAATTATGCAACTCAGAAGTTAATGTTTGCTTGAACAAAATTCTGCATGAAATTTTATCTACTACAAGGTAACAACTGCAAAGGAAGCACAGCTAAAAACAGCATTAAATAAAAATTACTTCTTATAACTATACTATTTGTAAATGAAAATACCTGACTGAAGTAGCAAGTCAAAACCTACGATTGATGACTGTCTCTGTCTGGTTAGATCACTTTCTCCCCAGGAGTCAGAGAACTTCTTCCTAAATGGTAATTCCTACGGCAAAGATGGCCTTCACTGGGAGTCAGATGAGGAAGCCTTCAGCTTCACTGCCAGATATTAGTTTATATCTTTACACAAAGGAACAAAGAAAGAAAATGAAAAAATGAAAGCTAAAATTCTTTTCCTGCCCAGGCAAGTATTGACTGAACATATTAGCTTGATTTTAAAGATTCTAAACTCATATCAAACTGTCTGGGAAATAACCAAACAATTCCGTCCCTCCTCCTACAGAAAACAGGGGTATCATATAAAGTTCTCAGATAACAGGTTCAAAACAGAACAGAGGAATGAGTTATTCACAGAACACAAGATATATAGTGATGCTTGTTGATTCAAAAACCATACACGGACTCATGAGTTTTAAAAAATTAGGTACATTCATGGAAGAAAAAGCTACACAAAACATTATCCCCACTGAGAGACTGGGAGAGCTGACCTAAGAAGTAACCTGATACACTTGCCTAGAAAAAAAGAATAAGAATAGAGCATCTGCTGCCAACTACTGCTTAGCCCTGGGGAACAAGCAGGATTGAAACAATGGTCTTGTCACATACCAGGATCCAAGAACTTTAGACTTCAAGATAGGATAGCAGATTAATCCAGTACAGTTGTTCCTGTGAAGAATGATCTCTGGATTGCCAAAATACAGAAAGAAACTAACAGTGTTGCAAGAGCACATCACTCCTCCTAAAGAGGAGTGAAACAGTGGTTTGACATTATAATACAATCCATGAAATATTTAGCTCTACTGCAGCCTGAGAAGGTAACTTACTTTCCCGCCTTTCATAGCCTTTTTAAAAAAAATAAAAAATAAAAAAAAATCTAAAGAAACCACGGTGGAATAAGGAAAAACCTTTTTAATCATTACAGCAATTAAAGCAGGAATGATAATTCTATTTGAATAAAAACAGGCTTCCAGTGAAGTATAAATAACCAACATAGAGCCTGAGAAAATAACATGCAATTTCAGGAGAAAAATACGTAGTATTTAGTTTTAAGCAATTCAAGTATGTATTAACACATTAAGTGGAAAAAAAACAAAACACACCTCTTGTCATGTCAAAGTTGAAAAAAATTCAAGTCACTGTCTGTCATGCAGCTCTCTACTCCAGAAAGTAATCTGGAAGAGCATACCAACTCAGTACAGATCACCGATAAGGAGAACATTAGTGTGCACAGGCAGAGAAGAATAGTACCAAAATGAACCTGTTAATCTAGAACATACATCAACAAAAAGTTCTGGAAACACAGGTTTCTGAAAGCTATAAAGAAAGCCTTGCCACCTTCCCCTAACCTACTAACATAAGCAGGAACCCCAGCTAATCACAACTAGCGTGGCTGGATAGACACTAATGTAACTGTATCCTAGAACACTTTATTTCCAGAAATTATCACCACCATGAATAGTAGCAAAGAAAAAAAAAAGCAACTGAATAAACCATAAAAAGCACTGATTATTTGTACACAGAATCCCAATGACCTTCTCTTCCTAAAGGATATCCAGTATGTTCTACATAAGATAAAAATTTCTCTTCTTTATTAGCTCCTTGTCTACACTATAGTTCCAGCCTTAACAAGTGAGTAACTATATTGAAGTTTACTTCTCAAAAACAGGCTATAACAAGACATTGAGGTCCCTTTAAATTATCTAAACTCACTTATTTGGTGAAGATACAGCTTCAGAAAGTTTCCTATATCCCCAAAACATCACATCCCCCATATCTGCAGTCTTTTATTTTGGAAAGAAAGAGTACAGCACATACTGCAAGAAAAGGAAATTTAGGAAGCAAGACATTAAGCAATCTCACTCTAGAGCAAATCAATAAACTGCACAAAGTTAGTCCTATCAAGAGGTTTTATGTACTTGGGTGGGGGGAAACAGATACCAAAACCTTGTTCAACCCTGAAATTTGCAGTGTATTTAGAGGTGAATCTTGCAGAGTGTACTCCTCCACTATAATTCTGTTTGACTACAATGGGTCACACAAAGTCAATCCGCTGTGATCAGTACTGAACATAGAAGCTGATAGGCTTGGCAATATTGGTAAAGTATGGCTTCATGGATAAATCATCAAGCCATACTTAAATACACTATGAAAAACAAAACAAGCAAACAAAACAAAACACAAGGCCATGACCTTACCTTTTTCCACCAAAAAGAAAACTATTTTGTTTGGTATCTAACGTGTTTACAGATCACTAAAAAATATTTCTGAGGAAAATATCAACATTCCACAGCAACACTAGATGCTGAGCACATAGCCAGTAGCTTTCTGCCACTAGAAGAAAGGAGAAATACTTCACAGGTATCAGACAAATCATTGTCCATGTGATGGAGATTTAACTCCCTGATACCCAACAGATAAAGAATCCTTCCCCAGTTCCATCCTCCAACACGTTATAAAAAAACAAACGCATCTCCTCTCACTCTGACATTGTATCTTGCAGACTTTACCTCCCAGGGAAAAACATTCAGTGCTGAAACCAGACAGAGGCAGCCTGGATTAAACAGATGGCACAGTATTTAGAACAGTTTCACTGTTAGTAACACGATAATGGCATTCTTCCTGGAACCCTTCTCGTGCTCTCCCAATATCCCCATAAAAAAAAACTGAAACCCAGAAACATCTTTTCATCAGATACTAAAAACGAAAATCAAACCTGCAGTCTGTCCTAAAATTCTGTCAATACCATATTATAAAACAGGGTTTATTCTGATTCTTATAAGCTTGTCAAAAATCAGTATCCTGGCATTTCTGTTATGCTATAAAGAAGTTACATTATAGTAGTATCTAGAATACAGAAATGGTGTAAGCCTTTGTAAGTCAGTGACTGAGTGGTTGCCTTTATCAGTTTCTTTCCAGATAAAGGGCACAATGTACTCAACCTCGAAGCATACATAAAAAAAATAATAATAATTATTCAGATAGTCACGCAATCAACACTTCATAATTATATAGCCACAACACGCCAAACTCCGAGCTCTCCAGGAACAGGCACTGAATGTAACGAAGCAGTAACCTCAATGGAAACGCACGTCTCAAGAAAACCCTTAACTTCCAGTTACCTTTCAGCGCAGTTCCAGAATTTCAGGCAGCCTCCACGCTTCTCCTAGGGAAACAAACAGCGATGCCCTTTTAGGACGCATCCAGCGGCAGGCACCGGGCGGGCTCACGAGCACCCCCAGCAATCCCCCAGCTCCTGCCCGCGACGAGCAGAGCCCCGAGAGCGGGCAGCGGCCGGGCGGGGGGCGCGCGGGCCCGGGGCTTACATAAGCGCGGTGCCCTGCGGGAGGAGGCAGGGGCGGCCCCACTCCCCTCAGAAAGCGGCGGCGGTAGGGACGGTTCGCGCCCCCGCACTCGCAGCTCCTGCGCGCTTCCGTCCTTGTCGGGGCGCCGGCACCAGCTGACGGTCAAGGTAGGAGGGAAAGGGAAGGGGGCGCTCAGTATCGGCCCGGCCGAGGCCCCACCCGCCGCCACCCAACAGCTCCGGTCCTAAGCGGAGCAGAACGGCCCCACCACCCCCTCACCTCTCCTCCAGCCGCTACCGACCCCGCAACTCAACAACGCGCCCGCCCATTGGGCTGCTTCCGCTCCCAACAAGCCCCGCACTGATTGGCTGCGTGCTTCCCCCTCCTTTCGCCCGGCAGGAACTGAAGGGAACGGAACGGGAAGCGCGCGGAACTCTTGCGGCAGGTCCCGGTTTCTGCAGCACCGGCATCAGCCGTTGCCTTCCGTTTCCGGGTGGCTGTGTCCTGGCGGCCGGGCACGGAGCGGGCAGGTACCGGGGGGCCGGCAGCGGGGATCGCGGGGGTACCGGCACTGGCCCGCGCCGCTGCCCGCCCTCGGGCGTGCTGGTGGGGCTGGGGGCTAGGCGTGTGCCTAGAAAGCGCTTTCTGGGAAAAGGGAAAATATTTGTAGGAGAGGGTTTTTGTTTGTTTTGTTTTGGGGGTAGGGGGTAGCTAGCAATAGGCTGTGGTACAGCTCTCGTTGAGATTTTCTGCTCCATCGTTCTTGCCCCCACAGCCAGGGCTCTTTAGGAGTCACAGGCTTTGAAGCTGTGTTTTTAATTTTCCTGAAAATGAGGAGCATTGCATTAGCTCTTCGCTACTAGATATGTGTTAAGATGGGAAATTCACATTATTTTCTTTTAGCCTTTCGTGGTCTCACTGAAAATGTTCACGTTCCCATCTGCCTTTATCAGTTTTCTAATGAGAACTAGTATTTTCTTGTTTTTTCCTGATACTACTTAGTATAAGAAAACTTACATAGCTGCTTGATGAGCGGTGGTGGTGACAACTTACAAGGCAGCAACACTCTAACCTACAATATACCTGCTTAGATAATCAAATGAATTACTTATACCTTGGAAATCTCTTAATCTGTCACTTAAATCAGGGCTTCAAAGCACTTTCAGTATAACAACGTTAATGTAATTTGATACAAACAAGCTGTTGTTTTTCCTAGTTCAACAAATCTGCACGTTTGTTTCTTTAAAACTCACAGGAAAAAATGTGAAGTCTATCATGCGCTTGGAGCTGTGCACCTAAAACTTCTAAATTAGATGTCTTCTTCCCATATAACTGTAAAAAAAAAAAATAGGATGAAGCATATATTCCATAAAGATGAATAAAATTGTGCTCTTTCTAGATTCTGAAGAATAAGTAGTGGCCATAGTATTGTACAGAGACAGAATGTAAGCTTGTCCAAGCTAATATCTATTACCATCCCTAAAAACCTCATAATCTTCGAACACACAAAATTCTAAATGTAGTTGTATCTGCATCTGTAGTGCAGTTTTAAAGACTATGCGTTTAAGCAAATGTCAAAATCAGTCAATTCTTGCCTACTTTTAAAGAAGATGGAACATCAAAATATGAATTTAAAAAAAGGTGCCATGTTTAAACAAGATGAGTATTCATACAGTATAAATGTTGACAATGCTTTAAGAAATGTGACTTTAAACAGCTTCCAGTCCATATGCTTTATACTAGGAAACAAGATAGTTTCATCACGGGGTGCTTTAATTGATTATCCATCTTTTTTTCTGTTAGGTGTGTGTGTGTGTGTGTTCAAATTTTGAGTCAACAACATTAAATTCTTATTCTAAAGTTTCAGCTGATGCCACCAGTTAATTCTTAGTTTAGTATTAGCACCTGAGAAACGCTAGTTTCACTGTCAGTACTGAAGATTGAAGGATTGCCCTGGGCTACAAAATACATACTGCTGCAGTAACAATACTGCCCAGCCTTACATAGTGTTCTTAATTCTTTGTTTGGTTAGCCAGATCAGCTGTCTAAGATTTAAGTCATTGTTTTCTTGTTTCTTTCTGCAGTGGATAATAAGGATGTGAATGGAAAGTTAACAGTTCCTAACTACATACCTCACATTGGTCTTCCCTACTGCTTTTATGCTAAGATCGAAATAACTTTAAACAATACTACAGTTTATAAAATGGAAAACTTGCCATTTTCAACTAGTTTTTAACCAGTTAAACGTTAACATTTTTAACATTTTTAACTAGTGTGCATAATATCTGCACCACTTTATTAAAACAAATACTGCCTTTAATTGGAAAAGTCTACTTTCATATTTTCTTTTCAAGTAGGTTTGACCAAACTTATTACTAAAGAGATGGTGGAGTGCGGGGGATTTAAAATCTGATTTCTGTTGTAATGTGAACATTTTCTAAGTGTTTAATATGCTGTTATGGCTGGATTTAAAGCTAGTAGTTCTGCATGGTTTTAATATTTGATATATATATGCATAAATGCTTGTAACAAGCTACCATTGGATAAGGATTCTATGATTCTGTGATTTTAATGTCTACCATAATGCCCTATTCTTTTATATTTACATCTGAATCTTCTTCTACTGCATTTTTTAAAATTTAAATTGAACTGTGACATATTAGTGTATGTACATTCAATTACGTTGTTTGAGTAAGTCAAGTTCTGTGACGTCTTTGGATTCCAGTTATTTAAAGGAGCTGGGATAAGCCATAATATAACAGTATTCTATAAATGTGCACATAGGTCACTAACTTAAAATTACTTGGTTTTATATTCTATCTAGGGTTTTCTAGTTATGGAGTTAGTTTGATACCTCTCAATCTCCATCACACTTTCAAATTCTAAATATGCAGATAAGGATATTTTACTGGCTAGTCTCAACTAAGCCATTCATTACAATCATTACAAGTCTCAACTTGAGATACTGTTTTACTGACTTGAGAGATATTTTACTGGCTGAGTTGAGACTTCGTCTGAAGCCAAGTCAAGTTAAGACGAAGTCTCAACTCAGCCAGTAAAATATCTTTCAAGCCAGTAAAATAGTCTCAACTAAGCTAGTCATTACAAGTCTCAACTTGTAATGCAGTTTCTTAAATGACATATTAAAAAAAAAAGTCCAATGTGGAGTATTTAAACTATGATTCTGAAATATTTATATGTGACGTGTATATAGGCACTCTGATATCAAACTTGAATGAACTATTATCTTAGCCTCCTAGGTTGTTTGATTTTCTTAATGTTCCTGGGCGATGTTTGTGTTATGCTATGCTATGTATTTTAAGGTCCATATTGATGGTCTTTTTATTAGGAGAAAATAAATCCATAAATAACATAATGTTGCTGTTAATTCTCTGGAAATGGTTTTATATGAAGACTCTTGCCTTTAGACATGTGGCTATTGCTGATAATAAATAAACCAACCATGCAGGTTTTCAGACAAAATAGTAAACTGTTACTATATGGGAAATAATACAGTCCAGCACAGTTTGCTTTACTGTTCTTTATCACCAGCTTCTGAAATGCTACACAGTCTCTTAGCTCTTTGAACAAAGGTGCACTGTTCACAAAGCAGAAACTAGTGTTTTGTAGGATTTCTTGTAACCTCCCCACTCTTCCTGTACAGGATATTGGTCCTTGTGTGTGGAGAATAAGCTGGACTCCCTGAGAACTAAAAACTTCTAATCTTTTCTTTTAGGTATGGCGCATGGAAGTGAACATGGCCATGGCCAAACAGAACTCCCCGACTACAGGCAGTGGAAGGTGGAGGGTACTCCACTAGAGGATGTCCAGAAAAGGCTGGCTAAACGTGGTCTTAGGGATCCATGGGCTCGGTAAGTGCAAGAGCCTCAAAAATTATCTTGATATGTTGTCTTGTGGCATCAACTGGATTTTGACATTGCAGACAACACTTCTTTAGTAAAAATTGTGAAAATTCATCTACAATAAGTAAATTAGAATTTTAGTTATGCCTTTCCCTCTTTTGCACAGAGGTCACATGCTGCATTACCTTGACCAGCCTCTGCATTTTTGACAGGCACTCTTGTACTTTGTGATGTTTCCTGATGATACAGATCAAGCACAGTGACCAGGGCCTCATCCACCAAAGCACTTAAGTTATGTTAGGTTTTGCACATGTGAGTAAGGCTATCTTTTTTCAGTGCAGAGTTTGTGTGCTCAGATGTTGTCAGTGGAACTTATATTCTAGAAATAGGATTGCTCATAAACAACAGGAGGCCTTTATTTGAAAAGAAGAAATATATTAGCACACAATGTGGAATTTGATTCAACTATATATTTCATTTTGCTGAGAAACGAATGTAACATGGAAGGTAAGGTAAACTTACATCATGGAAGATGAGACTTTTACCTCTCAGTTGTCCCGTTCTACAATGAATGCCTGCTCTTTTTCTGCTAGAGCAATTCTGGATCATTTAGGCAGCTATAAAACAATGTTTAATATGCGTTCCCCCATCATAAACTATGTAAAATTTTGGTTGAGTGCTCTTCAATCTTGGTGAATAAAACAGTAGTTGTTTTGCGCTGTGTAATCCAGTTCTTCTGTAAGAAGAAAAACTACATGAGCAACTTCTCCGGGAGCATTCATAGAAGAGGCTTTACCTGTTAGCACTTTCTTGTAGTGATAATAGTAATCTCTTTAAAACTTTTTGCATGCTATAACCTCTGGAGGAGCTTGGGGTTGATGGCACTTTTTTCCATCTCTGTAGCAAATGTACATTAAGGTACATATTCCATATGGAATAAGCTGTGTGAAAGATGTCATGTGGAAACCTACATCTTTTTCAATAAGTATCCTGTAACAGCAACTAGAAAACACTGCACCATGCCAATATTCTTTCATCCTGAGTCACAGAAACCATTTGCACAAGAGAATACGATCTGTGAACATAAATACTTGACCCCCTTGTTAAAATCTCTATCTCCCACCAAAATTATGGTTCTGATTTTGTTTGTGTCTATGTAAATGTGGGTTTTTTCCTTTTTCTTAAAGACTTGGTGTCCTTAGAGACTGTTTCTTTTCTATAGATTTCTGTAGATTATGCTGGTTGAACTACACAGCATAATCTAGTGGTTGGCTGTAGTCAGTCACAGCAGTGACTAACATTAGAATAACAATGCGTTAAGAACAGTGAGACAAGAGGGTCAGCTTTGTAAATATTCTAACTTTTTAGCAAAACTTATTTTCATCTGTATAAAATCAGTTTTAGTAGACTTTTCTGACTTTGCCTAACATAGTTAAGCATCGTGTTGTATAACGAAGTGTCTCCACACTGGGATGTTTTCTATGTCTGGAAAAACTTACCCTTCAAGATTGAATTATTCTAGATGTTGTATAGCACCGTGACTAGTCTTTGTAGTTACTCTATCCCTTACAAGTCAGTGGGTTGATTTTGATTCAGAGTGAAAATATGCAACAAGTTTGGGGAGATGAGTCTCATACTAGAATTGTGTTGTTTGTCTATGTTATTTGTACCTCATGTAGATTAATATGTGTAGCAGCTTAGAGTTGATGTCATTAACTTCAGTTACCTCAGTACTTAAATGATAGAAATGTTACAGTCTGAATGCATATCTAAGTTGAATCAAGATTTTTTTCCAAAGATATTCTGTTATATTTATCACAGTGGCTCCACTGATCCTGTTCTATTCTTTTGGTTTTATTTCTCTTTTAGTAATGAAGTCTGGAGGTATATGGGTGGCTATGCAAAACCTGTCACCTTAATGGAAATCTTTACTAGAGGACTCAAGTGGGGATTTGCAGCTTTCGTGGTTGCTCTTGGCATTGAGTATACACTGTTTCCCCCAAAGAAGAATGGAGGCCATCACTAAAGGTCAAATATGACAACTTGCTGCTTTTTCATTACTAAAATGTACAGAAGCCCATTGCCAATTCTGTACTTATAATATGCGTATTAAAGTATGTCACAGGTAAAAAGCATGTTTCTTTGGTTTTATTATGCTTTTATGAAAGGATCAAAAAATGTAGCCAGAGCAATTCCCTCAACTTCTGTCTGCAGAAAGAAAACAAGATACACACATGCTCTTGGGCTTGCTGTACCATCTTTTAAAGAACAGGGGAAACTGTCAGCCCAGTCCTTTAAAGCCCTGCCAGCATTCTATTGAATCAAGAATGTGTGTTACTTTTAAGAGAGAGACTGTATTGTATTACTTAAAGATGTAATAGCTATTATTTGCTGGTGGTCTTGCATGACTTATCATTTCTTAAAAGTATAACTTATTATCCACTTTTCTCTCTAAATAAAAATATTACCGTAAAGCTTTAAAAAGTACCCAACACTGCCTAAAAGTATATGAAAATACCAAACCTTACACTTAAACATATTAAAGAATTAACTAATTTGCAGACACTACTCACCAAAATAACCTGTTCTGTGTAATATCCAGAAATTAAAACTTACTTTTCTGCCATATTTACTAAGCAAATGGGTACGTTTCACTCAGCGCTAACTGTACCTTATCCTAGTATGACTTCAGATATACTTTAGCATAATTTAAATATGTGAAAAAAAGAGAACTCACTTTTCTGGTATCCAATTTCAGTTGTAAGTTTGCATTAGTACAGATTCTTTTATACCTATTCTTTTATATTTTTTGTTTTAAACATCATTTTTTTTCCTTGCATCGTACAACAGCTTCTAGTGTTTTTAGAATGCCTGGAGTGAAAAATATAGTAGAAAACAGCTTTTTGGCAGAATGTCCTCTGCAGTGTTCAGAATTAACACTGGGTAGATATCCTATTTTAAATATTTCTTATGCCCTTAGTAACATAAGAAAAGGAGGGTATACTATCTGTTTTCAATCCAGACAACGATATCTGTGTCATTAAGCAGAAAAGCAAAAGTGATGAATTTTTAGTACCACTAGATACTTATATAGTTACTTTCACTGTGGAGAAACTGGAAAGGTTTTTGAAGTAATGTCACAAATTGCAGGTTTATTAAAAAAAAAAAAAAGAAAGGGGGGGGCTTAAATATAATTTTTTTAGAAGTATTTTTACACAACTTTTCTGAGTGAAATTGTACCAGTTTTATTTTTAGAACCAATAAACATCTGGTTTTGTGGCAGCTGTACTGTTCAGTGTTTTTACATCTCTGCATGACATTGTTCAAGGCTCTTTCATTGGTGTGTTGCTTACTTTATTTGGACCAAAAGATGTAAAATACACTGATACAAATCTAGTTTGGCTGACAAACTAATGCATTCCTCCACAACTTTTTTTAAACATCATTTTGTTTATTAAGAGTTTATTGTATATTACTGTGAGAAACACTCTGTAGTCAATAACATAGGCTCAGGCAAGGATCTCAGTGAAGTAGCAATTTTATTCGTGATTGCAATGGCGGGTGTCCCACAGGCAGGAGCGCACGCACCTACTAGTCACACAGTACAGTTTATATACTTTATTTGTGGATGACTGGGACCCTCCCCTCTTTCCCCATAGACTAGGTAATCCAGATTCACAACCAATCTGATGCTTCAGAGACAATACATGGCCTTCAGTTGCTGGCCTGTTAATTTTCAAATTTCTTTTGACTTTTTTACTGTTTGAAATGGTAATGTTTCTTCACTTATCTGACTTGACACCGTGATTTTCACCTAATTGCTCTAAGGAGTCTGGTTGTCTGCATTTTACAAGGTCGTCTGCTAAGTTTTCTTACCACTGCAAGCATATCTCCGTACCACATTCCTTACCTTTAAACAATGTAACTCTGTGCAAAAAGAACATTTTTATTCCCACATTACCAACATTTTACATAGATATATTGAGCATGTTCACTGTTACACTGAACTAGTCTATGTAATTTTCATATATTTATGAATTAAGATAGTATCATTCAGTGATTTAATAGGCAGACAGCATTTTAGTCACTGCCCTAGGCTGTTGCCTTAATTTAGGATGAACATATTTTGCCAATGTTGTAGAATATACAAATCTCTTAATAATTATACACATTCTACTCCTATGAAGATCGTTATTTCACATGTATAATACTAACCTTTCCTGGCAATAGACTATTTCCTGCCAGCCTCACAGACGGAAAAATATAGAGGTAAACCTTACTCATCTGAAAATCTACTTAAGTCGTCTGCGGTCGATGCGCGTACAAACTACGAGATCCCCTCAGCCCCTTTTCGTCACAGCGTTTCCGTCACCCCCCCCACCTCAGCGAGCTGGAAGCCATTTTGTGCGTGAGGGCGGGGGCTGCGCGCAGGTGACGTCTCCTTTCTGTTCAGCTCGGCCGCCATTTTTGGAGGGTGTATGGGGGGTGGTGTTTTTGCGCAACTCTGTTCGCTCCCCTGAGAAATACTGCAAAACAAAACCAAAAGCGTAATCTTTCGTTCGCCTCGCCCCAAAATGGCTGCAGTAACGATAAATCGTAAGAGTTGACGATCACGGCTCGGCAGATGAATAATGAGGGTATGACGACTGAAACCAGTGCCCTCGTCCCCCAGCGAGGGGAGATCTCAGCCTTGAGCTGTGACTGCTGCCATCTACGCGGAGGGGTGGCTGTAGTCACTAATAACCTTAAGAAGCGTGAGCAAAAAGCACTTTAATAAAGTCACGCTCTGAAACTCGAATGAGAAAGACAATACTACGCACGCAGAATTTCCTCCGCACCCCGGGGAGCTGGAAGCCATTTTGTGCGTAAGGGCGGAGGCTGCGCGCAGGTGACGTGTCCTTTCGCTTCAGCTCGGCCGCCATTTTGGGGTGGGCAGATTTTTGCGCAGCTGTTTGCTGCCCTGAGAATTACTGCAAAACAAAAGCGTAATTTTTCATTCGCTCGCTCCAAAATGGCTGGAATCACGATAAATCGTAAGGGTTGAGGAACACGATTCGGCAGATGAATAATTAGGGTATGGTGACTGAAACTAGCGTCTTCGTTCCTCAGTGAGGGGAGATCTCAGCCTTGAGCAGCGACTGCTGCTATCTACGCGGAGGGGTGGCTGTAGTCGCTGATAATCTTAAGAAACATGAGTGAAAAGCCCTTGAAAAAGTCATGCTCTGAAACTCGAATGCGAAAGAGAAAGAAAGGCGATACTACGCAGTCAGGATTTCCTTCGCCGCGCTACTCGAAACTACGCCCGGTATAGGGGAGCGCGTTGCTAAGCGGGCACCGCCCTTCCCCCCCTTCTCCTCCTCCTCCCAATGCTGAACCTGGTCCTGCTGCTGTAGATGAGGTATCCCGGGCGCGCTTGGGTGCGTTATACCTTCATCTCTTGCTTTCCCTGCGTACTTTTTCCTGCCTGCGCCTTAAAGGTAGGCGCCCCAACCCACTGTCCTCCGGCATCGGGCCCTCCCCCCGTGCCCAAGCCTGGGCTCTCTGGGGAGCGGACAGGGCCGGCCTTCGGGCGGGCGGCCGGGCTGAGCCGGATGTGGAGAGCTGGCAGCAAGTGGGGCATGAGCCCGTCCTTGCTCGTGAGGAGAAAGGAAATCCCGACACTGCCTTTTTGCCTTGCAGAGCGGAGACTCCTTTCTCTTTATTTTTGAAGTGTGATTTAAATTGACGTAGTTAGAAAATCTGCATAAACTCGCTAGGGTAAAGCCAATTTTATTTTTGTTGGTAGTTTGATTTTTGTGTGTGCGCGTTTTGTGTGTGTGTGTCGTGGTTTTTTTTTTTTTTATTAGGATGACTGGGGTGCTAAATTGCTCCATTATTAAATGGAAATTTGCATCATCACTACTAGTTTAGACTGATGACTACTTAAGCCTAATACAGTAATAAGAAATGTGAAAGTTAATGTGGGATTTCCCTGTTTTCCCTGGATACCTCCTACCATCTCGTACTTGTTCTTTTGCAGGGAAACTTTAAAGTTATGGAGCATGCTCTGAATCATTTAACATGGAAAAATGTTAGATTATACGGATTCAAAAGGCAGCTAATACTGTGTTTTCACCACCTCTACATCATCAAACTAAGCAGAACGGAGAAAGCACTAAATGTAGCTATAGTACCTGCTGTAGTAAAGTAACCTCCTACTCTCCATCTCTTGTGTAGTGGCTTCCACATGAGTTCATCTTGTGGAAGAAACACAGAGCATTTCCCAAATAACCCTGCCCACAGATGTTTTATATCCTGTTTTTGTTGCTGTAGAGATTATTGTGAAATGTTAAAGAAACAAATGCTGTCTGAAGTGATAGGCTCACTGTAGACGAAGTGTAAAGTATGAAATGGTTCCCAAATTCTTTTGAAAAACCTTCCCTCTTAATCTGAGGCATAATAGATATAATTATATTATATTATAATATAATATATAATATATTATAATATAATTATATTATATTATTATAATTAATACAGGATGCTATGCTTTGCCTTGCTAATCACACTGGTATTTGTATGCTGTGCAATATTTGTGTTGCAGTCATGGGAGCAAAGGTTTAAGCATGGTTTTAAACATCAAAGGGTAAAATTGCTTGAGCAATGTATACATCTCCAGTTGTTAATGCCAGCAGGGAGTTAGTATATCCTTGCATGTCTTTGTGTATGAAGTTTTAGCACGTTGTTATTTGCTGCATCTTGGGGGAAATAAAAGAAATCTGGACCTGATTTTGGTTCAGTTCTGTATGAATTGTGGGCAATGTGAAAAAGTTCAGAAATAGGAGTGTAATTAAATTCATTAGCTTTGTAGAAGCAGATTAACATACTGGTGCTTTTCTGTCTTGTTTGTCTAGTGTGGAATGGTAATGCCTTGTGCTCTAAGGAGTAAATATGTTTGTTTATAGTCTCAGGTTTATCTTTAAAAAAAATATTTTAAACCTTGTTTACCAAGAGTCAAAAGTCAGTGCAAACTTTGACAAATAGACCCGTCACAGAGGTGTTTTCCAGTGCAGTACATGAGAAATTCATCCATAGGTGTCAATTCAACTTTAAAATTATCAGTTCTGTTCAAGAAAGCCTCAAAGTTAATGAAAAACAAAATCTGATGTTTAAGTGCACTTTGATACTAACCTCCTTGAGTTTTTCTCTCAGTCCTTTTTGGGGGACAGGAGGACTGATGAGTCACCCTAGAATCAGTGGTTTTCTCTATGGAGACTTTGCAAGTATTTCCCAGAAGAGCTCTTGAAAAATTGGGGCGAGAGTGAGCTAAAATAGCTAGACTTAGTGAAAACTGTCCCTTCATTCAGTTATTTTCCCTCACTGTGCCTGGGGGTTTCCTTCAAGTACAGAAAAGAAAGAGATTTGTTGTTGTTCCGTGTGTAGGCCTTTATTCTACCGCTAATGTTACTGTTAGTATTGGTGGTGGTGTTTGACTTCAGCTGTTTGGAATGATTCTGGATCTCTTTTAAAATAAGAGTGTGTAGTACTCTTGGTAATTTTTTTTAACCATCTTCCCACTTCATAAGCTTTGCATTGAAACACCAAAGACAAAAATGTTAAGTATTTTCTTGCAGTGATATTGGCAAATCACGTGCACAAGAACACACAATCTACTGAGGTGGCTTTATTTCTGATGAATATGAACTTTTGTTTTTCCTTTTGAGAAGCTAAGCTGATTTTTTTCCGCTCTCCTTCTTGTAAAGAATTTATATTCTTTGACATTCAGCAACTCTTCTTGCACACTGCCCATGAGATCTAAATTGAAAGCCAGACTTCTGGGTATTACATTGTCATTGCATACCTCTTTTTCTTTATTTGTCTCTGTTGCAGCTGTCATAACTGTAACAGTGATGTTTGCAAAAGTATTCATATCAGATGGAAGGGTGGTGCATGAGGCCCTTCATCCCTTATGGTGAAGTTCATCTGCCTCAGCTGTATGCAGATGGGATGTATCAGGCTTATCTGAGTAGTGTGGTATTACTGCTATCAAAACACATTGTTTTTGGATGCAAAGTTACAAATTCTGTTTCAGATACTGAAACACATAGTTTTGCTCTTAAGTCATTGCCCCTTTAAAACCTTATGGGGGGAGTGAGTGCTATTAGCCAATGATTATGTATGCACAGTTGTTATTCCTTGTATTTGGTGCATCATTCCTAGTTCACTGGATCAATGGATTTATGCAGAAGAAAGAGGGATCCTAGCTCATTTTTACTTCTTTTTTTTTTTTTTTCCCTTCACTTTACAAAACTAAGTAGCAGTAATTTGTGATGTTGATATCTGACCAACAGCAAATGAGCTGATACAATCAACTGTTTATGGACCATCACTGGAAAATACTGGTTGCAAACTATTGTGTGCTGGATCTGGATCAGTGATACAGCAACAATCAAATGACAGTTTTTCAGTGTTCTTATGGATAGGATTGTGAACAGGTAAGAGAGATTCAGCACTGGAAGTATTGATCAATGTTTTTTTTTCATAATGAGGATGTGATTTATATAATGGAAGCTCACAAAAATAAATTGTATTTTTTAAAGGCAGATTATTTTTAGATAATACAAATATTAATTTTTCATGTCTAAAATCCTAACTCTAGGAAATACCGCCCCTCCACACACACATGCACACCTCTTTTCTTTTTTTAATATTTTTAAAAGATTAGATAAAGATAATCAATTAGAGTTGTTTAAAAAAAATAGTTTATCTGAGATTTCTGGAATGGCCAAAAGAAGTGGCATTTCCATCTCCTGTTAGAGTGAGTCACACATATGACTTACTCAAGCTCTTTTGAAAGTCCTGGCTGTATGTACCTGGGATATGCTTTCATATGGGAGGAGGGTATCTGCAGCCTTGTTACTGTCAGTAGCTTTTGAATGCTCTGTGCATCTGAAAATGAGTCCAAGTGGCCTCAGTTACATTTTGAGGACTATTGCAAATACATTCTGTCTCATTTGCACTGTGTTATGTAAGTGTATGAAAAATCCACTGCAGTCCACTGAACTCCATAGAAAATACAACTCACTAAGATAGGTGTAGATAAAGAGAGACTTTGCCCTAGGAACTTGAATTTGGTTTGCTCTTTCAATGGGTAGTGGAACCCATACTATGGGTTTAGTTGAACTCAGCTCTTACATGTTTTCTGGGGAAAGTCAAGTAAGAGTATAGAGTTTTTTTCATTTCAATAGCATTGGGAAAAAAAAATGCTTGTAAGTGAACTAATCTACTTAATGCATGGACACAATATGTGATGTCGTTGATTTTGACTTCCAAAATGTGTAACAAAGGGAGGAAACTGCTTTAAAAATGTTAACCAGGTCTTAGCATCTTACAGTGTATTAGTCTTTGAAGCCATACTGGCTTTTGTTTTACAGAATGGTTTACACAAAACTGCGCAGTGTAGTTACTGGACTCCTTTTAAGGATTAAGATTTATCTTCAGATTGCTCATTTCACCTTTCTCTGTGTAGGTAATGGGGATCAGAGAAGGATAGAATTTCCGTAGTTGGTGGCAGTGGAAACTGAGCATAGCACCCTAGTTATTTTGTTAATCACAAGGGTGGTTTTTCTTTCTTGTTTTGAATTTTCATTTCAGTTTTTAGTATGATAAAACACAAATGTCACATGAAGAAAAAGGTGGCCTGTGGCTTAACTATACCTTCAGAGTTAACCACTTTGCATACAGAAGGTTGGATTTTTTTCTCTGTGCAGTTGGTTCTTTGACATTTTTGAGCATGGAGAGTGCTGGGGGAACCCTTAGAACTCCATTAACTTATTCAGAGTTGGAATCGCTTTAAGTGATACTAAGACAATCCATCCATTCCTGTATTTAAACATAATTAATGTGTAAGTATATTACATTGTGAATATTTATTTTATTTTGGCTTCATTTAAGGCAAAGTGTCTACTTGATAACATTGTTTTTATATGTGGTTTGCTTGTTGGTGTTTTTATCATCTTGTCTACAATGTGTGGTTACACTACCTCTTAGCTCTCAAAACACTTCCTGAAAAATGTCTTAAGACTTCCGGTGCAGAAAAGGTAATGGTGGGCAGGAGGGTGGTGGGTTGTTGGAAAGGGGTCAGAGCTTTAGACTTATATTGCAGTAGAACTTAACTCTTATTTCCAGAAGCAGTTGAAATACTTACGCTCATCAGCAAGCTGATGACTTTTGTTTCACTTCCTATGGAATTTACAGGCTTGAATTAAGGTAATTTTACTGTAAAAAGAACTTCAATTTTCTCTTACCAGCATGACCTACCAACTACTTTTTGTTCTGTAATGAACAGCTGGGAGAACCCCTTGAGAACGAGAGGTCTGTATAGACTAAGTTGGCCTTTTAGTTGTAATTGAAGTATGTCAGATAGGAGAGTTAGCAGTGATCTTGTGTAGATTGCTGATTTTAGAGAGTTTTAATTCTCTTCCACAGAACTACTTATGTAAAAATGCATCCAGTTGTGACTGAACACCAGATAAGTGCTGTGGTAGACATGGACTTCATGTCATGTTGGCTTTCTGTTTAAAAGACAGAAGGCTGGCACTTCTAAAGGGACAGTGACAAAGTGATGACCAAGTGCCAAGTGCCAGCTGTTCTTATTCACCAAATTGAAGAAGAATTGGATAAAGAAGAAGGTGAGATAATGGTTTTCCTTTGCCGAGACCTTGTTCCTGACTTGGCTACTGCTGACCTGAGAGAGCTTTTGATGGCTTTGAATGAGAGGGAGAAACTATCTCTTCTTGGATTGTCTGAGCTGCTGTACAGGGTTAAGAGGTTTGATTTGCTGAGAAGGATCTTGAAGACTGAGAAAATAACAGTGGAATTTAACCTTGCCAGGAGTCCCGGACTTGTCCCCGATTACAGGTATCTATTTCAGATTATAAAGCTACTCTGTTATTTTAAAAATTCATGTGTTTGTGCACTTCTTGGTTTGCTTGTTTTACAATGTCTTGAAGGTTTAAAAAAAAAAAAGGCAGAAATGCACATCATACAAGAGTTAAAATGAAAAGAATGTCTAGTTTAATCCCTAAAGCAAGCCTTAGTAACTTGTTAAAAGTAATGGCATTAGAAGCATCTATCTTTACGCAATTTGTATATGTTAATCAATGAAAATCATAATGTTTGTATAGTTCTAGATTAGTAGATAGAAATGATGCTTTATAGGAACACCATTAATTAGTGATATTTTCTTTTCTAGTTTGCTTTGTGCACATAGCCTCATGATACATCTTTTTTCAGGTGACTTATCTCTTACTGCTCTCTTCTCTTTAGTTTTAAGAGGCTTACATGAAGGAGGTCCAGTGATCTCCCTTGAGAGACTTCAGAAATAAATGTATGTAATCATAAGGAAGATTTTTCTGTGTTGACATGGAGATAAAAAAAAAAAAAAGGCGGCATAACTGCTAGGTTAAAAAAAAGTCAAAGATATGTTATGTTGTCTTATATTCTCTCACTTCATCTCTGTTGAAATATTAAGGAGACTTCTGTTTCCCCAGCAGTCAGTCTGAGTTAACACAAGTGCTGACAGGCAAGAGTAAGTATCTTATAATTGGATCTTGGAGCAGGATAGGCTCTTTTCCTGTTGTTTAGTTGGGAATAGTACATTCCCACTGGAATGTAGGAAAACTTGGATAGTTAAACAAGGGTAGGATTTTGCTGAAAGCTAAACCTTTAGTAATGTCTCAACTTTATTTCAGGGTACTAATGGTAGAGATTAATGAGAATCTGGAAAAAGAAGAAGTGGGTTCTCTTGTTTTTCTACTCAGAGATTATGTACCACGTATGAAATTGGCAAAAGATAAGGTAACATCTTTCTTCTGCTCTTCTCTTCTTAAGCAGTAAGAGATTGAAGTAAAAAGCAAAGTAGCTAGAAGAGACTGTACTACAAGGGGTAGTGAGGCAGGAGTAGATAGAGGTCAAGTGTGGAAGGAGTAGTTGCTTTTATTTCATTCCTTGTTTTTTTTTTTTTAATGCAAGAAAATAAGCTAAAGAAATGGAGAGAACAGTGAAGAGTTTCTGTAGTGAATGGTGTTAGTGTGAACTTCACAGGGAGAAGGCAAAAAAACCTTTCTTCAGTGTTACTGATCTGAAAGTTCAAATATGTAGAATTTCAAACCAATAATAGTATTAAATGTATCTTGATTTATTACAGCACTTACTATGTTTGTGCTCTCCTGTTCTGTTTCATTTACAAAAGAATAATTTTAATTTAATAATAATGTCATTCTCTATATGCTTGTACTTACAATATTTGTTCTGAGTGCCCTGAGAAAGCACAGATTCAGTAGAGGAGATTCAGAAAGCTTGACCACTGTGCACAGAACACGGAAGACTTCTGTCATCTTTTTCTGAGGGTGGTTTATATTGTTTGGTTCGTTAGTTGGTTAGTTTTTACCAAAGAAGGGGAGAATACCTGCAAATTCCCCAAAGCTTTTCTTACCTATTACTTTGTGGCATATGAGGTGACATTCCCATGTGTCTGGCTACATAGTAACAAGGAAATGCGAAACTGTTTACTCAAAAACTTAGAATTGCTTTTAATAATGTCACTTTTTAATTTTTATCACTCCTGTGATAATACTAAGAATTCTTGATATTTTTTCCAGATAATCCCTTAGTGTTTAAGCAGTAATGTGTCTAGCTCCTGAATATTACAACCTTTACCACCTGCCCACATTGTTTTCTGGATTTCTTTTTAGTGATAGAGAACAAATTACTGAGATATATTAGGACTTGGGAGAATGGCATGGAGCTGCGTCAGAGCAGGTTCAGGTTGGATATTAGCAAAAGGTTCTTTACCACCTGGTCAGGTGCTGGAACAGGCTCCCCAGGGAAGTGATCACAGTACTAAGCCCACCGGCATTCAAGAGGTGTTTGGACAATGTTCTCAGAAATAGTTTGATTTCTGGGTGGTCCTCTGTGGAGTCAGGAGTTGGACTTGATACTCTTTGTGGGTTCCTTCCAATTCAGGATATTCTATGACAACAGTTTGTTTTTCTGTTGCTCTTACAGAGTTTTTTAGCTCTAGTGATCGACTTAGAGAAACTAAATTTGGTGGCTCCTAATCAGTTGGATCTGATAGAAGAGTGTTTCCAAAGTATTCACAGGATAGACCTGATTAAGAAGATTAAGAAGTACAAACAAGAAGGTAA
This sequence comes from Anser anser, assembly GCF_964211835.1. Lineage (NCBI taxonomy): Eukaryota > Metazoa > Chordata > Aves > Anseriformes > Anatidae > Anser > Anser anser. The sequence continues at coordinate 40,505,658 of NC_139726.1, forward strand.
AATGATATTTTTGCATTGGTTAGTCTTGGTAATAAGGATCAGATGTGCTCTTACTAAAGATGAAATTACAAGGCAGAGTATTTGCATGTTTCAGGGGTTTAGGCTTTTCAAACAGTTAATATATCACAGTGTATTTCTCTGTGTGTTTCTGTTAAATTTTCAGCTTTTATGTCCTCCGTTCATTCTCAGCCAGTGTATGTAAATGCACTTCAGGCATCTCTCCCTAATCTCAGTCTGATTGATCCTCCTTACAATTCAGAGGTAAGTATACAATAAATCAGACAGATCTTTTATTTCTAAGTATTGCTAGACATTGAAAGGGGATTCATCTCTGCAGAGCCTAAGGAATGAGAGATTGCTAGTGACAAGAACATTATTTGGTTTATTTCTCTGGTTCCTGTTGTTTGCTGGGTCTGAGGCCTGATTTATATTTTTTGACACTGGGAAAGATCTCCTTTAGGGAGCTTCTGTGATTTTTTTCTTTTCCTATTCGTTGGGAATATGAAATCTATATCTTAAAAGCTCTTTCTACTACTTTGGGGTTTCGACTGTTCTTTGCAGAACACAGTATTCTTCTTCGTACTTGCAGACTTCGCAAAATCCAGGGAAAATAGCTTTTAAATTTTGTTAGCAGAAGGTTACAACTTACTTTTTAATGAGAGCTTTTCAGATGTTGTGTTTGTTTTAATCTAATTTTAACCAAAGTCCGTCAACATACCAAAAGTCATCCACCCAATTACTTTGAATCAAATCCTATTGTGTGCAGTACTTTTTATGTTTGGGTTAGATCTGATGTTGTAATAACATGACCTTTCTTGAAGTCTTCAGCCTTGCATAGAAATGTTTTCTGAAATACATCTAATAAATATATATGTATAAAGCTTAAATACAAAACAATATTGATGCAATTTCTTTTTACTAACAAAGAACAGCATTGTTTTCCAAACTACTAACGGGAAAGAGTATACATTGACTTTCTATATTGTGATAATACTATTTTAATTTCCTCTTGATTTTGGTGAAAGTTCCTCCTTCCTGCTATATAGGAAACAAAATTCATATCTTCAGACTTTTCTTTATGATTTATTATACTACTGTAGGGAATAAACTTTCTTTGCTGTTCCTAGAAAACTGGTAACTTTTTAAAGACAAAGGATTTTGATTTTTCTTTCCTATTTTTTTTAATTGTTGTTTTGTAATTCTAAATAGCAGATAGATGTGAACACAAAATATGTAATTCTTTTATTGAGGAAGATAAATATTACTGGGTTGTACTTTTGGAAGATATAATTATTTGTTCTTGAAAGACAATGAAAATATACCACTTCCTTCGTTTTAGATCAAGAACACGAACAAAGAAAAATCACAAAATGGACAAAGCTTTTTTCAAGGTAAGAGCATCTTACCTAATCTTTGCTAATCTAAAAGAGACAGTTAATTTCATTTATTGAAAGAATGGCAGTTTTTTGATAGCTGTGACTAAACCAATTGATGTCACCAGAAGCAGAAGGTATTTGGTACCTCTACAAACTGGGCATTGTCTTATTATTTGTTCTTGTATTTGTTTTGCTTGTGCTGCCAGATTTTAAAACTTCCTCGGAATTGTTGATGCCGTCCACCTCCACAACTTTTTAACTGAATAAATAGTTTATTAATTAAAATTATGGAAGAGGTTGTCTGGCCAACTCTGGAAGCCAGTGTAGTGCATCTGTGCTCATTAAGTTTTGATGAAGCCAGGAAGTTGTCCAGCAAATACCGTGTGTGTGCGTTGACTTTTAAAAGAATAGCTGACTGACTTCTCAGCATAGGAGAGAGATTGTGTTTGCTTGTTTTTTTTTTTCTTCCTCCTAGTCACAAGTAATGTAGAGTGCAATCCAAGTAACATGTCAGAAGTGAACATTTTTGTTACTTTTATTAACTTCAGTACCATACACAGAAACTGAGGTCTAGATGAGAGAGAACCTGACCAAACTAGATAGGTTTCTTTTTAACTGAACTGCAGTCAAAGTAGTATTACCATTACCTATACATTGAGATTACTTCTGTATGTTTTAACCACAGAAGAACCAGTCCACATGTCCATTCAAGAATCAGGACCAGCATCTCATAAGGTAAGTGCTTATGCATATGTATATATGCAAATGTAATAAAAACCTCTGTAGGTATTTACCTCAGTTCTCTTCAGGTTTCATTTGAGATTTCCTATAACTGCATGTAACAGGAACAGTGTGTACATCCATATCTTCCTTGGTGATAAAGAGGTTCTTTGAATTGCTTTTGCAGAATATAGTTTTAATATAAAATACTTGCTGATACAAGATAATACTGCAAGCAACCGTGCAAAAAGCATGTGCACAAGGAACTGCATATTCATGAGCAGAGACTAAGTCAAAATCTGTTTGAAATCAGACCTCTCGCATTAGAAATGACAGGGCTTCTTTCTGTGTGGTCAGTTTTGTTCTTTAATTCTTTTTTATGCCCTTGCTCTCCAGATAGGAGAAAGATGTGCTTTGTGTATTAGTAGTAAGGATAGTAAGGATTATTAGTAGTGGTTTTTGCTAGCTTTGCTATATGTCAGGAGCAGGGAGTTACCTATAGCAAATTATCTGTTTAAGGAGAGATGGATTGTGTAGAGTCACTGCAGGTTTTTGGGGAATGAGGAGGCTTCGTGCTGTTACACTAATAAAATAAGGAAATTGTTGTTCTGATGAGCAATGGCTGTTTCACACCTAAAGAACACAGAAGTTCTCTACGTTTGTCGCATTTGTCACTGTCATGTTGGCAATACGAAGCTTATAGCTCCCAGCATCTTAGTAGTGGTTACACTTAAAGAAATTAATTTGGAAGGACTATAGAAGGATCATTGCTTTCATACACCAGGTATTTAAAAAGCCCCTCCGCCCCATCCAGCTTTTTTTTTCCTTCACCATTTGAAGGTCTATTCAGAATTCAAGTTTACTCTCAAACTTCCTTCTCTCATTCGTGGTCCAGTCTTAATCTTTGTTTATGGACCATTAATGTAATAAGATTGAATACTAGAAGAATACAGAAGTTAAGCCTGTGCATGAAATAGGGAAAAACCATGAATCTGTGTCTCCTGAATTTTTGTTGCATAGGTAAAACATTAAATTCTAGTAGGTAGGCTTCTGCTAGCTACTCTGTGGAAAATTAACAAAATGTGATTGAATAGGTCAGAGGTGGTTAAATTTGACAAAAGAATCAAGTCTGTAGCTTGAGGGAGTGACATAGTAACTTGGTACTTGTCTTTCACTTTCCTCAGGTGTTCAACGATCAGTACAGAATGCAAAGTCAACCTTTAGGAATATGCCTGATCATAGATTGTATTGGTAATGACACGGGTAAGTTTCTGGAAATTGAAGTTCCTTATCCTATTATTCTCAGATAATTGTAACAATTTAGTACAAAGAATATGATATATCTTTTCCAGTCAAGCACGAGTGATGTTGTCTAAGATAGAAGACTTACTGTAATTGATAGATTAACTAAAGCAGAGAGTTGGAAGGCCCAACCTGAGAATATCTAAATGAAAGAACTTATAAGGGAATAGAAAGGGGGGAAAAAATGATGTCCAGAGAGACCAATAGAATACTTAAGCTACAGTCATACAGCAAGTTAGCGGCAGAGATGATAAAGATGATGTTTCCCACCATTCAGCGAAAACAAAACTGTTACTGACTTGAAGAGTAATCATATTGGACGCCACAGATTTCGAATAGCTGATGTGCTCCTTTATTAATAATGCACCTACTCCTCTGTTACATCTTGTACAGTTTAACTGAAACTGTTACCATAATTTTAGAGGGGAGGGAAATTTGTGCATTTTTTTCTTTCCTCCCAAATTAGTTTAGGGGAAAAAAAAAGGGAAAAAAAAAAACGTATCTAGAATTCAAGGTAGTCAGTGCTATGGTTAAAATGAATTTTTGTGATCTCCTTTGGAGAATCCAAAAATAAGATCCTCGCATAAGCAACAACTGTACCCTTCCCACATCCTCACCCTCCCAAAAAAAACTCCCTCTCTAGGTCATTGGAACACAATGAAGCCAAAAATAAAAATTGAGAGAATGTTTGCAGATTATTTTTAATAGGTTACAGTAGGAGATGTAGGGGAGGGGGGTTTGTGGGCATATCTTTTCACTTTCTTATAACTAATGTTCCAAGCAGACAGACCAATTGCTATTATTGTTGCAGTTATTGAAGAGAAGTGGGTGCAGAACACAAACACAAAGTAAAATTTTACTGTCTGCTTGATAATAGTATTTTAGGTAAACTATTTAAAATAATAATTTGCCCGTAGGGTATCAGGAGCTAAACAGGCTCACAATCCTGCCATGCATGGAGACAAGGGAAGGCACTGAACCCACTTACATGCAACTGGGAAACATCCTTTGAGATTTGTTTTTCTGCCTATCCCAGCAAGTTTATAAATTACCTCTTTTGCAAAAGGGGGGAGGGGAGAACAAAAATGTGTAGAAACTAAGTTGTTCAATCTAATATAATTCTTCACTTCTACTCTCAAAAAAAAAAAAAAAGTTATGCTGACTTTGCCCCAAGTGGAAAAGAAAGAAAAAAAGAAAACATTTCTTGCGAAGAAATGAAAGGTTGGGTTGGGGCTCTTGAGATCAAAAATTTTGTTCTGTCCTATTGCCTGCTTCTGTTCTTCTCCCCTGTTCTCACTTTCATGGTAGCTTTAGTGAATAGACTTTTTGATTCAAAAAACTTAATGCACCCTTAATCTGGAAGGCAGCATGGTATAGTCTGGTCCAGTACCAAAATAATTACTTAGAGTTCTTTTTCTTAAAAGTAAATACAAAAAAAAGTACTGCTTGAGAAATATCACTGTAGGGAGCTTAAGAAGACATAGGAAATTTAAAAATTGCCTTGTTTGCAAAATCGCCTCTTTAAATTTCTCTAATGGGATGTGAGCATGTGCTGAGCTGAGTTATTAAATAGGAGTATTTCATTATGCCAGTCCTGAGTTTTTAAATGAAGCAACATAGAAGTAGACAGGGCACATACACTTCAGAAAACAGGAGGTGAAGAAAGAACTGTGTCAGTTCACAGTCAGACATAAATGAATTTAGGTCTCCCCTTCCTCTGAAGGCACAGATTTTTTTCACATGCAATGTACTGTGTAGTCTCCTTTGCAGTAATTGCTATGAAATAGAAAAATGCTCACAAATGAGAAATAAAATGTGCTGTTCTTGTGCTTGTATAGGCACTTCAGTACTTGCTCAAGTAAAGGAAGTATAAATGTGAAGGAGGAAGATCCTGCTGACTGGAAATGATAAAAATAGGCCACATATTCAGCATCTGGCATGCCAAGTTTACCTTTAAATCATGGCTTTGCTGCTGTTGTCTCAAAACTACCCAAACCAAGTCTTGATGTGCCTCAGTCTCCATACATGTCTGCATTGCATGCAGAAGGAATTAAGCCATGTTCGTGTCTCAGATTTTAAATGTTGCCAGTCCATCATCAGCATTTTAATGTGGTAGAAAGCAAGACTTCACTGAAATACATTACTGTTCTAGTGAGATTCAGATGAGGTGCAAGGCGTATGACATTGTTTAAAGGAATTTCTAGAAATGCATTAACTACTTGAGACTTCTGGAGTCACTTCTGAAGCCTGAAAATATCAAAGAGAGAGAAGAGGGCAAGGGGGAAGTTTGGAGTTGTATCTGTGGTATGCATCGGAGTCTGTAACTATCGCAGGATTTAATATGAGGAAGCTGAACTAATGATAAATGATGTAGGAGCAAGGATCACAAAATTGAAAATGCCCAGTACAAACAACGTGAATTCATCAGATGTTGATAAAAGTTGAAACCAAAATACTCCTTGCTGTTTTTTAAATCGTCATTGGCTACTCTTTTCATTTCCATTTAGAAATTAGTTTTTATCCTTATGTTGTAAACAAAAGGAGAGAAGGTTATTTTTTTACATAGATTGGGGAAAATCCTCAAAAATTCTCAAAAGTCGCTGGTGGTATATTGGGGAATGATTGTTGATCTAGGGATGCTGCTACATGTAATCCCTTGTTTTGTCTCGTCTCAAGGTAAAACTGCTGTATCTCAAACGTTTACCATGTATAACTTCTGATTCATTGTTAAACAAAGATATCAGCTCTAACAGTTTATTGGGTGTATTATTTTTAATTGTGACACGGTGTATGTGTGGTCTAAAGTTACATACCAAGGCTTCTATCTTTCTCAGTTTGAGAGCACTAGTGAGGTAACTAAATCGGAGGAAGAGCACTGTTGTTTTGCCTATGTACTACTGCCCTCTAATGGATAAAGTGCTTCATCAAGTATATAACTCCTAAACGGTACTGAGTTACTCCAGGGTAAATACCTTTGCAGTTGATCCTGTCTTCCACCTGAATTTTCACAGCATATTTTTTTTGTCTAAAATAAAGTGTATTTTCCTTTCAACTTCAAAAATATCCCAGACGTTTATTTTGATTTGGAAGTATTTTACAAATATTTTATCAAACTAACAGAACTGGAACAAAACCCAGTAGTTCCTGTTCATTACCTTGCTATGATGCAGAGTTTGTATCTACCCTGTATTTTACCGAGGTAAGTTAAGAGATGTGTTCTATGTTTTCACTGTGTGTTTCTTGAGGAGAACAGTGTGGTAGTGCAACTCCTGCTTTGCTGCCAGTTACCTCTGAAATAGCCTTTGCTAATTAGGGATCATTAAACATTTGAAGTCGAGGAACAGTCTAGTTTCTCGTGCCTGTAAGGCATTTTGCATAAAAGTGGTACTTGTTATTTCCTGTCATTATTATCAGAAACTGTGCATAGGTGATGTATATGTGGTTTATATTAAAGATATGATGCTCCAGTTACAAGTCATAGTAATAACTTGTGGTTCTCTGAATGTGTAGTTAGATACATGTGGTTTTAACCAACTTGCATCTGGTTTCACTCCCATATTAATAAACATCCAAAGTAGTTATTCAAAGCATATTATACTTTCCTGCAGCACAAGTTTAACACAGTTACAGTAGATTTAATCTTGTTCTTTTTTGGCTGCCTACAGTTTTAATTTCTAATATATTTGAAAAAGTTCATAGTTGAGCATTTTATTCCTGAAAATGCCATTCTGTTACTGTAACATACTTGTTACAGTTTTCCACCTGGAACTCAATGACTTTTAATTTGATTTTATATAATAGTAAGCATAAGTGACTGCAGAAGGCTCCTTTTTGACTGATGAAAGGGAGCATCTGTTTTTCTTAATCCAGTTCTGTGCATCTGTAATAACCATTCAGAGTAATTTTTGAAAGTTAAAAAGGTGAAACAAACTTCCCATGCTATACGGTGCACTCTTCACGATTTTGAGAATGTTCTATGTGAAGCATTTTCTAATGTCTTCTCTTGCTTGATATTTTAAATCCTAGGAACCTGGGATATTGGCTATAAATGAAAACACAAAAAAACTCTAGAATTAGGAACAAATTACACACTACATAAGTGTATTTGCTGTCAGGATGTGCCTAACTCATGTTAAAGACAACATGCATATAGCACTGTGTATGTAATGTACTGTGCAATCAACATCAAGTACTCCTGATTTTTGAATTATTGTGATGAAATAAACATCCTATTTCCAGTACTGAAATACTGTAAATACTGTAATTCTTCCGGGTAGTTGCGACTGAGTCTTGATATGCTGTGATTTAATCACATCTTGGTTTTTTCAGATGTGCTGGAAGAGACCTTTAGAGGCTTAGGCTATGATGTTCGTTGCCACAGACATTTAGATACGGATGCCATGAATAAAACGTTGCTTGAAGTTGCAGGGTTACAGAAGCACAGGAATTGTGACAGCTTCATTTGCATATTGGTCAGCCGTGGAAGTCCTCAGAGCATCTTCTGTACAGACGAGACTTCTACTGGATTCCCTTTGGAACAAATAAAGAAATACTTTTTGGCAGACTCATGTCCTGAACTCCGAGGAAAACCAAAGCTCTTCTTTATTCAGAGCTATATTGTTCCCGAAAATGAGCAAGAATGTACTAGTCTGTTGGAAATAGATGGAAATGATGATAAAATGATTGCTAATGCAAAAATTCCTTTGAAACTCACTATTCCCCAAGTAGCAGACATCTTTTGGAGTCAGTGCAAGGTGGATGTGTCTACAATAGAAAAATCTCCGACTTCATCCTCGTATTATCTGCGTTGTCTGGCTGAGCTACTCCGTAATCCTCATAAAAGGTAAATAAAACATAGGGAAAAAACTTTTTCTAGCGCAGCCTACTGTCCTAGGGAAAGAGAGAGGATGAAATTTAACGTTTCTGGTCTTGCGAAGTACCTTTGTGATGTATCATATGTTAAAAGGACAAGCGTACCTGGTCCTGGAACAATGTCACAGGAATGTAGTCTAGAGTGGGAGTGAAGCTTCTGATTCTGGAGAATAAAATAGGTGTGTTATGGCATGGAGGCTTGTAGAGTGAGAAAGAAAGAACCTGTCCTGGGTAATGTCTATCATTACTCTAGTGTTTAGTGCTTTAGGCAGGATTTGAAATCTTCCTTTTTCCAAAATATGAAGTGCGCACCAGGCTTCTGTCAAATTGAGAATTGCCTCTTAAATCATTAAGAATGGATTTGCTTGCAAATTAAGAAGTCAGTGTTTGTTTAGGAAAAAGGCAGTTGAGAGGGGAGGATTTTGTCCTTCGTTTAGATACAATTCACCCATGCTTTAGGAAGCCACAAGATTGCCAATTTATAATCTTGAATTAAAACTATCAGAAGATGTTAGTCTATCTAAAGAGATTATCAAAAAAGATCTGAGCAAAAATCAGATACATAACTTTAGCAACAGTGATTTTCTTTGTATAACTGATTTAACAGGGAGCTAACAACTGCTTTTCAATGTAGTTGCAGGTTAAGATCTAGATCTTTTCACAAATCCTTGTAGAGAAATCACAGATGATCATGTCAGCATAAGCATTGTGACAATGGTGATTTGGGATATAACATTTCCAAAATGCATATTCAGCTTCGTGTTTTAAAGGTGTAACATCTGCAATAAAGAAACTTTCTCCTTGCCAAGTCTATAGTTATCTTCTAACTTGTGAATTCTTAAAATTCTTGCTTCCTTGTCTAATAAAAAGCTTTTACTTTTGTTGCTGCAGGAAACTGTCTATATTAGATATCCATACGGAACTGAACAGAGAAGTCTATGAATGGAATAAGACCACAGACCCAAGCCAACAATATTCACTTCTGCTCCAGCACACACTGAGGAAAAAACTTTTTCTTTCTCCCACTTAACCACTATTGGAAAGAATATGTTTGAAGTAGCTGAGAAATGCTTACCGTGATCCACTTTCACCCACACTTTAATTGCATATGTATCTGAAGTGCCTGTTGCTTCTAAACCCAGTGATTTAGAAGCATTTTGGGTTGTTAAGGCACTAGGTTTTATATTTTAATACAAAGGGCTCTGAAAGATTGGATAATAATGACAGCTATTGCATAGACCAGCAACAGACCATACAAGCAAGTGCAACAGGTAAACAGTGTATAAAGAGCTCTAAACTGTACAGTTGGGTTTTCTAGGGTTTTGTGTTTTTATTGTTTGTATTTTAGCATACCTGGTATCAGTGCAATGATCTAGGCTCATATTTTGTTGCTTAAAACAACCAAGCCAGTGCAAAACATTAACAGTTTGCATGCTAAATTTCAAAAATTGACCAGGTACTTATTCACAGCACTTAATAATGAAAAATATGACAGGAGAGGATGCCTACCCAGCAACACCAGGTCTTTGGTAACAAGTTCTGACTTGTGTGCCTCCACAGACTTTAGCAAAACATAAGGAAGAGAGGGATGGTCTTTTAAATAATTTGGATTCTATCTGTCTGGAGTATTAGAAGCTGTGATTCACTCATAACCCTGTGTCATCACTACTGTCCACAGCATACAAGAGTTGTATGTTAATAAATCAGACAGTCTGACATGATTTGTGCTGTTTTCCACTGATGCAAAAATGAGTCTACGTGTGGCAGGGTTTTATGGTTGTCTGTGCAGTTTTTAAAAAAAAGGGGGGGGAGATTGTGGCAGATGCTCTGTAGAAGCTGAAGCATATTTCACATGTTTGGCACCAGGCATAGTTGTAAAAGTACACCGTTGTTCACATTTGAACCAAAACGTAGCAAACATTGCCTGTTAAGACCAAATTAAATTAGGTTTACCACTCCTCACACACGTTGCTTTTGCTTATGGAAAAGGATACGTTGTCTTCAACTGATTTATTTTTTCAAGTTGCCCTCATCCTTCTGGAAAAGGTAGGAGTGCAAATTGTAATTTTTTTTTCTCCAGTGGAGTAGGTGCTTTACATGAAGAGTTCAGTTGACCTGCTTGCTATATAACAGTAAAACCTGGATGTGTTGTATTGAAATTCATTGTGGATAGATCTATGGCATTCTCTTCCCTACTTAAACAGGCTAATTGCAAACTTTTAATACTATATTATAGTCTCCTATGCAGAAAAAAATAAAATTCAAGGCTTTGGTATGCCTTCCTTTATTTCTAGTGTAATTACACCATATGTATGCTAGTTCCTTGAGCAAAAATATGGCAAAAAGGTTTAGTTGCTAGTGCATCTGCATTTTATTTGAGCAAAAAGCAGGTGTGCTTTTTATATATCACTTTACCAGCAACGTTTTTCAGCATAGACCAGGTCTAAAAGGTAGCTAGCAGTAGTATGTTGTTACTAACTATGGTAGCCATGGACACTAAACTTACTCTGATAGCAGTGACTTTTTTTAATCCCTCAATATTATGCTGTACTTCTGGATGTTGGCTTGACATTGTTTTTAATATCTTATTTTTTTAAACAGTCTTCTTATATTTAGGAAAAAAAATCAAAATAGTTTTCAGGTAGCTTCTATAATTGAAAATAAAAATCACTTTTATTTGGCAGAAGAGATATCTAAGTCTTGTAAGCACACAGGAACCTTTTTCCTTGTTATGTGAGGTAGGCTCAGTTTCTTTCTGAAACTTGGTTTCCTAAACTGCTGGTTGATGAAGATCTTTAGAATGTACCAGGAAGAGAAACACACTGAATAGGCTTTACCTTACAATCTTTCTTTAGTCATCCATACAAAACATTAAGATCACTATATGTATTTATTTATATTAATATATTAATTTTGTATAATGTATATAAAGTACGTTTTATATCATTACAATTAAATCTTAAGGTGGTGTCTTTTTTAATTTTGTATTTTGTTTTATTTACATGTTAACTATAGAAAGTGAATTCACAGTTGTGATAATTTTTTGCACAAATCAGAAAAATACTTTGGCTGTATTACAAGCCTATGCACACCATACTTTTCTCTTTCCCCTTCATAAGCTATAGTGTCTTTGTTAATTAAAGTATATGGAAACTTTTTAACAGCTTTGAATTGGGAAATGTAACCCAAAATTGTATCTGAAATTATGGGTACGTGTATTATTTGTTACCATAATTTTATGTAATTCTAAGGCATAAGCATAAGAGGAAAAATGGTAGTAAATCAACTTTTTCAAAATCCAGAGATTCTCTAGAAGCTTGTTCTCTATAAGCATTAATGTAAAAAGTATTAAATCAAATTTCATGATGTTATAGATCTGGAAATAAACACATCATAGCGGTGATGGGAAAGGTCAATTCTTCCTTTCAGTTTCTAATTTGTAAGAAAGGGTCTGTTAAACTGGTTCTTTCCATACACTAATTCCATATTGCTTCTCTCTTTAATGGTAGTTTGTCTTAAAACTATGTTCTTCTGTATTATACACACAGACACAAGTAGAGAACGTACAGCTTGTATGTGATAAATAGTAAGAATAGAATTCATTTTTAACTGAATATTTCATAACTGGCTAGCATACAATACTGTATAGCACACGTGTAATTTTGAAACTCTACCTTGCTGATCTTTGAGAGGGTAAGAGAAGGATTATCAAATGACAGATCTGCAATCTTAAGAATTCCTATAGTGGCTGGTAAATGAAGCAAATGGTATGAAACAAATACAGACCCTTCTGTGGCTGTAGAAATAAGGTGTGATTCTTAGTTGTGATATATGTGTATGTGATGTTAATAAATGTGATTCCTCTCAGAAATTATTTTCCCATTTTCCTTACTAGCCTTTACATATGATGAGCACTTCTGCTACCTTATAGATGCTAAATACAGGGAGAACGGAACCAAGAGGAGGCAGAGAGATAAGGGAAAGAAATACTGAAAGTTCAAGCAGAAACAAGAAGGGGAATGGTAGGGAGAACCAAGAGAAGAAAAAATAGGGAAAAGAAGATTTGGAGGAGAAATACAGCGTGAATATTGGAAGGAGAAAGAAGATAACAGGAGAAAAGGGAGAAAGGAAGTAAGAATAACAGTGGATATCCTTACAGGATTTGGCAACTTTTTTCTTTTTTTTTATGGGTTGTTTGAGTGATGCTAAGCCTAACTACTAAATACTACTGAATTTACTACTTACTAAAATAGTAGCAATAGGATATATTCTGTTTCTGAGAGTTTTGTGACAATGTAGGTTTCTGTTGGGGATAGACATGTACATGCTCTTTATTTTCGCGTATAACAAAGTAAAGTCCATATCCACTTTCTTAGGAAATAAAGAAGTACTGTTTTGAAAACTGTAGAGACCCTTGTAAATAATCCTTGCAGTAAAAAAGGAAAGGAGTCACTTTGCATTTGGCCACTCAGACCAGAAGCAATCACAACACTTTAATGACCAAAAAGTTGTGGGGATTTGTGTTTCATGCAGCATTCATGGGTGTCAGATGCTGAATTTTTACTCTGGTGTCTTGACCTTCAGTAGTTTCTTAATCCATAGCAGTAGTCATTCTGTAATCATTCATCTAAGTAGTATTTATTGCCTTGACATCTCATTCAAGAGTGAAGAGTGGGTAGTGAAAAGTAACATCGAAGTAATTACTTACTGACATGCAGGAATTTTGTGATATTGTTTATTGTCTGTCAGTTCTCCTGTAGATTTTTGTACTCCCCCATATACGTGGTAGGAACTCTTTGTTTTTTCTGCAAGGTGCATCTAATATTGAAGTCTGGAAAGTGAGTGGATGCAGGGCGTGGGTGGCATCAAGCTGTACATGCATTGCAGATGGGTAGGTTGAATGAAATGTCAATTCATTAGCTAAAGAAAAAGGGGATAAATTAATTCTGGTTTTAAGCTGTTAGCACAGGACCATAAAAAGTGATATGCTAGTGGAATTTCATGGTCATGGGCTACCAAAACATCTAGTGTTTTGAACCTGCTGTTGAACAAGGGAAAGCAAACCACGCCGCCTCTGCTCCTACATTGTTACTGTGTGGAACAAGGCTGTCAGCCTCACTGCTCCATGGCATAGTTTCAGTTCCAGTTTCTTGATAGCTGAGAAGGAAATTCCTTGTACTTCTGTGTGTGCTGTATATATTGGAACATGGAAAAGAGAATTGGTGAATATAGATGATGCATTTCCATTGTTTCAGAAGATATAACGATGAAGCAGGAGACTTTTTGATGTTTTACTCTGGACTTAAGTAGTAACATGACTTTTCTCAGCCACCTACACTGATATGACTGAGCCATAAATGCAGTTTACTTTGTACTGTTACATGAATTACAGTGTATGCCAACTCAGGATTGAGAAAAAAAGTTACATTTAAGAGGAAGTTAACACTGTTCGCAGCTGAGGATGCAGCATTCTGTATGTTTTATATTCCCTTTCAACTCTGTATACAAAGTAACGGTGACCCCCCATTACAGATATCCAAGTCAGAGAAGCTTTTTATGACACTTACTGAGAATTTTTTCTGGTATCCATGGCTTTAAATTTCTGACATGCAGTATGGTGTTGCTGAGAAACTGCTGTGTGGATGATGATGTGTAGTCTGTCTGCTGTCTGTCTCATGTTCCATTTAAACTGTATCTCCCGTACTGAATTATTTGACTGTTTTTGTCTCTGGTTAATATGGTATTATTTTTTTTAAGCTTCTATGTTAGTAAGACATTGAAAGTCTTCTAGGAATTTTTCATGGATTGTGTCTGTTTTTATACATGCTGTATTTCTTAATTAGTATTACTCTGAGAGTGTATTTTCAGTTCTTAATGTGTAGAAAACTTAAGAAAGCTGGTCTGAAGCAGTGCCATTACTAAAACAGTGTCACAATTTAGCAAAATTGGCTGTTACTACTAAATTAAAAATGTTGGGTTTAGATCTGATTTTTCAGAAGAAAATTCCTGCATCTGATTGAGTATTTCTGTCTCTCCAGACCAAAGTAACTCTTGAAATTCGTGGCTGACTCACATGTAGACCTTTGCGGCTTGCTAAATTTGGCTGTCCTATTGCTACAGTTCTGTAAAAAGGAGCTGGGTGTATCAAGGATGGAGAGCTTCAAGAAATAATGCAGTGCTTGTCTGTGTGCTCACAGCAGCTACGTGCATGAGCAGCTCACACATGGGCCTCATCCCACACAGATGCGTTGACCTAGGGGTGTAGGGTGACGCTGGTGTCACAGGAGTTGCGGAAAGAGCTGAGAAGGCTGCACTGGGCAGGGCCCCTTCCCCTCCTCCCCTTGATGCAGCAAGGCAGCAGCGGAGGCGGCCCAGCACACAGCCTGCATTGAGGCACCCTTTCCCCAGGCAAAGGTCTCAAGCTGCTGCTCAGTGAAAAAACCGGTCCTGTCCCATCTTTCCCATCCAACCCCCCCATTATTTTCTTATGAACTTACTGTTTTCACCTTTGGTAGCCAGCCGTTTTAAAGTAAGAGTTACAGCTCGCTTCTTTTTTTTTTTTGTTTTTTCTTTTTTTCCCCCCTCCTCGGCTGGGGAGGCAGGGGTAGGAAGTTGGCGAGCCCCGAGGTCGGCTGCTGGCAGGGCCCTGGGCTGCGTGGCTTGGCGTGCGGCCTCCCCGCCCCGAGGGGAGGGGAGGGGAGAGCGAAGCAAAAGAAAGGAAGGGCCGCCGGCCGCTCGGCCGATGCCTGCGGGGCGCATGCGAGCAGGCAGCGGTGTTGCGCGGGGGGGACGTGCTCCAAAGGGGTGCGTCTCCTAGGTCGATTTTGTCCCGCTTTCCAGCACTGCTGCCGATTCCTGGCGGCCGCAAGGCTTAAGGCTCCGCGCCTTGCCCCGCCAAGGCCCGGCGCGGTGACTCAGCACTTGGGCGCGGGACGGGGACGGGGCCGTGGCCGGCCGGGAAATCGGGCAGGCAGCGCTGAGCACCGCGCACAGGGAGGGTAGCAGCCGGCAGAGGGGACGGGCGCGGGGGTTGTTTAAAAGGTAAGACAGGAGTGACCGAAATGGAAAAAAAAATGCTCCTCCTTCCCGGTATTGTGCAGCTACCACTGGGAGCTGAATACTCCCATTGTTTATGGGGCTGTGGGCTGAGCCTGCGGTCCGTGTTTCTGTATTCTTGTTAAGTCCGGCAGTGCCCCAATCAGTAAAACATTAGAGGAAAAAATAGTAACTTGATTAACCTCGTAGTTTATTTTATGTGATTTTCCTTCCCTCTGGATATATCTCAAAGCATAAATTAGAGATGCAGATTTACCACCTTTCTGTGTCGTTTCTTCTGCACTTCTAGCTCTAGCTGAAAACGTTAGTGTGAGCCATGACAAACCTTAGGGGTGGGGAGGTTCTGGCCCCGGCATGCCTTTAACATCGGGGGGATTTTGTGTTTTGTTTTTAGTGGAATAGGAATTGCTTTCTTGTTTTCTTTCTTTGCTTTACAAGTCACAACGTTTTATAAATGACTCATAAAAGATATAAAGTGGTAGAGAGTTCTAAAAACACAATAGCTGTAAACTGAACAATGGTTCAGGCAGTAAGCTGATAATATCTCATCTCATAGTGGTGCTAGAAGGGAGGGAGGACCAGCCCAATCTGCCTTCAATACAGAGGGGGGAAAAAAATAGGTTATAGACAGCTGCTAAATGCAGCTCACATTAAGTGGTCTTGAGGATATTCAGAACTTAAAGCAGGAAAGGTTTGGAGTGTAGAGTCACTTCAAGAGTGACAGCAACAAATACTTAAATACTATTTTAAAGGTAGATGAACAAATTTGTTCTGGATCTTGCTTCAGTTCTGTTTGCTGATTGATTGCGCACACGTCCTATACACCACTCGACTCTGTTCTACTAAAGCTATGATTTTTTAGTTTAGTTGAAATCATTGGTTCCAAATTCTGAATAGTTTGAACCTGGTATATATATACACTTGTTGGTTTAGGCAAGAATCAATTTAGCCTAAGTTATGCTGCTAGATTTAGTTGATTAAAGCATCTGGACAGGGTTTAGCAGTAGCTTAGCTAAATTGATTGAAGTCTGATTTACTGTGAAGTGTTTACACACAATTTACAGTTTCCGTGTATAGATAACTAAGATCCAAAACTTCTGGTGGCAGCTTGTTTCTTAAGTGAAGAGGGTTTCACAACCTATAGGGCTTAATAGGAGGAAAGAAGGAATGTGAAGAACAGTTATTGAACCGTGGGAGAGTAAGGTTGAATACAGGAAAAAGCAGTCTGAGCTTTTTCTTTTTACATGGGCTGTGACTCCTGACAAGGGACAGGACAGCATGCGGAATTCCAGCCTTCAGTCAAACTACTTGTCTGAAATGTGATATGGTGCTTGTATCCTAGCTGGGTGCTAAGATTTGGGGATTATATTTTCTACCTGTCCCTGAACACAAAACTGCAGCAATCTCTTTTCTGTGCCCCCAACATGGTACGATAGTGTTTGTGGTTTGCTGAGCTGTCCTCCCAGATGCTTCCAAGGCTTTGAATTTGGATGTTCTTTCCCCACTCCACTTCCCTGATTTGTTTTTTTTCTTGTGCTCCCTCATTAGCTTTGCTAATTCCAGCTGCTCTGAACAAAGACTAAGGACTTGCCTGTTAGGGCAGAAGGCACTGAAGCACTTTCTTAAACAAGTTTCCCTATGTAACCTATACAGACAGAAAAGAATCACCTAAGTTACACAGAAGTTGGTGTGGTGGAAGGGTGATGAGTGTCTATTAAACCTCAGTAGGATTGAGTTGCTTCTACAGAGCCTATTTAGATTGAGTGCTACTACATTTTATTTGACATTTACATAAGGGAGGCTTTAGGTCTTTCTATGCCAAATGCAAAACAGAGTTTGATGGCAGAATATGATTGGGAGTGGATGGATATTCCACGGCTTCAGCTCAGTGCCGTATTTGGAACAGAGGAACACCTTCCTGCCACAGCCACAGAAGCGTGAGCCTTCAGACTGCAGATCAAGGAATATCAGTGATTTTACCACTGCACTCTTTCCACTGAGAATTGTAATATGTTACTGCAGGGACTCTTCTCACCCACCAATAATGGAGAGAAGCAAAGCTCTAAATGTTAAAGATGACTGAAAGAAATTTTAAAAACTTAGATTGGAAGGGGCCTCTTGAGATCATCTAGCCCAGGTTTCTGCTCAGCACAGGGCTAATGCCAAAGTTAGACTGGATTGTTCAGAGCATCTCCCAACTCTGCTCTCTGTAGTTTTGTTTGTAGAAGGAAGTTTCAAGTTGATTTAAAAGGAAACTATCTTTTGCAGAGAATTCAGGTCTTTAAAACAGCTGTTGGATGAAATCTCGCTACAAGGATTGTTGAAGATCCAAGTGTTACCAACATTTGATTTCAACTTTCAAGCAGAGAGACTGTCAGCTCCAGCAACATGGGGGATGGTGTCAACTTGCAGTTCCGTCAGCAGCTTCTGCTCATTGATGGAAATCTGGGGGCTGAAGATGTAGCAGCTTTAAAATTTCTCTGTACTGATTTGATCCCCTTCAAAAAACTGGAAAATGTACAGTCCGCAGTGGATATCTTTCAGCTTCTTATGGCTGAAGATTACCTTAATGAGGAAGATACTTTCCTGCTAGCTGAACTCTTATACAGAATTAAATGTCATTTCTTGCTCCATAAACTTGGCTATACCAAGGAGAAAGTGCAAGAATGTCTGCATGAGAAGGGAAGAGTGTCTCCATACAGGTAACTTTGCAGTGGGATTTTGTTCTCTTTATTACTGCCATCTGTACCGTGCTGTTTCTCTTTCCTTTAAATTCTCTGTTTGCTTTTAGTTTCTATACCATCTTTTCTGCTTTTGTCTCACTGCGTCTCTGTTACAGGCAGATGCTGTATGAATTGTCAGAGAACATTACCAATGAGATGTTGCAGGAAATTGTATTCCTCCTGAGAAACCGTCTCCCAAAGCGACGTAGAACTACTGTATGTGAGAAGAAAGCTAAATGTATATATGGCAGGGAGGGAATGAATGTTGGGGTGGAGGTGGAATGGGAGGAAAAACATAAAGAGAAAAGTCTTTGACAGAACAGGGCACGATCTGCAATTAGGTCAATTATTTATATGGTTAGCAAGGAGGAAGCTCCTTCTTCCTGTGATGTAAAATTGACTGCTAAGACCGTGTTGGTAGGAGGCAAAGCAGATGATATGATTTTTTTCAGTCAGACAGGGCTGAGGCAAAAGGTTTTAAGTTCTAAAGAACGATAAATATATTTCATTCTCTTTGTCAGTCTGCTCTAGAATTGCTGATTTTATTGGAAAAACAGGGCCTATTAACTGAAAACAATGTACAGATGCTGGAGGAAGTCTGTATGAATGTTTCACCTGATCTCCTGGAAACAGTTAACAGCTACAGAAGGGCAAAAGGTGAGATACTCAGAGTCAGGGAATAGGTTTGCTAAAATGCAGAAAGCTCTACAAGGGTCTTAACAACTGAACCTCAAGGTTCTATGTGTGCATTGCTGGAGCAGGAACTAGAGTGGGATTATCCAAGTATCTTCACGCACAAGTTTGGCATAATGGTCCCTAACTTGCATTACTGCAATATCCTTGGGTAGGGATGTGCTTGAAAATCTGAGGCCACACAGAGCAGTCCAGCACATACAGAACAGGCTGGGAAACTAAAAATCCATTTATAGTTACACCACACTCCTCAGTTTCCACATGAATAGCATTGAGATGATGATGACTGTCCTGTAAAAGGCACTTTGTGATATATAAATGTATACTACAATAAGGCAGTTGTCTGCTAGTAAGATGGAAAGGCAAGTCGTGTGCATGTTTGTCTGATTCCTAGTAAACTTTATTATTAAATGTGTAATTCACGTTCTCAGGGGTTATGCTGTGGTTTCTAATATTCCTTCATTTAATGTCCTGCGGAGTGACTATAAACATATTGGGGAAAAGGTTCTATTTCATTTTATTTTAGCACTGGGAAAAAAAAAAATCTGGGAAGTATGAAGCTGTCTCCCCAGTAGGTGCAAGGGCGCTCAGCACTTCATGAATTCCAGTCCCCCCTATTTCCTGAGTGTGTTTCAAAGTTGCTTTATATTTTAATGCACCTTTCACTAAGTATAGATCTGCATTTGCCTTGATGTGCAGATTCATGGTCGTTTAACTAAAAGGCACTTGATTTCTCTCATTTACTGTCTCTTTTTGCTCTTTTTAGTGTCTCTGCCTCAGCAGGAGAATACTCTGCCAGTCAAGGAATCTTCAGTGTCTCACACTGTAGGCATCAGAGCACTGAATTTCCCACAGGTACACTGGAGCACACGCTGTCTACCAGAGTTTTAGTGGTGGTGGTGTTTCATTTTTTTTTCTGTGTCTTTATTTTGAAACCATACTGCCTGTGAGATCTTTCACTAAATCTTCCCACTTGATTTTGGAAGGGAAAAAGCATATTTGTTTAGCATGTAAGAAATATAGCTGCATATAACATCAAATAGTGGAATTTGAAATACTACTGTTGTTCATGTACAACTGGGGAAAAAGCAGTATTGCGAAGAGAGATGAGTGAGGGAGAGTGTAAAGGCGCCTTCTATAGAACAGGTCAGTCAGTGAGGATTTCTAAAGTTTTGGCTGATTGTCACTAAACTATCTCTAGTAGTTAACACCATATTTTGATAATCAGTTCAGACCGCTGCTTCTAAAGGAAGTCATCCCATTTTCTCTATGTACCAGTCCTTAGTCAGTTAGGTCCTTCTTGCAGCTGGATGATGAATCAGGTTAGGAAACCTAACTTATCTGGGATATAACCAATCTCTCTCTTGGAGGGAAAAGGAGAGGAATGGAAGTAGTTCTATCCCAATTCTAAATGAGGAAAGCCAATGAACGTTTTGGCAATACTTCCCAGAAGTAGATATTCTGGTAGACAAGAGATAAGGAAAATGGCCTATTTAGTATCATGAAGGGCTTGCATTATTGCAGCTTTGAGTTACAGTTGCTCTACTTGTGAAGAGGATTTGGGAAAGCTTTCATGCATGGCACTTAGCATGGTAAGAAAATTAATGTAGCTTTATTAAGAAAAGATAGATTCAAAAAAATTTGAACAATTTACTATCCAAGAAAATTAATATGGGACCATGTTGGACCGTTATTTTGTTTGCAGTGAATGCCTACCCCTATATTTAGAAATCATTTGGAAGTAAAAGAAAATTATTTGCTGTTTCCCTTTATCCTTAAGAGAAAGTACTGTTGTTTGTAGCTCCATGAGATTTGCACTAAGTGGAGAAGTCTTTTGTAATTTCATTATTAAATGCCTTGCCACTTGTAGGAATTCAGTATTTTTCCTACCCACTACTTAGAAAACTTTGGTGTTTATTAATCCAATTTTGCTAAAATCACTATGAAAATATATATATGATGATTTTTAACATGTTGTTTCCCCCACTCAAAAAACAGGAGACTTCAATCAGATCTGTCAGTTCTAATGTCAACGGTAAGACTTGCTGAAAACATCTGTTTCTTGATACCTTTATGTTTAAAGTTATATGCTTTTATTTACTCTAGTAAATTTTTAGCATTTGGTTTAATGCAACACGCTTATCTTGCTATCTCCTTTCAAAGGGTCTTTTGCTTTCTGCACTGGTAGATTTGAAGGATTCCTGTTCTTATATAAATGGGAGAAATGAAAATTGGCAAATCCTGTGTACCTTGTTAGTCATTTACTAGAAACTATCAAACGTGTTTTTTCCTAAGTGAAATAAGGGCTGGTCTGATTAGTAGAAAAAAGATTGTTTCCCAAGAATTAAAAACAAGTGTTCTATTTAAATATGTCTGAAAGGACAAGAGAAGGGGACACTATGACTATAAAATTGAAATGTTAATTATTTGTGTGCAGGACTTTACCTTGGATTTCTTTTGCTTTAAATACAGATCATTATGCTGAAGAACCTCAGAGCCTTTGGGAGCATGTTGGAAATGTGCACTCCATACCCAGCAGGCAAGGTTTGTCTTCTCTTAAAGTTTTAGTATTAAACTATTTTTATTCCGCACTGTCTGGAATCTAGTATATTGTTTAAAAGGACGACACCATTTATTGTAGTCCTTTCTGCCATACCTCTTGGATCCTTATAGAGGAAGTGAGAAAGAGCCTTGGACTTCTTGTCTCTCCATTCCAGTTCCCTCACTAAAGGAAGATATCAGGAAGATCTATGCCCACTCTTCCAGGCATTTGCAGAACGACTGTTTAACTAAGCAGAAAATAAAAGGTCTGAGGACAGAAACAGGCAAACAAAAAAATGGCTTTTGTTCCTGGCACCTTTATTCACTAGAGAGAGCATAACATGTATGGTTTGCACATCTTCCAGTAGCTTGCTGGAGTAAGTGAAGTTACTAGATTACCAGTTCAAGGAGTTGTTAGGTGTTGCACAGTGGAGAGGGATGTTTTGAGTGCGTTAAGTAGCATATGATTTGTACAAGAGGAGGGGATAGTTTTAGGGTATTCGGAAGGAAAAGTAAATAAAGTTGCCATAAGTAAAGTTATATTTTGGATTAGATCTCTGAAAAGATTCCTTACAAAGAACAGGAGATAGTTTACATCCATCTTTGTGACTCCACAACAGATGTTGTAATGTATCACAGCACAACGTTTGTTCTTTTCAACTTCCACTGTCTGTCGAGGTACCCTTGAAAGTCTATCTGAGAGGTATTATGAGTGACTCAGGAACAGAAAAAAAATCTATAATGGGAGCTTCAGTAGTAACATCATAGATCCAACTTACAATGCAGTTTATTTCTAGTTATTTACAAATGAAAAATTCATTGGACTGTCTCAGGTAGAGTCTGTCCTTGTAGCCTAGATATCTTTGTTCCATAAAACAAGTACAAATGGAAACCTTGCTTTTGTCACGAAAGTATATGTAATAAAAATAACTGGAGACACGTCCAGAATAGATCCTTTGTACATGACAATGTTATCTCATACAGAAGAGTTATTCCTTTCAATGTAACAATATTTGAAATAATAAAATTGTTGTACTGTAGTTATACTCCTTTTGGCTACATACACTAATAGTAGATTTCTCCTCATTAATATTTATACTGTTTTTTCCCTAGATAACAAAGCGGCTACTCTTACACAAAGCTTGTCTAAAATGAACCTGGATCTGCCTAGAGAATTCAGCAATGTAGAAAATGAATCCAAGGTTTGAGATAATCTCTTAAATCCTTCTTTGTGAATATGTAGGTGCATGAGGTCTTCATCCCTCTAATGGCATTTATCATGCAAGAACATGTGAGATTTCTATGTGTCTTATGAAGTTTGTTGCAAAGACTTTGTAAGAAGGTTAAAAGAAGGCAAGTGTGTTCAGTAAGCTATTACAGGCATGTAGCAATCTTCCTCGATAAACCAGGGGTCATGGTTTAGAAGGAAAGATCCCTTTTGTGAGATACCTTCTTAGAAGACTTGTGTGTACTCTTGTACAGCAGCGTAATGAATTCTCCCTCCGTCTTTTTCCTTCTGATAAGCACAGATATTGAGGGAGCAAGTTGTTGCATTTGTTTATATCCATTTATATACATGAGTCCAGAGAAGGGCAACGAAGCTGATGAGGGGTCTGGAGAACAAGTCTTATGAGGGGCGGCTGAGGGAGCTGGGGTTGTTCAGTCTGGAGAAGAGGAAGCTCAGGGGTGACCTTATCGCACTCTATAGGTACCTTAAAGGAGGCTGTGGCAAGGTGGGGATTGGTCTATTCTCCCACGTGCCTGGTGACAGGACGAGGGAGAATGGGCTAAAGTTGTGCCAGGGGAGGTTTAGGTTGGATATGAGGAAGGCCTTCTTTACCGAAAGGGTTGTTAGGCATTGGAATGGGCTGTCCAGGGAGGTGGTCGAGTCACCATCCCTGGAGGTCTTTAAAAGACATTTAGATGTAGCCCTTAGTGATATGGTTTAGTGGAGGACTTGTTAGTGTTAGGTCATAGGTTGGACTCGGTGATCTTGGAGGTCTCTTCCAACCTAGATGATTCTGTGATTTAATTTCTTGCAGTTCTGTGCCATAATGTATCTTTTCATCAACTGATGTTCAGGCTGCTGTAGCCAAAGTACTGTTTGCTGCTGTTGAAGTAGCTGATAGAGTACTGCCTTCGTTTTTTTCCTACTAAACTGCACATACCCACATATTCTCAGTTGTCCTTTCTAGTGAACAGAGAGGAACTGAAGTGGTGGAACGTTATGATTTTAACCTGAGGTTGGAATTGAAGGGGTGGTACTTGTAATTTCGGTGACTTCTCAGTTTTTAAAACATGCTTTTTTAAAAGGGGGAGGTAACTTTTAAGTCTTAGCAAAACTGCTAGTGTGGCAGGTTTGTGCACATCCATGATCTCTGTTCTGTTTGCATCCCTTTCCAGTGGATCAGTATGAACCACCTGCTCTAGGTATTCACTACCACTCAAAAACTCAACACATGTGTCTAACATCATGCACGCAGAGGCACCATTGAGTTCCAGCTTTCCAAAAATAAGCCAGAGTCCTAGGTGTCTATGATTTTTTGGATGCCAATTTTGAGACATGTTAAGGAAATAGTTACTAGAGCTTACACATCCATCACTGAAGTGTTGAAGAAGTTTGGTGAGGCTGTAAGCTTTTTTTCTTCTCCTTTCTACAGAAGATATCAAGTTACAAAATGGATGGCCCAAAGAGAGGATTTTGTATTGTTATTAATAATGTTACATTTGATGGGGTTCTTCAAGAGAGGAAGGGTTCTTCTAAAGATGCTGGTAAGTTCCTGAAGTGAGATTTTTGGAGGGTTAGTTTCTGTATTTCACCATGCAAGTTGATTTGTCTGGTACTGCTCTGGATGTTATTGTGTATGTTTTAGTAAGTATTTTTAAACAGTAAAATTTTTGATTTTGTTAAATTATGTCACTTGTATATCTTGGGGGGAAGAACTAAAGGCTGAGTAACCACTGAATTTCTCATACAGTTGGATCATTCTTAAATCATTTTTAGAATCCCTTTTTATTTAGTCTTTATCTATAACCGTAAAAAAAGAATTAAAACTAAACCAACATTTTTGTATAATATAATGCAAAATTCTTTAATCAACTCTATGCATACTCTTTTATTCTATTCATTCTATTTATCTTTTGTTTATTAAACTCTATAATAGTCAAAACTGCAGTTGGAAATAATGATCTGAGGAAGGTTTTGAAAGAGTTTCTAATCTGAAACTCTGGGGGGATTCCTAATATTTTCAGGTTTCATTTGTGAGCTCACTTAGTGTGTCATTTTATAATGTCATTGTATGTTCTGAAGCTTGTCTGGAAAGATTCAGTGACAGTGTTTGAACTGATGCCATCTTACTCAGTTAACCTTTATTTGATACTAGTGTAAGGATGAATCTGCAGAAGTATCAGGGTGTGAGGTCTTTCACAGTTAAGATTAGCTTGCATGGTGACCTTAAAATAGTTTTCTACTGCCTCATTTTTTCTTTTTTCTTTGAATAATTACAGAGGAGCTAGAGAGAGTATTCACATGGCTTGGTCTGGATGTGAAGACTTACATAGATCAGACGTCTGAGCAGATTAAAGAACTCATGGAAATGTGGCAGCAATTGAAAGATCACAAGGATAGGGACTGTTTCATTTGTTGTATTCTATCTCATGGAGAGTCAGGAGCAATCTATGGGAAAGATGGAGAGCTTGTATCAATCCGCATGATCATGTCCTACTTCACTGCCAAACAGTGTCCACAGCTAGCTGAAAAACCCAAATTATTCTTTATCCAAGCTTGCCAGGGTAAAGAGATACAGCGTCCAGTCTATGTTGAAGCTGATGCACGAATTCCTGACTTCTCTTCTACGCAACAGAGCCTTTCTCCTTCTGAGAGTATTCCTGAAGAGGCAGACTTCCTCCTAGGCATGGCCACAATTGATGGATATGCCTCTTTCCGGCATGTTCAACAGGGTACTTGGTATATTCAGGCCCTGTGCAGCAAGCTGCAGTTGTTGGTACCAAGGTAAATACTTAATTACTTAGCTCTTCTTCGAAAATATGGGAGGAACTTCCCCACTCCTTTTCTTTTTTCTCTCTGAAGTCATATTCAAATAGGAACAGCCCATGGACAAAATTAGTTAAACTGATGATTTGTTCGCTCATCTTTGATAAATTTACATTAACACCTCTAGTACCATAGAGACTATTGGGACGATGTGGAGCTTACTGTAAAAAAAAAAAAAATCCACCTCAAAACCTCTGAATCTCCAACCTATATTCTGTTAGCCATCTGTTTCTTAGATAAAAATATTGTAACATCCTTTTACATTACTAGTTGAATCAAGCAAGGCTTGAACTCAAATGAGATCAAAAGAAGGGAAATTTGGAGAAAAGGATGTTTTTTCTTTTTATGTTATAAAAGTTTGTACTATAGCTTCTAGATGATCAGAGAGATGTTACACGGAGAAACAATACCATCTGCTCATAATTAAATCTTTTTCTTCTTATTTTTTCCTTTCCTTTTGGCTGCAGGGGTGAAGATATTTTGTCCATTCTTACAGAAGTTAATGAAGATGTGGGCAGGCGTGTTGACCGCTGGGGGACAAAGAAGCAGATGCCTCAGCCAGCTTATACCTTAAGAAGAAAATTTATATTCCCTATACCTAAAGACCCTCCTCCTTCACAGCAATATTGAGGCTTTTTAAATACATACTTTTGTCATCACATCTCATTTAAATGCAATTCACTGCACTGCCTGTTTAAGGCAGTTACTCAGACTTCTCAGGAGCTGTTAGTGTCAAGGCAAGGCCTCTTTTTTCTTTTTTCCCCCAAAAGAAACTGTGAGGATACACAGTTAATACAATCCATGTGCTAGCTATTTAAATAACATATGTATACACAGAGTTTTCAAGGTTGGGAGAAGCATGTTTCTATCATGTTAAACATTTTTGTGCCTGCAGACACAAAAGCGTACGTCTGTCAGCATAAGGGTTACGTGTAGCTTTCTATATATTCTTTATATATCTAAACCAGGATGTTAGGTTTAGGCTCATCATGTTTTATTTTGCATGCTAACAATTTTTAAACCTACCTCTAAAACCACTAGTTTTGTTCACAGAGAAGGACAAAGGAGGGAATAAGAGGAGAAAGGTTAAGTAGTAGTAGACAGAGAAGGATTTTGTTCATCTCTAATTTAAATTACTTTTAACATTATGGAGAAGCAGGTAACTCTTGAAATCAGCAATTTGTTCAGCAGTGCTCACTGATGCCATGTAATAGCTAACATGAACCTCATGTACAGTGGTATGTTTCCAAAATTGAGTATAGCCAAAATGCTATAGAACTCCCTCTGTGAAAACTTGTGAACTGTCACTTCTCCATCACTTCTTGGAATAAGTTAGGGTAGACCAGGTATGCACTGTGAAATAATGGCACTCAGCTGTGTATCTACATATGTTCATCAGATTGATTAACTTAAAGCATTACATTTTCTGATTTCTCATTTTAAGGTCTAAAATAAAGCTGTATAAGGACACAAGCTGCCTTCTTGATTAAGCTTTTAACAGCACTTTTTAGCATTAACTGAAATAATATAATGTTATTCTGTTATGATACTATGTGTATCTGTGTCCTCCTCTTTGTTACTGAATTAAATGTATATATATTTTTTAAGAGCTTGGGTAGACAAAACATTTGCAATGGGCTAACGTTTATCCTTGTTTCTGCCTGCCTGCTGCACTTAAGAATACAATAGAATAGAATAGTTTGGTTGGAAGAGACCTTCAAAGATCATCTTGTTTACCTGGCTGACCACTTCAGGGCTAAGCAAAAGTTAAAGCATATAGCTGAGGGCATTGTCCAAATGCCTATTGAACACTGACAGGCATGCGGCATCAACCGCCTGTCTAGGAATTCTGCTCTAGTGTTTGACCATGATAAAGAAATTCTTTCTAATACCTAGTCTGAACCTTCCCAGCACAGCTTTGTGCCATTCCCTTGTGTTCTAGCTTTGTTGGGCTGCATGAATCAATGGGATTTTAACTGCTTCAGGGTTTAAGCTGAAGTGAAACTTTGTTTCAGCAAAACACTGATTTTTTTCTACATTTGCTAGCCATAAAATAGCTTGAAACTTAGGGTTAAGATTTGAGATAGCACAGTTGAGTGCTATTGGAAGCAATTTTTAGTTTGCAGTATAAAAGATTTTTAGGAAGGGAGTTTTGCATCATCCAAAGCATTAAAATACAGCCAATCTGCCAAAACATGTCAGTTACTTTTTATCATGATGAATTGACAGGTGTGTGACCCGTAGCATCCTATATCATATGAATTATTGTCGCTGCTACACTTGAAGTACACTTGAAGTCACACTTGTGCCACAGACAGAAAATGTTTTGTCTGTTAGTAGAACATATAACAAACTTAACAGATTGAAGTGTCTGGCTCAAAATTGCTATTCAGACTTGGTGCACTCTTCTTTTGTATGTTTAGGTAACAATTGAATTTTATCAATACAGAGTAAACACAACAATCTTGACCTTGTTTTGGGGGATCTTGGTTTCATTCTTAATTTTGCTAGACAGAGAACATCATCATGTTCTCTTGCTCTCTCTGTAGGAACCTCCGCATGAGTAGTCTCCAGTTAAACGGTAGGTGGATAAACGCAGCCAGGAAGAGTTTAAGCTGACTTCTGCCATGAGTTCCCTGGGGAGAGGGATCCACACTGTGAAGTATAAAAGACTGGTGAAGTCTCCCTCGCTCATAATAAGGCTTGTTCACACACAGGTTACTGTATCGTGATTTGTAGTATCCAGTGTGAAAATTGTGCTTGTTTGTGTTGAGGTTTGTGATTATATGGCTGCACGCTGTAATACTTGGGTGCACCCAGTGGCACTTTGTCAGGACAAGCCTGCAGGCAGGAAAGGCTTAGCACTGTAACCACAGCTGCCATTCAGCAAGGTTTTTAAAGTTTTCACGTGATCTCCTGTGGTGTGAGACAGCAGTCTGAAAGTCTTGGGTAAAAAACACCCACTGTTCCCTCAGCTTAGATGTTAATCACTGCTTGCTGTCCATGTTGTACTCTTTCAGTGTCTCTCTAGGAATATAGAGCTTGTGCTACAAAGAAATCAGCCTAATCCAACAAAAAGTGGTTGGTTTCTTTAAGGACTTGATGATGCATACAGAAGCATGTGTACATATGCATGCTTGTCACCTACAGAATTAAAGAAGGGTTGTCACTTGTGCAATTCCTGTTTAGACAGATTGAAGTGGAAGTAGTGTAAAATGAGTCTTCCTGTGGGGAAGATGCGTCTTTGGAAAATCATGATCTTAAATGAGAGTTTGTAACATTCACAAGTCCTATCCATACTGATTTATTTATTTATTTATTTATTTTTGTAGGAGCTGTTTATCCTGGCTTTTGCCAGTAGCAGCCAGTCACTACAGTTGCTAAGTAGTCAGTAGCCTCAGCATTTTTGCTTCCTCTAGGCCAGCCTTTCTGGGAGTGCTGGATTTTTGGTAGGCTGCTGTACAAAGAATTGGCTGGATCATTGAGACAGTTCTATGGGAAGCCACAGGAACAAAACGGGTGCAGGGGAGCTGTGGGAAGTTGAAGGGACTAAAGACTAAAAAAGGAACAGGAATAGTTTGGGGAAGGACAATAGAGGAAGAAATAGGAAGTGAAACAGTAAAGACAAACAGGAAGAACAGTGCCAGGAGGGCTTGTCCCTGAAACAGCTGCATGACGGGAGAAGCCTCTGTCTGGAAAGAGCCATCTCAGGCCTGGTCTTGTCTGCAGATCTTTTTCACACAGTAGTGATCACAGCATGTTTCCTCTTTAAACCTGCAACTGGAGTCTTGGTTCAGTTAAGACACGGAACAACTAGTAAAGGAAGAGAGAGTGAGGCATGGGATGACTTGGAGACAGAACCATTCGGGACCTGAAGATCAGATAGCACTTGTGATGCTGTTCCCAACCTTTGGATAAAAGGAAGACTCATGCCAGTGAATCTCAGACACGTTTTCTGAACTGTTATTAGCATGTGCCTTTTGGAAGGAGTTTGAATACCTCATTCTGTTGAAGGGTATGTTATAATTTTGAGTTTATAAAGGTAGATAGGTTGAAATCAATGAAGGTAGTTTTAATTGCAAAATTTGAATATATTTCTGCTCTCCTAACTCTCTCTCTTCATAATGCTTGAGTTTGAGCTTCAGACGTGGACAGAGAGGTTTGGTAGCTGACTATTCATATGTCTGCTGCTGCAAGGAGAATACTGGTGACCAGCAAATCATACTGTGAACTTTACCATTGAAGGCAGAGTTCTATGCATAAAGAGGGTGAAAATGCCAAAAGTTAAATATTACTAAAATTATTTTGTGAACAGGAAAGTATGTTTCAAAGGGATGTTTATCCTTTCGGTTTCCTGTATTCATCAAGTACTGCTACTGAATCTGGTACTGATATTTGACTTGTTAAAAGTAGGCTGGGTGAGCTGGAGCTGTACTTTGGAGAATGGAGCTAGAATGTGGAAGATCTAGTGACACAGCAGGATAGTGGGACTGAGATATTTTTAAATGGGAAGATGTAATTGATTCATGCCTCTCCACCATCTTTTAATTGGGATTTGTAAGTAATCATAATGTACTGAGCTGTGCCGTATACCAGGAGTTCCTGGCTGTGCTGCTTAGTGTGTCCCCTTAAAACAAAAGCAAACCTGGTTGCTTCTGTGGTTTGTTTACAGTTTTTTCCTACAACCCCTGTAATAATTTCCTGAAACCGGAACAGTGGTAAGTGGAGAAAGAAACTGCTGCATAACGATCACAGCTTATTGCTTTGATATAACTTACTTATTGTAAGTCATGTGACAATACAGGCCATAGTACAAAAGCAAGTACTTTTCCTGGAACTTCAGAAACTATGGTTGTCTTTCACTTTTTTCAGAGTTGTTTCAGCAGTCCTCCAGCCTGTCTTCCAATGTAAGTGTAGTAAAATTATTATTATTTATGGTGTAAAAGAAACAGTTTGCTTGTTTTATCAGTTGTGTCTTTATTTTAGTGAAGTGGAAGAAGACACCACAGCTAAACATTGTCTTAGTGTGCTCCTGTATTTACAGACAGGCTTAAACACTGTGTAGATGGCACATCTATACTAATCGCAAAAATTTTGCAGGTTTGAAATTATTTTTTGATTTTCTATTGTGCTCAAAAGTTGGCTACATAAGCCAAGTTTAATATTTTTAAAGCTGATAGAGTGGTGAGTGGTGGAGAAGGAGGATGATATTTGATGTTCAGTGAAACAGAACTGCTGACGAGAATTCCCCTGGTCTTTTTGAAAACGTTGATGTGATGATCTGTATTTGATTTGAACATTACCGATTGAAATTAGATTTTACTTTATGAAGATAAACAAAAGCAGGGAGAGGTGCTTTGGTTACACTGACCAACGTCAGAAGCAGTGTATAAGAAAAGTAGAAGGCAGCTATCTTAGGGAAGTTCTGCTCATGTAGGCTGTAAAACCTTTATCTTTGTTATGGTGCAAAACCTTGCAGTCTTATTTACTGCATAGTCTGTATTTCAGACTGTAAGTGGCTGTTGCTCTCAAATGGAGTCAAACCTCCAAAAGAAATGGCAGCAGCCTGCCAGGATTGTTTATCTGATACATCAGTATATCCAGGTGTGGAGACACACTATAGGAAGCAAGAAGAATCTGTGACTTTCTCTGTCAATTTCACTTATGCACAGTTTTCAATGCTCTCCATTAAGTCCAGAGAACCAAGAGAAAAAAGTGTCAAAGTTATGGTGGCAGGACAGCATCTGTCTACTGAAGTATTTTTGATTATATATATTTATTTTGGACTATTCTACATGACATGACACCTTTTATATTCGTGGTGTTTCACTACTGTTACTGACAAACCAAATTAAATTTTCTCTGTGTTTAGATCCAAATCCTGACGTGAAATGAGTACAGACTTCCGCAAACTTCTTTTTGACATTTCTGAGGCTTTGGCCACAGATGAACTGGGGGCTCTGAAGTTTCTCAGCTTGGAGCATGTCCCTGTGAGGAAACAAGAAGCTATTAAGGAGCCCAAGGCTTTCTTTGAAGTTCTTCAGGAGAAAGACATGATCAAAGTAGGGGACCTGTCCTTCTTGAAGGAGCTGCTCTACCGGATCAATCGGATAGACCTCTTGACTGGCCAGCTGGGCTCCAGCCGAGAGGAGATGGAGAGGGAGCTTCAGATCCCAGGCAGGGCAAAGGTGTCAACGTACAGGTATGCACAGTATTAGTAAACCTTTGCATGCAAAATGTACGACAGTTCTGTTGTGTGCTGTCTTGTTCTCTGTAGTGTTATCTTACGAATATCCCAGAATAATTGAATTTATTACAGCATGACTTCCTGCCCTTGTGAGTTTTGAGACACATTTCACATTTCTAAGTTCAAATGTGTAGTTGTCATGTTTACTTCTCCTAACTTCCTTAATCAGTCTTTTTCTATCCTTTATTGCCAGACAGCTGCTGTATGGAATTGCAGAGGACTTAACTCCAGAAGATGTCAACAGCGTGAAATTCCTGCTGCAAAAACAGATACCAAAGAACAAGCTCCAGGATAATGCTGTAGGCAAAGTGACCTCGATAAGTTTCTTGCAAGGCTAGCTCAGAGTCTGCCACTTGTAAGACGGGAGGAAGGAGAGAGCAGTGTGCTGTCACTAAAATTCTGTTGTTTAAAGATTTCTGATATTAGCTGACAGGTGCTCTGTGACAGAAAGGACCCTTTTTTCTTAGTTTATCTTTTCGCTGACCTTTTTGCTCTCTTCTTCTCATTTAGCCTCCACCACCTGTCTCCCTATCTTTTCTTCATGCAAAATTCATCATGCTCTTACTTTCTTCTTTGCTTGGCATTTATAAGACATTTGTGCACACGCTGTATCTAATAAAAGTAATGTTTGCTGGAAGAAAAACAATGTTTTGGAGATAGAAAATTGAGTTCTAACATGAGTTCCAGCACTAATTTTTGTGTGTCACTGGGTACATTTTTTTTCTTCATTGTAATTTGATGTAGTAGTATTTTGTTAACTTCCCCACAGAAGGATTAGGAGGTTTGGTGAGCTAGTTTAATATCCGTTTTGTAAACAACAAACAGTGCTATGAAGGCACTTGGTATTACCAAGAAGCTTCCTTAAAAGTTCTATTTGTGTTGTGGCACCTACTGCAGAATTAGCGGATTTACCTGCAACTTGGTGAACTAAACAGCTTTAAAAAACAAAGTCATCCCTGAAGACATTTCCTGCATTAGAACATGCAGCTAAGTGGCTTACAGCAATTCATCTGAATGCAGAGGCACAACAAGATGTCATATAATTAACTGCATAAGTGCTTTGCACTTTGAAACACAGCAGAATAACTTAGCCGTAGGCAATTTCTACCAATCCAGTCTTTACTCTAGTGATGTGTTTCTCCAGTTAATGAAGTTTGGAGCAAAAATAAATTGGTCTTTAGCTTAGGTCTTTAGGTCTCTGGGAATGAAGATGTCGTCTTCTGTTCTTTGCAGAAGTGCCAGGTACTGCAGTTATTGAAGGTCACTGTATGAGTGGATTCTGTGTTTTTGTTTTACCAGTCAATGTTGAATGTCTTAGTGGAAATGGAAAGAAATGGAATAATTAAAGAAGATGACTTGAGAATTCTGAAGGATATATTAAAGGGATTTAGAGCTGACCTAAAAAAAAGAATTGATATCTATGAAGAAAAAACAAAAGGTAAACTATTTAATCAGCTGTTTAAGAGTAGAACTGTTTTGTGATTTTTTTGTGGCTCGATCCTTGGGATCTTAGGAGTCCAGAGATAAGAGACATCTTACAATATCTTGGGATAGGCAGAACAGGTCTTGGTACCTGTGGTTTCCAATATTCTCTGCCTCTTCACTATCACATCATATCTTCTTGTACTTCTCTGTGAAATACATCCTGCCCTTTGTAAGTGGTCTACCTCTCCTTTATCTTTGCTTTAAGTGCAAAGGAAGCAGTGCAGTGCTGGTTTTGGACTATAGCTTTTCAGCTGCTGAAAAAGAAAGACAATGGGCTTGAGGAAACTTGTTTTGGGAGGTTCTGAGCATTGTTTTCTGTTAGCACGCTCTTTTTTCTTATTTGAAGGAGAAGTCACTGGAGACCAGGTACTTGGCTAAAATTTAACTATTAGCATTCTATATCAGATGTGAAATGTCAAGAACTTTCATATCTGGGCTGTTGCAGCTGAGGTGGTGGCTTGTGACACCATATACAGGCCTTACTCTTTGGGACACAAGGTGTGTCAACCATCAAAACGGGAATCTACTAAATGTTTCCCCAGAACCTCTTTTCAGTTGACTCAGGATGTGTGTTTCCTTAGACATGTCTATATAACCATGGAGTTACCGACTATTTTCCCTGTGGCGTATCTTTTTGCTGCTGGCTTATGCTTGTGTTGCTACAAAAGCAAAAGAAAATTGTCAAGGAAGGCTAGCATAAACAAGCCCTGTGTCAGGGGAGTGGCTTTTTAGTAGTATTGGTATGTTTTGTCCCCCTTGATAAGCAGAAAAAGAGCACATCTATGTAACTTGTAAAAGGGGTATTGTGATTTTATTTCCCTGTGCAGACTTATGGGTTTGATTTCTTCTCTTATTTCTGGCAGTTGTATTCAAAGCAGTGTTTTAGTGTTTTGAGGAGATCTTCGTTATGCTGGTGTTCTGTCTCTTTGCTGTGTCCACCCAAACAAAGTCCTCTGGAGAAGGGGCCTCAGAAGTAAATGAGCTGGCTGTACTACAAAAATGGGTCTCCTCTTTGACTTATATATCCCATAGTAGAGATGCTAAGGGATAGCTTGCTTGGGGTGATCATCACATTCAGACTTCTGTTATGTGGCTCTTGCTACCACTAAAAGAACAGAGAAGAAATGGAACAAGGTACAGTCACTGTGAGAATGCAGCATATGCCATCTCCAGTCTCAAGTTTCTGTGTGTGCTCAAGCGCAGAGGTCCGCTTTTACTTAATAACTGTAATTTTGGGAATGTCTGGTTAGGGCTGCGCAGTCTTAACACAAATGTATCATTTGTTCCAAGGGACACTCTGCACGGCTTCACTGTCGGGCAGTTTGCAATACTGGAACCCATTCATGGCCCAGCCTCACCAGTGATAGTGAAAAAAACCTTCCACCTCACTCCTTGAGCTTTTCTTTTTTTGGTTTTGAAATATGCAAAGTGGAAGATTTATCCTTTTACTCCTAAAATGTTCTTTTTATTTTCCTCTTAGAAAATGGTTCTAAGGAAAAACTCAGCTATCCAATCTGTGTGTCTCTGCATCCAGCAGGACAAGGAGCAGAGGGTGGGACACCACACCTGGTGAGGAATACTTCAAGATTGCCTTTAAAGTATTTGCCCAACAGGTGGGAGCAGGGAGCATAATTTTTTAAGACTAAGCAGGTGGAAGAGCTAAAAGGGAGGGATTCTGGCTTTATATGTTGGCCTGGAAAGAATTCCTGTTTTCAAAACAAGATCAAGCCTTGTCCTTTGGTGAGGACCTGGCTGTCAGCAACCTTTTAGACAAGAAAGGAAAGAGTAGCTGTCATGGGAAGAAAAACAGTTTTAAAAATAATGAAAACCAGGACAGTCCGGGAGTATCCTGGATAGATGGGAAGGGTCCTGCAGCATCTGCTACCTCACTAGAAAGTCAGGACTCTGAGTGAATGGTACAGTTCAGGAACTTATCCTCCACATGTGCAAATTTGTGTTTCTGGACACTCACTTTCTCCTATTCTAAAATCATATCCTAACCACAAAGAGAGAGGAGGGTTTCACGAAGAGCCAGCAACTTCCTTCCCTCTGGGCTGACTTGTACTTTTGAGCTTTTTTATTTTCTTGTACCTTTGCCCTCATGATTTAGGGTGTTTGGCACTGCTTTTTTTAATCTGGTTTCTTTGTTTCTACAGCTTGTGGAATCATATAAGATGGAAAATAACCCCCATGGCTACTGTGTGATTCTTAATAACCACAATTTTAAAAATCCATGTGAAAGCAGAGAAGGAACAATAGAAGATGGAAGTAAGTATTTTTTTAAATCCAATTCCTAGTGTGTTCTTTTTTATTACCTTCTGAAAGAATTATCTAATCTTTCCTATAGAATGATCACTTTCACTTTCCTTTGCTTCCAGAGTAAC
Organism: Anser anser; assembly: GCF_964211835.1. Lineage (NCBI taxonomy): Eukaryota > Metazoa > Chordata > Aves > Anseriformes > Anatidae > Anser > Anser anser. Next base: position 40,541,111 of record NC_139726.1, read on the forward strand.
TGGAGTGACAACTACCGTAGAACTGTAGAAATTCAAAATAAACCACTTCCAACAATTTAGCTGATGGCTTTAAGAAGGAAGATCTTGCTGTTGTAGGTGAAAAAGCATCATCTTAACTGGTCAGATTTACTGAAAAGTGAAGGAGGGATTGATGATCTACCTTTTCACTTCTTGGTTGCTTTTAATTTTTACCTATCATAGAGTAACACTTTTAAGTCCTTAAATTCTTGTAATGTTTTGTTTGCATAACTTACTGATTGGAGGGTATAGCTTGGACATGTTGCCAGCTGAGAAAGCATTCCAGTTTAGTCAGTATGGGCATTTGTTTGCAACAATGCTCAAATAAATGCAGTTATTTTACTGCTTTATAAATTTCCTTCAAGCCTGTCTTCCTGCAAGTGTCATTTGTTTATCTTAATAAACTAAAAATCTGCTTCATGAAAGCACACATCACTGTTTTTAACTCCATCCAGCCTGTCTACATGTTTCTTGCTTCCCAGATACTTTCCACCTACATAACACTTAAATCAATATTTGCTGGGAAGTCTGTGTAGTACTCTGTCCTTGCTAGCATGTTAGCAGGTTACCCTGCCTTCATTCTTGCTGCGTCAATCAGTCTCACAGAGTGAGGCATCTACTTCATTTAAGAATGGCAGAAATCATCATTCTGAAGAGTTATGTCTTCCTTAACTTTCTAAGGGTTGTTCTTATCCATCTGAGATCTCTATGCAATGTTCAGTTAAAGACTACTTAAATAAAAGTAAGCTTCACTAAACTGTACTGATTAATTGGATAATCTGAAACCTGCGTTTGTTTTAGATAGCGTGTTGTTGAACCCAGTTGTATTTAAAAGATAAATAAATAAGTTAGGCATTTGTGATTTTCTAATTAGACTTGGCAGGCTAAGAGGCAGTCAAGTGAATTTATTGGTGGGATCTGAACACTTTTGGTGATACCTGTTCTACCACACAGAGCCTGATGTTTCAGCATCTTCCTTTTCACTGTTTATGTTTACCAAGTGCCTTCTGACTTTCTTTCCCAGAGGCTCTGAAGAGGGTCTTCAAGTGGCTTCAGTTTGAGACAGTTGAGCACATGGATCTAAAAGCAAAAGAAATATATGAGACAGTTAAAGAGTACAGCAAAAAAGACCATAGCAACATGGACTGTTTTGTTTGCTTCATTCTTTCACATGGTGAAAAAGACAAAATAAAAGGCACTGATCATGAGTTCGTAAATATTAAAGATTTACTCACCTGCTTCAGTGGATCTAATTGTCCTTCACTTGCTGGCAAACCCAAGCTGTTTTTCATCCAGGCTTGCCAAGGCTCTGTAGGTCATCCAGCTGTCACAGTAAAAGAAGACTGTTCTGGCCATCTCGAGATGGATGCTATCCCTCTGCCTTCCATTCCTGACCAGGCTGATGTTCTGGTTGGCATGGCTACTGTGGAAGACTTTGAGTGCTACCGCTGTATAAAGACTGGCAGTGTTTACATTCAATGCCTCTGTGACAAGATGAAGTTACTTTGCCCACTGTAAGTACTATTTGTAATCCAGGTGTAGATTCAGCTGTAAGTACTATTCTTAATCCAGGTGTAGATTCAGGAGTGCGATGCTGGAACATTACAAATAAATAAATGTGTTCATGTATGTGCATGTTTTTTAACATTTTTTGAGTAATAAGGGATTTTTCTTCTAGTGACACCTGATAAGAGGCCAGTTTGTTGGTTGAATACACAGGCAGAAGATCAGTATTCTTTAATCATAATTTTCATTGTTGCCTCTCTCATAAAGTTGATTTAGAAGATAGATTTTTTTTTTCTCCAGATATCACTTTCTCATTATGTTCAAAGGGCTTGGGGAATGCATAAATCAGGTTCTGTTTCATTTCAGTGTGCTATTCTGACTGCAGCCAAAGTAGAGGACTGTGTGTTTGTTTGTATAGTGATCCTACATGGAGGTTGCTTTTATTCTCCCAGATGTACTGAATTCTGTGGTTTCACAGTGGCATGTGCAATTTCAGTGACAGGCAAGGTGAAGGGAAGATACTAGTCTTCCCTGAGATCTCACTTCACTGAAGCAAACATAGATCAACTCCTTGGCCTAGCAGCAAGTACTGTGTATTTTAATGTAACTTTTCTTTGTTTTTGTTCAAGCCGCAAGGATATTGTAACCATCCTGACAGAAGTGAACAAGGAAGTGGGAAGAAAAGTATTAAATGGATGGAAGCAGATGCCAAAGATAACATCAACCCTGCGGAAGCAGTTTATCTTCCAGATTCCACAGTGCCAGTCAACAGAAAAATAAGAATATACTTGATTAAGAATAACTTCTGGAATGGGCTTCCACAGGGAATTCAAGAGAAGTTGCAACTGAAATTGTCTAGATCTGTGTAGTTAGTCCCAGTCCTGCAAGGGGCCGTGTGACCCAAATTTTTCAGATCCCATGTTTAATGAATCTTCTGGAACTTGGATCACTAGCAGTCTGCTCAGGCAGTGGAGTTGGGATCACTTCAGCCCTGCTTTCAAGTGAGAAGGCATTTCCAAGCAGTATGATTTTTAAGTATTAGGGGAATTGCCAATAGAACTACCATAAAATCATAGGTTCATAGAATCATTAAGGTTGGAAAAGACCTTCAAGATCATCTGGTCCAACCATCACCCTACTACCAATGTCACCCACTAAACCATGTCCCTAAGCACCAGGTCCAACCCTTTCCTTGAACACCCCCAGGGATGGTGATGCCACCACTTCCTGGGGCAACATGTTCCAATGCCTGACTACCCTTTCTGAGAAGAAATGTCTCCTAATTTCTAACCTAAATTTCTAACCTATTGTTTCTGTATCTGTTGTTAAAAGAGAATAAGACCTTGAAATCCAGGTATATTCAGAGCACCAGATCCCTTCTCAGAGACCTTGTGTGAAGTTGTAACTGTATCATGTAAGGAAGTACCCAGAAGTGAGTAATTGCCTAATTCTGGAAACTGTATAGTTCTTCTGGAAACTGTATAGTTATTCACAGAAAATAATGTCCCTGTCCAGAAGGACCAAAAAAAAACGATGATGATACAAGTCTGATTGTTTTCCTCCAAGTATTTTGTTTTGCTTTACGTTACTAATTTACTTGACTTACTTACGTTACTAATTTACTTGGCTGAACAGCACTGCTGGTTAGGATTTTTAATAGTAAGGATTCTAATTGTTTTACTTCACAGAGCACTTAGGGAGCAGTCTGTTTTGGAGGGCTGATGACCACTGGAAGGAAGGTGCCACTCCATTAGATGCACAGTTCTGAGATGCTGTCCCCTCCTGGCAACTGTCTGTACTTCCTGTGGGCTCTTAATCTCTGTTGGAATAAATACTGATGGTTGTCACATCACCCTTGGTTGTGGTGTGTTTCTCTCTTAGAGGAGCTGACTGAGGGACAGTCAGTGCAACAAACACAACAAACTTCTTCAGCTGAAGAAGTTACTTTTGCTCTCATGCAATGGCAGCCACCCTGAGAGTGTGGCATATTGATATCCTTTCATTATCCTTTCATTAAAGATGGTAGAAAAGAGTAAATTAAATTCAGGACATTCATGATAATGGCAGCTGATGCCATGTGCTTACCTTGCATCTTCAGCAATGTGTACATGGTGTGTGGGAGCTGCCCAGGAGTCTAACAGCCACATCCCTTCTAAGCTTTGTAACAAGGTAAAGGATGGATATGAGGCAATATGTAACTTCTGCTTTTTTTTAGTTTGTGTTTTTTGGAGATCTGTGTTTAAACGTAATGCAATGGTTCTTTATTCGTTACTGCTTGTCTTCCAGAAGTGAGAATTTTATTTATTTCTAATTCCACAGAATATGTGGAGCATTTTGCTTCAGTTACCGGTTTTCACCTTCCAAGTAAAAGGGAGAATGTCAGTTCTTCGAGTCAAAGCTCTGTTCATACAGGCTTCATAAATAGGCGTTACTAGCACAACGTAAATGAGAGTGCTGTTTGTGGCAAATGCTAATAGAAGATGTTATGATACAGCTCTACGGATGACATTTGGTTAACCATCTAGGAAAAATGCAGCAACAATTTAATTACATTTTTATAGCATTTTCATAAATGAGACCTTAATATGAAGTTAGTTTGTAAATGCTGTTTTATGACATGGAAATGTTGTTTAAATAAAATCACTGCTTCCTCTGGGAGAAACTTGCTGGAAGGTGGCAGCTGTTCCAGTACAATTGAGAGAAAATATCACTGGTGTTAGTTAAGTTGTGAATCCATGGTATTTCCATTTCTTCATATTTTTCTGTGAAAAAATAACCCTCTCCACATGAGGAGGGTTTAATGTCTAATATCAAATTTACCTATTTGTTATATTTGGTGTTACATGGGTTTTTTGAATGATACAACAATATACTGAAATCACAACATGAAAATAACACAGCAGTTGCACTATACAGTTGAAGTTGAATACAATACAAATGTGAGATTCTCATCACCAGTCTCCACATGCTCACTGCTATGACACTGGCTGTCTCTAGTTGATAGGAAGGAATATGTGGCTTGAACCAACTCAATCCCATTGTTCTCTTCAGTTTGTTTAATCACTTGTGCAGTTTTTATACTTTGTGTTGGGCTTAGCCGCATACAATCCCCTCTCTATGCTAGTCTGGCTAGCTCAGGAAGACATTGTTCTTTGTCTCAGGCAACCTGATGACTCACTGGTGCAGCTGTCTCCTCTAAAACTGAGGATACCCTTCAGTCTCCGCAGTGTTGAGGTAAGTTCAGCTTTCTTTACGATATAAATACTAGCTTGTACAAAAAACATAATTGCAATGAAGACTTAAGTGTAACTATGTTTTTTTAACATTGGCTTGTGCTACAGACTGTTGCAATGTTTTTTTTAAACAGGGAAGGGGCAAGGGCAGTGAGGTCGGGATGAAGGGGGGGGGGAAATGTGTTGGAAACTAATGTATTGATAGTGGGAAAAGAAGTGACCGTGGACAAACAGATGAGGAGTAGTGGCAGAGAATAATGGTCGTTGTCTGTTCTTGGACACACTATCCAGGCCCAGCAAGAAGAATTAGGAGCCTTGATTCATACCATCCTTGGATTGTGGCTCAGATATAATCTAGTTAATTCCTTTGCCATGTTTGTGGTGAGGCTGTCTGTCAATTATTGTTACAAGTAATTTCAGGAAGCAGCTATGCTGTGAATTTTTATGTGACTCATGCACTGATCAACAAAACTACTTTCCTTCTTGGGTTGAGCAAAATATGCTCATACAGGCCTGCAGCCGGGTGGATGATATGTTCTTCTATGTATTTGTTGTCCCCCCCCCCCGAACTGAAAGGTAAGAAGGAAATTTGAAGGCTCTGCAGCTTTCTGACTGTTTTTCCTCTGTAGCACAACTTGGAGAATGGTGAGGGGCAATTACGTCTCCTTTCTGAAGGCACTCAGCTATAATTATTCAGTCTGTCCTCCCTTTTCTTCACCTCCTGTCTGGGAGGCAGACTTTTGTGCTGAAACAATACTGGCACACAACTCTGTATTTTGCTTTCAGCCAGTAGAAGCGTTAACACCAGGAAGTGGGCTCAGAAGGTTGGCAGGAAAGCAAGGCTGATGAGTTAAAACCCTGTAGGCTTAAGTTGCAAGCAGGCAAGATCAGAGTGACGTTGTTTGAAAGGGGAAATGCTTAGAAGAGTAGGAGACGACAGAATGCGGAAACTATGTTATTCGGAGGCATGAATCTCTGCCCTCTTAATTTGCATCTCCTTACCTATTTGTTCAGTTTAACATCAGTTTCCCAGAGAGCTGTGTACACCCCCCTTCCATGGGAAGTTTATCATTGTCTCTGCTGTAAAGATTTTAGGGTCACCTGGTAATCTGCCACTATTGGGATGGGTTAGTGGTACGTGTGCGGAGCCTGCCTGTGTTCAGATCATGGCCTGCTTTCTACCACTGCATGGGCTTCTGTAAGTATGTGTTTTCCCACTACCTCTATAAAGGTTTGCTCTTAAGTTTTCAAAGTGGTGTAAAGTTAGTTAATCTACTGGGGAGTTTTGATTGTTTTGTTTTAGATTTAACTGCTGTCTGTGTCTGTTGTCCGTAAGATCAGGGACTTGAAGTCTAAGGAGAAGTGGAAATAAAATCCACAACATTTAGGAGATCCAGCTGTGCAGCTGAGAGTTCAGAGCTAGATTTTTCTCAGGAAATGTTCAGTGTTCAGCCTGTGCTTGCTGCCTTTTTTAATTCTGACCTACTAACTAATTTGGGAACACGTTCTCTGGAATTACTCAGATCTGCCTTTTTTTTTCAGCTCGAGATGTGTCAAATTATGAACAGATAACAGCATGTTTAGTTTGAAGTGGCTTTTGTGCAGTGTGCTAAAAAATATAGTTAAGATCTTTGGGAATTCCCAGATACTCATTTCTGTATTTCCTTTCTGTAGTCGTGCCTTTACTTATTGCTCTGTCTGTTCTATTATTGACAGCTACAGGAATTCCCCAGCCCCCTGATGTGACTGGGCTTTGTGGTTCCAAACTGTCATACGTTTCTAGCTAGATGGAAAGTTATTCTGGACATTGCTTCTGAGCTTGGCTTAGGTCTTTTACATTAGTTTTATATTCCTCTAGCCACTTTGTGTTTAGGCCTGCTTTGTTCTGGCATATCAGTGCAAAGAGAAGGATCCATACCTCCTGTAGTCTATTTACTAGAAAGAGCTTGTTTTAACATGACTTGAGGGCATGTTAGCTCATAGGCTGTTATAAAAATATCTTGCTGCATTCAGGTTACTTCCACCTGTGACCCAACTTGTACACATATTGTAATCAAGTATCTTGCGTAGTGCTTTGTACATTGATAAATGACTTCTACGATAATAATGTAAATATTTCTGCTTAATATATTGCCAAACATGTTTTTCCTTTTTTTAGGGGGAGTGGGGTGGTGTGGTGTCTGTCTGTTTTTAAATCAGTGCATATCTTGTTTGACACCTTGTTTATTTCTTTGGGGACTGTGGATGCTTGAGGGTGGCTCTCCTGATAAGGTGTTAATGTTCAATTTCAGAAGGATGAAAATCCATCTAATAAAATCTCCTCCCTTCCGTTGTTGCGAAATACCCTCTACGCTACAGAAGATGTAACAGAGGTTATGTAGCATTTTAAGGTCTCACCCCATCGTGCTGTGCTCCTATAAGTGTGTTGCTAAAAGTCCTCAGGGCTCGGAGGGAAGCTGGTTCAACAGCCAGTGCCTGTTAGGGTATAGAGTTGACCACCTGAACTGTGTGTGTGTATTTCCTGTCAGTGTCCTAGGAACAGCTCGTGAAGAGAAAGTTCATTTGTGGCATTCTGAGCTTCTTTCTGTTCATGTTAAAATGGTGATGAATTGTTAGTGCCCTTAAATTAGAGAGGTATGATTGCAGCAAATGCCCAGGCAGAGGGAGCTTCTGACCTGCACAAGTTCATTTTTTTTTTTCAAGAATGTACTCTTTCATCTCAGAAATATCTTCAGACATGTGAAGATAATGGCATGGCTTGGGAAAATATTTTATTGGCAAACTCATCTTTGTATTTTTAACCACTGAAGTGTCACTCCTGCAATTAGTTTTCAAGTGGGCTCAACATGTATTTTTTTATGAAGTACTTGAAAATGCAGGTAGAGCTCTCATTTGCTTCCCCCACCAATTTCCACTTACTGATTTCACTGAGAGGATGTATGAATTCTATGAAGCAAAAAGAGAAGAATTCAAACAAGCAGGGGGCAGCTTTAATATGAAACAGTGTGCAGCATGTTGTGTTATGCATGTAGTATGAAATCAGTCATGCTATGTAAAAGTCACTTTTCCTGTCAGTAGTACACGTTTGAAGTTGTATGAAAACATCCTTTTTCTGCTGGAAAAAGAAGACCTATTTGGTATTGGTTTTTTGTTTTTGTTTGTTTTCTAACAGTAAAGAGGGATGTATTAGTATTTCGTGACAACGGAAGAAAAAGAAATCTGAGGTATGGTGGCTCCCAGGCTGAAGGGAAGAGCTTGCCCAGCAGTGACACCCAAGGAGATGAGCTCATGGGAGGTCAGTTCTGGTGGATGGTAACCAGACCCTGCGCTCTCCACCTAGTTGTGCCAAGTGTATGGTAGGGATTTTCTGCTTCCTCAGAATGTTTCTATCTTTTTAAATAGTGCTCCATAACTGCAAACAGAGTGGGCCTCAGGTGTGTCTGAGAGAGCTCCTCTCTGGCAGGCACACAGCTTTTAAGTTAAACTGGGGAGTTTCTAGTTAGGAATCCAGAAAGAACTACAGCTCCCAGTGGCCCACGCGCCACCTCCCTCCCATGCCCGGTGGCAGACGGAAGCACAGCAGCAGTGGTGAGAAGGCCGGTGGTGAGGAAGTGGTTGTGGCCTGGGCCTGACTGGGCCATGGAGTTCTCCAGACAGCTCTATGCTATCAGCGAGGCGCTGGACAGGGCTGAGCTGGCGGCTATGAAGTTTCTCAGCTTGGAGCACGTCCCTGTGAGGAAGCAGGAAGCCATTGAGGAGCCCAAGGCCTTCTTCCAGGCGCTGCTGGAGAAAGGCATGATCGAGGCAGGGGACCTGGCCTTCCTGCGGGAGCTGCTCTACCGGATCAATCGGATGGACCTCTTGGCTGCCCAGCTGGGCTCCAGCCGAGAGGTGATGGAGAGGGAGCTTCAGATCCCAGGCAGGGCACGGGTGTCACCGTTCAGGTGAGTGGCTAGTGGCATGGGTTCACCGGGTGGCCTGGGGTGGTGGTGGGCTGAGCCTGGCCCTGGAGCTTGCTCTCTGGGATCCACTGACCTCAGGTGGGTCAGTGTAAGTTTTTTACAGATGAGTTGAACACCAGGCTAAGGTTTGGAAATACACAAGCTCCTGCGTCTTTCCAGGGGAAAGCAGGTATAAGCAGTAGAGAAAATAGAAATTTCTATCCCCTAGAAGGGAGAAAACGAAGCTGCACCTTTCTGAAATAGTTCACAGCTTATCACGGTCTTTCCCCCCCCTACCCCCCCAAGGGCTGTGGGCTGTAGTAAGTGACTGGCTGTGACTGTCTCTGTACTCAGTACTAGAAAGTCTCAGTGCAGTTTTGATTTTAGGAAAACACAGATCTTTTTAATTACAGCTGGAAATGGTTTGATTTTTGGCTGTTCTGTTACTGAGATCCCCTCACGCTAAAAAGGAAGAAAGGGGCCCATGTGCTTGAGAAGGCAGCACAGAGGAGACTAAGGGGACAGTTGAACAGTACCGTGCCAAACTGCGCTAAGGAGCGTGCTAGGGAACATGGTGAAACAATGTCCTCCACTGCTCTTTCTAGGTACCTGCTCTATCAGCTGTCAGAAAACATCACAAAAGAGGAGATGAAGTGTTTCAAATTTCTTTTGGGGAAAGAATTACCAAAATGCAAGCTAAGCCCTGAAACTGTAAGAATTGCTTTAATCCTTTTCTTTTTTTTTTTTTTTTAAATTATTACTATAATGCATTGTAGCATTTGGGTTGCTCTGTGGGGAATGAGTGTCACTAAAACTGAAAAGACCATAAGGAAAAGGGTGACCCTTTTTGTTCTGTGCTAGTATTAACGTGTAGCTCTAGCAGTAGTCCTACAGCCCAGAGGACATGGGCCAGCCCTGGGACAGGCTTGACACCTTCATGCCCAGGCTCCACGTGGGACTGGGAGACTCAGTGGCTTTGATCCGTAGAAGGCTGCTGAGCTCATTCACTAATCTTTTCCGACTGATTTTGTTTTGGCTGCTTTCTAAGCCAGTATCAAACATAGAGAATCACCCACTGTGGCTATTACTTCATGTTTTGGTTCTGTTTATTTCCAAACTCAAAATACAGATCTAGGCAGCAGATCCTTGTCTGAGCTAAGACCCAAGAGCTTGGAGTTAACTTACAGAGATCCAGCTGCTGTTACACTATATCAGCCTGCAATTCTGACTGCCTAATGACAACTCTTTTAAAATCTTACCTCTTTCTTAGAGTAAAAACTGTGACCAATGAGTGGTTAGCTGTTATAGTAAATCCATGGGGTGACCACTGTGCTCTGCCACTCACTGTTAGGCAAGAGCTCCTGTCCCTTAGGTTCCCTCTTGCTTCAGAGAACTCTTTATACCGTACTTGCATGGTTATACCCATTGTTGCCACTGCCTGAAGTTGGTCACTAGCGTGATGCTTGTGTTTCAGCTGAGTGCAAAAAATTGCCACTGTAAGTCAGCTGAATGAAAGGTGTCATAAAAGTGATACTTTTTTTTCCTCCTGTGTGATCACCATTAGCTCTCCTGGATTAGATCTCAGCATTTCTGAGCAGTGTGAGGGAAATACGCATGTTGAAAAGATGCTTTTATTCAGGCTGGCTTGGGTGCACATGCACATGCTGCAGCTTCCTTCCCAGTAGCAGCATGGATGTGCCCTAAGAGCAAACTACCTTTCTGATTGCCCAGACAATGCTCGACGTTTTCACTGAGATGGAGAAGAAGGGGATTTTGGGAGAAGACAACCTTACTGTCCTGAAGACTCTTTGTGAAAAAATTGACAAGAGCCTGTTGAAGAAAATTGAAGAATATGAATTAAACCAATTTGGTAAACTAAATCAAAACAAAACAAGGCCTCTTTCCCACAAGTTTTATTCTTGAAGTGACACGTAGGTATCTTACAGGACTAATAATGAATGCTTTTCAGGTGAAGAAGAGATGCTTGTAACAGAAGGACAGAGGAGCAGCCCAGGAGTCCCTGAAGGTAAGTGAAACTCCTTCCAAAACGAATCTTCTGCTTTTCTCTAGCTTTTGGACCCTCTACATCACTTGCATCTCACTTCTTTACACATGTGCCTCTCGGAAAAGTGATCAGATATGCAACTGTTTACTAACTCATCACAGTACTTTTAACTCCCTTTTAGGTGATTTTTCTTGGTGTGGTTTATAGCTAACAAGAACAGTCATTCAACCACAGTTCAGTATTTTCAGAGAACAGTTTAACTCTTGGAAGTACTTGTGAATAGAGAATAGGAACAGAGATTCAATTATTTCTCTAATGTTATGTTCTCTACTTACGCATACTTTCTTTATGTGTATTCAGCCTGTCCCAGATTGCGGGCGTCATGTGTGGCACACGATTCTCCTGGCAGTTGTGATCAGTTTTCCCAGGTAAGTCAGTACGTGTCTTAAAAATGTCATAATTTTGTCTCAGAAGAGATCATTCCTTTGGGAGGCAAACAGTTCTTATATGCACAGCCTGTTAAAGGCGCAGTCTAGAAAAATAAAAATGCACTCTGTAGTGTCCCTTATTTTGATACTAAGTCATGGGCAGAACCTGCTGCAGTGTTAAAACAACAACAAAAAAAACATTTGTAAAGTAGCAAGGTAAGCCAAGTTTGTTATACCAGGAAGTATGCAGTAGGTGGATGACTGGGCCTGGAAAAGTGGGTGAATGCAGCACCCTTTGTGGGCCGAGCATGATGATGAAGGCTTGGAGGGACAGGGTGCTGTTGTGCAGCACCAAAGACTCCCAGAGGCGGTGGAGCAGCAAATTGCCACATCCTGGGAGCAAAGCTGTGCAGGGAGAGCTGCCCAGTGAGGCCAGTTGCCTCCTTACCCCTCTGTGCCACAAGCAAGGGCTGAGAAGCAGTCATAAGCAGTCTCTTTCCAACAGCTTGAAGCTTACAAAATGACCAGCCGACCCCGTGGAGTATGCCTGATCCTGAATAATCACAATTTTGCAAAAGCCAGGAAAGAAGTCCCAGAACTCAAAAAGATGAATGATCGGAATGGGACAGATGTGGATGCAGGTACAGTGAACATTAAAAGATGACTTTGCATATCTTCACTTCAGGGAGAGTAGACTGACTTAAAAATAGGAAATACTTCGTATTCTGCACTAGGTGTTTGAAGTTCAAGCTTCCATTTCTAGTCTACTTTTCTTGTAGTGACTGAGTTGCATACTACTTCTAAAATCTGCAGAACCAGAATTTGGATTTCAGTTAACATCCAGCTTAAAGGGAAACAAAAAAGTTTTGTGGGTGGCATGGAGTTTAGGGACTCTTTTATGTCACTATTCAGTGGCCCTGATTTTAGCAGGCTGTCCTGCAAGAGTAGCGTAGCTCATTGCAGGTCCTAGGATCCTCGAAATGGGCATATTTGCGCTATCTAGACCAAGAGATAAAATCCATCAGCAGGACTTCGCTGATAGAATTGAACTCTTAACTTAATTCAAGAGTCAGAGTGCAAGTAATCTTCTGTGACACAGGTATTACCCAAAAATGTAATGCCTCCACTCTCGGGGAAAGCAATAGCAATGTTTGACACCTGTTGTGAGAGGAAAAAACTAGCTTTGAAAGTTGGCTGGGGAGATAACAGCTAGTTCTGCACTTTTCCATACAAAGACAATACTAAACAGCAAAATCACAAGGAAGGCTTGTAATGAGGGCTAAGGGAATTTGATACAAATATGATTAGTGATTAGACTTCTAGATTATTTTCAGAGCAGGAGTATAACTACCTGGATAGTAGTATAGCAGGATTTAAAATAAATGGCTTCCTCTAGAAACATAATTTGCAAAAAGAGTCCAGTTTTTATAAGACTGCTTTAATCACCCTTCTGTTTACTTTCTAGCTGCTCTGAGCAAAGTCTTCAGCACCCTTCATTTTAAGATAGAAGAATATAAAGACCTCACTGCAGAAGAAATCCGTAAGATTGTGAACATCTACCGGTGCAAAGATCACAATGACAAAGACTGTTTTGTTTGCTGTGTTCTCTCTCATGGAAAAAAAGGCATTATATATGGTGTTGATGGACAGGAAGTACCTATCCAGGAACTGACCACTTCTTTCACTGGGCAGAATTGTCACTCACTTGCTGGAAAACCAAAAGTCTTCTTTGTTCAGGCATGCCAAGGTGATGCTCGCCAGAAAGGTGTAACCATTGAAACAGATTCTGGAGAGCAAGATTCTTCTCTAGAAACAGATGCAAGATTTCAGCTCGAGTGCATCCCCTCGGAGGCAGACTTCCTCTTGGGCATGGCTACCTTGCAAGACTATGTTTCCTACAGAAGCTCAAGCCAGGGGAGCTGGTACATACAGTCACTATGCCAGCACTTGGAGAACAGCTGTCCTCGGTAACTGTATTTCCATAAACTACTTTGTGGCAACACTGTATTTTTTTAAATTCTGAATTACAAGAGTTTGATTTGAGTGCAGTGGTAGATGATATGCAGTGGCAGTGCTTGCTCAGAGTGACAACAGCAATTTAGAACAGAGTAACACCATTTATATTGTTTGAAGCGGCTTACCTAACTGCTTTGAAGCCTCTTTAAAACTGAAGCTGTTAGCACTCGCATAGGTTATGATATATGAGAATGCAGTATGTTTTCTGATGTTAAATGCTGCTATAATACAATATGTATTTTTGCAGAGGAGAAGATATTCTCACCATCCTGACAGCCGTGAATCAAGAGGTGAGCAGAAAGATTGACAAACAGAATGCAGCGAAGCAGATGCCACAGCCCAGTTTCACTCTGAGGAAAAAGCTCATCTTTCCTGTCAACTAAATTGAGAAAGAACAGCAGAGCAAGAGGAGCTGCAGCAGCCTTAAACAGGTGGTATCAGCTAAGAATTTGGTTAAATATAACAGACTTTCAGTGTCTACTGGTAGCACAAATGCAAATGTTTTTATTGATAATAGACAAGGAGCAAAAGTCTTAAGAACTTAGTATTAATTTGTATGACACTTTATACCTGAGAGCATCTCACCTGGTCTTGAATTTGTAGTTAGCTAGCATAAAATACACTCAGGGTCCTTTCAGCTGTACCACAATTGCTGTTTCTTTATTAAGATATATTGCAAATGCAAGTTTAAGAAGACAACAGTTATAAAGCCTTGTGTATTTTATACTGACTTTCCTAAAATAAAAGGGGGGGCTGCTGATTCTACAGGATACACACATCAGTGTGTTTTGTTACTTTCTTCCCCCCCCCTTTAAATCGTTTAGAGTCTTGGTATTCCTTAAGAAAAAGTCAAGAACTTGTCCTCCAGCATACTTAGCAGTTCATAGTTGTGACCTGCATTTCAGAGTATTCTCTACCCCTAACATCTTTACATTCAAATCAATTACACAGGTGCAGCTTTATGCTTGAAGATGTTCACTTACCTTGCTGACCTTTGAGTCACAGTTGTAGGCGTAGAAAAAGAAGAATTTACTAGATAAGTGAACAGCTCTTTAGAAACATTATATTGCCTATATTACCTCTGTGATTAGTATGTGCACAGAACAGGGATTTTTCACAAGCTTTGAGTAAAAGCTAAAGCTTTTTTACTCCTTTTATTTTGTCGGATTTTGACTTTTTTTTCACATGAGATGTTCATTCAGTTACATCCTTGTTACAGATTTCAGTGTTAGTAATTGTATCAACGTAGGTGATGATTTAGCTGAACAGATAACTCTTCAGTGGGACTATTTTAGGAGCCTAAGTCCTTCCCTGGTCTCCTGTACTGAATATTTCTTCGTTCTTTGCTAACAGTTTGTGTCTGTAAGGATAAGGGTAGAGTGATACTTGACTGATAAAAATGAGAACCTTAAATGGCAAATGCAGCAAGCAGTTACAGAAGCAGGAAAATTTGGGAGTAACTTCCAAATTCTGGGAGTAATTTTCCCAGATACTTGTTAATACTTGTTTAGGGAGTCATCATGAAACCCTTGAAAGTTGTGCTGAAGCAAGGACTAATAGACGAGCTTCTACATACAAGCTATTTGGAAATGTCTAAAAAGATGTAATCCAAGAGAAGCCAACAAATTATTTTTCTTGAATAGAAACTATAAGCAAACAAGCATATTATTCTGTTAGCAAAATAATTAATGTGACCTGGTTAATGTGGATTTTCATCCACATGTACTTTTCAGCACTTTACCTGTGCTCTTCATCATGCCTGTGTTCTTCAGCAACTTCCAGTTCTGTGCTGGAACCCTGGACTCCCTACCTCCCCTGCTACTCTAACTACCCTGCTTGTCACACTGTAGATCAGCCCAGTGGGGATCAGGTACAGTCAAATTACTGAACTCACACTGTTCCCTTTCCCTTAGAGGTGAAGCTGGATCTTCTTTAGTCCTATGGATTATACATATGGACAAAATTTAAGTGAGCCAAGAGATTCTGAATTCAGGAGTCTGACTGACAGCATGCTCACAAAGGAAACTTTTTCCTTGGGAATCAAAAGGAAAAGATACAGCAAATGCAAACAGTTGGCTATGCTGAGGGAGATAGTTACTCAGGATTTCATGGTGTAAAAATAGGGGTGAAATTTCCAGCAAGATTAATGCGTGCCATAACCAAGGTCTTACTATGAATCTCCTCATGTAACGAGTAATGAATCCAGTTAGCAATTCTTCACTTAGAAGTCAAGTCTGTAAGTTTTCAATCTTTTCCACAATTAGTCTCCTGCTATAAAGCAACTGCCATCTAGCTAATTCACGACGAATCCTTGCAGCTCCACAGACTAATTATTCACTACACTTACTCACGTGAAGGAAAAAGGAAATCACCTCTACTTCTAATGCTTCTGGTATGGTAGTAAATACGTAAAGCTAGATGACAACCACTGGACAGGCTTCAAAGGGCCTGTGCATGTTGCTGAGGCACACACATTGTGTGGTCTTAGAGGCACTCCTGCCACTGTGATGGCACACCAGGCAGTGACAAGTGTACAGCCATTGATAGGCCAGAGCACGCACAGCAAAATAAACATTTACAGATTTTAGAGTATTTTAACTTCATGCTAACTATCGTAGGTCTCTGCTCACTAATTCTGTACTTGCCTCAGGATAACATTTTCATCAAGGAGCAGTTATCTGGTGTTTTTCTTCAACTGATGTAATGTTCTGCTTGATGCTTCTCTTCTGCAGTAGATATTTTGCTTTCTTTGTGGAAAAGGAAGGGAAAAAAGCAGGTTTTTTTCTTTATAAATTTGAGCAACATCACAATTGGTAAATACAAACAGCAGCAAATGGTTAACTTGATTTGTGACAAACACGTATTAACAAATAACAAACACAGTTACTTTGACTCCCTCCTTGCTTCCCTAGTCACTTTTTTTTTAATTACTATTATTTATTTATTTTATTTTAAAGGAGCAGATTGTTAGAACTGTCACCCAGAAATAGTCTAAAATAGCCTAAATCTCAGAGAGTGAGGACTTCCCTTTATTCCCCCTTGTATGCATTTGCAGGTAACACTCTGGCAGTACAGCCCTAAGTAGACCACCATGATCTTTTACACCAACATACAGCTTCCTAACAGCTAATGGACAGGGCACTATTGCAGGCTGCCAGCGTATCCTCTCTTAAGCAGGATTTCCTCAGGGAAGTGAGTTGATTAGCAATAAGCTAAATTTGCTGTAAATTGAAAGAGAAAAAGAGTGGGACAGTGAAATGCAGAGCCTTTCTTGCACATACAGAATAAGCAAACATCCACACTGCAACAGCTCCCAGGATTTTTAGGCTGTCCTTACGCTGAATGCTGTAGTATCTGCAGCCTCCACAGCAGGGGAGTGCCCAGATTATCATTCTTAAAGAGTAGTAACTTAGAGGTGAAAGAGTAGGGCGCCTTAAAATACACAGCAGACATGTACCAGACATCAATCAACACAATCACCCTTTCCCTTAAAAGATGTGACTCCACCCCTTCAGGTATGTTTCCTAGCTCCATGGATTCCTGCTTAGGACATTTGAGACCCATTCCCCAGTACATCCTAGAAGTGTTGATGCTAGTGAAAGAGAAACAAGTATTGCAGCTTAGGTGCTTCAGTTTAAAGGGAATTCCTGGAGGGAGCGAGCTGAAAAAATAAAACAAAGCCTACCATAGCAATGCTAGTATTTTCCAAGTGTATTCGTTTGAAGAATCCCTGTTACTGCCTTCTCCCACCCCCCTCCTCAGCTCTGCAGCATTCCCTTCTTCTATTTTTTCAGTTTTAGGGGCTAACATCTTCCTTGGACTATGGGCCATGCTGTATCACGTGCCAAGACAGCGTGCGACAGACCAAGACTATGACCTGCCTTGACTCTTTGCTAACCTTACCAGTACTAGCCAATTCCTGTTTTAGCCTGGTCTTACCAGAGTGGTCATGAACCTAGGCACTGGCTTAGTCAAAAAGCATCAAAACTGATACATGCTATAAATGGAACTATGATTTACAGGTGTCAGTTGCCGGCATTCGTCTTGCTACTGAGAGGAAAAATATTTTATGAAATTTGAAAGTATGACAAGGGCTGCATTGCATTAACTTCCCTCACAGGCCAGACAAGGGAGTAGAACCTCTGCAGATGTCTTATTTGCACCTTTGGTGAGTGCTACAGTGTTATCTCACATGCTTCTCCTACCTTTCTTTGAAGCTCATTCTGGCCATCCTGCAGCATGGTCCCACAGTTTCAAGTTCCTCTTCTTTTTCCTTGAGATCTGTCTCCAGCAAATCACACAGTGTCATAGGATGAAAGCACATACCTCACCACTCTGTCTTATAGCCCTACCCACTCTTCTTCTGCTCTCCCCAATGAACCCTTGGGGCCCATGGAGTTACACTGCAGGTACCAGAGCCTTGTGCCCAAGCCCCTTACAGTATGGATTAACTCCCATTCCTAACAGCACACGTCTCCTTGGCTAACTCAGCAATGCAGAAATAATACATAGCTTCCAGCATGATTACCTTCTCACTCAGCACAGCAAAGGCTAATGTCTTGGATCGCAGTGGCTGACTCGCGGAGACTGACTTGCGGAGACAGCCCTTCCTGGAGGCTGTGCCATGAGACTGCTCTCCCTTTTACTAACTGACTAGACAAGTCCAGCTTCAAGTTACAGGAATGGATCCTGCCTGCTGAAGAGTTCCACTAAACTACTGTATCCTTCAGAAGACCTAAGTATGTTGTATGTTCCTCAGGCTGGCCAGCTGGTGTCAGCCTTTATGCAGCCAAAATAATGCAGCTGAAGATTATAATTACAGGTGCTCTAATGTTTTAGGGGAAAATGTTTGTTTTTATTTTTTTTCTGTTATGAAGAGATGTTTTAAACCAAGTAACACCAAATTACTTAATTACAGCAGCACGTGGTGAGGGACCTGACCAAGCTGCAACATGAAGTGTTTGAAGATGACTCATACTTAAGGTAGACACAAAGAAATCCATTTAAGCAAAAAATCATTTTTGGCCTATGGTTGCTTTCTAAGGTGTGTGTGTGTGCCAAAAGCTCTGGGACACCTTGCCCAGCCTCCCTGCCCTTCAGGCTGGAAGGCACGCTCCCTACAAGCTTTATGTCAAATACCCCCCCTAGCCAATTAGTAAAGGTGTGCCACTCACACATCCAGACCACACAGGTTTTCTTACTGCTTCTAGAGCCAAAGTTGCCTTCTGGACTTCTGCAGCTCTTCTGTTTTCTCCAAGTGTCTTGCTCATGGTGTTTCAGAAATACCTGGAGAAAAAGAAAAAAAAATGCGTGTAAAGCTTGTGCTCATTATTCCTGCCTGAAGTGTGCTATGAGATGCAAGAAAAACCACCACACACACACACACATATATATATAGTAAAAAACAAGTTATTTAAGGTATTCTAGCTGTGTATAACAGCAAATACAGATGGTATTTGACACTTTCTGCACTCCCTAGGACTGTAAGGCAAAACATCAGAGTCTGAGTCATTGAGACACTGGCATAATGAAAAGGGAGAGAAAATACTCTTGCCAGAAATAAATAAGAGAACCAGTTGTGAAGGCAACAGAGGACTAATTTGTAGTGCCTTGGCAGTGTCCTTAGAATAGCATTTGTGAGTGGGAGGAAAAAAGATGAATCAATACTGCTC
Source organism: Anser anser (assembly GCF_964211835.1). Taxonomy (NCBI): domain Eukaryota; kingdom Metazoa; phylum Chordata; class Aves; order Anseriformes; family Anatidae; genus Anser; species Anser anser. The sequence goes on from NC_139726.1 coordinate 40,559,930, forward strand.
CATTTGTCATCCTTGCAGTGTCTCTAGTGAGAGAACACAGCTTTAATACCTCTCTTGAACAGTGGGGAAGGAAACAATTGCTGAGTGTGCACAACCCCCTCCCTCCTGGAGCACCAGCTAGGGGGAAGCACTAGCAAGTCATGCCCCACAACAGTCAGACTAGGGCAGGATGTACAGATCAGTCGCTCTTCCAGCACCAACCTTTCAAACCTTGGAGGAAACCTCTGAATGAAATGCAGGTATGAAATATGATTTCATCCCCAAATTTCAGTGAATTTGTGTCGAAGAGCAGCCAGCAGTACAGAGCTACCACAGAACAATGAGACACCCTTCAGGAAGATTACAGAGAGATGCTTTTTATCCTATAGGAGCTGGTAGCCAGATGCAATTTCCAAAGCCTTTACAGCAGCCTGGGGAACCCAGAGAGGAAATACTCATAATTCATCATTTTTGTTCCTGATTCTGGATAATAATATTTACTCTAACAATGGGGATGTGGATATGGAAACATAACATTTAGCCCTTAAGGTGAATTTAAACCTTTAATCACATCTAAGCCCTCAAAACCAACCAAATAAACCAACATAAACCAACCTACGATCCTTCTCAGGAATTGCACCCATGTGACGTTAAAAAGATTTCTATGCCATAATAGCAGGCCCCAAGACAAGACCAGCATGTATCTCAGCAAAATGAAGTATTTTGTACAAGATTCAGCCTATTACATGCTGAATTCCTAAGCCATGGAAATAGTTGCTTGGTAGATTTGCCTGCTTCTCCTTCACATTTTCTACGGAAGGATGTGAGATGGGATATATTGATTATATGGTGGCATGTCAGTTTGGGGCGATGAATCAGAAACACTTCTCCCTCAAACACCAATTAAACTGTATTCTTCTACTATATCAATACATAGAACAATTGTGAAGCATGAGAGAAGTAAAATTGACAAAAGTTGTCAATCACAAAGCAAAAAGCAAAAGCAGGTGTCAAATTGCTGACTGACTGACTAGGTGTCCAAATATCAGCCCTTACTGACAGCCAAGAGACGAATTTTGAGAGTGGCAGTTCTTGAACAAAAACAATTTGTCACTGACCCAAGTGATAAATAAGCCACAAGTCCAACAGCACAAGTCGGCTAGCAATCATCTTCCATGATCCAGCTAAGACTATGGCACACTCCTAAATAATGCAGAACAGATCAAGAGCTTAGAGTTACCACAAGATGTCACTCAACTGAGAAACAAAATAGGGTACTGATGCAATCTATATGTATATCAATCTATATATTGCCAATTGGAGCTGCAGCTGGAGCCATAACCCACATGTGCAGACTTTCATACATACATCCTCCAGGCAGAGAGTTCATTACTGCAAGTGAGCCTTGATGATAGCCAATCAATGAGAACTGACGGATCTTTCAGCCTGCGTTACTAAAGCAAATTGTAACACTGTTAGCACCAGGAGACAGAGAGCAACAGTCCTGCCTGTGGGGCCGATGCTAAGCACCTCATTTTCTTTAAATGAGAAAATTCCCTAAAACAGCATGACCCTTATCAACAACCACTCTAACATTAACATAACTTACACCCTGCTTGATAAGCCAGAAGGAAATCAACATTATTAATTTAATGACTCAATCTGGAACTGCAGAGGATTTTTCATAATAATACTGAATTCTGTGAACTTAGCAGCCAGGATGCAAAGATGTTGACTGTTTTCCACCCCTGGTATGGATTCCTGACACACTATGCACAACTCACACAAGCACAAAAAGGAAAGTGAGCATTCAGGACATTAAAACTTAAGGCAGGTGGCTCTAAAGTAAAAGAAACAAACAAACAAAAATCACAAAAGAGCCTACTTCCAGAGAAATAAGGCACATTTGAACAAAGACTGATTTTGTCTGGGACAGGACTTTGGGAGCTCAGAAAGTAATAGAAGAGACACAGGGATGCCTGTGTCCTGTAATGCTCTATAAAGCCAATCATCAAATCTCAATAGGTCCTGGAGGGGTAACACTTGAATTTTTTTAAAGTGCAAGCTTGAAACAGGTTAACAGTTTGCATCAAGAGGACACTATCCATTTTAACTAGGCAGTAAGAGCATATCCTGTTCACAAGAGAAGAAAGTAAAATCAAAGGCTGCAATTCAATTATTTAATGTAGGTCCCACCTCCTGTATGATTGCCTGATTAAAAACAGCTTTCAGTTTTAGGTCCACATCAGGCCTCAGAAAAAAACCACAGGCTTTAGTTCCAGAAATAACCCGTTCAGTACATTATACAAAGAACAGGAAGTTGGGACCCTCAAAACTGCAGTAAGTTTGGATAGTGATCAGAAGCAGGAAATCTGACTTACATCTTCAGGTAAGAGTATTTTTTCCTTCTGGAGCAGACTACTTCGTGCCCTTGTACTCACATGAGGGTGCTTCCTGCTTTGCTTCCAACAGTCTCCTGGATGGGAGCATACCTCTGCAAATGAAAAGGGTTCAGAGCTGCAGTCAAAAGTTACTTAGCATCCTTACATGTTTCAGTCATCAGAACCACAACTGTATTGCTAAAACAAAACCCTCCTGTGCTGCAGGGTTGGTGTGACCAGCTATAACGGAGGAGCTTTGCAAGGTACTAGGGGCATACTTTCTGTTATTTTAGTAATTAAATGTGGAGTTTTGGGCCAGCAGTGAGCAAGAACTAAGCAAAGATCATTTAACACCTTACAGCTTCAAAAGACTGTCAACATTAAGATAAGGTAAAAAGGCAAAACTCCAAAATAACTAGAACGTCAAGAAATTTGAGTGTCTGGAATGAGGAAATCATTTCATTTTGCTGATCAGACCAGCTCTAGTACAACATCAGTAGTGTCAGCACTGTTTCTCTGGTCACTGGCTGAATGATCATTAGGAAACAAGGACAAACTTTTGAGGTTAGGAGGGGAGGGGGCTGATCGTTCAGCCATAGAATGGCATGCAAATCTTCAGTGCCACAGTGTGCCTAGCACACTATTGTGGTCATTTAGGAGACTCATGGTTGGCTGCTTACGTTTCAGAGTCTATAACAGAAACCTGTATTTTGCTTTCTTTTTCTCTTTACATATTTGTTTATTACATACAAATGCCAGAACTAGTTCTTTCAGATATAATTCTGAATGAGTAAAAAGAAAGACAATACGCTAATATCTCGGGGAGGAGGAGCGGGGGGAAGGATCTTGTCAGAAGAATTTGGATTCCTTTTCAGAATCCTTCCCTATAATATGGATACCCAACAATATGGACAGAAGCAAGTGACAGAGTTAACTCTTGCTGGCTGTCTAAAACTCGGATAAACATTGAAGGCTGAAATGTTAGTACAAGGAAGTCATAAATATCATACGGAAAAAAACACAACAACGTAACAGTAATTTTCTAAGTCAGATATAAGACCAATACTAAAATAATACAGTTCAAGAAGGGCTGTATGAATTTGTTATATTTGTTATATTAAACTATAGTGTAAAGAAAGTTTGACAAAGGCATATTTTTGTTTGGTATTTTCTAAGACATCAATATGAAAGAAAGGGCTTTAAGAGGGGTCTTAACCAGTTAGCGGGAGCCACCTAGGAGGCTGGAGCTGGCCAGCCTTGTGCTGCCCTTACTGCACATTACTGAGACACACCTAAGCTTTCTGTTTAGTTCTAGCTCTTTTTCTGCAGCTTCAAAGGGGTTACAACTCTTACTGGGTATTGAGGCAAGAGCCCTAGGTTGAAGAGCTGCGGCACTTCCACAAGGCACCTCTAGTTAAAGCAAGGTTCCAGTTACTATGGGCAGCCAAAGCTTTTAGGGAATTTTATTTTTAGGGGTTGAGGGCAGGGTATAAACTTCACCTTTTTCCATGTGGGAAAGCATTTAATCTTTTATATTGAGATCTCTCCTCTTTTAAGCAGATACTAACTTGGACATCCTGGAAGGTTCTGCATAAAGCAGGAAGTTATTTTGGCTTTCTAAGGTCCTTAGTAAAAGGGACCTGACTTTAAAATAAGAAATAGTTAGAATTATTTATGCTATAGATAAGCCACAATTCACAGGAAAAACAACAACAACAAAAATACCATGTACTGTTTCCCAGCTTTACACTGACAAATCTTTTAATTGTTTTTGTTTAAAATTATGTAGGTTCTTTCATCTATTATAACCTGTACACATTAATATGGACTCAGATAGTTGATCCTATGCAATGATGTTAAAAAGGCATAAATTGCTGTCCATCATGGAGCTGCTAAGATAATCTGTTAGTGCTCTCTTAGCATGCCCCAATCGTGAGGTAAAAGGTATTAGCCTAACTTTTTTACATTTTTTATATACAATACTTCACATCAGCATGTATGCTCTATGATATGCAACTATTTAGAATGTCTACAAGAATCTTAACACGTAGGCATATCATTATTTGTTGAATTATAATGCTACCATATAGAAAAAAAAACTCAAATCCCAAACTGAACAGAGCTGAGAGAGAGAGAGCATTCTGAGAACAGCAGATGTTAAGAACTTAAAGTCATCTTTACTCCTACTCACATTTCTTGCTTACCTTGCCCAAGTCTAGCAGAGACTTACTAAATCTCTTACCACTTTTGTTGCAAGGATTCTGGTAAACACTGTACGCAGACGGAGTCTGAGTCATGACTACCTACTAGGAATGCTGTTAAAAATACTGAAAGAGAAGCGAGGAGGATTCAGTATTAGATCTGTTGTTATTCATTTAGTGCACCTTCCTCCATTTTCTTAGAAAGCCTCATGTTGCCACAGCAGGTATGTTACTGAAGGTCAAAAGTCAGTTATTGCATACACATCTGTAAATCTTGTTTGAGCAGCAACTGCTGTGTGTCCAGTAATATTTCTTCAAAATTTGTTCATAGAGGAATGGATCTAATACCATGTTTTGGGCTTGTGCACAAGTACTAGAGACTAGTCTTTTCTGTAAACAACTTGCAATATACCCAGTTTGGTCACATAGGTAATGGTAGGCATGAATGTATCGAGTGTTTTACAGGCTCTGCAGGCAGATGCCTACTTTCAGCAGAATTAGCTACTTATATCAATACAGATAACGGATTGAGAGTACAGATCGACTTTATATATACACCAAATAAAAGTGAAAATGATCACACATATTTTAATACCCTTCTTTGAACATGAGCTTCAACTGATTTAAAAAAAAAAACACACTAAAATGGCAATTCAACTTAATAAAAGCAGTAAAGCCTACTCAATTCCCCCCAGCTGTCACCTGACAAGAGCTACTAAACATGCATTAAGAGATTAGCAAGATCTACAGGTGCTGAGCAAGCAGAAGAAAAGTCTGTCCTTCCAACTATTAATATAATACCAGAAAGAGTGAGGGTAACTCCCAGCAAGAGTCCCACAGGGTCCTCACTAAATCCTGCCCTGCTGAATCAAAGAACTTTTGTAACTGAACTCTAATGGCTTCAATTTAACTCACTCCCCAGAAGCCCAACAGCATCAGACCTTTCCCCTTATTACATCTGAAGTGCTAGAGAATAAGAAAAAAAAAAAAAAAAAGTCCACAGACTCTTAAACCTGAGAGTGTACCGGCTTAGAACAAAGCTGGCTGGGCTCGGCTGGCTGAGCCGTTGGGCTCAGGTGTTTCAGGACAGATGAAATCAACAGAAAAGAGTGGCTGCTTTTCAGGGCCTTCTTCCCCCAAACTCACCTTTCTCTCCAGTGGCAGCGGAATCCCTCATCCCCCTGGAAACTGGAGAAGAACTTTAAAGAGTACATGCAATGTTTTACTGGGCTTTCTGAAGGATACACAGACACGTTATGTCAGCAGCTGAGAAGCTAGGAAGCCCAAACCTTAAGGAGAGAATGACTAAAATACATAAACATCATCAAATCAGTATTTATATATGTATGCTTTTTTAACATCACCATGTTATGTATGTATGACATGTATGGCAATAATAGGAACTTTTATCTGTCTAGCAAATGGTGTAACACAGCACAGCACAGAAAGTGTCCCAAGTTTGTTGTGGTGGCCTATTATAAGGATGTGCAGCTATCAGAGACTGCGTCATGACCAGTTCAACCCTCAAGACATCCAACTCAGGCTTCAGCATATGAAATGTTGAGCTGAAAAGTCAGCTTCAGTTTGACAAGGGTGCAAGTCTCATGTTAGAAAAGAAAGAAAGCTAAATAAATACAGGATATATACTGTAGGATAGTGGTGGTTCCCAGTTCCTTGAAATGTTCGACACACAGACTACTAGAGGAACCACTGCCAGTAATTAAGTTCGGTGAACCAGAGTAAGAACCCGTTAGTTGCAAATCAATGCTGCTTCCATTCTGTACCATGGAAGGAACCAAGTGTTTTGGGGAAAATGATAAGAGCCTTTCAGCCAGAAAAGCACCTGCAGAAGTGTGCACTGGAAGTATGCACAACTGGAGGCTGACATAACAGACAAAAATTTGGCACCAATGTGCAAAGGGAACTTCAGTGATACCTGCACAAAGGCAGTACTCCTCAAGGGTAAGTAGCTTGGTTTCAATCTCTTCTCCCATTTTATGACAAATATAGAGGAGGGCTGACATAACATCAGCTACTAAGACAGAAAAACAACAGCATTGATCACACACTTCTGTGTAAAAAGACTCAATCCTCCCTTGAAGGCCTGAAGAAAACGAGGGAAGAATATATACTTCCAAACAGGAGACCATAAATGCAGAACCCCTCCCCAGCCTAATGGATACTTAAGTCTAGCAAAGAAGTCCAATCTCTTTTCTATTTTTTGCTAGTTGACACCATAATGCTAGAACACATTATGTGCTGTAAAATGATAGGAGAGAAAAACAACTACAAGAGTAACAGAAAACACGAGGACATTCATTTAAATTGAGGCTCACATTCTGTCTAGAAATTGATGAGCTATTCGTGAATTTCTGTGAAGTTTTTCATTACGTAAAATGCTTTTCAAAATGCAGCAGAAGGTACTCTTTAAGTGTGTTTTTTCTTTTTTTTTTCTAGATTTAACTATCACACTTTTACATTGCAATCAAAGTCTAACTGCAGCTTGTATTGCACATCTATACTACCTTTAATTGCTTAGGTATAAACACAACAGCAAACAGCCTAGCACAGCCTGATAAAATTTTTGAATCCATTTGTCAGATAGCTTTTACAGACAGTGCTTGTGCAGATATCAGCTCACCAAGCTTGTGCACCACTCACTAAATTCCAGCCGATTTTTAAAAAGGTCTAATTTTAGTTTTATTAAAGAACGTTGCAGTATAGGAGACGATACCTGGACTAAACCACACAAGATGACCAATATATTGAAAAATGACATGTTATACATGTTTATTATGAAATTTACATTCCACTGTAAAACAACAGTAAGTGCAATAAGCTGATGAAAATAAAAACAAAACAACAACAACAAAAGTTCCTAGACCATTCAAAAACATTGTGTGTAATCCTCTTGTGTAACAGTCAAAGAAGGCCCAAACCTAACATTCTCCTTCCCTCTCTGCTGCTCTTTAACTTAAAGTAGACTTTTGGCTTCATCAACCACAGGTATTTGAAGTGTGCAGTTATCTCCAAGTTTATCAAACACACTGAAACTTGAGCTGTATGTCTATAAAACTAGAAAGCTATATATTTGTACTTGGTTTAAGCCAATCTGAGTAAAGGTAAAAACTACAAGAATTTCTCTCCCAGTGTCTTGAAACTTTCACAAACATGGGTAATTTCTTTCTTTGTAACACCTATTTTTGTCTCAAACCTGCAAGGTAACAGAACCTTTGCCAAGTGCATTTCTCCATCAATTCTCCATTAATTCACTCAACCAAATCACATTTGCACAGGACAAAATGATCTTATGCAGGAGCTCAGTCATCTTAGTCACGCGAGTTCATTTCATCTCTTGTAAGAGGCAACAAGCCAAATCAGTTCCTAGAACAATGGCAACTTTAATATATTGTCAGAAACATGTATGTTATTCAAAAAAAGTTTGTCTTCTAGGTTTTGGCACAAAGCAGTAAACTTGGAAGAAGTGGTAAATCTTTCCCTGTTGCTGCAAGCCAGACACATGCATACAAAAAGCACAACAGAATTTCAATAGCACTGTGCCACAGCATCAAAAACTGGATAAATGCAACAGTATACAAATTCTTTCATCATCTTCCTGCCTTGTGTAAAGTATCTGAGAATACATTATCCTACAGAAAACAGACAAACAAACAACCTTGCAACATATCCATAACACAGTTTGAACTGAACCAGTTTATATTGCTAGGCTATGGAATATGGAAGTGTCCCAAAGAGAAACATGCATTTAATTAATGTGCTGTTATATAAATTTTAATGGAAACCTGGTCTGCCAAAGGAATTCTGATTTAATTGATTTGCTGTTTATGTTGATAACTCCAGCCATTCGATCAGTGTGTTAACTAATGAAGCTAGTTAGAAACACAGTGATATACCTTTAGAAATTGTCTGTCACTTACTTACATGTATTCCTATAATAAATGTACATAAAATGGACATACTTTTGACACATTATATACTTCTCTGTTTATACCAAAACTGTCTAACCTTTTGTCAACTCATTCCTTAGTTCACTGGAGAGCAACATTACCTCCTCCCAGCCCTTTCATTCTTACCTTATTTAGCTAGGTAAGACCCTGTGCACAGTTAAGGAAGTACAAACAAATACTTACACAAAAGAAGTAAATATTTTTCATTAAAAAAATATTAACCCATATATAGTATTTTAAATAAAATTCACCTTTTATAAGTTTAAGTTTTTGCTTAGATATCAAAAGGCAACTCCAGGAATTCCTGAATATTTCTGTGCGCTGCTGACAGACAAGTTTCTGTTGAGAATCCCTGTGCAAGTTTGAGGTGGTTACTCGTTTTAATTTTACAAAAAAAAAAAAAAAAAAAAAAAAAAAAAAAAAGACTGCTATATCAAAGAGTCATCATAAGATCTATAGGGATGTACAAGCAGAAGGGCCACATATAAATCAGTTGAAGAAGCTTTGTTTTCCTACCCTATTCCACTCAACCCTGAAGCAAAAATGGTGCTGATTATTTTGTTGTGCCATATGCCAAATGCAAATCAGTGTAATTATACCAATGCTTCACACCACGCACCCAAAAAGATACCAGCCATTATGTTCCACATACACTACAACAGCCAAGGTAAATGTTGACTGTTTTATCTAATTGTATGGAAACAAACTTTAAAATAATTTAAATATGTTGATAAGTACAGTGAAAAATCACATACAGATTAAGAATCCCTTTCCACTCTGGTCACTAGCCTATTCCTCCAAAGAACTTGGGGCAAAAACTTCTTCTTCTTTAAGTTACCTTACAAATCTATTGTAGATTATTCAGTTATAACTAAAAGCTTGAACAGAAAGGAAACCAAAAAGCAGCATGGACAATAACACTTCGCTGAATACCACTCAGAAATCAGATTTCTCCAAATGATTTTTCTTTTGGGACAGAAAGCCTGCCTTAGTTCTGTTCAAAAGCAGATTCGGAACCATTCTCCATCATTGGAACACCGGATTCCAACAGATAAAATGTTCATAATGTGTATCATAAAATACGTGTTCAAAATACGTGTACAAATAAAATATGTGTTCATAAAATGCTACAAAGAATACTAGCTTTCACCTCGTTTCTGAATATAGAATGGTAAATTTTGCTCTGAAGGAAATCTTTTAAACAAAATCCTGCCTAAAATCAGAAATACCTGACTGAAAGGCATGATGTTTACTGCAAAACTCTAAAATGTATAGAATGTCTACCTGTCAAGAGAAGAGTCAGATTACGGAATTTTCAAGCACTTAAGTAAATGCTCTCTGTGTATTTCAAATAGAATTGAAATAATTGAATTGAGAACCTAGTTTCAGTGTTGCAAAAGGAAATAAGAATGTGCCTGAGATTTTATTGCATGTGCAAAAATACCCTCATTTAAAAAGATGCATGGGACACTTTGGAAAGATTTCTTAGCTTGAAATTTTCACCTAATATATACTTTTCTGCTTCGTAATTCTTATTCTTTGCACCTTCCACTGTATGCTTCAGAAGCTCTGGAAAGAAATTAACTTCTGTTAATACCTCAGTAGCACAATTGCACTCTTAAAAAACAAATGCTGACCACATATTTTGGTGTTCATAAGTATAAGTACTGTTTTCTTACATAGAATTAAAGGTTCTCTCACCTGATTCTCAATGTGGGGAGTTCAAAAGAGTATGGTTTCTGAACTAGAAAATACAAGAATCAAAAATGTCCCAAGTTTTTGCATTTGTTTGTTACAGAAAACTTGGACCAATGATGCTCGTCAGAATGATCATTATTTTAATATTGTATTTAAATGATATGGTCTGACTGCTAACAAATAGTAAAATCCTATGGTCATATGACAGAAAAAATAGAACAGCACCTGCAAGATGGTTTTACAAATACAGTTTAAAAGGTTAAAATACTGAGAATGTCTACAATGGTCTTTTATTTAAGCTAAGACAGATGCTGAAGGGATCACAAAACTAAGCTTTGGCTTCTTTCTTTTCTTATCTTCCACCAAAGCCTTCTTCCTCAAACCTAAGCATTGTTCTTTTCTCCTTGATCCCAACACTTCTCTCCCCCCCCATCTTTTAACATGCACATGCCTTCTTCAACTCTTCTGTAACACACCTAACCATGCCCATACTGGATGTTTATCCCTCAAATATTATTTACTATGCTAGAAGTCCATACCAGTCAATCCTCCTTTAGGATATCCATTTTTGACGACTGTGTGCAGATTGGAGCTCCCAGTGCTCCAATCATGGCTGGAAGACTCTGGTTTCTTCTCAGTCCTGCCATTAAGTTGCTACCAGCATTTAAAAACACAGCTGAGTCCTGCCTCCGCAAGCTAACCTCTGGCCCCTGATTCTTCCTGTGGTCCTCTGTCTCAGGGGGCTTAACCACCCTGGCAATACCCAGCCTCTTCAGCCTGTCCACTAGGTTCATCTTCAGCTGGCCTATGTCTGGAGCGTTGCGGGAGGGCTTTAGGCCATACATTTCCTGCAAGAATGTTTCTGCTGGTCGGGAAGCCAGGAAATTTTCTGAGTGATGCACTCGAGGCTCAAATGGTGAAAGGGAAGGACAAGGTGAATGTGAGGGAGAATTGGGTGGAGTAGAAGGAAAAGGGACTGTTTGAGGGGGCTGTAGCAAAGGCAGTTTTTCTAATAGGGGGCTATCATAAACCTTGGCAGAGATGCCTCGTTCTTGCAAAAGCTGTGCCAGACTGCTGGTGCTGCTGAGGGTAGTAGTTGAATCTCCTCTGTTGGTGAGAAATTCTCCAATATTAAGCCTGTAAGACATGGCTGGAGTGCTCACTACTGGATTTCCAGTGCTGCTGCCACTATTTCCAAGTGAAAATGGGGCACACGTGGAGCTGAAATAAAATAAAAATGAAACAGAGAAAATACACACATTAGACATCTTCATACCTGCTTGACTCTGTATGTGCCTTTTAGTGTATGAAAGAAACAAGAAAAAGAAAACTCTTGTTACTTATTCTGGTAACTTCAGCTTTAGTAGTTTCACTATTTGTGTTCTGCAAAATATCTAGACGAAATTGGTTGACAGAGAGGTTTTGGTGTAAGTACCAAAGAATTTATTTTTCATACATAATTTTTAATGTCTGGCCATGGAGAGGAAAAACTTCTGATAGGACAGGGAGTAATGTTTTTAAACTAAAAAAGGGTAGATTTAGATTAGGTATTAGGAAGAAATTCTTTACTATGAGGGTGGTGAGGCACTGGCACAGGTTGCCCAGAGAAGCTGTGGATGCCCCATCCCTGGAGGTGCTCAAGGCCAGGTTGGATAGGGCTTTGGGCAGCCTGGTCTGGTGGAAGGTGTCCCTTCCCATGGCAGGGATTGGAACTACGTGACCTTTAAGGTCTCTTCCAACCATAGCCATTCTACGGTTCTATGAAAGAAAAATAAATTGTTATGACAAGATTACGCCAAGTGTTCTATAATCAAGTTCATTGTTGTGTTTTACCTTCTGTTTAGAACAAAACTTAATTTTTGAAGTTAAGGTTAGATATGATAGCATAAAACTTTTCAAGACCAGCTGTCAGTTCAGAGCTTTTAGGTGAACGTTTCATAAAACAATTACAAAGGCATTTAAGATGACAAAACATCGAGAAACTTCGCTGAAGAACACATTAGTTGAATTGCTAAATTTCCAGACAATGAAACCTGAATACCCAAAGCTACCTATGATAAAACTCTAACAAGTGGCACATTTGGATGAAAGACCCTGTTGAATGATACTAGCTGTAGTGTATCACACAAATACTAATCTTTATTTCCCATGTACAAACGCTGCAATCTCTTCTGCTCTATATTAATTCAAGATGATGCTTCCTGAAACACTGAGTATAATTATGTTTTCTGAAAGGACATTTCTTGATGGATACTGGACGTTGGACATACTTAGGGGACTCTTAATAGAGGAGATTAATAACTTAAAAAATGCAAACAAGTTAAATCAGGATTTGCAATTTGAATTGGACACTTGACCCACTTAAACTGGTATTCTGCTTTAAAGAGCACAACCAGCCAAGCCACAATGTATTCAGCCAATTGTCATGAAAACCTTAATACTATAGTCACTTTTTTTTAATTTTACACAACCAGAAATATAAACTGTGCTCAACTACAGTGTATTAGATAGAACATCGACATCCAGCAATAACTTAGTTTTTAAAAAGGACAGAATAAAACATATTATGTCAGGGTTTTGTTGTTGTTATTTTTGTTTTAATACAACAGGTATATGATACAAGGAATTTGCTATTTTAAGAGTATAAATTTGCTTCCTTTAAGTTACCTTAACCTATTCTAACTCTCACTGTGGAGAATTTCTAGTTTCCCCTTTGTAAATACAACCATTTTTATGTGTAACTTTTTATGTGCTGCCTAACTGTCTTGGTATTTTTTAAAACTTGTTCATATATCAGAAGACAGAACACAATTGTTCAATCCCACGCAGCAATTCTTAGGATGTTATCATACCTGGGAGTAACTTGGGTGATATCAGATGGGTGAAGGATTCTACATGTAGTAAAGGTAAATGTGGAATTTGTTGAAGATAGACATTTTCCAGGATTTGAGGCTGCAATGTAGAGAATTTACATCCCGTAAGACTGATTAGTACTAATGAAAGCAAAGTTTAAGATGATGCTATTAGCATTGCTAATCTTTTTGTTGTTGTTGTTTTTTGTTTTGAAGTAAAGAACAAACACAACAAAGACATCATTACCCCAAGGCCAAATATTTTCCATTGAGAAAAAGATACTACAATCAGTTTATTTTAAAATCCATTTAGTTACTTGCTTTATGCTTTTTTTCCCAATTTAAGATGAGCTGAAACTACACTCTTCAAACGTTAGTAACATTAATAACAACAGAAGCCAACTAGCACTACAAGAACCACTAACATCCAACCTGAACCTAAAAGCAAGGATCATTCTGCACAGACACAGGCTTCTAACCTTGCAAAATGCTCTGAAGATGAAGAGAACTGGAAGCAACTGTACCACCTGTATTAAATTGTATTTGAGCTAGCACTTTGAATTACTGTAGTATGGAACTGCATAAAACTAAGTTCTTGGAGGCAAATTCCTAAACCAAAATAAATGTTAACAACGTCCTGAAAAAAAAAAAGTCCTGAAAAGAAATTCCAGTCTGAAATCCCACACTGTAATCAGACAACTCAGCAAATAAACAGTGATGAAGTCCTTGCAAAAAAAACAAGCAGAAATTGGCATGCAAAAGGAGGAAAAACTACTAACTATGCTTCTTACCAGTGAGTGGTACTGCTACTGAAGTAATAGGTGACAGGAAAATCCCTGACTCTTGCTTTGACACTGCACACTTCTTTTTCTCTGGAAAGGATGGTTGCACTTGAAATGTTATACCTCCTTCACCTTCTTCCTCATCATCCTCCTCCAAGTCAGAGATGTGGTACACACCATCATCAGTCAGAGGGGTAAAACCTTTTGTAACAACACCTGGTCTTGGGTCCAGAATGGTGCCTAGGTTGGGTCGAGCAAGCTGCTGCCAGTGAAACAGGGTCTGAGATCCTGGTGTGTCAAAAGAAGAGTTCCTGAGAGCCATTACTTAAAATTACACTGAGTTACAAGAATGCTTGTTATAAAAATTTCAGCCAACTGGTGCGGACATTGATACACATAGTGCGCTTGGATGGCAATGCCAAGCACAAGAAAAAGCCTAACACTTAGCACCTTTATAAGAAAGCCAAGTACAAAGCAACACTCTGGTGAGCTAGCTGGTACATAGCCAGCAAATGCTACTTCTTCCTCTTATTACATATCACATCTACCTGTACACACACCAACAATAATTTAGTTGGCAAATTAATGTGAAATCTTTTTCTAGGAGAAGGAAGATCATCCTCTTACCTTCGATGGGCTTGACAATTTGCAATTTTTCTGGTAGGAGGACACGGAGGTTACTAGAGCTGGCAGAGAAATCAGTGAATTCTGAGTTTGTACCCAAGGAAAAACAGCTTTCTGTTGGTGTATTACTACCACTTGCCCCTTCTTTCTGCTCAGCCAGCAAATGCATTTTTCGCTCACATTCCTCCTCAAAGAACTGCTTCTCACTCAGGTAGTTCTGATGACGGAGGGAGAGCCTGTGCAGAGCTGTGACTAAGTCATTGTCTCCAGGGGTTCCTGGCTGGCCACACTTATGCGTGCCCCTGTGAGAAACATGAAATAATAATAGATATTAAGACTGCCAAATTAAATATTTCTCTCTTTTGCATGGCAGAGGTCCAGTGTGGATTTAGTTTTAAGTCACTTAGTTTAGAAAGACAACAGACTGTGTTTCCTACTTCAAATTCTTCTCAGAGCTGCTCCTCTGGGTCATCTGTGTTTGGCCCTCCGAATGTAAGCCAGACTGAAAAGGCTTTGCTGTCATAACAACACTTGACCTATTAGAACCAGGAATCGGTAATGGGACAGAAAAGGAAGACGAGCGTCCACGAGTGACATTAGCAACCTTGACAGTGTTGAATACTCGTTTATGTTGACCCCTGCAGGAAAAATCAAGGAAACAAACATGAGTTTCAGAAACACTTTTTAAAGGATAACAAAGTTTTGAGCAACAGATTTGCAAAAGATGGCAGACACTGGACTAAAAAGATTTAAGCCCAGAAGAACAGGATTGCCTAACACACCCATGTTTTAGGGAGTACTGCTCTAATAAGTATCTGAATTACCACTCACTTTGACCTGAAAGAACAAAACAGTCTATTGATAACCACCTGATAAATTTCAGGAGCTTATATTTAACTCTTGCTCAAAAGTAAAGTCTTCAGGAATGTCTTCAGCTTTATAAACTGTTAGCAGTCTTTCAGCTATAATTTCATTTGCCAGAGATTTTTATATAAGCAGTAAAAGCAATAAAACTAGTGCTGCGTACCAGAGCATCTGCATCAAAAATCCCAGAAACTGAAGAATGAATTAACATTTTAGCAAATTCCCAACTTCCTCAATGGAATCAAATAATAGCAGGTTTTGAAGTTGAAAAGTTACAAATACTGCAAAGAAGTTACAAATACTACAAAAAAAAAGTAGAAAATTTATCATAGAGTGAACATTCACATTTATAGATTTCCAGAAATCAGTTTCACCTTACTTAATACAAGCACATGAAAAAGTATTGAAATGACACACAGAGATCTAAAAACATACTTCTGCTTGGATAGAAGAGATTCATCACCCTGACTCAATTCCTTCCGCATTGTCCCTTCAATCTCTGCTGCAAGGGAATCCTAGAGAAAAATGGGAACCAGAAGAGTTGACATGTTAATAGAAATCTTCTTCCTAACAATTTTAGCAGAAAATATCTTTTTAAAATACTCTAAAATTTCTTTTTTTTTTTTCCCTCATTATTATGTTTCACGCTGTGTGTAATACACAAACCTGTAAGTCTTTGAAGGGGGTGGCAAGCAGGAGAATTTTTACACCATAATTACACCTAAATATAACTGGTTTGGGTTCAGTTTTCATTTTAAAAATCTGTTCTTTTTTGGTACTTCTAAAGTTAATTTCTAAAGTTAAGCTACAACTGTAAGAGCACTTCTTACAAGGTCAAAAACATACATGAAGGATTCTGTATATGCAGAATGATCAACGAAAGCCTGACAAAGTCCCAGCACAGCCCAGAAATTTGTGAGTACACTACTCAGAATATACCTGACACTTAGAAGAAGAGGAAAATAAATGCTTTTTTTTCCATTGGTTTAGTTATCTTCAGCAATTAGCCTAAGGTTATATATTTCTGATTATGCTTAAAATTTAATCTCACAAGATAAGGAGCTGAGGAGATAAAATTACATCATAAACTACATAAAGAAAGAAAAATACAGTTTGAACTCTCTCTCAAAAAAAGGTTTGTTTCTTAAAGAAATGCTGTCAAGTTATAAAATTTAATACACATATACTGGCATAATGGAGCACTAGCTATTGATCATACCAATTCCTGTACTTAACAGAAAAGTCATATAAAAAGGAAAAAACATTTTAATATCACAAAATGGTAAATGAATGATTAGTTTACTAAACATTAAATTATCAGAAGCGTACACATTAAAGAAATGAAAAACTGTTAGCTCAGCTCCTTTGCCTATTACAAAATCGCTTCCACTGCAGCTCCTGTAACAGCTGTTTTACTCTTACAGTTCTACGCTATTACAGGCCCTATATGTGCCAGTAGGTATACAACATGCTAGCAGTATTTATTACCACAGGAAATGCTCCATGTAACTGGGGATGGCAGAGACAAGCAACAGAGCGGGCTCTGCTGCGCAGCAACTTCACTTCTTCTTGTGATTCGTGCAATATCCCTAGACACTCTGCGTTCCGATCTTGCAGCTCATGTAGCTGAAAGAAAAAAAGTATATGTGATACCATTAAACTTCAACAGAAGCAAATAAAATACACAGTAAAGCTGAGTAACTCCTACAGAAACCAATATAGATGGGACTATAATATTTCTCCCATTGCACAGCACACACCAACATCTGGAATTGGAAGCAGTAATAGACAATGCTCAGCATATCACCCATACCAATTTTAGTTGTGACACATATATACTCAAGAGTATACAATTCAAAGTAAAATACCTTGAAAAACTCCGCAAATATTGATGCAAAAGAAGCAAAAGAGAATTTCCTTAAGATCTAGTGAGCTACAGTATTGATATAAGCAGCAATATTCACATGAAAGCACTCCGTTTCTCATAACTACTAATAACAACAAAATTTACCTAGTCTGAACACCTTGTATGCCTTTCAGACTCCTGTGAACTACAAAAATATTTGTGTAGACTTAACTAAACATAGTTATTCTTTTCCCCCATCATTTGACTCCAACCACAATGAAAAAACATAAGTTTTAAATAATTAAAAGTTCTTGCTGCTTTTATGCTGGTTTCAGCTGGGATAAAGTTAATTTTCTTCCTAGTAGCTCGCATGGTGCTGTGTTTTCTATTTAGGATGAGAATAACACTGATAACACCCTGATGTTACAGTTGTTGCAGAGCAGTGCTTACACTAAGTCAAAGACTTTTCAGCTTGTTGTGCTGCCCAGCCAGCAAGGAGGCTGGCTGTGCTTGAGGAGCTGGGAGGGGACAGAACAAAGACAGTTGACCCAGACTATCAATGGGGTATTCCGTAACATATGGCATCGTGATGAACAATAAATATGGTGGGGTGTTGGCTGGCGGAGGGGTGTGCTGCTGCTTGCGGTCTGGCTGGACATTGGTCAACTGGTGGTGAGCAATTGCACTGTCCGTCACTTGCCTTGTATGTTCTTTTATCATTATTATTATTTTTCCTTCCTTTTCTATCTTACTCAAGTTTTATCTCAATCTACAAGGTTTTTCTAACCCCTTTTTTTTTTTTTTCTCCAATTCTCTTCCCTATCCCACTGGGGGAGTGTGGTGATGGGAGTGATTGAACAAAATGCAGTGCTTAGCTGCCTGACAAGTTAAACCACAATAGTCATTTAGTTTTTTTTCCTCTTGTATTCTCTTTACTCGCCCAACCATCCATCCATCCATCTACCCATCCACCCACAAAAGCCTTAAGTACCTCTGCTGTCAGTTGTCTCTGAGCATCTTTGGAAGCTTGTAAGTGAAGTTTCAGCTCTTCCTTTTCAATCACATGCTGAAAGCACAAAAAAGCGCTAATTATTTTCTTAGCCAATTCCCCTAAGGAAGTCGATCCTCTGCCATACTTTCCTGAAACAGCCACTTTCTTGTGATATAACCCCTGGTCTGCAAGTAAATTTTTATCCACTATAAGCATGCACATATGTACGTGAAAGGTACGCACATACACACACACCCTCCATCAGCACTCCCTTACTTCTTTGAGTTTATGCTGAAGATCAACAATCTGAGACAGAAGGGATGAGATCTCTTCCTGGTAGCGAACCAGCTCCTCACTCTTCTCTGACAACTCCTCTGTTATTCTGGAAATTTGAGCATTTGTTTGCCCTACAAAATTAAAAGCAACTTAGAAGAAAGGAAAAGGAAACAGAAAGGGAAACAACTCGCTCCCCCCAACTAACTGAAACAAAAAATATCCTCCCCAAAACAAACAAAGGCTCACCCCCCCCCCCCCCCAAAAAAAAACAAACAAAAGAAACCACACACACCAGAAAAGATCAACCAGAAAGTCAACAACAATCTGCAAAATAGCTGATATTCTTAGGAAGTTAATTCAGAGTACATATGAGTAGGAGCCTTAGAATATGCACAAGGAAATCAAAAAGAGAAGGGATAGGTAGGAAGAGAAAGAGAGTTAACTTCAAATGCAGGTGTAATATATTAAGAGTTGAGTATGCAGAACCTGACATACATAGCACAGATACGTGTAATGACCATAACATAATCCAAAGCAAGCTGCTATAAATTATTTTAAATGACATAGGGCCTCATGAGCAGGGCCAGACTTATTGGAATATGATGAAGTCAGGTTCTGAGTTGATCTTGTTATTAACTACCATTCTCTGTAACCAAAGAGATTTTGTCATACCTTCTCAACATAACATACACCTACTTAGCTTTTGATTTTGGTGACTATCTATTCCCCAAAGTCCCACTGCATAGAGTTTTCAGTTTTTTTTTTTTTTTCCTTTGAACATCTCATGAACTAAGGTGACAAAGCACCTCAGAAAGCTGAAATATTTTTATACAGTTGGAGTTTCTTGTGCACTTGACCTGAAAGGATAGCAAAGTCATAGTAAAGTCTGATCGATTTTGCATAAAGATGGGACTACATATTTAGAAGCATAACCTTTAAGCAACAAAGTATCTATCTTATTTATTTCTAAACAAGAAAAAATCTTCCATCAGTGCTAACCAACTGAGTTAGAAAAATGATTCTCTAACAGTGCTAAATATTTATTTTTTAAAATACTGTAAATTAGCTAAATATACCCTTTCATTGATAGCGGTTTTTGTACCTCATAGATTTACTATAAGACTGAAATTACTGAAGCTCATTTTTCAGGGATAACTAAGAGAAGGTTTAGGCACTAGATGTTCAAATACTATTTTGCTTTTGTGAGAAACAGCTTGGATACTCACGGAGCTCTTTGACACAGTCACTGACTAGCTGCTGTTCCTTCTCTTCATACGTAATGGTTTCTGTCTTCAGATGGCAAGCCTTCAAAAAAAATTATTGGTTTTCCAATTTCAGTTTATCCATACATATATTAATGTTACATGTTTTTATTTTGGATATTGTTACAACGGAAGAATTTCTCCTCTCTCTCTGATTTCTATGCATCTCTCTGTCCTTACTAACCATTTTTTTCCACCATAGTCTGTTTCCCTGAATTGTATGACTTTTGAATAACAGACATCCACCCACAGACACATGAGCAAAACCTGATCTCTCTCATGCCTCTACTAAAATAAAAAATATTGCAGAAATATGTAATTTGGTATGGAAATGTAAACCAACACAGTAATCAGAAGTAAACAACTGAATTTGCTTTTGAGCTTCTTAAGGCAATGAAACTTTGAAAACTAAATTTTTAGCCAACTCCATGACAGTGCTGAAAAGCTCTCAATAGAACAGCTTTTCCCCTTATTCCTCAACTGTTTTACTTAGACCGGAAATTTTCTGGGCCAGAGACTGCATCACAACAGGTCTAAACAACATCGATCATAGTAAATTCCCATCTCCATTTGGACTGTCAGGATGATTCCTGATATTAAACTTTGCACACATAAGCATGCAAGTTCACAGGACTGCATTTGACTCACCCTAGTACTTAGTAATGGTGTTTAAAGATTGTCCAAACAAGCAGAAGTACAGCTACACAAGTGTAGATAAACACACTTCTTTATATAAAGCTGTTACACAAAAATAAAAACGTGCAAATACAGGCTCAATATGATTGAGGCTACTTCAAGTCAGTGAAGGTTATGTTATATCACAGAATGATAGCAGTCTCTTTTTAATTCCATTCTTTCCCCCACTAAGATAGATTGAATTCACCCCTGGTCCATAAAGTTCTGTAATCATATATGGGGTTAGGAGCATAATAAAATAAATCTGACCTTTCCCTCTTTCTTTTCTATTCAGCACTACTGAACTATCCATTTGCTCCTAAGAGTTTTAGGGAATATGTGCATCTCATTCTGAATATTTTGGAGACAAATCAAGGAGAAGAGTGTATCTTTTCACATTAAAGAATTCTAGTTCTCACTGTATTGTTGTAACAAGCTCAAAAAACAACAAACAAACAAATCACCCAGCTTTCTTACAAAGGACACCCAAACTTTCTTAAAAGGAGAAAACAAACAAACACACACTTGACCGATTTCCTGTTTTACAAATTTTCCACTTTCCACCTCCAAACAAGAGACATTGTGCATCTGCAGATTTCAAATCTTGTGACCATTGGTTTCATGAGTTCTATAGCCATTTGTTTTGTCTAGCCATTTAGTCCCTATGCTTGTAAAGGAACACTTACCTATATTAATGTTTTATACATGAAAGAGACCAATTAAAATATGGAAACTAATAACATAGTCAGAACTTACTGAGTCTCTAAGAGGATTTGAATGAAAGCTTATTAATCCTTAAGACTGAATATACATTGACAAAGATGTACTGTCAACTCAAAGTTTGAATTCACAAAAGACTGCTACTAATTGCAGTCAGGTTTACACCAGAACTGGTCGCACAAACTTGAGGACCTGATGGGTCCAACTACTTTTGCTGGGTGCTCACATAGGTTCCCCTATTTCATCATATACCACAAAGGTATTGAGAAAGGAGTACCAGAGGACTCAGAAAATAATGAATAGTAGTAAAGGAAACGGAAGGACGTGGAGGAAAAGTGTTTGGATATGATTTGCATACAGTGAAACAAAATAGTTATATATTCTGAGAGAAGCCTAGATGCTGCATTTTTTTTAACAATCCCAATTTATCTCATATCCAGTAGATAAGGTACACACTGTAAGTCAGCTATACCTTCGATCGGAGAGCAAGGTTCTCCTCTTCCAGCTCCCTGAGTTTATCTTGCAAGATATCCAGCTGCAAAAGACCTTGTGATACACTGAAAGACTCATTGAAACGAAGTGGTGTAGAACAGCTGGAATCTGTTTCACTTTCCTCAGAAGCAATTGAAACAATACGAAGTAGGTCATCCTTCTTTGATAGTTCATGCTGCAGCTGGTTAACCTAGCACAAAAGAAGATCACCAGCTTGTCAGTTCTTGGACCATGAAAGCTGACTGAACTATGGTAATTAGGAGAATGTTTTCTAAGTATACTTACGTAGTTTGAAAGCAGAAATCAACTGTTTTCACAATGAAATAATATGTTTTTATTAATTCTCTTCTCATCATCATAAAGAGATGGAAAAAAAATGAAAAAAATATTCACTCACTTGATCTAGAGTTTGTCCTAACTGTTCTTCTAGTGCTTCATTCTGTTCTGTCAACAGCTGGTTTCGCTTAAGCAGGGCTTGTCCAATTCGAGCTGCCAGTTCCAGGTCCCGGTCCTTCTGCTCATAAAAAGTGTACAAGTGTCTACTTTTAATCAGATAAAGTTTAAATACAGAGTAATTTTAGATTTTCATAGCTACTGTTTAACACAGCACTCTGAGATCCCTACTCACTCTCAAATGGATTGCTTCTGCAACATTGATAAAACAATAATTAATGTTTCATCCTTTGGATCCAAAACACATCCATCACTATGCTTCTCTTCCACAGTCATTGTCAGTAACAGGGGGAGGGCACCTAACCTGGGTACAGCACTGGTGAAGTTATATGGGCTCTATTGTGTCATTCCAAGAAGTCGTGTACACTTAGGCCTGTTGTCTTTCAAGTGACAGATTCTCCAGAAACAGACTGCTTAATTGGAATAGTGATGAGAAGGTAAAAGCCAAGTGGCACTGGGAAAGCAGAAGAAATCTCTTTCTTTCTCATTACATGCTAGCTCCTATGAGGTATCCATAGTATTGCTAAATTTTGTTTCTGAGGTGGTGCAAATGACTGGACAGCTTCTTGTGAAGCCATATGTTTGATAAGCAGCTCCTGAAGATAACTGAAGCAAAAATTCCAGGAGCTGAATAATTTCCTCAAATACATGTCCTCATATGTATTAACACAATTATATTACAGAGATGAGCATACCTCAGCTAGCAGATGTTTGACCACGTCAGTGTCACTGTAGGTTTTCTGCTCCACATTATCTGTGCCTAAAACTGAGAAGAAAAAAGCATACTTACTGAAGTTGCTTAAGTACAAGAAGACTGCTTGGAAGGGAGAGAACTAAAACACAGAGGACATTGTTTATACATGCTCAAATACAGCAACTAGTTGTGGAAACTAGCAGAGGTTATCAAAATGCATCTTAACTTCAGAAGTATGAAACGATGTTCATTTAAGAGATTGATCCAAACTATTGAGCATTTACAGCTTTTAGCAGAAAGAAGTTGAGGTGCTTGCACATCCTTCAAATTTAGAAAAAGGAGAAGAATCTCTTTAGATCAACTTTTTGAATACAGATAAGCTATTAAATCATCCAGCCTGCTGGGGAGAGAGAGAAGTAATGTATATCCATATATAGCTGAAAACACCTGCAGACTTTATTGAGAACAAGTAGTATTTCAAAAACAGGACTAAGTCAAGAAGAAATGAAGAGCAAAAAGAATTTGTCACAACTCTGAACAAAACTTGGAGCTACAATATAAAAACACTGTCCTGAGAAACAGAATATGCTAGTAAAGAAGAAATCTGAATTACCTTGTCCAAATTTGTGAGATCCAGCAAAGGAGGAGGGAGGAAGTTCAATAAGAGCTACAGTACCAGAAAAGGAAAGACGGGGAAGAAAGAATAAAAAGGAGAAAAAATTAAAATTCAAGGAAATAGTCAACTGGGTCTGGCTGGGATGGAGTTAACTTTCCCCATAGCAGCCCATATAGTGTGGTGCTCTGCACTTGTAGCTAGAACAGCACTGACAGCAAGACTGTCTTAACACACACCCCCCCCCAGTGACCTAAACAAACTAAAGGGATTTTCCATACCATATGACAGCATGCTCAGCAATAAAAGCTGAGCAGAGGAAAGAGAAGGGGGGGGACTCTTGTTATGACTCTTGTCATCTGTCTTCCTGAGCAACCACTATGTGTATTGAGGCCTTGCTTCCCAAGACATGGCAAAACATTGCTTGCTGACAGCAAGTAGAAAATAATTGTTTTCTCCCTTTATTTCTGTGTGGCCTTAAATTTGCTATTTTTGCTTTAGGGACCATGAAAGCAAAGAAGGCAGCAAGATAAGTTGAATAAATATGAAAGTATCTACTTCAATTGAAGACATAAGTTAACCTGTTTTGAAACTAATTCTATCATCTCTGCATTGTAAAATTATTATGAGATTATAATGGGATTTGGTCTAAATCTATTTCTGAGATTTTTCTGCCTTGTTGAGACTTGATTCATGCTCTGAGTACATAGTAGTATTGGTTCTGTTTGTTGTTGTTTTTTTGTCTTTGTTCTTATTGAGGGCTGCTGATGTGGTTATGAGATAGAGAAGTGCTAAGCTGAAGTGCACACTAACTTTATATACGCGTGTTATGTAAGCTATGTATATCCTTTATGTAGGTAATGCCCACAGATAACCTTGCATAACATAACACTGAGGCTATACGTTAGGAACAAAAATAAGTTGCATTTTAGTATAGAAGAAAACTTATATAGTCTTGAAAGACAGGAGAAAAGAAAGAACAATACAGAAGAAAGAGAAACAGTTCAGTAAACCTCAAGCAGTTTAACAGGGAAGAAAAATGAAACTAACAAATCAAATACTTTTTACCAAGTAGATTAGTAGGCATAAAAATCAAACACATGCTATTAAGGAGTGTTGAATTTAAAGCACTGCCATTTGCTAACTCTATTTCCAAGTGGTACAAAAATAGAAAACCATCCTTACAAAATTTAAAGTACTTGTATTTGCATTTTGGAGGTCAGTTATACTGTGCCACTTTGACATCGTTTGCCGAGAGGGCACTCATCTTACTAATATTTTGAAAATTCACTGCCCAATAACCTCCAGCCCTTAGCAGGCAGAATATTATAGCCAGCTCTCCTGTGGTAAGTATTCCCACCAGATGATTTCAAGTAGAAGTTTCTATCCAGTGCTAAGTCAGTTTAATAAAGATCTATGTTAGTTACATACATGGTTACTCTGATAGGTAGGTTCCTAAAAACACAAACAAGTATATCTGCTCTGGTAAATGAAATCTCAGAACAGCTTTGAAACTTAGCTCCATACAACTTTTGTTACTTTCTTACACTACAGAAAAAAATTATACATAGTTGTTATAACTCTCTACTGTGAACACGTGCAATTTCTGCTTACTCACCTCGCCATGGGAAGGCTGCAAGCAACTCTTCATTTTGGTTAATATTCTTGTTATGTTGTGCCATGTTCCTTTATTCACATATACAAAGTAGTTCTAAAGACAGATGTTTTGTAATTTGAGGTTTCTTATTCTACCAAAGTTGAAGGAGAAAATATTTTTCCACCTCACAGAAGACTAGGTGAGTACCAGTAGGAACTCACACTAAGTGGATCGCTAATTAGATCCACCTTCTAATAGGCAGCAGCAGCTATAAAAAGAGGAGGAGCAAGTGCAGCAAGTATTGCATTGCTATTTTCCCCCTAGATGTCAAATACAAATTGAGTCAAATGATAAGTTCACCATTCTTTTCAGCAAAAGTTGCAAAAAATTTCCATTTGTATATAGAGGGAGAGAGAGATGCATAAAACTCCCAAGTTATGCTTCACAACTATGATTGTCACATTTATTCCCAATTCCAGTCAATACTAAGAAAGATATAAACTTCAGCTAACAAGCTATTTAGCAGTGACTATAACTAAATACTGATTTTTATTTCTATCTGTCCGGGACCTTCCCAGTATTCTCCTGTAAGTTACTAGGCTCAGATGATAACAGTTACATTCCTTCTCTTTGTCTAGCCAATTTCTAGGGGAAACAAAAAAGCATATTTCTCTTGAATTTATATGACTCAACAGTTACAACAGTGTTGACAGAGTTAGTTATACCTAACAGTGATCTTTTAAATTAACGTGATGTATTTCACATCCAAGTTGGGCAGCCAAATTTTAATCTCACATATAGAAGCATCTATGTTATCCTAAAATTCTAAGACAGACTCATTCTAAAGATTCACTTCTGGACAGACATTTACAATGATAGTTACAGTGCATTTTTAAGAATATCAAGAAAACTAAGAAAACTGTTTAAAAAAAAAAACAACACCTCTCACAAGCAGTTCACTATTTTCACAGGAGAAATTCCTGTAGTTGCAAAGAACTTCTTGCTGGGTGAAAGAGGAAGACACCAGTTTCTGTAGTATTTTGACAGCCAAATAATCATGACTTAAAACCCCTGCCACCTCTCACTGCTTGAAAATGCAAGCTCACGCTGACTGAAGTGTCTTCTCTTGGAGCAATGTGCTTCATTACACTGGAAATGCAGGCACTGACCAGAGACACATTTGATGTAAAGTTGCTATCAGCACTGACAGACTTTGAACCCAATTCTTTCTAATTAAAGCTTAGAGATAAGTACACACCCCACTGACTACACATAATCACTTCAATTGAACTATAAAAGTGGTCACTCAATATAAAATTATTTGTTTACAGTATTATTATCAGAAACAGACCAAGCAATAATCATTAAGTGGCTTTCAAAATGCTTTCCACAGTTAAAAAAAAAAATTCAGGCATGAAAGTTCAATCAAAAACAAGCTTGCTTTAAATCAGGGATTGCTGCATGTGTAAAAGGTAATATGTTACTTTTACTTAATCATTTGCTATACGCCCTGGGTGGAGGCTGAAAATACAAACAACAAAAAATCCCTGTGCAGAGGTGACACATACGTCAGAGAGGCATTGATTACAGAGAAATAGTAAGTTGAACCTAAATACCAAGTTAATTCTCCCAAGTGGTTCCTTCCAATAGAGGGAGGAAACAGGACGTAGCCATTTCTCTAAACTGTTTACAACGTTCCCCTCTTTTCACATGAAAACACTTGAAATTTCAGGCAAATTACTGTTTAGTTCTTCTGGCAACCTTTATATATGTTTAAAATCAAACGGTATAGAAGGTTTCTTCACATGATACGATGCCGTTCATTTTCTTCTTAATGATCTGCTAGCTTTAAGGACTGCTGTAATCACAACTGACTGGTAGCAAAAAGTTACTTAGTATTTTCAGAACCTGAAGACAGTGATCAACATCCACATAGTACCCACCTACAGGACATTCACACAATTTGTATCTCCAGAAGAAACCATTAATAGCATTTCAAAAGCAACATTGACACACAACATCAGAACAAATACCATCAAAAGAACCATAGCATTGTTAATGTTCATAAAAACAGAACTGCTGTATACTCCATACCTCTCGTATCACAACTAATCTAGCACAATTCTAGGTTCCTTCCTCTTTTTCACTATCAGATGTTTCCACTCTTATTTCTAAGTGAAATCTAATGATTAGGCAGCCATGGGACATGCTAGCTCAGCTCTTAGAATGGCAGAGCTGAACTACAAGCACTTCCTCTGTACTCAGCTTTTCATTCCACCTCTGCAAAAATGTCCAGATTTGAACACTACACTTAAACATTAACCAGTTTATATTTACATTTTGCTCTTCAATAAATGTCAATGCCAAAAAAAAAATAATTCTTAGGCCCAGGTATACTCACTCATGTAATGGAAAGTCTCCTCATTGTGAACTGGAGAAGAGATTTTGGGAAGATGACCATGGCAGTTCGACTGAATCCAGTCTTGATTTTCATACAGATACAGAGAGTCCACTCGTAACTTGTAATCTGGCAACTGTTCTTCTAGCATGCTCACCAATTCTACCTCAGGGAGGTCCTCAGTGGAGCAGACATCTAAAAGTGAGTAAATGCCACTAACAGTACATTACTATTGAATATGCCATATATTTATTATATGCTACAGCAGTATAGATTCTACATACTATAAAATACTTTTATAAACTTTCAGTAGGTTTGAAAAAATTCTTCTGTACTGGACAAATTACCAGAAAACTGATTGATATTGTAGTATTTGCAAATTCCTCATCCCCAAGTGATTCCGTAACTTCCTGCAAAGCTGTTCTAGCCATGGCTCCATCTGACTTCTTAAATACAGTGCATTTAATGAGCTTCAATTTGTATCTTTCCCTGCTTATTGAACTAAAACACAGACCTACATTTTAGCAGCAGTTGATTTCCTGAAGGAAATTCAGTTGATTTCCTGAATGAAATTCACATACTTCTTTGTCTTCTGTTTATTGTTTTGTTTGGTAATTAACATAGGCTTGAATAAAGTAAATAAAAATATCAACGGAATACTACCTTAAAATCAGGCAACTTAAATACTAAATTCTATTATCATCCATATGGAATCATCCTTTATGTGAACATGGTACCCAAACTTCTAAACAGTAAAATTTAGCTCTTCCTGTTTTTCCCCCTTAGTCTCTTTGAGATTATTGCAAAAAAGGAACATTAAGTTGCTAAAGTACTGCACATCAAGGGTATACAATGATTATCTTTTGAACATTTCCACCAAAGATGAAGACTGTCTTCAGTATCTTTCAATGGAAGAAATGCCAATATTGACAATTAACACTGAATCAAAAACATCTTACAATGGAAACTGATTTTACAAGCTAATTAAAGGACTCACCATTTTTGTTGATTTGCAATATCAGGTAAGCAATACAAAGAATATCAAATTCAAGGCAGTTTTCAGGTTGGTATTATTTAAAATATTAGATACATTCAGGACTTGTAACAGAATTATTTCTCCAACTTACCAGAGACGCTCTCCAAGACCTTATGATCAAAATTCATGAGTCTTTTCTTCACAGTTCACTTCTTTAGAAGTAACATTCTGTAGTCAGATTGTGCACTGTCCCCTTATTGCTTTGGCAGAAAGATGGGTTTGATTTACAGAATAAGGGACAGCCATCAAGCTACTGAGATGTTAACAAATCTGGCATCAACTCACTTCTGTACACGGATTCATACTCCAGATCTATTGCTGTCTTAGGACATGCTCATTTCTTTCATCTGACTTACTACTCATCAGCAGAAATATCTATAGGATATTTCATATAAGCTTCACAAGCTTCTCAGCTCAGCCATCACCTAGAAATAAAACAAGAACACCAGAGCTTAACAGATTTCACGCTTTCAAATGAGACCAGTCGATTAACATGACCTCATTTCTTTCAGACTGAGTTTCCACCCTGTACTACTGTTTAACCCCCAAAATAAAAATAAATTAAAAGATTAAAAAAAAATAATCCTTAGTTTAAACATTACATTATATATTAAATGTGTCATTAAAAATACGCCTTTTCCCTGCAAACATGACATCTCACCTTCACCACTGACTTCGTCAATTACTGTTTGTTTATACTATTCCTCCTCTTCCATATAATATTTAGTATACTACAGGCTCATTTACTGTAGTGAGGCACTTTCCTTCAACACTGAAGGACAGCAGCTCCAACTAAAGATAAATTTTCTTCAGGCTACTAAGTGCATTTAAAGCAACGGGTTTTAAAGGCAGGATTTCAAAATCATCATTCTGAACATTAGATTGGCATAAAGAAATTTTACTGGACTGTTGTCTTCAATCTCTTCCACTTTAGAAGTCCACTGATTAAGATTTGGATCTATCAGAAATTTACGATCTTATTACAGACTGATGATCTTCCATGTAAAATGTAAGAGTAATCCTACACAGAAAAACAAAAAATGCAAGAGAACAAGGTCTCATTTTCCCTCCTTCTACATTCAGTAAACACATGATTCTCTTTAAAGCTTACATTAATTTCAAATTTGCTCTTAAGAGTTTCCCCAAGCACAAACACAAATTTGTCTTGTCATCTGTAGTAATCTTTCATTTGACAAGCTCAAAATGGACAGTGCAGGAGCTTTTTAAAGAAAGCCAAGAGCCTGCCTGTTCATCTGCTTGTACAGTTTAGCAGGAGATCAAGAAAGAATTTTCTTCCATTAAAGTCAGCTTATACTTATGAACAATACCTTCTTCCTTTGTATTTTATTTACCTGTTTTAATTATTATCTATATTAGACACTTACTAAGAACTGTAGGACTGAGATTTCAGATACATTTGTTATTTGAAAGTTAATTTGTTATGGGACTTTGATTCTTAGTGATGTAAGACCATTTATTCAATTTTTATATTGACATTCCTCTTGCATTATATTATGTATTTCTGTCAATGATCCCCAGGTCCTTTTCTGCAAAGCTGCTATCCAGACTGTTAGCCCCCAGCATGTACTGGTACACAAGTTTATTCATCCCCAGGTGCAGGACTTTGCATTTATCTTTGTTGAACAAGAGGAAATGCCAAAATCTGAAATGCAGGACATCCTGACTGAACTGAAGAAGCACTTTAAAAAAAAAAAAAATAATAAAAAAAAATGAGGGTGACTGAGCACTGGAAAAGGTTGCCCAGATAGGTTGTGGAGTCACCACCTTTGGAGATATTCAAAAGCCATCTGGAGATGGTCCTGGGCAAGCAGCTCTGTGTGGCTCCGCTTAAACAAGATTTATTTCTCAGTTAAACAAGTACTTAAAAGTACTCACAGCAGTTCTTACTGTGTTTGTGATGTAAACCACATTTGACATAAGGAAAAACCACCTCACAAGGCAAGGTGGTTTGGGTCTCTTTTTTTTTTCTCCATCAGACATGCCAAGATTACATTCCTTACTTTGCAAGTATGGTATTGAGGGACTTCAATACAGTATCAAATGTTGATCAGAAGGAAGAACAAAAATTTAAGAGACAACTGTTTAACAAGCAGTTAGATAGGTAACATAATATTAACAGGGAGAACCTTGCAAGTGGCCTTACTAAATAAACTGAATAAAAATGCAAAATTACTGTTTCTTTTGGTTATTCAAGCTTTAATCTCAAGACTGTTATGCTGTTGTATGAACTATGGTTATGACCTCTACCCTAAACCATATTCAAAAGCTGCCAATTAAACAAATCCAAATCACATTAAAGGAAGAAAGACAGCATACAGTTACAAGACAATGCAGCATTATAGCAGTTGTGACTAGTCAGAGCCTGAGGCCGGTAATAAACGTTTGCAATGGCAATCCTGCCCCACAGATGAGATATGTCAGCATCCATATGTATGGTTTCCACCTACATTACCTTTGTAGTGTTATTAATGTATAAAGTGCAATTACAAAAGGTATTAATTAAAAGCAGTACAAAGAGATGGAAGACATCCCAGAAAATCACCACAGGACACACAAAATCAGTTCTATTTCTAAGCAGAACGCTTCATGCAGCACAGAAGCTACAATTCTACAATAAATACCTTAATCCTATACTCGTTTTGCACAGAAATCTCATGGAAGCATTGTAACACCAGAGTTGTCTGTGTCTGATAAGGTAGATGCATTGGGCTGTGCCACCTACCAGTAGTAACTATGCCACTTAAGCATCAAAGCAGCACACTTTTGATAAAAATTATTAGAGTCCAGAGCTTACTTTATTGTTCATTATTAGTGACTGTAATCTCCAAACTTAAGAAAGTCCTGTCTGGACTAAAAGATCAAATTACTTATTTAATAAATAACTGTAAATATTCTATACAAGTCAACCCTGATTAATATTCCAGACACATGAAAGTGAGGAAATTTGTAACTAATACCTGATTTTTCTTGCTTTTTTCTCCCTCACAAAATTTATACTCTTGTCCAATTTTAAAAACAATTATCCAATGCAAGGCAGAATCCTTCTTTAATCTGTCACTTCTGCAGCTTTCTAGGAAGGCAAGGGAAAATCAGAGGAATGGTCAACATGAGCACAATATTTCTAGGAAGGCAAGGGAAAATCAGAGGAATGGTCAACATGAGCACAATATTTCTTATCAATTGACACTCAAGCTTTTATTGATTTTGTCTACCTTAAATAGTCATATGACTTGAAACAGATTTACCTGAGAATTTAAAGACTGTCATTAGCAAAGACATTATCTCTGCATTTAAGTGACATCAGAAATGATGGAGACTACTGAGACACAAGTGGCTGAAATACTTGGAAGTTTCCAAGTGCACGTATATAAGGCCAAAATTCTGAACAGCAAAAAAAATCACTTATCTACTGTCTGTGCTTAGACTGACTTTCCAAAATGATGAATCAATAGCAAAACTTATAAAGCTGAAAATTCCTGTTCTACTTGATGAAAGTTACTATTCTTGCATACTTATAATAAATGCAAGTATTTCTCTAAAACAATATAAAAATATTATTTTCAGTAATAGCAAGAACATAAGGAATGACTGCTTTTGCATGAAGATTTCATTAATTTTTTTTGATCTATGCAAGTAATGTAAACTCAAAACAAAAAACAATTGAGTCATATCCAATTTGCGCTATATATAGTTAAGTTACTATCTATATGTGTAAGACACAGTCCAAATACCGGTGCAAGTGTTTTTGTAAAATAAAACAGAATTAGTCATCCATATTCTACAGGTATAGTCATAGGTACAAGCTGATGAAAATTTTCACATGCGGACTTACAACTTCTTCTAAATAAGCAAACTGGAAATAATATGAAAGTATGCAGTCTTACTCTGACATTTTATCAGCTACTATTTTCAACATTTCCTATAGTCTTACTGTCATATTTACTTATATGTGTATTTATAACTAGTCTGCCTCGAGTTTCAAAGATTTCTTAAGTGTCACAGAAGAAATTTGATCTAGTACAGCAATACATTTCACAAACTGTATTCTAAAAATTATTTCCATTTTATAACCACGTGACAGTGGATGATATTAATCCAAGTCAATGTTTTATTTATATTTGGTTAATCACATTACAAAATATTTCCTCTGTATTTTTTTAAACCAAAACCTTGACAGTCTATAAAGAAAACAAACAAAAAAATGCTATACCATGTGTACTATGGTTGTTTTTTCATAACTGTTTAAGTTTGTTATTATGCAACATAACTCAGAAGACTTTCTATCAACAGAGAGCTCAAATTTGAATTAACTGAAAGCTGAGATGAGTTGCTTTTACAATTGGAAATACTAGACAAACAAATGTATGTGTACATTTCTTCATGCATAAAAACTTCAAAACATATTCAAAATATGTCATCTTTTTTGACATCATCCAAACTGAAATATAAATATACTCTTATTTCCTCTGTTTTCCATTTGAGAGCAATTGAATACTCACCATCACTTGGAAAGACTAAACTAGATTTGTTCCTCTGTGCAATTATAGGATACGAGACAACAGGCCACAACTAACACAAATAAAATTTCAACAATGAAGAAGATTCTAAATTAATTTTCCAAAAGGATGCCAAATGAATGAGTCAATTACTCTAGAATTCTGAATTTTACTGTTAGGTTAATATATAATATAAAAACAATTTTATCGAGTCATTAAACACACTACTTTTTATTACTACAATTGAAATGTTGTCAAGTCAGCTAGTAACAAGAAAAATATTTTGCATTTCAAGGTTAATGAAACAGTTCTATTCTTACAGCAAACATGACCACACTGAATTGCTGCCAAAAACATTCCTGGGACTGCTGCTCAGAGGCAGAGACCAAATCCTCCAACAGTACATAGCAAGAGATGGAAGACAAAGTAATGTATACTGAAAAACAAGTCTGTGTGAACTTTTTCTATCACAACTAACACTTGCTGCATTCCTAACACCAATGTTGCTTTCAGCCATTACTGTCCCTATAGAAACCTAAATGTTTGTTTTTCTCTCATGTAAGGAAAAAAAAAAAAATCCTTTTAAAGAGTAAGCAAACACAGTCCTAATAACATACTACTAAATAATCACAAGCAAACCTCAACTATACACAGTAATAACCTCAAGAAACTGATATATGAAAAGAACTCTAAGAAAACAGAATAAAAATAGAACCCTGTGCATGTCCTGGATTTTTTTGAATTTGGGGTGGGATAAGGGTTCAGAGTGAAAGCTGGAGAACACATCTTGGAAAATGACGAATATCAAGAGGGTCACGAAGCTGGCCACAACAGTTCTCTCAGGCTTTTCATCCAGACTTCAGCCAAGACAGACTCACTTTAACTGTATGAAGTTCAACAAGGCCAAGTGCCGGGTCCTGCACCTAGGGCACAACAACCCTAAGCAGCGCTACAGGCTGGGAGGTCAGTGGTTGGAAAGAAGCCTGGCCGAGAAGGACCTGGGAGTATTGGTTGATAGTCGGCTGAATATGAGCCAGCAGTGTGCTCACGTGGCCAAGAAGGCCAACAGCATCCTGGCTTGTATAAGAAGCAGCGTGGCCAGCAGGTCTAGGGAGGTGATTGTCCCCCTGTACTCGGCTCTGGTGAGGCTGCACCTCGAGTACTGTGTTCAGTTTTGGGCCCCTCGCTACAAGGACATCAAGGTGCTCGAGCGAGCCCACAGAAGGGCAACGAAGCTGGTGAGGGTTCTGGAGAACCTTATGAGGAGCGGCTGAGGGAGCTGGGATTGTTCAGTCTGGAGGAGGCTCAGGGGTGCCCTTATTGCACTCTACAGGTACCTGAAAGGAAGCTGTAGCGAGGTGGGGGTTGGTCTATTTTCCCACGTGCCTGGTGACAGGATGTGCCTGGTGACAGGACGAGGGGAACAGCCTAAAGTTGTGCCAGGGGAGGTTTAGGTTGGATATTAGGAAGTACTTCTTTACTGAAGGGGTTGTTAGGCATTGGAATGGGCTGCCCAGGGAAGTGGTTGAGTCGCCATCCCTGGAGGTCTTTAAAAGACATTTAGATTTAGAGCTTAATGATATGGTTTAGTGGATCACTTGTTAGTGTTAGGTCAGAGGTTGGACTAGGTGATCTTGGAGGTCTCTTCCAACCTAGATGATTCTGTGATTCTGTGACTTTTTCTCCTTGTCAGCCATTTGCAATAATATGCAATTTCCATTGGGGGGGGGGAACAAAAACAAACAAACAAACAAACAACTTAAGTACAGGTATATAAGCTTTATGCATATGTGTACATGTATGCTGCTGCATATCACAGTTTGATAGCAAGGTTTTTGGCAAGTCCTCCATGCTTGGAGGTTGTCTATACCACCGTTACCACACAATGTAAAAATAACATATCCTTAATAGAATTCTATCTTCAGCTGAACCGATGAATGCTACCTACAGGAAATACCCATATCAAGTTTTATTAATTACTACTTCTTTTCCATAAATGCACAATCAAAACATTACTACGCATATACATTTATTTCTTGCAGGTAGACTTTATTTCTTCTTTTAGTTATTTTGTTTTTTTTTTTAAGAAAAAAAGAACTGTCATGAATCCAGTATTTGTTGATTAGGGAGTATAAAAATGTGATATACACTCACGAGGCAAGTGCTGTGCTAGTATTTCATTAAAAGTTTGTTAGAGGGTTCTTTAAAAATTGAATCTTGTTGTCTATAAAGTATACAAGTATACTTCAAATGAACGTAACATTTTCCACTAAAATCACTAATGTTTTCAGGTTGATGCACAGCTGAATTCAGTCAAGCAAGTGATTTAAAGTTCTTAATATATACCCCAGCTAGTGCTCAGCATTTTAACAGTTATAATTCTGTATTTATTAAAATAAACCAGACTGATCTGTAAGACCCAGTCACCAGAGTACTGCTAGCAATCCAACTAGATAAAAGGATTTGTCATCTCTTTTGTAAACATCTCTATGAAAATGTTATTTTTGTATCTTCTGGGAAAACTATCAACAAATCACGTTTATCCCTCCTAAAATATTGCCTTTCAACTGCATGATATTCACCACAGCAAGGCCTCTATTAGATGTAAACTATCAGCAGAAAAGCCTGTGATTTTCCAGCACTCTACTCCTTAAGTTATACTTTCAAATACTCATCATAGAAATTTGATAAACTGATACAGTTCTAACAGAGGACACCATCACTAAAGAGCTGTCAAATTTCAGCTATTAGTAATTCATTGTTTTCATATTACCTTCTATATTAAAAGCACAATTAAAAGCAAGCAAGCAAACAAAAAAGTATGCACACTTTCAGTACAAGAATGAGGTAAACAACCTACTTAACTTTCCTGAAATGTATATATACCAAAAGCAAGAAAATAGAGATTCAAAGCAAAGGCAATGTAGTCAAGAAACACAGTAGTAGAAATGAATATTGAGCACACTTATCTGGTTGAAAAGCATTATTTACTAGTCGTCTACAGTGCATTTCCTTTATGTTTCCTCAAGTCCTTCAAACCAGTGTACCTCCAAACAGACAAGATGATGTCTGGCTGTACCAATACGAACAGAGTGCCAAATACCTTCACATCTAAGGTATCACATCACCCCCAGTCTGCGCATCCAGTCATGTAGTCTTAGCTGTGGACGAGAACTGGAAAGATGGAAAAAAGACTAACAGGTTCTCCTTTAGACAACAGAATTAATGAGATCCAGCTTTCCATATATCTGTCCTACTTTTTTCCTTCCTCCTTCTGACAAAATAAATTAAATTCTAGTTATACTATGACTAGTGGTGAAAATATATGAAAAGAAGATAACAGATGAACTTCAGTATATCCTACATAATATTCTTAGCAGCCAAGCATCAGTAATTAAATAAAATCAGATAGTTGCAGGCTTTAGTGAGTGGTTATCATTGCACCAAAGACCAAAATCCTAAGAAGTCAACAAATTTTTACTTGGAAATACACCTTTATACAAAAATAACAAGTATATGAAAGCTAACCTGCTATGCTACCTTGTAACACATTGTGTCAAAAGTTATTTCCTAGTAGAGTAGGTATTTGCATTGCATTCTCACAATCAGTCAACAGTATCTCTGAAAAAACAAAAAAGTATGTTTTCAACAGCCTATAGATTGATTCTTTTAATAAATAAATAAATAAAGGTTGCAACTCCATATAGCACTTTTTCACTAGGGTGGCTGACAGGAAAAAAGCTATTATTACAGTTTACTCAGAAGATCAGAATGCAACACTATAATTAAAAAATTTATGGAAGCCAAAATCTCCTTGCCCTCAAAACCATATGTATGATGGACCACAATTAAAATTTCATCAAGCTTTGTCTTCTAAGAGCAGAAACATGAACTTCCAAGCAGAGCCCACATGATTTAAAATCCGTATTTTCATAACACAGGAAACTAGAGAGCATGTTGAAGGTCACACCGTCTGCCGTGCCTGCAGTCACAGCCATCACTAGCAAGGGTCTAACACCTGACTGCAGTCTAAGCATATATATATTGAACGGATAAAGCCTTAACATAATGCGTATCTACATTACCACCCGAAAACAAACAAACAAACAAACAAACCATTTCTGTCAATTGCAACACAGGAAAGGATGAGGAATTCTTTGTTTGCCTTCCCTCCCCGGGAGCGTACGCCATACGTGACGGTACGGCTCGCCCGGAGCCACAAGGCCAGACGAGTGGGGGACCAGCCCCGTGCTCTCACGGCACGCCAAGCCGCGGCGCGCCCCCCGCAGCGCCCCATGCCCAGCATGTCGGCTGCTGCGGGAGAACCCAGAGAGCGCGGCGGTACCACAGCTCAGCGGGGGACGGCCCCAAGAGACAAGGGAGAGAATGCAGCTCTGAAGAGGTTAACACGCGAGACAGAGAGAAGAGACCAGGGCGACTGTGCCACCCTAGCTCAGCGCCGAACACCTCTTACCCGCCCCGAGCCTGCTCCGGCGCTCCACCCCCCCGCCCTCGGCACCCGAGGTCGACGGGGACGCCAGGCGGCAGCCCCAACGTAATCAGCCGGCGGCTGAGGCAGGGCGGCGCTGGCTTCCGCCCGCCTGCGGCCGCAGAACTACAAATCCCAGCAAGCTGCGCGGCAGGGCCGAGTCACCCACCGGCGCAAACCGTCAGCCCCACAGTACGCCGTGCCGCCTCCACCGCCCCCTGCGGCTCCGCTTGGGCTAAGAGTGAGGCGGGGCCTCGGGCTGGCGGCGGGTAGGAACGGGCGCTTCCTTCCCGCAGGGCTTCACGGCCGTGCTGGGGGTGAGGGGGCCCCGGGCCGGTAGCGCCGCACTCCCAGGCCCACTGCGGAGGAAGCCGGGCGGGCCGGGGAAGTGGGAGCGGGGGCCGCTGCTGCCGCGCTGGCAGGGGCATAGGCAGGGGCAGCCCGATCCTGGCCGCCGCGGGGGGCCGGAGGGAGGTGGGGGCGCCGCGGGGAAGGCGCGGTGCACGATGAACAGAGCAAGTGGGGAGCGGCGCTGCGGGAGGCTCCCGGGGTCACCCTGCCTCAGGGTATGTAACAAGGAGCTGCTGCGGCCGCTCCCGCATTCGAGTGCCAGCTGCGGCCCCGCGGGAACAGAACCGCGACCTGCGGTTGAGGTACTTGGGCTTTGGGCTGCAGAGTCTTCGCAGTTTGCAGTTTGTGTTTTCCTGTGAATAGATCAAACTGCTTTCTCCCGGCACTGTTCACCGCATCTGAAGCTTTGGCCAAGCTAGGATGAATGTGTCAGTTCAGCTGTGGGCTGCTGCTCTCACGATCTACAGTACAAAGAAAGACTGTGTTGTAGAAAGAAAAATGTAGAAAAGGTTTAGGTAGGGACGTGACCCAAAATCATAATGAAAATGGAAGCAATATTAAACTACAGAAGGAAAAAAAAGAAAAAACACCTTATTGATGTTATTTGAAAAATGTGAATCACAGACACATCTGATGGTTGGTCATACCCTTTCATACCTTTGAACAAATTCTTCAATTTCACTTTAGTATGTTCTAGTTATCAAGACTTTATTCTTCAGCCTAACTTTTGCAGATTCATGTTCCAAGCAACAGAGTAACTTATTTTGTATGATGGCATGAGATTTCTTTCTTCCAATAGGAGAAGGATACCATAGCTGTTACAGTACTGGCCAATGTCTCGGGGCATTTGCATTTTTTTCCTACCCTGCCACAGACTTTCTCAGTGAAGCTGGGTAAGTCAAGTCCTGATCCTTGGAAGAAGCCAAATACCTATTAAGGATCTCTTTTTGTCTCCATTTTTCATCTTTAAAAAGGAATTACTTCAAGCAATTTTTTTAGGATAAAGATATTAAGGATTAGATATTTGGCAGTGGATGGGTGGTCAGTGCTTGTTACCTTTTCAGACTGTTGCCTTGATTAAACAGCATACATAATTTAAATGATGGATATAATCAAGCCTATCTCCTTGATAAACAGAATGATCAGTCTCTGATGTAGTAGTTCACCATTTTAAAGTTAACTTTCAAGCAATAATCACGTGTTAAGATGGAATTACCTCCCTTGGTGGATTTTATGTCATCTGCCAAGTAGGATTCTTCATGGTAGAAGACTCACCTGTAGATCATCAGGTAGCTAAAGTAAATTAGTTAGTCTCACTTTACACTTCAGAAACCTCATATACTTATTAGACAGTCATCTCTCTCTCCTCCCCACGTAAGCTTTCAAAACATTAGGCAGAAAGCAAGTCTGCTAGGGGACTTGCAAAGTGGCTACTCTGATCTGTGATGTTTGAACGCTGATTCTGTAACCTAAGTAATGTGAAAAAATTAGTTGTTTTTCCTCCTTTTCTTACTCAAGTTCCCTACAGTAGTATTTGCACTCTACGTTTCACAACTGAGAGTAATAGCTTTTGGCTTGCTTTTTGTGAGCTAGTTCATCTGCACGCAGCTGAGCTGAAATATGACTAGTACAGCTGTGCTCCTTTAAAACATACATTTTTTTTTCTTTCTTATGAACTGCTAGTGATTCATGAATCTATTTCTTCTTTATTCTCTGCACTTATGCAGTTAACTTGTAATTACATTGCTCGTTCAGAAATGGTAATAGGATTTCTTAACCCATGAATTAAAAAGGAAAACTTTAGTTGAAACGTACGTTGCACGCTGCTTAAAGGTTTGATACAAGCAGGCCTTCCCAAACCTGCAGAAGTTTGTGTGTGTGAGATAACAGGAATGCCTCACAGCTCTGATTTAAAGAGAGACTGATGTTCGTCACATGTTCATGGACAATCTTATGTTGTTGCTACTTTAATTTTTCTAGGATAAATGGGTGTATATGACTTTTCCCCTCATCTAAAGCAGTTCCATGTCTTGTTTGGTAAGTTTGTATTTAAGAATCTTTGACTGTTGTACCTAGTTACCCAGTCATACCTGAAAGTGAGAAAGTTCTGGTGAAATGTCATACGTGAGGAGATTTCCACAGTGCTGTTGTATCAACTTTCGGGAAAGGAGACTGTTTAGTTCTGGGTCTGCCATATGCTCTGTGTTGTTTCTTAACTGCTTGTAGTGGAAAACTTTCTGAACTTATAGGGATTACTTCCGATGTTTTCCCCTTGCCATGTTTAATAAATTGCAGCAAGTCCACTAACACTCGCTTGTTTCTGTTCTCAAGGACTGTTCCTGTATTCTACGTACACCAGTTGAGTCACTCAGACCAGAAAAGCAATCTCAGAGCAGCATCCATGAATGCCTGGTAAGAAGAAAGAAAAAAAATTAACTGGCAAAGTTAAATATGAAGCTGTACATGTGAAAAATTATCTCATTAGGGGGCACATCTTAAAAAAAATAACCACAGTACTTCGGGTCTCCCACTTCAGAAGAGAACTATAGGTGACTAAGTATTACTCTTAATCTTGTAGTAGTTTAAAAAAAAACACAAAAAAACGCAGCAGCTTATTTATCTAAGTCTCAGCATAGTGGTAAAAGCACTGTCCTGAATATTCTGACTTGAGTATTTGATCTTAACATTCTGATTAATGGTATTTCTGCATTTACTTTAAACAAATAAATGTACACAGTAATTCTGAAAACTGTGTTTTTCCCCACTGTTAGGCTGATTCTGAACTAGCCTGGATTCCCCCATCTACAGGAGGGAATGAAATGATATTTTGTTCTTCCAATGTCTCTCACTATGAACTCCAGGTGGAAATAGGTAATATAACCATACCTTAAAATATTTCTTGTTCTTGCAGATGCATTCTCTTGCTAGGTTATTGCTAACTGCAATAAATATTTATTAAGTTTGGAAAATGTATTATCAGCTTACTAGAACTAATCTTGTATCTACTTAGTTGAGAGAAGTACAGAACAGCTCTCATGTTTCAGTTATCACTTGTTTTAAAATATAAGAAATCAACAGTTATCTGAAATTTTCTTTTGAAGTTTGTGCATTTGGACATCAGTGTCTCTTTTAATATAAGGTATGTGAACAATAAATACAGCATTAACTTCATCTCTTACCATTTGGCTACTTGAGTTGATTGTCCTAAGGATGTCTGCACTGAATCCCACTGTGCATGTGTGTTTATTCTAATGTGGATACTAAAAGTGATGTAAAGTGTAACTGCAAAGTGATCTCTAAATATGAAGAAAATTATGTGGTAGATTATTACATTTTCCATTGTTAAGGTATCCACTTCTGGTTTCAGGAAGGAGATTCAACAACTTAACTTCAGTCTACCTTGCACGGCATACACCTACAGGCATGCAAGTTGCTGTAAGGATCACAGACCTAGAAAGTTGCTCTGAAGAGCATTTGAAAACCTTACAGGTAAAGCAACAGCAATTCAGTGCCAGTTTGGTGAAGATACTGATGAACACACAGGAGTTTACTAAACAGAGGTAGCCTTCGTGTTTTTACTGGGTCATTTAGGTCACGTTTTCACTTCAAAGG
The DNA here is from genome assembly GCF_964211835.1 of Anser anser. NCBI lineage: Eukaryota > Metazoa > Chordata > Aves > Anseriformes > Anatidae > Anser > Anser anser. The sequence continues at coordinate 40,601,301 of NC_139726.1, forward strand.
CACAACGCGAGGCATGTATAAATTTGAGAGTTGCTTTCTGAAGAAACCATTGGCAAATGTTTTAGAAATCCTCATAATTGTACAACTTTTCTTTTGAAAGGCATTTTGTACTCTGCATTTAACAGCAAAACTTCAGACCATGAATAAACTAGACTTGACTTCAGACAAACGCAGTCAAACACAAACTATTTGGATTTCTATTGCAGGCTACGCACATCACCTGCAACTCAGTATAAATGCCCCCAGGGAACAGTTCTTTCTACTGCTTACTGACATAATTAATGCTCTTAGTAAGACAGATGTCTTGTGGTTAACATATCCATTTTCATTTAATTCCATAGAATGAGGTGGTTCTATCCCACTTTTTCCAGCATCCCAACATAATGACGTTTTGGACTGTGTTTACAGCTGGTAGTTGGCTTTGGGTCATTTCTCCATTCATGGCCTATGGTAAGGACTGTTAACTGCAGTTTAGGAATAGTAACAAAAAAAGGACTGATACAGTTTATGCCACACAGTTCATGAGTGTTTTTTAAGCATCTCCTGTCTTGTACAGAAGAAGAGAGTGGAGCACACCTTCCTAAACCAATTGTTTAGAGAAGCCTTCTGTATATCATCTTCCTCCCCAGCAAAGATTGGCATTTGAACTTAAATTGCAGTTAATCCTAACAGCCACAATGTGTGGAATGATAACTGAGAGATGCATTTGACTTTACAGAATTTTTAATTTTGCCAACAGAAAACTTGTTTGGTTTCAGTGCAGGTTTGGCATAGACTTTCAGTTACCCAGCATGACTTGACTGTGATCTTTGATGGATGCATCAGCTGCATCCATGTAAGTTTTCTTGATGTACCATAGGCAGTATAAAAACAAGAATACCACTCTTGTGAATGCATGCAAGGAAGCAAGCATAGACAAATAGTTTAACAAGGCTTGTTAGACTTAGATAGTTGTTAGTGATTTTTCCCCCTCTTCTAGGTTCTGCTAGACACCTGCTGAAGACTTACTTTCCTGAAGGAATGAGTGAAGCTTTGATAGGGAACATTCTGTTTGGTGCAATCAGAGGATTAAATTACATGCACCAGAATGGCTACATTCACAGGTAGGAGAATGTCAGTGCCATAGGTAAGAATCACATTACAGCATCTAGTTTATTAAGAATTTAGTTTCATTTCAAAACCCATTTTCATCTCACGTGTTGTCTCCTTTCCTTTTTCTGTATTCCTTCTTATGTCAAACATAGTGCAGGAGCATTTTTTTTAATAATATAGCAGAACCAAGTTTGCAGAAGCTTAACAAGAACAGATATCCACAAATTGTTTAAAGACAGCTGGTACAGGAATTGTATTTCTGTAACATCAGTCCTCTTATTTAAATCATTGTATACATTTGTCTGGGTTTATGTTTTTGAAGCTGAAGAGAATGAGAGTTGTAGAAGTAACTTCCTTACTTTACATCCTTTGCCAGAAAGGAAGGTCCTTCTCCAATTTCTGGCAATCAGTTTTTCTTGCCAGCCTCTTCTCCTCTCTTTTGGGGTGTATTAAAAAAGACATACTGAGTGAAGACCTTTCATGAAATTAATCTGATAAATAGAACTGAATGTAAACATCTCAATGTAAGTTAATGAAATAGGAAAGCCTTTCTACTTTAGTGGTGCTTTGACTAATGTGTAACTAAAATTTACAACTTTGTATTACAGGAATATTAAAGCTAGCCACATTCTGATTTCAGGGGACGGACTGGTTTCTCTCTCTGGTTTAAACAATCTTTACAGTTTAGTTAACAATGGACAAAAGTCAAAGGTGGTATATGATTTCCCCCAGTTTAGTACATCTGTACTTCCTTGGCTGAGTCCTGAACTACTGAGACAGGTCAGTATAAATTACACTTCATTCTTCCTATTTCAAAGTTACTGGAAGTACTCAACTTCTAGCTTAAGTCTGCTTGTGGAAGTGCAATAGAAGCTGTTGAACTGCAGCTTCAAAACAGAACAAAACAGATATGCTGAATTTGTAGTTTTCCTAAAGAGAACAGGTTTTAAAGCCATTAGTAAGGTGGTGCTGTACAACTGAATCTCTTCACCTGACTTTCTTCCTGAAAACTAGTGCAGAGCCTAAAAATTCTCTTCAGATTTTTGAAAAAAGCCGCAGGTTTCACAATTTGTTGATTGCCTCAATCCTATGTAGACTACAGGATATTAAAATCTTGTAATATGTAGATGTATTTTTGTCTGTACTGATCAATAGCTTTAGTGATGCAGTAGTTTTATTCGTCTTACAGGATTTGTCTGGGTATAACATGAAGTCTGATATTTACAGTGTGGGAATCACAGCATGTGAATTAGCCAATGGACGTGTTCCATTTCAAGAGATGCCTTGCACTCAGGTATGATGCTGAACTAATCTCTACTTCAGAAAACTCTGATTATTTTGTTTTATTGAGAGAAATCAGTACTATTACTGATGAAATGATGTCTGCTTTTAGTTATTTCGAACATGCATGCTTCTTGCTAGATCAAATAATCCTTCAATTTATGAAGTTTCATAGTATAGCCTGTGTAGGTCTAGATAGGTGCTGGAATCTTCTAAATGATGTTCCTTTCTACTAGATGCTGCTGCAAAAACTGAAAGGTCCTGCATATTGTCCTTGGGATATAAATACATTCCCCCATGGGGAATCCAGGATGAAGAATTCCCGATCAGGTGTTGATTCTGGAATTGGTGAGAGTATGACACGCACAATGACCAGTGAAAGACTAAAAATTCCCTTTTCCAAAACGTTTTCCCCTGCCTTCCACAACTTGGTAGAACTTTGTTTGCAACAGGATCCCGAGAAAAGGTAATATTCTCATAAAAATTAATTTTCTGTCACTTCAGTCTTAGACTAAGTATAGCTCACAGTTTAGGATACAATAATTAGTTGAATGCTGTTAAAATCGGAATTTCAGACCAGAATTACTCTACAAAACACTACACTTAACATTGGTCTTGTACTTTAAGAACTATTATGCCTGGTAACGGAACTGTGCTTTTACAGGCTTGTTTGACATCCCCCAGGCCTGAATCTCTTACAATGACTGTACTTCGTATGGTGGTTCAACAAGTTTAATTTTTAAACCTGCACTCTGTCCAAGAAAAAACAACAAACTGAAGTATGTTTTCAGTACGATGTCTTTTCTGAATGAGACATTAAATTCTTTGTTAAGCAGAAAAATGAAAAGAAAACTAAAAGTAAACTGATCTGTTTAGTAGTGTCCTTGCTATAAACTGAGGCACAGAGTTTGAGTTCTGTGCTGCCTTCCTCATGCTTCACATTTGTTCTATGGACAAATAACCACACAGCTGAAACTGATTTGTCAACCTAGCCCCTTTTCCAAAAGCAGTATTTAACTTTTCAAAATGTAATTTTATCATTCATTTTGTGTTCCAGGCCATCAGCAAGCAGTTTGCTTTCGCATATGTTCTTCAAGCAGGTGAGTTTACTAATTTTTATTAAATGACACAGCTATAATCTAAATAAGTCACAAAATTTTAGAGTTGGATTATGGAATAATTAGATCAGCTGAAAGCAAAAAGCAGCAGGTAACAGCCTATTTGCTTCAAACAGTTTTTATTTTATTATAAGTTGGCCTAACTAATAAGAAAATTGGTTAATATTCTTGATTAAAAGCAGAAGAACTGCATAGCTAATGTGATCAGTTGTGGAAGACTAATTCAACTTTCTCTAGAGTAAGGAAAGGTAAACCTCTTTTCCTGTTGCTTTCAGTATTGTAACATGAAAGAACACGGCTCTATGATTTCATGTGTTTTTAATGGTCAGATACAAGGTTATGCAGATTTATGGGCAGTCCTTTTTTGTTTCTTTTCTTCTTTCTAGATAAAAAAACAAACACAGAGCTCACTACTGTCCCTGTTACCGCCTCCTGTTCAAAATAGTAGATCAGAGCTCTTGGCACTGCCCTCAGCAGCAGCTGGGACTGAACTTGGATGCATTACTACAAATCAACATGAAACAGACTGGGAATTCTAAGTAGACACCAAACAATCATACCTCTCCTGTGCTTCAAAGAAGGAAAATGTGATTTCTACTTGCTGCTTTACTTTGTATGGTTAAAATACAATTAGACAAGGTATACTTGAAAATGCAGTTGAAGTGGCCATATTTCATTAACTTAATCCCATCTGGGCATCACGAAGTGCAGTACACCTCACTTTCGCTGACCACAAGGAAAACTGTATATAGAGAATGACTGACCTCTTATCTCCCTCTTTCCAAATATTTCTTTAAAAATACAACAGGAGCCCTCTTATTTGTTGTCTATAATGCATTTTTTTTAGCTCACATTACTGCAGATCAATTGCCTTTCTGAATGCAAGGCTTCGTTTTTTTGTCTTTTCATTATCACCCAAATGATATGATAGTAAGGAGGAATCCTCTACTGCAGAAATTAGCTGATGATACGAAAAAAAAAAAAAATCTCTCACACCTCCCAGAAGACATTTTTCTCACTTGACATGCTGTCAATACTTGCCCGTTTAGCAGTCCATCAAGTCTTTCCTGCAATTTTAATATTGCATGTTGTCCAAAGAAACTACTTGAAAATGACTCATACTCTTGCATTTGTCTACAGTTTTAGTACAAATTTGTGCTTTTGCATCTGCATTTATTGATGTCTTGAAAAAAAAAAAAGATATATCCTCACTACATTTTAGGAAAAAGTTCTGTCCCAAAGTACCTATTACTGACTAGTTCTGACAGAAGTGAAAGTGTATAGATACAGAATGGACACATTTTGAGTTTTTAACTTATACAACATTCCACTGTTAAGTACTTGAATCTTACACAGCTGGGCTTACCTGCAACCAGTCTTGAGAATACTTCTGCTTTGCCAGCAGCTTCCGTGAAAAGCCTTGAAGGCAAAATGACCAGAATTCAAGCCTGAGATGCATGAATTTCTAAATGACCACACTGAAGTATTAATAAAAAAAATCAATTCTACTCATTATGTTGTGAAGAGAGCTCTTATAATTCAAAACATAATAGGTAAAACTAAAATTAAGAACCTTTCAATCAACTTACCCTATCTGCCTCCATTTGTTTCTGTAATTCTAGTACTTCTATTTTCACCACAGTTCAATTATACTAACAGCTTATTGTTACTGCAAGAAATAAATTTCATATTTATGTCAGCTACTAGTTAAGAAAATAGTTATTTAAATGGGTAAGTTATTCTAGTTAGTCATAAAAATATTAATAACTTGTGCACTCTTTAGAGAAGACGTTAGTCTTACATGAACCCCCTAAGGTTCTTAATTCCTAACCACTAAGAATTTTAACTTTTAAAATAAAATACAGAATCTACAAGTAATTTTTAAGTAACAGTATACATAAACCCCAAGTCAAACAAGTGAAAATATGCATGAAGTTGTACATATTTCAATTACAGACATCTGAATATTATTACACTTTCAAAAAAAAATGCAGAAAATATCATACAGCTGAAGTGCTAGTGTTTGCAAGCTTCATTTGAAAGAATGGTACCCTGCAATCCCTCTATAAAAATAAACTTGAATACTAATAATGAACTTAAGACTGATTTAAACAACCAACTATTCCAATTGAGTTACTGTGCTGCTATCTTTCTTTCTGTGGAAAAACTAGAATTACTTTTTTCTAAATACTGTTCCAGTTCATGTACTAATGTAACTTTTAAGAAGAAAGTGAGATGCAGTATTATAAGTTAAAAAGCTCAAAATTCTTACTGTTAGAACTGCTGCATTAAAAAAAAAATCAAACAAAAGCAATTAAGAGGCACTGTGACTTATATTAATTTTTAAAATAACCATAAATACTTGAAACTAGTCCCTGAATAAGTTTACTGAAAGGTTTGTTGTAGTTTTGCTCATAAACTGTGATACTTTCCTCTAAAGAATAATGCAAAATACATCAGTTAACATCAAAAAAAGTGTAAACATCATATTGTTGAGGAGGTTTCAACTACCTGGCACCTGAAAGCAAATTCTTGGAAACAAAACTGTGTTCGACTGGAAATCTGAAATATGGTGCTATGAAAAAGTTTTTGCATACAATTAGTGTTTTCAAAATCTGACATACATGATCTGTATCGTTAAGATGCAAGTTGTTGGGACTTTCCATTCCAAACTGACACACTTCTCAGCAGAATAAACCTGTTATTTCTCAGAGCACCTGTTTATTTACTTTTACTCATACCAAATGTGTTACTAGCATATGAACTAGAGCTGAAATTAGACTTGAAATTTTCAAGGAATATTGTATTTAAGCTCCATGAGATTTTTTTTTCTTATACATTTACAAAATGTTTTCATGATCAGTGAAACAAATTGATAGCTTGGTTACTTTTGGAGTTTTGATACTCATAGAAATGGAACACAAGGTTTTTTGCTGCCACCTTTCTTTTTGCTAGTATTTAACACTACATGAAATAATGAAATACCTGTCACAACAGAAAATTTACATTAAGTAATATTATCCTGAATATGTGCTTAATGCTTCAGTGCTCTTGAGTTTTTTACTGTCTTGGTCCAATACCATAGGAGTTTGTGAATGCCTGAATGGATGAGCATAGGGAGAAGTGTGATTTACTCAGAATAAACTTGATGTACTACATAAAGTTCTTAAAAAATTCTCAGTGCAATAAATACCCATTGAAGAGATGATAATTTATTCCAATTGATACTACTAAGGAACAAAAGATTACAAAAATTATTACCTAGTTTTACCTTACCTCTCTCTTTTCCCTATCCCCTCCTCCTCAAGCATGGTGTAAGCAGAGTAAGCCTAGAAGACAGGATGAAATCACAGAAAATCGTTTGAAAACCATTGTTCTGAATGTCTCCAACAAGAGGGAGGAACTAAATGTAGGTGATTTACATGCCCTATTTTTCATGCTAGTAAGTAGCTTTGCTAAAGTATATTAGGTTGTCTAATAAAGCTCTAAAACAACTAAGCTAGCTGCAATGACCTGTCCTGATGATGGTCTTCCCTATCCTGTGTGACTGAGGAAAAAATACTAGAATTCAGTGATACGGAGACATGGGGTTAGAAATTAGAGGGTGATTGATTAAGAATGAATATGTAGGCAACACTCATTGCATAATATGTGCTATGTTTGCGATGTACTGTGGTTGTGCTGCGCTTAGGCCTCGAGATAACAGGAGACCCTGGGACCCCAAGAACCACATCAAACCAAACTTATGGTTTGGACTGTGACCAAGAGCTCAGAGATAAAGAGGACTGTTTGTAAAAGGACAAGATAAAGAATGCCAAACTTGCAAGGCCTCGAGATAACAGGAGCCCCTCGGACCCCGAGAACCGGATCAAACCAACATTATGGTTCGGACTGTGACCAAGGGCTCAGAGAGCATGCACAAGGAAACGACGTGAAAAGCTCAACTCTGATTAAGACATCTTACTTCATCCCGACGACCACCAGAGAGCACTACGCAACCGCAGAAGGACTGATAAGATAATTAGCATACGAAGCGGGGCTAGGCGGAGCTAGGAAATGAATATGCATAGATGTGTTGCAAAACCTAATGCATATGTAATATTTTAGGGGATAAAAGAGAACGCGAGTGAGCAAATTGTAGCGTATGCATTTGGGAGCTATCCCGCATGCGCCCGGCGCCGAAATAAACTACATACCGACTTTATAACTCATTTGCTTTTGAGTTGTAGAGTTCTTCCGCGAATCAGGGGCGCCGCGCGGTAAGCGGTTCCTGGGGAAATGGCCCTTGTGCGGCGGGGGGGCTGCGCCGCGCCGTGCCGGACCCGTGCTCCGCGGGGCCGTGGGGTCTGGCAGTGGCAAGCCCGGGCGAAAAGGGACGGACAAGGGAGAGACAGCACGGAGAGGAAAGGCGGGGACCGGGACGGTGGGTGGGCGTTCCGGAGTCCCCGCGGGGTCAGGTGGGCTGCTCCGTCCCGAGGCATGCTGGGAGCTGTAGTCCTGCGCTGCAGGGCGGCCGCCTCGGTCGCTGCACAGCCACCCCGTTGTCGCTGTCGCTTTGGCCCGCGTAAGACGTGTCACACCCCTGTGTGTTCTCCTGGGGGGGTGACAGCTCAGCCTCCGGATCCTTACTGAGGAGGAAGCCGGCGGAGAGAGCGAGCGAGAAGCGCCTGAACCGCGAAATCGTCCCAGCGGCACCCAGAGTGGGAGCTGCGGTGAGTGTTCTGCTGCCCGGCCCCTTTCTTAACCTGTCCCCTGTCCCGTGGAACGGTGGGGAATGGGATGGCGCGAGGCGGAGGGGGGACCGCTGCTCGGGGAGGGCTGGGCGTCAGTCAGCAGGTGGTGAGCAATAGCATCACGCATTGCTTGCTTTGCAACCTTCCCTCATCATTGTTACGATTTCCCTGCCGTCTTTGTCCTATTAAACTGTCTTTATCCGAACCCACGAGCTTTGACTTTTTTTTCTTCCCGAGTCTCCCATGGTGGGGAGAAAAGCACCACTCAGCCATTCGCTCTGGCCACCTGCCGGGTTAAGCTGGAACGAGAACACAGATGGGAAAGAGTAGAACGCATGTCTCCTTGTTTGGCTTTCAAAAGGAAATGGACTAACAAGTTACTCTAGTGAACGGTTTGGGGTTGATTGGGCAAGTTCTCCTGACTTCAGGAACTTTTTAGGACTACCGGTCTTCTCTTTCTAATGTTATTTTTCATAATACTCACCGCAAACTGTTGCCGAATTTGAAACAGTTACAGGGAGGTTGCCTGTGACATCTTTGCATCTCTCTGGAAAGGGGGATGTGTTACGCAGAGGTGTGACTCTTTTTCTGTAATCTCCCATCAAAACTTTCTGGGTAAATGGATCCTTCAGCCCGTTGGATACAGACGACCTGCAGGGTTGTCTGCCATTCCCACGATAGGGATAGCTGAAAAGTGGGTACCGAGCGGGAAGGAGATCTGAGCGACAGCTAATGTTGCCGTCGAGAGCACCGTGGGATGGGAGCAGCCAGGGACAGGATGTGGAAGGAGAACTCGATGAGAAGGAGCTGCTCTGGAAGGTGGAGGCAGGCAGCGACCCAAGAGGACCAAAATCAGCAGGGGAAGGTGGGATCGGGGAGGAGGGGGGATGTTAGGAATGTTAAGAGAGGGGGAGCAGCTGACAAGAGCAACTTTTCCCTTTCCTACAGAGGGAGATGATGATGGAAAGCCTGCCCTGAGGAAATGCTTGCCATTTGCCATTCAGTCTGTAAAGCCACGCATGCATCTTCCTGAGAATGGTTGCACGTGTGTGGCGTTGCAGGCTGTTAGCTGCTTGGGCAGGGATCTCTCCGTGCGGGGTGGCAAGTCCCCAGGAAAGCCATTTTCTGGTGGAAGAAAGCCCGGGGGGACTTCTCAGAGGTAAGGAGCCTTCAAATGTACGGGGACCCCTAACTCATGCGCCAAGCATGCGAGACAAATGTCCGTGGCACGAAGATCGAGGACGACTTCTCAGAGGTAAGCAGCTTTCCCTTTGTTTCCCCGTCCTCTCAGGAGCCCTCCTTACGTTCTTTGTGTACTCTTGAGGCCCACAACAATTATTTTCTCCTCTACTTAGCATTCCTAGTCCCCACCGTGGGGAATAATTGCCTCAGGTGACCTGAAAATTAAACTGATATTCACATTTTAAAGAAAAGGTACAGCGCTGAAGAAGCTTCCAGGGTGGAGCGTAGCTGTGCTACATAAAAGATCCCAAGGCCTCCAGCCTTAGATGTTGATCACACTGGGGGAACCTGGCGTGCTGACTCTAAGAGGAACAGCAGTACGGAGTGTAGAGTGGAGCAGAGGTGCCATGGCTAAGCTCTGTGACGAGACGGGAACTTGGTTGTTCTTGTGCATAACTGAGACTGACTTCCAGCAGAATAAGAGTGTTATTAATGGGGTGCTCTCAGACCCTGAGAGCAAAAATACACTCGCCTTGGAAAGATCCTGACATGGGGCAGAAGCAACGATAGAGATGGACAGTTTTACCTCAGGGCCACCGAATTTATTTGGGCAAGTTCCAGAACAAATTTTTGAGCAATTCCAGCCTCTGGAGGAGGTGTTCGTGTTCCTCTTGCAATATGCAATGAGAGAGGACCAAGCATACCTGGACCTTCTTAATAACAATAATAATAAAAAAAGTTAAAAAAAAAAAAAAAGGCAACACAGGGGCAACCTCTGCCCTAGGTTGTGTAAACGCATAAAGCTGTGAGTGGCGGCTTGTTTTTGTTTTTTGTTTTAGCTCGCACATCAGCGCTGCTCCGCGAAGCCCTGACTGCCGCTCTGCTTCCGCGCATGCGCGGAGCCGGCCGGCTCGTCTAAGGAGGGGGAGCCGGGCGGCACCGCAGGACCCCTGCCCGCGGCAAAATGGCGGCGCCCTTCTCCGGAACGGGAGCCGCGCCGCGCCCGGCACGGCACGGGACGCCGAGGCGCGGTACCTCTCCGGGAAGGGACTGGACGGGACGGGACGACGCGGCGACGGGCAGGCGGTTGGGGCGCCACGCGGTGGGCGGGTTCTGCGGAAAAGGCCCTTCTGCGGGGCGGGGGCGGCGCCGGAGCGGACCGGAGCGGACCGAGCGTGCTGCGGGGTCTGCACTGTGCGGGGCTTCGGGGGGCTGGGGGAGAGGGCGGTGGAGCGGCGGGAGGCGGCGGGGGGGGGGTTGTGTGTTCCTGGCCGACTCCGCTCTGGGTTGGATGGACTGCTCTGTCCCCAGGCATGCTGGGAGCTGTAGTTCTGTGGTGCCGGGCGGCCACGTGGGCTCCGGGGCGCGCGGCCGGTCTTTCCCCGAGCCGGGGCCGGGCCGTGCGCGCCGGGAGGCGCAGGTTGCCGCTGGCTGCGAGCGCGGCTGCCGGCGGTGAGGCGAGCGAGAGCCTTCGGGGGCGCTTCCCCGGAGCGTCGGGCCGGCAGGGGTGGGGGCTGCGGCGGCCAGGCGCGGGTCCTCGCTGCGCTTGATCGTTGGACTGTGCCTCGGAGGTTTTCCTCTCCCTGTGTTCTGACAGCCGGTTCTTTCCTTTTTCTGCGGTTCACCAGGGCAGAAGCAGCTCCCCACCGCTAGGACCCCTGTGGGTTTTGTTGCCGAGCAAAGGTGGCACACCGGGTAAACCGAGAAAAGCTGCAGCTGGTGTGCTGCAGTTGCAGGTTTCCCAGGAGAAAGAGCAGCTCATCTGTCCCGACTGTTCAGGTATGTCGTAGCGATCTTCGGGTGAAATCGAGGCGTGAAGGGGATTTTGTTGGCTCTTTCAGATAGCTGTTCTTACCGAAGATCCCATTGGTTGCAAAAGGTAGTAGTAACCTTGCAGTATCTACGTTCTGTAGTGTCTGTAGCAAAATATACTGGCGGATAAACAAATGAGCAGATACACATACACATGACTCTACAGCTGAGATTAAATAACGTGTAGTTTTTTCTGTGTTTTATCTTTCAAAGCACGTTGTTGCTAAGCGCCGGAGCTTTTTGCTCATGTTACCGAGGAAAGGAATGGCTGCGCTTCTCCCCCCCTCTTTTTTTTTTTCCCTCTCCTCTTCTCCCTCAGTGACAGGGACTTGAAATGTTTTTCTTGCATGTCCACGTGAAAATTAAAAAAAAAAAAGTAGATGGTGAACACTGACAGAATTGGGTGACTTTTTCAAGCTAGAGAGCAAATAACGTGGAAATTTCTAGTACGTTAGTGTTACTCTGTTAACAAAACCGACGTACTAGCCGCTTGCTGTTCCTAGTTTTTTGGTTTGGCTTGGTTTTCCTTTCAGTAGTCTCCCCAAAGGCCTTTGTAGACAAAACTTTGTCCTGCTTCAGCTTTAAGAATTATCCTAGAAATAATGAACAAGTGCTTGCAGGGCTTTCCAGAATGCTAGTTGTGGTTGGTCAAGAAAGACTTGGGAGGCAATTCCTTTCACAGAATCGTAGAGTGGTTTGGGTTGGAAGGGACACTTAAAGATCACCTAGTCCATCCCCCTTGCCTCCATCAGTGGCATCTTTCACTAGGTCAGGTTGCTCAAAGCCCCATCCAGCCCAGCTTTGAGCACCTCCAGTAATGGGGCCTCCACAACTTCTCTGGGCAGCCCGTTCCAGTGTCTTACTACCCTCACTGTGAAGAATTTCTTCCTTTTGTTCGATCTAGATCTGTCCTCTTTCAGTTTATAGCTGTTGCCTTGCCCTGTCACTACAGGCCCTGGTAAAAAGTCCTTGCCTGTCTTTTTTGTGAGTCCATTATACATGTTTAAAGGTAGTAATGAGGTCTCCCCAGAGCCTTCTTTTCTCCAGGCTGAAGCGTGACAGAGCCCTGCTGCTGGCTTGCAGATCAGTGCCGAGCTACCGGAAGGAGGTTTTTATGTACTTTTCCACTTCCTTCAAAGGGAAGTTGAAGCACAAACAAGCTGACTGAGAACACTCCAAAGTGGTAGACGTGAGACTTTTTGTAGGACGCCAGGTCTTTTCCCCTGTGAGCGGAAGGAAAGCTTGTTCGGGCACAGGTATCTATCACAGAGGGATGCAGCTCTCTCGTTACCACTTCTGCTGACTCCTGAAGCGATCCTCTGCGCTGGTCTGATATCCCTGCCTGTCTGTGGCAAAAGAGTTTGTCCCTCAGATTGCAGAAGCAGCATTGTGGAATTTAGGTTGTGGTAGGTATCGAGGCTGTATTCATGAAATCTCATCCATCTCAAGTGTAGTGGTTTAACCTGGCCAGCAGCCAAACACCACACAGCTGTTCGCTCACCCTCCCCTCTCCCTCTCTGGGATGGGGGAGAGAAACAGGAAAGTGAAGCCTGTGGGTTGAGATAAGGACAGTTTATTAAGACGGGAAAATAATAACAATAATAATGATGATGATGATAGTATTACTAATAATAATGTGTACGAAACAAGTGATGCACAATGCAATTGCTCACCACCCGCTGACCGATGCCCAGCCTATCCCCGAGCAGCCGGCCCCCCACCCCGGCCAGCCACCCCTATATATTGTTTAGCATGACGTCAGATGGTATGGAATACCCCTTTGGCCAGTTTGGGTCAGCTGTCCTGGGTCTGTCCCCTTCCATCTCCTGCTGCACCCCTAGCCTGCTCGCTGGCAGGACAGAGCGAGAAGCCGAAAAGTCCTTGGCCTGGTGTAAGCACTGCTCTGCAACAATTAAAACATCAGCATGTTATCAGCGCTCTTCTCATCCTAATCCAAAACATAGCACCCTACCAGCTACTAGGAGGAAAATTAACTCTGTCCTAACTGAAACCAGGACATCAAGATACTACCTATCCTTGCAAACCTTGCTTCTGTGAAATCCAAGTCATTGTCCTTACCCCAGTAATACCGAAGGGAGAAATGCTCTATTGAGAAATTATCAGAAAGACAGAATCTGTTTTGGCAAGCCTCCCTTCCTTGGAATCCGTGGATTCCTTAAACTGGCCCTGGCATGAGTATTTGAAGCAGACGCTATCCAAGAAAGAAAAATTATTTTATCTCTCATTTATCATTCTGTAATAGTTCCAGCTGACTTCAGTGACAGCATAATAGCGAAAGTGATTTCACTCTCTACCAAATAAAAACATAAATTACTTCTTCTGACTGTCTTGAAAGAATGGTACTAATAATAAGTAGGTGAGAAAACCAGAACTGTTGCATTTCAGGAATTTTAGGTGGCCTGAGAAACACACAGAGTGCACTAGGGTAGCAGCACAAAAGTATCTCAAAAACGGGCTCCTGCAAACAGAAAGACCTTTGGGGGGTCACTGACATTTGGTCAGAGTGGGCTGACTCAGCCATCATTCTGCCTTCATAATATTTCATAGCAGTTTTGCGATATTGCAGGTCTTCAGCTTAAGGAAGACTTTTTCTTCCAGGGATTTTCCCTACTGCTTTTACTTCAAACATTACCAGGAAACAAAGTTGGAAGTTCTCACGTGTCCATTCAAGGCTAGGAGCTGGTTACCCAGCAAGATGCTTGCTCGAGGCACGGGCTCACCAGCTGATTAAATAACTGTCCTGGGCAGGAGCGTGTGGGACAAAATACTGCAGACAGCACAATCCACGTGTTTGGTTGCTTAATGCCACTGAGCTATGCTTTCATAGCAGGAATGTGTCAGAAGTAGCAGTAATCCAGGGAAATGACACAAACCTGGAGGTAGGCAGTCAGCTTTGTGAGCAGGGAGTGCTGGCGTGGCCCTGCTCCCCTGACTACACCTGTGTGAATCAAGTAGGGGAAGTGAGTATGGGTGTGGTATTTCAGCCCTTTCAGGGAGCTGAACATCACCTGAAAAGATGATGACATCCCTGCCCTGAAGGACCTGCCCACTGCAGTCTGTAGCATTGTGTGCATTTGTAGCTTGATGGGCCTTAGAGTAGGAGACTGTGGGATGCTGGAGCTAGGATTTGATTTGGGGGTTCCCGCCGCAGCCCCACGAGCTTATGTGTTAAGTTTAAGCTTGGAAATAGAGGGGGAGTGAGGGAAGGAAAAAACAAAGCCTTGCAGAGCCTCAGCTCCACCGAGGAACGAATAACAGTCTGTTTGCTTCTGGAAGAACTTCCCACTGCTGAGGATGGATGGGGCGGACCCCAAAAGCTAGATGGGATTGTGTGAGAGCTGGTGATAACTGCCAGCAGGACTCCACAGCTGACGATAGACATCGCTGATTTTGATGTCCATCACAACGGAAAATGCTCGTTTCATTCAATTTGGGGAAGTCATGTGAAACTCGCAGACAGAAACAATATCAGTGAGACTCTGCTATGCAGTCATGTGAAAGCTTAGCATAGCGAAGAAACAGTGTGTACTAGGTAAGGTGAAAAATGGAGTCACACCTCCAAGAAGTCCCAGTTTGTGGCCTTTAAGCTCTTTTTTTGGTGGTGGTGGGGGGGAAGGGGGAGAGAGAGATGAATATTACCCACCAGAAAGGTGACCAAATCCATGCCTAAAAAGGTCAGCTGCTAAAAGCTTTTATAAATGATCTTTGTACTGCAAGTTTCAGTTTTCATGAAGCCAAGTTGAGATAAATCCGAAAATTTCTACGGGTTTAAAAGAACGCTTACTAAAATATTCTTGCCATTCACAATAATAATGGAGTGAGTGAACTTGTTCCACACAGTGACCTTACTTTTTTTTTTTGTATTCCAGCAAATTGTGTACAATCCTAGGAGCGTAGGTACAGTCTTGTGTAGTGTTGTCATTCTGCCCCACCACTCTGATATCTAACAAAGTAATACTTTCTGGATGTTGTCTACGAATTCTTTCCTTCCTTATGTAAGAGGTCGATACACATATCGCCTAGTTTGTCATAGAGCATCGCTGAAGTACTGTTTTATTTGTATTTATGAAGACAGCAGAATGAAAGATAGCAGCTGGGTGACTCCCACCGAGATGGTTATTAGGATAAAACAGTGAAGTTTCTAGCATATATTAAAAAGCCTGGAGGAATTAGCATAGCTTGCAGGAAAGTGTGCTGGAAAGAGATGGTATTTGACAGCAAGCGTGAAAACGTTGTCTTTTTACCAAGAATGATGAGAACTGATGTATCTGCCCTGTGTTTGAGTGAGTGAGTGAAGAGGAGCTGAGCATGGAGTTTGCAGGGGAATTGGGAAATGAATGAGAAATGGAATGAATGAGATAATTTAACCTCCTTTCCATGCAAACCTGTGTTTGTTTTTTTTTTTAATCCCATACTTTTGTTATTATCCAGAATTTTTAATATAACTCTATTTTAACTGGTTCGGTTTTACGGGTAGCAGCTAACTATAAAAAGAATTAAGAACCTGAAGTGTCCTTGGAGCTGCTAACTCTACCTCTGTATCTGTTCCCTAAGAAGATGCCCTGGATTTAAAGATGTGTATTAAATGAAGTATGAGAAGAAACAGCTTCTTCTGACACTTGCGCTTCTTTTCTTCAGCTCGTGCAGAAGGCTGACAGCCTGTCTCACTCTCATCAGTGCTATCCCACCAGCTCCTTTAGGAGCTCAGCACCATGTTTGGCCTGTTGTGATCTTCCCAATCTCCTCATTTCTGTGCTGCAACACCACCATCCGCGAGAAGTCAGGTAGGATCTGAAGACCTTTGACATTGCTAAAGAATCAAACCTCAGCTGTCATTTTTAGCCCTTTGTATTCCAGATGTTTGTTTTGCTGGACGATAGTTTCATTTTTGATTTTGTAATATGTTCTTTGTAGAGGTTATTTTAAGCAGACAAGTAGGTAGCCTCCTTCCTTCAGTGGAATCGTGCGGGTTTTAGCAGAGCTCTGCACATCTGAGCAGTTGCCCAGTGGTTCTGGTCTTGACACGTCTCTAAAACCTTTGTCTGCCTCGCCCCTCCTCTTTGTGTATTAAGATGCATGTCTCTGCAAAAATTATGTACGCTGTGCATAAGATGCCCAGTGGTTATGGGGCATTTTCAGCGTTTCACAGATAAGACTCCATGTTTACTTAATCACTTAAGTGTAGTCCTGGCTTTAAGCGTAGGTGTAGCTAATGATGATTACTGAAGTGGTTATAAAGTTCAAAATGTTTGTGTATATCTGTATAAATATATATATATATACATACATATGTATATGTATGTGTGTGTGTATATATATATATAATGAAACTGAGTCTGTGGAGTAAAAGACTTCTCTGATTGTTGCATATATTCATCTATCAGCAGACTCGTGCAGGCTGATCCAAACTGAGTGCTGTGACTTTTTTGTTGCCTGGAATATGCAATCTGTGCACCCCAGGTGTACCTGGTCTATTAACTATCTCTTATATTGTGCCACCCCGTTAATATCAGTGGATGTACCCAGCACCACCTTGGGGCTACACATAATGTGGAAATTCCTAGTATGTTAATGTTACTCTGTTTACAAAGCTGACATACTAGCCGCTTGCTGTTTCTATTTTTTTTTGTTTTTCTTTTCAGTAGTCTCCCCAAAAGTTTTTGTGGACACGTTGTGTATCTTTTCTGTTCTTCCAGGATTTGTTTGTCAGGAAAGACGACCATGAAATCCGAGGGCTGTGGACAACCATCTACCAAATGGTTGTTGCAGATGCCTTCGGTCACGTCATTTGTCCTTTTAGCTCACCCTTTCCTTTATCTTGAGTTGAATATTTTTTGCAGCGCTATGTTTGCAGTGGTAACATTGCTGCCGAGGTGTTTTTGATTAAAAACGATCTTAACTGTAATAGTGAATTCACTGAGTGTGGCTTTGTATAATGACTCCCATGATCATAACATTTTTTTCCTTTGTCACAGAGAGGAAAAAAGCTCTTTCCAGTGAGTTGGAGAAGGAATTAATTATACCTCTGCCTCATCCTGTGAGACCAGAAGACATGGAGTAACTGTAAGCTGTGATTGTCAGGAGACACTAAAAGTATCGGGTTCCTTCTCTGCCTGCCTCCCAAGGCCTCAGGGATGAGAAATCTTAGGCTTTATGTTTTTCCCTATGAAATACCGTCGTGTTAAGGGGCGTAGCTGGCTAACTGTTACAGGTCTGGTTGGATTCAGGTTACTGAACTATCACGGTCACGGATTCACCAATAACGTAGCACATCCTTGATCTAGTCGCATTCAATGAGAACTATCACGGCTAGGAACAATGCAATGAAGGGCAATTTATTACAGCAACAGGGACATAGGTTCTTTGGATTGCTGGAGATAAATTCACTGTCCGCAAAAGCAAGTGAGCATGCATGAGATACACAGGTACTCATACTGGCTATTAATGTGTTAAAAGGCACAAAGGCTCTAGAGATTTCTAAGTTTCCATGGAGACACCTGGTACAACCAAGTGTTCAAATCTTACCCCACGACAGCAAGGGGAAGAGAGGCTCAGCCCATCGACTGATCCCGGAAGTCAGAAAGGTATCCTTCGTGATGTTATCTTCCCTAACATCCCCTTTCACTTAAGCCAATTTACATTGTCCGCTGATTTATTCTCTTTAGTGACCAGTGATAGGACCCGCAGGAATGGTGTCAAGCTGCGGCAGGAGAGATTCAGGGTAGACATCAGGAAGAGGTTTTTCACTGAGAGGGTTGTCGCGCACTGGAACAGTCTCCCCAGGGAAGCAGTCACTGCACCAAGCCTGTCAGAGTTTGAGAAGCGTTTGGACTGTGCACTTAGTCACATGGTCTGAATTTTTGGGTTGACCTGTGTGGTGCCAGGAGTTGGACTCGGTGATCCATGTGGGTCCCTTCCAACTTGGGATATTCTATGATTCTATGATTATTTTCTGTCCTTGAGTGACTCTAGTCAGGCATATCTTGGTTATGATTGGCAAAAAGTTATCTCACTTTTGTTTAAAGGAGAAATTCAGAGTGCATGCTCAGTGAGGGGTGGTCGCACCTTGGAGGCACGGAGCTTTTGGGATGGAGGTGTGTTTTGATATTATAATGATGATATAATGAGCAAAAGTTCACTAGAGTACAGCGTTTTTTCAAAAACATGACAGGTCGTTGGCTCAGGGTAGCAAATGTGCAGCGTATCGGTCTCGGTGTGCACAAGAGCATCGGCTCCCCATCTCATCACAGAGCCTATCTGTGGTGTCTCCACTCCACTCTACGCTCTGTACTGTTCCTTAGAGTCAGCACACCAAGTTCACCTAGTGCAATAGCATGTAAAGTTGGAGGCCTAGGGAACGCTTAGGTAGCACAGGTACCCTCCACCCTGAAAGCTTCTTCAATGCTGTACATTTTCTTTAAAATGTGAATATTAGTTTAATTTGCCTAGTTACTTCAGGCAATTATTCCACAAGTACCAAAAGTGATATTGAGAAGCATAATTCCAGCATCTCTGTTGGTAATAGCTTCATACTTCTGTGCTTATCCTTGTGGCTTTTCCCTTTCGCATACTGGAAAGGCAGAGACTGTTCAACAGAGTCATCTCTGATCCAAAAACCAAAACTCTGATTTCATCCCAAACCAACACTCTCTGATGTCAGTAGGAGTAAAATTGCTATTACTCTTGGTCATCCTGGCCGTCGCAGTTGTGCCTCTGTTGGGCTCTCTGTCCAACCCTGTTGATCACCCCTGTCCTGCTCCTTGCCCCCTGGGTGGTTTTTCTGGCCCTCTGCCCCGCTGGCTGTCCGTCCACCCAGTTCTTCTCTTGCTGCTTGTGTCCCACTTGTGCTGTTTTCCTTTGTTTTTTTTTCCTCCTTCTGTGCATCACAGCCCATTTCCGCAGGAGGCAACCGTTCCCCATAGGATGGACGCTGAGACGGATGGACAGACCTGCTCGATGCCTGAGCCTCGCAGCCCCCCAGAGGAAGGGGAGAACGTCTGGGCAGGGAGTTCCACTGCAGTCTCCCTGCCAGGAGTCCTGCGCAAGAGTTTAATAAAGTTCGCTTTCTGGCTTGTGCTGCCCTCTGTGTTTGTGGCCTCTGTAAGTGGCCGTGTTGCTGGTTGCAGGTTCCTGGGTGTGGAGGGGGCAGGGGCTGGGGGGTTGGCCCTGTGTTCATTGTCCATGGGGGAGCTGATGGATACAGACAAGCGATCTGGGTGTGGGGGCCACCCTGCTGGAGAGGCTGCAGGCTGGGGGGTGGGGGGGAAGTAAGGACAGCAATGGTGGGGGTAGGCCTGTGCTGTCTTTGCTCCCTGGGCCAGGTGTGGTGGGGCTGGTGTGCTCGGAGGGAGTGATTGGCAAGCGTGACCTGGGTTGGGGCTGCTGCGGAGGAGCAGGTGAGAGAGGGACTGGGGTCCCTGGTGAGGGGGAGGGAAGGGTGTTGGGGAGGCTGGGTCCTGCGCGATCGGCGGCTGGGGTAGGGAAAGCTGCGGGGGGTAGGCGGCAGGTCAGAAAGTACAGATTTTGCTCTGGGGCGGTGGCTGGGAGCATCTTGCCCCAGAGCATGCCGGGAGTTGTGGTCTTTGGGCTATGGGCTTCCGGTCGGCCATGTTGGTTTCCAGAGCACGCCGGGAACTGTAGTTTCATGTTGCTGCTCGGCACAGGGCCATTTAGGATGGGCAGTTACTTCCTCCGCGCCAGTGGAGAGGGGTGCCTTTTCTTGCCGTTTCCTTGTGGTGTTCCACGCGGCTCCCGCCGCTTCCCTTAACGAGCAGATGGCCTGGGAAGCTGTGCCTGCCGTTCTGCTTCTGCCCATGCATGGAGCAGGCTGGCGTGGCGGCGCCTGGTGTCACCTGGTGGCCGAACAGCGAGCGGTGCTGCAGGCGAAGAGGCGCTGCAGTGACGCGTTGCTCTCTGCTCCCACCTACTGGCAAAAGGGGGGTACTGCAGGCGGAGGAGACGCGCATGCGCTTTAGCAATTGCCAAACTGTGCCCCGCAGCATGCCGGGAGTTGTGGTCTTTGGGCTCCGAGCTTCCTGTCGGCCACTTTGGCTTCTGCGGTATGCTGGGAAATGTCGTTCCACGTTGCTGCTCGGCTTCCAAGCCGGAAGCAACACGGAGACAGGTAGGAAGGGCAGTTGTTTCCTCCGCACCAGTGGACCGGGGTGCCTCTTTTTGCCGCTTCCGTGTGGTTTTCTGTGCGGATCCCACTGCTTCTGTTAACGAGAAAACGTTTTGAGAAGCCGTGCCTGGTTCCACGCATGCGCAGAGTCAGCTGGTGAAAAAGCAGTACCTCTGGCAGGGGCCGGTGTGCATGTGCAGTAGTGGTGCGTCGCCCTATGCCGCCGCCTGCTGCTGGAAACGTAATACTGCAGGCGGAGCGGCTGGGGCAGGGAAAGCCCCGGGCGGGGGGTGGGGAGGGGCGTCGGGCTGCAGGTCAGGAAGCCGGGGGCTGGCTGCGGGGCATCCGCAGCGTCAGGTGATCTGAGGGTCTTGCCCCACAGCGTGCTGGGAGTCGTGGTCTTTGGGTTTCGAGCTTCCTGTCGGCCATGTTGGTTTCCGTGGCATGCTGGGAAACGTAGTTTTTCACGTTGCTGTTCAGCTTCCTAGCTGGGAAGGGCACATTGCTCAGGGCAGTTATTTCCTCCCCGAGACGACGTGGGGTGCGTTTTTCTGCCGTTTTCATTTGTGGTTTTCCACGTGGTTCGCACTGCTTACGTTATTGAGAAAACGGTTTGGGAAGCTGTGTCTGCCGTTCTCAGGATGAGGGCGGTAGCGCCCTCTGCCACCACCTGCTGGCGGAAAAAATCAGTAACGCAGGTGGAGCCATGTAGGACTTCTCAGAGGTAAGAAGCCTTCAATGTATGGGGACCCCTAAACTTGTGCGCCAAGCCCGCAAGACAAATGTCCGTAGCACGGAGCTCAAGGACGACTTCTCAGAGGTAAGCAGCTTTCCCTTTGTTTCCCCATCCTCTCAGGTGCCCTCTTTACGATGCTTGTACACACTTCAGGCTCACAACACTCATTTTCTCCTCTACTTAGTATTCCTAGTCCCCGCCTAACCCCCACCCCCCACTTTCCAAGGACCTATGTGCTCTTCTCAGGTCCCTCCTGAGGTCCTACAGGTCTTTTAAATCTGCTTAGTGTCTTTTCCAGGTTGTACTGTGCCACTATTTTTTCCCCTGCTCCTTTTGAGAATGTCTGTACCCTTCTCAGATCTTGATTGGGTTGGCTTTTTTGGACCCATCTGCATAGCCTTTTGTTTTTTAGATAGTCTACTAAGGTATGTTACTTTGCTTGTGAGTTATTTTACTACATTGAATTGCTTTTTTGTGGTTTGTAATCTGTTACACTCCTAGATTATTTCTACCTATGTAAAGAAAGGTTTCAGCTAATTACAGTCAAAAAAAGTTTTAGTTACCTACTTGCTCATATTGTCATTTCAATAATCAGAACTGAAGCAAAAGCACAGGAATTGTTACTTCTAGTAACACTCCACACATCATTGAGCTAAGCCAAATAAAAAATGCAGCTACTGGTCCTCCTGCTCTCTTTATCCCTTCCTGTGCTTTGCCCCTCCTCCTTCCCAGGTGATTGGGACAGGGTGCCGGGTGGGGCCTAATGGTATATGAGCAGCAGGTGTCCTATATGAGAGCTCATATGAGAGCTCCACCTGAGCAGCTCTTTGGGGGGGGGGGGGAAGGGAGGGGGGGCTCTGTTGTGGTGGAGCTCGGTCGCCCACCCCAGTAAAACCACCACAAGGGAAGACGTTCAGGTGTTTCCCTCTGAGGGTCTGAGGTGAGGCTGTTTGGGCCAGAGGAGCGGTGTGGCAGGTGGTTGCTTGCAAGCACAGTGGTCATTTTGTCCTTTTGTGTTGCCAGGTGGCATGGGTGATGCTGTCTACTCCTTTTGAGCTTGGATCTAATTTCCAGGTACAGAGGCAAGTGGACTGCGGTTTTGAAATGATAAAATGAACTATGGCGTCACTTCTGTTGTTGAGGGATGGGTGCTAATGGTGGCAGCTGAATGTTTATCTTCTGTGTTTTTCTTTGTTCAGGTGGAAACGCAGTGTGCGATACAGGATGTCATGACCCGAGCTGCCTCTGGAGTGACTCTGGTGGGCGATGAAGAGATGTAGCAGTTGCTTTTGGGGTGCGGTTGTCACTGCAGTTATTTTACGACATCAAATAGAGTAAAATTCCAGTTTGCCTTTTCGAGGTGCTGTAAGTGGCTAAAGAGAACAGATGGAAGCATCTGCTCTGTGGGGTAGGTAAGCTGCTGAGGTAAAGGAGGGGATGAGAGTAACTGACCTAAGGGTGCTGTGGCTATTGCTGCTGTGGTTGCTTTCTCTTCTGTTTCTCAGGTGCCACAGGCAAGGTGGACTGTGATAGTCTTCAGAATAGGAGCAAAGCAGGTCACTTGAATGCTGCCTGGTTCCCGAGAAAGGGGTTGTAGAGGAGAGAAGCTTTCAATATTCAAAGCTGAAGCAAAAGCATGGGCATTGCTGCTTCTAGAGACACCCCAGTTCTCTTGTCTGCACTCTGCATGGTGTTGAGCTAAAATCCAAATGAAAGAAAAAAAAAAAACACAGCTGCTGCTTGTCCTGCTCTGTCTACTTTGTTGTTTCTTGCCCCTCCCCTTTCCCAGGTGCTTGGGTTTGGGTGCTGGGTGGGGCCAAATGGTATATGGGCCCCAGGCAAGGCATGAGGGAGCTCCTTCTGCCTGGGCTGCTCTTAGGGGTAAGTGCTTTGTTTTTCCTTCTGTCAGTTGCAGGGTTCTTTAGGTGGGTCAGAGTCTCTGGATTTCTAGATTGCAAGTGCTTGGAATTCACTTGTTAGAGGGCTATTTAGCAGAGGTTGCCAGCTCGCTCGTTTTTGGGACGGTGGTCTACGCTTCTGTTTTGGGGTTATTTTAATCTCGAGATGTATCAAACCTGTTGTGTAACTCTCCAGAGGACTAAAAAGAGCTTGTTTACACACTGCAAGAGGCTTGACCACAGGCGCAGTATTACCAAGAGACTGAGCAGGGTCATACCAGAGTTACCTTTTTCATCTGTAAAGGGTAAGTCTGTGATTACCCCTGCTGGGGCTGTTGTGTGTGCATGGCTTTTTGGCATTTGTGGAGCTCAGTTGTTTTTGTGTGTATGTTCTTACTTTTTTTTTGAAGGGCAAATTGTGTGCTGAGTGTGGTTGGCAAGAGGAGGTGGGGAGTTGTCTGGCAGGGGAGCTGTTCAGGACTGGTAGGTTTGGTTTCTAGGAGCGTGCGGCATCCTTCCTGACGTGGGATGCGACTGATTGTTGGGCAGGAATGTTCCAGCTGTGGTGTGTCTTAAACAATGTAGCTTGTGTAGTGTGTGTTGTGCGGCCCAGGCAGAGTTTGCTGTGGCGCCGTGAGTGAAGAATCTCAGTTAGAGCTGGTGAGCAGCTGAAGTAAAGGAGCTGGGAAGAGAGAGGTATTGCCGCAGGTACGCTGTGGCTGTGAGGTGCCTCAGTATGGGTGACGCGTTCGGTGACAAACTGGAGCTGATTGATATGGTGATGCACGAAGGGTTAAGAAGAAGGTTACTCAGGGGCATAGAGTGGTAACCAGGCTAGAATAAGAGACAGTGGGAACCAGTAAGAAGGAGTTGTTAGGCTCGGATGGGCCTATAGCGGGCTATGCGTGATCAAAAGGAATGCACCAATCAGAAGCCTGTAACTATGTTTGCCAGCCATGTGCAGCGCGTGTAGGGGCCCAGAAAAACTATGTAAGATCTGGCATCGGGGCAATTAAAGGTCTCCATTTCTCGACTATCTTGGAGTCCGTGTCGTCATTCCCTTCAAATGGTAACCCCGTCGTGATAAGGGGTAGAGAGATGCTGTATGGGCATCCGGAGGGAACCCAGCCGAATGAATCAAGCTTGCAGCTGGACTGCAGCTTCAACCCTGGGACATGGCCTGAAGGACAGGTGAGCGGCTGGGCATTCACGATGGGAGCCAATATCTCAGCAGAAGAGGCAATAGTAAAATTATTAACGCAATTATTAATAAAAAGGGGTGTAAAATATGACCCGTTTAAGATAAAGCTACTATCGAAGTTTTTGCAAAAGCAAGGGGTCCCCTCGATGGTCTCAGCTGTGTTTCTTGTAAAGACTTGGGAACAAGGGGGGAGAAAGTGTGGGAGGCAGCATCAAGTGGGGGATACAAACGCTGCTGGGCTGTGGGCCCTCACCTTGCTCCTCCCTGCTGCCAGAGGGCAGCACCACGGCGGCGGGCAGGGTCCAGCACCAGTGGCAGTCCCCGGAGCAAGGCAGGAGCTCACCGGAGAGGAAGAGCCATGGCTCGCCGGGCTGCAGAGCTGACAAGTTAAGACCACCTTCATCAAGCCCTTCCAGTATTATTCGCCGGACTTCCTCGTTGGACACACTTGCTGCTCCCTATCTTGCTGGACAGTGGCCTCGTGATAATCGTGGCCAAGCTGTTCCATGTATGTGAGACAAAGCCACTCAGGCTGAAAGTGCCTGGGCTGAATAATATTTAGAAAAGAAGAGAAGCTCACACAAACGTTCAGCATCGTGGGGCAATCAAATGGTTTTGCAAGATGTCTTTTGTATGAAAAGGTGTATTTTATAACAAAGACTTTTGTGGTGTGTAGCAGATAGTGTTTAAAAGACACTTTTCTGGTGACAATTCTCTCCCCCCTTTCCCCACACACACTTTTTTTAGTAGGGAAATTTCTTTTTACTTGGCTGTTTTACAGCTACTGGGACCAAAGGATTGCTGAAGTATTTCAGCAGTCTCAAATTATGTGACCTTGCTGAACAGCCTCAGCCCTAAACAAAATAAGACAAGTTAACGTGTTTGAAAATTTTAAAATTGAAGAGTATCTAAAAAGCAGTGTTAGTCTGTGGTGTACTTTTTTTGTTGATATCATAAATTTGTGTTTCAGGTAAGTCCCACGTAAATAACTGTCTTATAGCAATAAACTTTACTGAGCAAGTAAGCGTAAATCACAGTGGCCTCTACAAGTCCTGCATTCAGGGTGCATTGAGCCCCTCTTTAAAACATTATGCAAAAGTTCAGCAAATGAAAAATGTACCAGGAGGTATTAAAATATTAGGTCTGTTAAACTAGTAAATGAGCAGAATTTGATTTGCTATCTTTCTTCCCATTAAAATAGAGAGATGTGTGCAGATGGGACTAGAGAGCTCTGTTTTCAAGTAACAGCTCTGATTTACACTGAAGAAATTGTTGAGGGGGAGAAGGTTTTAAAGGTAGTGGGTTTGTGCATCAGATTTGCGTGATATGACCAGTTGATGGTTCTTCTCCAGTTTTTGCGGATATTAATTTGTTCTGAAACAGTTGCAGAGAAAGTCAAAGTCTAAGATATACTGCTTTAGATAGGTTGTTTAAAACTGGTATGACTGGATTCACAGAAGATGGGCTCATTCAGGTGAAGGAAGTCTGTGATTCTGTTGATTGCTGTGGCAGCTCTACTTTAATGTGAATTCACACTACAGACTCAGAATTAAGTAAATACAACAGCTCTTGTTTTAAGGCCAGCTTTTACATGTATGCACCCAAAAATTAGCCTTAAATTTCACATGTGCTGTCTTGTGCCATAGCAGAGCTGCAAGGTAAAGTATTTAAATCAATTTCAAAATCTCTTTGAGAGTGTGTAGAACTTTTTTTAAAAAAAACCTCTTATGTATAGAGTTGGAATATTTGGCTTTCTGGGGGGTTAATCTGTGCGTTGTTCAAGCACAGTCTTAATGAAAGAGTTCAAGTTCTTTTAGCACACTTTAAAACCTAACTATGCATAGGCCTAGTCAGTTCCTTGATTAACTGCTTTGGAGCTTAAAAAAGAAACCCTTAATGTGGTTCAGCTGTCCTTTCCTTGCTTGATGCTGTAGTCCTGTAGCAACAAATTTAAGTACTTGAGAAAGGAAAAGATAATGATTATTTTGTTTATCGCGTTTGTTGCAATTATAATAGTTACACCATGCCTGCTGCAACGATTGCAAAAAATGATTAATTGTTCGTGGCACACAATTTGGCTTGTAGAAACAAAGAAAGGGGGAATTATGGGTGACGCGTTCGGTGACAAACTGGAGCTGATTGATATGGTGATGCACTAAGGGTTAAGAAGAAGGTTACTCAGGGGCATAGAGTGGTAACCAGGCTAGAATAAGAGACAGTGGGAACCAGTAAGAAGGAGTTGTTAGGCTCGGATGGGCCTATAGCGGGCTATGCGTGATCAAAAGGAATGCACCAATCAGAAGCCTGTAACTATGTTTGCCAGCCATGTGCAGCGCGTGTAGGGGCCCAGAAGAACTATGTAAGATCTGGCATCGGGGCAATTAAAGGTCTCCATTTCTCGACTATCTTGGAGTCCGTGTCGTCATTCCCTTCACCTCAGGGTGTGATTTTCTCTTGTATCTGCAGGTGCCTAGTGCAGTCTTGGACAGGGAAATCCCCATGTCATGGAGCAGTGAGGGAAGGTGAGAATGTTGTGAGCGAGGTCATCCCTTATCGGAAGCGAAGGGAAAGACGTTCAGGTGTTTCCCTCTGAGGGTCTGAGGTGAGGCTGTTTGGGCCAGAGGAGCGGTGTGGCAGGTGGTTGCTTGCAAGCACAGTGGTCATTTTGTCCTTTTGTGTTGCCAGGTGGCATGGGTGATGCTGTCTACTCCTTTTGAGCTTGGATCTGATTTCCAGGTACAGAGGCAAGTGGACTGCTGTTTTAAAATGATAAAATGAACTATGGAGTCACTTCTGTTGTTCTGTTGTTTTCAGATAGCCTAGTCAAGTGTGTGATTTTTCCTGTGAGTGATGTTATTTCATGGAATTGGTTTTTCTTTTTTGGCGTGTCATCTGTGGTGCTCCTAGATTTTTCTTCCTATGCAAAAAGAAAGGTTTAAGCCAATGCCAGCTGAAGATGATCAGTTACTTGCTTGGTCATATTGTCCTCTCAATATTCAAAGCTGAAGCAAAAGCCTGGGGATTGTTGCTTCTAGAAACACCCCACTTCTCTTGTCTGCACTCTGCATGGTGTTGAGCTGAAAACCAGATGGAAAAATAAAAAAGGAAACCACAGCTGCTGCTTGTCCTGCTCTGTCTACTTTGTAGTTTCTTGCCCCTCCCCTTTCCCAGGTGCTTGGGTTTGGGTGCTGGGCGGGGCCAAATGGTATATGAGCCCCAGGCAAGGCATGAGGGAGCTCCTTCTGCCTGGGCTGCTCTTAGGGGTAAGTGCTTTGTTTTTCCTTCTGTCAGTTGCAGGGTTCTTTGGGTGGGTTGGAGTCTATGGACTGATGCGTACCGGTTTCTACTTGGAAATGCACATCTCTTTGAGGTAAGGGTTCGAAGGATCTGTTAGAGGAAAGCAATCTATATAGTAGGAGCAGGTGCATTTATTGCATGCAGCTCTTCTTCAGGTGAGTAATTGTTAGAGCGTGTTTACGGATAGGGTGGTAATGTTAGCTTGTGTGCTCTAGGTCCCTTAAAATTTTACAGCTTGATTGGGGCTTCCTGTGAGTCTTGGCCTGTATGTCAAATATTATGCAAGTTCCAGCTGTGGTGGTAAAGTGATGGAGCAGGGTTTAGGAGAACTGGCTCATGGAAGCTCCCTGTGCAAGCATGTATCTGAAAAGAGCAGAAGGAGGCAGGTAAGGTGTAGTCTTTTCCAGGGTTAGGGGCAGTTTGTTATATTTCTGGAGCTTTTGCCTGTGGTTTGGCTGGCTGTGGAGTCTTTAGACCTTGCAGCCTTCTAGATGTTAAGTGCTTGGAATTGACGTACTAGAGGTATGTTTAGGAGGGGTTGCTGGCTAACTTGTGTTTGGGAAATGGTGGTGGTACGGTTCCTTGACTGCATAAGCGCAGTATTACCTAGAGAGTGAGCAGGCTCACCTTTTCCATTCGTGAAAGATAAGTCTGTGATCGTGGCGCCGCCCGGGGAACATTTGTCTCAGATCGAGCTAACCTGCAGCTGAGGTAAAGGAGCTGGTGCGAGGGAGGTATTGCAGCAGGTACGCTGTGGCTGTGAGGTGCCTCAGGGTGTGCTTTTTGTGTTGTCTCTGCAGGTGCCTAGTGCGGTCATATTTGCCTCATTGGTGCTTTATTCAGCATTTCTCTCCCATCAGGGAGTATCCATTTTCCCTCAGACTTCGTGGCTCCTGATTCCTTAAAGAAATCTCTCTTAAAACTTTTTAGTTCTTTCTTAGTTTTCAACAATTCCCTGAATCCTCTCTCGATTTATTCTCCGTTTTCCCTCAGACATTAGGTGCCTTAAATACCTGACTTCTCTTTCTACATATTGTAATTTATTTTTCAATACTCCCAAGCCCTGCTTTCCCAGAAAGTTGAATAGCTTGTTAGTAGCTTCCTTCACAACTGTTTTCTCGTGTTCTGACAATAAACGATCATCCACATTTTGTAACAGAAATTCCTCCTTGGGAGGTTGGAATTGCTCCAAAATCTGTTCTAGAACTTTGCCCAAATTAATCGGAGGCCCTGTAAACCCCTGAGGTAAAACTGTCCATATGTATTGTTGCTTCCGCCCCCACTTCAGAGTCTTTCCAGTCAGAGGTGAATATATCTTTGCTCTCAGGGCCTGAGAGCACTCCATTAATACCACTGTTATTCCAGTCTAACAATTTACTATTTGAATGCCCAATTTCATCATCAAATCCCTTCCCAACAAGTTAGTCCCTGCCTTGGGTACATACAATAATTGCCTAGAGATCATTTTATCCCCTAGTCTCAGCTTGGTATCCCCCAAAGGTGGCACTGTTATCCCAGCCCCCATCTACCCCCATCACTTTTTAGGGTTTCATTAGTTAATTTAATCCCTGATACTTTACAGGCCGGTAATGACCTAGCTGCCCCTGTGTATTGGGTTTGATGGCAAGGTTTGGGGGGGGGCTGCAGTGGCAGCCCCCCACGTGGAGAATCCAGAAACCTCCCCGTAGCAGATAAGGGACAATTTCATCCGGCCCCAGAGGGGCTCACCGCTGCCCAGAGCCAAGCCATGAGCAACACAGTCCGTGCCTCTGTGAGAGCACATCCATGAAAACAAACGAACAAACAAAAACCTGCTGCTCAACAGCAGCTGGGAGAGTGAGGAGTGAGAAACCTCCCCGCAGACACCAAAGTCAGCACAGAAGGAGGGGGTGGAGGCGCTCCAGGTGCCGGAGCCGAAGCCCCCTGTGGCCTGTGGAGACGCCCCTGGTGGAGCAGGCTGCCCCCCCCCATCCCCCCCCCTTGTCGATACTTGGGAACCTGACCAAACACCACAGCAAATATACCAAAACTTCTAGACTGTTACTTAGATAATGCCTACATCCTCTTTCCCTGCTCATTCAACTTTCCCAACTCATTCAAAAAAACAGCTCTGTCAAACATTACATACCCCACCTTTAACACCTTCAATAACCCTTTTTAACACTTCTTCTTATCTTTCTCCAGCCTGTACTTTCACCAAAGTCTCAGTCATTAGCCAACTTAATTCCATACCTTTCTCCCTCATCCCATTTTCCTTCTCTCCTCCTTCTTCCACTCCGGATATTCCTACCTGAAGTGGCCAGCCTGCCCACACTTAAAACATCCCATCAAAGCCTGTCTCTGCTAAGATTCAGGCCGCAACACGGGTAGCTTTCCTTGCCTGCCATTCCTTCATCTCTCTTCCTCTCTTTTCCATCCTGGCCCTGACTCCCCCTGAAGATTTTCTTCCTCTTTCTCCAGACCTCTGCCTGACTACTTGCTACACTGTCAATACCATTAGTTTCACTCTGTGCTTTTCCTTCTCATCTCCCCTCTTGACACACACGTTCAGGGCCTCCCACAGGAGGGCCCCCCAGTGACTGTTCACTACATCCCCCCCCACCTTCTGGAGCATTTTCTGTGTATCTTGCCAGGCTTCAATCACAAAATGAACTTTCAAGAGCCCTTGGGATACCGGGTCCTCAGCATTCATCCCCAAGTACTTTCTCATTCTGACCCCAAGTCTCTCATGATTTCTGTGTTGCACACTATTATTCTTCCAGCCAGGATCAGCAAGTGGTTATTTCTGCCTTGCCGGTATTACCCCTGGTCCTGGAGGATGAGTTCTTTCCCATTTTTGTATAGCAGCTCTCCTCCTGATCATTCCCATTTCTTTCCCTGTAAACAACATATTTATATACATAATTTCCACCCCCCCGAGTATAAGTTAGGTCCTAGGAAACTCCTAATCTCTCTGCTGGTAAGGAGGGGGGGAAGTTCACTTAAGGGGATACACAGTTAGTGTTAGTACTGTTAGTATCCGGAAGGCAAAATTCTCAGTACCTCTTCTACCTTGTTTTAATTCTTGCCAGAGCCTAGAGTACGCTCTTCTCTAGGGACAGTGTTAATTGCAGTCCCTGTCTCCTTTCCTGGAGCGGCTGCTGCTGCCACCGGTGCAATATTAGGATTATAGGGAGCATAACTTGGCTCCTCCTCCAAAAAAAAGGAATCTTATCGTTTACACATAAATTTCAAGCCTGAATTTTTATCAGGCCTGTATTTTGGCCAAAATACTGCTGTTTCCTTAATTGGTTCTTTTTGTCTTAGTAATTTATTCTCGATTGCAATGGCGGGCGCCCCACAAGCAGGAGAGCGCACCTACTACTAGTTCCAAAACACAGTTTATATACTTTTTGATGACAGGACCCTCCCCTGTTTCCCCACTGGAGTGGGTAATCCAGGTTCACAATCTATCTGATGCTTCACAGGCAATGCCTGGCCTTCAGTTTCTGGCCTGTTTTTGAGATGGTAATGTTTCCTCCCCTTATCTGGCTTGACTTAACATAGTGATTTTTACCTGATTGCTCTAAGGAGTCTGGTTGTCTGCATTTTAGGAGGTCACCTGCTGAGCTTTCTTATCACTGTAAGCATATCTCAATACCACATTCCTTCCTTCTAAACTATGTAACACTGCAAAAACATTTCTATTCCCACAAGAGTGAGCAGGCTCACCTTTTCCATTCGTGAAAGATAAGTCTGTGATCGCGGCGCTGCCCGGGCGCATTTTCGCGCAGCGCCGCTTGGACACATTTGTCTCAGATGGAGCTAACGAGCAGCTGAGGTAAAGGAGCTGGTGCGAGGGAGGTATTGCAGCAGGTACGCTGTGGCTGTGGGGTGCCTCAGGGTGTGCTTTTTCTGTTGTCTCTGCAGGTGCCTAGTGCGGTCTTGGACAGGGAAATCCCCGTGTCACGGAGCAGTGAGGGAAGGTGAGCGTGTTGTCAGCCTGGTCGTCCCTTAACCGAAGTGAAGGGATGTAGTGGGTTTATGTGGCAAGGTTTTGGTAGCAGTGGGCTCTAGGGGTGCCTTCTGTGGGAAGAGTCTAGAAGCTGCCCCACGTTAGGTAAGGGCCCCAGTGCCGAGCGGAGCCAATAAGTGGTGATGTTTGCGTGTCTGTGAGAGCATATTTAAGAAAGGAAAAAAAACAAACCACACGCTGTGCCACACAGCAGCTGGGAGAGCAAGAGGAGTGAGGAACAGCCTTGCAGGCGCCAAGGTCAGTGAATAAGGAGGGGGAGAGGTACTGCAGGCGCCGGAGCAGAAGTCCCCAGCGGCCTGTGGCGAGGGCCATGGTGAAGCAGGCTGTCCCCCTGCAGCCCATGGAGTACCACGGTGGAGCAGGGTTCCACGCTGCAGCCGGTGGAGGAGACCATGGTGGAGCAGGTGGACCTGCACTGATGGAGGCTGTGGCCTGTGGAAGACCCCTGCCGGAGCAGATTCCGGGCCGGACCTGTAGACCGTGGAGAGGAGACCACGCAGGAGCAGGTGAGCTGGCAGGAGCTGCTGCCTGTGGGGGATCCAGGTTGGAGCAGTTTGCTCCTGAGGGATGGACCCCGTGGTATGGACCTACATCTGGAGCAGTTCTTGAAAAGCTGC
This sequence comes from Anser anser, assembly GCF_964211835.1. Lineage (NCBI taxonomy): Eukaryota > Metazoa > Chordata > Aves > Anseriformes > Anatidae > Anser > Anser anser. The sequence goes on from NC_139726.1 coordinate 40,633,425, forward strand.
TGCCTGTGGGCAGCCCACACCAGATCAGTTCACCAAGGACTGTATCCTGTGGGAGGAACCCCACAGCACAGGGGATGAGGGCGTCCGAGAAGGAGTGGCGGCGAAGAAGTGCTATAGGCTGACCATAAACACTGGTCACCTGCACCGCTGGGGGGGAGAAGGTGGAAGAGGGTGGTTGTGGGGGGAAGGTGCTTTTGGTTGCTTTCCTTCGTTTCTCGCTTCTGTAGGTTGTGTAGTAATAAGCAATAAATCTTACTATCTTCCTATGCTGAGCGTGTTTTGCCCGTCACGATATTTACTGTGTGACCTCCTCTCCTCGTCCTTATCTTAACCCTTGAGCCCTTTTCATCATATTTTTTCCCTGTTATTCTTTGAGGATGGGGAGTGAGAGAGTGATTGTGGTGGAGCTCGGTTGCCAACCCCAGTAAAACTACCCCAGGGGAAGACGTTCAAGTGTTTCCCTCTGAGGGTCTGAGGTGAGGCTGTTTGGGCCAGAGGAGCGGTGTGGCAGGTGGTTGCTTGCGAATACAGTGGTCATTTTGTCCTTTAGTATTCCCAGGTGGCATGGGTGATGGTGGCTGGTCCTTTCGAGCTGTGCGTTGTTCAAGCACAGTCTTAATGAAAGAGTTCAAGTTCTTTTAGCACACTTTAAAACCTAACTATGCATAGAGCTAGTCAGTTCCTTGATTAACTGCTTTGGAGCTTAAAAAAGAAACCCTTAATGTGGTTCAGCTGTCCTTTCCTTGCATGATGCTGTAGTTCTGTAGCAACAAATTTAAGTACTTGAGAAAGGAAAAGATAATGATCTTGTTTATTGCGTTTGTTGCAATTATAATAGTTACACCATGCCTGCTGCAACGATTGCAAAAAATGATTAATTGTTCGTGGCACACAATTTGGCTTGTAGAAACAAAGAAAGGGGGAATTATGGGTGACGTGTTCGGTGACAAACTGGAGCTGATTGATATGGTGATGCGCTAAGGGTTAAGAAGAAGGTTACTCAGGGGCATAGAGTGGTAACCAGGCTAGAATAAGAGACAGTGGGAACCAGTAAGAAGGAGTTGTTAGGCTCGGATGGGCCTATAGCGGGCTATGCGTGATCAAAAGGAATGCACCAATCAGAAGCCTGTAACTATGTTTGCCAGCCATGTGCAGCGCGTGTAGGGGCCCAGAAGAACTATGTAAGATCTGGCATCGGGGCAATTAAAGGTCTCCATTTCTCGACTATCTTGGAGTCCGTGTCGTCATTCCCTTCACCTCAGGGTGTGCTTTTCTCTTGTCTTTGCAGGTGCCTAGTGCAGTCCTGGACAGGGAAATCCCCATGTCATGGAGCAGTGAGGGAAGGCGAGAATGTTGTGAGCGAGGTCATCCCTTATCGGAAGCGAAGGGAAAGACGTTCAGGTGTTTCCCTCTGAGGGTCTGAGGTGAGGCTGTTTGGGCCAGAGGAGCGGTGTGGCAGGTGGTTGCTTGCAAGCACAGTGGTCATTTTGTCCTTTTGTGTTGCCAGGTGGCATGGGTGATGCTGTCTACTCCTTTTGAGCTTGGATCTAATTTCCAGGTACAGAGGCAAGTGAACTGCTGTTTTAAAATGATAAAATGAACTATGGAGTCACTTCTGTTGTTGAGGGATGGGTGCTAATGGTGGCAGCTGAATGTTTATCTTCTGTGTTTTTCTTTGTTCAGGCGGAAACGCAGTGTGCGATACAGGATGTCATGACCCGAGCTGCCTCTGGAGTGACTCTGGTGGGCGATGAAGAGATGTAGCAGTCGCTTTTGGGGTGCGGTTGTCACTGCAGTTATTTTACGACATCAAATAGAGTAAAATTCCAGTTTGCCTTTTCGAGGTGCTGTAAGTGGCTAAAGAGAACAGATGGAAGCATCTGCTCTGTGGGGTAGGTAAGCTGCTGAGGTAAAGGAGGGGATGAGAGTAACTGACCTAAGGGTGCTGTGGCTTTTGCTGCTGTGGTCGCTTTCTCTTCTGTTTCTCAGGTGCCACAGGCAAGGTGGACTGTGATAGTCTTCAGAATAGGAGCAAAGCAGGTCACTTGAATGCTGCCTGGTTCCCGAGAAAGGGGTTGTAGAGGAGAGAAGCTTTCAACATGCAAAGCTGAAGCAAAAGCATGGGCATTGCTGCTTCTAGAGACACCCCAGTTCTCTTGTCTGCACTGTGTATGGTGTTGAGCTGAAAATGATATTAAAAACAACCACAGCTGCTGCTTGTCCTGCTCTGTGTACTTTGTTGTTTTTTGCCCCTCCCCTTTCCCAGGTGCTTGGGTTTGGGTGCTGGGCGGGGCCAAATGGTATATGAGCCCCAGGCAAGGCATGAGGGAGCTCCTTCTGCCTGGGCTGCTCTTAGGGGTAAGTGCTTTGTTTTTCCTTCTGTCAGTTGCAGGGTTCTTTGGGTGGGTTGGAGTCTATGGACTGATGCGTACCGGTCTCTACTTGGAAATGCACATCTCTTTGAGGTAAGGCCTTGAAGGATCTGTTAGAGGAAAGCAATCTATCTATATAGTAGGAGCAGGTGCCTTTATTGCATGCAGCTCTTCTTCAGGTGAGTAATTGTTAGAGCGTGTTTACGGATAGGGTGGTAATGTTAGCTTGTGTGTTCTGGGTCCCTTAGGATTTTGACAGCTTGATTGGGGCTTCCTGTGAGTCTTGGCCTGTATGTCAAATATTATGCAAGTTCCAGCTGTGGTGGTAAAGTGATGGAGCAGGGTTTAGGAGAACTGGATCGTGGAAGCTCCCTGAGCAGCAGGAGGCAGGTGAGGTGTAGTCTTTTCCAGGGTTAGGGGCAGTTTGTTATATTTCTGGAGCTTTTGCCTGTGGTTTGGCTGGCTGTGGAGTCTTTAGACCTTGCAGCCTTCTAGATGTTAAGTGCTTGGAATTGACGTACTAGAGGTATGTTTAGGAGGGGTTGCTAGCTAACTTGTGTTTGGGAAATGGTGGGGTACGGTTCCTTATTTGGGGGTTCTATTTTAGTCTCTGGGTATATCAAGGCATTTGCGTAACTGTGCAGAGGATTCACAAAGAGCCTCAGTATGCATGGCAAGGGCCTTGACTGCATAAGGGCAGTATGAGGAAGAGGCTGAGCAGGGTCACCGTTTTCATCTGTGAAGGGTAACTCTGTGATTGTGGCACTGCCCGGGGCTTGTTTTCGTGCGGCGCTGCCTGGACACATTTTGGCACAGTGCTGCCTGGTCATGAATCTCAGAGCTAACGAGCAGCTGAAGTAAAGGAGCTGGGAAGAGAGGTATTGCAGCAAGTATGCTGTGGCTGTGAGGTGCCACAGGGTGTGGTTTTCTCTTGTCTCTGCAGGTGCCTAGTGCAGTCTTGGACAGGTAAACCCCCATGTCATGGAGCAGTGGGGGAAGGTGAGAGTGGTGTCAGCGAGGTCATCCCTTATCGGAAGCGAAGGGAAAGACGTTCAGGTCTTTCCCTCTGAGGGTCTGAGGTGAGGTTGTTTGGGCCAGAGGAGCGGTGTGGCAGGTGGTTGCTTGCAAGCACAGTGGTCATTTTGTCCTTTTGTGTTGCCAGGTGGCATGGGTGATGCTGTCTACTCCTTTTGAGCTTGGATCTGATTTCCAGGTACAGAGGCAAGTGAACTGTTGTTTTAAAATGATAAAATGAACTATGGAGTCACTTCTGTTGTTGAGGGATGGGTGCTAATTGTGGCAGCTGAATGTTTATCTTCTGTGTTTTTCTTTGTTCAGGTGGAAACGCAGTGTGCGATACAGGATGTCATGACCCGAGCTGCCTCTGGAGTGACTCTGGTGGGCGATGAAGAGATGTAGCAGTTGCTTTTGGGGTGCGGTTGTCACTGCAGTTATTTTACGACATCAAATAGAGTAAAATTCCAGTTTGCCTTTTCGAGGTGCTGTAAGTGGCTAAAGAGAACAGATGGAAGCATCTGCTCTGTGGGGTAGGTAAGCTGCTGAGGTAAAGGAGGGGATGAGAGTAACTGACCTAAGGGTGCTGTGGCTTTTGCTGCTGTGGTCGCTTTCTCTTCTGTTTCTCAGGTGCCACAGGCAAGGTGGACTGTGATAGTCTTCAGAATAGGAGCAAAGCAGGTCACTTGAATGCTGCCTGGTTCCCGAGAAAGGGGTTGTAGAGGAGAGAAGCTTTCAACATGCAAAGCTGAAGCAAAAGCATGGGCATTGCTGCTTCTAGAGACACCCCAGTTCTCTTGTCTGCACTGTGTATGGTGTTTAGCTGAAAATGATATTAAAAACAAACAAAAAAAACAACCACAGCTGCTGCTTGTCCTGCTCTGTGTACTTTGTTTTTTTTGCCCCTCCTCTTTCCCAGGTGCTTGGGTTTGGGTGTTGGGCGGGGCCAAATGGTATATGAGCCCCAGGCAAGGCATGAGGGAGCTCCTTCTGCCTGGGCTGCTCTTAGGGGTAAGTGCTTTGTTTTTCCTTCTGTCAGTTGCAGGGTTCTTTGGGTGGGTTGGAGTCTATGGACTGATGCGCGCCGGTCTCTACTTGGACATGCACATCTCTTTGAATCACAGAATCGTCTAGGTTGGAAGAGACCTCCAAGATCATCTAGTCCAACCTCTGTCCTAACACTAACAAGACCTCCACTAAACCATATCACTAAGGGCTACATCTAAACGTCTCTTGAAGTCCTCCAGAGATGGTGACTCAACCACTTCCCTGGGCAGCCCATTCCAATGCCTAACAACCCTTTCAGTAAAGAAGTTCTTCATAACATCCAACCTAAACCTCCCCTGGCACAACTTTAGCCCATTCCCCCTTGTCCTGTCACCAGGCATGTGGGAGAATAGACCAACCCCCACCTCTCTACAGCCTCCTTTAAGGTACCTATAGAGAACAATGAGGTCACCCCTGTGCCTCCTCTTCTCCAGGCTAAACAACCCCAGCTCCCTCAGCTGCTCCTCGTAAGACTTGTTCTCCAGACCCCTCACCAGCTTCGTTGCCCTTCTCTGGACACTCTCGAGCATCTCCATGTCCTTCTTGTGGCGAGGGGCCCAAAACTGAACACAGTACTTGAGGTGCGGCCTCACCAGAGCCGAGTACAGGGGGACAATCACCTCCCTAGACCTGCTGGCCGCACTGCTTCTTATACAGGCCAGGATGCTGTTGGCCTTCTTGGCCACCTGAGCACACTGCTGGCTCATATTCAGCTGCCTATCAACCAGTACTCCCAGGTCCTTCTCTGCCAGGCAGCTTTCCAACCACTCATCTCCCAGCCTGTAGCGCTGCTTGGGGTTGTTGTGCCCCAGATGCAGGACCCGGCACTTGGCCTTGTTGAACTTCATACAGTTGACCTCAGCCCATTGGTCCAGCCTATCCAGATCCTCCTGCAGAGCCTTCCTTCCCTCGAGCAGATCAACACATGCACCTAACTTGGTGTCATCTACAAACTTACTGAGGGTGCACTCGATCCCCTCATCCAGGTCATCGATGAAGACATTAAAGAGGACTGGCCCCAGCACTGAGCCCTGGGGGACTCCACTAGTAACCGGCCTCCAACTGGATTTGGCTCCGTTCACCACTACTCTTTGGGCCCGGCCATCCAGCCACTTTTTAACCCAACAAAGCGTACGCCAGTCTAAGCCACGAGCAGCCAGTTTCTTGAGGAGGATGCTGTGGGAAACGGTGTCAAAAGCCTTACTGAAGTCAAGGTAGATCACATCCACAGCCTTCCCCTCATCCACCAAGCGTGTCACTTGGTCACAGAAGGAGATCAGGTTCAGATTTTTTTTCCTATGCCAAAAGAAAGGTTTAAGCCAATGCCAGCTGAAAAAGATCAGTTGTTTGCTTGGTCATATTGTCCTCTAAATATTCAAAGCTGAAGCAAAAGCCTGGGGATTGTTGCTTCTAGAAACACCCCACTTCTCTTGTCTGCACTCTGCATGGTGTTGAGCTAAAATGCAGATGAAAAAAAAAACCACAGCTGCTGCTTTGTCCTGCTCTGTCTACTTTGTTGTTTCTTGCCCCTCCCCTTTCCCAGGTGATTGGGTTTGGGTGCTGGGCGGGGCCAAATGGTATATGAGCCCCAGGCAAGGCATGAGGGAGCTCATTCTGCCTGGGCTGCTCTTAGGGGTAAGTGTTTTGTTTTTCCTTCTGTCAGTTGCAGGGTTCTTTGGGTGGGTTGGAGTCTATGGACTGATGCGTACCGGTCTCTACTTGGAAATGCACATCTCTTTGAGATAAGGGCTAGAAGGATCTGTCAGAGGAAAGCAATCTATCTATATAGTAGGAGCAGGTGCCTTTATTGCATGCAGCTCTTCTTCAGGTGAGTAATTGTTAGAGCGTGTTTACAGATAGGGTGGTAATGTTAGCTTGTGTGTTCTAGGTCCCTTAGGATTTTGACAGCTTGATTGGGGCTTCCTGTGAGTCTTGGCCTGTATGTCAAATATTATGCAAGTTCCAGCTGTGGTGGTAAAGTGATGGAGCAGGGTTTAGGAGAACTGGATCATGGAAGCTCCCTGTGCAAGCATGTATCTGAAAAGAGCAGCAGGAGGCAGGTAAGGTGTAGTCTTTTCCAGGGTTGGGGGCAGTTTGTTATATTTCTGGAGCTTTTGCCTGTGGTTTGGCTGGCTGTGGAGTCTTTAGACCTTGCAGCCTTCTAGATGTTAAGTGCTTGGAATTGACGTACTAGAGGTATGTTTGGGAGGGGTTGCTGGCTAACTTGTGTTTGGGAAATGGTGGGGTACGGTTCCTTATTTGGGGGTTCTATTTTAATCTCTAGATATATCAAGGCATTTGCGTAGCTGTCCAGAGGATTCCCAAAGAGCCTCAGTATGCATGGCAAGGGCCTTGACTGCATAAGGGCAGTATGAGGAAGAGGCTGAGCAGGGTCACCTTTTTCATCTGTAGAGGATAAGTCTGTGATTGCCCCTGCTGGGGCTGCTGTGCATTCATGGCCTTTTGGCCTTTGTGGACCTGAGGGTGTTTCTTTTCTGGCTCTAGTCTCTGTGCTTGAGACCTCTGCAAGGAGCTGTACTGTTTGCGTGTCCATCACGGGCCTGCCCTTCTTTCTCTTTCTTGTAGGCCTTGTCATGGGCATGGACTAAGCTGGAAACTTGAAAGAGGCACGAGGGTGAGTGGATGGCAGTGTGGGCCCTGAGTTGGTGGGTGGATTGTTAGTCTGTTTGGCCTGTCCAGCAGGCTTTGCAAGCACTTGTGACAGCATTGTGCATCTCCTGCCATGTTCCTGAGGGGCGTCAGTGGGTCCAGTTCCTGAAATGCTGACCCATCAGCATAGCCTTTTGGTTTTCAGATAGCCTGCTCAAGTGTGTGATTTTTCCTGTGAGTGATGTTATTTCATGGAATTGGTTTTTCTTTTTTGGCGTGTAATCTGTGGTGCTCCTAGATTTTCCTTCCTATGTAAAGGAAAGGTTTAATGCCAGCTGAAGATGATCAGTTACTTGCTTGGTCATATTGTCCTCTCAATATTCAAAGCTGAAGCAGAAGCCTGGGGATTGTTGCTTCTAGAAACACCCCAGTTCTCTTGTCTGCACTCTGCATGGTGTTGAGGTGAAAACGAGATAAAAGAACCACAGCTGCTGCTTGTCCTGCTCTCTACTTTGTTGTTTCTTGCCCCTCCCCTTCCCCAGTGTCCTGGTTCCAGTTAGGACAGAGTTAATTTTCCCTCATAGTAGCTGGTAGGGTGCTATGTTTTGGATTAGGATGAGAAGAGCGCTGATAACATGCTGATGTTTTAATTGTTGCAGAGAAGTGTTTACACCAGGCCAAGGACTTTTCGGCTTCTCGCTCTGTCCTGCCAGCGAGCAGGCTAGGGGTGCAGCAGGAGCTGGGAGGGGACAGACCCAGGACAGCTGACCCAAACTGGCCAAAGGGGTATTCCATACCATCTGACGTCATGCTAAACAATATATAGGGGTGGCTGGCCGGGGTGGGGGGCCGGCTGCTCGGGGATAGGCTGGGCATCGGTCAGCGGGTGGTGAGCAATTGCATTGTGCATCACTTGTTTTCTTACACATTATTATTATTAATACTATTATCATTATCACTATTATTATTGTTATTATTATATTCCTGTCTTAATAAACTGTCTTTATCTCAACTCACCGGCTTCACTTTCCCGTTTCTCTCCCCCATCCCAGAGAGGGAGGGGGGAGGGTGAGCGAACGGCTGTGTGGTGTTTAGCTGCCAGCCGGGTTAAACCACAACAGCCCTTTTGGCGCCCAACGTGGGGCACGAAGGGTTGAGATATCGACAAATCTGACCAGAGTGTGTTAAACTAAAATTGGTATAAGTATTGGACCTGCTTAATAGTTGCTAGTCACGATGTTGATTGCCTTAATCTCCAGTCTGCTGTACCTGTATTCCAAATTGAGTTTTATGGTGCGTTACTTTCTGTATGTGCTCCCTGTTGCACTGTTTATCCTTTCCGGGCCCTGGTTTAAGATTGTTATGGTACTGTGCGGTGTAACAATGGCTTATGAAATGATGAAATATCTGGTCATGACTTTAACCTGGTATTTGTACTCAGCACTGACGTCAACTCTATACTTTGGAACCCATATCTCGGAAACTATTAGCAATTACACCTATTGCCTGTTTTCGTTAGGGAGCCAATCTGTGAAGGGGACAGGGGAAGACATGTTTCCCTACCTGTTCACTCTCCCTTTCTCCTTCACCACCACCCTCTTATCCCCCGAGCTAGTTACGGTGGTTCTCCGAGATGTTGAATATCCTTGGGATACTCAGACCAGCCTGCTCTTGTTGTTATGTCTCCTGAATGCGCTTCAGGTTTTGTTGAGGGTTAAACAACTACTTAGGAATCTCATCCGGAGATCTGTCTTGAGGCGGGATAGTTGCGAGTGGCAGGGAGTGTGGGAGGATATGGGCAGGTTTCTAGAGCAGTGGTCACCTCCAGTGTTTTGGACATTCACCCCTGAACAACTGCAAAATCCTAAAAAGCTGGCAGAATGCTTGAAAAAAAGGTGTCATGACTCTGGCAGTTCCAAAGTGACACAAATCACTGTAGCGTGCTGGGGTCTGGCTTGTGCCTATCGAGCTGCAATTGATGCTACTAGCAACCTAGCTGCAGCTCCGGCAGCCGCTCCTGCTCCGGCAGCCATTCCAGTTCCCGCTCCGGCAGCCGCTCCCGCTCCGGCAGCCGCTCCCGCTCCAGCTCCGGCAGCCGCTCCAGCTCCTGTGTCTGGGTCAGAGAAACGAGCTGTAGCAGTGCACGTTGACCCCGCAGAGGGCATTCCAACCCCTGTGGCAGACCCTGCGTCTGGGTCAGAGAAACGAGCTGTAGCAGTGCAAGTTGACCCCGCAGAGGGCATTCCAACCCCTGTGGCAGACCCTGCGTCTGGGTCAGAGAAACGAGCTGTAGCAGTGCAAGTTGACCCCGCAGAGGGCATTCCAACCCCTGTGGCAGACCCTGCGTCTGGGTCAGAGAAATGAGCTGTAGCAGTGCAAGTTGACCCTGTAGACAAGGTGAAGAAATGGTATAGAGGCTCAGGTCGTTTAGAACGCAAACAGTCTTCTGCTAAGTCTGGGCATAGTGAAGATGAGGCTGGGCCATCAAAGGTGCAGGAGACTGAAGATGAGGATGGGGATATCAAAAAATCAACAGTAACTACCCGGACTCTATACCAGCGTGAGCTACGAGATGTGCAAAAAGATTTTGGTTGCTGTATAGGTGAGCAGCTTGTCACCTGGCTGCTCCGGTGCTGGGACACTGGAGCCGATTATGTGGAATTAGAGGGCAAGGAAGCCAGGCGGCTGGGATCCCTTGCTAGGAACGCATGCATTGACAAAGCAATTGGAGATGGAGCACGATCTCGCAGTCTCTGGAGGCGTCTCCTGTCAGCTGTGCAGGAAAGGTATCCCTTCAAGGAAGAACTTGTATGTCTACCAGGCAAATGGACCACCATGGAGAAGGGAATTCAGTACCTGAGGGAATTGGCCGTACGGGAAGTAATTTATAAGGCCCTAGACGACGCACAAACAGCCGCAGATCCAGATGCAGTCCAGTGTACACCACCTATGTGGCGGAAGTTTGTACGGAGTGCACCATCATCATATGCCAGCTCATTGGCAATAATAGCCTGGAAAGCGGAGGAGAATCCCCCAGTGAATGAAGTGGCTAAATTACTCCGGCAGTACGAAGGAAATCTCTCCTCTTCCCTACAGGCCTGTGTCTCGGCTGTGGAGAAACTCTCTGAAGAGGTCCACCAACTTAAAGAGAATTTATCTTCCCTTCCACCTGAACGAACCAGTGTCCACCAGCTAAAAGAGAATGCTTTGGAGAAACTTTCTGAAAAGATCCACCAACTTGAAGAAAGATTATCTTCCCCTCCACCTGAACGAACCAGTGTCCACCAGCTAAAAGAGAATACTTTGGAGAAACTTTCTGAAAAGATCCACCAACTTGAAGAGAGATTATTTTCCTCCCCACCTGTACAAACCAGTGTCTCAGCTATTAGGGGTAAACGTTCATCTATGCAAGGAAGACAATATGGTGGGCACACACACCGCGCCACCCTGTGGTTTTACCTACGTGACCATGGAGAGGACATGAGAAAATGGGATGGAAAATCTACTGCGACCCTAGAGGCACGGGTACGTGAATTGCAAAGGAAAACAATTGGGAAAAAGGAATTCTCTGAAAAGTTTGCTGCTCCAACTTCCAGCAGGCAGTCCTTTAGACACAGAAACGAAGATTCTGACCAGGACTAGAGGGGCCCTGCCTCCAGCCAGGGGGAGGAAAGGGACAATCGAGTTTATTGGACTGTGTGGATTCGATGGCCTGGCACGTCAGACACACAGAAGTATAAGGCTTTGGTAGACACCGGTGCACAATGTACTCTAATGCCATCAAGCTATACAGGGCCAGAGCCCATCTGTATTTATGGTGTGATGGGGGGATCCCAGCAGTTAACTGTATTGGAGGCTGAAGTGAGTCTAACCGGCAATGAGTGGCAAAAGCACCGTATTGTGACTGGCCCGGATGCTCCGTGCATCCTTGGCATAGACTATCTTAGAAGAGGATATTTCAAGGACCCAAAAGGGTTCCGCTGGGCTTTTGGCATAGCTGCCTTGGAGACAGAGGACATTAAACAGTTGTCTACCTTGCCTGGTCTCTCAGAGGACCCTTCTGTTGTGGGGTTGCTGAGGGTTGAAGAACAGCAAGTGCCGATCGCTACCACAACTGTGCACCGGCGGCAATATCGCACCAACCGAGACTCCCTGCGTCCCATCCATAAGCTAATTCGTCAACTGGAGAGCCAAGGAGTGATCAGCAAGACTCATTCACCTTTTAATAGTCCCATATGGCCAGTGCGAAAGTCTAATGGTGAGTGGAGACTAACAGTGGGCTACCGTGGCCTGAACGAAGTCACGCCACCACTGAGTGCTGCGGTGCCAGACATGCTAGAACTCCAGTATGAACTGGAATCAAAGGCAGCCAAGTGGTATGCCACAATTGATATCGCTAATGCATTTTTCTAATGCATTTTTCTCCATCCCTCTAGCAGCACAGTGCAGGCCACAGTTTGCTTTCACTTGGAGGGGAGTCCAATATACTTGGAATCGGCTGCCCCAGGGGTGGAAACACAGCCCTACCATTTGCCATGGACTGATCCAGTCTGCGCTGGAGCAGGGGGAAGCTCCTGAACACCTGCAGTACATCGATGACATCATTGTGTGGGGTGACACTGCAGAAGAAGTTTTCGAGAAAGGGAAGAAAATAGTCCAAATCCTTCTGAAGGCCGGTTTTGCCATAAAACAGAATAAAGTTAAAGGACCTGCACGAGAGATCCAGTTTTTAGGAATAAAATGGCAAGATGGACGTCGTCAAATCCCAATGGATGTGATCAACAAGATAACAGCTATGTCTCCACCAACTAGCAAAAAAGAAACACAAACTTTCCTAGGTGTCGTGGGGTTTTGGAGAATGCATATTCCAAATTACAGTCTGATTGTAAACCCGCTCTACCAAGTAACCCGTAAGAAGAATGCTTTTGAATGGGGCCCTGAGCAACGACAAGCCTTTGAACAAATTAAGCAGGAAATAGTTCATGCAGTAGCCCTCGGGCCAGTCCGAACAGGACCAGATGTAAAGAATGTGCTCTACACCGCAGCCGGGGAGAATGGTCCTACCTGGAGCCTCTGGCAGAAAGAACCTGGGGAAACTCGAGGTCGACCCCTGGGGTTTTGGAGTCAGGGATACAGAGGATCTGAAGCCCGCTATACTCCAACTGAAAAGGAGATATTGGCAGCATATGAAGGAGAGTTCGATCTGCTTCGGAAGTGGTCGGTACTGAAGCACAGCTCCTCCTGGCACCCCGACTGCCGGTACTAGGCTGGATGTTCAAAGGAAGGGTCCCCTCTACACATCATGCAACTGATGCTACAGGGAGCAAGTGGGTTGCACTGATTACTCAGCGGGCTCGAATAGGAAACCCCAGTCGCCCAGGAATCTTGGAGGTGATTATGGACTGGCCAGAAGGCAAATACTTTGGGATATCATCAGAGGAGGAGGTGGTTCGTGCTGAAGAAGCCCCACTGTACAACAAGCTACCGGAAAATGAGAAGAAATATGCCTTGTTCACCGACGGGTCCTGTCGTATTGTGGGAAAGCATCGGAGATGGAAAGCTGCTGTATGGAGTCCTACACGACGAGTTGCAGAAGCTGCTGAGGGAGAAGGTGAATCGAGTCAGTTTGCAGAAGTGAAAGCCATTCAGCTGGCTTTAGATATTGCTGAACGAGAAAAGTGGCCAGTTCTCTATCTCTATACTGATTCATGGATGGTAGCAAATGCCCTGTGGGGGTGGTTACAGCAATGGAAGCAGAACAACTGGCAGCGCAGGGGCAAGCCCATCTGGGCTGCGGCATTGTGGCAAGATATTGCTGCCCGGGTAGAGAACCTGGTTGTAAAGGTACGCCATGTAGATGCTCATGTGCCCAAGAATCAGGCTACTGAAGAACATCAAAACAACCAGCAGGTGGATCAGGCTGCTAAGATTGAAGTGGCTCAGGTGGACCTGGACTGGCAACATAAAGGTGAATTATTTATAGCCCGATGGGCCCATGACACCTCAGGCCATCAAGGTAGAGATGCAACCTACAGATGGGCTCGTGATCGAGGGGTGGACCTGACCATGGACACTATAGCACAGGTTATTCATGACTGTGAAACATGTGCTGCAATCAAGCAAGCCAAACGGTCAAAACCTCTTTGGTATGGAGGACGATGGCTGAAATATAAATATGGAGAGGCCTGGCAGATTGATTACATCACACTCCCTCAAACCCGCAACGGCAAGCGCCACGTACTTACAATGGTGGAAGCAACCACCGGATGGCTGGAAACATATCCGGTGCCCCATGCCACTGCCCGGAACACTATCCTGGGCCTTGAAAAGCAAGTCCTATGGCGACATGGCACCCCAGAGAGAATTGAGTCAGACAACGGGACTCATTTCCGAAATAACCTTATAGACACTTGGGCCAAAGAACATGGTATTGAGTGGGTGTATCACATCCCCTATCATGCACCAGCCTCTGGAAAAGTTGAACGATACAATGGACTGTTGAAGACTACACTGAAAGCAATGGGTGCTGGGACATTCAAAAACTGGGATACACATTTGGCAAAGGCCACCTGGTTAGTCAATACCAGGGGATCTGCCAACCGAGCTGGACCTGCCCAATCAAACCTGTTACGCACTGTAGAAGGGGATAAAGTTCCTGTAGTGCACGTAAGAAACATGCTGGGTAAAACAGTCTGGGCTACTCCTGCCTCAGGAAAAGGCAAACCCATTCGTGGAATTGCTTTTGCTCAGGGACCTGGATGCACTTGGTGGGTAATGCAAAAGAATGGGGAGGTCCGGTGTGTACCTCAAGGGGATTTGATACTGGGTGAGAATAGCCCATGAGTTGAATTGTAGTATGTTAATTATTATATAATACTGTATGTCATCACTACCATGATTGCTATATATCATAGATGAAAATGGTGATTAATCAGAATGTATTGGAAAGAGTGTAACCTGAGCATGACATAAATGGTATGGAATAAGGGGTGGATATCTGTCCTGGTTCCAGTTAGGACAGAGTTAATTTTCCCTCATAGTAGCTGATAGGGTGCTATGTTTTGGATTAGGGTGAGAAGAGCGCTGATAACATGCTGATGTTTTAATTGTTGCAGAGAAGTGTTTACACCAGGCCAAGGACTTTTCGGCTTCTCGCTCTGTCCTGCCAGCGAGCAGGCTGAGGGTGCAGCAGGAGCTGGGAGGGGACAGACCCAGGACAGCTGACCCAAATTGGCCAAAGGGGTATTCCATACCATCTGACGTCATGCTAAACAATATATAGGGGTGGCTGGCCGGGGTGGGGGGCCGGCTGCTCGGGGATAGGCTGGGCATCGGTCAGCGGGTGGTGAGCAATTGCATTGTGCATCACTTGTTTTCTTACACATTATTATTATTAATACTATTATCATTATCACTATTATTATTATTGTTATTATTATATTCCTGTCTTAGTAAACTGTCTTTATCTCAACTCACCGGCTTCACTTTCCCGTTTCTCTCCCCCATCCCAGAGAGGAAGGGGGGAGGGTGAGCGAACGGCTGTGTGGTGTTTAGCTGCCAGCCGGGTTAAACCACAACAGGACTCACTGCAGTGCATCCCCAGCGGTGCCAGTGCACTCTGTGGACTCACTGCAGTGCATCCCCAGTGGTGCCAGTGCACTCTCTGGACTCACTGCACTGCATCCCCAGTGGTGCCAGTGCACTCTCTGGACTCACTGCACTGCATCCCCAGTGGTGCCAGTGCACTCTCTGGACTCACTGCACTGCATCCCCAGTGGTGCCAGTGCACTCTCTGGAGCCACTGCAGTGCATCCCCAGTGGTGCCACTGCACTCTCTGGACTCACTGCACTGCATCCCCAGTGGTGCCAGTGCACTCTCTGGACTCACTGCAGTGCATCCCCAGTGGTGCCAGTGTACTCTCTGGACTCACTGCACTGCAAACCCAGTGGTGCCAGTACACTCTCTGGACTCACTGCACTGCATCCCCAGTGGTGCCAGTGCACTCTCTGGACTCACCGGGGTGCATCCCCAGTGGTGCCAGTGCACTCCCTGGACTCACTGCACTGCATCCCCAGTGGTGACAATGCACTCTCTGGACTCACTGCAGTGAATCCCCAATGGTGCCAGTGCACTCTCTGGACTCACTGCACTGCATCCTCAGTGGTACCAGTGCACTCTCTGGACTCACAGCACTGCATCCCCAGTGGTGCCAGTGCACTCTCTGGACTCACTGCAGTGCATCCCCAGTGGTACAAGTGCACTCTCTGGACTCACTATACTGCATTCCCAATGGTGCCAGTGCACTCTCTGGACTCACTGCACTGCATCCCCAGTGGTGCCAGTGCACTCTCTGGACTCACTGCAGTGCACCCCTGTGGTGCCAGTGCACTCTCTGGAGTCACTGCACTGCATCCCCAGTAGTGCCAGTGCACTCTCTGGGCTCACTGCAGTGCATCCCCAGTGATGACAGTGCACTCTCTGGACTCACTGCAGTGCATCCCCAGTGGAGCCAGTGAAGTCTCTGGAAACAATGCAGTGCATCCCAGTGGTGCCAGTGCACTCTCTGGAGCCACTGCAGTGCATCCCCAGTGGTGCCAGTGCACTCTCTGGACTCACTGCACTGCATTCCCAGTGGTGCCAGTGCACTCTCTGGACTCACTGCACTGCATCCCCAGTGCTGCCACTACACTCTCTGGACTCACTGCATTGCATCCCCAGTGGTGCCAGTGCACTCTCTGGGCTCACTGCAGTGCATCCCCAGTGGTGCCAGTGCACTCTATGGACTACCCGGGGTGCATCCCAAGTGGTGCCAGTGCACTCTCTGGAATCACTGCACTGCATCCTCAGTGGTGCCAGTGCACTCTCTGGACTCACTGCAGTGCATCCCCAGTGGTGCCAGTGAACTCTCTGGACTCACTGCACTGCATCCCCAGTGGTGCCAGTGCACTCTCTAGATTCACGGCACTGCATCCCCAGTGGTGCCAGTGCACTCTCTGGAGTCACTGCACTGCATCCCCAGTGGTGCCAGGGCACTCTCTGGACTCACTGCACTGCATCCCCAGTGGTGCCAGTGCACTCTCTGGACTCACTGCACTGCATCCCCAGTCGTGCCAGTGCACTCTCTGGACTACCCGTGGTGCATCCCCAGTGGTGCCACTGCACTCTCTGGAGTCACTGCACTGCATCCCCAGTGGTGCCAGTGCACTCTCTGGACTCACTGCACTGCATCCCCAGTGGTGCCACTGCACTCTGTGGACTCACTGCACTGCATCCCCAGTGGTGCCAGTGCACTCTCTGGACTCACTGCACTGCATCCCCAGTGGTGCCAGTGCACTCTGTGGACTCACTGCACTGCATCCCCAGTGGTGCCAGTGCACTCTGTGGACTTACTGTTCTGCATCCCCAGTGGTTCTAGTGCACTCTCTGGACTCACTGCACTGCATCCCAAGTGGTACCAGTGCACTCTCTGGAGTCACTGCACTGCATCCCCAGTGGTGCCAGTGCACTCTCTGGACTCACTGCACTGCATCCCCAGTGGTGCCAGTGCACTCTCTGGACTCACTGCACTGCATCCCCAGTGGTGCCAGTGCACTCTCTGGACTCACTGCACTGCATCCCCAGTGATGCCAGTGCACTCTCTGGACACACTGCACTGCATTTCCTGTGGTGCCAGTGCACTCTCTGGACTCACTGCACTGCATCCCCATTGGTGCCAGTGCACTCTCTGGACTCACTGCAGTGCATCCCCAGTGGTGCCAGTGCACCCTCTGGACTCACTGCACTGCATCCTCAGTGGTGCCAGTGCACTCTCTGGACTCACTGCACTGCATCCCGAGTGGTGCCAGTGCACTCTCAGGACTCACTGCACTGCATCCCCAGTGGTGCCAGTGCACTCTCTGGACTCACTGCACTGCATCCCCAGTGGTGCCAGTGCACTCTCTGGACTCACTGCACTGCATCCCCAGTCGTGCCAGTGCACTCTCTGGACTACCCGGGGTGCATCCCAAGTGGTGCCAGTGCAGTCTCTGGACTCACTGCAGTGCATCCCCAGTGGTGCCACTGCACTCTCTGGACTCACTGCACTGCATCCCCAGTGGTGCCAGTGCACTCTGTGGACTCACTGCACTGCATCCCCAGTGGTGCCAGTGCACTCTCTGGACTCACTGCACTGCATCCCCAGTGGTGCCAGTGCACTCTCTGGACTCACTGCACTGCATCCCCAGTGGTGCCAGTGCACTCTCTGGACTCACTGCAGTGCATCCCCAGTGGTGCCAGTGCACTCTCTGGGCTCACTGCAGTGCATCCCCAGTGATGACAGTGCACTCTCTGGACTCACTGCAGTGCATCGCCAGTGGTGACAGTGAACTCTCTGAAAACACAGCAGTGCATCCTCAGTGGTGCCAGTGCACTCTCTGGACTCACTGCACTGCATCCCCAGTAGTGCCAGTGCTCTCTCTGGACTCACTATACTGCATTCCAAATGGTGCCAGTGCACTCTCTGGACTCACTGCAGTGAATCCCCAGTGGAGCCAGTGAAGTCTCTGGAAACAATGCAGTGCACCCCAGTGGTGCCAGTGCACTCTCTGGAGTCACTGCACTGCATCCCCAGTAGTGCCAGTGCACTCTCTGTGCTCACTGCAGTGCATCCCCAGTGATGACAGTGCACTCTCTGGACTCACTGCAGTGCATCGCCAGTGGAGCCAGTGAAGTCTCTGGAAACAATGCAGTGCATCCCCAGTGGTGCCAGTGCACTCTCTGGAGCCACTGCAGTGCATCCCCAGTGGTGCCAGTGCACTCTCTGGACTCACTGCACTGCATTCCCAGTGGTGCCAGTGCACTCTCTGGACTCACTGCACTGCATCCCCAGTGGTGCCACTGCACTCTCTGGACTCACTGCATTGCATCCCCATTGGTGCCAGTGCACTCTCTGGGCTCACTGCAGTGCATCCCCAGTGGTGCCAGTGCACTCACTGGACTCACTGCACTGCATCCCCAATGGTGCCAGTGCACTCTCTGGAGTCACTGCACTGCATCCCCAGTGGTGCCAGTGCACTCTCTGGACTCACCGGGGTGCATCCCCAGTGGTGCCAGTGCACTCTCTGGAGCCACTGCAGTGCATCCCCAGTGGTGCCAGTACACTCTCTGGACTACCAGGGGTGCATTCCCAGTGGTGCCAGTGCACTCTCTGGACTCACTGCACTGCATCCCCAGTGGTGCCAGTGCACTCTCTGGACTCACTGCACTGCATCCTCAGTGGTACCAGTGCACTCACTGGACTCACTGCACTGCATCCCCAGTGGTGCCAGTGCACTCTCTGGACTCACTGCACTGCATCCCCAGTGGTGCCAGTGCACTCTCTGTACTCACTGCAGTGCATCCCCAGTGGTGCCAGTGCACTCTCTGGAGTCACTGCAGTGCATCCCGAGTGGTGCCAGTGCACTCTCTGGACTCACTGCACTGCATCCCCAGTGGTGCCAGTGCACTCTCTGGACTCACTGCACTGCATCCCCAGTGGTGCCAGTGCACTCTCTGGACTCACTGCACTGCATCCCCAGTGATGACAGTGCACTCTCTGGACTCACTGCAGTGCATCCCCAGTGGTGCCAGTGAACTCTCTGAAAACACAGCAGTGCATCCTCAGTGGTGCCAGTGCACTCTCTGGACTCACTGCACTGCATCCTCAGTGGTACCAGTGCACTCTCTGGACTCACAGCACTGCATCCCCAGTGGTGCCAGTGCACTCTCTGGAGTCACTGCACTGCATCCCCAGTGGTACAAGTGCACTCTCTGGACTCACTATACTGCATTCCCAATGGTGCCAGTGCACTCTCTGGACTCACTGCACTGCATCCCCAGTGGTGCCAGTGCACTCTCTGTACTCACTGCAGTGCAGCCCAGTGGTGCCAGTGCACTCTCTGGACTCACTGCACTGCATCCCCAGTAGTGCCAGTGCACTCTCTGGGCTCACTGCAGTGCATCCCCAGTGATGACAGTGCACTCTCTGGACTCACTGCAGTGCATCCCCAGTGGAGCCAGTGAAGTCTCTGGAAACAATGCAGTGCATCCCCAGTGGTGCCAGTGCACTCTCTGGAGCCACTGCAGTGCATCCCCAGTGGTGCCAGTGCACTCTCTGGACTCACTGCACTGCATTCCCAGTGGTGCCAGTGCACTCTCTGGACTCACTGCACTGCATCCCCAGTGGTGCCACTGCACTCTCTGGACTCACTGCATTGCATCCCCATTGGTGCCAGTGCACTCTCTGGGCTCACTGCAGTGCATCCCCAGTGGTGCCAGTGAACTCTCTGGAAACACTGCAGTGCATCCCCACTGGTGCCAGTGCACTCACTGGACTCACTGCACTGCATCCCCACTGGTGCCAGTGCACTCTCTGGAGCCACTGCACTGCATCCCCAGTGGTGCCAGTGCACTCTCTGGACTCACCGGGGTGCATTCCCAGTGGTGCCAGTGCACTCTGTGGACTCACTGCACTGCATCCCCAGTGGTGCCAGTGCACTCTCTGGACTCACTGCACTGCATCCCCAGTGGTGCCAGTGCACTCTCTGGACTCACTGCACTGCATCCCAAGTGGTGTCAGTGCACTCTCTGGACTCACTGCACTGCATCCCCAGTGGTGCCAGTGCACTCTCTGGACTCACTGCACTGCATCCCCAGTGGTGCCAGTGCACTCTCTGGACTCACTGTTCTGCATCCCCAGTGGTTCCAGTGCACTCTCTGTACTCACTGCACTGCATCCCAAGTGGTACCAGTGCACTCTCTGGAGTCACTGCACTGCATCACCAGTGGTGCAAGTGCACTCTCTGGACTCACTGCACTGCATCCTCAGTGGTGCCAGTGCACTCTCTGGACTCACTGCACTGCATCCCCAGTGGTGCCAGTGCACTCTCTGCACTCACTGCACTGCATCCCCAGTGGTGCCAGTGCACTCTCTGGACTCACTGCAGTGCATCCCCAGTGGTGCCAGTGCACTCTCTGGACTCACTGCACTGCATCCCCAGTGGTGCCAGTGCACTCTCTGGACTCACTGCACTGCATCCCCAGTCGTGCCAGTGCACTCTCTGGACTACCCGTGGTGCATCCCCAGTGGTGCCAGTGCACTCTCTGGAGTCACTGCACTGCATCCCCAGTGGTGCCAGTGCACTCTCTGGACTCACTGCACTGCATCCCCAGTGGTGCCACTGCACTCTGTGGACTCACTGCACTGCATCCCCAGTGGTGCCAGTGCACTCTCTGGACTCACTGCACTGCATCCCCAGTGGTGCCAGTGCACTCTGTGGACTCACTGCACTGCATCCCCAGTGGTGCCAGTGCACTCTCTGGACTTACTGTTCTGCATCCCCAGTGGTTCTAGTGCACTCTCTGGACTCACTGCACTGCATCCCAAGTGGTACCAGTGCACTCTCTGGAGTCACTGCACTGCATCCCCAGTGGTGCCAGTGCACTCTCTGGACTCACTGCACTGCATCCCCAGTGGTGCCAGTGCACTCTCTGGACTCACTGCACTGCATCCCCAGTGGTGCCAGTGCACTCTCTGGACTCACTGCACTGCATCCCCAGTGGTGCCAGTGCACTCTCTGGACTCACTGCACTGCATCCCCAGTGGTGCCAGTGCACTCTCTGGACTCACTGCACTGCATCCCCAGTGATGCCAGTGCACTCTCTGGACACACTGCACTGCATTTCCTGTGGTGCCAGTGCACTCTCTGGACTCACTGCACTGCATCCCCATTGGTGCCAGTGCACTCTCAGGACTCACTGCACTGCATCCCCAGTGGTGCTAGTGCACTCTCTGGACTCACTGCACTGCATCCCCAGTGGTGCCAGTGCACTCTCTGGACTCACTGCAGTGCATCCCCAGTGGTGCCAGTGCACTCTCTGGGCTCACTGCAGTGCATCCCCAGTGGTGCCAGTGCACTCTCTGGAGCCACTGCAGTGCATCCCCAGTGGTGCCAGTGCACTCTCTGGACTCACTGCACTGCATTCCCAGTGGTGCCAGTGCACTCTCTGGACTCACTGCACTGCATCCCCAGTGGTGCCACTGCACTCTCTGGACTCACTGCATTGCATCCCCATTGGTGCCAGTGCACTCTCTGGGCTCACTGCAGTGCATCCCCAGTGGTGCCAGTGCACTCACTGGACTCACTGCACTGCATCCCCAATGGTGCCAGTGCACTCTCTGGAGTCACTGCACTGCATCCCCAGTGGTGCCAGTGCACTCTCTGGACTCACCGGGGTGCATCCCCAGTGGTGCCAGTGCACTCTCTGGAGCCACTGCAGTGCATCCCCAGTGGTGCCAGTACACTCTCTGGACTACCCGGGGTGCATTCCCAGTGGTGCCAGTGCACTCTCTGGACTCACTGCACTGCATCCCCAGTGGTGCCAGTGCACTCTCTGGACTCACTGCACTGCATCCTCAGTGGTACCAGTGCACTCACTGGACTCACTGCACTGCATCCCCAGTGGTGCCAGTGCACTCTCTGGACTCACTGCACTGCATCCCCAGTGGTGCCAGTGCACTCTCTGTACTCACTGCACTGCATCCTCAGTGGTACCAGTGCACTCTCTGGACTCACAGCACTGCATCCCCAGTGGTGCCAGTGCACTCTCTGGACTCACTGCACTGCATCCTCAGTGGTACCAGTGCACTCTCTGGACTCACAGCACTGCATCCCCAGTGGTGCCAGTGCACTCTCTGGAGTCACTGCACTGCATCCCCAGTGGTACAAGTGCACTCTCTGGACTCACTATACTGCATTCCCAATGGTGCCAGTGCACTCTCTGGACTCACTGCACTGCATCCCCAGTGGTGCCAGTGCACTCTCTGTACTCACTGCAGTGCAGCCCAGTGGTGCCAGTGCACTCTCTGGACTCACTGCACTGCATCCCCAGTAGTGCCAGTGCACTCTCTGGGCTCACTGCAGTGCATCCCCAGTGATGACAGTGCACTCTCTGGACTCACTGCAGTGCATCCCCAGTGGAGCCAGTGAAGTCTCTGGAAACAATGCAGTGCATCCCCAGTGGTGCCAGTGCACTCTCTGGAGCCACTGCAGTGCATCCCCAGTGGTGCCAGTGCACTCTCTGGACTCACTGCACTGCATTCCCAGTGGTGCCAGTGCACTCTCTGGACTCACTGCACTGCATCCCCAGTGGTGCCACTGCACTCTCTGGACTCACTGCATTGCATCCCCATTGGTGCCAGTGCACTCTCTGGGCTCACTGCAGTGCATCCCCAGTGGTGCCAGTGAACTCTCTGGAAACACTGCAGTGCATCCCCACTGGTGCCAGTGCACTCACTGGACTCACTGCACTGCATCCCCACTGGTGCCAGTGCACTCTCTGGAGCCACTGCACTGCATCCCCAGTGGTGCCAGTGCACTCTCTGGACTCACCGGGGTGCATTCCCAGTGGTGCCAGTGCACTCTGTGGACTCACTGCACTGCATCCCCAGTGGTGCCAGTGCACTCTCTGGACTCACTGCACTGCATCCCCAGTGGTGCCAGTGCACTCTCTGGACTCACTGCACTGCATCCCAAGTGGTGTCAGTGCACTCTCTGGACTCACTGCACTGCATCCCCAGTGGTGCCAGTGCACTCTCTGGACTCACTGCACTGCATCCCCAGTGGTGCCAGTGCACTCTCTGGACTCACTGTTCTGCATCCCCAGTGGTTCCAGTGCACTCTCTGTACTCACTGCACTGCATCCCAAGTGGTACCAGTGCACTCTCTGGAGTCACTGCACTGCATCACCAGTGGTGCAAGTGCACTCTCTGGACTCACTGCACTGCATCCTCAGTGGTGCCAGTGCACTCTCTGGACTCACTGCACTGCATCCCCAGTGGTGCCAGTGCACTCTCTGCACTCACTGCACTGCATCCCCAGTGGTGCCAGTGCACTCTCTGGACTCACTGCAGTGCATCCCCAGTGGTGCCAGTGCACTCTCTGGACTCACTGCACTGCATCCCCAGTGGTGCCAGTGCACTCTCTGGACTCACTGCACTGCATCCCCAGTCGTGCCAGTGCACTCTCTGGACTACCCGTGGTGCATCCCCAGTGGTGCCAGTGCACTCTCTGGAGTCACTGCACTGCATCCCCAGTGGTGCCAGTGCACTCTCTGGACTCACTGCACTGCATCCCCAGTGGTGCCACTGCACTCTGTGGACTCACTGCACTGCATCCCCAGTGGTGCCAGTGCACTCTCTGGACTCACTGCACTGCATCCCCAGTGGTGCCAGTGCACTCTGTGGACTCACTGCACTGCATCCCCAGTGGTGCCAGTGCACTCTCTGGACTTACTGTTCTGCATCCCCAGTGGTTCTAGTGCACTCTCTGGACTCACTGCACTGCATCCCAAGTGGTACCAGTGCACTCTCTGGAGTCACTGCACTGCATCCCCAGTGGTGCCAGTGCACTCTCTGGACTCACTGCACTGCATCCCCAGTGGTGCCAGTGCACTCTCTGGACTCACTGCACTGCATCCCCAGTGGTGCCAGTGCACTCTCTGGACTCACTGCACTGCATCCCCAGTGGTGCCAGTGCACTCTCTGGACTCACTGCACTGCATCCCCAGTGGTGCCAGTGCACTCTCTGGACTCACTGCACTGCATCCCCAGTGATGCCAGTGCACTCTCTGGACACACTGCACTGCATTTCCTGTGGTGCCAGTGCACTCTCTGGACTCACTGCACTGCATCCCCATTGGTGCCAGTGCACTCTCAGGACTCACTGCACTGCATCCCCAGTGGTGCTAGTGCACTCTCTGGACTCACTGCACTGCATCCCCAGTGGTGCCAGTGCACTCTCTGGACTCACTGCAGTGCATCCCCAGTGGTGCCAGTGCACTCTCTGGGCTCACTGCAGTGCATCCCCAGTGGTGCCAGTGCACTCTCTGGAGCCACTGCAGTGCATCCCCAGTGGTGCCAGTGCACTCTCTGGACTCACTGCACTGCATTCCCAGTGGTGCCAGTGCACTCTCTGGACTCACTGCACTGCATCCCCAGTGGTGCCACTGCACTCTCTGGACTCACTGCATTGCATCCCCATTGGTGCCAGTGCACTCTGTGGACTCACTGCAGTGCATCCCCAGTGGTGCCAGTGCACTCACTGGACTCACTGCACTGCATCCCCAATGGTGCCAGTGCACTCTCTGGAGTCACTGCACTGCATCCCCAGTGGTGCCAGTGCACTCTCTGGACTCACCGGGGTGCATCCCCAGTGGTGCCAGTGCACTCTCTGGAGCCACTGCAGTGCATCCCCAGTGGTGCCAGTACACTCTCTGGACTACCCGGGGTGCATTCCCAGTGGTGCCAGTGCACTCTCTGGACTCACTGCACTGCATCCCCAGTGGTGCCAGTGCACTCTCTGGACTCACTGCACTGCATCCTCAGTGGTACCAGTGCACTCACTGGACTCACTGCACTGCATCCCCAGTGGTGCCAGTGCACTCTCTGGACTCACTGCACTGCATCCCCAGTGGTGCCAGTGCACTCTCTGTACTCACTGCACTGCATCCTCAGTGGTACCAGTGCACTCTCTGGACTCACAGCACTGCATCCCCAGTGGTGCCAGTGCACTCTCTGGACTCACTGCACTGCATCCTCAGTGGTACCAGTGCACTCTCTGGACTCACAGCACTGCATCCCCAGTGGTGCCAGTGCACTCTCTGGAGTCACTGCACTGCATCCCCAGTGGTACAAGTGCACTCTCTGGACTCACTATACTGCATTCCCAATGGTGCCAGTGCACTCTCTGGACTCACTGCACTGCATCCCCAGTGGTGCCAGTGCACTCTCTGTACTCACTGCAGTGCAGCCCAGTGGTGCCAGTGCACTCTCTGGACTCACTGCACTGCATCCCCAGTAGTGCCAGTGCACTCTCTGGGCTCACTGCAGTGCATCCCCAGTGATGACAGTGCACTCTCTGGACTCACTGCAGTGCATCCCCAGTGGAGCCAGTGAAGTCTCTGGAAACAATGCAGTGCATCCCCAGTGGTGCCAGTGCACTCTCTGGAGCCACTGCAGTGCATCCCCAGTGGTGCCAGTGCACTCTCTGGACTCACTGCACTGCATTCCCAGTGGTGCCAGTGCACTCTCTGGACTCACTGCACTGCATCCCCAGTGGTGCCACTGCACTCTCTGGACTCACTGCATTGCATCCCCATTGGTGCCAGTGCACTCTCTGGGCTCACTGCAGTGCATCCCCAGTGGTGCCAGTGAACTCTCTGGAAACACTGCAGTGCATCCCCACTGGTGCCAGTGCACTCACTGGACTCACTGCACTGCATCCCCACTGGTGCCAGTGCACTCTCTGGAGCCACTGCACTGCATCCCCAGTGGTGCCAGTGCACTCTCTGGACTCACCGGGGTGCATTCCCAGTGGTGCCAGTGCACTCTGTGGACTCACTGCACTGCATCCCCAGTGGTGCCAGTGCACTCTCTGGACTCACTGCACTGCATCCCCAGTGGTGCCAGTGCACTCTCTGGACTCACTGCACTGCATCCCAAGTGGTGTCAGTGCACTCTCTGGACTCACTGCACTGCATCCCCAGTGGTGCCAGTGCACTCTCTGGACTCACTGCACTGCATCCCCAGTGGTGCCAGTGCACTCTCTGGACTCACTGTTCTGCATCCCCAGTGGTTCCAGTGCACTCTCTGTACTCACTGCACTGCATCCCAAGTGGTACCAGTGCACTCTCTGGAGTCACTGCACTGCATCACCAGTGGTGCAAGTGCACTCTCTGGACTCACTGCACTGCATCCTCAGTGGTGCCAGTGCACTCTCTGGACTCACTGCACTGCATCCCCAGTGGTGCCAGTGCACTCTCTGCACTCACTGCACTGCATCCCCAGTGGTGCCAGTGCACTCTCTGGACTCACTGCAGTGCATCCCCAGTGGTGCCAGGGCACTCTCTGGACTCACTGCACTGCATCCCCAGTGGTGCCAGTGCACTCTCTGGACTCACTGCACTGCATCCCCAGTCGTGCCAGTGCACTCTCTGGACTACCCGTGGTGCATCCCCAGTGGTGCCAGTGCACTCTCTGGAGTCACTGCACTGCATCCCCAGTGGTGCCAGTGCACTCTCTGGACTCACTGCACTGCATCCCCAGTGGTGCCACTGCACTCTGTGGACTCACTGCACTGCATCCCCAGTGGTGCCAGTGCACTCTCTGGACTCACTGCACTGCATCCCCAGTGGTGCCAGTGCACTCTGTGGACTCACTGCACTGCATCCCCAGTGGTGCCAGTGCACTCTCTGGACTTACTGTTCTGCATCCCCAGTGGTTCTAGTGCACTCTCTGGACTCACTGCACTGCATCCCAAGTGGTACCAGTGCACTCTCTGGAGTCACTGCACTGCATCCCCAGTGGTGCCAGTGCACTCTCTGGACTCACTGCACTGCATCCCCAGTGGTGCCAGTGCACTCTCTGGACTCACTGCACTGCATCCCCAGTGGTGCCAGTGCACTCTCTGGACTCACTGCACTGCATCCACAGTGGTGCCAGTGCACTCTCTGGACTCACTGCACTGCATCCCCAGTGGTGCCAGTGCACTCTCTGGACTCACTGCACTGCATCCCCAGTGATGCCAGTGCACTCTCTGGACACACTGCACTGCATTTCCTGTGGTGCCAGTGCACTCTCTGGACTCACTGCACTGCATCCCCATTGGTGCCAGTGCACTCTCAGGACTCACTGCACTGCATCCCCAGTGGTGCTAGTGCACTCTCTGGACTCACTGCACTGCATCCCCAGTGGTGCCAGTGCACTCTCTGGACTCACTGCAGTGCATCCCCAGTGGTGCCAGTGCACTCTCTGGGCTCACTGCAGTGCATCCCCAGTGGTGCCAGTGCACTCTCTGGAGCCACTGCAGTGCATCCCCAGTGGTGCCAGTGCACTCTCTGGACTCACTGCACTGCATTCCCAGTGGTGCCAGTGCACTCTCTGGACTCACTGCACTGCATCCCCAGTGGTGCCACTGCACTCTCTGGACTCACTGCATTGCATCCCCATTGGTGCCAGTGCACTCTCTGGGCTCACTGCAGTGCATCCCCAGTGGTGCCAGTGCACTCACTGGACTCACTGCACTGCATCCCCAATGGTGCCAGTGCACTCTCTGGAGTCACTGCACTGCATCCCCAGTGGTGCCAGTGCACTCTCTGGACTCACCGGGGTGCATCCCCAGTGGTGCCAGTGCACTCTCTGGAGCCACTGCAGTGCATCCCCAGTGGTGCCAGTACACTCTCTGGACTACCCGGGGTGCATTCCCAGTGGTGCCAGTGCACTCTCTGGACTCACTGCACTGCATCCCCAGTGGTGCCAGTGCACTCTCTGGACTCACTGCACTGCATCCTCAGTGGTACCAGTGCACTCACTGGACTCACTGCACTGCATCCCCAGTGGTGCCAGTGCACTCTCTGGACTCACTGCACTGCATCCCCAGTGGTGCCAGTGCACTCTCTGTACTCACTGCAGTGCATCCCCAGTGGTGCCAGTGCACTCTCTGGAGTCACTGCAGTGCATCCCGAGTGGTGCCAGTGCACTCTCTGGACTCACTGCACTGCATCCCCAGTGGTGCCAGTGCACTCTCTGGACTCACTGCACTGCATCCCCAGTGGTGCCAGTGCACTCTCTGGACTCACTGCAGTGCATCCCCAGTGGTGCCAGTGCACTCTCTGGACTCACTGCACTGCATCCCCAGTGATGACAGTGCACTCTCTGGACTCACTGCAGTGCATCCCCAGTGGTGCCAGTGAACTCTCTGAAAACACAGCAGTGCATCCTCAGTGGTGCCAGTGCACTCTCTGGACTCACTGCACTGCATCCTCAGTGGTACCAGTGCACTCTCTGGACTCACAGCACTGCATCCCCAGTGGTGCCAGTGCACTCTCTGGAGTCACTGCACTGCATCCCCAGTGGTACAAGTGCACTCTCTGGACTCACTATACTGCATTCCCAATGGTGCCAGTGCACTCTCTGGACTCACTGCACTGCATCCCCAGTGGTGCCAGTGCACTCTCTGGACTCACTGCAGTGCAGCCCAGTGGTGCCAGTGCACTCTCTGGACTCACTGCACTGCATCCCCAGTAGTGCCAGTGCACTCTCTGGGCTCACTGCAGTGCATCCCCAGTGATGACAGTGCACTCTCTGGACTCACTGCAGTGCATCCCCAGTGGAGCCAGTGAAGTCTCTGGAAACAATGCAGTGCATCCCCAGTGGTGCCAGTGCACTCTCTGGAGCCACTGCAGTGCATCCCCAGTGGTGCCAGTGCACTCTCTGGACTCACTGCACTGCATTCCCAGTGGTGCCACTGCACTCTCTGGACTCACTGCATTGCATCCCCATTGGTGCCAGTGCACTCTCTGGGCTCACTGCAGTGCATCCCCAGTGGTGCCAGTGAACTCTCTGGAAACACTGCAGTGCATCCCCACTGGTGCCAGTGCACTCACTGGACTCACTGCACTGCATCCCCAATGGTGCCAGTGCACTCTCTGGAGCCACTGCACTGCATCCCCAGTGGTGCCAGTGCACTCTCTGGACTCACCGGGGTGCATTCCCAGTGGTGCCAGTGCACTCTCTGGACTCACTGCACTGCATCCCCAGTGGTGCCAGTGCACTCTCTGGACTCACTGCACTGCATCCCAAGTGGTGTCAGTGCACTCTCTGGACTCACTGCACTGCATCCCCAGTGGTGCCAGTGCACTCTCTGGACTCACTGCACTGCATCCCCAGTGGTGCCAGTGCACTCTCTGGACTCACTGTTCTGCATCCCCAGTGGTTCCAGTGCACTCTCTGTACTCACTGCACTGCATCCCAAGTGGTACCAGTGCACTCTCTGGAGTCACTGCACTGCATCCCCAGTGGTGCAAGTGCACTCTCTGGACTCACTGCACTGCATCCTCAGTGGTACCAGTGCACTCACTGGACTCACTGCACTGCATCCCCAGTGGTGCCAGTGCACTCTCTGGACTCACTGCACTGCATCCCCAGTGGTGCCAGTGCACTCTCTGCACTCACTGCACTGCATCCCCAGTGGTGCCAGTGAACTCTCTGGACTCACTGCACTGCATCCCCAGTGGTGCCAGTGCACTCTCTGGGCTCACTGCACTGCATCCCCAGTGGTGCCAGTGCACTCTCTGGACTCACTGCACTGCATCCCCAGTGGTGCCAGGGCACTCACTGGACTCACTGCACTGCATCCCCAGTGGTGCCAGTGCACTCTCTGGACTCACTGCACTGCATCCCCAGTCGTGCCAGTGCACTCTCTGGACTACCCGTGGTGCATCCCCAGTGGTGCCAGTGCACTCTCTGGAGTCACTGCACTGCATCCCCAGTGGTGCCAGTGCACTCTCTGGACTCACTGCACTGCATCCCCAGTGGTGCCACTGCACTCTGTGGACTCACTGCACTGCATCCCCAGTGGTGCCAGTGCACTCTCTGGACTCACTGCACTGCATCCCCAGTGGTGCCAGTGCACTCTGTGGACTCACTGCACTGCATCCCCAGTGGTGCCAGTGCACTCTCTGGACTTACTGTTCTGCATCCCCAGTGGTTCTAGTGCACTCTCTGGACTCACTGCACTGCATCCCAAGTGGTACCAGTGCACTCTCTGGAGTCACTGCACTGCATCCCCAGTGGTGCCAGTGCACTCTCTGGACTCACTGCACTGCATCCCCAGTGGTGCCAGTGCACTCTCTGGACTCACTGCACTGCATCCCCAGTGGTGCCAGTGCACTCTCTGGACTCACTGCACTGCATCCCCAGTGGTGCCAGTGCACTCTCTGGACTCACTGCACTGCATCCCCAGTGGTGCCAGTGCACTCTCTGGACTCACTGCACTGCATCCCCAGTGATGCCAGTGCACTCTCTGGACACACTGCACTGCATTTCCTGTGGTGCCAGTGCACTCTCTGGACTCACTGCACTGCATCCCCATTGGTGCCAGTGCACTCTCTGGACTCACTGCAGTGCATCCCCAGTGGTGCCAGTGCACCCTCTGGACTCACTGCACTGCATCCTCAGTGGTGCCTGTGCACTCTCTGGACTCACTGCACTGCATCCCCAGTGGTGCCAGTGCACTCTCAGGACTCACTGCACTGCATCCCCAGTGGTGCTAGTGCACTCTCTGGACTCACTGCACTGCATCCCCAGTGGTGCCAGTGCACTCTCTGGACTCACTGCACTGCATCCCCAGTCGTGCCAGTGCACTCTCTGGACTACCCGGGTTGCATCCCAAGTGGTGCCAGTGCAGTCTCTGGACTCACTGCAGTGCATCCCCAGTGGTGCCACTGCACTCTCTGGACTCACTGCACTGCATCCCCAGTGGTGCCAGTGCACTCTGTGGACTCACTGCACTGCATCACAAGCGGTGCCAGTGCACTCTCTGGACTCACTGCACTGCATCCCCAGTGGTGCCAGTGCACTCTCTGGACTCACTGCACTGCATCCCCAGTGGTGCCAGTGCACTCTCTGGACTCACTGCAGTGCATCCCCAGTGGTGCCAGTGCACTCTCTGGGCTCACTGCAGTGCATCCCCAGTGATGACAGTGCACTCTCTGGACTCACTGCAGTGCATCGCCAGTGGTGACAGTGAACTCTCTGAAAACACAGCAGTGCATCCTCAGTGGTGCCAGTGCACTCTCTGGACTCACTGCACTGCATCCCCAGTAGTGCCAGTGCACTCTCTGGACTCAATATACTGCATTCCCAATGGTGCCAGTGCACTCTCTGGACTCACTGCAGTGAATCCCCAGTGGAGCCAGTGAAGTCTCTGGAAACAATGCAGTGCACCCCAGTGGTGCCAGTGCACTCTCTGGAGTCACTGCACTGCATCCCCAGTAGTGCCAGTGCACTCTCTGGGCTCACTGCAGTGCATCCCCAGTGATGACAGTGCACTCCCTGGACTCACTGCAGTGCATCGCCAGTGGAGCCAGTGAAGTCTCTGGAAACAATGCAGTGCATCCCCAGTGGTGCCAGTGCACTCTCTGGAGCCACTGCACTGCATTCCCAGTGGTGCCAGTGCACTCTCTGGACTCACTGCACTGCATCCCCAGTGGTGCCACTGCACTCTCTGGACTCACTGCATTGCATCCCCATTGGTGCCAGTGCACTCTCTGGGCTCACTGCAGTGCATCCCCAGTGGTGCCAGTGCACTCACTGGACTCACTGCACTGCATCCCCAATGGTGCCAGTGCACTCTCTGGAGTCACTGCACTGCATCCCCAGTGGTGCCAGTGCACTCTCTGGACTCACCGGGGTGCATCCCCAGTGGTGCCAGTGCACTCTCTGGAGCCACTGCAGTGCATCCCCAGTGGTGCCAGTACACTCTCTGGACTACCCGGGGTGCATTCCCAGTGGTGCCAGTGCACTCTCTGGACTCACTGCACTGCATCCCCAGTGGTGCCAGTGCACTCTCTGGACTCACTGCACTGCATCCTCAGTGGTACCAGTGCACTCACTGGACTCACTGCACTGCATCCCCAGTGGTGCCAGTGCACTCTCTGGACTCACTGCACTGCATCCCCAGTGGTGCCAGTGCACTCTCTGTACTCACTGCAGTGCATCCCCAGTGGTGCCAGTGCACTCTCTGGAGTCACTGCAGTGCATCCCGAGTGGTGCCAGTGCACTCTCTGGACTCACTGCACTGCATCCCCAGTGGTGCCAGTGCACTCTCTGGACTCACTGCAGTGCATCCCCAGTGGTGCCAGTGCACTCTCTGGGCTCACTGCAGTGCATCCCCAGTGATGACAGTGCACTCTCTGGACTCACTGCACTGCATCCCCAGTGCTGCCTGTGCACTCTCTGAAAACACAGCAGTGCATCCTCAGTGGTGCCAGTGCACTCTCTGGACTCACTGCACTGCATCCTCAGTGGTACCAGTGCACTCTCTGGACTCACAGCACTGCATCCCCAGTGGTGCCAGTGCACTCTCTGGAGTCACTGCACTGCATCCCCAGTGGTACAAGTGCACTCTCTGGACTCACTATACTGCATTCCCAATGGTGCCAGTGCACTCTCTGGACTCACTGCACTGCATCCCCAGTGGTGCCAGTGCACTCTCTGGACTCACTGCAGTGCAGCCCAGTGGTGCCAGTGCACTCTCTGGACTCACTGCACTGCATCCCCAGTAGTGCAAGTGCACTCTCTGGGCTCACTGCAGTGCATCCCCAGTGATGACAGTGCACTCTCTGGACTCACTGCAGTGCATCCCCAGTGGAGCCAGTGAAGTCTCTGGAAACAATGCAGTGCATCCCCAGTGGTGCCAGTGCACTCTCTGGAGCCACTGCAGTGCATCCCCAGTGGTGCCAGTGCACTCTCTGGACTCACTGCACTGCATTCCCAGTGGTGCCAGTGCACTCTCTGGACTCACTGCACTGCATCCCCAGTGGTGCCACTGCACTCTCTGGACTCACTGCATTGCATCCCCATTGGTGCCAGTGCACTCTCTGGGCTCACTGCAGTGCATCCCCAGTGGTGCCAGTGAACTCTCTGGAAACACTGCAGTGCATCCCCACTGGTGCCAGTGCACTCACTGGACTCACTGCACTGCATCCCCAATGGTGCCAGTGCACTCTCTGGAGCCACTGCACTGCATCCCCAGTGGTGCCAGTGCACTCTCTGGACTCACCGGGGTGCATTCCCAGTGGTGCCAGTGCACTCTCTGGACTCACTGCACTGCATCCCCAGTGGTGCCAGTGCACTCTCTGGACTCACTGCACTGCATCCCCAGTGGTGCCAGTGCACTCTCTGGACTCACTGCACTGCATCCCAAGTGGTGTCAGTGCACTCTCTGGACTCACTGCACTGCATCCCCAGTGGTGCCAGTGCACTCTCTGGACTCACTGCACTGCATCCCCAGTGGTGCCAGTGCACTCTCTGGACTCACTGTTCTGCATCCCCAGTGGTTCCAGTGCACTCTCTGTACTCACTGCACTGCATCCCAAGTGGTACCAGTGCACTCTCTGGAGTCACTGCACTGCATCCCCAGTGGTGCAAGTGCACTCTCTGGACTCACTGCACTGCATCCTCAGTGGTACCAGTGCACTCACTGGACTCACTGCACTGCATCCCCAGTGGTGCCAGTGCACTCTCTGGACTCACTGCACTGCATCCCCAGTGGTGCCAGTGCACTCTCTGGACTCACTGCACTGCATCCCCAGTGGTGCCAGTGCACTCTCTGGACTCACTGCAGAGCATCCCCAGTGGTGCCAGTGCACTCTCTGGACTCACTGCAGTGCATCCCCAGTGGTGCCAGTGCACTCTCTGGACTCACTGCAGTGCATCCCCAGTGGTGCCAGTGCACTCTCGGGACTCACTGCACTGCGTCCCCATTGGTGCCAGTGCACTCTCTGGCCTCACTGCAGTGCATCCCCAGTGGTGCCAGTGCACTCTCTGGAGTCACTGCAGTGCATCCCGAGTGGTGCCAGTGCACTCTCTGGACTCACTGCACTGCATCCCCAGTGGTGCCAGTGCACTCTCTGGAGTCACTGCACTGCATCCCCAGTGGTGCCAGTGCACTCTCTGGACTCACTGCAGTGCATCCCCAGTGGTGCCAGTGCACTCTCTGGGCTCATTGCAGTGCATCCCCAGTGATGACAGTGCACTCTCTGGACTCACTGCAGTGCATCCCCAGTGGTGCCAGCGAACTCTCTGAAAACACAGCAGTGCATCCTCAGTGGTGCCAGTGAACTCGCTGGACTCACTGCAGTGCATCCCCAGTGGTGCCAGTGCACTCTCTGGAGTCACTGCACTGCATCCCAAGTGGTGCCAGTGCACTCGCTGGACTCACTGCACTGCATCCCCAGTCGTGCCAGTGCAGTCTCTGGACTCACTGCACTGCATCCCCAGTGGTGCCAGTGCACTCTCTGGACTTACTGTTCTGCATCCCCAGTGGTTCTAGTGCACTCTCTGGACTCACTGCACTGCATCCCAAGTGGTACCAGTGCACTCTCTGGAGTCACTGCACTGCATCCCCAGTGGTGCCAGTACACTCTCTCCACTCACTGCAGTGCATCCCCAGTGGTGCCAGTGCACTCTCTGGACTAACTGCACTGCATCCTCAGTGGTGCCAGTGCACTCACTGGACTCACTGCACTGCATCCCCAGTGGTGCCAGTGCACTCTCTGGAGTCACTGCACTGCATAAACAGTGCTGCCAGTGCACTCTCTGGACTCACCCGGGTGCATCCCCAGTGGTGCCAGTGCACTCTCTGGAGCTACTGCAGTGCATCCCCAGTGGTGCCAGTACACTCTCTGGACTCACTGCAGTACATTCCCTGTGGTGCCAGTGCACTCTCTGGACTCACCGGGCTACATCCCCAGTAGTGCCAGTGCACTCTCTGGACTCACTGCACTGCATCCCCAGTGGTGCCAGTGCACTCTCTGGAGTCACTGCACTGCATCCCCAGTGGTGCCAGTGCACTCTCTGGACTCACCGGGCTACATCCCCAGTAGTGCCAGTGCACTCTCTGGACTCACTGCACTGCATCCCCAGTGGTGCCAGTGCACTCTCAGGACTCACTGCACTGCATCCCCAGTGGTGCTAGTGCACTCTCTGGACTCACTGCACTGCATCCCCAGTGGTGCCAGTGCACTCTCTGGACTCACTGCACTGCATCCCCAGTCGTGCCAGTGCACTCTCTGGACTACCCGGGGTGCATCCCAAGTGGTACCAGTGAACTCTCTGGAGTCACTGCACTGCATCCCCAGTGGTGCCACTGCACTCTCTGGACTCACTGCAGTGCATCCCCAGTGGTGCCAGTGCACTCTCTGGACTTACTGTTCTGCATCCCCAGTGGTTCTAGTGCACTCTCTGGACTCACTGCACTGCATCCCAAGTGGTACCAGTGCACTCTCTGGAGTCACTGCACTGCATCCCCAGTGGTGCCAGTGCACTCTCTGGACTCACTGCAGTGCATCCCCAGTGGTGCCAGTGCACTCTCTGGACTAACTGCAC
This sequence comes from Anser anser, assembly GCF_964211835.1. Lineage (NCBI taxonomy): Eukaryota > Metazoa > Chordata > Aves > Anseriformes > Anatidae > Anser > Anser anser. The sequence continues at coordinate 40,668,433 of NC_139726.1, forward strand.
TGCATCCTCAGTGGTGCCAGTGCACTCACTGGACTCACTGCACTGCATCCCCAGTGGTGCCAGTGCACTCACTGGACTCACTGCACTGCATCACAAGTGGTGCCAGTGCGCTCTCTGGAGTCACTGCACTGCATCCCCAGTGGTGCCAGTGCACTCTCTGGACTCACTGCACTGCATTCCCAGTGGTGCCAGTGCACTCTCTGGACTCACCGGGGTACATCCCCAGTAGTGCCAGTGCACTCTCTGGACTCACTGCACTGCATCCCCAGTGGTTCCAGTGCACTCTCAGGACTCACTGCACTGCATCCCCAGTGGTGCTAGTGCACTCTCTGGACTCACTGCAGTGCATCCCCAGTGGTGCCAGTGCACTCTCTGGACTCAGTGCACTGCAACCCCAGTGGTGCCAGTGCACTCTCTGGAGTCACTGCACTGCATACCCAGTGGTGCCAGTGCACTCTCTGGACTCACTGCACTGCATCGCCAGTGGTGCCAGTGCACTCTCAGGACTCACTGCACTGCATCCCCAGTGGTGCCAGTGCACTCTCTGGACTCACCCGGGTGCATCCCCAGTGGTCCCAGTGCACTCTCTGGACTCACTGCACTGCATCCCCAGTGGTGCCAGTGCTCTCTCTGGACTCACTGCAGTGCATCCCCAGTGGTGCCAGTGCACTCTCTGGACTCACTGCAGTGCACCCCAGTGGTGCCAGTACACTCTCTGGAGTCACTGCACTGAATCCCCAGTGGTGCCAGTGCACTCTCTGGACTACCCGGGGTGCATCCCAAGTGGTGCCAGTGCACTCTCTGGACTCACTGCAGTGCATCCCCAGTGGTGCCAGTGCACTCTCTGGTCTCACTGCACTGCATCCCCAGTGGTGCCAGTGCACTCTCTGGACTCACTGCACTGCATCGCCAGTGGTGCCAGTGCACTCTCAGGACTCACTGCACTGCATCCCCAGTGGTGCCAGTGCAGTCTCTGGTCTCACTGCACTGCATCCCCAGTGGTGCCAGTGCACTCTCTGGACTCACTGCAGTGCATCCCCAGTGGTGCCAGTGAACTCTCTGAAAACACAGCAGTGCATCCTCAGTGGTGCTAGTGCACTCTCTGGACTCACTGCACTGCATTCCCAGTGGTGCCAGTGCACTCTCTGGAGTCACTGCACTGCATCTCCAGTAGCGCCAGTGCACTCTCTGAACTCACTGCACTGCATCCCCAGTGGTGCCAGTGCACTCTCTGCACTCAATGCAGTGCATCCCAAGTGGTGCCAGTGCACTCTCTGGGCTCACTGCAGTGCATCCCCAGTGATGACAGTGCACTCTCTGGACTCACTGCAGAACATCCCCAGTGGTGCCAGTGAACTCTCTGGAAACACTGCAGTGCATCCCCACTGGTGCCAGTGCACTCACTGGACTCACTGCACTGCATCACAAGTGGTGCCAGTGCACTCTCTGGACTCACCGGGGTACATCCCCAGTAGTGCCAGTGCACTTTCTGGAGCCACTGCAGTGCATCCCCAGTGGTGCCAGTACAGTCTCTGGACTCACTGCACTGCGTCCCCAGTGGTGCCAGTGCTCTCTCTGGACTCACTGCACTGCATCCCCAGTGGTGCCAGTACACTCTCTGGACTCCCTGTACTGCATCCCCAGTGGTGCCAGTGCACTCTCTGGACTACGCGGGGTGCATCCCAAGTGGTGCCAGTGAACTCTCTGGAGTCACTGCACTGCAACCTCAGTGGTGCCAGTGCACTCTCTGGAGTCACTGCATTGCATCCCCAGTGGTGCCAGTGCACTCTCTGGAGTCACTGCACTGCATCCCCAGTGGTGCCAGTGCACTCTCTGGACTCACTGCACTGCATCCCCAGTGGTGCCAGTGCACTCTCTGGAGTCACAGGGGTGCACCCCGAATGGTGCCAGTGCACTCTCTGCACTCACTGCAGTGCATCCCCAGTGGTGCCACTGCACTCTCTGGACTCACGGCACTGCATCCCCAGTGGTGCCAGTGCACTCTCTGGACTCACTGAAGTGCATCCCCAGTGGTGCCAGTGAACTCGCTGGACTCACTGCACTGCATCCCCAGTGGTGCCAGTGCACTCTCTGGAGTCACTGCACTGCATCCCCAGTGGTGCCAGGGCAGTCTCTAGATTCACGGCACTGCATCCCCAGTGGTGCCAGTGCACTCTCTGGAGTCACTGCACTGCATCCCCAGTGGTGCCAGGGCACTCTCTGGACTCACTGCACTGCATCCCCAGTGGTGCCAGTGCACTCTCTAGACTCACTGCACTGCATCCCCAGTGGTGTCAGTGCACTCTCTGGACTCACCAGGGTGCATCCCCAGTGGTGCCAGTGCACTCTCTGGAGCCACTGCAGTGCATCCCCAGTGGTGCCAGTACACTCTCTGGAGTCACTGCACTGCATCCCCAGTGGTGCCAGTGCTCTCTCTGGACTCACTGCAGTGCATCCCCAGTGGTGCCAGTGCACTCTCTGGACTCACTGTAGTGCACCCCAGTGGTGCCAGTACACTCTCTGGACTCCCTGTACTGCATCCCCAGTGGTGCCAGTGCACTCTCTGGACTACCCGGGGTGCATCCCAAGTGGTGCCAATGCACTCTCTGGACTCACTGCACTGCATCCCCAGTGGTGCCAGTGCACTCTCTGGACTCACTGCACTGCATCACCAGTGGTGCCAGTGCACTCTCTGGACTCACTGCACTGCATCCCCAGTGGTGCCAGGGCACTCTCTGGTCTCACTGCACTGCATCCCCAGTGGTGCCAGTGCACTCTCTGGACTCACTGCACTGCATCCCCAGTGGCGCCAGTGCAGTCTCTGGTCTCACTGCACTGCATCCCCAGTGGTGCCAGTGCACTCTCTGGACTCACTGCACTGCATCCCCAGTGGTGCCAGGGCACTCTCTGAAAACACAGCAGTGCATCCTCAGTGGTGCTAGTGCACTCTCTGGACTCTCTGCACTGCATTCCCAGTGGTGCTAGTGCACTCTCTGGAGTCACTGCACTGCATCTCCAGTAGCGCCAGTGCACTCTCTGAACTCACTGCACTGCATCCCCAGTGGTGCCAGTGCACTCTCTGGACTCACTGCAGTGCATCCCAAGTGGTGCCAGTGCACTCTCTGGGCTCACTGCAGTGCATCCCCAGTGATGACAGTGCACTCTCTGGACTCACTGCAGAACATCCCCAGTGGTGCCAGTGCACTCACTGGACTCACTGCACTGCACCACAAGTGGTGCCAGTGCACTCTCTGGACTCACTGCACTGCATTTCCTGTGGTGCCAGTGCACTCTCTGGACTCACTGCACTGCATCCCCAGTGGTGCCAGTGCACTCTCTGGACTCACCGGGGTGCATCCCCAGTAGTGCCAGTGCACTTTCTGGAGCTACTGCAGTGCATCCCCAGTGGTGCCAGTGCACTCTCAGGACTCACTGAACTGCATCCCCAGTGGTGCCAGTGCACTCTCTGGACTCACTGCAGTGCATCCCCAGTGGTGCCAGTGCACTCTCTGGACTTACTGTTCTGCATCCCCAGTGGTTCTAGTGCCATCTCTGGACTCACTGCACTGCATCCCAAGTGGTACCAGTGCACTCTCTGGAGTCACTGCACTGCATCCCCAGTGGAGCCAGTGCACTCTCTGGACTCACTGCACTGCATCCCCAGTGGTGCCAGTGCACTCTCTGGACTCACTGCACTGCATCCTCAGTGGTGCCAGTGCACTCTCTGGACTCACAGCACTGCATCCCCAGTGGTGCCAGTGCACTCTCTGGACTCACTGCACTGCATCCCCAGTGGTGCCAGTGCACTCTCAGGACTCACTGCACTGCATCCCCAGTGGTGCCAGTGCACTCTCAGGACTCACTGCACTGCATCCCCAGTGGTGCTAGTGCACTCTCTGGACTCAGTGCACTGCATCCCCAGTGGTGCCAGTGCACTCTCTGGACTACCCGGGGTGCATCCCAAGTGGTGCCAGTGAACTCTCTGGAGTCACTGCACTGCATCCCCAGTGGTGCCAGTGCACTCTCTGGAATCACTGCAGTGCATCCTCAGTGGTGCCAGTGCACTCTCTGGAGTCACTGCATTGCATCCCCAGTGGTGCCAGTGCACTCTCTGGACTCACTGCACTGCATCCCCAGTGGTGCCAGTGCACTGTCTGGAGTCACTGCACTGCATCCCCAGTGGTGCCAGTGCACTCTCTGGACTCACCGGGGTGCATCCCCAGTGGTGCCAGTGCACTCTCTGGAGCCACTGCAGTGCATCCCCAGTGGTGCCAGTACACTCTCTGGACTCACTGCACTGCATCCCCAGTGGTGCCAGTGCTCTCTCTGGACTCACTGCAGTGCACCCCAGTGGTGCCAGTGTAGTCTCTGGACTCACTGCAGTGCACCCCAGTGGTGCCAGTGCACTCTCTGGACTACCCGGGGTGCATCAAAAGTGGTGCCAGTGCACTCTCTGGACTCACCGGGGTGCATCCCCAGTGGTGCCAGTGCACTCTCTGGAGCCACTGCAGTGCATCCCCAGTGGTGCCAGAACACTCTCTGGACTCACTGCACTGCATCCCCAGTGGTGCCAGTGTAGTCTCTGGACTACCCGGGGTGCATCAAAAGTGGTGCCAGTGTACTCTCTGGACTACCCGGGGTGCATCAAAAGTGGTGCCAGTGCACTCTCTGGACTCACTGCACTGCATCCCCAGTGGTGCCAGTGCACTCTCTGGACTCACTGCACTGCATCCCCAGTGGTGCCAGTGCAGTCTCTGGTCTCACTGCACTGCATCCCAAGTGGTGCCAGTGCACTCTCTGGACTCACTGCAGTGCATTCCCTGTTGTGCCAGTGCACTCTGTGGACTCACTGCACTGCATCCCCAGTGGTGCCAGTGCATTCTCTGGTCTCACTGCAGTGCATCCCCAGTGGTGCCAGTGCACTCTCTGGACTCACTGCAGTACATTCCCTGTGGTGCCAGTGCACTCTGTGGACTCACTGCAGTGCATCCCCAGTGGTGCCAGTGCACTCTCTGGGCTCACTGCAGTGCATCCCCAGTGATGACAGTGCACTCTCTGGACTCACTGCAGAACATCCCCAGTGGTGCCAGTGAACTCTCTGGAAACACTGCAGTGCATCCCCACTGGTGCCAGTGCACTCACTGGACTCACTGCACTGCATCACAAGTGGTGCCAGTGCGCTCTCTGGAGTCACTGCACTGCATCCCCAGTGGTGCCAGTGCACTCTCTGGAGTCACTGCACTGCATCCCCAGTGGTGCCAGTGCACTCTCTGGACTCACCGGGGTACATCCCCAGTAGTGCCAGTGCACTCTCTGGACTCACTGCACTGCATCCCCAGTGGTGCCAGTGCACTCTCAGGACTCACTGCACTGCATCCCCAGTGGTGCTAGTGCACTCTCTGGACTCACTGCAGTGCATCCCCAGTGGTGCCAGTGCACTGTCTGGACTCACTGCACTGCATCCCCAGTCGTGCCAGTGCACTCTCTGGACTACCCGGGGTGCATCCCAAGTGGTACCAGTGAACTCTCTGGAGTCACTGCACTGCATCCCCAGTGGTGCCACTGCACTCTCTGGACTCACTGCAGTGCATCCCCAGTGGTGCCAGTGCACTCTCTGGACTTACTGTTCTGCATCCCCAGTGGTTCTAGTGCACTCTCTGGACTCACTGCACTGCATCCCACGTTGTACCAGTGCACTCTCTGGAGTCACTGCACTGCATCCCCAGTGGTGCCAGTGCACTCTCTGGACTCACTGCAGTGCATCTCCAGTGGTGCCAGTGCACTCTCTGGACTAACTGCACTGCATCCTCAGTGGTGCCAGTGCACTCACTGGACTCACTGCACTGCATCCCCAGTGGTGCCAGTGCACTCACTGGACTCACTGCACTGCATCACAAGTGGTGCCAGTGCGCTCTCTGGAGTCACTGCACTGCATCCCCAGTGGTGCCAGTGCACTCTCTGGACTCACTGCACTGCATTCCCAGTGGTGCCAGTGCACTCTCTGGACTCACCGGGGTACATCCCCAGTAGTGCCAGTGCACTCTCTGGACTCACTGCACTGCATCCCCAGTGGTTCCAGTGCACTCTCAGGACTCACTGCACTGCATCCCCAGTGGTGCTAGTGCACTCTCTGGACTCACTGCAGTGCATCCCCAGTGGTGCCAGTGCACTGTCTGGACTCACTGCACTGCATCCCCAGTCGCGCCAGTGCACTCTCTGGACTACCCGGGGTGCATCCCAAGTGGTACCAGTGAACTCTCTGGAGTCACTGCACTGCATCCCCAGTGGTGCCACTGCACTCTCTGGACTCACTGCACTGCATCCCCAGTGGTGCCAGTGCACTCTCTGGACTCACTGCAGTGCATCCCCAGTGGTGCCAGTGCACTCTCTGGACTAACTGCACTGCATCCTCAGTGGTGCCAGTGCACTCACTGGACTCACTGCACTGCATCCCCAGTGGTGCCAGTGCACTCTCTGGAGTCACTGCACTGCATACCCAGTGGTGCCAGTGCACTCTCTGGACTGACTGCACTGCATCGCCAGTGGTGCTAGTGCACTCTCAGGACTCACTGCACTGCATCCCCAGTGGTGCCAGTGCACTCTCTGGACTCACCCGGGTGCATCCCCAGTGGTCCCAGTGCACTCTCTGGACTCACTGCAGTGCATCCCCAGTGGTGCCAGTGAACTCTCTGAAAACACAGCAGTGCATTCTCAGTGGTGCTAGTGCACTCTCTGGACTCACTGCGCTGCATTCCGAGTGGTGCCAGTGCACTCTCTGGAGTCACTGCACTGCATCTCCAGTAGCGCCAGTGCACTCTCTGAACTCACTGCACTGCATCCCCAGTGGTGCCAGTGCACTCTCTGGGCTCACTGCAGTGCATCCCCAGTGATCACAGTGCACTCTCTGGACTCACTGCAGAACATCCCCAGTGGTGCCAGTGCACTCACTGGACTCACTGCACTGCATCACAAGTGGTGCCAGTGCGCTCTCTGGAGTCACTGCACTGCATCCCCAGTGGTGCCAGTGCACTCTCTGGACTCACCGGGGTACATCCCCAGTAGTGCCAGTGCACTTTCTGGAGCCACTGCAGTGCATCCCCAGTGGTGCCAGTACAGTCTCTGGACTCACTGCACTGCGTCCCCAGTGGTGCCAGTGCTCTCTTTGGACTCACTGCACTGCATCCCCAGTGGTGCCAGTACACTCTCCGGATTCACTGCAGTGCATCCCCAGTGGTGCCAGTGCACTCTCTGGACTACGCGGGGTGCATCCCAAGTGGTGCCAGTGAACTCTCTGGAGTCACTGCACTGCAACCTCAGTGGTGCCAGTGCACTCTCTGGAGTCACTGCATTGCATCCCCAGTGGTGCCAGTGCACTCTCTGGAGTCACTGCACTGCATCCCCAGTGGTGCCAGTGCACTGTCTGGACTCACTGCACTGCATCCCCAGTGGTGCTAGTGCACTCTCTGGAGTCACAGGGGTGCACCCCCAATGGTGCCAGTGCACTCTCTGCACTCACTGCAGTGCATCCCCAGTGGTGCCACTGCACTCTCTGGACTCACGGCACTGCATCCCCAGTGGTGCCAGTGCACTCTCTGGACTCACTGCACTGCATTCCCAGTGGTGCCACTGCACTCTCTGGACTCACTGCATTGCATCCCCATTGGTGCCAGTGCACTCTCTGGGCTCACTGCAGTGCATCCCCAGTGGTGCCAGTGAACTCTCTGGAAACACTGCAGTGCAGACCCACTGGTGCCAGTGCACTCACTGGACTCACTGCACTGCATCCCCAATGGTGCCAGTGCACTCTCTGGAGCCACTGCACTGCATCCCCAGTGGTGCCAGTGCACTCTCTGGACTCACCGGGGTGCATTCCCAGTGGTGCCAGTGCACTCTCTGGACTCACTGCACTGCATCCCCAGTGGTGCCAGTGCACTCTCTGGACTCACTGCACTGCATCCCCAGTGGTGCCAGTGCACTCTCTGGACTCAGTGCACTGCATCCCAAGTGGTGTCAGTGCACTCTCTGGACTCACTGCACTGCATCCCCAGTGGTGCCACTGCACTCTCTGGACTCACTGCACTGCATCCCCAGTGGTGCCAGTGCACTCTCTGGACTCACTGTTCTGCATCCCCAGTGGTTCCAGTGCACTCTCTGTACTCACTGCACTGCATCCCAAGTGGTACCAGTGCACTCTCTGGAGTCACTGCACTGCATCCCCAGTGGTGCAAGTGCACTCTCTGGACTCACTGCACTGCATCCTCAGTGGTACCAGTGCACTCACTGGACTCACTGCACTGCATCCCCAGTGGTGCCAGTGCACTCTCTGGACTCACTGCACTGCATCCCCAGTGGTGCCAGTGCACTCTCTGCACTCACTGCACTGCATCCCCAGTGGTGCCAGTGAACTCTCTGGACTCACTGCACTGCATCCCCAGTGGTGCCAGTGCACTCTCTGGGCTCACTGCACTGCATCCCCAGTGGTGCCAGTGCACTCTCTGGACTCACTGCACTGCATCCCCAGTGGTGCCAGGGCACTCACTGGACTCACTGCACTGCATCCCCAGTGGTGCCAGTGCACTCTCTGGACTCACTGCACTGCATCCCCAGTCGTGCCAGTGCACTCTCTGGACTACCCGTGGTGCATCCCCAGTGGTGCCAGTGCACTCTCTGGAGTCACTGCACTGCATCCCCAGTGGTGCCAGTGCACTCTCTGGACTCACTGCACTGCATCCCCAGTGGTGCCACTGCACTCTGTGGACTCACTGCACTGCATCCCCAGTGGTGCCAGTGCACTCTCTGGACTCACTGCACTGCATCCCCAGTGGTGCCAGTGCACTCTGTGGACTCACTGCACTGCATCCCCAGTGGTGCCAGTGCACTCTCTGGACTTACTGTTCTGCATCCCCAGTGGTTCTAGTGCACTCTCTGGACTCACTGCACTGCATCCCAAGTGGTACCAGTGCACTCTCTGGAGTCACTGCACTGCATCCCCAGTGGTGCCAGTGCACTCTCTGGACTCACTGCACTGCATCCCCAGTGGTGCCAGTGCACTCTCTGGACTCACTGCACTGCATCCCCAGTGGTGCCAGTGCACTCTCTGGACTCACTGCACTGCATCCCCAGTGGTGCCAGTGCACTCTCTGGACTCACTGCACTGCATCCCCAGTGGTGCCAGTGCACTCTCTGGACTCACTGCACTGCATCCCCAGTGATGCCAGTGCACTCTCTGGACACACTGCACTGCATTTCCTGTGGTGCCAGTGCACTCTCTGGACTCACTGCACTGCATCCCCATTGGTGCCAGTGCACTCTCTGGACTCACTGCAGTGCATCCCCAGTGGTGCCAGTGCACCCTCTGGACTCACTGCACTGCATCCTCAGTGGTGCCTGTGCACTCTCTGGACTCACTGCACTGCATCCCCAGTGGTGCCAGTGCACTCTCAGGACTCACTGCACTGCATCCCCAGTGGTGCTAGTGCACTCTCTGGACTCACTGCACTGCATCCCCAGTGGTGCCAGTGCACTCTCTGGACTCACTGCACTGCATCCCCAGTCGTGCCAGTGCACTCTCTGGACTACCCGGGGTGCATCCCAAGTGGTGCCAGTGCAGTCTCTGGACTCACTGCAGTGCATCCCCAGTGGTGCCACTGCACTCTCTGGACTCACTGCACTGCATCCCCAGTGGTGCCAGTGCACTCTGTGGACTCACTGCACTGCATCACAAGCGGTGCCAGTGCACTCTCTGGACTCACTGCACTGCATCCCCAGTGGTGCCAGTGCACTCTCTGGACTCACTGCACTGCATCCCCAGTGGTGCCAGTGCACTCTCTGGACTCACTGCAGTGCATCCCCAGTGGTGCCAGTGCACTCTCTGGGCTCACTGCAGTGCATCCCCAGTGATGACAGTGCACTCTCTGGACTCACTGCAGTGCATCGCCAGTGGTGACAGTGAACTCTCTGAAAACACAGCAGTGCATCCTCAGTGGTGCCAGTGCACTCTCTGGACTCACTGCACTGCATCCCCAGTAGTGCCAGTGCACTCTCTGGACTCACTATACTGCATTCCCAATGGTGCCAGTGCACTCTCTGGACTCACTGCAGTGAATCCCCAGTGGAGCCAGTGAAGTCTCTGGAAACAATGCAGTGCACCCCAGTGGTGCCAGTGCACTCTCTGGAGTCACTGCACTGCATCCCCAGTAGTGCCAGTGCACTCTCTGGGCTCACTGCAGTGCATCCCCAGTGATGACAGTGCACTCCCTGGACTCACTGCAGTGCATCGCCAGTGGAGCCAGTGAAGTCTCTGGAAACAATGCAGTGCATCCCCAGTGGTGCCAGTGCACTCTCTGGAGCCACTGCACTGCATTCCCAGTGGTGCCAGTGCACTCTCTGGACTCACTGCACTGCATCCCCAGTGGTGCCACTGCACTCTCTGGACTCACTGCATTGCATCCCCATTGGTGCCAGTGCACTCTCTGGGCTCAGTGCAGTGCATCCCCAGTGGTGCCAGTGCACTCACTGGACTCACTGCACTGCATCCCCAATGGTGCCAGTGCACTCTCTGGAGTCACTGCACTGCATCCCCAGTGGTGCCAGTGCACTCTCTGGACTCACCGGGGTGCATCCCCAGTGGTGCCAGTGCACTCTCTGGAGCCACTGCAGTGCATCCCCAGTGGTGCCAGTACACTCTCTGGACTACCCGGGGTGCATTCCCAGTGGTGCCAGTGCACTCTCTGGACTCACTGCACTGCATCCCCAGTGGTGCCAGTGCACTCTCTGGACTCACTGCACTGCATCCTCAGTGGTACCAGTGCACTCACTGGACTCACTGCACTGCATCCCCAGTGGTGCCAGTGCACTCTCTGGACTCACTGCACTGCATCCCCAGTGGTGCCAGTGCACTCTCTGTACTCACTGCAGTGCATCCCCAGTGGTGCCAGTGCACTCTCTGGAGTCACTGCAGTGCATCCCGAGTGGTGCCAGTGCACTCTCTGGACTCACTGCACTGCATCCCCAGTGGTGCCAGTGCACTCTCTGGACTCACTGCAGTGCATCCCCAGTGGTGCCAGTGCACTCTCTGGGCTCACTGCAGTGCATCCCCAGTGATGACAGTGCACTCTCTGGACTCACTGCACTGCATCCCCAGTGCTGCCTGTGCACTCTCTGAAAACACAGCAGTGCATCCTCAGTGGTGCCAGTGCACTCTCTGGACTCACTGCACTGCATCCTCAGTGGTACCAGTGCACTCTCTGGACTCACAGCACTGCATCCCCAGTGGTGCCAGTGCACTCTCTGGAGTCACTGCACTGCATCCCCAGTGGTACAAGTGCACTCTCTGGACTCACTATACTGCATTCCCAATGGTGCCAGTGCACTCTCTGGACTCACTGCACTGCATCCCCAGTGGTGCCAGTGCACTCTCTGGACTCACTGCAGTGCAGCCCAGTGGTGCCAGTGCACTCTCTGGACTCACTGCACTGCATCCCCAGTAGTGCCAGTGCACTCTCTGGGCTCACTGCAGTGCATCCCCAGTGCTGCCAGTGCACTCTCTGGACTCACTGCAGTGCATCCCCAGTGGAGCCAGTGAAGTCTCTGGAAACAATGCAGTGCATCCCCAGTGGTGCCAGTGCACTCTCTGGAGCCACTGCAGTGCATCCCCAGTGGTGCCAGTGCACTCTCTGGACTCACTGCACTGCATTCCCAGTGGTGCCAGTGCACTCTCTGGACTCACTGCACTGCATCCCCAGTGGTGCCACTGCACTCTCTGGACTCACTGCATTGCATCCCCATTGGTGCCAGTGCACTCTCTGGGCTCACTGCAGTGCATCCCCAGTGGTGCCAGTGAACTCTCTGGAAACACTGCAGTGCATCCCCACTGGTGCCAGTGCACTCACTGGACTCACTGCACTGCATCCCCAATGGTGCCAGTGCACTCTCTGGAGCCACTGCACTGCATCCCCAGTGGTGCCAGTGCACTCTCTGGACTCACCGGGGTGCATTCCCAGTGGTGCCAGTGCACTCTCTGGACTCACTGCACTGCATCCCCAGTGGTGCCAGTGCACTCTCTGGACTCACTGCACTGCATCCCCAGTGGTGCCAGTGCACTCTCTGGACTCACTGCACTGCATCCCAAGTGGTGTCAGTGCACTCTCTGGACTCACTGCACTGCATCCCCAGTGGTGCCAGTGCACTCTCTGGACTCACTGTTCTGCATCCCCAGTGGTTCCAGTGCACTCTCTGTACTCACTGCACTGCATCCCAAGTGGTACCAGTGCACTCTCTGGAGTCACTGCACTGCATCCCCAGTGGTGCAAGTGCACTCTCTGGACTCACTGCACTGCATCCTCAGTGGTACCAGTGCACTCACTGGACTCACTGCACTGCATCCCCAGTGGTGCCAGTGCACTCTCTGGACTCACTGCACTGCATCCCCAGTGGTGCCAGTGCACTCTCTGTACTCACTGCACTGCATCCCCAGTGGTGCCAGTGCACTCTCTGGACTCACTGCACTGCATCCCCAGTGGTGCCAGTGCACTCTCTGGACTCACTGCAGAGCATCCCCAGTGGTGCCAGTGCACTCTCTGGACTCACTGCAGTGCATCCCCAGTGGTGCCAGTGCACTCTCTGGACTCACTGCAGTGCATCCCCAGTGGTGCCAGTGCACTCTCGGGACTCACTGCACTGCGTCCCCATTGGTGCCAGTGCACTCTCTGGCCTCACTGCAGTGCATCCCCAGTGGTGCCAGTGCACTCTCTGGAGTCACTGCAGTGCATCCCGAGTGGTGCCAGTGCACTCTCTGGACTCACTGCACTGCATCCCCAGTGGTGCCAGTGCACTCTCTGGAGTCACTGCACTGCATCCCCAGTGGTGCCAGTGCACTCTCTGGACTCACTGCAGTGCATCCCCAGTGGTGCCAGTGCACTCTCTGGGCTCATTGCAGTGCATCCCCAGTGGTGCCAGTGCACTCTCTGGACTCACCGGGCTACATCCCCAGTAGTGCCAGTGCACTCTCTGGACTCACTGCACTGCATCCCCAGTGGTGCCAGTGCACTCTCAGGACTCACTGCACTGCATCCCCAGTGGTGCTAGTGCACTCTCTGGACTCACTGCACTGCATCCCCAGTGGTGCCAGTGCACTCTCTGGACTCACTGCACTGCATCCCCAGTCGTGCCAGTGCACTCTCTGGACTACCCGGGGTGCATCCCAAGTGGTACCAGTGAACTCTCTGGAGTCACTGCACTGCATCCCCAGTGGTGCCACTGCACTCTCTGGACTCACTGCAGTGCATCCCCAGTGGTGCCAGTGCACTCTCTGGACTTACTGTTCTGCATCCCCAGTGGTTCTAGTGCACTCTCTGGACTCACTGCACTGCATCCCAAGTGGTACCAGTGCACTCTCTGGAGTCACTGCACTGCATCCCCAGTGGTGCCAGTGCACTCTCTGGACTCACTGCAGTGCATCCCCAGTGGTGCCAGTGCACTCTCTGGACTAACTGCACTGCATCCTCAGTGGTGCCAGTGCACTCACTGGACTCACTGCACTGCATCCCCAGTGGTGCCAGTGCACTCACTGGACTCACTGCACTGCATCACAAGTGGTGCCAGTGCGCTCTCTGGAGTCACTGCACTGCATCCCCAGTGGTGCCAGTGCACTCTCTGGACTCACTGCACTGCATTCCCAGTGGTGCCAGTGCACTCTCTGGACTCACCGGGGTACATCCCCAGTAGTGCCAGTGCACTCTCTGGACTCACTGCACTGCATCCCCAGTGGTTCCAGTGCACTCTCAGGACTCACTGCACTGCATCCCCAGTGGTGCTAGTGCACTCTCTGGACTCACTGCAGTGCATCCCCAGTGGTGCCAGTGCACTCTCTGGACTCACTGCACTGCATCCCCAGTGGTTCTAGTGCACTCTCTGGACTCACTGCACTGCATCCCAAGTGGTACCAGTGCACTCTCTGGAGTCACTGCACTGCATCCCCAGTGGTGCCAGTGCACTCTCTGGACTCACTGCAGTGCATCCCCAGTGGTGCCAGTGCACTCGCTGGACTAACTGCACTGCATCCTCAGTGGTGCCAGTGCACTCACTGGACTCAGTGCACTGCAACCCCAGTGGTGCCAGTGCACTCTCTGGAGTCACTGCACTGCATACCCAGTGGTGCCAGTGCACTCTCTGGACTCACTGCACTGCATCGCCAGTGGTGCCAGTGCACTCTCAGGACTCACTGCACTGCATCCCCAGTGGTGCCAGTGCACTCTCTGGACTCACCCGGGTGCATCCCCAGTGGTCCCAGTGCACTCTCTGGACTCACTGCACTGCATCCCCAGTGGTGCCAGTGCTCTCTCTGGACTCACTGCAGTGCATCCCCAGTGGTGCCAGTGCACTCTCTGGACTCACTGCAGTGCACCCCAGTGGTGCCAGTACACTCTCTGGAGTCACTGCACTGAATCCCCAGTGGTGCCAGTGCACTCTCTGGACTACCCGGGGTGCATCCCAAGTGGTGCCAGTGCACTCTCTGGACTCACTGCAGTGCATCCCCAGTGGTGCCAGTGCACTCTCTGGTCTCACTGCACTGCATCCCCAGTGGTGCCAGTGCACTCTCTGGACTCACTGCACTGCATCGCCAGTGGTGCCAGTGCACTCTCAGGACTCACTGCACTGCATCCCCAGTGGTGCCAGTGCAGTCTCTGGTCTCACTGCACTGCATCCCCAGTGGTGCCAGTGCACTCTCTGGACTCACTGCAGTGCATCCCCAGTGGTGCCAGTGAACTCTCTGAAAACACAGCAGTGCATCCTCAGTGGTGCTAGTGCACTCTCTGGACTCACTGCACTGCATTCCCAGTGGTGCCAGTGCACTCTCTGGAGTCACTGCACTGCATCTCCAGTAGCGCCAGTGCACTCTCTGAACTCACTGCACTGCATCCCCAGTGGTGCCAGTGCACTCTCTGCACTCAATGCAGTGCATCCCAAGTGGTGCCAGTGCACTCTCTGGGCTCACTGCAGTGCATCCCCAGTGATGACAGTGCACTCTCTGGACTCACTGCAGAACATCCCCAGTGGTGCCAGTGAACTCTCTGGAAACACTGCAGTGCATCCCCACTGGTGCCAGTGCACTCACTGGACTCACTGCACTGCATCACAAGTGGTGCCAGTGCACTCTCTGGACTAACCGGGGTACATCCCCAGTAGTGCCAGTGCACTTTCTGGAGCCACTGCAGTGCATCCCCAGTGGTGCCAGTACAGTCTCTGGACTCACTGCACTGCGTCCCCAGTGGTGCCAGTGCTCTCTCTGGACTCACTGCACTGCATCCCCAGTGGTGCCAGTACACTCTCTGGACTCCCTGTACTGCATCCCCAGTGGTGCCAGTGCACTCTCTGGACTACGCGGGGTGCATCCCAAGTGGTGCCAGTGAACTCTCTGGAGTCACTGCACTGCAACCTCAGTGGTGCCAGTGCACTCTCTGGAGTCACTGCATTGCATCCCCAGTGGTGCCAGTGCACTCTCTGGACTCACTGCACTGCATCCCCAGTGGTGCCAGTGCACTCTCTGGACTCACTGCACTGCATCCCCAGTGGTGCCAGTGCACTCTCTGGAGTCACAGGGGTGCACCCCGAATGGTGCCAGTGCACTCTCTGCACTCACTGCAGTGCATCCCCAGTGGTGCCACTGCACTCTCTGGACTCACGGCACTGCATCCCCAGTGGTGCCAGTGCACTCTCTGGACTCACTGAAGTGCATCCCCAGTGGTGCCAGTGAACTCGCTGGACTCACTGCACTGCATCCCCAGTGGTGCCAGTGCACTCTCTGGAGTCACTGCACTGCATCCCCAGTGGTGCCAGGGCAGTCTCTAGATTCACGGCACTGCATCCCCAGTGGTGCCAGTGCACTCTCTGGAGTCACTGCACTGCATCCCCAGTGGTGCCAGGGCACTCTCTGGACTCACTGCACTGCATCCCCAGTGGTGTCAGTGCACTCTCTGGACTCACTGCACTGCATCCCCAGTGGTGTCAGTGCACTCTCTGGACTCACCAGGGTGCATCCCCAGTGGTGCCAGTGCACTCTCTGGAGCCACTGCAGTGCATCCCCAGTGGTGCCAGTACACTCTCTGGAGTCACTGCACTGCATCCCCAGTGGTGCCAGTGCTCTCTCTGGACTCACTGCAGTGCATCCCCAGTGGTGCCAGTGCACTCTCTGGACTCACTGTAGTGCACCCCAGTGGTGCCAGTACACTCTCTGGACTCCCTGTACTGCATCCCCAGTGGTGCCAGTGCACTCTCTGGACTACCCGGGGTGCATCCCAAGTGGTGCCAATGCACTCTCTGGACTCACTGCACTGCATCCCCAGTGGTGCCAGTGCACTCTCTGGACTCACTGCACTGCATCACCAGTGGTGCCAGTGCACTCTCTGGACTCACTGCACTGCATCCCCAGTGGTGCCAGGGCACTCTCAGGTCTCACTGCACTGCATCCCCAGTGGTGCCAGTGCACTCTCTGGACTCACTGCACTGCATCCCCAGTGGCGCCAGTGCAGTCTCTGGTCTCACTGCACTGCATCCCCAGTGGTGCCAGTGCACTCTCTGGACTCACTGCACTGCATCCCCAGTGGTGCCAGTGAACTCTCTGAAAACACAGCAGTGCATCCTCAGTGGTGCTAGTGCACTCTCTGGACTCACTGCACTGCATTCCCAGTGGTGCTAGTGCACTCTCTGGAGTCACTGCACTGCATCTCCAGTAGCGCCAGTGCACTCTCTGAACTCACTGCACTGCATCCCCAGTGGTGCCAGTGCACTCTCTGGACTCACTGCAGTGCATCCCAAGTGGTGCCAGTGCACTCTCTGGGCTCACTGCAGTGCATCCCCAGTGATGACAGTGCACTCTCTGGACTCACTGCAGAACATCCCCAGTGGTGCCAGTGCACTCACTGGACTCACTGCACTGCACCACAAGTGGTGCCAGTGCACTCTCTGGACTCACTGCACTGCATTTCCTGTGGTGCCAGTGCACTCTCTGGACTCACTGCACTGCATCCCCAGTGGTGCCAGTGCACTCTCTGGACTCACCGGGGTGCATCCCCAGTAGTGCCAGTGCACTTTCTGGAGCTACTGCAGTGCATCCCCAGTGGTGCCAGTGCACTCTCAGGACTCACTGAACTGCATCCCCAGTGGTGCCAGTGCACTCTCTGGACTCACTGCACTGCATCCCCAGTGGTGCCAGTGCACTCCCTGGACTTACTGTTCTGCATCCCCAGTGGTTCTAGTGCAATCTCTGGACTCACTGCACTGCATCCCAAGTGGTACCAGTGCACTCTCTGGAGTCACTGCACTGCATCCCCAGTGGAGCCAGTGCACTCTCTGGACTCACTGCACTGCATCCCCAGTGGTGCCAGTGCACTCTCTGGACTCACTGCACTGCATCCTCAGTGGTGCCAGTGCACTCTCTGGACTCACAGCACTGCATCCCCAGTGGTGCCAGTGCACTCTCTGGACTCACTGCACTGCATCCCCAGTGGTGCCAGTGCACTCTCAGGACTCACTGCACTGCATCCCCAGTGGTGCCAGTGCACTCTCAGGACTCACTGCACTGCATCCCCAGTGGTGCTAGTGCACTCTCTGGACTCAGTGCACTGCATCCCCAGTGGTGCCAGTGCACTCTCTGGACTACCCGGGGTGCATCCCAAGTGGTGCCAGTGAACTCTCTGGAGTCACTGCACTGCATCCCCAGTGGTGCCAGTGCACTCTCTGGAATCACTGCAGTGCATCCTCAGTGGTGCCAGTGCACTCTCTGGAGTCACTGCATTGCATCCCCAGTGGTGCCAGTGCACTCTCTGGACTCACTGCACTGCATCCCCAGTGGTGCCAGTGCACTGTCTGGAGTCACTGCACTGCATCCCCAGTGGTGCCAGTGCACTCTCTGGACTCACCGGGGTGCATCCCCAGTGGTGCCAGTGCACTCTCTGGAGCCACTGCAGTGCATCCCCAGTGGTGCCAGTACACTCTCTGGACTCACTGCACTGCATCCCCAGTGGTGCCAGTGCTCTCTCTGGACTCACTGCAGTGCACCCCAGTGGTGCCAGTGTAGTCTCTGGACTCACTGCAGTGCACCCCAGTGGTGCCAGTGCACTCTCTGGACTACCCGGGGTGCATCAAAAGTGGTGCCAGTGCACTCTCTGGACTCACCGGGGTGCATCCCCAGTGGTGCCAGTGCACTCTCTGGAGCCACTGCAGTGCATCCCCAGTGGTGCCAGAACACTCTCTGGACTCACTGCACTGCATCCCCAGTGGTGCCAGTGTAGTCTCTGGACTACCCGGGGTGCATCAAAAGTGGTGCCAGTGTACTCTCTGGACTACCCGGGGTGCATCAAAAGTGGTGCCAGTGCACTCTCTGGACTCACTGCACTGCATCCCCAGTGGTGCCAGTGCACTCTCTGGACTCACTGCACTGCATCCCCAGTGGTGCCAGTGCAGTCTCTGGTCTCACTGCACTGCATCCCAAGTGGTGCCAGTGCACTCTCTGGACTCACTGCAGTGCATTCCCTGTTGTGCCAGTGCACTCTGTGGACTCACTGCACTGCATCCCCAGTGGTGCCAGTGCATTCTCTGGTCTCACTGCAGTGCATCCCCAGTGGTGCCAGTGCACTCTCTGGACTCACTGCAGTACATTCCCTGTGGTGCCAGTGCACTCTGTGGACTCACTGCAGTGCATCCCCAGTGGTGCCAGTGCACTCTCTGGGCTCACTGCAGTGCATCCCCAGTGATGACAGTGCACTCTCTGGACTCACTGCAGAACATCCCCAGTGGTGCCAGTGAACTCTCTGGAAACACTGCAGTGCATCCCCACTGGTGCCAGTGCACTCACTGGACTCACTGCACTGCATCACAAGTGGTGCCAGTGCGCTCTCTGGAGTCACTGCACTGCATCCCCAGTGGTGCCAGTGCACTCTCTGGAGTCACTGCACTGCATCCCCAGTGGTGCCAGTGCACTCTCTGGACTCACCGGGGTACATCCCCAGTAGTGCCAGTGCACTCTCTGGAGTCACTGCACTGCATCCCCAGTGGTGCCAGTGCACTCTCAGGACTCACTGCACTGCATCCCCAGTGGTGCTAGTGCACTCTCTGGACTCACTGCAGTGCATCCCCAGTGGTGCCAGTGCACTGTCTGGACTCACTGCACTGCATCCCCAGTCGTGCCAGTGCACTCTCTGGACTACCCGGGGTGCATCCCAAGTGGTACCAGTGAACTCTCTGGAGTCACTGCACTGCATCCCCAGTGGTGCCACTGCACTCTCTGGACTCACTGCAGTGCATCCCCAGTGGTGCCAGTGCACTCTCTGGACTTACTGTTCTGCATCCCCAGTGGTTCTAGTGCACTCTCTGGACTCACTGCACTGCATCCCACGTTGTACCAGTGCACTCTCTGGAGTCACTGCACTGCATCCCCAGTGGTGCCAGTGCACTCTCTGGACTCACTGCAGTGCATCTCCAGTGGTGCCAGTGCACTCTCTGGACTAACTGCACTGCATCCTCAGTGGTGCCAGTGCACTCACTGGACTCACTGCACTGCATCCCCAGTGGTGCCAGTGCACTCACTGGACTCACTGCACTGCATCACAAGTGGTGCCAGTGCGCTCTCTGGAGTCACTGCACTGCATCCCCAGTGGTGCCAGTGCACTCTCTGGACTCACTACACTGCATTCCCAGTGGTGCCAGTGCACTCTCTGGACTCACCGGGGTACATCCCCAGTAGTGCCAGTGCACTCTCTGGACTCACTGCACTGCATCCCCAGTGGTTCCAGTGCACTCTCAGGACTCACTGCACTGCATCCCCAGTGGTGCTAGTGCACTCTCTGGACTCACTGCAGTGCATCCCCAGTGGTGCCAGTGCACTGTCTGGACTCACTGCACTGCATCCCCAGTCGCGCCAGTGCACTCTCTGGACTACCCGGGGTGCATCCCAAGTGGTACCAGTGAACTCTCTGGAGTCACTGCACTGCATCCCCAGTGGTGCCACTGCACTCTCTGGACTCACTGCAGTGCATCCCCAGTGGTGCCAGTGCACTCTCTGGACTTACTGTTCTGCATCCCCAGTGGTTCTAGTGCACTCTCTGGACTCACTGCACTGCATCCCAAGTGGTTCCAGTGCACTCTCTGGACTCACTGCACTGCATCCCCAGTGGTGCCAGTGCACTCTCTGGACTCACTGCAGTGCATCCCCAGTGGTGCCAGTGCACTCTCTGGACTAACTGCACTGCATCCTCAGTGGTGCCAGTGCACTCACTGGACTCACTGCACTGCATCCCCAGTGGTGCCAGTGCACTCTCTGGAGTCACTGCACTGCATACCCAGTGGTGCCAGTGCACTCTCTGGACTCACTGCACTGCATCGCCAGTGGTGCTAGTGCACTCTCAGGACTCACTGCACTGCATCCCCAGTGGTGCCAGTGCACTCTCTGGACTCACCCGGGTGCATCCCCAGTGGTCCCAGTGCACTCTCTGGACTCACTGCAGTGCATCCCCAGTGGTGCCAGTGAACTCTCTGAAAACACAGCAGTGCATTCTCAGTGGTGCTAGTGCACTCTCTGGACTCACTGCGCTGCATTCCGAGTGGTGCCAGTGCACTCTCTGGAGTCACTGCACTGCATCTCCAGTAGCGCCAGTGCACTCTCTGAACTCACTGCACTGCATCCCCAGTGGTGCCAGTGCACTCTCTGGGCTCACTGCAGTGCATCCCCAGTGATCACAGTGCACTCTCTGGACTCACTGCAGAACATCCCCAGTGGTGCCAGTGCACTCACTGGACTCACTGCACTGCATCACAAGTGGTGCCAGTGCGCTCTCTGGAGTCACTGCACTGCATCCCCAGTGGTGCCAGTGCACTCTCTGGACTCACCGGGGTACATCCCCAGTAGTGCCAGTGCACTTTCTGGAGCCACTGCAGTGCATCCCCAGTGGTGCCAGTACAGTCTCTGGACTCACTGCACTGCGTCCCCAGTGGTGCCAGTGCTCTCTTTGGACTCACTGCACTGCATCCCCAGTGGTGCCAGTACACTCTCCGGATTCACTGCAGTGCATCCCCAGTGGTGCCAGTGCACTCTCTGGACTACGCGGGGTGCATCCCAAGTGGTGCCAGTGAACTCTCTGGAGTCACTGCACTGCAACCTCAGTGGTGCCAGTGCACTCTCTGGAGTCACTGCATTGCATCCCCAGTGGTGCCAGTGCACTCTCTGGAGTCACTGCACTGCATCCCCAGTGGTGCCAGTGCACTGTCTGGACTCACTGCACTGCATCCCCAGTGGTGCTAGTGCACTCTCTGGAGTCACAGGGGTGCACCCCCAATGGTGCCAGTGCACTCTCTGGACTCACTGCAGTGCATCCCCAGTGGTGCCACTGCACTCTCTGGACTCACGGCACTGCATCCCCAGTGGTGCCAGTGCACTCTCTGGACTCACTGAAGTGCATCCCCAGTGGCGCCAGTGAACTCGCTGGACTCACTGCACTGCATCCCCAGTGGTGCCAGTGCACTCTCTGGAGTCACTGCACTGCATCCCCAGTGGTGCCAGTGCACTCTCTAGATTCACGGCACTGCATCCCCAGTGGTGCCAGTGCACTCTCTGGAGTCACTGCACTGCATCCCCAGTGGTGCCAGTGCACTCTCTGGACTTACTGTTCTGCATCCCCAGTGGTTCTAGTGCACTCTCTGGACTCACTGCACTGCATCCCAA
Source organism: Anser anser (assembly GCF_964211835.1). Classification (NCBI taxonomy): domain Eukaryota; kingdom Metazoa; phylum Chordata; class Aves; order Anseriformes; family Anatidae; genus Anser; species Anser anser. The sequence continues at coordinate 40,690,148 of NC_139726.1, forward strand.
GTGGTACCAGTGCACTCTCTGGACTCACTGCAGTGCATCCCCAGTGGTGCCAGTGCACTCTCTGGAACCACTGCACTGCATCCCCTGTGGTGCCAGTACAGTCTCTGGACTAACTGCACTGCATCCCCAGTGGTGCCAGTGCACTCTCTGGACTCACTGCAGTGCATCCCAAGTGGTGCCAGTGCACTCTCTGGGCTCACTGCAGTGCATCCCCTGTGATGACAGTGCACTCTCTGGACTCACTGCAGAACATCCCCAGTGGTGCCAGTGAACTCTCTGGAAACACTGCAGTGCATCCCCCGTGGTGCCAGTGCACTCACTGGACTCACTGCACTGCACCACAAGTGGTGCCAGTGCACTCTCTGGACTCACTGCACTGCATTTCCTGTGGTGCCAGTGCACTCTCTGGACTCACTGCAGTGCATCCCCAGTGGTGCCAGTGCACTCTCTGGACTCACCGGGGTGCATCCCCAGTAGTGCCAGTGCACTTTCTGGTGCTACTGCAGTGCATCCCCAGTGGTGCTAGTGCACTCTCTGGACTCACTGCACTGCATCCCAAGTGGTACCAGTGCACTCTCTGGAGTCACTGCACTGCATCCCCAGTGGAGCCAGTGCACTCACTGGACTCACTGCACTGCATCCCCAGTGGTGCCAGTGCACTCTCTGGACTCACTGCACTGCATCCTCAGTGGTGCCAGTGCACTCTCTGGACTCACAGCACTGCATCCCCAGTGGTGCCAGTGCACTCTCTGGACTCACTGCACTGCATCCCCAGTGGTGCCAGTGCACTCTCAGGACTCACTGCACTGCATCCCCAGTGGTGCCAGTGCACTCTCTGGACTACCCGGGGTGCATCCCAAGTGGTGCCAGTGAACTCTCTGGAGTCACTGCACTGCATCCCCAGTGGTGCCAGTGCGCTCTCTGGAATCACTGCAGTGCATCCTCAGTGGTGCCAGTGCACTCTCTGGAGTCAGTGCATTGCATCCCCAGTGGTGCCAGTGCACTCTGTGGACTCACTGCACTGCATCCCCAGTGGTGCCAGTGCACTGTCGCATTGCATCCCCAGTGGTGCCAGTGCACTCTGTGGACTCACTGCACTGCATCCCCAGTGGTGCCAGTGCACTGTCTGGAGTCACTGCACTGCATCCCCAGTGGTGCCAGTGCACTCTCTGGACTCACCGGGGTGCATCCCCAGTGGTGCCAGTGCACTCTCTGGAGCCACTGCAGTGCATCCCCAGTGGTGCCAGTACACTCTCTGGACTCACTGCACTGCATCCCCAGTGGTGCCAGTGCTCTCTCTGGACTCACTGCAGTGCATCCCCAGTGGTGCCAGTGTAGTCTCTGGACTCACTGCAGTGCACCCCAGTGGTGCCAGTGAACTCTCTGGACTACCCGGGGTGCATCAAAAGTGGTGCCAGTGCACTCTCTGGACTCACCGGGGTGCATCCCCAGTGGTGCCAGTGCACTCTCTGGAGCCACTGCAGTGCATCCCCAGTGGTGCCAGAACAGTCTCTGGACTCACTGCACTGCATCCCCAGTGGTGCCAGTGTAGTCTCTGGACTACCCGGGGTGCATCAAAAGTGGTGCCAGTGCACTCTCTGGACTACCCGGGGTGCATCAAAAGTGGTGCCAGTGCACTCTCTGGACTCACTGCACTGCATCCCCAGTGGTGCCAGTGCACTCTCTGGACTCACTGCACTGCATCCCAAGTGGTGCCAGTGCAGTCTCTGGTCTCACTGCACTGCATCCCCAGTGGTGCCAGTGCACTCTCTGGACTCACTGCAGTGCATTCCCTGTTGTGCCAGTGCACTCTCTGGACTCACTGCACTGCATCCCCAGTGGTGCCAGTGCATTCTCTGGTCTCACTGCAGTGCATCCCCAGTGGTGCCAGTGCACTCTCTGGACTCACTGCAGTACATTCCCTGTGGTGCCAGTGTACTCTGTGGACTCCCTGCACTGCATCCCCAGTGGTGCCAGTGCACTCTCTGGACTCACTGCACTGCATCCCCAGTGGTGCCAGTGCACTCTCTGGACTCACTGCAGTGCATCTCCAGTGGTGCCAGTGTACTCTCTGAACTCACTGCAGTGCATCCCAAGTGGTGCCAGTGCACTCTCTGGACTCACTGCACTGCATCCCCAGTGGTGCCAGTGCACTCTCTGGACTCACTGCACTGCATCCCCAGTGGTACCAGTGCACTCTCTGGACTCACTGCACTGCATCCCCAGTGGTGCCAGTGCACTCTCTGTACTCACTGCACTGCATCCCCAGTGGTGCCAGTGCACTCTCTGGACTCACTGCACTGCATCCCCAGTGGTGCCAGTTAACTATCTGGACTCACTGCAGTGCATCCCCAGTGGTGCCAGTGCACTCTCAGGACTCACTGCACTGCATCCCCAGTGGTGCCAGTGCACTCTCTGGAATCATTGCACTGCATCCCCAGTGGTGCCAGTGCACTCTCTGGACTCACTGCATTGCATCCCCAGTGGAGCCAGTGCACTCTCTGGACTCACTGCAGTGCATCCCCAGTGGTGCCAGTGCACTCCCTGGAGTCACCGGGGTGCACCACCAATGGTGCCAGTGCACTCTCTGGACTCACTGCACTCCATCCCCAGTGGTGCCAGTGCACTCTCTGGACTCACTGAAGTGCATCCCCAGTGGCGCCAGTGAACTCGCTGGACTCACTGCACTGCATCCCCAGTGGTGCCAGTGCACTCTCTGGAGTCACTGCACTGCATCCCCAGTGGTGCCAGTGCACTCTCTAGATTCACGGCACTGCATCCCCAGTGGTGCCAGTGCACTCTCTGGAGTCACTGCACTGCATCCCCAGTGGTGCCAGTGCACTCTCTGGACTTACTGTTCTGCATCCCCAGTGGTTCTAGTGCACTCTCTGGACTCACTGCACTGCATCCCAAGTGGTACCAGTGCACTCTCTGGACTCACTGCACTGCATCCCCAGTGGTGCCAGTGCACTCTCTGGAACCACTGCACTGCATCCCCTGTGGTGCCAGTACAGTCTCTGGACTAACTGCACTGCATCCCCAGTGGTGCCAGTGCACTCTCTGGACTACCCGGGGTGCATCCCCAGTGGTGCCAGTGCACTCTCTGGACTCACTGCACTGCATCCTCAGTGGTGCCAGTGCACTCTCTGGAGTCACTGCATTGCGTCCCCAGTGGTGCCAGTGCACTGTCTGGACTCACTGCACTGCATCCCCCGTGGTGCCAGTGCACTCACTGGACTCACTGCACTGCACCACAAGTGGTGCCAGTGCACTCTCTGGACTCACTGCACTGCATTTCCTGTGGTGCCAGTGCACTCTCTGGACTCACTGCAGTGCATCCCCAGTGGTGCCAGTGCACTCTCTGGACTCACTGGGGTGCATCCCCAGTAGTGCCAGTGCACTTTCTGGAGCTACTGCAGTGCATCCCCAGTGGTGCTAGTGCACTCTCTGGACTCACTGCACTGCATCCCAAGTGGTACCAGTGCACTCTCTGGAGTCACTGCACTGCATCCCCAGTGGAGCCAGTGCACTCACTGGACTCACTGCACTGCATCCCCAGTGGTGCCAGTGCACTCTCTGGACTCACTGCACTGCATCCTCAGTGGTGCCAGTGCACTCTCTGGACTCACAGCACTGCATCCCCAGTGGTGCCAGTGCACTCTCTGGACTCACTGCACTGCATCCCCAGTGGTGCCAGTGCACTCTCAGGACTCACTGCACTGCATCCCCAGTGGTGCCAGTGCACTCTCAGGACTCACTGCACTGCATCCCCAGTGGTGCTAGTGCACTCTCTGGACTCAGTGCACTGCATCCCCAGTGGTGCCAGTGCACTCTCTGGACTACCCGGGGTGCATCCCAAGTGGTGCCAGTGAACTCTCTGGAGTCACTGCACTGCATCCCCAGTGGTGCCAGTGCGCTCTCTGGAATCACTGCAGTGCATCCTCAGTGGTGCCAGTGCACTCTCTGGAGTCAGTGCATTGCATCCCCAGTGGTGCCAGTGCACTCTGTGGACTCACTGCACTGCATCCCCAGTGGTGCCAGTGCACTCTCTGGACTCACTGCACTGCATCCCCAGTGGTGCCAGTGCACTCTCTGGACTCACCGGGGTGCATCCCCAGTGGTGCCAGTGCACTCTCTGGAGCCACTGCAGTGCATCCCCAGTGGTGCCAGTACACTCTCTGGACTCACTGCACTGCATCCCCAGTGGTGCCAGTGCTCTCTCTGGACTCACTGCAGTGCATCCCCAGTGGTGCCAGTGTAGTCTCTGGACTCACTGCAGTGCACCCCAGTGGTGCCAGTGAACTCTCTGGACTACCCGGGGTGCATCAAAAGTGGTGCCAGTGCACTCTCTGGACTCACCGGGGTGCATCCCCAGTGGTGCCAGTGCACTCTCTGGAGCCACTGCAGTGCATCCCCAGTGGTGCCAGAACAGTCTCTGGACTCACTGCACTGCATCCCCAGTGGTGCCAGTGTAGTCTCTGGACTACCCGGGGTGCATCAAAAGTGGTGCCAGTGCACTCTCTGGACTACCCGGGGTGCATCAAAAGTGGTGCCAGTGCACTCTCTGGACTCACTGCACTGCATCCCCAGTGGTGCCAGTGCACTCTCTGGACTCACTGCACTGCATCCCAAGTGGTGCCAGTGCAGTCTCTGGTCTCACTGCACTGCATCCCCAGTGGTGCCAGTGCACTCTCTGGACTCACTGCAGTGCATTCCCTGTTGTGCCAGTGCACTCTCTGGACTCACTGCACTGCATCCCCAGTGGTGCCAGTGCATTCTCTGGTCTCACTGCAGTGCATCCCCAGTGGTGCCAGTGCACTCTCTGGACTCACTGCAGTACATTCCCTGTGGTGCCAGTGTACTCTGTGGACTCCCTGCACTGCATCCCCAGTGGTGCCAGTGCACTCTCTGGACTCACTGCACTGCATCCCCAGTGGTGCCAGTGCACTCTCTGGACTCACTGCACTGCATCCCCAGTGGTGCCAGTGCACTCTCTGGACTCACTGCAGTGCATCTCCAGTGGTGCCAGTGTACTCTCTGAACTCACTGCAGTGCATCCCAAGTGGTGCCAGTGCACTCTCTGGACTCACTGCACTGCATCCCCAGTGGTGCCAGTGCACTCTCTGGACTCACTGCACTGCATCCCCAGTGGTACCAGTGCACTCTCTGGACTCACTGCACTGCATCCCCAGTGGTGCCAGTGCACTCTCTGTACTCACTGCACTGCATCCCCAGTGGTGCCAGTGCACTCTCTGGACTCACTGCACTGCATCCCCAGTGGTGCCAGTTAACTATCTGGACTCACTGCAGTGCATCCCCAGTGGTGCCAGTGCACTCTCAGGACTCACTGCACTGCATCCCCAGTGGTGCCAGTGCACTCTCTGGAATCATTGCACTGCATCCCCAGTGGTGCCAGTGCACTCTCTGGACTCACTGCATTGCATCCCCAGTGGAGCCAGTGCACTCTCTGGACTCACTGCAGTGCATCCCCAGTGGTGCCAGTGCACTCCCTGGAGTCACCGGGGTGCACCACCAATGGTGCCAGTGCACTCTCTGGACTCACTGCACTCCATCCCCAGTGGTGCCAGTGCACTCTCTGGACTCACTGAAGTGCATCCCCAGTGGCGCCAGTGAACTCGCTGGACTCACTGCACTGCATCCCCAGTGGTGCCAGTGCACTCTCTGGAGTCACTGCACTGCATCCCCAGTGGTGCCAGTGCACTCTCTAGATTCACGGCACTGCATCCCCAGTGTTGCCAGTGCACTCTCTGGAGTCACTGCACTGCATCCCCAGTGGTGCCAGTGCACTCTCTGGACTTACTGTTCTGCATCCCCAGTGGTTCTAGTGCACTCTCTGGACTCACTGCACTGCATCCCAAGTGGTACCAGTGCACTCTCTGGACTCACTGCACTGCATCCCCAGTGGTGCCAGTGCACTCTCTGGAACCACTGCACTGCATCCCCTGTGGTGCCAGTACAGTCTCTGGACTAACTGCACTGCATCCCCAGTGGTGCCAGTGCACTCTCTGGACTCACTGCAGTGCATCCCAAGTGGTGCCAGTGCACTCTCTGGGCTCACTGCAGTGCATCCCCTGTGATGACAGTGCACTCTCTGGACTCACTGCAGAACATCCCCAGTGGTGCCAGTGAACTCTCTGGAAACACTGCAGTGCATCCCCCGTGGTGCCAGTGCACTCACTGGACTCACTGCACTGCACCACAAGTGGTGCCAGTGCACTCTCTGGACTCACTGCACTGCATTTCCTGTGGTGCCAGTGCACTCTCTGGACTCACTGCAGTGCATCCCCAGTGGTGCCAGTGCACTCTCTGGACTCACCGGGGTGCATCCCCAGTAGTGCCAGTGCACTTTCTGGAGCTACTGCAGTGCATCCCCAGTGGTGCTAGTGCACTCTCTGGACTCACTGCACTGCATCCCAAGTGGTACCAGTGCACTCTCTGGAGTCACTGCACTGCATCCCCAGTGGAGCCAGTGCACTCACTGGACTCACTGCACTGCATCCCCAGTGGTGCCAGTGCACTCTCTGGACTCACTGCACTGCATCCTCAGTGGTGCCAGTGCACTCTCTGGACTCACAGCACTGCATCCCCAGTGGTGCCAGTGCACTCTCTGGACTCACTGCACTGCATCCCCAGTGGTGCCAGTGCACTCTCAGGACTCACTGCACTGCATCCCCAGTGGTGCCAGTGCACTCTCAGGACTCACTGCACTGCATCCCCAGTGGTGCTAGTGCACTCTCTGGACTCAGGGCACTGCATCCCCAGTGGTGCCAGTGCACTCTCTGGACTACCCGGGGTGCATCCCAAGTGGTGCCAGTGAACTCTCTGGAGTCACTGCACTTCATCCCCAGTGGTGCCAGTGCGCTCTCTGGAATCACTGCAGTGCATCCTCAGTGGTGCCAGTGCACTCTCTGGAGTCAGTGCATTGCATCCCCAGTGGTGCCAGTGCACTCTGTGGACTCACTGCACTGCATCCCCAGTGGTGCCAGTGCACTGTCTGGAGTCACTGCACTGCATCCCCAGTGGTGCCAGTGCACTCTCTGGACTCACCGGGGTGCATCCCCAGTGGTGCCAGTGCACTCTCTGGAGCCACTGCAGTGCATCCCCAGTGGTGCCAGTACACTCTCTGGACTCACTGCACTGCATCCCCAGTGGTGCCAGTGCTCTCGCTGGACTCACTGCACTGCATCCCCAGTGGTGCCAGTGCACTCTCTGGAGTCACTGCACTGCATCCCAAGTGGTGACAGTGCACTCTCTAGATTCACGGCACTGCATCCCCAGTGGTGCCACTGCACTCTCTGGAGTCACTGCACTGCATCCCCAGTGGTGCCAGGGCACTCTCTGGACTCACTGCAGTGCATCCCCAGTGGTGCCAGTGCACTCTGTGGACTCACTGCACTGCATCCCCAGTGGTGCCAGTGCACTCTCAGGACTCACTGCACTGCATCCCCAGTGGTGCCAGTGCACTCTCTGGACTCACTGCACTGCATCCCCAGTGGTGCCAGTGCACTCTGTGGACTCACTGCACTGCATCCCCAGTGGTGCCAGGGCACTCTCTGGAGTCACTGCACTGCATCCCCAGTGGTGCCAGGGCACTCTCTGGACTCACTGCACTGCATCCCCAGTCGTGCCAGTGCACTCTCTGGACTACCCGGGGTGCATCTCCAGTGGTGCCAGTGAACTCTCTGGAGTCACTGCACTGCATCCCCAGTGGTGCCAGTGCACTCTCTGGACTCACTGCACTGCATCCCCAGTGGTGCCAGTGCACTCTCTGGACTCACTGCACTGCATCCCCAGTGGTGCCAGTGCACTCTCAGGACTCACTGCACTGCATCCCCAGTGGTGCTAGTGCACTCTCTGGACTCACTGCAGTGCATCCCCAGTGTTGCCAGTGCACTCTCTGGACTTACTGTTCTGCATCCCCAGTGGTTCTAGTGCACTCTCTGGACTCACTGCACTGCATCCCAAGTGGTACCAGTGCACTCTCTGGAGTCACTGCACTGCATCCCCAGTGGTGCCAGTGCACTCTCTGGACTCCCCGGGGTGCATCCCCAGTGGTGCCAGTGCACTCCCTGGAGCCACTGCAGTGCATCCCCAGTGGTGCCAGTACACTCTCTGGACTCACTGCACTGCATCCCCAGTGGTGCCAGTGCTCTCTCTGGACTCACTGCCGTGCATCCCCAGTGGTGCCAGTGCACTCTCTGGACTCACTGCAGTGCACCCCAGTGGTGCCAGTACACTCTCTGGACTCCCTGCACTGCATCCCCAGTGGTGCCAGTGCACTCTCTGGACTAGCCGGGGTGCATCCCAAGTGGTGCCAGTGCACTCTCTGGACTCACTGCACTGCATCCCCAGTGGTGCCAGTGCACTCTCTGGACTCAGTGTACTGCATCACCAGTGGTGCCAGTGCAGTCTCTGGTCTCACTGCACTGCATCCCCAGTGCTGCCAGTGCACTCTCTGGACTCACTTCAGTGCATTACCTGTGGTGCCAGTGCACTCTGTGGACTCACTGCACTGCATCCCCAGTGGTGCCAGTGCAGTCTCTGGTCTCACTGCACTGCATCCCCAGTGGTGCCAGTGCACTCTCTGGACTCACTGCACTGCATCACCAGTGGTGCCAGTGAACTCTCTGAAAACACAGCAGTGCATCCTCAGTGGTGCCAGTGCACTCTCTGGACTCACTGCACTGCATTCCCAGTGGTGCCAGTGCACTCTCTGGATTCACTGCACTGCATCTCCAGTAGCGCCAGTGCACTCTCTGAACTCACTGCACTGCATCCCCAGTGGTGCCAGTGCACTCTCTGGACTCACTGCAGTGCATCCCAAGTGGTGCCAGTGCACTCTCTGGGCTCACTGCAGTGCATCCCCAGTGGTGCCAGTGCACTCTCTGGACTCACTGCAGAACATCCCCAGTGGGGCCAGTGAACTCTCTGGAAACACTGCAGTGCATCCCCAGTGGTGCCAGTGCACTCACTGGACTCACTGCACTGCATCACAAGTGGTGCCAGTGCACTCTCTGGAGTCACTGCACTGCATCCCCAGTGGTGCCAGTGCACTCTCTGGAGTCACTGCAGTGCATCCCCAGTGGTGCCAGTGCACTCTCTGGACTCACCGGGGTGCATCCCCAGTAGTGCCAGTGCACTTTCTGGAGCCACTGCAGTGCATCCCCAGTGGTGCCAGTACACTCTCTGGACTCACTGCACTGCGTCCCCAGTGGTGCCAGTGCTCTCTCTGGACTCACTGCACTGCATCCCCAGTGGTGCCAGTGCACTCTCTGGACTCACTGCAGTGCATCTCCAGTGGTGCCAGTACACTCTCTGGACTCACTGCAGTGCATCCCCAGTGGTGCCAGTGCACTCTCTGGACTACCTGGGGTGCATCCCAAGTGGTGCCAGTGCACTCTCTGGACTCACTGAAGTGCATTCTCAGTGGTGCCAGTGCACTCTCTGGAGTCACTGCATTGCATCCCCAGTGGTGCCAGTGCACTCTCTGGACTCACTGCACTGCATCCCCAGTGGTGCCAGTGCACTGTCTGGACTCACTGAACTGCATCCCCAGTGGTGCCAGTGCACTCTCTGGAGTCACAGGGGTGCACCCCCAATGGTGCCAGTGCACTCTTTGGACTCACTGCAGTGCATCCCCATTGGTGCCAGTGCACTCTCTGGACTCACTGCAGTGCATCCCCAGTGGTGCCAGTGAACTCGCTGGACTGACTGCACTGTATCCCCAGTGGTGCCAGTGCACTCTCTGGAGTCACTGCACTGCATCCCCAGTGGTGCCAGTGCACTCTCTGGAGTCACTGCACTGCATCCCCAGTGGTGCCAGGGCACTCTATGGACTCACTGCACTGCATCCCCAGTGGTGCCAGTGCACTCTCTGGACTCACTGCACTGCATCCCCAGTCGTGCCAGTGCACTCTCAGGACTCACTGCACTGCATCCCCAGTGGTGCCAGTGCACTCTCTGGACTCACTGCAGTGCATCCCCAGTGGTGCCAGTGCACTCTCTGGACTCACTGCAGTGCATCCCCAGTGGTGCCACTGCACTCTCTGGACTCACTGCACTGCATCCCCAGTGGTGCCAGTGCACTCTCTGGACTCACCGGGGTGCATCCCCAGTGGTGCCAGTGCACTCTCCGGACTCACTGCAGTGCATCCCCAGTGGTGCCAGTACACTCTCTGGAGTCACTGCACTGCATCCCCAGTGGTGCCAGTGCTCTCTCTGGACTCACTGCAGTGCATCCCCAGTGGTGCTAGTGCAATCTCTGGACTCACTGCAGTGCACCCCAGTGGTGCCAGTACACTCTCTGGACTCCCTGCACTGCATCCCCAGTGGTGCCAGTGTACTCTCTGGACTACCCGGGGTGCATCCCAAGTGGTGCCAGTGCACTCTCTGGACTCACTGCACTGCATCCCCAGTGGTGCCAGTGCACTCTCTGGACTCGCTGCACTGCATCCCCAGTGGTGCCAGTGCACTCTCTGGACTCACCGGGGTGCATCCCCAGTGGTGCCAGTGCACTCTCTGGACTCCCTGCACTGCATCCCCAGTCGTGCCAGTGCACTCTCTGGACTCCCTGCACTGCATCCCCAGTCGTGCCAGTGCACTCTCTGGACTACCCGGGGTGCATCCCCAGTGGTGCCAGTGAACTCTCTGGAGTCACTGCACTGCATCCCCAGTGGTGCCAGTGCACTCTCTGGACTCACTGCACTGCATCCCCAGTGGTGCCAGTGCACTCTCTGGACTCACTGCACTGCATCCCCAGTGGTGCCAGTGCACTCTCTGGACTCACTGCACTGCATCCCCAGTGGTGCCAGTGCACTCTCAGGACTCACTGCAGTGCATCCCCAGTGGTGCTAGTGCACTCTCTGGAGTCACTGCACTGCATCCCCAGTGGTGCCAGTGCACTCTCTAGACTAGCCGGGGTGCATCCCAAGTGGTGCCAGTGCACTCTCTGGACTCACTGCACTGCATCCCCAGTGGTGCCAGTGCACTCTCTGGACTCACTGCACTGCATCACCAGTGGTGCCAGTGCAGTCTCTGGTCTCACTGCACTGCATCCCCAGTGGTGCCAGTGCACTCTCTGTGCTCACTGCAGTGCATTCCCTGTGGTGCCAGTGCACTCTGTGGACTCACTGCAGTGCATCCCCAGTGGTGCCAGTGCAGTCTCTGGTCTCACTGCACTGCATCCCCAGTGGTGCCAGTGCACTCTCTGGACTCACTGAAGTGCATCCCCAGTGGTGCCAGTAAACTCGCTGGACTCACTGCACTGCATCCCCAGTGGTGCCAGTGCGCTCTCTGGACTCACTGCACTGCATCCCCAGTGGTGACAGTGCACTCTCTAGATTCACGGCACTGCATCCCCAGTGGTGCCAGTGCACTCTCTGGAGTCACTGCACTGCATCCCCAGTGGTGCCAGGGCACTCTCTGGACTCACTGCAGTGCATCCCCAGTGGTGCCAGTGCACTCTGTGGACTCACTGCAGTGCATCCCCAGTGGTGCCAGTGCACTCTCAGGACTGAGTGCACTGCATCCCCAGTGGTGCCAGTGCACTCTCTGGAGCCACTGCAGTGCATCCCCAGTGGTGCCAGTGCACTCTCTGGACTCACTGCAGTGCATCCCCAGTGGTGCCAGTACACTCTCTGGACTCAATGCACTGCATCCCCAGTGGTGCCAGTGCTCTCTCTGGACTCACTGCAGTGCATCCCCAGTGGTGCCAGTGCACTCTCTGGACTCACTGCAGTGCACCCCAGTGGTGCCAGTGCACTCTCTGGACTCACTGCACTGCATCCCCAGTGGTGCCAGTGCACTCTCTGGACTACCCGGGGTGCATCCCAAGTGGTGCCAGTGCACTCTCTGGACTCACTGCACTGCATCCCCAGTGGTGCCAGTGCACTCTCTGGAGTCACTGCACTGCATCCCCAGTGGTGCCAGTGCACTCTCTGGACTCACTGCACTGCATCCCCAGGGGTGCCAGGGCACTCTCTGGACTCACTGCACTGCATCCCCAGTGGTGCCAGTGCACTCTCTGGACTCACTGCACTGCATCGCCAGTGGTGCCAGTGCACTCTCTGGACTACCCGGGGTGCATCTCCAGTGGTGCCAGTGCACTCTCTGGACTTACTGTTCTGCATCCCCAGTGGTTCTAGTGCACTCTCTGGACTCACTGCACTGCATCCCAAGTGGTACCAGTGCACTCTCTGGAGTCACTGCACTGCATCCCCAGTGGTGCCAGTGCACTCTCTGGACTCACCGGGGTGCATCCCCAGTGGTGCCAGTGCACTCCCTGGAGCCACTGCAGTGCATCCCCAGTGGTGCCAGTACACTCTCTGGACTCACTGCAGTGCATCCCCAGTGGTGTCAGCGCTCTCTCTGGACTCACTGCAGTGCATCCCCAGTGGTGCCAGTGCACTCTCTGGACTCCCTGCACTGCATCCCCAGTGGTGCCAGTGCACTCTCTGGACTACCCGGGGTGCATCCCAAGTGGTGCCAGTGAGCTCTCTGGACTCACTGCACTGCATCCCCAGTGGTGCCAGTGCACTCTCTGGACTCACTGCACTGCATCCCCAGTGGTGCCAGTGCACTGTCTGGACTCACTGAACTGCATCCCCAGTGGTGCCAGTGCACTCTCTGGAGTCACAGGGGTGCACCCCCAATGGTGCCAGTGCACTCTCTGGACTCACTGCAGTGCATCCCAAGTGGTGCCAATGCACTCTCTGGACTCACTGCACTGCATCCCCAGTGGTGCCAGTGCACTCTCTGGACTCACTGCACTGCATCCCCAGTGGTGCCAGTGAACTCGCTGGACTCACTGCACTGCATCCCCAGTGGTGCCAGTGCACTCTCTGGACGCACTGCAGTGCATCCCCAGTGGTGACAGTGCACTCTCTAGATTAACGGCACTGCATCCCCAGTGGTGCCAGTGCACTCTCTGGAGTCACTGCACTGCATCCCCAGTGGTGCCTGTGCACTCTCTGGACTCACTGCACTGCATCCCCAGTGGTGCCAGTGCACTCTCTGGACTCACTGCACTGCATCCCCAGTGGTGCCACTGTACTCTCTGGACTCACTGCACTGCATCCCAAGTGGTACCAGTGCACTCTCTGGAGTCACTGCACTGCATCCCCAGTGGTGCCAGTGCACTCTCTGGACTCACCGGGGTGCATCCCCAGTGGTGCCAGTGCACTCTCTGGAGCCACTGCATTGCATCCCCAGTGGTGCCAGTACACTCTCTGGAGTCACTGCACTGCATCCCCAGTGGTGCCAGTGCTCTCTCTGGACTCACTGCAGTGCATCCCCAGTGGTGCCAGTGCACTCTCTGGACTCACTGCAGTGCACCCCAGTGGTGCCAGTACACTCTCTGGACTCCCTGCACTGCATCCCCAGTGGTGCCAGTGCACTCTCTGGACTACCCGGGGTGCATCCCAAGTGGTGCCAGTGCACTCTCTGGACTCACTGCACTGCATCCCCAGTGGTGCCAGGGCACTCTCTGGACTCACTGCACTGCATCCCCAGTGGTGCCAGTGCACTCTGTGGACTCACTGCACTGCATCCCCAGTGGTGCCAGTGCACTCTCTGGACTCCCTGCACTGCATCCCCGGTGGTGCCAGTGCACTCTCTGGACTCACTGCACTGCATCCCCAGTGGTGCCAGTGCACTCTGTGGACTCACTGCACTGCATCCCCAGTGGTGCCAGTGCAGTCTCTGGACTCACTGCACTGCATCCCCAGTGGTGCCAGTGCACTCTCAGGACTCACTGCACTGCATCCCCAGTGGTCCTAGTGCACTCTCTGGACTCACTGCACTGCATCCCCAGTGGTGCCAGTGCTCTCTCTGGACTCACTGCAGTGCATCCCCAGTGGTGCCAGTGCACTCTCTGGACTCACTGCAGTGCACCCCAGTGGTGCCAGTACACTCTCTGGACTCCCTGCACTGCATCCCCAGTGGTGCCAGTGCACTCTCTGGACTAGCCGGGGTGCACCCCAAGTGGTGCCAGTGCACTCTCTGGACTCACTGCACTGCATCCCCAGTGGTGCCAGTGCACTCTCTGGACTCACTGCACTGCATCACCAGTGGTGCCAGTGCAGTCTCTGGTCTCACTGCACTGCATCCCCAGTGGTGCCAGTGCACTCTCTGTGCTCACTGCAGTGCATTCCCTGTCGTGCCAGTGCACTCTGTGGACTCACTGCACTGCATCCCCAGTGGTGCCAGTGCACTCTCAGGACTGAGTGCACTGCATCCCCAGTGGTGCCAGTGCACTCTCTGGACTCACTGCAGTGCATCCCCAGTGGTGCCAGTGCACTCTCTGGACTTACTGTTCTGCATCCCCAGTGGTTCTAGTGCACTCTCTGGACTCAATGCACTGCATCCCAAGTGGTACCAGTGCACTCTCTGGAGTCACTGTACTGCATCCCCAGTGGTGCCAGTGCACTCTCTGAACTCACCGGGGTGCATCCCAAGTGGTGCCAGTGCACTCTCTGGAGCCACTGCAGTGCATCCCCAGTGGTGCCAGTACACTCTCTGGACTCAATGCACTGCATCCCCAGTGGTGCCAGTGCTCTCTCTGGACTCACTGCAGTGCATCCCCAGTGGTGCCAGTGCACTCTCTGGACTCACTGCAGTGCACCCCAGTGGTGCCAGTGCACTCTCTGGACTCACTGCACTGCATCCCCAGTGGTGCCAGTGCACTCTCTGGACTACCCGGGGTGCATCCCAAGTGGTGCCAGTGCACTCTCTGGACTCACTGCACTGCATCCCCAGTGGTGCCAGTGCACTCTCTGGAGTCACTGCACTGCATCCCCAGTGGTGCCAGTGCACTCTCTGGACTCACTGCACTGCATCCCCAGTGGTGCCTGTGCACTCTCTGGACTACCCGGGGTGCATATCCAGTGGTGCCAGTGCACTCTCTGGACTTACTGTTCTGCATCCCCTAGTGCACTCTCTGGACTCACTGCACTGCATCCCAAGTGGTACCAGTGCACTCTCTGGAGTCACTGCACTGCATTCCCAGTGGTGCAAGTGCACTCTCTGGAGTCACTGCACTGCATCCCCAGTGGTGCCAGTGCACTCTCTGGAGTCACTGCACTGCATCCCCAGTGGTGCCAGGGCACTCTCTGGACTCACTGCACTGCATCCCCAGTGGTGCCAGTGCACTCTCTGGACTCACTGCACTGCATCCCCAGTCGTGCCAGTGCACTCTCAGGACTCACTGCACTGCATCCCCAGTGGTGCCAGTGCACTCTCTGGACTCACTGCACTGCATCACCAGTGGTGCCAGTGCAGTCTCTGGTCTCACTGCACTGCATCCCCAGTGCTGCCAGTGCACTCTCTGGACTCACTGCAGTGCATTCCCTGTGGTGCCAGTGCACTCTCTGGACTCACTGCACTGCATCCCCAGTGGTGCCAGTGCAGTCTCTGGTCTCACTGCACTGCATCCCCAGTGGTGCCAGTGCACTCTCTGGACTCACTGCAGTGCATCCCCAGTGGTGCCAGTGAACTCTCTGAAAACACAGCAGTGCATCCTCAGTGGTGCCAGTGCACTCTCTGGACTCACTGCACTGCATTCCCAGTGGTGCCAGTGCACTCTCTGGAGTCACTGCACTGCATCTCCAGTAGCGCCAGTGCACTCTCTGAACTCACTGCACTGCATCCCCAGTGGTGCCAGTGCACTCTCTGGACTCACTGCAGTGCATCCCAAGTGGTGCCAGTGCACTCTCTGGGCTCACTGCAGTGCATCCCCAGTGATGACAGTGCGCTCTCTGGACTCACTGCAGAACATCCCCAGTGGTGCCAGTGAACTCTCTGGAAACACTGCAGTGCATCCCCAGTGGTGCCAGTGCACTCACTGGACTCACTGCACTGCATCACAAGTGGTGCCAGTGCACTCTCTGGAGTCACTGCACTGCATCCCCAGTGGTGCCAGTGCACTCTCTGGACTCACCGGGGTGCATCCCCAGTAGTGCCAGTGTGCTTTCTGGAGCCTCTGCAGTGCATCCCCAGTGGTGCCAGTACACTCTCTGGACTCACTGCACTGCATCCCCAGTGGTGCCAGTGCACTCTCTGGACTCACTGCAGTGCATCTCCAGTGGTGCCAGTACACTCTCTGGAGTCACTGCACTGCATCCCCAGTGGTGCCAGTGCACTCTCTGGACTACCTGGGGTGCATCCCAAGTGGTGCCAGTGCACTCTCTGGACTCACTGCACTGCATCCTCAGTGGTGCCAGTGCACTCTCTGGAGTCACTGCATTGCATCCCCAGTGGTGCCAGTGCACTCTCTGGACTCACTGCACTGCATCCCCAGTGGTGCCAGTGCACTGTCTGGACTCACTGAACTGCATCCCCAGTGGTGCCTGAGTACTCTCTGGACTGACGGCACTGCATCCCCAATGGTGCCAGTGCACTCTCTGGACTCACTGCAGTGCATCCCCATTGGTGCCACTGCACTCTGTGGACTCACTGCACTGCATCCCCAGTGGTGCCAGTGCACTCTCTGGAGTCACTGCACTGCATCCCCAGTGGTGCCTGTGCACTCTCTGGACTCACTGCACTGCATCCCCAGTGGTGCCAGTGCACTCTCTGGACTCACTGCAGTGCATCCCCAGTGGTGCCACTGCACTCTCTGGACTCACTGCACTGCATCCCAAGTGGTACCAGTGCACTCTCTGGAGTCACTGCACTGCATCCCCAGTGGTGCCAGTGCACTCTCTGGACTCACCGGGGTGCATCCCCAGTGGTGCCAGTGCACTCTCTGGAGCCACTGCAGTGCATCCCCAGTGGTGCCAGTACACTCTCTGGAGTCACTGCACTGCATCCCCAGTGGTGCCAGTGCTCTCTCTGGACTCACTGCAGTGCATCCCCAGTGGTGCCAGTGCACTCTCTGGACTCACTGCA
Source organism: Anser anser (assembly GCF_964211835.1). Taxonomy (NCBI): domain Eukaryota; kingdom Metazoa; phylum Chordata; class Aves; order Anseriformes; family Anatidae; genus Anser; species Anser anser. The sequence goes on from NC_139726.1 coordinate 40,707,053, forward strand.
GTGCACCCCAGTGGTGCCAGTAAACTCTCTGGACTCCCTGCACTGCATCCCCAGTGGTGCCAGTGCACTCTCTGGACTACCCGGGGTGCATCCCAAGTGGTGCCAGTGCACTCTCTGGACTCACTGCACTGCATCCCCAGTGGTGCCAGGGCACTCTCTGGACTCACTGCACTGCATCCCCAGTGGTGCCAGTGCACTCTCTGGACTCACTGCACTGCATCCCCAGTGGTGCCAGTGCACTCTCTGGACTCCCTGCACTGCATCCCCGGTGGTGCCAGTGCACTCTCTGGACTCACTGCACTGCATCCCCAGTGGTGCCAGTGCACTCTGTGGACTCACTGCACTGCATCCCCAGTGGTGCCAGTGCACTCTCTGGACTCACTGCACTGCATCCCCAGTGGTGCCAGTGCACTCTCAGGACTCACTGCACTGCATCCCCAGTGGTGCTAGTGCACTCTCTGGACTCACTGCACTGCATCCCCAGTGGTGCCAGTGCTCTCTCTGGAGTCACTGCAGTGCATCCCCAGTGGTGCCAGTGCACTCTCTGGACTCACTGCAGTGCACCCCAGTGGTGCCAGTACACTCTCTGGACTCCCTGCACTGCATCCCCAGTGGTGCCAGTGCACTCTCTGGACTAGCCGGGGTGCATCCCAAGTGGTGCCAGTGCACTCTCTGGACTCACTGCACTGCATCCCCAGTGGTGCCAGTGCACTCTCTGGACTCACTGCACTGCATCACCAGTGGTGCCAGTGCAGTCTCTGGTCTCACTGCACTGCATCCCCAGTGGTGCCAGTGCACTCTCTGTGCTCACTGCAGTGCATTCCCTGTGGTGCCAGTGCACTCTGTGAACTCACTGCACTGCATCCCCATTGGTGCCAGTGCACTCTCAGGACTGAGTGCACTGCATCCCCAGTGGTGCCAGTGCACTCTCTGGACTCACTGCAGTGCATCCCCAGTGGTGCCAGTGCACTCTCTGGACTTACTGTTCTGCATCCCCAGTGGTTCTAGTGCACTCTCTGGACTCACTGCACTGCATCCCAAGTGGTACCAGTGCACTCTCTGGAGTCACTGTACTGCATCCCCAGTGGTGCCAGTGCACTCTCTGGACTCACCGGGGTGCATCACAAGTGGTGCCAGTGCACTCTCTGGAGCCACTGCAGTGCATCCCCAGTGGTGCCAGTGCACTCTCTGGACTCACTGCAGTGCATCTCCAGTGGTGCCAGTACACTCTCTGGAGTCACTGCACTGCATCCCCAGTGGTGCCAGTGCACTCTCTGGACTACCTGGGGTGCATCCCAAGTGGTGCCAGTGCACTCTCTGGACTCACTGCACTGCATCCTCAGTGGTGCCAGTGCACTCTCTGGAGTCACTGCATTGCATCCCCAGTGGTGCCAGTGCACTCTCTGGACTCACTGCACTGCATCCCCAGTGGTGCCAGTGCACTGTCTGGACTCACTGAACTGCATCCCCAGTGGTGCCTGAGTACTCTCTGGACTGACGGCACTGCATCCCCAATGGTGCCAGTGCACTCTCTGGACTCACTGCAGTGCATCCCCATTGGTGCCACTGCACTCTGTGGACTCACTGCACTGCATCCCCAGTGGTGCCAGTGCACTCTCTGGAGTCACTGCACTGCATCCCCAGTGGTGCCTGTGCACTCTCTGGACTCACTGTTCTGCATCCCCAGTGGTGCCAGTGCACTCTCTGGACTCACTGCAGTGCATCCCCAGTGGTGCCACTGCACTCTCTGGACTCACTGCACTGCATCCCAAGTGGTACCAGTGCACTCTCTGGAGTCACTGCACTGCATCCCCAGTGGTGCCAGTGCACTCTCTGGACTCACCGGGGTGCATCCCCAGTGGTGCCAGTGCACTCTCTGGAGCCACTGCAGTGCATCCCCAGTGGTGCCAGTACACTCTCTGGAGTCACTGCACTGCATCCCCAGTGGTGCCAGTGCTCTCTCTGGACTCACTGCAGTGCATCCCCAGTGGTGCCAGTGCACTCTCTGGACTCACTGCAGTGCACCCCAGTGGTGCCAGTACACTCTCTGGACTCCCTGCACTGCATCCCCAGTGGTGCCAGTGCACTCTCTGGACTACCCGGGGTGCATCCCAAGTGGTGCCAGTGCACTCTCTGGACTCACTGCACTGCATCCCCAGTGGTGCCAGGGCACTCTCTGGACTCACTGCACTGCATCCCCAGTGGTGCCAGTGCACTCTCTGGACTCACTGCACTGCATCCCCAGTGGTGCCAGTGCACTCTCTGGACTCCCTGCACTGCATCCCCGGTGGTGCCAGTGCACTCTCTGGACTCACTGCACTGCATCCCCAGTGGTGCCAGTGCACTCTGTGGACTCACTGCACTGCATCCCCAGTGGTGCCAGTGCACTCTCTGGACTCACTGCACTGCATCCCCAGTGGTGCCAGTGCACTCTCAGGACTCACTGCACTGCATCCCCAGTGGTGCTAGTGCACTCTCTGGACTCACTGCACTGCATCCCCAGTGGTGCCAGTGCTCTCTCTGGAGTCACTGCAGTGCATCCCCAGTGGTGCCAGTGCACTCTCTGGACTCACTGCAGTGCACCCCAGTGGTGCCAGTACACTCTCTGGACTCCCTGCACTGCATCCCCAGTGGTGCCAGTGCACTCTCTGGACTAGCCGGGGTGCATCCCAAGTGGTGCCAGTGCACTCTCTGGACTCACTGCACTGCATCCCCAGTGGTGCCAGTGCACTCTCTGGACTCACTGCACTGCATCACCAGTGGTGCCAGTGCAGTCTCTGGTCTCACTGCACTGCATCCCCAGTGGTGCCAGTGCACTCTCTGTGCTCACTGCAGTGCATTCCCTGTGGTGCCAGTGCACTCTGTGAACTCACTGCACTGCATCCCCAGTGGTGCCAGTGCACTCTCAGGACTGAGTGCACTGCATCCCCAGTGGTGCCAGTGCACTCTCTGGACTCACTGCAGTGCATCCCCAGTGGTGCCAGTGCACTCTCTGGACTTACTGTTCTGCATCCCCAGTGGTTCTAGTGCACTCTCTGGACTCACTGCACTGCATCCCAAGTGGTACCAGTGCACTCTCTGGACTCACTGTACTGCATCCCCAGTGGTGCCAGTGCACTCTCTGGACTCACCGGGGTGCATCCCAAGTGGTGCCAGTGCACTCTCTGGAGCCACTGCAGTGCATCCCCAGTGGTGCCAGTACACTCTCTGGACTCAATGCACTGCATCCCCAGTGGTGCCAGTGCTCTCTCTGGACTCACTGCAGTGCATCCCCAGTGGTGCCAGTGCACTCTCTGGACTCACTGCAGTGCACCCCAGTGGTGCCAGTGCACTCTCTGGACTCACTGCAGTGCACCCCAGTGGTGCCAGTACACTCTCTGGACTCCCTGCACTGCATCCCCAGTGGTGCCAGTGCACTCTCTGGACTACGCGGGGTGCATCCCAAGTGGTGCCAGTGCACTCTCTGGACTCACTGCACTGCATCCCCAGTGGTGCCAGTGCACTCTCTGGACTCACTGCACTGCATCCCCAGTGGTGCCAGTGCACTCTGTGGACTCACTGCACTGCATCCCCAGTGGTGCCAGTGCACTCTCTGGACTCCCTGCACTGCATCCCCGGTGGTGCCAGTGCACTCTCTGGACTCACTGCACTGCATCCCCGGTGGTGCCAGTGCACTCTGTGGACTCACTGCACTGCATCCCCAGTGGTGCCAGTGCAGTCTCTGGACTCACTGCACTGCATCCCCAGCGGTGCCAGTGCACTCTCAGGACTCACTGCACTGCATCCCCAGTGGTGCTAGTGCACTCTCTGGACTCACTGCACTGCATCCCCAGTGGTGCCAGTGCTCTCTCTGGACTCACTGCAGTGCATCCCCAGTGGTGCCAGTGCACTCTCTGGACTCACTGCAGTGCACCCCAGTGGTGCCAGTACACTCTCTGGACTCCCTGCACTGCATCCCCAGTGGTGCCAGTGCACTCTCTGGACTAGCCGGGGTGCACCCCAAGTGGTGCCAGTGCACTCTCTGGACTCACTGCACTGCATCCCCAGTGGTGCCAGTGCACTCTCTGGACTCACTGCACTGCATCACCAGTGGTGCCAGTGCAGTCTCTGGTCTCACTGCACTGCATCCCCAGTGGTGCCAGTGCACTCTCTGTGCTCACTGCAGTGCATTCCCTGTGGTGCCAGTGCACTCTGTGGACTCACTGCACTGCATCCCCAGTGGTGCCAGTGCACTCTCAGGACTGAGTGCACTGCATCCCCAGTGGTGCCAGTGCACTCTCTGGACTCACTGCAGTGCATCCCCAGTGGTGCCAGTGCACTCTCTGGACTTACTGTTCTGCATCCCCAGTGGTTCTAGTGCACTCTCTGGACTCAATGCACTGCATCCCAAGTGGTACCAGTGCACTCTCTGGAGTCACTGTACTGCATCCCCAGTGGTGCCAGTGCACTCTCTGAACTCACCGGGGTGCATCCCAAGTGGTGCCAGTGCACTCTCTGGAGCCACTGCAGTGCATCCCCAGTGGTGCCAGTACACTCTCTGGACTCAATGCACTGCATCCCCAGTGGTGCCAGTGCTCTCTCTGGACTCACTGCAGTGCATCCCCAGTGGTGCCAGTGCACTCTCTGGAGTCACTGCAGTGCACCCCAGTGGTGCCAGTGCACTCTCTGGACTCACTGCACTGCATCCCCAGTGGTGCCAGTGCACTCTCTGGACTACCCGGGGTGCATCCCAAGTGGTGCCAGTGCACTCTCTGGACTCACTGCACTGCATCCCCAGTGGTGCCAGTGCACTCTCTGGAGTCACTGCACTGCATCCCCAGTGGTGCCAGTGCACTCTCTGGACTCACTGCACTGCATCCCCAGTGGTGCCTGTGCACTCTCTGGACTACCCGGGGTGCATATCCAGTGGTGCCAGTGCACTCTCTGGACTTACTGTTCTGCATCCCCTAGTGCACTCTCTGGACTCACTGCACTGCATCCCAAGTGGTACCAGTGCACTCTCTGGAGTCACTGCACTGCATTCCCAGTGGTGCAAGTGCACTCTCTGGAGTCACTGCACTGCATCCCCAGTGGTGCCAGTGCACTCTCTGGAGTCACTGCACTGCATCCCCTGTGGTGCCAGGGCACTCTCTGGACTCACTGCACTGCATCCCCAGTGGTGCCAGTGCACTCTCTGGACTCACTGCACTGCATCCCCAGTCGTGCCAGTGCACTCTCAGGACTCACTGCACTGCATCCCCAGTGGTGCCAGTGCACTCTCTGGACTCACTGCACTGCATCACCAGTGGTGCCAGTGCAGTCTCTGGTCTCACTGCACTGCATCCCCAGTGCTGCCAGTGCACTCTCTGGACTCACTGCAGTGCATTCCCTGTGGTGCCAGTGCACTCTCTGGACTCACTGCACTGCATCCCCAGTGGTGCCAGTGCAGTCTCTGGTCTCACTGCACTGCATCCCCAGTGGTGCCAGTGCACTCTCTGGACTCACTGCAGTGCATCCCCAGTGGTGCCAGTGAACTCTCTGAAAACACAGCAGTGCATCCTCAGTGGTGCCAGTGCACTCTCTGGACTCACTGCACTGCATTCCCAGTGGTGCCAGTGCACTCTCTGGAGTCACTGCACTGCATCTCCAGTAGCGCCAGTGCACTCTCTGAACTCACTGCACTGCATCCCCAGTGGTGCCAGTGCACTCTCTGGACTCACTGCAGTGCATCCCAAGTGGTGCCAGTGCACTCTCTGGGCTCACTGCAGTGCATGCCCAGTGATGACAGTGCACTCTCTGGACTCACTGCAGAACATCCCCAGTGGTGCCAGTGAACTCTCTGGAAACACTGCAGTGCATCCCCAGTGGTGCCAGTGCACTCACTGGACTCACTGCACTGCATCACAAGTGGTGCCAGTGCACTCTCTGGAGTCACTGCACTGCATCCCCAGTGGTGCCAGTGCACTCTCTGGACTCACCGGGGTGCATCCCCAGTAGTGCCAGTGTGCTTTCTGGAGCCTCTGCAGTGCATCCCCAGTGGTGCCAGTACACTCTCTGGACTCACTGCACTGCATCCCCAGTGGTGCCAGTGCACTCTCTGGACTCACTGCAGTGCATCTCCAGTGGTGCCAGTACACTCTCTGGAGTCACTGCACTGCATCCCCAGTGGTGCCAGTGCACTCTCTGGACTACCTGGGGTGCATCCCAAGTGGTGCCAGTGCACTCTCTGGACTCACTGCACTGCATCCTCAGTGGTGCCAGTGCACTCTCTGGAGTCACTGCATTGCATCCCCAGTGGTGCCAGTGCACTCTCTGGACTCACTGCACTGCATCCCCAGTGGTGCCAGTGCACTGTCTGGACTCACTGAACTGCATCCCCAGTGGTGCCTGAGTACTCTCTGGACTGACGGCACTGCATCCCCAATGGTGCCAGTGCACTCTCTGGACTCACTGCAGTGCATCCCCATTGGTGCCACTGCACTCTGTGGACTCACTGCACTGCATCCCCAGTGGTGCCAGTGCACTCTCTGGAGTCACTGCACTGCATCCCCAGTGGTGCCTGTGCACTCTCTGGACTCACTGCACTGCATCCCCAGTGGTGCCAGTGCACTCTCTGGACTCACTGCAGTGCATCCCCAGTGGTGCCACTGCACTCTCTGGACTCACTGCACTGCATCCCAAGTGGTACCAGTGCACTCTCTGGAGTCACTGCACTGCATCCCCAGTGGTGCCAGTGCACTCTCTGGACTCACCGGGGTGCATCCCCAGTGGTGCCAGTGCACTCTCTGGAGCCACTGCAGTGCATCCCCAGTGGTGCCAGTACACTCTCTGGAGTCACTGCACTGCATCCCCAGTGGTGCCAGTGCTCTCTCTGGACTCACTGCAGTGCATCCCCAGTGGTGCCAGTGCACTCTCTGGACTCACTGCAGTGCACCCCAGTGGTGCCAGTAAACTCTCTGGACTCCCTGCACTGCATCCCCAGTGGTGCCAGTGCACTCTCTGGACTACCCGGGGTGCATCCCAAGTGGTGCCAGTGCACTCTCTGGACTCACTGCACTGCATCCCCAGTGGTGCCAGGGCACTCTCTGGACTCACTGCACTGCATCCCCAGTGGTGCCAGTGCACTCTCTGGACTCACTGCACTGCATCCCCAGTGGTGCCAGTGCACTCTCTGGACTCCCTGCACTGCATCCCCGGTGGTGCCAGTGCACTCTCTGGACTCACTGCACTGCATCCCCAGTGGTGCCAGTGCACTCTCTGGACTCACTGCACTGCATCCCCAGTGGTGCCAGTGCACTCTCTGGACTCACTGCACTGCATCCCCAGTGGTGCCAGTGCACTCTCAGGAGTCACTGCACTGCATCCCCAGTGGTGCTAGTGCACTCTCTGGACTCACTGCACTGCATCCCCAGTGGTGCCAGTGCTCTCTCTGGAGTCACTGCAGTGCATCCCCAGTGGTGCCAGTGCACTCTCTGGACTCACTGCAGTGCACCCCAGTGGTGCCAGTACACTCTCTGGACTCCCTGCACTGCATCCCCAGTGGTGCCAGTGCACTCTCTGGACTAGCCGGGGTGCATCCCAAGTGGTGCCAGTGCACTCTCTGGACTCACTGCACTGCATCCCCAGTGGTGCCAGTGCACTCTCTGGACTCACTGCACTGCATCACCAGTGGTGCCAGTGCAGTCTCTGGTCTCACTGCACTGCATCCCCAGTGGTGCCAGTGCACTCTCTGTGCTCACTGCAGTGCATTCCCTGTGGTGCCAGTGCACTCTGTGAACTCACTGCACTGCATCCCCATTGGTGCCAGTGCACTCTCAGGACTGAGTGCACTGCATCCCCAGTGGTGCCAGTGCACTCTCTGGACTCACTGCAGTGCATCCCCAGTGGTGCCAGTGCACTCTCTGGACTTACTGTTCTGCATCCCCAGTGGTTCTAGTGCACTCTCTGGACTCACTGCACTGCATCCCAAGTGGTACCAGTGCACTCTCTGGAGTCACTGTACTGCATCCCCAGTGGTGCCAGTGCACTCTCTGGACTCACCGGGGTGCATCACAAGTGGTGCCAGTGCACTCTCTGGAGCCACTGCAGTGCATCCCCAGTGGTGCCAGTGCACTCTCTGGACTCACTGCAGTGCATCTCCAGTGGTGCCAGTACACTCTCTGGAGTCACTGCACTGCATCCCCAGTGGTGCCAGTGCACTCTCTGGACTACCTGGGGTGCATCCCAAGTGGTGCCAGTGCACTCTCTGGACTCACTGCACTGCATCCTCAGTGGTGCCAGTGCACTCTCTGGAGTCACTGCATTGCATCCCCAGTGGTGCCAGTGCACTCTCTGGACTCACTGCACTGCATCCCCAGTGGTGCCAGTGCACTGTCTGGACTCACTGAACTGCATCCCCAGTGGTGCCTGAGTACTCTCTGGACTGACGGCACTGCATCCCCAATGGTGCCAGTGCACTCTCTGGACTCACTGCAGTGCATCCCCATTGGTGCCACTGCACTCTGTGGACTCACTGCACTGCATCCCCAGTGGTGCCAGTGCACTCTCTGGAGTCACTGCACTGCATCCCCAGTGGTGCCTGTGCACTCTCTGGACTCACTGCACTGCATCCCCAGTGGTGCCAGTGCACTCTCTGGACTCACTGCAGTGCATCCCCAGTGGTGCCACTGCACTCTCTGGACTCACTGCACTGCATCCCAAGTGGTACCAGTGCACTCTCTGGAGTCACTGCACTGCATCCCCAGTGGTGCCAGTGCACTCTCTGGACTCACCGGGGTGCATCCCCAGTGGTGCCAGTGCACTCTCTGGAGCCACTGCAGTGCATCCCCAGTGGTGCCAGTACACTCTCTGGAGTCACTGCACTGCATCCCCAGTGGTGCCAGTGCTCTCTCTGGACTCACTGCAGTGCATCCCCAGTGGTGCCAGTGCACTCTCTGGACTCACTGCAGTGCACCCCAGTGGTGCCAGTACACTCTCTGGACTCCCTGCACTGCATCCCCAGTGGTGCCAGTGCACTCTCTGGACTACCCGGGGTGCATCCCAAGTGGTGCCAGTGCACTCTCTGGACTCACTGCACTGCATCCCCAGTGGTGCCAGGGCACTCTCTGGACTCACTGCACTGCATCCCCAGTGGTGCCAGTGCACTCTCTGGACTCACTGCACTGCATCCCCAGTGGTGCCAGTGCACTCTCTGGACTCCCTGCACTGCATCCCCGGTGGTGCCAGTGCACTCTCTGGACTCACTGCACTGCATCCCCAGTGGTGCCAGTGCACTCTGTGGACTCACTGCACTGCATCCCCAGTGGTGCCAGTGCACTCTCTGGACTCACTGCACTGCATCCCCAGTGGTGCCAGTGCACTCTCAGGACTCACTGCACTGCATCCCCAGTGGTGCTAGTGCACTCTCTGGACTCACTGCACTGCATCCCCAGTGGTGCCAGTGCTCTCTCTGGAGTCACTGCAGTGCATCCCCAGTGGTGCCAGTGCACTCTCTGGACTCACTGCAGTGCACCCCAGTGGTGCCAGTACACTCTCTGGACTCCCTGCACTGCATCCCCAGTGGTGCCAGTGCACTCTCTGGACTAGCCGGGGTGCATCCCAAGTGGTGCCAGTGCACTCTCTGGACTCACTGCACTGCATCCCCAGTGGTGCCAGTGCACTCTCTGGACTCACTGCACTGCATCACCAGTGGTGCCAGTGCAGTCTCTGGTCTCACTGCACTGCATCCCCAGTGGTGCCAGTGCACTCTCTGTGCTCACTGCAGTGCATTCCCTTTGGTGCCAGTGCACTCTGTGAACTCACTGCACTGCATCCCCAGTGGTGCCAGTGCACTCTCAGGACTGAGTGCACTGCATCCCCAGTGGTGCCAGTGCACTCTCTGGACTCACTGCAGTGCATCCCCAGTGGTGCCAGTGCACTCTCTGGACTTACTGTTCTGCATCCCCAGTGGTTCTAGTGCACTCTCTGGACTCACTGCACTGCATCCCAAGTGGTACCAGTGCACTCTCTGGACTCACTGTACTGCATCCCCAGTGGTGCCAGTGCACTCTCTGGACTCACCGGGGTGCATCCCAAGTGGTGCCAATGCACTCTCTGGAGCCACTGCAGTGCATCCCCAGTGGTGCCAGTACACTCTCTGGACTCAATGCACTGCATCCCCAGTGGTGCCAGTGCTCTCTCTGGACTCACTGCAGTGCATCCCCAGTGGTGCCAGTGCACTCTCTGGACTCACTGCAGTGCACCCCAGTGGTGCCAGTGCACTCTCTGGACTCACTGCACTGCATCCCCAGTGGTGCCAGTGCACTCTCTGGACTACCCGGGGTGCATCCCAAGTGGTGCCAGTGCACTCTCTGGACTCACTGCACTGCATCCCCAGTGGTGCCAGTGCACTCTCTGGAGTCACTGCACTGCATCCCCAGTGGTGCCAGTGCACTCTCTGGACTCACTGCACTGCATCCCCAGTGGTGCCAGTGCACTCTCTGGACTCACTGCACTGCATCCCCAGTGGTGCCAGTGCACTCTCTGGACTACCTGGGGTGCATCTCCAGTGGTGCCAGTGCACTCTCTGGACTTACTGTTCTGCATCCCCAGTGGTTCTAGTGCACTCTCTGGACTCACTGCACTGCATCCCAAGTGGTACCAGTGCACTCTCTGGAGTCACTGCACTGCATCCCCAGTGGTGCAAGTGCACTCTCTGGACTCACCGGGGTGCATCCCCAGTGGTGCCAGTGCACTCCCTGGAGCCACTGCAGTGCATCCCCAGTGGTGCCAGTGCACTCTCTGGACTCACTGCACTGCATCCCCAGTGGTGCCATTGCACTCTCTGGACTCACTGCAGTGCATCCCCAGTGGTGCCAGTGCACTCTCTGGACTCACTGGAGTGTACCCCAGTGGTGCCAGTACACTCTCTGGACTCCCTGCACTGCATCCCCAGTGGTGCCAGTGCACTCTCTGGACTAGCCGGGGTGCATCCCAAGTGGTGCCAGTGCACTCTCTGGACTCACTGCACTGCATCCCCAGTGGTGCCAGTGCACTCTCTGGACTCACTGCACTGCATCACCAGTGGTGCCAGTGCAGTCTCTGGTCTCACTGCACTGCATCCCCAGTGCTGCCAGTGCACTCTCTGGACTCACTGCAGTGCATTCCCTGTGGTGCCAGTGCACTCTCTGGACTCACTGCACTGCATTCCCAGTGGTGCCAGTGCACTCTCTGGGCTCACTGCAGTGCATCCCCAGTGATCACAGTGCACTCTCTGGACTCACTGCAGAACATCCCCAGTGGTGCCAGTGCACTCACTGGACTCACTGCACTGCATCACAAGTGGTGCCAGTGCGCTCTCTGGAGTCACTGCACTGCATCCCCAGTGGTGCCAGTGCACTCTCTGGACTCACCGGGGTACATCCCCAGTAGTGCCAGTGCACTTTCTGGAGCCACTGCAGTGCATCCCCAGTGGTGCCAGTACAGTCTCTGGACTCACTGCACTGCGTCCCCAGTGGTGCCAGTGCTCTCTTTGGACTCACTGCACTGCATCCCCAGTGGTGCCAGTACACTCTCTGGACTCACTGCAGTGCATCCCCAGTGGTGCCAGTGCACTCTCTGGACTACGCGGGGTGCATCCCAAGTGGTGCCAGTGAACTCTCTGGAGTCACTGCACTGCAACCTCAGTGGTGCCAGTGCACTCTCTGGAGTCACTGCACTGCATCCCCAGTGGTGCCAGTGCACTGTCTGGACTCACTGCACTGCATCCCCAGTGGTGCTAGTGCACTCTCTGGAGTCACAGGGGTGCACCCCCAATGGTGCCAGTGCACTCTCTGCACTCACTGCAGTGCATCCCCAGTGGTGCCACTGCACTCTCTGGACTCACGGCACTGCATCCCCAGTGGTGCCAGTGCACTCTCTGGACTCACTGAAGTGCATCCCCAGTGGCGCCAGTGAACTCGCTGGACTCACTGCACTGCATCCCCAGTGGTGCCAGTGCACTCTCTGGAGTCACTGCACTGCATCCCCAGTGGTGCCAGTGCACTCTCTAGATTCACGGCACTGCATCCCCAGTGGTGCCAGTGCACTCTCTGGAGTCACTGCACTGCATCCCCAGTGGTGCCAGGGCACTCTCTGGACTCACTGCACTGCATCCTCAGTGGTGCCAGTGCACTCTCTGGACTCACTGCACTGCATCCCCAGTGGTGCCAGTGCACTCTCTGGACTACCCGGGGTGCATCCCCAGTGGTGCCAGTGCAGTCTCTGGTCTCACTGCACTGCATCCCCAGTGGTGCCAGTGCACTCTCTGGACTCACTGCATTGCATCCCCAGTGGTGCCAGTGCACTCTGTGGACTCACTGCACTGCATCCCCAGTGGTGCCAGTGCACTCTCAGGACTCACTGCACTGCATCCTCAGTGGTGCCAGTGCACTCTCTGGACTCACTGCAGTGCATCCCCAGTGGTGCCAGTGCACTCTCTGGACTCACTGATCTGCATCCCCAGTGGTTCTAGTGCACTCTCTGGAGTCACTGCACTGCATCCGCAGTGGTGCCAGTGCACTCTGTGGACTCACTGCACTGCATCCCCAGTGGTGCCAGTGCACTCTCAGGACTCACTGCACTGCATCCCCAGTGGTGCCAGTGCACTCTGTGGACTCACTGCACTGCATCCCCAGTGGTGCCAGTGCACTCTCAGGACTCACTGCACTGCATCCCAAGTGGTCCCAGTGCACTCTCTGGAGTCACTGCACTGCATGCCCAGTGGTGCCAGTGCACTCTCTGGACTCACCGGGGTGCATCCCCAGTGGTGCCAGTGCACTCTCTGGAGCCACTGCAGTGCATCCCCAGTGGTGCCAGTACACTCTCTGGAGTCACTGCACTGCATCCCCAGTGGTGCCAGTGCTCTCTCTGGACTCACTGCAGTGCATCCCCAGTGGAGCCAGTGCACTCTCTGGACTCACTGTAGTGCATCCCAAGTGGTGCCAGTACACTCTCTGGACTCCCTGTACTGCATCCCCAGTGGTGCCAGTGCACTCTCTGGACTACCCGTGGTGCATCCCAAGTGGTGCCAATGCACTCTCTGGACTCACTGCACTGCATCCCCAGTGGTGCCAGTGCACTCTCTGGACTCACTGCACTGCATCACCAGTGGTGCCAGTGCACTCTCTGGACTCACTGCACTGCATCCCCAGGGGTGCCAGGGCACTCTCTGGACTCACTGCACTGCATCCCCAGTGGTGCCAGTGCACTCTCTGGACTCACTGCACTGCATCCCCAGTCGTGCCAGTGCACTCTCTGGACTACCCGGGGTGCATCCCCAGTGGTGCCAGTGAACTCTCTGGAGTCACTGCACTGCATCCCCAGTGGTGCCAGTGCACTCTCTGGACTCACTGCACTGCATCCCCAGTGGTGCCAGTGCACTCTCTGGACTCACTGCACTGCATCCCCAGTGGTGCCAGTGTACTCCCTGGACTCACTGCAGTGCATCCCCAGTGGTGCCAGTGCACTCTCTCTACTTACTCTTCTGCATCCCCAGTGGTTCTAGTGCACTCTCTGGACTCACTGCACTGCATCCCAAGTGGTACCAGTGCACTCTCTGGACTCACTGCACTGCATCCCCAGTGGTGCCAGTGCACTCTCTGGACTCACCGGGGTGCATCCCCAGTGGTGCCAGTGCACTCTCTGGAACCACTGCACTGCATCCCCTGTGGTGCCAGTACAGTCTCTGGACTAACTGCACTGCATCCCCAGTGGTGCCAGTGCACTCTCTGGACTCACTGCAGTGCATCCCAAGTGGTGCCAGTGCACTCTCTGGGCTCACTGCAGTGCATCCCCTGTGATGACAGTGCACTCTCTGGACTCACTGCAGAACATCCCCAGTGGTGCCAGTGAACTCTCTGGAAACACTGCAGTGCATCCCCCGTGGTGCCAGTGCACTCACTGGACTCACTGCACTGCACCACAAGTGGTGCCAGTGCACTCTCTGGACTCACTGCACTGCATCCCCAGTGCTGACAGTGCACTCTCTGGACTCACTGCAGTGCATCCCCAGTGGTGCCAGTGCACTCTCTGGACTCACCGGGGTGCATCCCCAGTAGTGCCAGTGCACTTTCTGGAGCTACTGCAGTGCATCCCCAGTGGTGCCAGTGCACTCTCAGGACTCACTGCACTGCATCCCCAGTGGTGCCAGTGCACTCTCTGGACTCACTGCACTGCATCCTCAGTGGTGCCAGTGCACTCTCTGGACTCACAGCACTGCATCCCCAGTGGTGCCAGTGCACTCTCTGGACTCACTGCACTGCATCCCCAGTGGTGCCAGTGCACTCTCAGGACTCACTGCACTGCATCTCCAGTGGTGCCAGTGCACTCTCAGGACTCACTGCACTGCATCCCCAGTGGTGCTAGTGCACTCTCTGGACTCAGTGCACTGCATCCCCAGTGGTGCCAGTGCACTCTCTGGACTACCCGGGGTGCATCCCAAGTGGTGCCAGTGAACTCTCTGGAGTCACTGCACTGCATCCCCAGTGGTGCCAGTGCACTCTCTGGAATCACTGCAGTGCATCCTCAGTGGTGCCAGTGCACTCTCTGGAGTCAGTGCATTGCATCCCCAGTGGTGCCAGTGCACTCTGTGGACTCACTGCACTGCATCCCCAGTGGTGCCAGTGCACTGTCTGGAGTCACTGCACTGCATCCCCAGTGGTGCCAGTGCACTCTCTGGACTCACCGGGGTGCATCCCCAGTGGTGCCAGTGCACTCTCTGGAGCCACTGCAGTGCATCCCCAGTGGTGCCAGTACACTCTCTGGAGTCACTGCACTGCATCCCCAGTGGTGCCAGTGCTCTCTCTGGACTCACTGCAGTGCATCCCCAGTGGTGCCAGTGTAGTCTCTGGAGCCACTGCAGTGCACCCCAGTGGTGCCAGTACACTCTCTGGACTACCCGGGGTGCATCAAAAGTGGTGCCAGTGCACTCTCTGGACTCACCGGGGTGCATCCCCAGTGGTGCCAGTGCACTCTCTGGAGCCACTGCAGTGCATCCCCAGTGGTGCCAGAACACTCTCTGGACTCACTGCACTGCATCCCCAGTGGTGCCAGTGTAGTGTCTGGACTACCCGGGGTGCATCAAAAGTGGTGCCAGTGCACTCTCTGGACTACCCGGGGTGCATCAAAAGTGGTGCCAGTGCACTCTCTGGACTCACTGCACTGCATCCCCAGTGGTGCCAGTGCACTCTCTGGACTCACTGCACTGCATCACCAGTGGTGCCAGTGCAGTCTCTGGTCTCACTGCACTGCATCCCCAGTGGTGCCAGTGCACTCTCTGGACTCACTGCAGTGCATTCCCTGTTGTGCCAGTGCACTCTGTGGACTCACTGCACTGCATCCCCAGTGGTGCCAGTGCATTCTCTGGTCTCACTGCAGTGCATCCCCAGTGGTGCCAGTGCACTCTCTGGACTCACTGCAGTACATTCCCTGTGGTGCCAGTGTACTCTGTGGACTCCCTGCACTGCATCCCCAGTGGTGCCAGTGCACTCTCTGGACTCACTGCAGTGCATCCCCAGTGGTGCCAGTGCACTCTCTGGACTCACTGCACTGCATCCCCAGTGGTGCCAGTGCACTCTCTGGACTCACTGCAGTGCATCTCCAGTGGTGCCAGTGTACTCTCTGAACTCACTGCAGTGCATCCCAAGTGGTGCCAGTGCACTCTCTGGACTCACTGCACTGCATCCCCAGTGGTGCCAGTGCACTCTCTGGACTCACTGCACTGCATCCCCAGTGGTACCAGTGCACTCTCTGGACTCACTGCACTGCATCCCCAGTGGTGCCAGTGCACTCTCTGTACTCACTGCACTGCATCCCCAGTGGTGCCAGTGCACTCTCTGGACTCACTGCACTGCATCCCCAGTGGTGCCAGTTAACTATCTGGACTCACTGCACTGCATCCCCAGTGGTGCCAGTGCACTCTCAGGACTCACTGCACTGCATCCCCAGTGGTGCCAGTGCACTCTCTGGAATCATTGCACTGCATCCCCAGTGGTGCCAGTGCACTCTCTGGACTCACTGCATTGCATCCCCAGTGGAGCCAGTGCACTCTCTGGACTCACTGCAGTGCATCCCCAGTGGTGCCAGTGCACTCCCTGGAGTCACCGGGGTGCACCACCAATGGTGCCAGTGCACTCTCTGGACTCACTGCACTCCATCCCCAGTGGTGCCAGTGCACTGTCTGGAGCCACTGCAGTGCATCCCCAGTGGTGCCAGTGCACTCTCTGGACTCACTGCACTGCATTCCCAGTGGTGCCAGTGCACTCTCTGGACTCACTGCACTGCATCCCCATTGGTGCCAGAACACTCTCTGGACTCGCTGCACTGCATCCCCAGTGGTGCCAGTGTAGTCTCTGGACTACCCGGGGTGCATCAAAAGTGGTGCCAGTGCACTCTCTGGACTACCCGGGGTGCATCAAAAGTGGTGCCAGTGCACTCTCTGGACTCACTGCAGTGCATCCCCAGTGGTGCCAGTGCACTCTCTGGACTCACTGCACTGCATTCCCAGTGGTGCCAGTGCACTCTCTGGACTCACTGCACTGCATCCCCAGTGGTGCCAGTGCACTCTCTGGACTCACTGCATTGTATCCCCAGTGGTGCCAGTGTACTCTCTGGGCTCACTGCAGTGCATCCCCAGTGATGACAGTGCACTCTCTGGACTCACTGCAGTGCATCCCCACTGGTGCCGGTGAACTCTCTGGAAACACTGCAGTGCATCCCTACTGGTGCCAGTGCACCTTCTGGACTCACTGCACTGCATCACAAGCGGTGCCAGTGCACTCTCAGGACTCAGTGCACTGCATCCCCAGTGGTGCCAGTGCACTCTCTGGACTCACTGCAGTGCATCCCCAGTGGTGCCAGTGCACTCTCTGGACTCACTGCACTGCATCCCCAGTGGTGCCAGTGAACTCTCTGGACTCACTGCACTGCATCCCCAGTGGTGCCAGTGCACTCTCTGGACTCACTGCACTGCATCCCCAGTGGTGCCACTGCACTCTCTGGACTCACTGCACTGCATCCCCAGTGGTGCCAGTGCTCTCTCTGGACTCACTGTTCTGCATCCCCAGTGGTTCCAGTGCACTCTCTGTACTCACTGCACTGCATCCCAAGTGGTACCAGTGCACTCTCTGGAGTCACTGCACTGCATCCCCAGTGGTGCAAGTGCACTCTCTGGACTCACTGCAGTGCATCCTCAGTGGTACCAGTGCACTCTCTGGACTCACAGCACTGCATCCCCAGTGGTGCCAGTACACTCTCTGGACTCACTGCACTGCATCCCCAGTGGTGCCACTGCACTCTCTGGACTCACTGCAGTGCATCCCCAGTGGTGCCAGTGCACTCTCTGGACTCACTGCACTGCATCCCCAGTGGTGCCAGTGCACTCTCTGGACTCATTGCAGTGCATCCCCAGTGGTGCCAGTGCACTCTCTGGACTCACCGCACTGCATCCCCAGTGGAGCCAGTGCACTCTCTGGACTCACTGCAGTGCATCCCCAGTGGTGCCAGTGCACTCTCTGGAGTCACTGCACTGCATTCCCAGTGGTGCCAGTGCACTCTCTGGACTCACTGCAGAGCATCCCCAGTGGTGTCAGTGCACTCTCTGGACTCACTGCAGTGCATCCCCATTGGTGCCAGTGCACTCTCTGTACTCACTGCAGTGCATCCCTAGTGGTGCCAGTGCACTCTCGGGACTCACTGCACTGCATCCCCAGTGGTGCCAGTGCACTCTCTGGACTCACTGCACTGCATCCCCAGTCGTGCCAGTGCACTCTCTGGAGTCACTGCAGTGCATCCCGAGTGGTGCCAGTGCACTCTCTGGACTCACTGCACTGCATCCCCAGTGGTGCCAGTGCACTCTCTGGACTCACTGCAGTGCATCCCCAGTGGTGCCAGTGAACTCTCTGAAAACACAGCAGTGCATCCTCAGTGGTGCTAGTGCACTATCTGGACTCACTGCACTGCATTCCCAGTGGTGCCAGTGCACTCTCTGGAGTCACTGCACTGCATCTCCAGTAGCGCCAGTGCACTCTCTGAACTCACTGCACTGCATCCCCAGTGGTGCCAGTGCACTCTCTGGACTCACTGCAGTGCATCCCAAGTGGTGCCAGTGCACTCTCTGGGCTCAGTGCAGTGCATCCCCAGTGATGACAGTGCACTCTCTGGACTCACTGCAGAACATCCCCAGTGGTGCCAGTGAACTCTCTGGAAACACTGCAGTGCATCCCCAGTGGTGCCAGTGCACTCTCTGGACTCACCGGGGTGCATCCCCAGTAGTGCCAGTGCACTTTCTGGAGCCACTGCCGTGCATCCCCAGTGGTGCCAGTACACTCTCTGGACTCACTGCACTGCGTCCCCAGTGGTGCCAGTGCTCTCTCTGGACTCACTGCACTGCATCCCCAGTGGTGCCAGTACACTCTCTGGACTCACTGCACTGCATCCCCAGTGGTGCCAGTGCACTCTCTGGACTACCCGGGGTGCATCCCCAGTGGTGCCAGTGCACTCTCTGGACTCACTGCACTGCATCCTCAGTGGTGCCAGTGCACTCTCTGGAGTCACTGCATTGCGTCCCCAGTGGTGCCAGTGCACTGTCTGGACTCACTGCACTGCATCCCCAGTGGTGCCAGTGCACTCTCTGGAGTCACAGGGGTGCACCCCCAATGGTGCCAGTGCACTCTCTGGACTCACTGCTCTGCATCCCCAGTGGTGCCAGTGCACTCTCTGGACTCACTGCACTGCATCCCCAGTCGTGCCAGTGCACTCTCTGGAGTCACTGCACTGCATCCCCAGTGGTGCCAGTGCACTCTCTGGACTCACTGCAGTGCATCCCCATTGGTGTCACTGCACTCTCTGGACTCACTGCACTGCATCCCCAGTGGTGCCAGTTCACTCTCTGGACTCACTGCAGTGCATCCCCAGTGGTGCCAGTGCACTCTCTGGACTCACCGCACTGCATCCCCAGTGGAGCCAGTGCACTCTCTGGACTCACTGCAGTGCATCCCCAGTGGTGCCAGTGCACTCTCTGGACTCACTGCACTGCATCCCCAGTGGTGCCAGTGCACTCTCTGGACTCACTGCAGAGCATCCCCAGTGGTGTCAGTGCACTCTCTGGACTCACTGCAGTGCATCCCCATTGGTGCCAGTGCACTCTCTGTACTCACTGCAGTGCATCCCTAGTGGTGCCAGTGCACTCTCGGGACTCACTGCACTGCATCCCCAGTGGTGCCAGTGCACTCTCTGGACTCACTGCAGTGCATCCCCAGTGGTGCCAGTGCACTCTCTGGAGTCACTGCAGTGCATCCCGAGTGGTGCCAGTGCACTCTCTGGACTCACTGCACTGCATCCCCAGTGGTGCCAGTGCACTCTCTGGACTCACTGCAGTGCATCCCCAGTGGTGCCAGTGAACTCTCTGAAAACACAGCAGTGCATCCTCAGTGGTGCTAGTGCACTATCTGGACTCACTGCACTGCATTCCCAGTGGTGCCAGTGCACTCTCTGGAGTCACTGCACTGCATCTCCAGTAGCGCCAGTGCACTCTCTGAACTAACTGCACTGCATCCCCAGTGGTGCCAGTGCACTCTCTGGACTCACTGCAGTGCATCCCAAGTGGTGCCAGTGCACTCTCTGGGCTCAGTGCAGTGCATCCCCAGTGATGACAGTGCACTCTCTGGACTCACTGCAGAACATCCCCAGTGGTGCCAGTGAACTCTCTGGAAACACTGCAGTGCATCCCCAGTGGTGCCAGTGCACTCACTGGACTCACTGCACTGCATCACAAGTGGTGCCAGTGCACTCTCTGGAGTCACTGCAGTGCATCCCCAGTGGTGCCAGTGCACTCTCTGGACTCACCGGGGTGCATCCCCAGTAGTGCCAGTGCACTTTCTGGAGCCACTGCCGTGCATCCCCAGTGGTGCCAGTACACTCTCTGGACTCACTGCACTGCGTCCCCAGTGGTGCCAGTGCTCTCTCTGGACTCACTGCACTGCATCCCCAGTGGTGCCAGTACACTCTCTGGACTCACTGCACTGCATCCCCAGTGGTGCCAGTGCACTCTCTGGACTACCCGGGGTGCATCCCCAGTGGTGCCAGTGCACTCTCTGGACTCACTGCACTGCATCCTCAGTGGTGCCAGTGCACTCTCTGGAGTCACTGCATTGCGTCCCCAGTGGTGCCAGTGCACTGTCTGGACTCACTGCACTGCATCCCCAGTGGTGCCAGTGCACTCTCTGGAGTCACAGGGGTGCACCCCCAATGGTGCCAGTGCACTCTCTGGACTCACTGCTCTGCATCCCCAGTGGTGCCAGTGCACTCTCTGGACTCACTGCACTGCATCCCCAGTCGTGCCAGTGCACTCTCTGGAGTCACTGCACTGCATCCCCAGTGGTGCCAGTGCACTCTCTGGACTCACTGCAGTGCATCCCCATTGGTGTCACTGCACTCTCTGGACTCACTGCACTGCATCCCCAGTGGTGCCAGTTCACTCTCTGGACTCACTGCAGTGCATCCCCAGTGGTGCCAGTGAACTCGCTGGACTCACTGCACTGCATCCCGAGTGGTGCCAGTGCACTCTCTGGAGTCACTGCACTGCATCCCCAGTGGTGCCAGTGCACTCTCTAGATTCACTGCACTGCATCCCCAGTGGTGCCAGTGCACTCTCTGGACTCACTGCACTGCATCCCCAGTGGTGCCAGTGCACTCTCTGGACTACACGGGGTGCATCCCCAGTGGTGCCAGTGAACTCTCTGGACTCACTGCACTGCATCCCCAGTGGTGCCAGTGCACTCTGTGGACTCACTGCACTGCATCCGTAGTGGTGCCAGTGCACTCTCAGGACTCACTGCACTGCATCCCCAGTGGTGCCAGTGCACTCTCTGGACTCACTGCAGTGCATCCCCAGTGGTGCCAGTGCACTCTCTGGACTTACTGTTCTGCATCCCCAGTGGTTCTAGTGCACTCTCTGGACTCACTGCACTGCATACCAAGTGGTACCAGTGCACTCTCTGGACTCACTGCAGTGCATCCCCAGTGGTGCCAGTGCACTCTCTGGACTCACTGCACTGCATCCCCAGTGGTGCCAGTGCACTCTCTGGACTCACTGCACTGCATCCCCAGTGGTGCCAGTGCACTCTCTGGACTACCCGGGGTGCATCCCCAGTGGTGCCAGTGAACTCTCTGGAGTCACTGCACTGCATCCCCAGTGGTGCCAGTGCACTCTCTGGACTCACTGCACTGCATCCCCAGTGGTGCCAGTGCACTCTCTGGACTCACTGCACTGCATCCCCATTGGTGATAGTGCACTCTCTGGACTCACTGCAGTGCATCCCCAGTGGTGCCAGTGCACCCTCTGGACTCACTGCACTGCATCCCCAGTGGTGCCAGTGCACTCTCTGGACTCACTGCACTGCATCACCAGTGGTGCCAGTGCACTCTCAGGACTCACTGCACTGCATCCCCAGTGGTGCTAGTGCACTCTCTGGACTCACTGCACTGCATCCGCAGTCGTGCCAGTGCACTCTCTGGACTAACTGCACTGCATCCTCAGTGGTGCCAGTGCACTCACAGGACTCACTGCACTGCATCCCCAGTGGTGCCAGTGCACTCTCTGGAGTCACTGCACTGCATCCCCAGTGGTGCCAGGGCACTCTCTGGACTCACCGGGGTGCATCCCCAGTGGTGCCAGTGCACTCTCTGGAGCCACTGCAGTGCATCCCCAGTGGTGCCAGTACACTCTCTGGACTCACTGCACTGCATCCCCAGTGGTGCCAGTGCTCTCTCTGGACTCACTGCAGTGCATCCCCAGTGGTGCCAGTGCACTCTCTGGACTCACTGCAGTGCACCCCAGTGCTGCCAGTACACTCTCTGGACTCCCTGCACTGCATCCCCAGTGGTGCCAGTGCACTCTCTGGACTACCCGGGGTGCATCCCAAGTGGTGCCAGTGCACTCTCTGGAGTCCCCGGGGTGCGTCCCCAGTGGTGCCAGTGCACTCTCTGGACTCACTGCACTGCATCCCCAGTGGTGCCAGTGCAGTCTCTGGTCTCACTGCACTGCATCCCCAGTGGTGCCAGTGCACTCTCTGGACTCACTGCAGTGCATTCCCTGTGGTGCCAGTGCACTCTCTGGACTCACTGCACTGCATCCCCAGTGGTGCCAGTGCAGTCTCTGGTCTCACTGCACTGCATCCCCGGTGGTGCCAGTGCACTCTCTGGACTCACTGCAGTGCATCCCCAGTGGTGCCAGTGAACTCTCTGAAAACACAGCAGTGCATCCTCAGTGGTGCTAGTGCACTCTCTGGACTCACTGCACTGCATTCCCAGTGGTGCCAGTGCACTCTCTGGAGTCACTGCACTGCATCTCCAGTAGCGCCAGTGCACTCTCTGAACTCACTGCACTGCATCCCCAGTGGTGCCAGTGCACTCTCTGGACTCACTGCAGTGCATCACAAGTGGTGCTAGTGCACTCTCTGGACTCACCGGGGTGCATCCCCAGTAGTGCCAGTGCACTTTCTGGAGCCACTGCAGTGCATCCGCAGTGGAGCCAGTACACTCTCTGGACTCACTGGACTGCGTCCCCAGTGGTGCCAGTGCACTCTCTGGACTCACTGCAGTGCATCCCCAGTGGTGCCAGTACACTCTCTGGACTCACTGCACTGCATCCCCAGTGGTGCCAGTGCACTCTCTGGACTCACTGCAGTGCATCCCCAGTGGTGCCAGTACACTCTCTGGACTCACTGCACTGCATCCCCAGTGGTGCCAGTGCACTCTCTGGACTACCCGGGGTGCATCCCAAGTGGTGCCAGTGCACTCTCTGGACTCACTACACTGCATCCTCAGTGGTGCCAGTGCACTCTCTGGAGTCACAGGGGTGCACCCCCAATGGTGCCAGTGCACTCTCTGGACTCACTGCAGTGCATCCCCAGTGGTGCAACTGCACTCTCTGGACTCACTGCACTGCATCCCCAGTGGTGCCAGTACACTCTCTGGGCTCACTGAAGTGCATCCCCAGTGGTGCCAGTGAACTCGCTGGACTCACTGCACTGCATCCCCAGTGGTGCCAGTGCACTCTCTGGAGTCACTGCACTGCATCCCAAGTGGTGACAGTGCACTCTCTAGATTCACGGCACTGCATCCCCAGTGGTGCCAGTGCACTCTCTGGAGTCACTGCACTGCATCCCCAGTGGTGCCAGGGCACTCTCTGGACTCACTGCAGTGCATCCCCAGTGGTGCCAGTGCACTCTGTGGACTCACTGCACTGCATCCCCAGTGGTGCCAGTGCACTCTCAGGACTCAGTGCACTGCATCCCCAGTGGTGCCAGTGCACTCTCTGGACTCACTGCAGTGCATCCCCAGTGGTGCCAGTGCACTCTCTGGACTTACTGTTCTGCATCCCCAGTGGTTCTAGTGCACTCTCTTGATTCACTGCACTGTATCCCAAGTGGTACCAGTGCACTCTCTGGAGTCACTGTACTGCATCCCCAGTGGTGCCAGTGCACTCTCTGGACTCACCGGGGTGCATCCCCAGTGGTGCCAGTGCACTCTCTGGAGCCACTGCAGTGCATCCCCAGTGGTGCCAGTCCACTCTTTGGACTACCCGGGGTGCATCCCAAGTGGTGCCAGTGCACTCTCAGGACTCACTGCACTGCATCCCCAGTGGTGCCAGTGCACTCTCTGGACTCACTGCACTGCATCCCCAGTGGTGCCAGTGCACTCTGTGGACTCACTGCACTGCATCCCCAGTGGTGCCAGGGCACTCTCTGGAGTCACTGCACTGCATCCCCAGTGGTGCTAGTGCACTCTCTGGACTCACTGCAGTGCATCCCCAGTGTTGCCAGTGCACTCTCTGGACTTACTGTTCTGCATCCCCAGTGGTTCTAGTGCACTCTCTGGACTCACTGCACTGCATCCCAAGTGGTACCAGTGCACTCTCTGGAGTCACTGCACTGCATCCCCAGTGGTGCCAGTGCACTCTCTGGACTCCCCGGGGTGCATCCCCAGTGGTGCCAGTGCACTCCCTGGAGCCACTGCAGTGCATCCCCAGTGGTGCCAGTACACTCTCTGGACTCACTGCACTGCATCCCCAGTGGTGCCAGTGCTCTCTCTGGACTCACTGCAGTGCATCCCCAGTGGTGCCAGTGCACTCTCTGGACTCACTGCAGTGCACACCAGTGGTGCCAGTACACTCTCTGGACTCCCTGCACTGCATCCCCAGTGGTGCCAGTGCACGCTCTGGACTAGCCGGGGTGCATCCCAAGTGGTGCCAGTGCACTCTCTGGACTCACTGCACTGCATCCCCAGTGGTGCCAGTGCACTCTCTGGACTCAGTGTACTGCATCACCAGTGGTGCCAGTGCAGTCTCTGGTCTCACTGCACTGCATCCCCAGTGCTGCCAGTGCACTCTCTGGACTCACTTCAGTGCATTACCTGTGGTGCCAGTGCACTCTGTGGACTCACTGCACTGCATCCCCAGTGGTGCCAGTGCAGTCTCTGGTCTCACTGCACTGCATCCCCAGTGGTGCCAGTGCACTCTCTGGACTCACTGCACTGCATTCCCAGTGGTGCCAGTGCACTCTCTGGATTCACTGCACTGCATCTCCAGTAGCGCCAGTGCACTCTCTGAACTCACTGCACTGCATCCCCAGTGGTGCCAGTGCACTCTCTGGACTCACTGCAGTGCATCCCAAGTGGTGCCAGTGCACTCTCTGGGCTCACTGCAGTGCATCCCCAGTGATGACAGTGCACTCTCTGGACTCACTGCAGAACATCCCCAGTGGTGCCAGTGAACTCTCTGGAAACACTGCAGTGCATCCCCAGTGGTGCCAGTGCACTCACTGGACTCACTGCACTGCATCACAAGTGGTGCCAGTGCACTCTCTGGAGTCACTGCACTGCATCCCCAGTGGTGCCAGTGCACTCTCTGGAGTCACTGCAGTGCATCCCCAGTGGTGCCAGTGCACTCTCTGGACTCACCGGGGTGCATCCCCAGTAGTGCCAGTGCACTTTCTGGAGCCACTGCAGTGCATCCCCAGTGGTGCCAGTACACTCTCTGGACTCACTGCACTGCGTCCCCAGTGGTGCCAGTGCTCTCTCTGGACTCACTGCACTGCATCCCCAGTGGTGCCAGTGCACTCTCTGGACTCACTGCAGTGCATCTCCAGTGGTGCCAGTACACTCTCTGGACTCACTGCAGTGCATCCCCAGTGGTGCCAGTGCACTCTCTGGACTACCTGGGGTGCATCCCAAGTGGTGCCAGTGCACTCTCTGGACTCACTGAAGTGCATTCTCAGTGGTGCCAGTGCACTCTCTGGAGTCACTGCATTGCATCCCCAGTGGTGCCAGTGCACTCTCTGGACTCACTGCACTGCATCCCCAGTGGTGCCAGTGCACTGTCTGGACTCACTGAACTGCATCCCCAGTGGTGCCAGTGCACTCTCTGGAGTCACAGGGGTGCACCCCCAATGGTGCCAGTGCACTCTTTGGACTCACTGCAGTGCATCCCCATTGGTGCCAGTGCACTCTCTGGACTCACTGCAGTGCATCCCCAGTGGTGCCAGTGAACTCGCTGGACTGACTGCACTGCATCCCCAGTGGTGCCAGTGCACTCTCTGGAGTCACTGCACTGCATCCCCAGTGGTGCCAGTGCACTCTCTGGAGTCACTGCACTGCATCCCCAGTGGTGCCAGGGCACTCTCTGGACTCACTGCACTGCATCCCCAGTGGTGCCAGTGCACTCTCTGGACTCACTGCACTGCATCCCCAGTCGTGCCAGTGCACTCTCAGGACTCACTGCACTGCATCCCCAGTGGTGCCAGTGCACTCTCTGGACTCACTGCACTGCATCCCCAGTGGTGCCAGTGCACTCTCTGGACTCACTGCAGTGCATCCCCAGTGGTGCCAGTGCACTCTCTGGACTCACTGCACTGCATCCCCAGTGGTGCCAGTGCACTCTCTGGACTCACTGCACTGCATCCCCAGTGGTGCCAGTGCACTCTCTGGACTCACCGGGGTGCATCCCCAGTGGTGCCAGTGCACTCTCCGGACTCACTGCAGTGCATCCCCAGTGGTGCCAGTACACTCTCTGGAGTCACTGCACTGCATCCCCAGTGGTGCCAGTGCTCTCTCTGGACTCACTGCAGTGCATCCCCAGTGGTGCTAGTGCAATCTCTGGACTACCCGGGGTGCATCCCAAGTGGTGCCAGTGCACTCTCTGGACTCACTGCACTGCATCCCCAGTGGTGCCAGTGCACTCTCTGGACTCGCTGCACTGCATCCCCAGTGGTGCCAGTGCACTCTCTGGACTCACCGGGGTGCATCCCCAGTGGTGCCAGGGCACTCTCTGGACTCCCTGCACTGCATCCCCAGTCGTGCCAGTGCACTCTCTGGACTACCCTGGGTGCATCCCCAGTGGTGCCAGTGAACTCTCTGGAGTCACTGCACTGCATCCCCAGTGGTGCCAGTGCACTCTCTGGACTCACTGCACTGCATCCCCAGTGGTGCCAGTGCACTCTCTGGACTCACTGCACTGCATCCCCAGTGGTGCCAGTGCACTCTCTGGACTCAGTGTACTGCATCACCAGTGGTGCCAGTGCAGTCTCTGGTCTCACTGCACTGCATCCCCAGTGCTGCCAGTGCACTCTCTGGACTCACTTCAGTGCATTACCTGTGGTGCCAGTGCACTCTGTGGACTCACTGCACTGCATCCCCAGTGGTGCCAGTGCAGTCTCTGGTCTCACTGCACTGCATCCCCAGTGGTGCCAGTGCACTCTCTGGACTCACTGCACTGCATTCCCAGTGGTGCCAGTGCACTCTCTGGATTCACTGCACTGCATCTCCAGTAGCGCCAGTGCACTCTCTGAACTCACTGCACTGCATCCCCAGTGGTGCCAGTGCACTCTCTGGACTCACTGCAGTGCATCCCAAGTGGTGCCAGTGCACTCTCTGGGCTCACTGCAGTGCATCCCCAGTGATGACAGTGCACTCTCTGGACTCACTGCAGAACATCCCCAGTGGTGCCAGTGAACTCTCTGGAAACACTGCAGTGCATCCCCAGTGGTGCCAGTGCACTCACTGGACTCACTGCACTGCATCACAAGTGGTGCCAGTGCACTCTCTGGAGTCACTGCACTGCATCCCCAGTGGTGCCAGTGCACTCTCTGGAGTCACTGCAGTGCATCCCCAGTGGTGCCAGTGCACTCTCTGGACTCACCGGGGTGCATCCCCAGTAGTGCCAGTGCACTTTCTGGAGCCACTGCAGTGCATCCCCAGTGGTGCCAGAACACTCTCTGGACTCACTGCACTGCGTCCCCAGTGGTGCCAGTGCTCTCTCTGGACTCACTGCACTGCATCCCCAGTGGTGCCAGTGCACTCTCTGGACTCACTGCAGTGCATCTCCAGTGGTGCCAGTACACTCTCTGGACTCACTGCAGTGCATCCCCAGTGGTGCCAGTGCACTCTCTGGACTACCTGGGGTGCATCCCAAGTGGTGCCAGTGCACTCTCTGGACTCACTGAAGTGCATTCTCAGTGGTGCCAGTGCACTCTCTGGAGTCACTGCATTGCATCCCCAGTGGTGCCAGTGCACTCTCTGGACTCACTGCACTGCATCCCCAGTGGTGCCAGTGCACTGTCTGGACTCACTGAACTGCATCCCCAGTGGTGCCAGTGCACTCTCTGGAGTCACAGGGGTGCACCCCCAATGGTGCCAGTGCACTCTTTGGACTCACTGCAGTGCATCCCCATTGGTGCCAGTGCACTCTCTGGACTCACTGCAGTGCATCCCCAGTGGTGCCAGTGAACTCGCTGGACTGACTGCACTGCACCCCAGTGGTGCCAGTGCACTCTCTGGAGTCACTGCACTGCATCCCCAGTGGTGCCAGTGCACTCTCTGGAGTCACTGCACTGCATCCCCAGTGGTGCCAGGGCACTCTCTGGACTCACTGCACTGCATCCCCAGTGGTGCCAGTGCACTCTCTGGACTCACTGCACTGCATCCCCAGTCGTGCCAGTGCACTCTCAGGACTCACTGCACTGCATCCCCAGTGGTGCCAGTGCACTCTCTGGACTCACTGCACTGCATCCCCAGTGGTGCCAGTGCACTCTCTGGACTCACTGCAGTGCATCCCCAGTGGTGCCAGTGCACTCTCTGGACTCACTGCACTGCATCCCCAGTGGTGCCAGTGCACTCTCTGGACTCACTGCACTGCATCCCCAGTGGTGCCAGTGCACTCTCTGGACTCACCGGGGTGCATCCCCAGTGGTGCCAGTGCACTCTCCGGACTCACTGCAGTGCATCCCCAGTGGTGCCAGTACACTCTCTGGAGTCACTGCACTGCATCCCCAGTGGTGCCAGTGCTCTCTCTGGACTCACTGCAGTGCATCCCCAGTGGTGCTAGTGCAATCTCTGGACTCACTGCAGTGCACCCCAGTGGTGCCAGTACACTCTCTGGACTCCCTGCACTGCATCCCCAGTGGTGCCAGTGTACTCTCTGGACTACCCGGGGTGCATCCCAAGTGGTGCCAGTGCACTCTCTGGACTCACTGCACTGCATCCCCAGTGGTGCCAGTGCACTCTCTGGACTCGCTGCACTGCATCCCCAGTGGTGCCAGTGCACTCTCTGGACTCACCGGGGTGCATCCCCAGTGGTGCCAGGGCACTCTCTGGACTCCCTGCACTGCATCCCCAGTCGTGCCAGTGCACTCTCTGGACTACCCGGGGTGCATCCCCAGTGGTGCCAGTGAACTCTCTGGAGTCACTGCACTGCATCCCCAGTGGTGCCAGTGCACTCTCTGGACTCACTGCACTGCATCCCCAGTGGTGCCAGTGCACTCTCTGGACTCACTGCACTGCATCCCCAGTGGTGCCAGTGCACTCTCTGGACTCACTGCACTGCATCCCCAGTGGTGCCAGTGCACTCTCAGGACTCACTGCAGTGCATCCCCAGTGGTGCTAGTGCACTCTCTGGAGTCACTGCACTGCATCCCCAGTGGTGCCAGTGCACTCTCTGGACTAGCCGGGGTGCATCCCAAGTGGTGCCAGTGCACTCTCTGGACTCACTGCACTGCATCCCCAGTGGTGCCAGTGCGCTCTCTGGACTCACTGCACTGCATCAGCAGTGGTGCCAGTGCAGTCTCTGGTCTCACTGCACTGCATCCCCAGTGGTGCCAGTGCACTCTCTGGAGTCACTGCACTGCATCCCCAGTGGTGCCAGGGCACTCTCTGGACTCACTGCAGTGCATCCCCAGTGGTGCCAGTGCACTCTGTGGACTCACTGCACTGCATCCCCAGTGGTGCCAGTGCACTCTCAGGACTGAGTGCACTGCATCCCCAGTGGTGCCAGTGCACTCTCTGGAGCCACTGCAGTGCATCCCCAGTGGTGCCAGTGCACTCTCTGGACTCACTGCAGTGCATCCCCAGTGGTGCCAGTACACTCTCTGGACTCAATGCACTGCATCCCCAGTGGTGCCAGTGCTCTCTCTGGACTCACTGCAGTGCATCCCCAGTGGTGCCAGTGCACTCTCTGGACTCACTGCAGTGCACCCCAGTGGTGCCAGTGCACTCTCTGGACTCACTGCACTGCATCCCCAGTGGTGCCAGTGCACTCTCTGGACTACCCGGGGTGCATCCCAAGTGGTGCCAGTGCACTCTCTGGACTCACTGCACTGCATCCCCAGTGGTGCCAGTGCACTCTCTGGAGTCACTGCACTGCATCCCCAGTGGTGCCAGTGCACTCTCTGGACTCACTGCACTGCATCCCCAGTGGTGCCAGGGCACTCTCTGGACTCACTGCACTGCATCCCCAGTGGTGCCAGTGCACTCTCTGGACTCACTGCACTGCATCGCCAGTGGTGCCAGTGCACTCTCTGGACTACCCGGGGTGCATCTCCAGTGGTGCCAGTGCACTCTCTGGACTTACTGTTCTGCATCCCCAGTGGTTCTAGTGCACTCTCTGGACTCACTGCACTGCATCCCAAGTGGTACCAGTGCACTCTCTGGAGTCACTGCACTGCATCCCCAGTGGTGCCAGTGCACTCTCTGGACTCACCGGGGTGCATCACCAGTGGTGCCAGTGCACTCCCTGGAGCCACTGCAGTGCATCCCCAGTGGTGCCAGTACACTCTCTGGACTCACTGCAGTGCATCCCCAGTGGTGCCAGTGCTCTCTCTGGACTCACTGCAGTGCATCCCCAGTGGTGCCAGTGCACTCTCTGGAGTCACTGCACTGCATCCCCAGTGGTGCCAGTGCACTGTCTGGACTCACTGAACTGCATCCCCAGTGGTGCCAGTGCACTCTCTGG
Organism: Anser anser; assembly: GCF_964211835.1. NCBI lineage: Eukaryota > Metazoa > Chordata > Aves > Anseriformes > Anatidae > Anser > Anser anser. Next base: position 40,737,330 of record NC_139726.1, read on the forward strand.
AGTCACAGGGGTGCACCCCCAATGGTGCCAGTGCACTCTCTGGACTCACTGCAGTGCATCCCCATTGGTGCCACTGCACTCTCTGGACTCACTGCACTGCATCCCCAGTGGTGCCAGTGCACTCTCTGGATTCATTGCAGTGCACCCCAGTGGTGCCAGTACACTCTCTGGACTCCCTGCACTGCATCCCCAGTGGTTCCAGTGCACTCTCTGGACTACCCGGGGTGCATCCCAAGTGGTGCCAGTGAGCTCTCTGGACTCACTGCACTGCATCCCCAGTGGTGCCAGTGCACTCTCTGGACTCACTGCACTGCATCCCCAGTGGTGCCAGTGCACTGTCTGGACTCACTGAACTGCATCCCCAGTGGTGCCAGTGCACTCTCTGGAGTCACAGGGGTGCACCCCCAATGGTGCCAGTGCACTCTCTGGACTCACTGCAGTGCATCCCAAGTGGTGCCAATGCACTCTCTGGACTCACTGCACTGCATCCCCAGTGGTGCCAGTGCACTCTCTGGACTCACTGCACTGCATCCCCAGTGGTGCCAGTGAACTCGCTGGACTGACTGCACTGCATCCCCAGTGGTGCCAGTGCACTCTCTGGACTCACTGCAGTGCATCCCCAGTGGTGACAGTGCACTCTCTAGATTAACGGCATTGCATCCCCAGTGGTGCCAGTGCACTCTCTGGACTCACTGCAGTGCATCCCCAGTGGTGCCAGTGCACTCTCTGGACTCACTGCAGTGCACCCCAGTGGTGCCAGTACACTCTCTGGACTCCCTGCACTGCATCCCCAGTGGTGCCAGTGCACTCTCTGGACTAGCCGGGGTGCATCCCAAGTGGTGCCAGTGCACTCTCTGGACTCACTGTACTGCATCCCCAGTGGTGCCAGTGCACTCTCTGGACTCACTGCACTGCATCCCAAGTGGTGCCAGTGCAGTCTCTGGTCTCACTGCACTGCATCCCCAGTGGTGCCAGTGCACTCTCTGTGCTCACTGCAGTGCATTCCCTGTGGTGCCAGTGCACTCTGTGGACTCACTGCACTGCATCCCCAGTGGTGCCAGTGCACTCTCTGGACTCACTGCAGTGCATCCCCAGTGGTGCCAGTGCACTCTCTGGACTTACTGTTCTGCATCCCCAGTGGTTCTAGTGCACTCTCTGGACTCACTGCACTGCATCCCAAGTGGTACCAGTGCACTCTCTGGAGTCACTGTACTGCATCCCCAGTGGTGCCAGTGCACTCTCTGGACTCACCGGGGTGCATCCCAAGTGGTGCCAGTGCACTCTCTGGAGCCACTGCAGTGCATCCCCAGTGGTGCCAGTACACTCTCTGGACTCAATGCACTGCATCCCCAGTGGTGCCAGTGCTCTCTCTGGACTCACTGCAGTGCATCCCCAGTGGTGCCAGTGCACTCTCTGGACTCACTGCAGTGCACCCCAGTGGTGCCAGTGCACTCTCTGGACTCACTGCACTGCATCCCCAGTGGTGCCAGTGCACTCTCTGGACTACCCGGGGTGCATCCCAAGTGGTGCCAGTGCACTCTCTGGACTCACTGCACTGCATCCCCAGTGGTGCCAGTGCACTCTCTGGAGTCACTGCACTGCATCCCCAGTGGTGCCAGTGCACTCTCTGGACTCACTGCACTGCATCCCCAGTGGTGCCTGTGCACTCTCTGGACTACCCGGGGTGCATATCCAGTGGTGCCAGTGCACTCTCTGGACTTACTGTTCTGCATCCCCTAGTGCACTCTCTGGACTCACTGCACTGCATCCCAAGTGGTACCAGTGCACTCTCTGGAGTCACTGCACTGCATTCCCAGTGGTGCAAGTGCACTCTCTGGACTCACCGGGGTGCATCCCCAGTGGTGCCAGTGCACTCCCTGGAGCCACTGCAGTGCATCCCCAGTGGTGCCAGTACACTCTCTGGACTCACTGCAGTGCATCCCCAGTGGTGCCAGTGCTCTCTCTGGACTCACTGCAGTGCATCCCCAGTGGTGCCAGTGCACTCTCTGGACTCACTGCAGTGCACCCCAGTGGTGCCAGTACACTCTCTGGACTCCCTGCACTGCATCCCCAGTGGTGCCAGTGCACTCTCTGGACTAGCCTAGGTGCATTACCAAGTGGTGCCAGTGCACTCTCTGGACTCACTGCACTGCATCCCCAGTGGTGCCAGTGCACTCTCTGGACTCACTGCACTGCATCCCCAGTGGTGCCAGTGCAGTCTCTGGTCTCACTGCACTGCATCCCCAGTGCTGCCAGTGCACTCTCTGGACTCACTGCAGTGCATTCCCTGTGGTGCCAGTGCACTCTGTGGACTCACTGCACTGCATCCCCAGTGGTGCCAGTGCAGTCTCTGGTCTCACTGCACTGCATCCCCAGTGGTGCCAGTGCACTCTGTGGACTCACTGCAGTGCATCCCCAGTGGTGCCAGTGAACTCTCTGAAAACACAGCAGTGCATCCTCAGTGGTGCCAGTGCACTCTCTGGACTCACTGCACTGCATTCCCAGTGGTGCCAGTGCACTCTCTGGACTCACTGCACTGCATCCCTAGTGGTGCCACTGCACTCTCTGGACTCACTGCACTGCATCCCCAGTGGTGCCAGTGCACTCTCTGGACTCACTGCAGTGCATCCCCAGTGGTGCCAGTGCACTCTGTGGACTCACTGCACTGCATCCCCAGTGGTGCCAGTGCACTCTCAGGACTCAGTGCACTGCATCCCCAGTGGTGCCAGTGCACTCTCTGGACTCACTGCAGTGCATCCCCAGTGGTGCCAGTGCACTCTCTGGACTTACTGTTCTGCATCCCCAGTGGTTCTAGTGCACTCTCTTGATTCACTGCACTGTATCCCAAGTGGTACCAGTGCACTCTCTGGAGTCACTGTACTGCATCCCCAGTGGTGCCAGTGCACTCTCTGGACTCACCGGGGTGCATCCCCAGTGGTGCCAGTGCACTCTCTGGAGCCACTGCAGTGCATCCCCAGTGGTGCCAGTGCACTCTCTGGACTCAATGCACTGCATCCCCAGTGGTGCCAGTGCTCTCTCTGGACTCACTGCACTGCATCCCCAGTGGTGCCAGTGCACTCTCTGGACTCACTGCAGTGCACCCCAGTGGTGCCAGTACACTCTCTGGACTTACTGCACTGCATCCCCAGTGGTGCCAGTGCACTCTCTGGACTACCCGGGGTGCATCCCAAGTGGTGCCAGTGCACTCTCAGGACTCACTGCACTGCATCCCCAGTGGTGCCAGTGCACTCTCTGGACTCACTGCACTGCATCCCCAGTGGTGCCAGTGCACTCTGTGGACTCACTGCACTGCATCCCCAATGGTGCCAGGGCACTCTCTGGAGTCACTGCACTGCATCCCCAGTGGTGCCAGGGCACTCTCTGGACTCACTGCACTGCATCCCCAGTCGTGCCAGTGCACTCTCTGGACTACCCGGGGTGCATCCCCTGTGGTGCCAGTGAACTCTCTGGAGTCACTGCACTGCATCCCCAGTGGTGCCAGTGCACTCTCTGGACTCACTGCACTGCATCCCCAGTGGTGCCAGTGCACTCTGTGGACTCACTGCACTGCATCCCCAGTGGTGCCAGTGCACTCTCAGGACTCACTGCACTGCATCCCCAGTGGTGCTAGTGCACTCTCTGGACTCACTGCAGTGCATCCCCAGTGTTGCCAGTGCACTCTCTGGACTTACTGTTCTGCATCCACCGTGGTTCTAGTGCACTCTCTGGACTCACTGCACTGCATCCCAAGTGGTACCAGTGCACTCTCTGGAGTCACTGCACTGCATCCCCAGTGGTGCCAGTGCACTCTCTGGACTCCCCGGGGTGCATCCCCAGTGGTGCCAGTGCACTCCCTGGAGCCACTGCAGTGCATCCCCAGTGGTGCCAGTACACTCTCTGGACACACTGCACTGCATCCCCAGTGGTGCCAGTGCTCTCTCTGGACTCACTGCAGTGCATCCCCAGTGGTGCCAGTGCACTCTCTGGACTCACTGCAGTGCACACCAGTGGTGCCTGTACACTCTCTGGACTCCCTGCACTGCATATCCAGTGGTGCCAGTGCACTCTCTGGACTAGCCGGGGTGCATCCCAAGTGGTGCCAGTGCACTCTCTGGACTCACTGCACTGCATCCCCAGTGGTGCCAGTGCACTCTCTGGACTCAGTGTACTGCATCACCAGTGGTGCCAGTGCAGTCTCTGGTCTCACTGCACTGCATCCCCAGTGCTGCCAGTGCACTCTCTGGACTCACTTCAGTGCATTACCTGTGGTGCCAGTGCACTCTGTGGACTCACTGCACTGCATCCCCAGTGGTGCCAGTGCAGTCTCTGGTCTCACTGCACTGCATCCCCAGTGGTGCCAGTGCACTCTCTGGACTCACTGCACTGCATCCCCAGTGGTGCCAGTGAACTCTCTGAAAACACAGCAGTGCATCCTCAGTGGTGCTAGTGCACTCTCTGGACTCACTGCACTGCATTCCCAGTGGTGCCAGTGCACTCTCTGGATTCACTGCACTGCATCTCCAGTAGCGCCAGTGCACTCTCTGAACTCACTGCACTGCATCCCCAGTGGTGCCAGTGCACTCTCTGGACTCACTGCAGTGCAACCCAAGTGGTGCCAGTGCACTCTCTGGGCTCACTGCAGTGCATTCCCAGTGATGACAGTGCACTCTCTGGACTCACTGCAGAACATCCCCAGTGGTGCCAGTGAACTCTCTGGAAACACTGCAGTGCATCCCCAGTGGTGCCAGTGCACTCACTGGACTCACTGCACTGCATCACAAGTGGTGCCAGTGCACTCTCTGGAGTCACTGCACTGCATCCCCAGTGGTGCCAGTGCACTCTCTGGAGTCACTGCAGTGCATCCCCAGTGGTGCCAGTGCACTCTCTGGACTCACCGGGGTGCATCCCCAGTAGTGCCAGTGCACTTTCTGGAGCCACTGCAGTGCATCCCCAGTGGTGCCAGTACACTCTCTGGACTCACTGCACTGCGTCCCCAGTGGTGCCAGTGCTTTCTCTGGACTCACTGCACTGCATCCCCAGTGGTGCCAGTGCACTCTCTGGACTCACTGCAGTGCATCTCCAGTGGTGCCAGTACACTCTCTGGACTCACTGCAGTGCATCCCCAGTGGTGCCAGTGCACTCTCTGGACTACCTGGGGTGCATCCCAAGTGGTGCCAGTGCACTCTCTGGACTCACTGAAGTGCATTCTCAGTGGTGCCAGTGCACTCTCTGGAGTCACTGCATTGCATCCCCAGTGGTGCCAGTGCACTCTCTGGACTCACTGCACTGCATCCCCAGTGGTGCCAGTGCACTCTCTGGACTCACTGAACTGCATCCCCAGTGGTGCCAGTGCACTCTCTGGAGTCACAGGGGTGCACCCCCAATGGTGCCAGTGCACTCTTTGGACTCACTGCAGTGCATCCCCATTGGTGCCAGTGCACTCTCTGGACTCACTGCAGTGTATCCCCAGTGGTGCCAGTGAACTCGCTGGACTGACTGCACTGTATCCCCAGTGGTGCCAGTGCACTCTCTGGAGTCACTGCACTGCATCCCCAGGGGTGCCAGGGCACTCTCTGGACTCACTGCACTGCATCCCCAGTGGTGCCAGTGCACTCTCTGGACTTACTGTTCTGCATCCCCAGTGGTTCTAGTGCATTCTCTGGACTCACTGCACTGCATCCCAAGTGGTACCAGTGCACTCTCTGGACTCACTGCACTGCATCCCCAGTGGTGCCAGTGCACTCTCTGGACTCACTGCACTGCATCCCCAGTGGTGCCAGTGCACTCTCTGGACTCACTGCATTGTATCCCCAGTGGAGCCAGTGCACTCTCTGGACTCACTGCACTGCATCCCCAGTGGTGCCAGTGCACTCTGTGGACTCACTGCACTGCATCCCCAGTGGTGCCAGTGCACTCTCAGGACTCACTGCACTGCATCCCCAGTGGTGCTAGTGCACTCTCTGGACTCACTGCAGTGCATCCCCAGTGGTGCCAGTGCACTCTCTGGACTTACTGTTCTGCATCCACCGTGGTTCTAGTGCACTCTCTGGACTCACTGCACTGCATCCCAAGTGGTACCAGTGCACTCTCTGGAGTCACTGCACTGCATCCCCAGTGGTGCCAGTGCACTCTCTGGACTCCCCGGGGTGCATCCCCAGTGGTGCCAGTGCACTCCCTGGAGCCACTGCAGTGCATCCCCAGTGGTGCCAGTACACTCTCTGGACACACTGCACTGCATCCCCAGTGGTGCCAGTGCTCTCTCTGGACTCACTGCAGTGCATCCCCAGTGGTGCCAGTGCACTCTCTGGACTCACTGCAGTGCACACCAGTGGTGCCTGTACACTCTCTGGACTCCCTGCACTGCATCCCCAGTGGTGCCAGTGCACTCTCTGGACTCACTGCACTGCATCCTCAGTGGTGCCAGTGCACTCTCTGGACTCACAGCACTGCATCCCCAGTGGTGCCAGTGCACTCTCTGGACTCACTGCACTGCATCCCCAGTGGTGCCAGTGCACTCTCAGGACTCACTGCACTGCATCCCCAGTGGTGCCAGTGCACTCTCAGGACTCACTGCACTGCATCCCCAGTGGTGCTAGTGCACTCTCTGGACTCAGTGCACTGCATCCCCAGTGGTGCCAGTGCACTCTCTGGACTACCCGGGGTGCATCCCAAGTGGTGCCAGTGAACTCTCTGGAGTCACTGCACTGCATCCCCAGTGGTGCCAGTGCACTCTCTGGAATCACTGCAGTGCATCCTCAGTGGTGCCAGTGCACTCTCTGGAGTCAGTGCATTGCATCCCCAGTGGTGCCAGTGCACTCTGTGGACTCACTGCACTGCATCCCCAGTGGTGCCAGTGCACTGTCTGGAGTCACTGCACTGCATCCCCAGTGGTGCCAGTGCACTCTCTGGACTCACCGGGGTGCATCCCCAGTGGTGCCAGTGCACTCTCTGGAGCCACTGCAGTGCATCCCCAGTGGTGCCAGTACACTCTCTGGACTCACTGCACTGCATCCCCAGTGGTGCCAGTGCTCTCTCTGGACTCACTGCAGTGCATCCCCAGTGGTGCCAGTGTAGTCTCTGGACTCACTGCAGTGCACCCCAGTGGTGCCAGTGAACTCTCTGGACTACCCGGGGTGCATCAAAAGTGGTGCCAGTGCACTCTCTGGACTCACCGGGGTGCATCCCCAGTGGTGCCAGTGCACTCTCTGGAGCCACTGCAGTGCATCCCCAGTGGTGCCAGAACACTCTCTGGACTCACTGCACTGCATCCCCAGTGGTGCCAGTGTAGTCTCTGGACTACCCGGGGTGCATCAAAAGTGGTGCCAGTGCACTCTCTGGACTACCCGGGGTGCATCAAAAGTGGTGCCAGTGCACTCTCTGGACTCACTGCACTGCATCCCCAGTGGTGCCAGTGCACTCTCTGGACTCACTGCACTGCATCACCAGTGGTGCCAGTGCAGTCTCTGGTCTCACTGCACTGCATCCCCAGTGGTGCCAGTGCACTCTCTGGACTCACTGCAGTGCATTCCCTGTTGTGCCAGTGCACTCTGTGGACTCCCTGCACTGCATCCCCAGTGGTGCCAGTGCACTCTCTGGACTCACTGCAGTGCATCCCCAGTGGTGCCAGTGCACTCTCTGGACTCACTGCACTGCATCCCCAGTGGTGCCAGTGCACTCTCTGGACTCACTGCAGTGCATCTCCAGTGGTGCCAGTGTACTCTCTGAACTCACTGCAGTGCATCCCAAGTGGTGCCAGTGCACTCTCTGGACTCACTGCACTGCATCCCCAGTGGTGCCAGTGCACTCTCTGGACTCACTGCACTGCATCCCCAGTGGTACCAGTGCACTCTCTGGAGTCACTGCACTGCATCCCCAGTGGTGCCAGTGCACTCTCTGTACTCACTGCACAGCATCCCCAGTGGTGCCAGTGCACTCTCTGGACTCACTGCACTGCATCCCCAGTGGTGCCAGTTAACTATCTGGACTCACTGCAGTGCATCCCCAGTGGTGCCAGTGCACTCTCAGGACTCACTGCACTGCATCCCCAGTGGTGCCAGTGCACTCTCTGGAATCATTGCACTGCATCCCCAGTGGTGCCAGTGCACTCTCTGGACTCACTGCATTGCATCCCCAGTGGAGCCAGTGCACTCTCTGGACTCACTGCAGTGCATCCCCAGTGGTGCCAGTGCACTCCCTGGAGTCACCGGGGTGCACCACCAATGGTGCCAGTGCACTCTCTGGACTCACTGCACTCCATCCCCAGTGGTGCCAGTGCACTCTCTGGAGCCACTGCAGTGCATCCCCAGTGGTGCCAGTGCACTCTGTGGACTCACTGCACTGCATTCCCAGTGGTGCCAGTGCACTCTCTGGACTCCCTGCACTGCATCCCCATTGGTGCCAGAACACTCTCTGGACTCACTGCACTGCATCCCCAGTGGTGCCAGTGTAGTCTCTGGACTACCCGGGGTGCATCAAAAGTGGTGCCAGTGCACTCTCTGGACTACCCGGGGTGCATCAAAAGTGGTGCCAGTGCACTCTCTGGACTCACTCCAGTGCATCCCAAGTGGTGCCAGTGCACTCTCTGGACTCACTGCACTGCATTCCCAGTGGTGCCAGTGCACTCTCTGGACTCACTGCACTGCATCCCCAGTGGTGCCAGTGCACTCTCTGGACTCACTGCACTGCATCCCCAGTGGTGCCAGTGCACTCTCTGGACTCACTGCATTGTATCCCCAGTGGAGCCAGTGCACTCTCTGGACTCACTGCACTGCATCCCCAGTGGTGCCAGTGCACTCTCTGGACTCACTGCACTGCATCCTCAGTGGTGCCAGTGCACTCTCTGGACTCACAGCACTGCATCCCCAGTGGTGCCAGTGCACTCTCTGGACTCACTGCAGTGCATCCCCAGTGGTGCCAGTGCACTCTCAGGACTCACTGCACTGCATCCCCAGTGGTGCCAGTGCACTCTCAGGACTCACTGCACTGCATCCCCAGTGGTGCTAGTGCACTCTCTGGACTCAGTGCACTGCATCCCCAGTGGTGCCAGTGCACTCTCTGGACTACCCGGGGTGCATCCCAAGTGGTGCCAGTGAACTCTCTGGAGTCACTGCACTGCATCCCCAGTGGTGCCAGTGCACTCTCTGGAATCACTGCAGTGCATCCTCAGTGGTGCCAGTGCACTCTCTGGAGTCAGTGCATTGCATCCCAAGTGGTGCCAGTGCACTCTGTGGACTCACTGCACTGCATCCCCAGTGGTGCCAGTGCACTGTCTGGAGTCACTGCACTGCATCCCCAGTGGTGCCAGTGCACTCTCTGGACTCACCGGGGTGCATCCCCAGTGGTGCCAGTGCACTCTCTGGAGCCACTGCAGTGCATCCCCAGTGGTGCCAGTACACTCTCTGGACTCACTGCACTGCATCCCCAGTGGTGCCAGTGCTCTCTCTGGACTCACTGCAGTGCATCCCCAGTGGTGCCAGTGTAGTCTCTGGACTCACTGCAGTGCACACCAGTGGTGCCAGTGAACTCTCTGGACTACCCGGGGTGCATCAAAAGTGGTGCCAGTGCACTCTCTGGACTCACCGGGGTGCATCCCCAGTGGTGCCAGTGCACTCTCTGGAGCCACTGCAGTGCATCCCCAGTGGTGCCAGAACACTCTCTGGACTCACTGCACTGCATCCCCAGTGGTGCCAGTGTAGTCTCTGGACTACCCGGGGTGCATCAAAAGTGGTGCCAGTGCACTCTCTGGACTCACTGCACTGCATCCCCAGTGGTGCCAGTGCACTCTCTGGACTCACTGCACTGCATCACCAGTGGTGCCAGTGCAGTCTCTGGTCTCACTGCACTGCATCCCCAGTGGTGCCAGTGCACTCTCTGGACTCACTGCAGTGCATTCCCTGTTGTGCCAGTGCACTCTGTGGACTCACTGCACTGCATCCCCAGTGGTGCCAGTGCACTCTCTGGACTCACTGCACTGCATCCCCAGTGGTGCCAGTGCACTCTCTGGACTCACTGCAGTACAATCCCTGTGGTGCCAGTGTACTCTGTGGACTCCCTGCACTGCATCCCCAGTGGTGCCAGTGCACTCTCTGGACTCACTGCAGTGCATCCCCAGTGGTGCCAGTGCACTCTCTGGACTCACTGCACTGCATCCCCAGTGGTGCCAGTGCACTCTCTGGACTCACTGCAGTGCATCTCCAGTGGTGCCAGTGTACTCTCTGAACTCACTGCAGTGCATCCCAAGTGGTGCCAGTGCACTCTCTGGACTCACTGCACTGCATCCCCAGTGGTGCCAGTGCACTCTCTGGACTCACTGCACTGCATCCCCAGTGGTACCAGTGCACTCTCTGGACTCACTGCAGTGCATCCCCAGTGGTGCCAGTGCACTCTCTGTACTCACTGCACTGCATCCCCAGTGGTGCCAGTGCACTCTCTGTACTCACTGCACTGCATCCCCAGTGGTGCCAGTTAACTATCTGGACTCACTGCACTGCATCCCCAGTGGTGCCAGTGCACTCTCAGGACTCACTGCACTGCATCCCCAGTGGTGCCAGTGCACTCTCTGGAATCATTGCACTGCATCCCCAGTGGTGCCAGTGCACTCTCTGGACTCACTGCATTGCATCCCCAGTGGAGCCAGTGCACTCTCTGGACTCACTGCAGTGCATCCCCAGTGGTGCCAGTGCACTCCCTGGAGTCACCGGGGTGCACCACCAATGGTGCCAGTGCACTCTCTGGACTCACTGCACTCCATCCCCAGTGGTGCCAGTGCACTCTCTGGAGCCACTGCAGTGCATCCCCAGTGGTGCCAGTGCACTCTCTGGACTCACTGCACTGCATTCCCAGTGGTGCCAGTGCACTCTCTGGACTCACTGCACTGCATCCCCATTGGTGCCAGAACACTCTCTGGACTCACTGCACTGCATCCCCAGTGGTGCCAGTGTAGTCTCTGGACTACCCGGGGTGCAGCAAAAATTGGTGCCAGTGCACTCTCTGGACTACCCGGGGTGCATCAAAAGTGGTGCCAGTGCACTCTCTGGACTCACTGCAGTGCATCCCCAGTGGTGCCAGTGCACTCTCTGGACTCACTGCACTGCATTCCCAGTGGTGCCAGTGCACTCTCTGGACTCACTGCACTGCATCCCCAGTGGTGCCAGTGCACTCTCTGGACTCACTGCATTGTATCCCCAGTGGTGCCAGTGTACTCTCTGGGCTCACTGCAGTGCATCCCCAGTGATGACAGTGCACTCTCTGGACTCACTGCAGTACATCCCCACTGGTGCCGGTGAACTCTCTGGAAACACTGCAGTGCATCCCTACTGGTGCCAGTGCACTCTCTGGACTCACTGCACTGCATCACAAGCGGTGCCAGTGCACTCTCTGGAGTCACTGCAGTGCATCCCCACTGGTGCCAGTGCACTCTCTGGACTCACTCCACTGCATCCCCAGTGGTGCCAGTGCACTCTCTGGACTCACTGCACTGCATCCCCAGTGGTGCCAGTGAACTCTCTGGACTCACTGCACTGCATCCCCAGTGGTGCCAGTGCACTCTCTGGACTCACTGCACTGCATCCCCAGTGGTGCCACTGCACTCTCTGGACTCACTGCACTGCATCCCCAGTGGTGCCAGTGCTCTCTCTGGACTCACTGTTCTGCATCCCCAGTGGTTCCAGTGCACTCTCTGTACTCACTGCACTGCATCCCAAGTGGTACCAGTGCACTCTCTGGAGTCACTGCACTGGATCCCCAGTGGTGCAAGTGCACTCTCTGGACTCACTGCAGTGCATCCTCAGTGGTACCAGTGCACTCTCTGGACTCACAGCACTGCATCCCCAGTGGTGCCAGTACACTCTCTGGACTCACTGCAGTGCATCCCCAGTGGTGCCAGTGCACTCTCTGGACTCACTGCAGTGCATCCCCAGTGGTGCCAGTGCACTCTCTGGACTCACTGCACTGCATCCCCAGTGGTGCCAGTGCACTCTCTGGACTCATTGCAGTGCATCCCCAGTGGTGCCAGTGCACTCTCTTGACTCACCGCACTGCATTCCCAGTGGTGCCAGTGCACTCTCTGGAGTCACTGCACTGCATCTCCAGTCGTGCCAGTGCACTCTCTGAACTCACTGCACTGCATCCCCAGTGGTGCCAGTGCACTCTCTGGACTCACTGCAGTGCATCCCAAGTGGTGCCAGTGCACTCTCTGGGCTCAGTGCAGTGCATCCCCAGTGATGACAGTGCACTCTCTGGACTCACTGCAGAACATCCCCAGTGGTGCCAGTGCACTCACTGGACTCACTGCACTGCATCACAAGTGGTGCCAGTGCACTCTCTGGAGTCACTGCAGTGCATCCCCAGTGGTGCCAGTGTACTCTCTGGACTCACCGGGGTGCATCCCCAGTAGTGCCAGTGCACTTTCTGGAGCCACTGCCGTGCATCCCCAGTGGTGCCAGTACACTCTCTGGACTCACTGCACTGCGTCCCCAGTGGTGCCAGTGCTCTCTCTGGACTCACTGCACTGCATCCCCAGTGGTGCCAGTACACTCTCTGGACTCACTGCACTGCATCCCCAGTGGTGCCAGTGCACTCTCTGGACTACCCGGGGTGCATCCCCAGTGGTGCCAGTGCACTCTCTGGACTCACTGCACTGCATCCTCAGTGGTGCCAGTGCACTCTCTGGAGTCACTGCATTGCGTCCCCAGTGGTGCCAGTGCACTGTCTGGACTCACTGCACTGCATCCGCAGTGGTGCCAGTGCACTCTCTGGAGTCACAGGGGTGCACCCCCAATGGTGCCAGTGCACTCTCTGGACTCACTGCTCTGCATCCCCAGTGGTGCCAGTGCACTCTCTGGACTCACTGCACTGCATCCCCAGTCGTGCCAGTGCACTCTCTGGAGTCACTGCACTGCATCCCCAGTGGTGCCAGTGCACTCTCTGGACTCACTGCAGTGCATCCCCTTTGGTGTCACTGCACTCTCTGGACTCACTGCACTGCATCCCCAGTGGTGCCAGTTCACTCTCTGGACTCACTGCAGTGCATCCCCAGTGGTGCCAGTGAACTCGCTGGACTCACTGCACTGCATCCCGAGTGGTGCCAGTGCACTCTCTGGAGTCACTGCACTGCATCCCCAGTGGTGCCAGTGCACTCTCTAGATTCACTGCACTGCATCCCCAGTGGTGCCAGTGCACTCTCTGGACTCACTGCACTGCATCCCCAGTGGTGCCAGTGCACTCTCTGGACTACACGGGGTGCATCCCCAGTGGTGCCAGTGAACTCTCTGGACTCACTGCACTGCATCCCCAGTGGTGCCAGTGCACTCTGTGGACTCACTGCACTGCATCCGTAGTGGTGCCAGTGCACTCTCAGGACTCACTGCACTGCATCCCCAGTGGTGCCAGTGCACTCTCTGGACTCACTGCAGTGCATCCCCAGTGGTGCCAGTGCACTCTCTGGACTTACTGTTCTGCATCCCCAGTGGTTCTAGTGCACTCTCTGGACTCACTGCACTGCATCCCAAGTGGTACCAGTGCACTCTCTGGACTCACTGCAGTGCATCCCCAGTGGTGCCAGTGCACTCTCTGGACTCACTGCACTGCATCCCCAGTGGTGCCAGTGCACTCTCTGGACTCACTGCACTGCATCCCCAGTGGTGCCAGTGCACTCTCTGGACTACCCGGGGTGCATCCCCAGTGGTGCCAGTGAACTCTATGGAGTCACTGCACTGCATCCCCAGTGGTGCCAGTGCACTCTCTGGACTCACTGCACTGCATCCCCAGTGGTGCCAGTGCACTCTCTGGACTCACTGCACTGCATCCCCATTGGTGATAGTGCACTCTCTGGACTCACTGCAGTGCATCCCCAGTGGTGCCAGTGCACCCTCTGGATTCACTTCACTGCATCCTCAGTGGTGCCAGTGCACTCTCTGGACTCACTGCACTGCATCACCAGTGGTGCCAGTGCACTCTCAGGGTCACTGCACTGCATCCCCAGTGGTGCTAGTGCACTCTCTGGACTCACTGCACTGCATCCGCAGTCGTGCCAGTGCACTCTCTGGACTAACTGCACTGCATCCTCAGTGGTGCCAGTGCACTCACTGGACTCACTGCACTGCATCCCCAGTGGTGCCAGTGCACTCTCTGGAGTCACTGCACTGCATCCCCAGTGGTGCCAGTGCACTCTCTGGAGTCACAGCACTGCATCCCCAGTGGTGCCAGTGCACTCTCTGGAGCCACTGCAGTGCATCCCCAGTGGTGCCAGTACACTCTCTGGACTCACTGCACTGCATCCCCAGTGGTGCCAGTGCTCTCTCTGGACTCACTGCAGTGCATCCCCAGTGGTGCCAGTGTACTCTCTGGACTCACTGCAGTGCACACCAGTGGTGCCACTGCACTCTCTGGACTCACTGCACTGCATCCCCAGTGGTGCCAGTGCACTCTCTGGACTAGCCGGGGTGCATCCCAAGTGGTGCCAGTGCACTCTCTGGACTCACTGCACTGCATCCCCAGTGGTGCCAGTGCACTCTCTGGACTCAGTGTACTGCATCACCAGTGGTGCCAGTGCAGTCTCTGGTCTCACTGCACTGCATCCCCAGTGCTGCCAGTGCACTCTCTGGAATCACTGCAGTGCATTACCTGTGGTGCCAGTGCACTCTGTGGACTCACTGCACTGCATCCCCAGTGGTGCCAGTGCAGTCTCTGGTCTCACTGCACTGCATCCCCAGTGGTGCCAGTGCACTCTCTGGACTCACTGCACTGCATCCCCAGTGGTGCCAGTGAACTCTCTGAAAACACAGCAGTGCATCCTCAGTGGTGCTAGTGCACTCTCTGGACTCACTGCACTGCATTCCCAGTGGTGCCAGTGCACTCTCTGGATTCACTGCACTGCATCTCCAGTAGCGCCAGTGCACTCTCTGAACTCACTGCACTGCATCCCCAGTGGTGCCAGTGCACTCTCTGGACTCACTGCAGTGCATCCCAAGTGGTGCCAGTGCACTCTCTGGGCTCACTGCAGTGCATCCCCAGTGATGACAGTGCACTCTCTGGACTCACTGCAGAACATCCCCAGTGGTGCCAGTGAACTCTCTGGAAACACTGCAGTGCATCCCCAGTGGTGCCAGTGCACTCGCTGGACTCACTGCACTGCATCCCGAGTGGTGCCAGTGCACTCTCTGGAGTCACTGCACTGCATCCCCAGTGGTGCCAGTGCACTCTCTAGATTCACTGCACTGCATCCCCAGTGGTGCCAGTGCACTCTCTGGACTCACTGCACTGCATCCCCAGTGGTGCCAGTGCACTCTCTGGACTACACGGGGTGCATCCCCAGTGGTGCCAGTGAACTCTCTGGACTCACTGCACTGCATCCCCAGTGGTGCCAGTGCACTCTGTGGACTCACTGCACTGCATCCGTAGTGGTGCCAGTGCACTCTCAGGACTCACTGCACTGCATCCCCAGTGGTGCCAGTGCACTCTCTGGACTCACTGCAGTGCATCCCCAGTGGTGCCAGTGCACTCTCTGGACTTACTGTTCTGCATCCCCAGTGGTTCTAGTGCACTCTCTGGACTCACTGCACTGCATCCCAAGTGGTACCAGTGCACTCTCTGGACTCACTGCAGTGCATCCCCAGTGGTGCCAGTGCACTCTCTGGACTCACTGCACTGCATCCCCAGTGGTGCCAGTGCACTCTCTGGACTCACTGCACTGCATCCCCAGTGGTGCCAGTGCACTCTCTGGACTACCCGGGGTGCATCCCCAGTGGTGCCAGTGAACTCTATGGAGTCACTGCACTGCATCCCCAGTGGTGCCAGTGCACTCTCTGGACTCACTGCACTGCATCCCCAGTGGTGCCAGTGCACTCTCTGGACTCACTGCACTGCATCCCCATTGGTGATAGTGCACTCTCTGGACTCACTGCAGTGCATCCCCAGTGGTGCCAGTGCACCCTCTGGATTCACTTCACTGCATCCTCAGTGGTGCCAGTGCACTCTCTGGACTCACTGCACTGCATCACCAGTGGTGCCAGTGCACTCTCAGGGTCACTGCACTGCATCCCCAGTGGTGCTAGTGCACTCTCTGGACTCACTGCACTGCATCCGCAGTCGTGCCAGTGCACTCTCTGGACTAACTGCACTGCATCCTCAGTGGTGCCAGTGCACTCACTGGACTCACTGCACTGCATCCCCAGTGGTGCCAGTGCACTCTCTGGAGTCACTGCACTGCATCCCCAGTGGTGCCAGTGCACTCTCTGGAGTCACAGCACTGCATCCCCAGTGGTGCCAGTGCACTCTCTGGAGCCACTGCAGTGCATCCCCAGTGGTGCCAGTACACTCTCTGGACTCACTGCACTGCATCCCCAGTGGTGCCAGTGCTCTCTCTGGACTCACTGCAGTGCATCCCCAGTGGTGCCAGTGTACTCTCTGGACTCACTGCAGTGCACACCAGTGGTGCCACTGCACTCTCTGGACTCACTGCACTGCATCCCCAGTGGTGCCAGTGCACTCTCTGGACTAGCCGGGGTGCATCCCAAGTGGTGCCAGTGCACTCTCTGGACTCACTGCACTGCATCCCCAGTGGTGCCAGTGCACTCTCTGGACTCAGTGTACTGCATCACCAGTGGTGCCAGTGCAGTCTCTGGTCTCACTGCACTGCATCCCCAGTGCTGCCAGTGCACTCTCTGGAATCACTGCAGTGCATTACCTGTGGTGCCAGTGCACTCTGTGGACTCACTGCACTGCATCCCCAGTGGTGCCAGTGCAGTCTCTGGTCTCACTGCACTGCATCCCCAGTGGTGCCAGTGCACTCTCTGGACTCACTGCACTGCATCCCCAGTGGTGCCAGTGAACTCTCTGAAAACACAGCAGTGCATCCTCAGTGGTGCTAGTGCACTCTCTGGACTCACTGCACTGCATTCCCAGTGGTGCCAGTGCACTCTCTGGATTCACTGCACTGCATCTCCAGTAGCGCCAGTGCACTCTCTGAACTCACTGCACTGCATCCCCAGTGGTGCCAGTGCACTCTCTGGACTCACTGCAGTGCATCCCAAGTGGTGCCAGTGCACTCTCTGGGCTCACTGCAGTGCATCCCCAGTGATGACAGTGCACTCTCTGGACTCACTGCAGAACATCCCCAGTGGTGCCAGTGAACTCTCTGGAAACACTGCAGTGCATCCCCAGTGGTGCCAGTGCACTCACTGGACTCACTGCACTGCATCACAAGTGGTGCCAGTGCACTCTCTGGAGTCACTGCACTGCATCCCCAGTGGTGCCAGTGCACTCTCTGGACTCACTGCAGTGCATCCCCAGTGGTGCCAGTGCACTCTCTGGACTCACCGGGGTGCATCCCCAGTAGTGCCAGTGCACTTTCTGGAGCCACTGCAGTGCATCCCCAGTGGTGCCAGTACACTCTCTGGACTCACTGCACTGCGTCCCCAGTGGTGCCAGTGCTCTCTCTGGACTCACTGCACTGCATCCCCAGTGGTGCCAGTGCACTCTCTGGACTCACTGCAGTGCATCTCCAGTGGTGCCAGTACACTCTCTGGACTCACTGCAGTGCATCCCCAGTGGTGCCAGTGCACTCTCTGGACTACCTGGGGTGCATCCCAAGTGGTGCCAGTGCACTCTCTGGACTCACTGAAGTGCATTCTCAGTGGTGCCAGTGCACTCTCTGGAGTCACTGCATTGCATCCCCAGTGGTGCCAGTGCACTCTCTGGACTCACTGCACTGCATCCCCAGTGGTGCCAGTGCACTGTCTGGACTCACTGAACTGCATCCCCAGTGGTGCCAGTGCACTCTCTGGGCTCACAGGGGTGCACCCCCAATGGTGCCAGTGCACTCTTTGGACTCACTGCAGTGCATCCCCATTGGTGCCAGTGCACTCTCTGGACTCACTGCAGTGCATCCCCAGTCGTGCCAGTGAACTCGCTGGACTGACTGCACTGTATCCCCAGTGGTGCCAGTGCACTCTCTGGAGTCACTGCACTGCATCCCCAGTGGTGCCAGTGGACTCTCTGGAGTCACTGCACTGCATCCCCAGTGGTGCCAGGGCACTCTCTGGACTCACTGCACTGCATCCCCAGTGGTGCCAGTGCACTCTCTGGACTCACTGCACTGCATCCCCAGTCGTGCCAGTGCACTCTCAGGACTCACTGCACTGCATCCCCAGTGGTGCCAGTGCACTCTCTGGACTCACTGCAGTGCATCCCCAGTGGTGCCAGTGCACTCTCTGGACTCACTGCAGTGCATCCCCAGTGGTGCCACTGCACTCTCTGGACTCACTGCACTGCATCCCCAGTGGTGCCAGTGCACTCTCTGGACTCACCGGGGTGCATCCCCAGTGGTGCCAGTGCACTCTCCGGACTCACTGCAGTGCATCCCCAGTGGTGCCAGTACACACTTGGAGTCACTGCACTGCATCCCCAGTGGTGCCAGTGCTCTCTCTGGACTCACTGCAGTGCATCCCCAGTGGTGCTAGTGCAATCTCTGGACTCACTGCAGTGCACCCCAGTGGTGCCAGTACACTCTCTGGACTCCCTGCACTGCATCCCCAGTGGTGCCAGTGTACTCTCTGGACTACCCGGGGTGCATCCCAAGTGGTGCCAGTGCACTCTCTGGACTCACTGCAGTGCATCCCCAGTGGTGCCAGTGCACTCTCTGGACTCGCTGCACTGCATCCCCAGTGGGGCCAGTGCACTCTCTGGACTCACAGCACTGCATCCCCAGTGGTGCCAGGGCACTCTCTGGACTCCCTGCACTGCATCCCCAGTCGTGCCAGTGCACTCTCTGGACTCACTGCACTGCATCCCCAGTGGTGCCAGTGAACTCTCTGGAGTCACTGCACTGCATCCCCAGTGGTGCCAGTGCACTCTCTGGACTCACTGCACTGCATCCCCAGTGGTGCCAGTGCACTCTGTGGACTCACTGCACTGCATCCCCAGTGGTGCCAGTGCACTCTCTGGACTCACTGCACTGCATCCCCAGTGGTGCCAGTGCACTCTCAGGACTCACTGCAGTGCATCCCCAGTGGTGCTAGTGCACTCTCTGGAGTCACTGCACTGCATCCCCAGTGGTGCCAGTGCACTCTCTGGACTAGCCGGGGTGCATCCCAAGTGGTGCCAGTGCACTCTCTGGACTCACTGCACTGCATCCCCAGTGGTGCCAGTGCACTCTCTGGACTCACTGCACTGCATCACCAGTGGTGCCAGTGCAGTCTCTGGTCTCACTGCACTGCATCCCCAGTGGTGCCAGTGCACTCTCTGTGCTCACTGCAGTGCATTCCCTGTGGTGCCAGTGCACTCTGTGGACTCACTGCAGTGCATCCCCAGTGGTGCCAGTGCAGTCTCTGGTCTCACTGCACTGCATCCCCAGTGGTGCCAGTGCACTCTCTGGACTCACTGAAGTGCATCCCCAGTGGTGCCAGTGAACTCGCTGGACTCACTGCACTGCATCCCCAGTGGTGCCAGTGCGCTCTCTGGACTCACTGCACTGCATCCCCAGTGGTGACAGTGCACTCTCTAGATTCACGGCACTGCATCCCCAGTGGTGCCAGTGCACTCTCTGGAGTCACTGCACTGCATCCCCAGTGGTGCCAGGGCACTCTCTGGACTCACTGCAGTGCATCCCCAGTGGTGCCAGTGCACTCTCTGGACTACACGGGGTGCATCCCCAGTGGTGCCAGTGAACTCTCTGGACTCACTGCACTGCATCCCCAGTGGTGCCAGTGCACTCTCTGGACTCACTGCACTGCATCCGTAGTGGTGCCAGTGCACTCTCAGGACTCACTGCACTGCATCCCCAGTGGTGCCAGTGCACTCTCTGGACTCACTGCAGTGCATCCCCAGTGGTGCCAGTGCACTCTCTGGACTTACTGTTCTGCATCCCCAGTGGTTCTAGTGCACTCTCTGGACTCACTGCACTGCATCCCAAGTGGTACCAGTGCACTCTCTGGACTCACTGCACTGCATCCCCAGTCGTGCCAGTGCACTCTCTGGACTCACTGCACTGCATCCCCAGTGGTGCCAGTGCACTCTCTGGACTCACTGCACTGCATCCCCAGTGGTGCCAGTGCACTCTCTGGACTACCCGGGGTGCATCCCCAGTGGTGCCAGTGAACTCTATGGAGTCACTGCACTGCATCCCCAGTGGTGCCAGTGCACTCTCTGGACTCACTGCACTGCATCCCCAGTGGTGCCAGTGCACTCTCTGGACTCACTGCACTGCATCCCCATTGGTGATAGTGCACTCTCTGGACTCACTGCAGTGCATCCCCAGTGGTGCCAGTGCACCCTCTGGATTCACTGCACTGCATCCTCAGTGGTGCCAGTGCACTCTCTGGACTCACTGCACTGCATCACCAGTGGTGCCAGTGCACTCTCAGGACTCACTGCACTGCATCCCCAGTGGTGCTAGTGCACTCTCTGGACTCACTGCACTGCATCCGCAGTCGTGCCAGTGCACTCTCTGGACTAACTGCACTGCATCCTCAGTGGTGCCAGTGCACTCACTGGACTCACTGCACTGCATCCCCAGTGGTGCCAGTGCACTCTCTGGAGTCACTGCACTGCATCCCCAGTGGTGCCAGTGCACTCTCTGGAGTCACAGCACTGCATCCCCAGTGGTGCCAGTGCACTCTCTGGAGCCACTGCAGTGCATCCCCAGTGGTGCCAGTACACTCTCTGGAGTCACTGCACTGCATCCCCAGTGGTGCCAGTGCTCTCTCTGGACTCACTGCAGTGCATCCCCAGTGGTGCCAGTGCACTCTCTGGACTAACTGCAGTGCACAACAGTGGTGCCAGTACACTCTCTGGACTCCCTGCACTGCATCCCCAGTGGTGCCAGTGCACTCTCTGGACTAGCCGGGGTGCATCCCAAGTGGTGCCAGTGCACTCTCTGGACTCACTGCACTGCATCCCCAGTGGTGCCAGTGCACTCTCTGGACTCAGTGTACTGCATCACCAGTGGTGCCAGTGCAGTCTCTGGTCTCACTGCACTGCATCCCCAGTGCTGCCAGTGCACTCTCTGGACTCACTTCAGTGCATTACCTGTGGTGCCAGTGCACTCTGTGGAATTACTGCACTGCATCCCCAGTGGTGCCAGTGAACTCTCTGGTCTCACTGCACTGCATCCCCAGTGGTGCCAGTGCACTCTCTGGACTCACTGCACTGCATCCCCAGTGGTGCCAGTGAACTCTCTGAAAACACAGCAGTGCATCCTCAGTGGTGCTAGTGCACTCTCTGGACTCACTGCACTGCATTCCCAGTGGTGCCAGTGCACTCTCTGGATTCACTGCACTGCATCTCCAGTAGCGCCAGTGCACTCTCTGAACTCACTGCACTGCATCCCCAGTGGTGCCAGTGCACTCTCTGGACTCACTGCAGTGCATCCCAAGTGGTGCCAGTGCACTCTCTGGGCTCACTGCAGTGCATCCCCAGTGATGACAGTGCACTCTCTGGACTCACTGCAGAACATCCCCAGTGGAGCCAGTGAACTCTCTGGAAACACTGCAGTGCATCCCCAGTGGTGCCAGTGCACTCACTGGACTCACTGCACTGCATCACAAGTGGTGCCAGTGCACTCTCTGGAGTCACTGCACTGCATCCCCAGTGGTGCCAGTGCACTCTCTGGAGTCACTGCAGTGCATCCCCAGTGGTGCCAGTGCACTCTCTGGACTCACCGGGGTGCATCCCCAGTAGTGCCAGTGCACTTTCTGGAGCCACTGCAGTGCATCCCCAGTGGTGCCAGTACACTCTCTGGACTCACTGCACTGCGTCCCCAGTGGTGCCAGTGCTCTCTCTGGACTCACTGCACTGCATCCCCAGTGGTGCCAGTGCACTCTCTGGACTCACTGCAGTGCATCTCCAGTGGTGCCAGTACACTCTCTGGACTCACTGCAGTGCATCCCCAGTGGTGCCAGTGCACTCTCTGGACTACCTGGGGTGCATCCCAAGTGGTGCCAGTGCACTCTCTGGACTCACTGAAGTGCATTCTCAGTGGTGCCAGTGCACTCTCTGGAGTCACTGCATTGCATCCCCAGTGGTGCCAGTGCACTCTCTGGACTCACTGCACTGCATCCCCAGTGGTGCCAGTGCACTGTCTGGACTCACTGAACTGCATCCCCAGTGGTGCCAGTGCACTCTCTGGGCTCACAGGGGTGCACCCCCAATGGTGCCAGTGCACTCTTTGGACTCACTGCAGTGCATCCCCATTGGTGCCAGTGCACTCTCTGGACTCACTGCAGTGCATCCCCAGTGGTGCCAGTGAACTCGCTGGACTGACTGCACTGTATCCCCAGTGGTGCCAGTGCACTCTCTGGAGTCACTGCACTGCATCCCCAGTGGTGCCAGTGGACTCTCTGGAGTCACTGCACTGCATCCCCAGTGGTGCCAGGGCACTCTCTGGACTCACTGCACTGCATCCCCAGTGGTGCCAGTGCACTCTCTGGACTCACTGCACTGCATCCCCAGTCGTGCCAGTGCACTCTCAGGACTCACTGCACTGCATCCCCAGTGGTGCCAGTGCACTCTCTGGACTCACTGCAGTGCATCCCCAGTGGTGCCAGTGCACTCTCTGGACTCACTGCAGTGCATCCCCAGTGGTGCCACTGCACTCTCTGGACTCACTGCACTGCATCCCCAGTGGTGCCAGTGCACTCTCTGCACTCACCGGGGTGCATCCCCAGTGGTGCCAGTGCACTCTCCGGACTCACTGCAGTGCATCCCCAGTGGTGCCAGTACACTCTCTGGAGTCACTGCACTGCATCCCCAGTGGTGCCAGTGCTCTCTCTGGACTCACTGCAGTGCATCCCCAGTGGTGCTAGTGCAATCTCTGGACTCACTGCAGTGCACCCCAGTGGTGCCAGTACACTCTCTGGACTCCCTGCACTGCATCCCCAGTGGTGCCAGTGTACTCTCTGGACTACCCGGGGTGCATCCCAAGTGGTGCCAGTGCACTCTCTGGACTCACTGCAGTGCATCCCCAGTGGTGCCAGTGCACTCTCTGGACTCGCTGCACTGCATCCCCAGTGGTGCCAGTGCACTCTCTGGACTCACCGGGGTGCATCCCCAGTGGTGCCAGGGCACTCTCTGGACTCCCTGCACTGCATCCCCAGTCGTGCCAGTGCACTCTCTGGACTACCCGGGGTGCATCCCCAGTGGTGCCAGTGAACTCTCTGGAGTCACTGCACTGCATCACCAGTGGTGCCAGTGCACTCTCTGGACTCACTGCACTGCATCCCGAGTGGTGCCAGTGCACTCTGTGGACTCACTGCACTGCATCCCCAGTGGTGCCAGTGCACTCTCTGGACTCACTGCACTGCATCCCCAGTGGTGCCAGTGCACTCTCAGGACTCACTGCAGTGCATCCCCAGTGGTGCTAGTGCACTCTCTGGAGTCACTGCACTGCATCCCCAGTGGTGCCAGTGCACTCTCTGGACTAGCCGGGGTGCATCCCAAGTGGTGCCAGTGCACTCTCTGGACTCACTGCACTGCATCCCCAGTGGTGCCAGTGCACTCTCTGGACTCACTGCACTGCATCACCAGTGGTGCCAGTGCAGTCTCTGGTCTCACTGCACTGCATCCCCAGTGGTGCCAGTGCACTCTCTGTGCTCACTGCAGTGCATTCCCTGTGGTGCCAGTGCACTCTGTGGACTCACTGCAGTGCATCCCCAGTGGTGCCAGTGCAGTCTCTGGTCTCACTGCACTGCATCCCCAGTGGTGCCAGTGCACTCTCTGGACTCACTGAAGTGCATCCCCAGTGGTGCCAGTGAACTCGCTGGACTCACTGCACTGCATCCCCAGTGGTGCCAGTGCACTCTCTGGAGTCACTGCACTGCATCCCCAGTGGTGCCAGGGCACTCTCTGGACTCACTGCAGTGCATCCCCAGTGGTGCCAGTGCACTCTGTGGACTCACTGCACTGCATCCCCAGTGGTGCCAGTGCACTCTCAGGACTGAGTGCACTGCATCCCCAGTGGTGCCAGTGCACTCTCTGGAGCCACTGCACTGCATCCCCAGTGGTGCCAGTGCACTGTCTGGACTCACTGCAGTGCATCCCCAGTGGTGCCAGTACACTCTCTGGACTCAATGCACTGCATCCCCAGTGGTGCCAGTGCTCTCTCTGGACTCACTGCAGTGCATCCCCAGTGGTGCCAGTGCACTCTCTGGACTCACTGCAGTGCACCCCAGTGGTGCCAGTGCACTCTCTGGACTCACTGCACTGCATCCCCAGTGGTGCCAGTGCACTCTCTGGACTACCCGGGGTGCATTCCAAGTGGTGCCAGTGCACTCTCTGGACTCACTGCACTGCATCCCCAGTGGTGCCAGTGCACTCTCTGGACTCACTGCACTGCATCCCCAGTGGTGCCAGGGCACTCTCTGGACTCACTGCACTGCATCCCCAGTGGTGCCAGTGCACTCTCTGGACTCACTGCACTGCATCGCCAGTGGTGCCAGTGCACTCTCTGGACTACCCGGGGTGCATCTCCAGTGGTGCCAGTGCACTCTCTGGACTTACTGTTCTGCATCCCCAGTGGTTCTAGTGCACTCTCTGGACTCACTGCACTGCATCCCAAGTGGTACCAGTGCACTCTCTGGAGTCACTGCACTGCATCCCCAGTGGTGCCAGTGCACTCTCTGGACTCACCGGGGTGCATCCCCAGTGGTGCCAGTGCACTCCCTGGAGCCACTGCAGTGCATCCCCAGTGGTGCCAGTACACTCTCTGGACTCACTGCAGTGCATCCCCAGTGGTGCCAGTGCTCTCTCTGGACTCACTGCAGTGCATCCCCAGTGGTGCCAGTGCACTCTCTGGACTCACTGCAGTGCACCCCAGTGGTGCCAGTACAATCTCTGGACTCCCTGCACTGCATCCCCAGTGGTGCCAGTGCACTCTCTGGACTACCCGGGGTGCATCCCAAGTGGTGCCAGTGAGCTCTCTGGACTCACTGCACTGCATCCCCAGTGGTGCCAGTGCACTCTCTGGACTCACTGCACTGCATCCCCAGTGGTGCCAGTGCACTGTCTGGACTCACTGAACTGCATCCCCAGTGGTGCCAGTGCACTCTCTGGAGTCACAGGGGTGCACCCCCAATGGTGCCAGTGCACTCTCTGGACTCACTGCAGTGCATCCCAAGTGGTGCCAATGCACTCTCTGGACTCACTGCACTGCATCCCCAGTGGTGCCACTGCACTCTCTGGACTCACTGCACTGCATCCCCAGTGGTGCCAGTGAACTCGCTGGACTGACTGCACTGCATCCCCAGTGGTGCCAGTGCACTCTCTGGACTCACTGCAGTGCATCCCCAGTGGTGACAGTGCACTCTCTAGATTAACGGCATTGCATCCCCAGTGGTGCCAGTGCACTCTCTGGAGTCACTGCACTGCATCCCCAGTGGTGCCTGTGCACTCTCTGGACTCACTGCACTGCATCCCCAGTGGTGCCAGTGCACTCTCTGGACTCACTGCACTGCATCCCCAGTGGTGCCACTGCACTCTCTGGACTCACTGCACTGCATCCCATGTGGTACCAGTGCACTCTCTGGAGTCACTGCACTGCATCCCCAGTGGTGCCAGTGCACTCTCTGGACTCACCGGGGTGCATCCCCAGTGGTGCCAGTGCACTCTCTGGAGCCACTGCATTGCATCCCCAGTGGTGCCAGTACACTCTCTGGAGTCACTGCACTGCATCCCCAGTGGTGCCAGTGCTCTCTCTGGACTCACTGCAGTGCATCCCCAGTGGTGCCAGTGCACTCTCTGGACTCACTGCAGTGCACCCCAGTGGTGCCAGTACACTCTCTGGACTCCCTGCACTGCATCCCCAGTGGTGCCAGTGCACTCTCTGGACTACCCGGGGTGCATCCCAAGTGGTGCCAGTGCACTCTCTGGACTCACTGCACTGCATCCCCAGTGGTGCCAGGGCACTCTCTGGACTCACTGCACTGCATCCCCAGTGGTGCCAGTGCACTCTGTGGACTCACTGCACTGCATCCCCAGTGGTGCCAGTGCACTCTCTGGACTCCCTGCACTGCATCCCCGGTGGTGCCAGTGCACTCTCTGGACTCACTGCACTGCATCCCCAGTGGTGCCAGTGCACTCTGTGGACTCACTGCACTGCATCCCCGGTGGTGCCAGTGCACTCTCTGGACTCACTGCACTGCATCCCCAGTGGTGCCAGTGCTCTCTCTGGACTCACTGCAGTGCATCCCCAGTGGTGCCAGTGCACTCTCTGGACTCACTGCAGTGCACCCCAGTGGTGCCAGTACACTCTCTGGACTCCCTGCACTGCATCCCCAGTGGTGCCAGTGCACTCTCTGGACTAGCCGGGGTGCATCCCAAGTGGTGCCAGTGCACTCTCTGGACTCACTGCAGTGCATCCCCAGTGGTGCCAGTGCACTCTCTGGACTCACTGCACTGCATCACCAGTGGTGCCAGTGCAGTCTCTGGTCTCACTGCACTGCATCCCCAGTGGTGCCAGTGCACTCTCTGTGCTCACTGCAGTGCATTCCCTGTGGTGCCAGTGCACTCTGTGGACTCACTGCACTGCATCCCCAGTGGTGCCAGTGCACTCTCAGGACTGAGTGCACTGCATCCCCAGTGGTGCCAGTGCACTCTCTGGACTCACTGCAGTGCATCCCCAGTGGTGCCAGTGCACTCTCTGGACTTACTGTTCTGCATCCCCAGTGGTTCTAGTGCACTCTCTGGACTCACTGCACTGCATCCCAAGTGGTACCAGTGCACTCTCTGGACTCACTGTACTGCATCCCCAGTGGTGCCAGTGCACTCTCTGGACTCACCGGGGTGCATCCCCAGTGGTGCCAGTGCACTCTCTGGAGCCACTGCAGTGCATCCCCAGTGGTGCCAGTACACTCTCTGGACTCAATGCACTGCATCCCCAGTGGTGCCAGTGCTCTCTCTGGACTCACTGCAGTGCATCCCCAGTGGTGCCAGTGCACTCTCTGGACTCACTGCAGTGCACCCCAGTGGTGCCAGTGCACTCTCTGGACTCACTGCACTGCATCCCCAGTGGTGCCAGTGCACTCTCTGGACTACCCGGGGTGCATCCCAAGTGGTGCCAGTGCACTCTCTGGACTCACTGCACTGCATCCCCAGTGGTGCCAGTGCACTCTCTGGAGTCACTGCACTGCATCCCCAGTGGTGCCAGTGCACTCTCTGGACTCACTGCACTGCATCCCCAGTGGTGCCTGTGCACTCTCTGGACTACCCGGGGTGCATATCCAGTGGTGCCAGTGCACTCTCTGGACTTACTGTTCTGCATCCCCTAGTGCACTCTCTGGACTCACTGCACTGCATCCCAATTGGTACCAGTGCACTCTCTGGAGTCACTGCACTGCATTCCCAGTGGTGCAAGTGCACTCTCTGGACTCACCGGGGTGCATCCCCAGTGGTGCCAGTGCACTCCCTGGAGCCACTGCAGTGCATCCCCAGTGGTGCCAGTACACTCTCTGGACTCACTGCACTGCATCCCCAGTGGTGCCAGTGCTCTCTCTGGACTCACTGCAGTGCATCCCCAGTGGTGCCAGTGCACTCTCTGGACTCACTGCAGTGCACCCCAGTGGTGCCAGTACACTCTCTGGACTCCCTGCACTGCATCCCCAGTGGTGCCAGTGCACTCTCTGGAGTAGCCTAGGTGCATTACCAAGTGGTGCCAGTGCACTCTCTGGACTCACTGCACTGCATCCCCAGTGGTGCCAGTGCACTCTCTGGACTCACTGCACTGCATCACCAGTGGTGCCAGTGCAGTCTCTGGTCTCACTGCACTGCATCCCCAGTGCTGCCAGTGCACTCTCTGGACTCACTGCAGTGCATTCCCTGTGGTGCCAGTGCACTCTGTGGACTCACTGCACTGCATCCCCAGTGGTGCCAGTGCAGTCTCTGGTCTCACTGCACTGCATCCCCAGTGGTGCCAGTGCACTCTGTGGACTCACTGCAGTGCATCCCCAGTGGTGCCAGTGAACTCTCTGAAAACACAGCAGTGCATCCTCAGTGGTGCCAGTGCACTCTCTGGACTCACTGCACTGCATTCCCAGTGGTGCCAGTGCACTCTCTGGAGTCACTGCACTGCATCTACAGTAGCGCCAGTGCACTCTCTGAACTCACTGCACTGCATCCCCAGTGGTGCCAGTGCACTCTCTGGACTCACTGCAGTGCATCCCAAGTGGTGCCAGTGCACTCTCTGGGCTCACTGCAGTGCATCCCCAGTGATGACAGTGCGCTCTCTGGACTCACTGCAGAACATCCCCAGTGGTGCCAGTGAACTCTCTGGAAACACTGCACTGCATCCCCAGTGGTGCCAGTGCACTCTCTGGACTCACCGGGGTGCATCCCCAGTAGTGCCAGTGTGCTTTCTGGAGCCTCTGCAGTGCATCCCCAGTGGTGCCAGTACACTCTCTGGACTCACTGCACTGCGTCCCCAATGGTGCCAGTGCTCTCTCTGGACTCACTGCACTGCATCCCCAGTGGTGCCAGTGCACTCTCTGGACTCACTGCAGTGCATCTCCAGTGGTGCCAGTACACTCTCTGGAGTCACTGCACTGCATCCCCAGTGGTGCCAGTGCACTCTCTGGACTACCTGGGGTGCATCCCAAGTGGTGCCAGTGCACTCTCTGGACTCACTGCACTGCATCCTCAGTGGTGCCAGTGCACTCTCTGGAGTCACTGCATTGCATCCCCAGTGGTGCCAGTGCACTCTCTGGAGTCACTGCACTGCATCCCCAGTGGTGCCAGTGCACTGTCTGGACTCACTGAACTGCATCCCCAGTGGTGCCTGAGTACTCTCTGGACTGACGGCACTGCATCCCCAATGGTGCCAGTGCACTCTCTGGACTCACTGCAGTGCATCCCCATTGGTGCCACTGCACTCTGTGGACTCACTGCACTGCATCCCCAGTGGTGCCAGTGCACTCTCTGGAGCCACTGCAGTGCATCCCCAGTGGTGCCAGTACACTCTCTGGAGTCACTGCACTGCATCCCCAGTGGTGCCAGTGCTCTCTCTGGACTCACTGCAGTGCATCCCCAGTGGTGCCAGTGCACTCTCTGGACTCACTGCAGTGCACCCCAGTGGTGCCAGTACACTCTCTGGACTCCCTGCACTGCATCCCCAGTGGTGCCAGTGCACTCT
Organism: Anser anser; assembly: GCF_964211835.1. Lineage (NCBI taxonomy): Eukaryota > Metazoa > Chordata > Aves > Anseriformes > Anatidae > Anser > Anser anser. Next base: position 40,766,443 of record NC_139726.1, read on the forward strand.
GTGGACTCACTGCACTGCATCCCCAGTGGTGCCAGTACACTCTCTGGACTCACTGCACTGCATCCCCAGTGGTGCCAGTGCACTCTCAGGACTGACTGCACTGCATCCCCAGTGGTGCTAGTGCACTCTCTGGACTCACTGCACTGCATCCCCAGTGGTGCCAGTGCTCTCTCTGGAGTCACTGCAGTGCATCCCCAGTGGTGCCAGTGCACTCTGTGAACTCACTGCACTGCATCCCCAGTGGTGCCAGTGCACTCTCAGGACTGAGTGCACTGCATCCCCAGTGGTGCCAGTGCACTCTCTGGACTCACTGCACTGCATCCCCAGTGGTGCCAGTGCACTCTCTGGACCTACCGGGGTGCATCCCAAGTGGTGCCAGTGCACTCTCTGGAGCCACTGCAGTGCATCCCCAGTGGTGCCAGTACACTCTCTGGACTCAATGCACTGCATCCCCAGTGGTGCCAGTGCTCTCTCTGGACTCACTGCAGTGCATCCCCAGTGGTGCCAGTGCACTCTCTGGACTCACTGCAGTGCACCCCAGTGGTGCCAGTGCACTCTCTGGACTCACTGCACTGCATCCCCAGTGGTGCCAGTGCACTCTCTGGACTACCCGGGGTGCATCCCAAGTGGTGCCAGTGCACTCTCAGGACTCACTGCACTGCATCCCCAGTGGTGCCAGTGCACTCTCTGGAGTCACTGCACTGCATCCCCAGTGGTGCCAGTGCACTCTCTGGACTCACTGCACTGCATCCCCAGTGGTGCCAGTGCACTCTCTGGACTCACTGCACTGCATCCCCAGTGGTGCCAGTGCACTCTCTGGACTACCTGGGGTGCATCTCCAGTGGTGCCAGTGCACTCTCTGGACTTACTGTTCTGCATCCCCAGTGGTTCTAGTGCACTCTCTGGACTCACTGCACTGCATCCCAAGTGGTACCAGTGCACTCTCTGGAGTCACTGCACTGCATCCCCAGTGGTGCAAGTGCACTCTCTGGACTCACCGGGGTGCATCCCCAGTGGTGCCAGTGCACTCCCTGGAGCCACTGCAGTGCATCCCCAGTGGTGCCAGTACACTCTCTGGACTCACTGCACTGCATCCCCAGGGGTGCCATTGCACTCTCTGGACTCACTGCAGTGCATCCCCAGTGGTGCCAGTGCACTCTCTGGACTGACTGCAGTGTACCCCAGTGGTGCCAGTACACTCTCTGGACTCCCTGCACTGCATCCCCAGTGGTGCCAGTGCACTCTCTGGACTAGCCGGGGTGCATCCCAAGTGGTGCCAGTGCACTCTCTGGACTCACTGCACTGCATCCCCAGTGGTGCCAGTGCACTCTCTGGACTCACTGCACTGCATCACCAGTGCTGCCAGTGCACTCTCTGGACTCACTGCAGTGCATTCCCTGTGGTGCCAGTGCACTCTCTGGACTCACTGCACTGCATTCCCAGTGGTGCCAGTGCACTCTCTGGAGTCACTGCACTGCATCTCCAGTAGCGCCAGTGCACTCTCTGAACTCACTGCACTGCATCCCCAGTGGTGCCAGTGCACTCTCTGGACTCACTGCAGTGCATCCCAAGTGGTGCCAGTGCACTCTCTGGGCTCACTGCAGTGCATCCCCAGTGATGACAGTGCGCTCTCTGGACTCACTGCAGAACATCCCCAGTGGTGCCAGTGAACTCTCTGGAAACACTGCAGTGCATCCCCAGTGGTGCCAGTGCACTCACTGGATTCACTGCACTGCATCACAAGTGGTGCCAGTGCACTCTCTGGAGTCACTGCACTGCATCCCCAGTGGTGCCAGTGCACTCTCTGGACTCACCGGGGTGCATCCCCAGTAGTGCCAGTGTGCTTTCTGGAGCCTCTGCAGTGCATCCCCAGTGGTGCCAGTACACTCTCTGGACTCACTGCACTGCGTCCCCAGTGGTGCCAGTGCTCTCTCTGGACTCACTGCACTGCATCCCCAGTGGTGCCAGTGCACTCTCTGGACTCACTGCAGTGCATCTCCAGTGGTGCCAGTACACTCTCTGGACTCACTGCACTGCATCCCCAGTGGTGCCAGTGCACTCTCTGGACTACCTGGGGTGCATCCCAAGTGGTGCCAGTGCACTCTCTGGACTCACTGCACTGCATCCTCAGTGGTGCCAGTGCACTCTCTGGAGTCACTGCATTGCATCCCCAGTGGTGCCAGTGCACTCTCTGGACTCACTGCACTGCATCCCCAGTGGTGCCAGTGCACTGTCTGGACTCACTGAACTGCATCCCCAGTGGTGCCAGTGCACTCTCTGGAGTCACAGGGGTGCACCCCCAATGGTGCCAGTGCACTCTCTGGACTCACTGCAGTGCATCCCCATTGGTGCCACTGCACTCTGTGGACTCACTGCACTGCATCCCCAGTGGTGCCAGTGCACTCTCTGGAGTCACTGCACTGCATCCCCAGTGGTGCCTGTGCACTCTCTGGACTCACTGCAGTGCATCCCCAGTGGTGCCAGTGCACTCTCTGGACTCACTGCAGTGCATCCCCAGTGGTGCCACTGCACTCTCTGGACTCACTGCACTGCATCCCAAGTGGTACCAGTGCACTCTCTGGAGTCACTGCACTGCATCCCCAGTGGTGCCAGTGCACTCTCTGGACTCACCGGGGTGCATCCCCAGTGGTGCCAGTGCACTCTCTGGAGCCACTGCAGTGCATCCCCAGTGGTGCCAGTACACTCTCTGGAGTCACTGCACTGCATCCCCAGTGGTGTCAGTGCTCTCTCTGGACTCACTGCAGTGCATCCCCAGTGGTGCCAGTGCACTCTCTGGACTCACTGCAGTGCACCCCAGTGGTGCCAGTACACTCTCTGGACTCCCTGCACTGCATCCCCAGTGGTGCCAGTGCACTCTCTGGACTACCCGGGGTGCATCCCAAGTGGTGCCAGTGCACTCTCTGGACTCACTGCACTGCATCCCCAGTGGTGCCAGGGCACTCTCTGGACTCACTGCACTGCATCCCCAGTGGTGCCAGTGCACTCTCTGGACTCACTGCACTGCATCCCCAGTGGTTCCAGTGCACTCTCTGGACTCCCTGCACTGCATCCCCGGTGGTGCCAGTGCACTCTCTGGACTCACTGCACTGCATCCCCAGTGGTGCCAGTGCACTCTCTGGACTCACTGCACTGCATCCCCAGTGGTGCCAGTGCACTCTCTGGACTCACTGCACTGTATCCCCAGTGGTGCCAGTGCACTCTCAGGACTCACTGCACTGCATCCCCAGTGGTGCTAGTGCACTCTCTGGACTCACTGCACTGCATCCCCAGTGGTGCCAGTGCTCTCTCTGGAGTCACTGCAGTGCATCCCCAGTGGTGCCAGTGCACTCTCTGGACTCACTGCAGTGCACCCCAGTGGTGCCAGTACACTCTCTGGACTCCCTGCACTGCATCCCCAGTGGTGCCAGTGCACTCTCTGGACTAGCCGGGGTGTATCCCAAGTGGTGCCAGTGCACTCTCTGGACTCACTGCACTGCATCCCCAGTGGTGCCAGTGCACTCTCTGGACTCACTGCACTGCATCACCAGTGGTGCCAGTGCAGTCTCTGGTCTCACTGCACTGCATCCCCAGTGGTGCCAGTGCACTCTCTGTGCTCACTGCAGTGCATTCCCTGTGGTGCCAGTGCACTCTGTGGACTCACTGCACTGCATCCCCAGTGGTGCCAGTGCACTCTCAGGACTGAGTGCACTGCATCCCCAGTGGTGCCAGTGCACTCTCTGGACTCACTGCAGTGCATCCCCAGTGGTGCCAGTGCACTCTCTGGACTTACTGTTCTGCATCCCCAGTGGTTCTAGTGCACTCTCTGGACTCACTGCACTGCATCCCAAGTGGTACCAGTGCACTCTCTGGAGTCACTGTACTGCATCCCCAGTGGTGCCAGTGCACTCTCTGGACTCACCGGGGTGCATCCCAAGTGGTGCCAGTGCACTCTCTGGAGCCACTGCAGTGCATCCCCAGTGGTGCCAGTGCACTCTCTGGAGTCACTGCACTGCATCCCCAGTGGTGCCAGTGCTCTCTCTGGACTCACTGCAGTGCATCCCCAGTGGTGCCAGTGCACTCTCTGGACTCACTGCAGTGCACCCCAGTGGTGCCAGTGCACTCTCTGGACTCACTGCACTGCATCCCCAGTGGTGCCAGTGCACTCTCTGGACTACCCGGGGTGCATCCCAAGTGGTGCCAGTGCACTCTCTGGACTCACTGCACTGCATCCCCAGTGGTGCCAGTGCACTCTCTGGAGTCACTGCACTGCATCCCCAGTGGTGCCAGTGCACTCTCTGGACTCACTGCACTGCATCCCCAGTGGTGCCAGTGCACTCTCTGGACTACCCGGGGTGCATCCCCAGTGGTGCCAGTGCACTCTCTGGACTTACTGTTCTGCATCCCCAGTGGTTCTAGTGCACTCTCTGGACTCACTGCACTGCATCCCAAGTGGTACCAGTGCACTCTCTGGAGTCACTGCACTGCATCCCCAGTGGTGCAAGTGCACTCTCTGGACTCACCGGGGTGCATCCCCAGTGGTGCCAGTGCACTCCCTGGAGCCACTGCAGTGCATCCCCAGTGGTGCCAGTACACTCTCTGGACTCACTGCACTGCATCCCCAGTGGTGCCAGTGCTCTCTCTGGACTCACTGCAGTGCATCCCCAGTGGTGCCAGTGCACTCTCTGGACTCACTGCAGTGTACCCCAGTGGTGCCAGTACACTCTCTGGACTCCCTGCACTGCATCCCCAGTGGTGGCAGTGCACTCTCTGGACTAGCCGGGGTGCATCCCAAGTGGTGCCAGTGCACTCTCTGGACTCACTGCACTGCATCCCCAGTGGTGCCAGTGCACTCTCTGGACTCACTGCACTGCATCCCCAGTGGTGCCAGTGCAGTCTCTGGTCTCACTGCACTGCATCCCCAGTGCTGCCAGTGCACTCTCTGGACTCACTGCAGTGCATTCCCTGTGGTGCCAGTGCACTCTGTGGACTCACTGCACTGCATCCCCAGTGGTGCCAGTGCAGTCTCTGGTCTCACTGCACTGCATCCCCAGTGGTGCCAGTGCACTCTCTGGACTCACTGCAGTGCATCCCCAGTGGTGCCAGTGAACTCTCTGAAAACACAGCAGTGCATCCTCAGTGGTGCTAGTGCACTCTCTGGACTCACTGCAGTGCATCCCCAGTGGTGCCAGTGCTCTCTCTGGACTCACTGCAGTGCATCCCCAGTGATGACAGTGCGCTCTCTGGACTCACTGCAGAACATCCCCAGTGGTGCCAGTGAACTCTCTGGAAACACTGCAGTGCATCCCCAGTGGTGCCAGTGCACTCACTGGACTCACTGCACTGCATCACAAGTGGTGCCAGTGCACTCTCTGGAGTCACTGCACTGCATCCCCAGTGGTGCCAGTGCACTCTCTGGACTCACTGCACTGCATCCCCAGTGGTGCCAGTGCACTCTCAGGACTCACTGCACTGCATCCCCAGTGGTGCTAGTGCACTCTCTGGACTCACTGCACTGCATCCCCAGTGGTGCCAGTGCTCTCTCGGGACTCACTGCAGTGCATCCCCAGTGGTGCCAGTGCACTCTCTGGACTCACTGCAGTGCACCCCAGTGGTGCCAGTGCACTCTCTGGACTCCCTTCACTGCATCCCCAGTGGTGCCAGTGCACTCTCTGGACTCACTGCACTGCATCCCCAGTGGTGCCAGTGCACTCTCTGGACTCACTGCACTGCATCACCAGTGGTGCCAGTGCAGTCTCTGGTCTCACTGCACTGCATCCCCAGTGGTGCAAGTGCACTCTCTGTGCTCACTGCAGTGCATTCCCTGTGGTGCCAGTGCACTCTGTGGACTCACTGCACTGCATCCCCAGTGGTGCCAGTGCAGTCTCTGGTCTCACTGCACTGCATCCCCAGTGGTGCCAGTGCACTCTCTGGACTCACTGCAGTGCATCCCCAGTGGTGCCAGTGAACTCTCTGGAGTCACTGCACTGCATCTCCAGTAGCGCCAGTGCACTCTCTGAACTCACTGCACTGCATCCCCAGTGGTGCCAGTACACTCTCTGGACTCACTGCAGTGCATCCCAAGTGGTGCCAGTGCACTCTCCGGGCTCACTGCAGTGCATCCCCAGTGATGACAGTGCACTCTCTGGACTCCCGGCATAACATCCCCAGTGGTGCCAGTGAACTCTCTGGAAACACTGCAGTGCATCCCCAGTGGTGCCAGTGCACTCACTGGACTCACTGCACTGCATCACAAGTGGTGCCAGTGCACTCTCTGGAGTCACTGCACTGCATCCCCAGTGGTGCCAGTGCACTCTCTGGACTCACTGCACTGCATCCCCAGTGGTGCCAGTGCACTCTCTGGACTCACCGGGGTGCATCCCCAGTAGTGCCAGTGCACTTTCTGGAGCCACTGCAGTGCATCCCCAGTGGTGCCAGTACACTCTCTGGACTCACTGCACTGCGTCCCCAGTGGTGCCAGTGCTCTCTCTGGACTCACTGCAGTGCATCCCCAGTGGTGCCAGTGCTCTCTCTGGACTCACTGCACTGCATCCCAAGTAATGCCAGTGCACTCTCTGGACTCACTGCACTGCATCCCCAGTGGTGCCAGTGCACTCTCTGGACTCACTGCACTATATCACCAGTGGTGCCAGTGCAGTCTCTGGACTCACTGCACTGAATCCCCAGTGGTGCCAGTGCACTCTCTGGACTCACTGCACTGCATCCCCAGTGGTGCCAGGGCACTCTCTGGACTCCCTGCACTGCATCCCCAGTGGTGCCAGTGCACTCTCTGGACTCACTGCACTGTATCCGCAGTGGTGCCAGTGCACTCTCTGGACTCCCCGGGGTGCATCCCAAGTGGTGCCAGTGCACTCTCTGGACTCACTGCACTGCATCCCCAGTGGTGCCAGTGCACTCTCTGGACTCACTGCACTGAATCCCCAGTGGTGCCAGTGCACTCTCTGGACTCACTGCACTGCATCCCCAGTGGTGCCAGGGCACTCTCTGGACTCCCTGCACTTCATCCCCAGTCGTGCCAGTGCACTCTCTGGACTACCCGGGGTGCATCCCCAGTGGTGCCAGTGAACTCTCTGGAGTCACTGCACTGCATCCCCAGTGGTGCCAGTGCACTCTCTGGACTCACTGCACTGCATCCCCAGTGGTGCCAGTGCACTCTGTGGACTCACTGAAGTGCATCCCCAGTGGTGCCAGTGCACTCTGTGGACTCACTGCACTGCATCCCCAGTGGTGCCAGTGCACTCTCAGGACTCACTGCACTGCATCCCCAGTGGTGCTAGTGCACTCTCTGGACTCACTGCACTGCATCCCCAGTGGTGCCAGTGCTCTCTCTGGACTCACTGCAGTGCATCCCCAGTGGTGCCAGTGCACTCTCTGGACTCACTGCAGTGCACCCCAGTGGTGCCAGTACACTCTCTGGACTCCCTGCACTGCATCCCCAGTGGTGCCAGTGCACTCTCTGGAGTCACTGCACTGCATCCCCAGTGGTGCCAGTGCACTCTCTGGACTCACCGGGGTGCATCCCCAGTGGTGCCAGTGCACTCTCTGGAGCCACTGCAGTGCATCCCCAGTGGTGCCAATACACTCTCTGGACTCACTGCACTGCATCCCCAGTGGTGCCAGTGCTCTCTCTGGACTCACTGCACTGCATCCCCAGTGGTGCCAGTGCACTCTCTGGACTCACTGCAGTGCACCCCAGTGGTGCCAGTACACTCTCTGGACTCCCTGCACTGCATCCCCAGTGGTGCCAGTTCACTCTCTGGACTACCAGGGGTGCATCCCAAGTGGCGCCAGTGCACTCTCTGGACTCACTGCACTGCATCCCCAGTGGTGCCAGTGCACTCTCTGGACTCACTGCACTGCAACCCCAGTGGTGCCAGTGCACTCTCTGGTCTCACTGCACTGCATCCCCTGTGGTGCCAGTGCACTCTCTGGACTCACTGCAGTGCATTCCCTGTGGTGCCAGTGCACTCTGTGGACTCACTGCACTGCATCCCCAGTGGTGCCAGTGCAGTCTCTGGTCTCACTGCACTGCATCCCCAGTGGTGCCAGTGCACTCTCTGGACTCACTGCAGTACATTCCCTGTGGTGCCAGTGCACTCCGTGGACTCACTGCACTGCATCCCCAGTGGTGCCAGTGCACTCTCTGGACTCACTGCAGTGCATCCCCAGTGGTGCCAGTGTACTCTCTGAACTCACGGCAGTGCATCCCCAGTGGTGCCAGTGCACTCTCTGGACTCGCTGCAGTGCATCCCCAGTGGTGCCAGTGCACTCTCTGGACTCACTGCACTGCATCCCCAGTGGTGCCAGTGTACTCTCTGAACTCACGGCAGTGCATCCCCAGTGGTGCCAGTGCACTCTCTGGACTCGCTGCAGTGCATCCCCAGTGGTGCCAGTGCACTCTCTGGACTCACTGCAGTGCATCCCCAGTGGTGCCAGTGCACTCTCTGTACTCACTGCACTGCATCCCCAGTGGTGACAATGCACTCTCTGGACTCACTGCAGTGCATCCCCAGTGGTGCCAGTGCACTCTCTGGACTACCCGGGGTGCATCCCAAGTGGTGCCAGTGCACTCTCTGGACTCACTGCACTGCATCCTCAGTGGTGCCAGTGCACTCTCTGGAGTCACTGCATTGCATCCCCAGTGGTGCCAGTGCACTCTCTGGACTCACTGCACTGCATCCCCAGTGGTGCCAGTGCACTCTCTGGACTCACTGCACTGCATCCCCAGTGGTGGCAGTGCACTCTCTGGACTCACTGCACTGCATCCCCAGTGGTGCCACTGCACTCTCTGGACTCACTGCACTGCATCCCCAGTGGTGCCAGTGCACTCTCTGAACTCACTGCAGTGCTTCCCCTGTGGTGCCAGTGCACTCTCTGGACTCACTGCACTGCATCCCCAGTGGTGCCAGTGCACTCTCTGGACTCACTGCAGTGCATCCCCAGTGGTGCCAGTGCACTCTCTGGACTCACTGCAGTGCATCCCCAGTGGTGCCAGTGCACTCTCTGGACTCACTGCACTGCATCCCCAGTGGTGACAATGCACTCTCTGGACTCACTGCAGTGCATCCCCAGTGGTGCCAGTTAGCTATCTGGACTCACTGCAGTGCATCCCCAGTGGTGCCAGTGCACTCTCTGGACTCAATGCACTGCATCCCCAGTGGTGCCAGTGCACTCTCTGGACTCATTGCAGTGTATCCCCAGTGGTGCCAGTGCACTCTCTGGACTCACTGCAGTGCATCCCCAGTGGAGCCAGTGCACTCTCTGGACTCACTGCAGTGCTTCACCAGTGGTGCCAGTGCTCTCTCTGGACTCACTGCAGTGCATACCCAGTGGTGCCAGTGCACTCTCCGGAGTCACCGGGGTGCACCCCCAATGGTGCCAGTGCACTCTCTGGACTCACTGCAGTGCATCCCCAGTGGTGCCAGTGCACTCTCTGGACTCACTGCAGTGCATCCCCAGTGGTGCCAGTGAACTCGCTGGACTCACTGCACTGCATCCCCAGTGGTGCCAGTGCACTCTCTGGACTCACTGCACTGCATCCCCGCTGGTGCCAGTGCACTCTCTGGAGTCACTGCACTGCATCCCCAGTGGTGCCAGTGCACTCTCTGGACTACCCGGGGTGCATCCCAAGTGGTGCCTGTACACTCTCTGGACTCACTGCACTGCATCCCTAGTGGTGCCACTGCACTCTCTGGACTCACTGCATTGCATCCCCAGTGGTGCCAGTGCACTCTCTGGACTCACTGCACTGCATCCCCAGTGGTGCCAGTGAACTCTCAGGACTCACTGCACTGCATCCCCAGTGGTGCCAGTGCACTCTCTGGACTTACTGTTCTGCATCCCCAGTGGTTCCAGTGCACTCTCTGGACTCACTGCACTGCATCCCAAGTGGTACCAGTGCACTCTCTGGACTCACTGCAGTGCATCCCCAGTGGTGCCAGTGCACTCTCTGGACTCACTGCACTGCATCCCCAGTGGTGCCAGTGCACTCTCTGGACTCACTGCACTGCATCCCCAGTGGTGCCAGTGCACTCTCTGGACTCACTGCACTGCATCCCCAGTGGTGCCAGTACACTCTCTGGACTCACTGCACTGCATCCCCAGTCGTGCCAGTGCACTCTATGGACTCACCGGGGTGCATCCCCAGTGGTGCTAGTGCACTCCCTGGACTCACTGCACTGCATCCCCAGTGGTGACAATGCACTCTCTGGACTCACTGCAGTGAATCCCCACTGGTGCCAGTGCACTCTCTGTACTCACTGCAGTGCATCCCCAGTGGTGCCAGTGCACTCTCTGGACTCACTGCAGTGCATCCCCAGTGGAGCCAGTGAGGTCTCTGGAAACAATGCAGTGCATCACCAGTGGTACCAGTGCACTCTCTGGAGCCACTGCAGTGCATCCCCAGTGGTGCCAGTGCACTCTCTGGACTCACTGCACTGCATCCCCAGTGGTGCCACTGCACTCTCTGGACTCACTGCATTGCATCCCCAGTGGTGCCAGTGCACTCTCTGGGCTCACTGCAGTGCATCCCCAGTGGTGCCAGTGCACTCTATGGACTACCCGGGGTGCATCCCAAGTGGTGCCAGTGCACTCTCTGGAATCACTGTACTGCATCCTCAGTGGTGCCAGTGCACTCTCTGGAGTCACTGCATTGCATCCCCAGTGGTGCCAGTGCACTCTCTGGACTCACTGCACTGCATCCCCAGTGGTGCCAGTGCACTCTCTGGACTCACTGCACTGCATCCCCAGTGGTGCCAGTGCACTCTCTGTAGTCACAGGGGTGCACCCCTAATGGTGCCAGTGCACTCTCTGGACTCACTGCAGTTGCATCCCCATTGGTGCCACTGCACCCTCTGGACTCAGTGCACTGCATCCCCAGTGGTGCCAGTGCACTCTCTGGACTCACTGCAGTGCATCCCCAGTGGTGCCAGTGAACTCCCTGGACTCACTGCACTGCATCCCCAGTGGTGCCAGTGCACTCTCTAGATTCACGGCACTGCATCCCCAGTGGTGCCAGTGTACTATCTGGAGTCACTGCACTGCATCCCCAGTGGTGCCAGGGCACTCTCTGGACTCACTGCACTGCATCCCCAGTGGTGCCAGTGCACTCTCTGGACTCACTGCACTGCATCCCCAGTGGTGCCACTGCACTCTGTGGACTCACTGCACTGCATCACAAGTGGTGCCAGTGCACTCCCAGGACTCACTGCACTGCATCCCCAGTGGTGCCAGTGCACTCTCTGGAGTCACTGCAGTGCATCCCCAGTGGTGCCAGTGCACTCTCTGGACTTACTGTTCTGCATCCCCAGTGGTTCTAGTGCACTCTCTGGACTCTTCGCACTGCATCCCAGTGGTGCCAGTCCACTCTTTGGACTCACTGCAGTGCATCCCCAGTGGTGACAGTGCACTCTCTGGACTCACTGCAGTGCATCCCCAGTGGTGCCAGTGCACTCTCTGGACTCACTGCACTGCATCCCCAGTTGTGCCAGTGCAATCTCTGGACTCACTGCAGTGCATCCCCAGTGGTGCCAGTGCACTCTCTGGACTCACTGCAGTGCTTCCCCACTGGTGCCAGTGCACTCTCTGGACTCACTGCACTGCATCCCCAGTGGTGCCAGTGCACTCTCTGGACTCACTGCACTGCATCCCCAGTGTTGCCAGTGCACTCTCTGGACTCACTGCACTGCATCCCCGCTGGTGCCAGTGCACTCTCTGGAGTCACTGCACTGCATCCCCAGTGGTGCCAGTGCACTCTCTGGACTACCCGGGGTGCATCCCAAGTGGTGCCTGTACACTCTCTGGACTCACTGCACTGCATCCCTAGTGGTGCCACTGCACTCTCTGGACTCACTGCATTGCATCCCCAGTGGTGCCAGTGCACTCTCTGGACTCACTGCACTGCATCCCCAGTGGTGCCAGTGAACTCTCAGGACTCACTGCACTGCATCCCCAGTGGTGCCAGTGCACTCTCTGGACTTACTGTTCTGCATCCCCAGTGGTTCCAGTGCACTCTCTGGACTCACTGCACTGCATCCCAAGTGGTACCAGTGCACTCTCTGGACTCACTGCAGTGCATCCCCAGTGGTGCCAGTGCACTCTCTGGACTCACTGCACTGCATCCCCAGTGGTGCCAGTGCACTCTCTGGACTCACTGCACTGCATCCCCAGTGGTGCCAGTGCACTCTCTGGACTCACTGCACTGCATCCCCAGTGGTGCCAGTACACTCTCTGGACTCACTGCACTGCATCCCCAGTCGTGCCAGTGCACTCTATGGACTCACCGGGGTGCATCCCCAGTGGTGCTAGTGCACTCCCTGGACTCACTGCACTGCATCCCCAGTGGTGACAATGCACTCTCTGGACTCACTGCAGTGAATCCCCACTGGTGCCAGTGCACTCTCTGTACTCACTGCAGTGCATCCCCAGTGGTGCCAGTGCACTCTCTGGACTCACTGCAGTGCATCCCCAGTGGAGCCAGTGAGGTCTCTGGAAACAATGCAGTGCATCACCAGTGGTACCAGTGCACTCTCTGGAGCCACTGCAGTGCATCCCCAGTGGTGCCAGTGCACTCTCTGGACTCACTGCACTGCATCCCCAGTGGTGCCACTGCACTCTCTGGACTCACTGCATTGCATCCCCAGTGGTGCCAGTGCACTCTCTGGGCTCACTGCAGTGCATCCCCAGTGGTGCCAGTGCACTCTATGGACTACCCGGGGTGCATCCCAAGTGGTGCCAGTGCACTCTCTGGAATCACTGTACTGCATCCTCAGTGGTGCCAGTGCACTCTCTGGAGTCACTGCATTGCATCCCCAGTGGTGCCAGTGCACTCTCTGGACTCACTGCACTGCATCCCCAGTGGTGCCAGTGCACTCTCTGGACTCACTGCACTGCATCCCCAGTGGTGCCAGTGCACTCTCTGTAGTCACAGGGGTGCACCCCTAATGGTGCCAGTGCACTCTCTGGACTCACTGCAGTTGCATCCCCATTGGTGCCACTGCACCCTCTGGACTCAGTGCACTGCATCCCCAGTGGTGCCAGTGCACTCTCTGGACTCACTGCAGTGCATCCCCAGTGGTGCCAGTGAACTCCCTGGACTCACTGCACTGCATCCCCAGTGGTGCCAGTGCACTCTCTAGATTCACGGCACTGCATCCCCAGTGGTGCCAGTGCACTATCTGGAGTCACTGCACTGCATCCCCAGTGGTGCCAGGGCACTCTCTGGACTCACTGCACTGCATCCCCAGTGGTGCCAGTGCACTCTCTGGACTCACTGCACTGCATCCCCAGTGGTGCCACTGCACTCTGTGGACTCACTGCACTGCATCACAAGTGGTGCCAGTGCACTCCCAGGACTCACTGCACTGCATCCCCAGTGGTGCCAGTGCACTCTCTGGAGTCACTGCAGTGCATCCCCAGTGGTGCCAGTGCACTCTCTGGACTTACTGTTCTGCATCCCCAGTGGTTCTAGTGCACTCTCTGGACTCTTCGCACTGCATCCCAGTGGTGCCAGTCCACTCTTTGGACTCACTGCAGTGCATCCCCAGTGGTGACAGTGCACTCTCTGGACTCACTGCAGTGCATCCCCAGTGGTGCCAGTGCACTCTCTGGACTCACTGCACTGCATCCCCAGTTGTGCCAGTGCAATCTCTGGACTCACTGCAGTGCATCCCCAGTGGTGCCAGTGCACTCTCTGGACTCACTGCAGTGCTTCCCCACTGGTGCCAGTGCACTCTCTGGACTCACTGCACTGCATCCCCAGTGGTGCCAGTGCACTCTCTGGACTCACTGCACTGCATCCCCAGTGTTGCCAGTGCACTCTCTGGACTCACTGCAGTGCATCCCCAGTGGTGCCAGTGCACTCTCTGGACTTGCCGGGGTGCATCCCCAGTAGTGCCAGTGCACTCTCTGGACTTGCCGGGGTGCATCCCCAGTGGTGCCAGTGCACTCTCTGGACTCACTGCACTGCATCCCCAGTGGTGCCAGTGCACTCTCTGGACTTGCCGGGGTGCATCCCCAGTAGTGCCAGTGCACTCTCTGAACTCACCGGAGTGCATCCCCAGTGGTGCCAGTGCACTCTCTGGACTCACTGCAGTGCATCCCCAGTGGTGCCAGTGCACTCTCTGGACTCACTGCACTGCATCCCCAGTGGTGCCAGTGCACTCTCTTGAGTCACTGCACTGCATCCCCAGTGGTGCCAGTGCACTCTCTGGATTCATTGCAGTGCATCTCCAGTGGTGCCTGAGTACTCTCTGGACTCACGGCACTGCATCCCCAGTGGTGCCAGTGCACTCTCTGGACTCACTGCACTGCATCCCCAGTGGTACCAGTGCACTCTCTGGATTCCCTGCAGTGCATCCCCAGTGGTGCCAGTGCACTCTCTGGACTCACTGCACTGCATCCCCAGTGGTGCCAGTGCACTCTCTGGACTCACTGCACTGCATCCCCAGTGGTGCCAGTGCACTGTCTGGACTCACTGCAGTGCATCCCCAAGGTGCCAGTGCACTCTCTGGACTCACTGCAGTACATCCCCAGTGGTGCCAGTGCACTCTCTGGACTCACTGCACTGCATCCCCAGTGGTGCCAGTGCACTCTCTGGACTCACTGCACTGCATCCCCAGTGGTGCCAGAGCACTCTCTGGACTCACTGCACTGCATCCCCAGTGGTGCCTGTGCACTCTCTGGACTCACTGCACTGCATCCCCAGTGGTGCCAGTGCACTCTCTGGACTCACTGCACTGCATCCGCAGTGGTGCCAGTGCACTCTCTGGAGTCACCGCACTGCATCCCCAGTGGTGTCAGTGCACTCTCTGAACTCACTGCACTGCATCCCCAGTGGTGCCAGTGCACTCTGTGGACTCACTGCACTGCATCCCCAGTGGTGCCAGTGGACTCTCTGGACTCACTGTACTGCATCCCCAGTAGTGACAGTGCACTCTCTGGACTCACTGCACTGCATCCCCAGTGGTGCCAGTGCACTCTCTGGAGTCACTGCACTGCATCCCCAGTGGTGCCAGTGCACTCTCTGGACTACCCGGGGTGCATCCCAAGTGGTGCCAGTGCACTCTCTGCACTCACTGCACTGCATCCCCAGTGGTGCCAGTGCACTCTCTGGACTCACTGAACTGCATCCCCAGTGGTGCCAGTGCACTCTCTGGACTCACTGAACTGCATCCTCAGTGGTGCCAGTGCACACTCTGGACTCACTGCAGTGTATCCCATGTGGTGCCAGTGCACTCTCTGGACCAATGGCACTGCATCCCCAGTGGTGCCAGTGCACTCTCTGGACTCACTGCACTGCATCCCCAGTGGTGCCAGTGCACTCTCTGGACTCACTGCACTGCGTTGCCATTGGTGCCAGTGCACTCTCTGGACTCATTGCAGTGCATCCCCAGTGGTGCCAATGCACTCTCTGGACTCACGGCACTGCATCCCCAGTGGTGCCAGTGCACTCTCTGGACTCACTGCACTGCATCCCCAGTGGTTCCAGTGCACTCTCTGGAGTCACTGTGCTGCATCCCCAGTGGTTCCAGTGCACTCTCTGTACTCACTGCACTGCAACTCCAGTGGTGCCAGTGCACTCTCTGGAGTCACTGCACTGCATCCCCAGTGGTGACAGTGCACTCTCTGAGCTCACTGCACTGCATCCCAGGTGGTGCCAGTGTACTCTCTGGACTCACTGCACTGCATCCCCAGTGGTGCCAGTGCACTCTCTGGACTCACTGCAGTGCATCGCCAGTGGTGCCAGTGCCCTCTCTGGACTCACTGCACTGCATCGCCAGTGGTGCCAGTGCAGTCTCTGTGTTAGTGTTGGGGAGAATCGAATGGATGTTTTACTAATGTCTCTTAGGTAATGGGACCTACAGTATAATTAAGCATTGCCAAATGTACTTACATTATCAATTAATCTATGTATACTGGATACTTAGGGAGTACATTGAACAATCAAAAGAATCATTGAAGGGGAACCTTGGGAGGGAACAGCTACAACCTGACCTTGGATAAGGGCCTGGAAATGATGAAATGAGTTGAAGCAGAACCAAGAAGCGGAGGGAGCATGCGTCGAGTAAGAAAGGTGAAAAGTTTAGCGGAGAGGAAGACTCCTTACTTCATCTGGACGACCACCTGGACGACCACCAGAGTGCGCCACGCATGTGCAAAGGGGAGGGGAGCTAATTAGAATGAAAAGCGAGGCTGATGTTGCAACCTGTAATGAATATGTATACCTGACGCAATATTGTATGTATAAATAACGGCTGGGAAGTAACGGGACTTGAAGCCAGATTTGGGCACCTGCCCCGGCTTCCAGCGCTGAATAAAGCACCTTCATATAATCACTTGGTGGTTATGTGGTTGCTACGCTAACATTTTGGCGACCCAGGTGGGACAGCGTGGGCACTGCTGAGGCGGCTCGTGTCTCGGTTTCGCTCCAGCCGGCACCGAGGGATTCTCGGGGAGCAGTCGACCACGACCGACCTCCGCTGCTCACGACGTACCACTGGAGTGGTAAGCAAAGGTGCTTTCAACTTTGGGTATTCGGTACCGATTTGGTTGGGAAAGCCTGCCGGTCAGATGCGGCGAAAGCCACGCTCGGTTGGGCAGGGAGCTCCCGGGGTAAGCCTAGGCGCCGTCCGTTAGACAGAGCGAAAGCTCTGCAGGTTCGGCATTGGTGGTTTGGTATTGGTAATTGTATTGGTTTGTGCTGAAGGGTCAGCACTTGGTATTATTGGTATGTAGTAAGCACGCTGCTGCTCCGGCAGCTTCTGGGAAAGCGTGCTGCTGCTCCGGCAGCTTTTGGGAGAGCACGCTGCTGCTCCGGCAGCTTCTGGGAAAGCGTGCTGCTGCTCCGGCAGCTTCTGGGAGAGCACGCTGCTGCTCCGTCAGCTTTTGGGAAAGCGTGCTGCTGCTCCGGCAGCTTTTGGGAGAGCACGCTGCTGCTCCGGCAGCTTTTGGGAAAGCGTGCTGCTGCTCCGGCAGCTTCTGGGAAAGCGTGCTGCTGCTCCGGCAGCTTTTGGGAGAGTGTGCTGCTGCTCCGGCAGCTTTTGGGAAAGCGTGCTGCTGCTCCGGCAGCTTTTGGGAGAGCACGCTGCTGCTCCGGCAGCTTTTGGGAAAGCGTGCTGCTGCTCCGGCAGCTTTTGGGAGAGCGTGCTGCTGCTCCAGCAGCTTTTGGGAAAGCGTGCTGCTGCTCCGGCAGCTTCTGGGAAAGTGTGCTGCTGCTCTGGCAGCTTTTGGGTTTGTATCATAAGCTCAAAATGAAAAAGATCAAAGGAATTCTGGGAAAAGATGTACCTATCCCGCGGACATCCCCGCTGGGGTGTTTGCTAGCACACTGGAAAGAGGGAGGTTTTGGTCAAGAAATGCGGAAAGGAAAGCTGATTGATTATTGTAATATTTGGTGGCCACAGTATAAACTAGAGGACCAAGAAACTTGGCCTGAGAATGGAACATTGCAATATAATACAATTTTACAATTGATGCTATTCTGTAAGCGGGAAGGAAAATATGATGAACTGCCGTATGTGGAATTATTCTTTTATTTGCGCCGAAAGCCTGAATGGCAGCATGCTTGTGGAATAATGGTGCTTGAGGTTTCAACTGAGGAACGTTGTTGTGCATGTACTAAGGAGGGACACTGTATACAGCATCAGGCAATAGAGAATAATAAGTATTATGGGGAAATGAATAATGGAAATATTGATTTGGAAGTTGCGCCGTCGGCTCCGCCGGAAGAGCCAGGACAGGGAGGGAAAAGAGAAAAGGAAGATAGCAGTAGTGATGGAGAATCCCCGACTTTAGTCTCCCCTGTGTCACATAGGACCCGGCAACAGCGAAGGGCAGGAGAAACTATAAATGAACAGGGAGGGAAAATAATCGCTCCCCTCAGGCAAGGAGTGGGGACAGAAGGACCGGTATATGTTAAGGTGCCTTTTTCAGCTGGGGATTTAATGATATGGAAACAAGCAGCCGGCACCTACAGGGAAAACCCAGATAAAGTAGCTAGGGTAATGAAAATGATAATTAAAACCCAAAATCCCGATTGGGATGATCTCCAGGTGATCCTGGATACTTTGATGGACTCGACAGAAAAAGACATGGTATTGCGGGCAGCCAGAGAGAGAGCCCGAGAAGATATACGTAATGGATTAGTGCTTGGAAATCTAGATCAAAACTTCCCCACCGAGGATCCCCAATGGGATTATAACACAGGGGATGGAATAAGGAGGCTGAAGAGATATCAAGATTGGGTACAAGTCGGGGTACAGAATGCCATGCCCCGGACTTATCAAAGGACTTCCAGCTGTTTGTGCATGAGAGACAACGATTGGCATTAGGAGTACTGACCCAGCGACTTGGGAGCTGGAAAAGACCTGTGGGGTATTTTTCTAAACAATTGGATGCAGTAAGCGCTGGATGGCCCTCGTGTTTAAGGGCCGTGGCAGCCACAGTCCTTTTAATACAGGAAGCCAGGAAGCTCACGTTAGGGAAGCAAATTGAGTGTTCGTGCCACATATGGTGACTACGGTATTGGAGCAAAAGGGGGGCCATTGGCTATCGCCCAGCCGAATGATGAAATATCAAGCTATACTAACTGAGCAAGATGATGTAATCTTAAGAACTACTAACTTATTGAACCCAGCAGCGTTTCTAGGAACAACTACGGAGGAAGGAGACCTCAGTCATGATTGCGTGGAGATCATCGAACATACCTATGCCAGCAGAACAGACTTAAAGGATCAGCCTCGGGGGAGACCGGATTGGGAACTTTTCACGGATGGAAGCAGCTTTGTGGAAAATGGGACTCGTTATGCAGGATACGCGGCAACTACATCAAAGGTAGTGATTGAGGCAAATTCCCTACCTCCGGGGACTTCAGCCCAACGAGCAGAAATAGTCGCCCTGACACGAGCCCTGGAACTAAGCGAGGGTAAGAACGTGAATATTTGGACAGATTCAAAATATGCATTCGGGGTAGTCCACGTACATGGGGCATTATGGAAAGAAAGGGGAATGCTATCCTCACAAGGGACTAATATAAAATACCAGGAAGAACTATTGAAATTAATAACAGCTGTACAGAAACCCCAACAGGTGGCCATAATGCATTGTAAAGCTCATCAAGGAGGGGTGTCAGAGATTGCAGAAGGTAACAGACTGGCGGATTTGACGGCCCGGAAGGTTGCACGTGAAGTATGGAAAGTAATGGCTCTAATTCCATCGAAGGTAGGCCTCTCTTGTTTTAAATTACCTAAAGACCCAAAGTATTCAGCGGAAGATGAGAGACTTGCAAATTTGATGAAGGCCCAGAAGAATCCTGACGGGTGGTATGTGACTACGACAGGACAACTCATAGTACCTCCTATAATAATGCGAGAAATCTTACAAATAAAACATAATGAATGTCACTGGGGTGCAGAAGCAATGGTGACCTATTTGAAACGAGGTGTCATCTCGGTACACATGTTAACAATGGCAAAGTCAGTAATGTCAAAATGTGAGCTTTGCTTAAAGAATAATCCGGTAGCAAGGAAACATGCTGAGATGGGAAGAACTAGAGCTGGAATAGAGCCTGGAGATTACTGGCAAATAGACTTCGTGGAACTGCCTAAAGCAAGAGGTTATAAATACCGATTGGTAGGGGTTGATACTTTTTCAGGATGGCCAGAGGCCCTTCCCTGTCACACCAACTAAGCAAAGGAAACGGTAAAATGGTTACTACGGGAAATAATCCCTAGATTTGGTGTACCGTTGGGTATTTCTTCAGACAGGGGACCACATTTCATTGCCAACGTGGTCAAGGAGGTTAGTAGGTTACTGGGAATCACCCAGAACAGCCTATCCCACTTACTCCACCCCCATCCTATAGTACTAGCGTTAACAAGCAGGCATAGAGGAATCAATAAGATAGTAGACTAACGAAGATGCGTTAAGATTATACTTAGTAATCACTATATCAAGTTATACTCACTAACCTCTACTAACCTGATTCAACCTAACAGTAATGAAAATACTTGCTCTTGGTATGAGTGAAGTATTTTTAAAGGGGGGGAGTGTTAGTGTTGGGGAGAATCGAATGGAGGTTTTACTAATGTCTCTTAGGTAATGGGACCTACAGTATAATTAAGCATTGCCAAATGTACTTACATTATCAATTAATCTATGTATACTGGATACTTAGGGAGTACATTGAACAATCAAAAGAATCATTGAAGGGGAACCTTGGGAGGGAACAGCTACAACCTGACCTTGGATAAGGGCCTGGAAATGATGAAATGAGTTGAAGCAGAACCAAGAAGCGGAGGGAGCATGCGTCGAGTAAGAAAGGTGAAAAGTTTAGCGGAGAGGAAGACTCCTTACTTCATCTGGACGACCACCTGGACGACCACCAGAGTGCGCCATGCATGTGCAAAGGGGAGGGGAGCTAATTAGAATGAAAAGCGAGGCTGATGTTGCAACCTGTAATGAATATGTATACCTGACGCAATATTGTATGTATAAATAACGGCTGGGAAGTAACGGGACTTGAAGCCAGATTTGGGCACCTGCCCCGGCTTCCAGCGCTGAATAAAGCACCTTCATATAATCACTTGGTGGTTATGTGGTTGCTACGCTAACATTTTGGCGACCCAGGTGGGACAGCGTGGGCACTGCTGAGGCGGCTCGTGTCTCGGTTTCGCTCCAGCCGGCACCGAGGGATTCTCGGGGAGCAGTCGACCACGACCGACCTCCGCTGCTCACGACGTACCACTGGAGTGGTAAGCAAAGGTGCTTTCAACTTTGGGTATTCGGTACCGATTTGGTTGGGAAAGCCTGCCGGTCAGACGCGGCGAAAGCCACGCTCGGTTGGGCAGGGAGCTCCCGGGGTAAGCCTAGGCGCCGTCCGTTAGACAGAGCGAAAGCTCTGCAGGTTCGGCATTGGTGGTTTGGTATTGGTAATTGTATTGGTTTGTGCTGAAGGGTCAGCACTTGGTATTATTGGCACACCAAGCACACTCATACCACATAGTTGACCCAAGCCCTTGACCAATCTTCGGGGCAGCCGCCGCCCTACTCACAACCTCAGGATTAATCATGTGATTCCACTACAACTCATCCATACTACTAACCCTAGGCCTCATCTCAATACTCCTAGTAATACTCCAATGATGACGAGACATTGTACGAGAAAGCACCTTCCAAGGCCATCACACTCCCACAGTCCAAAAAGGCCTACGATACGGCATAATCCTTTTCATCACATCCGAAGCATTCTTCTTCTTAGGGTTCTTCTGAGCGTTCTTCCACTCGAGCCTGGCCCCAACCCCAGAACTAGGAGGCCAATGACCCCCAACAGGAATTAAACCACTCAACCCGATAGAAGTCCCCCTACTAAACACAGCCATCCTACTAGCCTCAGGCGTTACCGTAACGTGAGCCCATCACAGCATCACAGAAGGAAACCGAAAACACGCCATCCACGCCCTAACCCTAACGATCCTCCTGGGATTCTACTTCACAGCCCTACAAGCAATAGAATACCACGAAGCCCCATTCTCAATCGCCGATAGCGTCTACGGATCTACCTTCTTCGTTGCCACTGGATTCCACGGACTCCACGTAATCATCGGATCCTCCTTCCTGACCGTCTGCCTCTTCCGACTGATCAAGTTCCACTTTACATCAGACCACCACTTCGGATTCGAGGCAGCAGCCTGATACTGACACTTCGTAGACGTCATCTGACTATTCCTCTACATAACCATCTACTGATGAGGATCTTGCTCTTCTAGTATATTAATTACAATTGACTTCCAATCTCTAGAATCTGGTATAAACCCAGAGGAGAGCAATGAACGCACTCATGTTCATATTCGCCCTATCATCAATCCTAAGCGCCGCCCTAACCGCATTAAACTTCTGACTCGCCCAAATAAACCCCGACTCAGAGAAACTCTCACCGTACGAATGTGGATTCGACCCACTTGGATCTGCTCGATTACCATTCTCAGTCCGATTCTTCCTCAGTAGCCATCCTGTTCGTCCTATTCGACCTAGAAATCGCCCTCCTACTCCCCCTGCCATGAGCCGTCCAACTCCAATCCCCCCTAATGACCCTCACCTGAACTGTAGCGATCCTCCTTCTCCTAACACTCGGACTGGCCTACGAGTGAATTCAAGGGGGCCTAGAATGAGCAGAATAACAGAAAGTTAGTCTAACCAAAAAGATAGCTGGTTTCGACCCAGCAGATTACAGCCAACCCTGTAACTTTCTTATGTCGCCCCTACATTTAAGCTTCTACTCAGCCTTCATTTTCAGCGGACTAGGGCTAGCCTTCCACCGAACCCACCTAGTATCCGCCCTACTATGCCTTGAAAGCATAATATTATCGATATTCGTAGGCCTATCAATATGATCCATCGAAAACCAAGTCTCCTCATTCACCATGGTACCAATTCTCATGCTAACCTTCTCAGCGTGTGAGGCGGGCACAGGCCTGGCCATCCTAGTAGCCTCCACCCGCACACATGGCTCCGACCATCTACACAACCTAAACCTCCTGCAATGCTAAAAATCATCCTACCCACAATCATACTTCTTCCAACAGCCCTGCTGTCTCCACCAAAATTTCTATGGACTAACACCACCTTATACAGCCTCCTAATCGCTGCCCTAAGCCTACAGTGATTAATCCCAACCTACTACCCCTACAAATTTTTATCCAACTGAACAGGAATTGACCAAATCTCATCCCCCCTCCTAGTACTATCCTGCTGACTACTCCCACTCATAATCATAGCAAGCCAAAACCACCTGCAACAAGAACCCCTACAACGCAAACGAATCTTTATCTCAACCTTAGTCGCAGTCCAGCCATTCATCCTACTAGCCTTTTCCACCACAGAACTAGCACTATTTTACATCTCATTTGAAGCAACCCTCATTCCCACCCTAATCTTAATCACCCGATGGGGGAACCAACCAGAACGCCTAAGCGCTGGCATCTACCTGCTATTCTACACGCCAGTAAGCTCTCTACCCCTGCTAATCACAATCATACACCTATACGTGAAAATTGGCACCCTGCACCTGCCAACCCTACAACTAACCCACCCAACCCTATCCACCTCATGGACAGGAATACTATCAGGTCTAGCACTGCTCATAGCATTCATAGTAAAAGCCCCACTATACGGCCTACACCTCTGACTGCCAAAAGCCCACGTAGAAGCACCCATCGCAGGCTCAATACTCCTCGCCGCCCTACTACTAAAGCTAGGAGGATACGGAATTATACGAGTCACTCTATTTATGGGCCCACTGTCCAACCTCCTGCACTACCCCTTCCTAACCCTGGCCCTATGAGGCGCCCTAATGACTAGCTCAATCTGCCTACGACAGACAGACCTAAAATCACTAATCGCTTATTCATCCGTTAGCCACATAGGCCTAGTTATCGCCGCAGGAATAATCCAAACCCACTGATCATTCTCAGGGGCAATGATCCTAATAATTTCCCATGGACTAACTTCCTCCATACTATTCTGCCTAGCCAACACAAACTATGAACGTACGCACAGCCGAATTCTACTACTCACACGAGGCCTACAACCTCTCCTACCACTCATAGCTACCTGATGATTGCTGGCCAATCTAACAAACATAGCCTTACCCCCAACAACAAACCTCATAGCAGAGCTAACCATTATAATCACCTTATTCAACTGATCTGCCTTCACGATCATCCTAACAGGAATCGCAACCCTACTAACCGCCTCCTACACCTTATTCATACTACTAATGACCCAACGAGGCTCAATCCCCTCCCACATCACATCTATGCAAAACTCAACCACGCGAGAACACCTGCTCATAACACTCCACATTATCCCAATATTCCTCCTAATCCTCAAACCCGAACTGATCTCCGGAATCCCCTCATGCAAGTATAGTTTAAACCAAACATTAGACTGTGATTCTAAGAATAGAAGTTCAAACCTTCTTACCTGCCGAGGGGAGGGTTTAACCAACAAGAGCTGCTAACTCTTACATCTGAGCCTAAAACCTCAGCCCCCTTACTTTTAAAGGATAACAGCAATCCACTGGTCTTAGGAACCACCCATCTTGGTGCAAATCCAAGTAAAAGTAGTGAACCCCACACTACTAATCAACTCCCTCACACTACTCACGCTGACAATCCTCCTAACCCCAATCATCCTGCCATTTCTATTTAAAAACTTTAAAAACACCCCACAAGCCACCACCCGCGCTGTTAAAACCGCATTCCTAATTAGCCTAGCCCCTACAACCGCATTCATCTACTCGGGAGTAGAATCTGTCACCTGCCACTGGGAGTGAAAATTCATTATAAACTTTAAAATCCCCCTGAGCCTAAAAATAGACCAATACTCAATAACATTTCTTCCAATCGCCCTATTTGTAACATGATCAATCCTACAATTCGCCATATGATACATGGCCTCAGAGCCATACGTAACAAAATTTTTCACCTACCTACTGACATTCCTAGTCGCCATACTCCTCCTAACAACCGCAAACAACATATTCCTCCTATTCGTAGGCTGGGAAGGAGTACGAATCATGTCCTTCCTTCTCATCGGCTGATGACAAGGCCGAGCAGATGCCAACACCGCCGCCCTACAAGCCGTAATCTACAACCGAATCGGAGACGTCGGACTGACCCTGAGCATAGCATGACTAGCTTCAACATTCAACACCTGAGAGATCCAACAAGCCGTACACCCCCACCAAACCCCAATCCTCCCCCTCATAGGATTAATCCTCGCAGCCGCAGGAAAATCCGCCCAATTTGGACTCCACCCATGACTGCCCGCAGCAATAGAAGGCCCCACCCCAGTATCAGCCCTACTGCACTCCAGTACCATAGTAGTAGCCGGAATCTTCCTGCTCATCCGCATGCACCCCCTGCTAGCCACCAACCAGACAGCCCTAACTGCCTGCCTATGCCTAGGTGCTCTATCAACCCTATTCGCTGCCACATGCGCCCTAACCCAAAATGACATCAAAAAAATCATTGCTTTCTCAACATCCAGCCAACTAGGACTAATAATAGTCACTATCGGACTAAACCTCTCACAACTAGCCTTCCTACACATCTCAACCCATGCCTTCTTTAAAGCCATACTATTCCTATGCTCAGGGTCTATCATCCACAACCTAAACGGAGAACAAGATATCCGAAAGATAGGAGGCCTACAGAAAATACTCCCAGTCACTACTTCCTGCCTAACCATCGGAAACCTGGCGCTGATAGGAACCCCATTCCTAGCCGGATTCTACTCAAAAGACCTCATCATCGAAAGCTTAAACACATCATACCTAAATACTTGAGCCCTACTCCTAACCCTTATAGCCACAGCATTCACCGCAACCTACAGCATCCGCATAACCATCCTAGTCCAAGCTGGACAAACCCGAATCCCCCCAATAGTATCAATAAACGAAAACAACCCACTAATCACCGCCCCCCTAACCCGACTCGCCCTAGGCAGCATTACAGCAGGAATAATCATTACCTCTTTCATCACACCAACCAAAACCCCCCCAATAACCATACCCCTTATCACCAAAACCGCTGCCATCCTCATAACAATCCTAGGAATCATCCTAGCCCTAGAACTATCGAACATAACACACACCCTCACTCACCCCAAACCAAACCCCCTCATAAACTTCTCCTCTGCATTAGGGTACTTCAACCCCCTAGTACACCGATTCTTCTCCAAAAACCTACTAGAAAAGGGACAAAACATTGCCCTACACTTGATCGACCTCTCCTGACTCAAAAAAATAGGGCCAGAGGGCCTTGCTGAACTACAAGTAGCCGCAAGCAAAGCCGCAACCTCAATACACACAGGGCTAATTAAGGCCTACCTAGGATCCTTCGCCCTCTCCATCCTGGTAATAATCCTAATAACACACAGACTCACTAATGGCCCCTAACATCCGCAAATCCCATCCCCTACTAAAAATAATCAACAACTCCCTAATCGACCTACCCGCCCCCTCCAACATCTCTGCCTGATGAAACTTCGGCTCCCTTCTAGCCATCTGCTTAGCCACACAAATCCTAACAGGCCTGCTACTAGCCATACACTACACCGCAGACACTTCACTCGCCTTCTCCTCAGTAGCTCACACATGCCGAGACGTCCAGTACGGATGGCTCATCCGCAACCTCCACGCCAACGGTGCTTCGCTCTTCTTTATCTGCATCTACTTACACATCGGACGAGGCCTCTACTACGGCTCCTACCTATACAAAGAAACCTGAAACACAGGAGTAATCCTCCTACTCACCCTAATAGCAACTGCCTTCGTAGGGTATGTCCTACCATGAGGACAAATGTCATTCTGAGGGGCCACCGTAATCACCAACCTATTCTCAGCCATCCCGTACATTGGGCAAACTCTAGTAGAATGAGCCTGAGGAGGATTCTCAGTAGACAATCCAACCTTAACCCGATTCTTCGCCATCCACTTCCTACTGCCCTTCCTAATTGCAGGAATCACCCTAGTCCACCTAACCTTCCTACACGAATCAGGCTCAAATAACCCACTAGGAATCGTATCAGACTGCGACAAAATCCCATTCCACCCATACTTCTCCATTAAAGACAGCTTAGGGCTTACCCTAATAATCACCCCTCTAATAGCACTAGCCCTATTTTCACCGAACCTCCTGGTTCTTGGAATCCTAGTTGGGAGTGGTTGGCCACATGAGATGTACAGGATTTTTACCTGTGATTTAGTCTTGACAAGGCTATGTAATTGGTTTACTAACGTCTCATAAGAAAGAAGCATGAGCGGTTAATGCAGTTGGCTTGAAACCCATCCCCAGTGGTGCAAGTGCACTCTCTGAACTCACTGAAGTGCATCCCCAGTGGTGCCAGTGCACTCTCTGCACTCACTGCACTGCATCCCCAGTGGTGCCAGTGCACTCTCTGGACTCACTGCACTGCATCCCCAGTGGTGCCAGTGCACTCACTGGACTGACTGCACTGCATCCCCAGTGGTGCCAGTGCGCTCTCCGGAGTCACAGCACTGCATCCCCAGTGGTGCCAGTGCACTCACTGGACACACTGTACTGCATCACAGGTGGTGCCAGTGCACTCTCTGCACTCACTGCACAGCATCCCCAGTGGTGCCAGTGCATTCACTGGACTCACTGGACTGCATCCCCAGTGGTGCCAGTGCAATCTCTGGACTCACTGCACTGCATCCCCAGTGGTGCCAGTGCACTCTCTGGACTCACTGCACTGCATCCCCAGTGGTGCCAGTGCAATCTCTGGACTCACTGCAGTGCATCCCCAGTGGTGCCAGAGCACTCTCTGGACTCACTGCAGTGCATCCGCAGTGGTGCCATTGCACTCTCTGGACTCACTGCACTGCATCCCCAGTGGTGCCAATGCACTCTCTGGACTCACTGCACTGCATCCCCAGTGCCGCCAGTGCACTCTCTTGAGTCACTGCACTGCATCCCCTGTGGTGCAAGAGCACTCTCTGGACTCACAGCAGTGCATCCCAAGTGGTGCCAGTGCACTCTCTGGACTCACTGCAGTGCATCCCCAGTGGTGCCAGTGCACTCTGTGGACTCACTGCACTGCATCCCCAGTGGTGCTAGTGCACTGTGTGGACTCACTGTACTGCATCCCCAGTGGTGCCAGTGCAATCTCTGGACTCACTGCAGTGCATCCCCAGTGGTGCCAGTGCATTCTCTGGACTCACTGCAGTGCATCCCCAGTGGTGCCAGTGCATTCTCTGGACTCACTGCAGTGCATCCCCAGTGGTGCCAGTGCGCTCTCTGGAGTCACAGCACTGCATCCCCAGTGGTGCCAGTGCAATCTCTGGACTCACTGCAGTGCATCCCCAGTGGTGCCAGTGCACTCTCTGGACTCACAGAAGTGCATTATCAGTGGAGCCAATGCACTCTCTGGACTCACTGCACTGCATCCCCAGTAGTGACAGTGCACTCTCTGGACTCACTGCACTGCATCCCCAGTGGTGCCAGTGCACTCTCTGGCGTCACTGCACTGCATCCCCCGTGGTGCAAGTGCACTCTGTGGACTCACTGGAGTGCATCACCTGTGGTGCCAGTGCACTCTCTGGACTCACTGCACTGCATCCCCAGTGCTGCCAGTGCACTCTCTGGACTCACTGCACTGCATCACCTGTGGTGCCAGTGCACTCTCTGGACTCATTGCACCGCATCCGCAGTGGTGCAAGTGCACTCTCTGGACTCACTGCAGCGCATCCCCAGTGGTGTCAGTGCACTCTCTGGAGTGACTGCAGTGCATCCCCAGTGGTGCCAGTGCACTCTCTGGACTCGCGTCACTGCATCCTCGGTGGTGCCAGTGCACTCTCTGGACTCGCGTCACTGCATCCCCAGTGGTGCCAGTGCACTCTCTGGACTCACTGAAGTGCATCCCCAGTAGTGCCAGTGCACTCTCTGGACTCACTGCAGTGCATTCCCGATGGTGCCAGTGCACTCTCTGGACTCACTGCAGTGCATCCCCAGTGGTGCTAGTGCACTCTGGACTCACTGCAGTGCATCACCAGTGGTGACAGTGCACTCTCTGGACTCACTGCAGTGCATACCCAGTGGTGCCAGTGCACTCTCTGGACTCACTGTACTGCATCCCCAGTGGTGCCAGTGTACTCTCTGGACTCACCGCACTGCACCCTGAGTGGTGCCAGTGCACTCTCTGGACTCACTGCGCTGCTTCCCCAGTGGTGCCAGTGCACTCTCTGGACTCACTGTACTGCATCCCCATTGGTGCCAAAACACTCTCTGTACTCCCGCCACCGCATCCCCAGTGGTTCCAGTGCACTTTCTGGACTCACTGCACTGCATCCCCAGTGGGGCCAGTGCACTCTCTGGACTCACTGCACCGCATCCCCAGTGGTGCCAGTGCACTCTCTGGAGTGACTGCAGTGCATCTCCAGTGGTGCCAGTGCACTCTCTGGACTCGCGTCAATGCATCCCCAGTGGTGCTAATGCACTCACTGCACTACTCCAGCCGCGGCAGTCGCTCCAGCCGCGGTAGCCCTCCAGCCTCGGCAGCCGCGGCATACGCGGCAGACTCTCCAACCGCGGCAGCCGCACCAGCCGCGGAAACCGCGGCAGCCGCTCCAGCCGTGGCAGGCGCTCCACTCGGTAGCGGCTGGAGCGGCTGCAGCGGCTAGAGCGGCTGGAGCGGCTGCCGCGGCTGGAGCGGCTGCCGCGGCTGGAGGGGCTAACGCGGCTGGAGAGGCTGACGCGGTTGAAGCGTCTAGAGCGTCTGCCGCGGCTGGAGGGGCTACCGCGGCTGGAGCGGTTGACGCGGCTGGAGCGGAAACCGAGGCTGGAGCGTCACTCTCTGGAATCACTGCACTGCATCCCCAGTGGTGCCAGTGCACTCTCTGGACTCACTGAAGTGCATCCCCAGTGGTGCCAGTGCACTCTCTGGAGTCACTGCACTGCATCCCCAGTGGCGCTAGTGCACTCTCTGGACTCACTGCAGTGCATCCCCAGTGGTGCCAGTGCACTCTCTGGACACACTGAAGTGCATTTTCAGTGGTGCCAGTGCACTCTCTGGACTCACTGCACTGCATCCACAGTGGTGCCAGTGCACTCTCTGGACTCACTGCAGTGCATCCCCAGTGGTGCCAGTGCACTCTCTGGACTCACTGCATTGCATCCCCAGTGGTGCCAGTGCGCTCTCTGGACTCACTGCATTGCATCCCCAGTGGTGCCAGTGCGCTCTCTGGACTCACTGCAGTGCATCCCCAGTGGTGCCAGTGCACTCTCTGGACTCACTGCACTGCATCCCCAGTGCTGCCAGTGCACTCTCTGGACTCACTGCACTGCATCCCCAGTGGTGCCAGTGCACTCTCTGGACTCACTGCAGGACATCCCCAGTGGTGCCAGTGCACTCTCTGACTCACTGCACTGCATCCCCAGTCCTGCCAGTGCACTCTCTTGACTCACTGCACTGCATATCCAGTGGTGCCAGTGCACTCTCTGGACTCACTGAAGTGCATTCTCAGTGGAGCCAGTGCACTCTCTGGACTCACTGCAGTGCATCCCCAGTGGTGCCAGTACACTCACTGGACTGACTGAAGTGCATCCCCAGTGGTGTCAGTGCACTCTCTGGAGTCACTGCGCTGCATCCCCAGTGGTGCCAGTGCACTCCCTGGACTCACTGCACTGCTACAGCCGCGGCAGCCGCTCCAGCCGCGGTAGCCCTCCAGCCGTGGCAGCCGCTCCACTCGGTAGCGGCTGGAGCGGCTGCCGCGGCTGGAGCGGCTGCCGCGGCTGGAGCGGCTGGAGCGGCTGCCGCGGCTGGAGAGTCTGCCGCGCCTGGAGGGGCTACCGCGGGGTTGACTCGGCTGGAGCGGATGCCGAGGCTGGAGCGGCACTCTCTGGACTCACTGAAATGCATTCTCAGTGGTGCCAGTGCACTCTCTGGACTCACTGCTCTGCATCCCCAGTGGTGCCAGTACACTCACTGGACTCACTGCACTGCATCCCTCGTGGTGCCAGGGCACTCTCTGCAGACACTGCAGTGCATCCCCAAAGGTGACAGTGCACTCTCTGGACTCACTGCACTGCATCCCCAGTGGTGCCAGTGCACTCTGTGGACTCACTGCAGTGCATCCCCAGTGGTGCCAGTGCGCTCTCTGGACTCACTGCAGTGCATCCCCCGTGGTGCAAGTGCACTCTCTGGACTCACTGGAGTGCATCACCTCTGGTGCCAGTGCACTCTCTGGACTCACTGCACTGCATCCCCAGTGCTGCCAGTGCACTCTCTGGACTCACTGCACTGCATCCCCAGTGGTGCCAGTGCACTCTCTGGACTCACTGCAGGGCATCCCCAGTGGTGCCAGTGCGCTCTCTGGACTCACTGCAGGGCATCCCCAGTGGTGCCAGTGCACTCTCTGGACTCACTGCACTGCATCCCCAGTCCTGCCAGTGCACTCTCTGGACTCACTGCACTGCATCCCCAGTGGTGCCAGTGCACTCTCTGGACTCACTGAAGTGCATTCTCAGTGGAGCCAGTGCACTCTCTGGACTCACTGCAGTGCATCCCCAGTGGTGCCAGTACACTCACTGGACTGACTGAAGTGCATCCCCAGTGGTGTCAGTGCACTCTCTGGAGTCACTGCACTGCATCCCCAAGGTGCCAGTGCACTCTCTGGACTCACTGCACTGCTCCAGCCGCGGCAGCCGCTCCAGCCGCTCCAGCCGCGGCAGCCGCTCCAGCCGCTCCAGCCGCGGCATCCGCTCCAGCCGCTCCAGCCGCGGCAGCCACTCCAGCCGCTACCGAGTGGAGCGGCTGCCACGGCTGGAGGGCTACCGCGGCTGGAGCGGCTGCCGCGGCTGTAGCAGTGCAGTGAGTCCAGGGAGTGCACTGGCACCACTGGGGATGGAGTGCAGTGAGTCCAAAGACTTCACTGTCACCACTGGGGATGCAGTGCAGTGAGTCCAGAGAGAGCACTGGCACCACTGGCGATGCAGTTCAGTGACTCCAGAGAGTGCACTGGCACCACTGGGGATGCCCTGCAGTGAGTCCAGAGAGTGCACTGGCACCACTGGGGATGCACTACAGTGAGTCCAGGGATAGCACTGGCACCACTGGGGATGCAGTGCAGTGAGTCCAGAGAGTGCACTGGCACCACTGGGGATGCCCTGCAGTGAGCCCAGAGAGTGCACTGGCACCACTGGGGATGCAGTGCAGTGAGTCCAGTGACTGCACTGGCACCACTGGGGATGCACTGCAGTGAGTCCAGAGAGTGCACTGGCACCACTGGGGATGCAGTGCAGTGAGTCCAGAGAGTGCACTGGCACCACTGGGGATGCAGTGCAGTGAGTCCAGAGAGTGCACTGGCACCACTGGGGATGCAGTGCAGTGAGTCCAGAGAGTGCACTGGCAGGACTGGGGATGCAGTGCAGTGAGTCCAGAGAGTGCACTGGCACCACTGGGGATGCCCTGCAGTGAGTCCAGAGAGCGCACTGGCACCACTGGGGATGCCCTGCAGTGAGTCCAGAGAGTGCACTGGCACCACTGGGGATGCACTGCAGTGAGTCCAGAGAGTGCACTGGCACCACTGGGGATGCAGTGCAGTGAGTCCAGAGAGTGCACTGGCACCACAGGTGATGCACTCCAGTGAGTCCAGAGAGTGCACTTGCACCACTGGGGGATGCACTGCAGTGAGTCCAGAGAGCGCACTGGCACCACTGGGGATGCACTGCAGTGAGTCCAGAGAGTGCACTGGCACCACTGGGGATGCAGTGCAGTGAGTCCAGAGAGTGCACTGGCACCACTGGGGATGCACTGCAGTGAGTCCAGAGAGTGCACTGGCACCACTGGGGATGCAGTGCAGTGAGTCCAGAGAGTGCACTGGCACCACTGGGGATGCAGTGCAGTGAGTCCAGAGAGTGCACTGGCACCACTGAAAATGCACTTCAGTGTGTCCAGAGAGTGCACTGGCACCACTGGGGATGCACTGCAGTGAGTCCATGGGGATGCAGTGCAGTGAGTCCAGAGAGTGCACTGGCACCACTGGGGATGCACTGCAGTGAGTCCAGTGAGTGCACTGGCACCACTGGGGATGCAGTGCAGTGAGTCCAGAGAGTGCACTGGCACCACTGGGGATGCACTGCAGTGAGTCCAGAGAGTGGCGCTCCAGCCTCGGTTTCCGCTCCAGCCGCGTCAACCGCTCCAGCCGCGGTAGCCCCTCCAGCCGCGGCAGACGCTCTAGACGCTCCAACCGCGTCCGCCTCTCCAGCCGCGTTAGCCCCTCCAGCCGCGGCAGCCGCTCCAGCCGCGGCAGCCGCTCCAGCCGCTCCAGCCGCGGTAACCGCTCCAAACGCGGCAGGAGCTCCAGCCGTGGCAGCCGCTCCAGCCGCTCTAGCCGCGGCAGCCGCTCCAGCCGCTACCGAGTGGAGCGGCTGCCACCGCTGGAGCGGTTGCCGCGGTTGGAGCGCCTGCCGCGTTTGGAGCGGCTGCCGCGTATGCCGCGGACGGAGCGGCTGCCGCGGCTGGAGCGGCTGCCGCGGCTGCCGCGGCTGCCGAGGCTGGAGGGCTACCGCGGCTGGAGCGACTGCCGCGGATGGAGTAGTGCAGTGAGTCCAGAGAGTGCACTGGCACCACTGGTGATGCAGTGCAGTGAGTCCAGAGAGTGCACTGTCACCTTTGGGGATGCCCTGCAGTGTCTGCAGAGAGTGCCCTGGCACCACTAGGGATGCAGTGCAGTGAGTCCAGAGAGTGCACTGGCGCCACTGGGGATGCATTGAAGCGAGTCCAGAGAGTGCACTGGCACCACTGGGGATGCACTGCAGTCACTCCAGAGAGTGCACTGGCACCACTGGGGATGCGGTGCATTGAGTCCAGAGAGTGCACTGGCACCACTGGGGATGCAGTGCAGTGAGTCCAGAGAGTGCACTGGAACCACTGGTGATGCGGTGGCGGGAGTCCAGAGAGTGCTTTGGCACCACTGGGGATGCACTGCAGTGAGTCCAGAGTGCACTAGCACCACTGGGGATGCACTGCAGTGAGTCCAGAGAGTGCACTGGCACCACCGGGAATGCACTGCAGTGAGTCCAGAGAGTGCACTGGGGATGCACTTCAGTGAGTCCAGAGAGTGCACTAACACCACTGGGGATGCAGTGACGCGAGTCCAGAGAGTGCACTGGCACCACTGGGGATGCAGTGACGCGAGTCCAGAGAGTGCACTGGCACCACTGGGGATGCACTGCAGTCACTCCAGAGAGTGCACTGGCACCACTGGGGATGCACTGCAGTGAGTCCAGAGAGTGCACTGGCACAACTGGGGATGCAGCGCAGTGACTCTAGAGAGTGCACTGGCACCACTGCGGATGCGGTGCAGTGAGTCCAGAGAGTGCACTGGCACCACAGGTGATGCAGTGCAGTGAGTCCAGAGAGTGCACTGGCACCACTGGGGATGCACTTCAGTGAGTCCAAAGAGTGCACGCGCTCCACTGGGGTTGCAGTACAGTGAGTCCAGAGAGTGCACTGGCACCACAGGTGATGCAGTGCAGTGAGTCCAGAGAGTGCACTGGCAGCACTGGGGATGCAGTGCAGTGAGTCCAGAGAGTGCACTGGCACCACAGGTGATGCACTCCAGTGAGTCCAGAGAGTGCACTTGCACCACGGGGGATGCAGTGCAGTGAGTCCAGAGAGTGCACTGGCACCACTGGGGATGCAGTGCAGTGAGTCCAGAGAGTGTACTGGCACCACTGGGGATGCACTGCAGTGAGTCCAGAGAGTGCACTGGCACCCCTGGGGATGCAGTGCAGTGAGTCCAGAGAGTGCACTGGCACCACTGGGGATGCAGCGCAGTGAGTCCAGAGAGTCCACTGGCACCACTGGGGATGCCCTGCAGTGAGTCCAGAGAGTGCACTGGCACCACTGAGGATGCACTTCAGTGAGTCCAGGGATAGCAGTGGCACCACTGGGGATGCAGTGCAGTGAGTCCAGAGAGTGCTCTGGCACCACTGGGGATGCCCTGCAGTGAGCCCAGAGAGTGCACTGGCACCACTGGGGATGCAGTGCAGTGAGTCCAGTGAGTGCACTGGCACCACTGGGGATGCACTGCAGTGAGTCCAGAGAGTGCACTGGCACCACTGGGGATGCACTACAGTGAGTCCAGGGATAGCACTGGCACCACTGGGGATGCAGTGCAGTGAGTCCAGAGAGTGCACTGGCACCACTGGGGATGCAGTGCAGTGAGTCCAGAGAGTGCACTGGCACCACTGATGATGCAGTACAGTGAGTCCAGTGAGTGCACTGGCACAACTGGGGATGTAGTGCAGTGACTCGAGAGAGTGCACTGGAACCACTGGGGATGCAGTGCCACGAGTCCAGAGAGTGCACTGGCTCCACTGGGGATGCGGTGCCGGAGGTCCAGAGAGTGCATTGGCACCACTGGGGATGCAGTGCAGTGAGTCCAGAGAGTGCACTGGCACCACTGGGGATGCAGTGCAGTGAGTCCAGAGAGTGCACTGGCACCACTGGGGATGCGGTGCCGGGAGTCCAGAGAGTGCTTTGGCACCGCTGGGGATGCACTGCAGTTACTCCAGAGAGTGCACAGGCACCACTGGGGATGCAGTGCAGTGAGTCCACAGAGTGCACTGGCACCACTGGGGATGCAGTGCAGTGAGTCCAGAGAGTGCACTGGCACCACAGGTGATGCACTCCAGTGAGTCCAGAGAGTGCACTTGCACCACGGGGGATGCACTGCAGTGAGTCCAGAGAGCGCACTGGCATCACTGGGGATGCAGTGCAGTGAGTCCAGAGAGTGCACTGGCACCACTGGGGATGCACTGCAGTGAGTACAGAGAGTGCACTGGCACCACTGGGGATGCAGTGCAGTGAGTCCAGAGAGTGCACTGGCACCACTGGGGATGCAGTGCAGTGAGTCCAGAGAGTGCACTGGCACCACTGAAAATGCACTTCAGTGTGTCCAGAGAGTGCACTGGCACCACTGGGGATGCACTGCAGTGAGTCCAGAGAGTGCACTAGCGCCACTGGGGATGCAGTGCAGTGAGTCCAGAGAGTGCACTGGCACCACTGGGGATGCACTGCAGTGAGTCCAGTGAGTGCACTGGCACCACTGGGGATGCAGTGCAGTGAGTCCAGAGAGTGCACTGGCACCACTGGGGATGCAGTGCAGTGAGTCCAGAGAGTGGCGCTCCAGCCTCGGTTTCCGCTCCAGCCGCGTCAACCGCTCCAGCCGCGGTAGCCCCTCCAGCCGCGGCAGACGCTCTAGACGCTCCAACCGCGTCCGCCTCTCCAGCCGCGTTAGCCCCTCCAGCCGCGGCAGCCGCTCCAGCCGCGGCAGCCGCTCCAGCCGCTCCAGCCGCGGTAACCGCTCCAAACGCGGCAGGAGCTCCAGCCGTGGCAGCCGCTCCAGCCGCTCTAGCCGCGGCAGCCGCTCCAGCCGCTACCGAGTGGAGCGGCTGCCACCGCTGGAGCGGTTGCCGCGGTTGGAGCGCCTGCCGCGTTTGGAGCGGCTGCCGCGGCTTCCGCGGCTGGAGCGGCTGCCGCGGATGGAGAGTCTGCCGCGTATGCCGCGGACGGAGCGGCTGCCGCGGCTGGAGCGGCTGCCGCGGCTGCCGCGGCTGCCGAGGCTGGAGGGCTACCGCGGCTGGAGCGACTGCCGCGGATGGAGTAGTGCAGTGAGTCCAGAGAGTGCACTGGCACCACTGGTGATGCAGTGCAGTGAGTCCAGAGAGTGCACTGTCATCTTTGGGGATGCCCTGCAGTGTCTGCAGAGAGTGCCCTGGCACCACTAGGGATGCAGTGCAATGAGTCCAGAGAGTGCACTGGCGCCACTGGGGATGCATTGAAGCGAGTCCAGAGAGTGCACTGGCACCACTGGGGATGCACTGCAGTCACTCCAGAGAGTGCACTGGCACCACTGGGGATGCGGTGCATTGAGTCCAGAGAGTGCACTGGCACCACTGGGGATGCAGTGCAGTGAGTCCAGAGAGTGCACTGGAACCACTGGTGATGCGGTGGCGGGAGTCCAGAAAGTGCTTTGGCACCACTGGGGATGCAGTACAGTGAGTCCAGAGAGTGCACTGGCACCACTGGGAATGCAGCGCAGTGACTCTAGAGAGTGCACTGGCACCACTGGGGATGCGGTGCAGTGAGTCCAGAGAGTGCATTGGCACCACTCAGGGTGCAGTGCGGTGAGTCCAGAGAGTGCACTGGCACGACTGGGGATGCAGTACAGTGAGTCCAGAGAGTGCACTGGCACCACTGGGGATGCAGTGCAGTGAGTCCAGAGAGTGCACTGGCACCACTGGGGAAGCACTGCAGTGAGTCCAGAGTGCACCAGCACCACTGGGGATGCACTGCAGTGAGTCCAGAGAGTGCACTGGCACCAGCGGGAATGCACTGCAGTGAGTCCAGAGAGTGCACTGGCACCACTGGGGATGCAGTGCAGTGAGTCCAGAGAGTGCACTGACACCACTGGGGATGCACTGCAGTGAGTCCAGAGTGCAGTAGCACCACTGGGGATGCACTGCAGTGAGTCCAGAGAGTGCACTGGCACCACCGGGAATGCACTGCAGTGAGTCCAGAGAGTGCACTGGGGATGCACTTCAGTGAGTCCAGAGAGTGCACTAACACCACTGGGGATGCAGTGACGCGAGTCCAGAGAGTGCACTGGCACCACTGGGGATGCAGTGACGCGAGTCCAGAGAGTGCACTGGCACCACTGGGGATGCACTGCAGTCACTCCAGAGAGTGCACTGGCACCACTGGTGATGCAGTGCAGTGAGTCCAGAGAGTGCACTGTCATCTTTGGGGATGCCCTGCAGTGTCTGCAGAGAGTGCCCTGGCACCACTAGGGATGCAGTGCAATGAGTCCAGAGAGTGCACTGGCGCCACTGGGGATGCATTGAAGCGAGTCCAGAGAGTGCACTGGCACCACTGGGGATGCACTGCAGTCACTCCAGAGAGTGCACTGGAACCACTGGGGATGCGGTGCATTGAGTCCAGAGAGTGCACTGGCACCACTGGGGATGCAGTGCAGTGAGTCCAGAGAGTGCACTGGAACCACTGGTGATGCGGTGGCGGGAGTCCAGAGAGTGCTTTGGCACCACTGGGGATGCAGTACAGTGAGTCCAGAGAGTGCACTGGCACCACTGGGAATGCAGCGCAGTGACTCTAGAGAGTGCACTGGCACCACTGGGGATGCGGTGCAGTGAGTCCAGAGAGTGCACTGGCTCCACTCAGGGTGCAGTGCGGTGAGTCCAGAGAGTGCACTGGCACCACTGGGGATGCAGTGCAGTGAGTCCAGAGAGTGCACTGGCACCACTGGGGAAGCACTGCAGTGAGTCCAGAGTGCACTAGCACCACTGGGGATGCACTGCAGTGAGTCCAGAGAGTGCACTGGCACCACCGGGAATGCAGTGCAGTGAGTCCAGAGAGTGCACTGGCACCACTGGGGATGCAGTGCAGTGAGTCCAGAGAGTGCACTGGCACCACTGGGGATGCACTGCAGTGAGTCCAGAGTGCACTAGCACCACTGGGGATGCACTGCAGTGAGTCCAGAGAGTGCACTGGCACCACCGGGAATGCACTGCAGTGAGTCCAGAGAGTGCACTGGGGATGCACTTCAGTGAGTCCAGAGAGTGCACTAACACCACTGGGGATGCAGTGACGCGAGTCCAGAGAGTGCACTGGCACCACTGGGGATGCAGTGACGCGAGTCCAGAGAGTGCACTGGCACCACTGGGGATGCACTGCAGTCACTCCAGAGAGTGCACTGGCACCACTGGGGATGCACTGCAGTGAGTCCAGAGAGTGCACTCGCACAACTGGGGATGCAGCGCAGTGACTCTAGAGAGTGCACTGGCACCACTGCGGATGCGGTGCAGTGAGTCCAGAGAGTGCACTGGCACCACAGGTGATGCAGTGCAGTGAGTCCAGAGAGTGCACTGGCAGCACTGGGGATGCAGTGCAGTGAGTCCAGAGAGTGCACTGGCACCACAGGTGATGCACTCCAGTGAGTCCAGAGAGTGCACTTGCACCACGGGGGATGCAGTGCAGTGAGTCCAGAGAGTGCACTGGCAGCACTGGGGATGCAGTGCAGTGAGTCCAGAGAGTGCACTGGCACCACTGGGGATGCACTGCAGTGAGTCCAGAGAGTGCACTTGCACCACGGGGGATGCAGTGCAGTGAGTCCAGAGAGTGCACTGGCACCACTGGGGATGCAGCGCAGTGAGTCCAGAGAGTCCACTGGCACCACTGGGGATGCCCTGCAGTGAGTCCAGAGAGTGCACTGGCACCACTGAGGATGCACTTCAGTGAGTCCAGGGATAGCACTGGCACCACTGGGGATGCAGTGCAGTGAGTCCAGAGAGTGCTCTGGCACCACTGGGGATGCCCTGCAGTGAGTCCAGAGAGTGCACTGGCACCACAGAGAATGGACTTCAGTGAGTCCAGAGAGTGCTCTGGCACCACTGGGGATGCACTGCAGTGAGTCCACAGAGTGCACTGGCACCACTGGGGATGCACTACAGTGAGTCCAGGGATAGCACTGGCACCACTGGGGATGCAGTGCAGTGAGTCCAGAGAGTGCACTGGCACCACTGATGATGCAGTACAGTGAGTCCAGTGAGTGCACTGGCACAACTGGGGATGTAGTGCAGTGACTCGAGAGAGTGCACTGGAACCACTGGGGATGCAGTGCCACGAGTCCAGAGAGTGCACTGGCTCCACTGGGATGCGGTGCCGGAGGTCCAGAGAGTGCATTGGCACCACTGGGGATGCAGTGCAGTGAGTCCAGAGAGTGCACTGGCACCACTGGGGATGCAGTGCAGTGAGTCCAGAGAGTGCACTGGCACCACTGGGGATGCGGTGCCGGGAGTCCAGAGAGTGCTTTGGCACCGCTGGGGATGCACTGCAGTTACTCCAGAGAGTGCACAGGCACCACTGGGGATGCACATCAGTGAGTCCACAGAGTGCACTGGCACTACTGGGGATGCACTGCACTGAGTCCAGAGAGTGCACTTGCACCACTGGGGATGCACTGCAGTGAGTCCGCAGAGTGCACTGGCAGCACTGGGGATGCAGTGCAGTGAGTCCAGAGAGTGCACTGGCACCACTGGGGATGCGGTGCCGGGAGTCCATAGAGTGCTTTGGCACCGCTGGGGATGCACTGCAGTTACTCCAGAGAGTGCACAGGCACCACTGCGGATGCACTGCAGTGAGCCCACAGAGTCCACTGGCACCACTGGGGATGCCCTGCAGTGAGTCCAGAGAGTGCACTGGCACCACTGAGGATGCACTTCAGTGAGTCCAGGGATAGCACTGGCACCACTGGGGATGCAGTGCAGTGAGTCCAGAGAGTGCTCTGGCACCACTGGGGATGCCCTGCAGTGAGCCCAGAGAGTGCACTGGCACCACTGGGGATGCAGTGCAGTGAGTCCAGTGAGTGCACTGGCACCACTGGGGATGCACTGCAGTGAGTCCAGAGAGTGCACTGGCACCACAGAGAATGGACTTCAGTGAGTCCAGAGAGTGCTCTGGCACCACTGGGGATGCACTGCAGTGAGTCCACAGAGTGCACTGGCACCACTGGGGATGCACTACAGTGAGTCCAGGGATAGC
Organism: Anser anser; assembly: GCF_964211835.1. NCBI lineage: Eukaryota > Metazoa > Chordata > Aves > Anseriformes > Anatidae > Anser > Anser anser. Next base: position 40,806,604 of record NC_139726.1, read on the forward strand.
ACTGGCACCACTGGGGATGCAGTGCAGTGAGTCCAGAGAGTGCACTGGCACCACTGATGATGCAGTACAGTGAGTCCAGTGAGTGCACTGGCACAACTGGGGATGTAGTGCAGTGACTCGAGAGAGTGCACTGGAACCACTGGGGATGCAGTGCCACGAGTCCAGAGAGTGCACTGGCTCCACTGGGATGCGGTGCCGGAGGTCCAGAGAGTGCATTGGCACCACTGGGGATGCAGTGCAGTGAGTCCAGAGAGTGCACTGGCACCACTGGGGATGCAGTGCAGTGAGTCCAGAGAGTGCACTGGCACCACTGGGGATGCGGTGCCGGGAGTCCAGAGAGTGCTTTGGCACCGCTGGGGATGCACTGCAGTTACTCCAGAGAGTGCACAGGCACCACTGGGGATGCACATCAGTGAGTCCACAGAGTGCACTGGCACTACTGGGGATGCACTGCACTGAGTCCAGAGAGTGCACTTGCACCACTGGGGATGCACTGCAGTGAGTCCGCAGAGTGCACTGGCAGCACTGGGGATGCAGTGCAGTGAGTCCAGAGAGTGCACTGGCACCACTGGGGATGCGGTGCCGGGAGTCCATAGAGTGCTTTGGCACCGCTGGGGATGCACTGCAGTTACTCCAGAGAGTGCACAGGCACCACTGCGGATGCACTGCAGTGAGCCCACAGAGTGCACTGGCACCACTGGGGATGCACTGCAGTGAGTCCAGAGAGTGCACTTGCACCACTGGGGATGCACTGCAGTGAGTCCGCAGAGTGCACTGGCACCACTGGGGATGCAGTGCAGTGAGTCCAGAGAGTGCACTGGCACCACTGGGGATGCGGTGCCGGGAGTCCAGAGAGTGCTTTGGCACCGCTGGGGATGCACTGCAGTTACTCCAGAGAGTGCACAGGCACCACTGGGGATGCACTACAGTGAGTCCAGAGAGTGCATTGGCACCACTTGGGATGCACTGCAGTGAGTCCAGAGAGTGCACTGGCACCACTGGGGATGCACTGCAGTGAGTCCGCAGAGTGCACTGGCACCACTGGGGATGCAGTGCAGTGAGTCCAGAGAGTGCACTGGCACCAATGGGAATGCACAGCAGTGAGTCCACAGAGTGCACTGGCACCACTGGGGATGCAGCGCAGTTAGTCCAGAGAGTGCTCTGGCACCACAGGAGATGCAGTGCAGTGAGTCCAGAGAGTGCACTAGCACCACTGGGGATGCAGTGCAGTCAGTCCAGTGAGTGTACTGGCACCACTGGGGATGCCCTTCAGTGAGTCCAGAGAGTGCACTGGCACCACTGGGGATGCACTGCAGTGAGTCCACAGAGTGCACGGGCTCCATTGGGGATGCACTGCAGTGAGTCCAGAGAGTGCATTGGCACCACTTGGGATGCACTGCAGTGAGTCCACAGAGTGCACTTGCACCACTGGGGATGCACTGCAGTGAGTCCAGAGAGTGCACTGGCACCACTGGGGATGCAGTGCAGTGAGTCCAGAGAGTGCACTGGCACCAATGGGGATGCACAGCAGTGAGTCCACAGAGTGCACTGGCACCACTGGGGATGCAGCGCAGTGAGTCCACAGAGTGCACTGGCACCATTGGGGATGCAGCGCAGTGAGTCCAGAGAGTGCTCTGGCACCACTGGGGATGCAGTGCAGTGAGTCCAGAGAGTGCTCTGGCACCACTGGGAATGCTGTGCAGTGAGTCCAGAGAGTGCAGTGGCACCACTGGTGATGCACTGCAGTTACTCCAGAGAGTGCACTGGCACCACTGGGGATGCGGTGCGGTGAGTCCAGAGAGTGCACTGGCACCACTGGGGATGCACTGCAGTGAGTCCAGAGAGTGCACTGGCACCACTGAGAATGCCCTTCAGTGAGTCCAGAGAGTGTACTGGCACCACTGGGGATGCAGTGCAGTGAGTCCAGAGAGCGCACTGGCACCACTGGGGATGCAGTGCAGTGAGTCCAGAGAGTGCACTTGCACCACTGAGAATGCACTTCAGTGAGTCCAAAGAGTGCACTGGCACCACTGGGGATGCAGTGCAGTGAGTCCAGAGAGTGCACTGGCACCACTGGGGATGCAGTGCAGTGAGTCCAGAGAGTGCACGGGCTCCACTGGGGATGCAGTGCAGTGAGTCCAGAGAGTGCACTGGCAATACTGGGGATGCAGTGCAGTGAGTCCAGAGAGTGCACTGGCACCACTGGGGATGCAGTGCAGCAAGTCCAGAGAGTGCACTGGCACCACTGGGGATGCAGTGCAGTGAGTCCAGAGAGTGCACTGGCACCAATGGGGATGCAGTGCAGTGAGTCCAGAGAGTGCACTGGCACCACTGGGGATGCAGTGCAGTGAGTCCAGAGAGTGCACTGGCACCACTGGGGAAGCACTGCAGTGAGTCCAGAGTGCACTAGCACCACTGGGGATGCACTGCAGTGAGTCCAGAGAGTGCACTGGCACCACCGGGAATGCACTGCAGTGAGTCCAGAGAGTGCACTGGCACCACTGGGGATGCAGTGCAGTGAGTCCAGAGAGTGCACTGGCACCACTGGGGATGCACTGCAGTGAGTCCAGAGTGCACTAGCACCACTGGGGATGCACTGCAGTGAGTCCAGAGAGTGCACTGGCACCACCGGGAATGCACTGCAGTGAGTCCAGAGAGTGCACTGGGGATGCACTTCAGTGAGTCCAGAGAGTGCACTGGCACCACTGGGGATGCAGTGACGCGAGTCCAGAGAGTGCACTGGCACCACTGGGGATGCAGTGACGCGAGTCCAGAGAGTGCACTGGCACCACTGGGGATGCAGTGCAGTGAGTCCAGAGAGTGCACTGGCACCACTGGGGATGCACTGCAGTGAGTCCAGAGAGTGCACTGGCACAACTGGGGATGCAGCGCAGTGACTCTTGAGAGTGCACTGGCACCACTGCGGATGCGGTGCAGTGAGTCCAGAGAGTGCACTGGCACCACAGGTGATGCAGTGCAGTGAGTCCAGAGAGTGCACTGGCAGCACTGGGGATGCAGTGCAGTGAGTCCAGAAAGTGCACTGGCACCACAGGTGATGCACTCCAGTGAGTCCAGAGAGTGCACTTGCACCACGGGGGATGCAGTGCAGTGAGTCCAGAGAGTGCACTGGCAGCACTGGGGATGCAGTGCAGTGAGTCCAGAGAGTGCACTGGCACCACTGGGGATGCACTGCAGTGAGTCCAGAGAGTGCACTTGCACCACGGGGGATGCAGTGCAGTGACGCTAGGGAGTGCACTGGCACCACTGGGGATGCAGTGCAGTGAGTCCAGAGAGTGTACTGGCACCACTGGGGATGCACTGCAGTGAGTCCAGAGAGTGCACTGGCACCCCTGGGGATGCAGTGCAGTGAGTCCAGAGAGTGCACTGGCACCACTGGGGATGCAGCGCAGTGAGTCCAGAGAGTCCACTGGCACCACTGGGGATGCCCTGCAGTGAGTCCAGAGAGTGCACTGGCACCACTGAGGATGCACTTCAGTGAGTCCAGGGATAGCACTGGCACCACTGGGGATGCAGTGCAGTGAGTCCAGAGAGTGCTCTGGCACCACTGGGGATGCCCTGCAGTGAGCCCAGAGAGTGCACTGGCACCACTGGGGATGCAGTGCAGTGAGTCCAGTGAGTGCACTGGCACCACTGGGGATGCACTGCAGTGAGTCCAGAGAGTGCACTGGCACCACAGAGAATGGACTTCAGTGAGTCCAGAGAGTGCTCTGGCACCACTGGGGATGCAGTGCAGTGAGTCCAGAGAGTGCACTGGCACCACTGGGGATGCACTACAGTGAGTCCAGGGATAGCACTGGCACCACTGGGGATGCAGTGCAGTGAGTCCAGAGAGTGCACTGGCACCACTGGGGATGCAGTGCAGGGAGTCCAGAGAGTGCACTGGCACCACTGATGATGCAGTACAGTGAGTCCAGTGAGTGCACTGGCACAACTGGGGATGTAGTGCAGTGACTCGAGAGAGTGCACTGGAACCACTGGGGATGCAGTGCCACGAGTCCAGAGAGTGCACTGGCACCACTGGGGATGCGGTGCCGGAGGTCCAGAGAGTGCATTGGCACCACTGGGGATGCAGTGCAGTGAGTCCAGAGAGTGCACTGGCACCACTGGGGATGCAGTGCAGTGAGTCCAGAGAGTGCACTGGCACCACTGGGGATGCGGTGCCGGGAGTCCAGAGAGTGCTTTGGCACCGCTGGGGATGCACTGCAGTTACTCCAGAGAGTGCACAGGCACCACTGGGGATGCACATCAGTGAGTCCACAGAGTGCACTGGCACCACTGGGGATGCACTGCACTGAGTCCAGAGAGTGCACTTGCACCACTGGGGATGCACTGCAGTGAGTCCGCAGAGTGCACTGGCAGCACTGGGGATGCAGTGCAGTGAGTCCAGAGAGTGCACTGGCACCACTGGGGATGCGGTGCGGGGAGTCCATAGAGTGCTTTGGCACCGCTGGGGATGCAGCGCAGTGAGTCCAGAGAGTGCTCTGGCACCACAGGAGATGCAGTGCAGTGAGTCCAGAGAGTGCACTAGCACCACTGGGGATGCAGTGCAGTCAGTCCAGTGAGTGTACTGGCACCACTGGGGATGCCCTTCAGTGAGTCCAGAGAGTGCACTGGCACCACTGGGGATGCACTGCAGTGAGTCCACAGAGTGCACGGGCTCCATTGGGGATGCACTGCAGTGAGTCCAGAGAGTGCATTGGCACCACTTGGGATGCACTGCAGTGAGTCCACAGAGTGCACTTGCACCACTGGGGATGCACTGCAGTGAGTCCAGAGAGTGCACTGGCACCACTGGGGATGCAGTGCAGTGAGTCCAGAGAGTGCACTGGCACCAATGGGGATGCACAGCAGTGAGTCCACAGAGTGCACTGGCACCACTGGGGATGCAGCGCAGGGAGTCCACAGAGTGCACTGGCACCACTGGGGATGCAGCGCAGTGAGTCCAGAGAGTGCTCTGGCACCACTGGGGATGCAGTGCAGTGAGTCCAGAGAGTGCTCTGGCACCACTGGGAATGCTGTGCAGTGAGTCCAGAGAGTGCAGTGGCACCACTGGTGATGCACTGCAGTTACTCCAGAGAGTGCACTGGCACCACTGGGGATGCGGTGCGGTGAGTCCAGAGAGTGCACTGGCACCACTGGGGATGCACTGCAGTGAGTCCAGAGAGTGCACTGGCACCACTGAGAATGCCCTTCAGTGAGTCCAGAGAGTGTACTGGCACCACTGGGGATGCAGTGCAGTGAGTCCACAGAGCGCACTGGCACCACTGGGGATGCAGTGCAGTGAGTCCAGAGAGTGCACTTGCACCACTGAGAATGCACTTCAGTGAGTCCAAAGAGTGCACTGGCACCACTGGGGATGCAGTGCAGTGAGTCCAGAGAGTGCACTGGCACCACTGGGGATGCAGTGCAGTGAGTCCAGAGAGTGCACGGGCTCCACTGGGGATGCAGTGCAGTGAGTCCAGAGAGTGCACTGGCACCACTGGGGATGCAGTGCAGTGAGTCCAGAGAGTGCACGGGCTCCACTGGGGATGCAGTGCAGTGAGTCCAGAGAGTTCACTGGCACCACTGGAGATGCACTTCAGTGAGTGCAGAGACTGCACTGGCACCACTAGGGATGCAGTGCAGTGAGTCCAGTGAGTGTACTCGCACCACTGGGGATGCACTGCAGTGAGTCCAGAGAGTGCATTGGCACCACTTGGGATGCACTGCAGTGAGTCCAGAGAGTGCACTTGCACCACTGGGGATGCAGTGCAGTGAGTCCAGAGAGTGCACTGACACCACTTGGGCTGCAGTGCAGTGAGTCCAGAGAGTGCACTGGCACCACTGGGGATGCACAGCAGTGAGTCCACAGAGTGCACTGGCACCACTGGGGATGCAGTGCAGTGAGTCCAGAGAGTGCACTGGCACCACTAGGGATGCACAGCAGTGAGCCCAGAGAGTGCATTGGCACCACTGGGGATGCAGTGCAGTGAGTCCAGAGAGTGCACTGGCACCCCTGGGGATGCAGTGCAGTGAGTCCAGAGAGTGCACTGGCACCACTGGGGATGCAGCGCAGTGAGTCCAGAGAGTCCACTGGCACCACTGGGGATGCCCTGCAGTGAGTCCAGAGAGTGCACTGGCACCACTGAGGATGCACTTCAGTGAGTCCAGGGATAGCACTGGCACCACTGGGGATGCAGTGCAGTGAGTCCAGAGAGTGCTCTGGCACCACTGGGGATGCCCTGCAGTGAGCCCAGAGAGTGCACTGGCACCACTGGGGATGCAGTGCAGTGAGTCCAGTGAGTGCACTGGCACCACTGGGGATGCACTGCAGTGAGTCCAGAGAGTGCACTGGCACCACAGAGAATGGACTTCAGTGAGTCCAGAGAGTGCTCTGGCACCACTGGGGATGCAGTGCAGTGAGTCCAGAGAGTGCACTGGCACCACTGGGGATGCACTACAGTGAGTCCAGGGATAGCACTGGCACCACTGGGGATGCAGTGCAGTGAGTCCAGAGAGTGCACTGGCACCACTGGGGATGCAGTGCAGGGAGTCCAGAGAGTGCACTGGCACCACTGATGATGCAGTACAGTGAGTCCAGTGAGTGCACTGGCACAACTGGGGATGTAGTGCAGTGACTCGAGAGAGTGCACTGGAACCACTGGGGATGCAGTGCCACGAGTCCAGAGAGTGCACTGGCACCACTGGGGATGCGGTGCCGGAGGTCCAGAGAGTGCATTGGCACCACTGGGGATGCAGTGCAGTGAGTCCAGAGAGTGCACTGGCACCACTGGGGATGCAGTGCAGTGAGTCCAGAGAGTGCACTGGCACCACTGGGGATGCGGTGCCGGGAGTCCAGAGAGTGCTTTGGCACCGCTGGGGATGCACTGCAGTTACTCCAGAGAGTGCACAGGCACCACTGGGGATGCACATCAGTGAGTCCACAGAGTGCACTGGCACCACTGGGGATGCACTGCACTGAGTCCAGAGAGTGCACTTGCACCACTGGGGATGCACTGCAGTGAGTCCGCAGAGTGCACTGGCAGCACTGGGGATGCAGTGCAGTGAGTCCAGAGAGTGCACTGGCACCACTGGGGATGCGGTGCGGGGAGTCCATAGAGTGCTTTGGCACCGCTGGGGATGCAGCGCAGTGAGTCCAGAGAGTGCTCTGGCACCACAGGAGATGCAGTGCAGTGAGTCCAGAGAGTGCACTAGCACCACTGGGGATGCAGTGCAGTCAGTCCAGTGAGTGTACTGGCACCACTGGGGATGCCCTTCAGTGAGTCCAGAGAGTGCACTGGCACCACTGGGGATGCACTGCAGTGAGTCCACAGAGTGCACGGGCTCCATTGGGGATGCACTGCAGTGAGTCCAGAGAGTGCATTGGCACCACTTGGGATGCACTGCAGTGAGTCCACAGAGTGCACTTGCACCACTGGGGATGCACTGCAGTGAGTCCAGAGAGTGCACTGGCACCACTGGGGATGCAGTGCAGTGAGTCCAGAGAGTGCACTGGCACCAATGGGGATGCACAGCAGTGAGTCCACAGAGTGCACTGGCACCACTGGGGATGCAGCGCAGGGAGTCCACAGAGTGCACTGGCACCACTGGGGATGCAGCGCAGTGAGTCCAGAGAGTGCTCTGGCACCACTGGGGATGCAGTGCAGTGAGTCCAGAGAGTGCTCTGGCACCACTGGGAATGCTGTGCAGTGAGTCCAGAGAGTGCAGTGGCACCACTGGTGATGCACTGCAGTTACTCCAGAGAGTGCACTGGCACCACTGGGGATGCGGTGCGGTGAGTCCAGAGAGTGCACTGGCACCACTGGGGATGCACTGCAGTGAGTCCAGAGAGTGCACTGGCACCACTGAGAATGCCCTTCAGTGAGTCCAGAGAGTGTACTGGCACCACTGGGGATGCAGTGCAGTGAGTCCACAGAGCGCACTGGCACCACTGGGGATGCAGTGCAGTGAGTCCAGAGAGTGCACTTGCACCACTGAGAATGCACTTCAGTGAGTCCAAAGAGTGCACTGGCACCACTGGGGATGCAGTGCAGTGAGTCCAGAGAGTGCACTGGCACCACTGGGGATGCAGTGCAGTGAGTCCAGAGAGTGCACGGGCTCCACTGGGGATGCAGTGCAGTGAGTCCAGAGAGTGCACTGGCAACACTGGGGATGCAGTGCAGTGAGTCCAGAGAGTGCACTGGCACCACTGGGGATGCAGTGCAGCAAGTCCAGAGAGTGCACTGGCACCACTGGGGATGCAGTGCAGTGAGTCCAGAGAGTGCACTGGCACCAATGGGGATGCAGTGCAGTGAGTCCAGAGAGTGCACTGGCACCACTGGGGATGCAGTACAGTGAGTCCAGAGAGTGCACTGGCACCACTGGGGATGCACAGCAGTGAGTCCAGAGAGTGCATTGGCACCACTGGGGATGCAGTGCAGTGAGTCCAGAGAGTGCACTGGCACCACTGGGGATGCAGTGCAGTGAGTCCAGAGAGTTCACTGGCACCACTGGAGATGCACTTCAGTGAGTGCAGAGACTGCACTGGCACCACTAGGGATGCAGTGCAGTGAGTCCAGTGAGTGTACTCGCACCACTGGGGATGCACTGCAGTGAGTCCAGAGAGTGCATTGGCACCACTTGGGATGCACTGCAGTGAGTCCAGAGAGTGCACTTGCACCACTGGGGATGCAGTGCAGTGAGTCCAGAGAGTGCACTGACACCACTTGGGCTGCAGTGCAGTGAGTCCAGAGAGTGCACTGGCACCACTGGGGATGCACAGCAGTGAGTCCACAGAGTGCACTGGCACCACTGGGGATGCAGTGCAGTGAGTCCAGAGAGTGCACTGGCACCACTAGGGATGCACAGCAGTGAGCCCAGAGAGTGCATTGGCACCACTGGGGATGCAGTGCAGTGAGTCCAGAGAGTGCACTGGCACCCCTGGGGATGCAGTGCAGTGAGTCCAGAGAGTGCACTGGCACCACTGGGGATGCAGCGCAGTGAGTCCAGAGAGTCCACTGGCACCACTGGGGATGCCCTGCAGTGAGTCCAGAGAGTGCACTGGCACCACTGAGGATGCACTTCAGTGAGTCCAGGGATAGCACTGGCACCACTGGGGATGCAGTGCAGTGAGTCCAGAGAGTGCTCTGGCACCACTGGGGATGCCCTGCAGTGAGCCCAGAGAGTGCACTGGCACCACTGGGGATGCAGTGCAGTGAGTCCAGTGAGTGCACTGGCACCACTGGGGATGCACTGCAGTGAGTCCAGAGAGTGCACTGGCACCACAGAGAATGGACTTCAGTGAGTCCAGAGAGTGCTCTGGCACCACTGGGGATGCAGTGCAGTGAGTCCAGAGAGTGCACTGGCACCACTGGGGATGCACTACAGTGAGTCCAGGGATAGCACTGGCACCACTGGGGATGCAGTGCAGTGAGTCCAGAGAGTGCACTGGCACCACTGGGGATGCAGTGCAGGGAGTCCAGAGAGTGCACTGGCACCACTGATGATGCAGTACAGTGAGTCCAGTGAGTGCACTGGCACAACTGGGGATGTAGTGCAGTGACTCGAGAGAGTGCACTGGAACCACTGGGGATGCAGTGCCACGAGTCCAGAGAGTGCACTGGCACCACTGGGGATGCGGTGCCGGAGGTCCAGAGAGTGCATTGGCACCACTGGGGATGCAGTGCAGTGAGTCCAGAGAGTGCACTGGCACCACTGGGGATGCAGTGCAGTGAGTCCAGAGAGTGCACTGGCACCACTGGGGATGCGGTGCCGGGAGTCCAGAGAGTGCTTTGGCACCGCTGGGGATGCACTGCAGTTACTCCAGAGAGTGCACAGGCACCACTGGGGATGCACATCAGTGAGTCCACAGAGTGCACTGGCACCACTGGGGATGCACTGCACTGAGTCCAGAGAGTGCACTTGCACCACTGGGGATGCACTGCAGTGAGTCCGCAGAGTGCACTGGCAGCACTGGGGATGCAGTGCAGTGAGTCCAGAGAGTGCACTGGCACCACTGGGGATGCGGTGCGGGGAGTCCATAGAGTGCTTTGGCACCGCTGGGGATGCAGCGCAGTGAGTCCAGAGAGTGCTCTGGCACCACAGGAGATGCAGTGCAGTGAGTCCAGAGAGTGCACTAGCACCACTGGGGATGCAGTGCAGTCAGTCCAGTGAGTGTACTGGCACCACTGGGGATGCCCTTCAGTGAGTCCAGAGAGTGCACTGGCACCACTGGGGATGCACTGCAGTGAGTCCACAGAGTGCACGGGCTCCATTGGGGATGCACTGCAGTGAGTCCAGAGAGTGCATTGGCACCACTTGGGATGCACTGCAGTGAGTCCACAGAGTGCACTTGCACCACTGGGGATGCACTGCAGTGAGTCCAGAGAGTGCACTGGCACCACTGGGGATGCAGTGCAGTGAGTCCAGAGAGTGCACTGGCACCAATGGGGATGCACAGCAGTGAGTCCACAGAGTGCACTGGCACCACTGGGGATGCAGCGCAGGGAGTCCACAGAGTGCACTGGCACCACTGGGGATGCAGCGCAGTGAGTCCAGAGAGTGCTCTGGCACCACTGGGGATGCAGTGCAGTGAGTCCAGAGAGTGCTCTGGCACCACTGGGAATGCTGTGCAGTGAGTCCAGAGAGTGCAGTGGCACCACTGGTGATGCACTGCAGTTACTCCAGAGAGTGCACTGGCACCACTGGGGATGCGGTGCGGTGAGTCCAGAGAGTGCACTGGCACCACTGGGGATGCACTGCAGTGAGTCCAGAGAGTGCACTGGCACCACTGAGAATGCCCTTCAGTGAGTCCAGAGAGTGTACTGGCACCACTGGGGATGCAGTGCAGTGAGTCCACAGAGCGCACTGGCACCACTGGGGATGCAGTGCAGTGAGTCCAGAGAGTGCACTTGCACCACTGAGAATGCACTTCAGTGAGTCCAAAGAGTGCACTGGCACCACTGGGGATGCAGTGCAGTGAGTCCAGAGAGTGCACTGGCACCACTGGGGATGCAGTGCAGTGAGTCCAGAGAGTGCACGGGCTCCACTGGGGATGCAGTGCAGTGAGTCCAGAGAGTGCACTGGCAACACTGGGGATGCAGTGCAGTGAGTCCAGAGAGTGCACTGGCACCACTGGGGATGCAGTGCAGCAAGTCCAGAGAGTGCACTGGCACCACTGGGGATGCAGTGCAGTGAGTCCAGAGAGTGCACTGGCACCAATGGGGATGCAGTGCAGTGAGTCCAGAGAGTGCACTGGCACCACTGGGGATGCAGTACAGTGAGTCCAGAGAGTGCACTGGCACCACTGGGGATGCACAGCAGTGAGTCCAGAGAGTGCATTGGCACCACTGGGGATGCAGTGCAGTGAGTCCAGAGAGTGCACTGGCACCACTGGGGATGCAGTGCAGTGAGTCCAGAGAGTTCACTGGCACCACTGGAGATGCACTTCAGTGAGTGCAGAGACTGCACTGGCACCACTAGGGATGCAGTGCAGTGAGTCCAGTGAGTGTACTCGCACCACTGGGGATGCACTGCAGTGAGTCCAGAGAGTGCATTGGCACCACTTGGGATGCACTGCAGTGAGTCCAGAGAGTGCACTTGCACCACTGGGGATGCAGTGCAGTGAGTCCAGAGAGTGCACTGACACCACTTGGGCTGCAGTGCAGTGAGTCCAGAGAGTGCACTGGCACCACTGGGGATGCACAGCAGTGAGTCCACAGAGTGCACTGGCACCACTGGGGATGCAGTGCAGTGAGTCCAGAGAGTGCACTGGCACCACTAGGGATGCACAGCAGTGAGCCCAGAGAGTGCATTGGCACCACTGGGGATGCAGTGCAGTGAGTCCAGAGAGTGCACTGGCACCATTGGAGATGCAGTGCAGTGAGTGCAGAGAGTGCACTGGCACCACTGGGGATGCAGTGCAGTGAGTCCAGAGAGTGCACTGGCACCACTGGGGATGCAGTGCAGTGAGTCCAGAGAGTGCACTGGCACCACTGGGGATGCACTGCAGTGAGTCCAGAGAGTGCAGTGGCACCACTGGAGATGCACTTCAGTGAGTCCAGAGAGTGCACTGGCACCACTGGGGATGCAGTGCAGTGAGTCCAGTGAGTGTACTGGCACCACTGGGGATGCGGTGCCGGGAGTCCAGAGAGTGCACTGGCACCACTGGGGATGCACTGCAGTGAGTCCAGAGAGTGCATTGGCACCACTGGGGATGCACTGCAGTGAGTCCAGAGAGTGCACTTGCACGACTGGGGATGCAGTGCAGTGAGTCCAGAGAGTGCACTGGCACCACTGGGGATGCAGTGCAGTGAGTCCAGAGAGTGCACTGGCACCACTGGGGATGCACAGCAGTGAGTCCACAGAGTGCACTGGCACCACTGGGGATGCAGCGCAGTGAGTCCAGAGAGTGCTCTGGCACCACTGGAGATGCAGTGCAGTGAGTCCAGAGAGTGCACTAGCACCACTGGGGATGCAGTGCAGTCAGTCCAGTGAGTGTACTGGCACCACTGGGGATGCCCTTCAGTGAGTCCAGAGAGTGCACTGGCACCACTGGGGATGCACTGCAGTGAGTCCACAGAGTGCACGGGCTCCATTGGGGATGCAGTGCAGTGAGTCCACAGAGTGCACTGGCACCACTGGGGATGCAGTGCAGTGAGTCCAGAGATCGCACTGGCTCCACTGGGGATGCAGTGCAGTGAGTCCAGAGAGTGCTCTGGCACCACTGGGGATGCAGTGCAGTGAGTCCAGAGAGTGCACTGGCACCACTGGGGATGCAGTGCAGTGAGTCCAGAGAGTGCTCTGGCACCACTGGGAATGCTGTGCAGTGAGTCCAGAGAGTGCACTGGCACCACTGGGGATGCACTGCAGTTACTCCAGAGAGTGCACTGGCACCACTGGGGATGCGGTGCGGTGAGTCCAGAGAGTGCACTGGCACCACTGGGGATGCACTGCAGTGAGTCCAGAGAGTGCACTGGCACCACTGAGAATGCCCTTCAGTGAGTCCAGAGAGTGTACTGGCACCACTGGGGATGCAGTGCAGTGAGTCCAGAGAGCGCACTGGCACCACTGGGGATGCAGTGCAGTGAGTCCAGAGAGTGCACTTGCACCACTGAGAATGCACTTCAGTGAGTCCAAAGAGTGCACTGGCACCACTGGGGATGCACTGCAGTGAGTCCAGAGAGTGCACTGGCACCACTGGGGATGCAGTGCAGTGAGTCCAGAGAGTGCACGGGCTCCACTGGGGATGCAGTGCAGTGAGTCCAGAGAGTGCACTGGCAACACTCTGGATGCAGTGCAGTGAGTCCAGAGAGTGCACTGGCACCACTGGGGATGCAGTGCAGCAAGTCCAGAGAGTGCACTGGCACCACTGGGGATGCAGTGCAGTGAGTCCAGAGAGTGCACTGGCACCAATGGGGATGCACTGCAGTGAGTCCAGAGAGTGCACTGGCACCACTGGGGATGCAGTACAGTGAGTCCAGAGAGTGCACTGGCACCACTGGGGATGCACAGCAGTGAGTCCAGAGAGTGCATTGGCACCACTGGGGATGCAGTGCAGTGAGTCCAGAGAGTGCACTGGCACCATTGGAGATGCAGTGCAGTGAGTCCAGAGAGTGCACTGGCACCACTGGGGTGCACTGCAGTGAGTCCAGAGAGTGCACTGGCACCACTGGGGATGCTGTGCAGTGAGTCCAGAGAGTGCACTGGCACCACTGGGGATGCAGTGCAGTGAGTCCAGAGAGTTCACTGGCACCACTGGAGATGCACTTCAGTGAGTGCAGAGACTGCACTGGCACCACTAGGGATGCAGTGCAGTGAGTCCAGTGAGTGTACTCGCACCACTGGGGATGCACTGCAGTGAGTCCAGAGAGTGCATTGGCACCACTTGGGATGCACTGCAGTGAGTCCAGAGAGTGCACTTGCACCACTGGGGATGCAGTGCAGTGAGTCCAGAGAGTGCACTGACACCACTTGGGCTGCAGTGCAGTGAGTCCAGAGAGTGCACTGGCACCACTGGGGATGCACAGCAGTGAGCCCAGAGAGTGCATTGGCACCACTGGGGATGCAGTGCAGTGAGTCCAGAGAGTGCACTGGCACCATTGGAGATGCAGTGCAGAGAGTCCAGAGAGTGCACTGGCACCACTGGGGATGCAGTGCAGTGAGTCCAGAGAGTGCCCTGGCACCACTGGGGATGCAGTGCAGTGCGTCCAGAGAGTGCACTGGCACCACTGGGGATGCACTGCAGTGAGTCCAGAGAGTTCACTGGCACCACTGGAGATGCACTTCAGTGAGTGCAGAGACTGCACTGGCACCACTGGACATGCAGTGCAGTGAGTCCAGTGAGTGTACTGGCACCACTGGGGATGCACTGCAGTGAGTCCAGAGAGTGCATTGGCACCACTTGGGACGCACTGCAGTGAGTCCAGAGAGTGCACTGGCACCACTGGGGATGCAGTGCAGTGAGTCCATAGAGTGCACTGGCACAACTGGGGATGCAGTGCAGTGAGTCCAGAGAGTGCACTGGCACCAGAGGGAATGCACTGCAGTGAGTCCAGTGAGTGCACTGGCACCACTGGGGATGCAGTGCAGTGAGTGCAGGGAGTGCACTGGCACCACTGGGGATGCGGTGCCGGGAGCCCATAGAGTGCTTTGGCACCGCTGGGGATGCACTGCAGTTACTCCAGAGAGTGCACAGGCACCACTGGGGATGCACATCAGTGAGTCCACAGAGTGCACTGGCACCACTGGGGATGCACTGCAGTGAGTCCAGAGAGTGCACTTGCACCACTGGGGATGCACTGCAGTGAGTCCGCAGAGTGCACTGGCACCACTGGGGATGCAGTGCAGTGAGTCCAGAGAGTGCACTGGCACCACTGGGGATGCGGTGCCGGGAGTCCAGAGAGTGCTTTGGCACCGCTGGGGATGCACTGCAGTTACTCCAGAGAGTGTACTGGCACCACTGGGGATGCACTGCAGTGAGTCCAGAGAGTGCATTGGCACCACTTGGGATGCACTGCAGTGAGTCCAGAGAGTGCACTTGCACCACTGGGGATGCACTGCAGTGAGTCCGCAGAGTGCACTGGCACCACTGGGGATGCAGTGCAGTGAGTCCAGAGAGTGCACTGGCACCAATGGGGATGCACAGCAGTGAGTCCACAGAGTGCACTGGCACCACTGGGGATGCAGCGCAGTGAGTCCAGAGAGTGCTCTGGCACCACTGGAGATGCAGTGCAGTGAGTCCAGAGAGTGCACTGGCACCACTGGGGATGCACTGCAGTGAGTCCAGAGAGTGCACGGGCTCCATTGGGGATGCACTGCAGTGAGTCCACAGAGTGCACTGGCACCACTGGGGATGCAGTGCAGTGAGTCCAGAGATCGCACTGGCTCCACTGGGGATGCAGTGCAGTGAGTCCAGAGAGTGCTCTGGCACCACTGGGGATGCAGTGCAGTGAGTCCAGAGAGTGCACTGGCACCACTGGGGATGCAGTGCAGTGAGTCCAGAGAGTGCTCTGGCACCACTGGGAATGCTGTGCAGTGAGTCCAGAGAGTGCAGTGGCACCACTGGTGATGCACTGCAGTTACTCCAGAGAGTGCACTGGCACCACTGGGGATGCGGTGCGGTGAGTCCAGAGAGTGCACTGGCACCACTGGGGATGCACTGCAGTGAGTCCAGAGAGTGCACTGGCACCACTGAGAATGCCCTTCAGTGAGTCCAGAGAGTGTACTGGCACCACTGGGGATGCAGTGCAGTGAGTCCAGAGAGCGCACTGGCACCACTGGGGATTCAGTGCAGTGAGTCCAGAGAGTGCACTTGCACCACTGAGAATGCACTTCAGTGAGTCCAAAGAGTGCACTGGCACCACTGGGGATGCACTGCAGTGAGTCCAGAGAGTGCACTGGCACCACTGGGGATGCAGTGCAGTGAGTCCAGAGAGTGCACTGGCACCACTGGGGATGCAGTGCAGTGAGTCCAGAGAGTGCACTGGCAACACTGGGGATGCAGTGCAGTGAGTCCAGAGAGTGCACTGGCACCACTGGGGATGCACTGCAGCAAGTCCAGAGAGTGCACTGGCACCACTGGGGATGCAGTGCAGTGAGTCCAGAGAGTGCACTGGCACCACTGGGGATGCAGTGCAGTGAGTCCAGAGAGTGCACTGGCACCACTGGGGATGCAGTACAGTGAGTCCAGAGAGTGCACTGGCACCACTGGGGATGCACAGCAGTGAGTCCAGAGAGTGCATTGGCACCACTGGGGATGCAGTGCAGTGAGTCCAGAGAGTGCACTGGCACCACTGGAGATGCAGTGCAGTGAGTCCAGAGAGTGCACTGGCACCACTGGGGATGCAGTGCAGTGAGTCCAGAGAGTGCACTGGCACCACTGGGGATGCAGTGCAGTGACTCCAGAGAGTTCACTGGCACCACTGGAGATGCACTTCAGTGAGTGCAGAGACTGCACTGGCACCACTGGGGATGCAGTGCAGTGAGTCCAGTGAGTGTACTCGCACCACTGGGGATGCACTGCAGTGAGTCCAGAGAGTGCACTTGCACCACTGGGGATGCAGTGCAGTGAGTCCAGAGAGTGCACTGACACCACTTGGGCTGCAATGCAGTGAGTCCACAGAGTGCACTGGCACCACTGGGGATGCACAGCAGTGAGTCCACAGAGTGCACTGGCACCACTGGGGATGCAGTGCAGTGAGTCCAGAGAGTGCACTGGCACCACTGGGGATGCACAGCAGTGATCCCAGAGAGTGCATTGGCACCACTGGGGATGCAGTGCAGTGAGTCCAGAGAGTGCACTGGCACCATTGGAGATGCAGTGCAGTGAGTCCAGAGAGTGCACTGGCACCACTGGGGATGCAGTGCAGTGAGTCCAGAGAGTGCCCTGGCACCACTGGGGATGCAGTGCAGTGAGTCCAGAGAGTGCACTGGCACCACTGGGGATGCACTGCAGTGAGTCCAGAGAGTTCACTGGCACCACTGGAGATGCACTTCAGTGAGTGCAGAGACTGCACTGGCACCACTGGACATGCAGTGCAGTGAGTCCAGTGAGTGTACTGGCACCACTGGGGATGCACTGCAGTGAGTCCAGAGAGTGCATTGGCACCACTGGGGATGCACTGCAGTGAGTCCAGAGAGTGCACTTGCACCACTGGGGATGCAGTGCAGTGAGTCCAGAGAGTGCACTGGCACCGCTGGGGATGCAGTGCAGTGAGTCCAGAGAGTGCACTGGCACAACTGGGGATGTAGTGCAGTGAGTCCAGAGAGTGCACTGGCACCAATGGGGATGCACAGCAGTGAGTCCTCAGAGTGCACTGGCACCACTGGGGATGCAGTACAGTGAGTCCAGAGAGTGTACTGGCACCACTGGGGATGCACTGCAGTGAGTCCAGAGAGTGCTCTTGCACCACTGGCGATGCAGTGCAGTGAGTCCAGAGAGTGCACTAGCACCACTGGGGATGCAGTGCAGTGAGTCCAGTGAGTGCACTGGCACCACTGGGGATGCACTGCAGTGAGTCCAGAGAGTGCACTGGCACCACTGAGAATGCACTTCAGTGAGTCCAGAGAGTGCACTGGCACCACTGGGGATGCACTGCAGTGAGTCCACAGAGTGCACTGGCACCACTGGGGATGCAGTGCAGTGAGTCCAGAGAGTGCACTGGCACCACTGGGGATGCACTTCAGTGAGTCCAGAGAGTGCACGGGCTCCACTGGGGATGCACTGCAGTGAGTCCACAGAGTGCACTGGCACCACTGGGGAGGCAGTGCAGTGAGTCCAGAGAGTGCACTGTCTCCACTGGGGATGCAGTGCAGTGAGTCCAGAGAGTGCTCTGGCACCACTGGGGATGCAGTGCAGTGAGTCCACAGAGTGCACTACCACCACTGGGGATGCAGTGCAGTGAGTCCAGAGAGTGCACTGGCACCACTGGGGATGCAGTGCAGTGAGTCCAGAGAGTGCACTGGCACCACTGGGGATGCAGTGCAGTGAGTCCAGAGTGTGCACTGGCACCACTGGGAATGCAGTGCAGTGAGTCCAGAGATCGCACTGGCACCACGGGGGATGCACTTCAGTGAGTCCAGAGAGTGCACTGGCACCACTGGGG
Source organism: Anser anser (assembly GCF_964211835.1). NCBI lineage: Eukaryota > Metazoa > Chordata > Aves > Anseriformes > Anatidae > Anser > Anser anser. The sequence goes on from NC_139726.1 coordinate 40,824,708, forward strand.
ATGCAGTGCAGTGAGTCCAGAGAGTGCACTGTCACCACTGGGGATGCACTGCAGTGAGTCCAGAGAGTGCTCTGGTTCCACTGGGGATGCAGTGCACTGAGTCCAGAGAGTGCACTGGCACCAGAGGGAATGCACTGCAGTGAGTCCAGTGAGTGCACAGGCAGCGCTGGGGATGCAGTGCAGTGAGTCCTGAGAGTGCTCTGGCACCACTGGGGATGCAGTGCAGTGAGTCCAGAGAGTGCACTGGCACCACTGGGGATGCAGTGCAGTGAGTCCAGAGAGTGCACTGGCACCACTGGTGATGCACTTCAGTTACTCCAGAGAGTGCACTGGCACCACTGGGGATGCGGTGTGGTGAGTCCAGAGAGTGCACTGGCACCACTGGTGATGCACTGCAGTGAGTCCAGAGAGTGCACTGGCACCACTGAGAATGCCCTTCAGTGAGTCCAGAGAGTGCACTGGCACCACTGGGGATGCACTGCAGTGAGTCCACAGAGTGCACTAGCACCACTGGGGATGCAGTGCAGTGAGTCCAGAGAGTGTACTGGCACCACTGGGGATGCACTGCAGTGAGTCCAGAGAGTGCACTGGCACCACTGAGAATGCACTTCAGTGAGTCCAGAGAGCGCACTGGCACCACTGGGGATGCAGTGCAGTGAGTCCAGAGAGTGCACTGGCACCACTGAGAATGCACTTCAGTGAGTCCAAAGCGTGCACTGGCACCACTGGGGATGCACTGCAGTGAGCCCAGAGAGTGCACTGGCACCACTGGAGATGCAGTACAGTGAGTCCAGTGAATGCACTGGCAACACTGGGGATGCAGTGCAGTGAGTCCAGAGAGTGCACTGGCACCACTGGTGATGCAGTATAGTGAGTCCAGTGAGTGCACTGGCACCACTGGGGATGCAGTGCAGTGAGTCCAGAGAGTGCACTGGCACCACTGGGGATGCAGTGCAGTGAGTCCAGAGAGTGCACTGGCACCACTGGGGATGCAGTACAGTGAGTCCAGAGAGTGCACTGGCACCACTGGGGATGCACAGCAGTGAGTCCAGAGAGTGCATTGGCACCACTGGGGATGCAGTGCAGTGAGTCCAGAGAGTGCACTGGCACCATTGGAGATGCAGTGCAGTGAGTCCAGAGAGTGCACTGGCACCACTGGGGATGCACAGCAGTGAGTCCACAGAGTGCACTGGCACCACTGGGGATGCAGTGCAGTGAGTCCAGAGAGTGCACTGGCACCACTGGGGATGCAGTGCAGTGAGTCCAGAGAGTTCACTGGCACCACTGGAGATGCACTTCAGTGAGTGCAGAGACTGCACTGGCACCACTAGGGATGCAGTGCAGTGAGTCCAGTGAGTGTACTCGCACCACTGGGGATGCACTGCAGTGAGTCCAGAGAGTGCACTGGCACCACTGGGGATGCAGTGCAGTGAGTCCAGAGAGTGCACTGACACCACTTGGGCTGCAATGCAGTGAGTCCAGAGAGTGCACTGGCACCACTGGGGATGCACAGCAGTGAGTCCACAGAGTGCACTGGCACCACTGGGGATGCAGTGCAGTGAGTCCAGAGAGTGCACTGGCACCACTGGGGATGCACAGCAGTGAGCCCAGAGAGTGCATTGGCACCACTGGGGATGCAGTGCAGTGAGTCCAGAGAGTGCACTGGCACCATTGGAGATGCAGTGCAGTGAGTCCAGAGAGTGCACTGGCACCACTGGGGATGCAGTGCAGTGAGTCCAGAGAGTGCCCTGGCACCACTGGGGATGCAGTGCAGTGAGTCCAGAGAGTGCACTGGCACCACTGGGGATGCACTGCAGTGAGTCCAGAGAGTTCACTGGCACCACTGGAGATGCACTTCAGTGAGTGCAGAGACTGCACTGGCACCACTGGACATGCAGTGCAGTGAGTCCAGTGAGTGTACTGGCACCACTGGGGATGCACTGCAGTGAGTCCAGAGAGTGCATTGGCACCACTGGGGATGCACTGCAGTGAGTCCAGAGAGTGCACTTGCACCACTGGGGATGCAGTGCAGTGAGTCCAGAGAGTGCACTGGCACCACTGGGGATGCAGTGCAGTGAGTCCAGAGAGTGCACTGGCACAACTGGGGATGCAGTGCAGTGAGTCCAGAGAGTGCACTGGCACCAATGGGGATGCACAGCAGTGAGTCCTCAGAGTGCACTGGCACCACTGGGGATGCAGTACAGTGAGTCCAGAGAGTGTACTGGCACCACTGGGGATGCACTGCAGTGAGTCCAGAGAGTGCTCTTGCACCACTGGCGATGCAGTGCAGTGAGTCCAGAGAGTGCACTAGCACCACTGGGGATGCAGTGCAGTCAGTCCAGTGAGTGCACTGGCACCACTGGGGATGCACTGCAGTGAGTCCAGAGAGTGCACTGGCACCACTGAGAATGCACTTCAGTGAGTCCAGAGAGTGCACTGGCACCACTGGGGATGCACTGCAGTGAGTCCACAGAGTGCACTGGCACCACTGGGGATGCAGTGCAGTGAGTCCAGAGAGTGCACTGGCACCACTGGGGATGCACTTCAGTGAGTCCAGAGAGTGCACGGGCTCCACTGGGGATGCACTGCAGTGAGTCCACAGAGTGCACTGGCACCACTGGGGAGGCAGTGCAGTGAGTCCAGAGAGTGCACTGTCTCCACTGGGGATGCAGTGCAGTGAGTCCAGAGAGTGCTCTGGCACCACTGGGGATGCAGTGCAGTGAGTCCAGAGAGTGCACTACCACCACTGGGGATGCAGTGCAGTGAGTCCAGAGAGTGCACTGGCACCACTGGGGATGCAGTGCAGTGAGTCCAGAGAGTGCACTGGCACCACTGGGGATGCAGTGCAGTGAGTCCAGAGAGTGCACTGGCACCACTGGGAATGCAGTGCAGTCAGTCCAGTGAGTGTACTGGCACCACTGGGGATGCACTGCAGTGAGTCCAGAGAGTGCACTGGCACCACTGAGAATGCCCTTCAGTGAGTCCAGAGAGTGCACTGGCACCACTGGGGATGCACTGCAGTGAGTCCACAGAGTGCACTAGCACCACTGGGGATGCAGTGCAGTGACTCCAGAGAGTGCACTGGCACCACTGGGGATGCACTTCAGTGAGTCCAGAGAGTGCACTGGCACCACTGGGGATGCACTGCAGTGAGTCCAGAGAGTGCATTGGCACCACTGGGGATGCAGTGCAGTGAGTCCAGAGAGTGCACTGGCACCACTGGGGATGCACTGCAGTGAGTCCACAGAGTGCACTGGTACCACTGGGGATGCAGTGCAGTGAGTCCAGAGAGTGCACTGGCACCACTGGGGATGCACTGCAGTGAGTCCAGAGAGTGCACTGGCACCACTGGGGATGCAGTACAGTGAGTCCAGAGAGTGCACTGGCACCACTGGGGATGCAGTGCAGTGAGTCCAGAGAGTGCACTGGCACCACTGGGGATGCACTGCAGTGAGTCCAGAGAGCGCACTGGCACCACTGGGGATGCACTGCAGTGAGTCCACAGAGTGCACTGGCACCACTGAGAATGCACTTCAGTGAGTCCAGAGAGTGCACTGGCACCACTGGGGATGCACTGCAGTGAGTCCAGAGAGTGCACTAGCACCACTGGGGATGCAGTGCAGTGAATCCAGTGAGTGCACTGGCACCACTGGGGATGCAGTGCAGTGAGTCAAGAGAGTGCACTGGCACCACTGGGGATGCACTGCAGTGAGCCCAGAGAGTGCACTGGCACCACTGGGGATGCGGTGCCGGGAGTCCAGAGAGTGCACTGGCACCACTGGGGATGCAGTGCAGTGAGTCCAGAGAGTGCACTGGCACCACTGGGGATGCACTGCAGTGAGTCCAGAGAGTGCTCTGGCACCACTGGGGATGCAGTGCAGTGAGTCCAGAGAGTGCACTGGCACCACTGGCGATGCAGTGCAGTGAGTCCAGAGAGTGCACTGGCACCACTGGTGATGCACTGCAGTTACTCCAGAGAGTGCACTGGCACCACTGGGAATGCAGTGCGGTGAGTCCAGAGAGTGCACTGGCACCACTGGGGATGCAGTGCATTCAGTCCAGTGAGTGTACTGGCACCACTGGGGAAACACTGCAGTGAGTCCAGAGAGTGCACTGGCACCACTGAGAATGCCCTTCAGTGAGTCCAGAGAGTGCACTGGCACCACTGGGGATGCACTGCAGTGAGTCCACAGAGTGCACTAGCACCACTGGGGATGCAGTGCAGTGAGTCCAGAGAGTGCACTGGCACCACTGGGGATGCACTTCAGTGAGTCCAGAGAGTGCACGCGCTCCACTGGGGTTGCAGTACAGTGAGTCCAGGGAGTGCACTGGCACCACTGGGGATGCAGTGCAGTGAGTCCAGAGAGTGCACTGGCAGCACAGAGGATGCAGTGCAGTGAGTCCAGAGAGTGCTCTGGCACCACTGGGGATGCAGTGCAGTGAGTCCAGAGAGTGCACTGGCACCACTGGGGATGCAGTGCAGTGAGTCCAGAGAGTGCACTGGCACCACTGGGGATGCACTTCAGTGAGTCCAGAGAGTGCACTGGCACCACTGGTGATGCACTGCAGTGAGTCCAGAGAGTGCACTGGCACCACTGGGGATGCAGTGCAGTGAGTCCAGAGAGTGCACTGGCACCAGAGGGAATGCACTGCAGTGAGTCCAGAGAGTGCACTGGCAACACTGGGGATGCAGTGCAGTGAGTCCAGAGAGTGCACTGGCACCACTGGACATGCAGTGCAGTGAGTCCAGAGAGTGCATTGGCACCACCGGGGATGCAGTGCAGTGAGTCCAGAGAGTGCACTGGCACCACTCGGGATGCACTGCAGTGAGTCCAGAGAGTGCACTGGCAATACTGGGGATGCAGTGCAGTGAGTCCAGAGAGTGCACTGGCACCACTGGGGATGCAGTGCAGTGAGTCCAGAGAGTGCACTGGCACCACTGGGGATGCAGTGCAGTGAGTCCAGAGAGTGCTCTGGCACCACTGGGGATGCACTGAAGTGAGTCCAGAGAGTGCACTGGCACCACTGGGGATGCAGTGCAGTGAGTCCAGAGAGTGCACTGGCAACACTGGGGTTGCAGTGCAGTGAGTCCAGAGAGTGCACTGGCACCACTGGGGATGCAGTGCAGTGAGTCCAGAGTGTGCACTGGCACGACTGGGAATGCAGTGCAGTGAGTCCAGAGATTGCACTGGCACCACTGGGGATGCACTTCAGTGAGTCCAGAGAGTGCACTGGCACCACAGGTGATGCACTGCAGTGAGTCCAGAGAGTGCACTGGCACCACTGGGGATGCAGTGCAGTGAGTCCAGAGAGTGCACTGGCACCACTGGGGATGCACTGCAGTGAGTCCAGAGAGTGCAGTGGCACCAGAGGGAATGCACTGCAGTGAGTCCAGTGAGTGCACTGGCACCACTGGGTATGCAGTGCAGTGAGTGCAGAGAGTGCACTGGTACTACTGGGGATGCAGTGCAGTGAGTCCAGAGAGTGCAGTGACACCACTGGGGATGCAGTGCAGTGAGTCCAGAGAGTGCACAGGCAGCACTGGGGATGCAGTGCAGTGAGTCCAGAGAGTGCTCTGGCACCACTGCGGATGCAGTGCAGTGAGTCCAGAGAGTGCACTGGCACCACTGGGGATGCAGTGCAGTGAGTCCAGAGAGTGCACTGGCACCACTGGTGATGCACTGCAGTTACTCCAGAGAGTGCACTGGCACCACTGGGGATGCGGTGCGGTGAGTCCAGAGAGTGCACTGGCACCACTGGTGATGCACTGCAGTGAGTCCAGAGAGTGCACTGGCACCACTGAGAATGCCCTTCAGTGAGTCCAGAGAGTGCACTGGCACCACTGGGGATGCACTGCAGTGAGTCCACAGAGTGCACTGGCACCACTGGGGATGCACTGCAGTGAGTCCAGAGAGTGCACTGGCACCACTGAGAATGCACTTCAGTGAGTCCAGAGAGCGCACTGGCACCACTGGGGATGCAGTGCAGTGAGTCCAGAGAGTGCACTGGCACCACTGAGAATGCACTTCAGTGAGTCCAAAGAGTGCACTGGCACCACTGGGGATGCACTGCAGTGAGTCCAGAGAGTGCGCTAGCACCACTGGGAATGTAGTGCAATGAATCCAGTGAGTGCACTGGCACCAGTGGGGATGCAGAGCAGTGAGTCCAGAGAGTGCACTGGCACCACTGGGGATGCACTGCAGTGAGCCCAGAGAGTGCACTGGCACCACTGGAGATGCAGTACAGTGAGTCCAGTGAATGCACTGGCAACACTGGGGATGCAGTGCAGTGAGTCCAGAGAGTGCACTGGCACCACTGGTGATGCAGTATAGTGAGTCCAGTGAGTGCACTGGCACCACTGGGGATGCAGTGCAGTGAGTCCAGAGAGTGCACTGGCACCACTGGGGATGCACTGCAGTGAGTCCAGAGAGTGCACTGGCACCACTGATGATGCAGTACAGTGAGTCCAGTGAGTGCACTGGCACCACTGGGGTTGTAGTGCAGTGACTCGAGAGAGTGCACTGGCACCACTGGGGATGCAGTGCAGTGACTCCAGAGAGTGCACTGGCACCACTTGGGATGCAGAGCAGTGAGTCCAGAGAGTGCACTGGCACCACTGGGGATGCAGTGTAGTGAGTCCAGAGAGTGCACTGGCACCACTGGGGATGCAGTGCAGTGAGTCCAGAGAGTGCACTGGCACCACTGGGGATGCAGTGCAGTGACTCCAGAGAGTGCTCTGGCACCACTGGGGATGCAGTGCAGTGAGTCCAGAGAGTGCACTGGCACCACTGGTGATGCACTGCAGTTACTCCAGAGAGTGCACTGGCACCACTGGTGATGCACTGCAGTTACTCCAGAGAGTGCACTGGCACCACTGGGGATGCGGTGCGGTGAGTCTAGAGAGTGCACTGGCACCACTGGGGATGCAGTGCAGTCAGTCCAGTGAGTGTACTGGCACCACTGGGGATGCACTGCAGTGAGTCCAGAGAGTGCACTGGCACCACTGAGAATGCCCTTCAGTGAGTCCAGAGAGTGCACTGGCACCACTGGGGATGCACTGCAGTGAGTCCACAGAGTGCACTAGCACCACTGGGGATGCAGTGCAGTGACTCCAGAGAGTGCACTGGCACCACTGGGGATGCACTTCAGTGAGTCCAGAGAGTGCACTGGCACCACTGGGGATGCAGTGCAGTGAGTCCAGAGAGTGCATTGGCACCACTGGCGATGCAGTGCAGTGAGTCCAGAGAGTGCACTGGCACCACTGGGGATGCACTGCAGTGAGTCCACAGAGTGCACTGGTACCACTGGGGATGCAGTGCAGTGAGTCCAGAGAGTGCACTGGCACCACTGGGGATGCACTTCAGTGAGTCCAGAGAGTGCACTGGCACCACTGAGAATGCACTTCAGTGAGTCCAGAGAGTGCACTGGCACCACTGGGGATGCACTGCAGTGAGTCCAGAGAGTGCACTAGCACCACTGGGGATGCAGTGCAGTGAATCCAGTGAGTGCACTGGCACCACTGGGGATGCAGTGCAGTGAGTCAAGAGAGTGCACTGGCACCACTGGGGATGCACTGCAGTGAGCCCAGAGAGTGCACTGGCACCACTGGGGATGCGGTGCCGGGAGTCCAGAGAGTGCACTGGCACCACTGGGGATGCAGTGCAGTGAGTCCAGAGAGTGCACTGGCACCACTGGGGATGCACTGCAGTGAGTCCAGAGAGTGCACTGGCACCACTGGAGATGCAGTACAGTGAGTCCAGTGAATGCACTGGCAACACTGGGGATGCAGTGCAGTGAGTCCAGAGAGTGCACTGGCACCACTGGGGATGCAGTATAGTGAGTCCAGTGAGTGCACTGGCACCACTGGGGATGCAGTGCAGTGAGTCCAGAGAGTGCACTGGCACCACTGGGGATGCACTGCAGTGAGTCCAGAGAGTGCACTGGCACCACTGATGATGCAGTACAGTGAGTCCAGTGAGTGCACTGGCACCACTGGGGATGTAGTGCAGTGACTCGAGAGAGTGCACTGGCACCACTGGGGATGCAGTGCAGTGACTCCAGAGAGTGCACTGGCACCACTTGGGATGCAGTGCATTGAGTCCAGAGAGTGCACTGGCACCACTGGCGATGCGGTGCGGTGAGTCTAGAGAGTGCACTGGCACCACTGGGGATGCAGTGCAGTCAGTCCAGTGAGTGTACTGGCACCACTGGGGATGCACTGCAGTGAGTCCAGAGAGTGCACTGGCACCACTGAGAATGCCCTTCAGTGAGTCCAGAGAGTGCACTGGCACCACTGGGGATGCACTGCAGTGAGTCCACAGAGTGCACTAGCACCACTGGTGATGCAGTGCAGTGACTCCAGAGAGTGCACTGGCACCACTGGGGATGCACTTCAGTGAGTCCAGAGAGTGCACTGGCACCACTGGGGATGCAGTGCAGTGAGTCCAGAGAGTGCATTGGCACCACTGGGGATGCAGTGCAGTGAGTCCAGAGAGTGCACTGGCACCACTGGGGATGCACTGCAGTGAGTCCACAGAGTGCACTGGTACCACTGGGGATGCAGTGCAGTGAGTCCAGAGAGTGCACTGGCACCACTGGGGATGCACTGCAGTGAGTCCAGAGAGTGCACTGGCACCACTGGGGATGCAGTACAGTGAGTCCAGAGAGTGCACTGGCACCACTGGGGATGCACTGCAGTGAGTCCAGAGAGTGCACTGGCAGCACTGGGGATGCAGTGCAGTGACTCCAGAGAGTGCACTGGCACCACTGGGGATGCACTGCAGTGAGTCCAGAGAGCGCACTGGCACCACTGGGGATGCACTGCAGTGAGTCCACAGAGTGCACTGGCACCACTGAGAATGCACTTCAGTGAGTCCAGAGAGTGCACTAGCACCACTGGGGATGCAGTGCAGTGAATTCAGTGAGTGCACTGGCACCACTGGGGATGCAGTGCAGTGAGTCAAGAGAGTGCACTGGCACCACTGGGGATGAACTGCAGTGAGCCCAGAGAGTGCACTGGCACCACTGGGGATGCGGTGCCGGGAGTCCAGAGAGTGCACTGTCAGCACTGGGGATGCAGTGCAGTGAGTCCAGAGAGTGCACTGGCACCACTGGGGATGCAGTGCAGTGAGTCCAGAGAGTGCATTGGCACCACTGGAGATGCAGTGCAGTGAGTCCAGAGAGTGCACTGGCACCACTGGCGATGCAGTGCAGTGAGTCCAGAGAGTGCACTGGCACCACTGGTGATGCACTGCAGTTACTCCAGAGAGTGCACTGGCACCACTGGGGATGCGGTGCGGTGAGTCCAGAGAGTGCACTGGCACCACTGGGGATGCAGTGCAGTCAGTCCAGTGAGTGTACTGGCACCACTGGGGAAACACTGCCGTGAGTCCAGAGAGTGCACTGGCACCACTGAGAATGCCCTTCAGTGAGTCCAGAGAGTGCACTGGCACCACTGGGGATGCACTGCAGTGAGTCCACAGAGTGCACTAGCACCACTGGGGATGCAGTGCAGTGAGTCCAGAGAGTGCACTGGCACCACTGGGGATGCAGTGCACTGAGTCCAGAGAGTTCACTGGCACCACTGGAGATGCAGTTCAGTGAGTGCAGAGACTGCACTGGCACCACTGGGGATGCAGTGCAGTGAGTCCAGTGAGTGTACTGGCACCACTGGGGATGCACTGCAGTGAGTCCAGAGAGTGCATTGGCACCACTTGGGATGCACTGCAGTGAGTCCAGAGAGTGCACTTGCACCACTGGGGATGCAGTGCAGTGAGTCCAGAGAGTGCACTGACACCACTTGGGCTGCAGTGCAGTGAGTCCAGAGAGTGCACTGGCACCACTGGGGATGCACAGCAGTGAGTCAACAGAGTGCACTGGCACCACTGGGGATGCAGTGCAGTGAGTCCAGAGAGTGCACTGGCACCACTGGGGATGCACAGCAGTGAGCCCAGAGAGTGCATTGGCACCACTGGGGATGCAGTGCAGTGAGTCCAGAGAGTGCACTGGCAGCATTGGAGATGCAGTGCAGTGAGTCCAGAGAGTGCACTGGCACCACTGGGGATGCACTGCAGTGAGTCCAGAGAGTGCACTGGCACCACTGGAGATGCACTTCAGTGAGTGCAGAGACTGCACTGGCACCACTGGGGATGCAGTGCAGTGAGTCCAGTGAGTGTACTGGCACCACTGGGGATGCACTGCAGTGAGTCCAGAGAGTGCATTGGCACCACTTGGGATGCACTGCAGTGAGTCCAGAGAGTGCACTTGCACCACTGGGGATGCAATGCAGTGAGTCCAGAGAGTGCACTGGCACCACTGGGGATGCATTGCAGTGAGTCCAGAGAGTGCACTGGCACAACTGGGGATGCAGTGCAGTGAGTCCAGAGAGTGCACTGGCACACTGGGGATGCACAGCAGTGAGTCCTCAGAGTGCACTGGCACCACTGGGGATGCAGTACAGTGAGTCCAGAGAGTGCACTGGCACCACTGGGGATGCACTGCAGTGAGTCCAGAGAGTGCTCTTGCACCACTGGCGATGCAGTGCAGTGAGTCCAGAGAGTGCACTAGCACCACTGGGGATGCAGTGCAGTCAGTCCAGTGAGTGTACTGGCACCACTGGGGATGCACTGCAGTGAGTCCAGAGAGTGCACTGGCACCACTGAGAATGCACTTCAGTGAGTCCAGAGAGTGCACTGGCACCACTGGGGATGCACTGCAGTGAGTCCACAGAGTGCACTGGCACCACTGGGGATGCAGTGCAGTGAGTCCAGAGAGTGCACTGGCACCACTGGGGATGCACTTCAGTGAGTCCAGAGAGTGCACGGGCTCCACTGGGGATGCACTGCAGTGAGTCCACAGAGTGCACTGGCACCACTGGGGAGGCAGTGCAGTGAGTCCAGAGAGTGCACTGTCTCCACTGGGGATGCAGTGCAGTGAGTCCAGAGGCTGCTCTGGCACCACTGGGGATGCAGTGCAGTGAGTCCACAGAGTGCAATAGCACCACTGGGGATGCAGTGCAGTGAGTCCAGAGAGTGCACTGGCAACACTGGGGATGCAGTGCAGTGAGTCCAGAGAGTGCACTGGCACCACTGGGGATGCAGTGCAGTGAGTCCAGAGTGTGCACTGGCACCACTGGGAATGCAGTGCAGTGAGTCCAGAGATCGCACTGGCACCACGGGGGATGCACTTCAGTGAGTCCAGAGAGTGCACTGTCACCACTGGGGATGCACTGCAGTGAGTCCAGAGAGTGCACTCGCACCACTGGGGATGCAGTGCAGTGAGTCCAGAGAGTGCACTGGCACCAGAGGCAATGCACTGCAGTGAGTCCAGTGAGTGCACTGGCACCACTGGGGATGCAGTGCAGTGAGTGCAGGGAGTGCACTGGCACCACTGGGGATGCAGTGCAGTGAGTCCAGAGAGTGCAGTGGCACCACTGGGGATGCAGTGCAGTGAGTCCAGAGAGTGCACTGGCACCACTGGGGATGCAGTGCAGTGAGTCCAGAGAGTGCTCTGGCACCACTGGGGATGCAGTGCAGTGAGTCCAGAGAGTGCACTGGCACCACTGGGGATGCACTGCAGTTACTCCAGAGAGTGCACTGGCACCACTGGGGATGCGGTGTGGTGAGTCCAGAGAGTGCACTGGCACCACTGGTAATGCACTGCAGTGAGTCCAGAGAGTGCACTGGCACCACTGAGAATGCCCTTCAGTGAGTCCAGAGAGTGCACTGGCACCACTGGGGATGCACTGCAGTGAGTCCACAGAGTGCACTAGCACCACTGGGGATGCAGTGCAGTGAGTCCAGAGAGTGTACTGGCACCACTGGGGATGCACTGCAGTGAGTCCAGAGAGTGCACTGGCACCACTGAGAATGCACTTCAGTGAGTCCAGAGAGCGCACTGGCACCACTGGGGATGCAGTGCAGTGAGTCCAGAGAGTGCACTAGCACCACTGGGAATGTAGTGCAGTGAATCCAGTGAGTGCACTGGCACCAGTGGGGATGTAGAGCAGTGAGTCCAGAGAGTGCACTGGCACCACTGGGGATGCACTGCAGTGAGCCCAGAGAGTGCACTGGCACCACTGGAGATGCAGTACAGTGAGTCCAGTGAATGCACTGGCAACACTGGGGATGCAGTGCAGTGAGTCCAGAGAGTGCACTGGCACCACTGGTGATGCAGTATAGTGAGTCCAGTGAGTGCACTGGCACCACTGGGGATGCAGTGCAGTGAGTCCAGAGAGTGCACTGGCACCACTGGGGCTTCAGTGCAGTGAGTCCAGAGAGTGCACTGGCACCACTGATGATGCAGTACAGTGAGTCCAGTGAGTGCACTGGCACCACTGGGGATGTAGTGCAGTGACTCAAGAGAGTGCACTGGCACCACTGAAAATGCACTTCAGTGTGTCCAGAGAGTGCACTGGCACCACTTGAGATGCAGTGCAGTGAGTCCAGAGAGTGCACTGGCACCACTGGGGATGCAGTGCAGTGAGTCCAGAGAGTGCATTGGCACCACTGGAGATGCAGTGCAGTGAGTCCAGAGAGTGCACTGGCACCACTGGGGATGCACTGCAGTGAGTCTACAGAGTGCACTGGTACCACTGGGGATGCAGTGCAGTGAGTCCAGAGAGTGCACTGGCACCACTGGGGATGCAGTGCAGTGAGTCCAGAGAGTGCACTGGCAGCACTGGGGATGCAGTGCAGTGAGTCCAGAGAGTGCACTGGCACCACTGGGGATGCACTGCAGTGAGTCCAGAGAGGGCACTGGCACCACTGGGGATGCACTGCAGTGAGTCCACAGAGTGCACTGGCACCACTGAGAATGCACTTCAGTGAGTCCAGAGAGTGCACTGGTACCACTGGGGATGCACTGCAGTGAGTCCAGAGAGTGCACTAGCACAACTGGGGATGCAGTGCAGTGAATCCAGTGAGTGCACTGGCACCACTGGGGATGCAGTGCAGTGACTCCTGAGAGTGCACTGGCACCACTGGGGATGCACTGCAGTGAGCCCAGAGAGTGCACTGGCACCACTGGGGATGCGGTGCCGGGAGTCCAGAGAGTGCACTGGCACCACTGGGGATGCAGTGCAGTGAGTCCAGAGAGTGCACTGGCACCACTGGGGATGCGGTGCCGGGAGTCCAGAGAGTGCACTGGCACCACTGGGGATGCAGTGCAGTGAGTCCAGAGAGTGCACTGGCACCACTGGGTATGCACTGCAGTGAGTCCAGAGAGTGCTCTGGCACCACTGGGGATGCAGTGCAGTGAGTCCAGAGAGTGCACTGGCACCACTGGTGATGCACTGCAGTTACTCCAGAGAGTGCACTGGCACCACTGGGGATGCGGTGCGGTGAGTCCAGAGAGTGCACTGGCACCACTGGGGATGCAGTGCAGTCAGTCCAGTGAGTGTACTGGCACCACTGGGGATGCACTGCAGTGAGTCCAGAGAGTGCACTGGCACCACTGAGAATGCCCTTCAGTGAGTCCAGAGAGTGCACTGGCACCACTGGGGATGCACTGCAGTGAGTCCACAGAGTGCACTAGCACCACTGGGGATGCAGTGCAGTGACTCCAGAGAGTGCACTGGCACCACTGGGGATGCACTTCAGTGAGTCCAGAGAGTGCACTGGCACCACTGGGGATGCAGTGCAGTGAGTCCAGAGAGTGCATTGGCACCACTGGGGATGCAGTGCAGTGAGTCCAGAGAGTGCACTGGCACCACTGGGGATGCACTGCAGTGAGTCCACAGAGTGCACTGGTACCACTGGGGATTCAGTGCAGTGAGTCCAGAGAGTGCACTGGCACCACTGGGGATGCACTGCAGTGAGTCCAGAGAGTGCACTGGCACCACTGGGGATGCAGTGCAGTGAGTCCAGAGAGTGCACTGGCACCACTGGGGATGCAGTGCAGTGAGTCCAGAGAGTGCACTGGCACCACTGGGGATGCACTGCAGTGAGTCCAGAGAGCGCACTGGCACCACTGGGGATGCACTGCAGTGAGTCCACAGAGTGCACTGGCACCACTGAGAATGCACTTCAGTGAGTCCAGAGAGTGCACTGGCACCACTGGGGATGCACTGCAGTGAGTCCAGAGAGTGCTCTGGCACCACTGGGGATGCACTGAAGTGAGTCCAGAGAGTGCACTGGCACCACTGGGGATGCAGTGCAGCGAGTCCAGAGAGTGCACTGGCACCACTGGGGATGCAGTGCAGTCAGTCCAGTGAGTGTACTGGCACCACTGGGGAAACACTGCAGTGAGTCCAGAGAGTGCACTGGCACCACTGAGAATGCCCTTCAGTGAGTCCAGAGAGTGCACTGGCACCACTGGGGATGCACTGCAGTGAGTCCACAGAGTGCACTAGCACCACTGGGGATGCAGTGCAGTGAGTCCAGAGAGTGCACTGGCACCACTGGGGATGCACTTCAGTGAGTCCAAAGAGTGCACGCGCTCCACTGGGGTTGCAGTACAGTGAGTCCAGAGAGTGCACTGGCACCACTGGGGATGCAGTGCAGTGAGTCCACAGAGTGCACTGGCAGCACAGTGGATGCAGTGCAGTGAGTCCAGAGAGTGCTCTGGCACCAATGGGGATGCAGTGCAGTGAGTCCAGAGAGTGCACTGGCACCACTGGGGATGCAGTGCAGTGAGTCCAGAGAGTGCCCTGGCACCACTGGGGATGCACTTCAGTGAGTCCAGAGAGTGCACTGGCACCACTGAGGATGCACTGCAGTGAGTCCAGAGAGTGCACTGGCACCACTGGGGATGCACTGCAGTGAGTCCAGAGAGTGCACTGGCACCACTGGGGATGCAGTGCAGTGAGTCCAGAGAGTGCACTGGCACCACTGGCGATGCAGTGCAGTGAGTCCAGAGAGTGCACTGGCACCACTGGGGATGCAGTGCAGTGAGTGCAGAGAGTGCACTGGCACCACTGGGGATGCAGTGCAGTGAGTCCAGAGAGTGCAGTGGCACCACTGGGGATGCAGTGCAGTGAGTCCAGAGAGTGCACTGGCACCACTGGGGATGCAGTGCAGTGAGTCCAGAGAGTGCACTGGCAATACTGGGGATGCAGTGCAGTGAGTCCAGAGAGTGCACTGGCACCACTGGGGATGCAGTGCAGTGAGTCCAGAGAGTGCACTGGCACCACTGGGGATGCAGTGCAGTGAGTCCAGAGAGTGCTCTGGCACCACTGGGGATGCAGTGCAGTGAGTCCAGAGAGTGCACTGGCACCACTGGGGATGCAGTGCAGTGAATCCAGTGAGTGCACTGGCACCACTGGGGATGCAGTGCAGTGAGTCAAGAGAGTGCACTGGCACCACTGGGGATGCACTACAGTGAGCCCAGAGAGTGCACTGGCACCACTGGGGATGCGGTGCCGGGAGTCCAGAGAGTGCACTGGCACCACTGGGGATGCAGTGCAGTGAGTCCAGAGAGTGCACTGGCACCACTGGGGATGCAGTGCAGTGAGTCCAGAGAGTGCACTGGCACCACTGGGGATGCACTGCAGTGAGTCCAGAGAGTGCTCTGGCACCACTGGGGATGCAGTGCAGTGAGTCCAGAGAGTGCACTGGCACCACTGGGGATGCAGTGCAGTGAGTCCAGAGAGTGCACTGGCACCACTGGTGATGCACTGCAGTTACTCCAGAGAGTGCACTGGCACCACTGGGGATGCGGTGCGGTGAGTCTAGAGAGTGCACTGGCACCACTGGGGATGCAGTGCAGTCAGTCCAGTGAGTGTACTGGCACCACTGGGGATGCACTGCAGTGAGTCCAGAGAGTGCACTGGCACCACTGAGAATGCCCTTCAGTGAGTCCAGAGAGTGCACTGGCACCACTGGGGATGCACTGCAGTGAGTCCACAGGGTGCACTATCACCACTGGGGATGCAGTGCAGTGACTCCTGAGAGTGCACTGGCACCACTGGGGATGCACTTCAGTGAGTCCAGAGAGTGCACTGGCACCACTGGGGATGCAGTGCAGTGAGTCCAGAGAGTGCATTGGCACCACTGGGGATGCAGTGCAGTGAGTCCAGAGAGTGTACTGGCACCACTGGGGATGCACTGCAGTGAGTCCACAGAGTGCACAGGTACCACTGGGGATGCAGTGCAGTGAGTCCAGAGAGTGCACTGGCACCACTGGGGATGCACTGCAGTGAGTCCAGAGAGTGCACTGGCACCACTGGGGATGCACTGCAGTGAGCCCAGAGAGTGCACTGGCACCACTGGGGATGCGGTGCCGGGAGTCCAGAGAGTGCACTGGCACCACTGGGGCTTCAGTTCAGTGAGTCCAGAGAGTGCACTGGCACCACTGGGGATGCAGTGCAGTGAGTCCAGAGAGTGCACTGGCACCACTGGGGATGCACTGCAGTGAGTCCAGAGAGTGCTCTGGCACCACTGGGGATGCAGTGCAGTGAGTCCAGAGAGTGCACTGGCACCACTGGCGATGCAGTGCAGTGAGTCCAGAGAGTGCACTGGCACCACTGGTGATGCACTGAAGTTACTCCAGAGAGTGCACTGGCACCACTGGGGATGCGGTGCGGTGAGTCCAGAGAGTGTATTGGCACCACTGGGGATGCAGTGCAGTCAGTCCAGTGAGTGTACTGGCACCACTGGGGAAACACTGCAGTGAGTCCAGAGAGTGCACTGGCACCACTGAGAATGCCCTTCAGTGAGTCCAGAGAGTGCATTGGCACCACTGGGGATGCACTGCAGTGAGTCCACAGAGTGCACTAGCACCACTGGGGATGCAGTGCAGTGAGTCCAGAGAGTGCACTGGCACCACTGGGGATGCACTTCAGTGAGTCCAGAGAGTGCACGCGCTCCACTGGGGTTGCAGTACAGTGAGTCCAGAGAGTGCACTGGCACCACTGGGGATGCACTGCAGTGAGTCAAGAGAGTGCACTGGCAGCACAGAGGATGCAGTGCAGTGAGTCCAGAGAGTGCTCTGGCACCACTGGGGATGCAGTGCAGTGAGTCCAGAGAGTGCACTGGCACCACTGGGGATGCAGTGCAGTGAGTCCAGAGAGTGCCCTGGCACCACTGGGGATGCAGTGCAGTGAGTCCAGTGAGTGCACTGGCACCACTGGGGATGCACTGCAGTGCGTCCAGAGAGTGCACTGGCACCACTGGGGATGCAGTGCAGTGAGTCCAGAGAGTGCACTGGCACCAGAGGGAATGCACTGCAGTGAGTCCAGAGTGTGCACTGGCACCACTGGGGATGCAGTGCAGTGAGTCCAGAGAGTGCACTGGCACCACTGGACATGCAGTGCAGTGAGTCCAGAGAGTGCAGTGGCACCACTGGGGATGCAGTGCAGTGAGTCCAGAGAGTGCACTGGCACCACTGGGGATGCAGTGCAGTGAGTCCAGAGAGTGCACTGGCAATACTGGGGATGCAGTGCAGTGAGTCCAGAGAGTGCACTGGCACCACTGGGGCTGCAGTGCAGTGAGTCCAGAGAGTGCACTGGCACCACTGGGGATGCAGTGCAGTGAGTCCAGAGAGTGCTCTGGCACCACTGGGGATGCACTGAAGTGAGTCCAGAGAGTGCACTGGCACCACTGGGGATGCAGTGCAGTGAGTCCAGAGAGTGCACTGGCAACACTGGGGTTGCAGTGCAGTGAGTCCAGAGAGTGCACTGGCACCACTGGGGATGCAGTGCAGTGAGTCCAGAGTGTGCACTGGCACGACTGGGAATGCAGTGCAGTGAGTCCAGAGATTGCACTGGCACCACTGGGGATGCAGTGCAGTGAGTCCAGAGAGTGCACTGGCACCACAGGTGATGCACTGCAGTGAGTCCAGAGAGTGCACTGGCACCACTGGGGATGCAGTGCAGTGAGTCCAGAGAGTGCACTGGCACCACTGGGGATGCACTGCAGTGAGTCCAGAGAGTGCAGTGGCACCAGAGGGAATGCACTGCAGTGAGTCCAGTGAGTGCACTGGCACCACTGGGTATGCAGTGCAGTGAGTGCAGAGAGTGCACTGGCACTACTGGGGATGCAGTGCAGTGAGTCCAGAGAGTGCAGTGACACCACTGGGGATGCAGTGCAGTGAGTCCAGAGAGTGCACAGGGAGCACTGGGGATGCAGTGCAGTGAGTCCAGAGAGTGCACTGGCACCACTGGGGTTGCAGTGCAGTGAGTCCAGAGAGTGCACTGGCACCACTGGGGATGCAGTGCAGTGAGTCCAGTGAGTGTACTGGCACCACTGGGGATGCACTGCAGTGAGTCCAGAGAGTGCACTGGCACCACTGAGAATGCACTTCAGTGAGTCCAGAGAGTGCACTGGCACCACTGGGGATGCAGTGCAGTGAGTCCAGAGAGTGCACTGGCACCACTGAGAATGCACTTCAGTGAGTCCAAAGAGTGCACTGGCACCACTGGGGATGCACTGCAGTGAGTCCAGAGAGTGCACTAGCACCACTGGGAATGCAGTACAGTGAGTCCAGTGAGTGCACTGGCACCACTGGGGATGTAATGCAGTGACTCGAGAGAGTGCACTGGCACCACTGGGGATGCAGTGCCGTGAGTCCAGAGAGTGCACTGGTACCACTTGGGATGCAGTGCAGTGAGTCCAGAGAGTGCATTGGCACCACTGGGGATGCAGTGCAGTGAGTCCAGAGAGTGCACTGTCACCACTGGGGATGCACTGCAGTCACTCCAGAGAGTGCACTGGCACCACTGATGATGCAGTACAGTGAGTCCAGTGAGCGCACTGGCACCACTGGGGATGCAGTGCAGTGAGTCCAGAGAGTGCACTGGCACCACTTGGGATGCAGTGCAGTGAGTCCAGAGAGTGCACTGGCACCACTGGGGATGCAGTGCAGTGAGTCCAGAGAGTGCATTGGCACCACTGGGGATGCAGTGCAGTGAGTCCAGAGAGTGCACTGGCACCACTGGGGATGCACTGCTGTGAGTCCAGAGAGTGCACTGGCAGCAGTGGGGATGCACTGCAGTGAGTCCAGAGAGTGCACTGGCACCACTGGGGATGCACTGCAGTGAGTCCAGAGAGTGCACTGGCACCAATGGGGATGCACAGCAGTGAGTCCTCAGAGTGCACTGGCACCACTGGGGATGCAGTACAGTGAGTCCAGAGAGTGCACTGGCACCACTGGGGATGCACTGCAGTGAGTCCAGAGAGTGCTCTTGCACCACTGGCGATGCAGTGCAGTGAGTCCAGAGAGTGCACTAGCACCACTGGGGATGCAGTGCAGTCAGTCCAGTGAGTGCACTGGCACCACTGGGGATGCACTGCAGTGAGTCCAGAGAGTGCACTGGCACCACTGAGAATGCACTTCAGTGAGTCCAGAGAGTGCACTGGCACCACTGGGGATGCACTGCAGTGAGTCCACAGAGTGCACTGGCACCACTGGGGATGCAGTGCAATGAGTCCAGAGAGTGCACTGGCACCACTGGGGATGCACTTCAGTGAGTCCAGAGAGTGCACGGGCTCCACTGGGGATGCACTGCAGTGAGTCCACAGAGTGCACTGGCACCACTGGGGAGGCAGTGCAGTGAGTCCAGAGAGTGCACTGTCTCCACTGGGGATGCAGTGCAGTGAGTCCAGAGAGTGCTCTGGCACCACTGGGGATGCAGTGCAGTGAGTCCACAGAGTGCACTACCACCACTGGGGATGCAGTGCAGTGAGTCCAGAGAGTGCACTGGCACCACTGGGGATGCACTGCAGTGAGTCCAGAGAGTGCACTGGCACCACTGGGGATGCAGTGCAGTGAGTCCAGAGTGTGCACTGGCACCACTGGGAATGCAGTGCAGTGAGTCCAGAGATCACACTGGCACCACGGGGGATGCAGTGCAGTGAGTCCAGAGAGTGCACTGGCACCACTGGGGATGCACTGCAGTGAGTCCAGAGAGTGCACTGTCACCACTGGGGATGCACTGCAGTGAGTCCAGAGAGTGCACTGGTTCCACTGGGGATGCAGTGAACTGAGTCCAGAGAGTGCACTGGCACCAGAGGGAATGCACTGCAGTGAGTCCAGTGAGTGCACTGGCACCACTGGGGATGCAGTGCAGTGAGTGCAGGGAGTGCACTGGCACCACTGGTGATGCAGTGCAGTGAGTCCAGAGAGTGCAGTGGCACCACTGGGGATGCAGTGCAGTGAGTCCAGAGAGTGCACAGGCAGCACTGGGGATGCAGTGCAGTGAGTCCAGAGAGTGCTCTGGCACCACTGGGGATGCAGTGCAGTGAGTCCAGAGAGTGCACTGGCACCACTGGGGATGCAGTGCAGTGAGTCCAGAGAGTGCACTGGCACCACTGGTGATGCACT
Source organism: Anser anser (assembly GCF_964211835.1). NCBI lineage: Eukaryota > Metazoa > Chordata > Aves > Anseriformes > Anatidae > Anser > Anser anser. Next base: position 40,844,967 of record NC_139726.1, read on the forward strand.
GCAGTTACTCCAGAGAGTGCCCTGGCACCACTGGGGATGCGGTGTGGTGAGTCCAGAGAGTGCACTGGCACCACTGGGGATACACTGCAGTGAGTCCACAGAGTGCACTAGCACCACTGGGGATGCAGTGCAGTGAGTCCAGAGAGTGTACTGGCGCCACTGGGGATGCAGTGCAGTGAGTCCAGAGAGTGCACTGGCACCACTGAGAATGCACTACAGTGAGTCCAGAGAGCGCACTGGCACCACTGGGGATGCAGTGCAGTGAGTCCAGAGAGTGCACTGGCACCACTGAGAATGCACTTCAGTGAGTCCAAAGAGTGCACTGGCACCACTGGGGATGCACTGCAGTGAGTCCAGAGAGTGCACTCGCACCACTGGGAATGTAGTGCAGTGAATCCAGTGAGTGCACTGGCACCAGTGGGGATGCAGAGCAGTGAGTCCAGAGAGTGCACTGGCACCACTGGGGATGCACTGCAGTGAGCCCAGAGAGTGCACTGGCACCACTGGAGATGCAGTACAGTGAGTCCAGTGAATGCACTGGCACCACTGGGGATGCAGTGCAGTGAGTCCAGAGAGTGCACTGGCACCACTGGTGATGCAGTATAGTGAGTCCACAGAGTGCACTGGCACCACTGGGGATGCAGTGCAGTGAGTGCAGAGAGTGCACTGGCACCACTGGGGATGCACTGCAGTGAGTCCAGAGAGTGCACTGGTACCACTGGGAATGCAGTACAGTGAGTCCAGTGAGTGCACTGGCACCACTGGGGATGTAGTGCAGTGACTCAAGAGAGTGCACTGGCACCACTGAAAATGCACTTCAGTGTGTCCAGAGAGTGCACTGGCACCACTTGGGATGCAGTGCAGTGAGTCCAGAGAGTGCACTGGCACCACTGGGGATGCAGTGCAGTGAGTCCAGAGAGTGCATTGGCACCACTGGAGATGCAGTGCAGTGAGTCCAGAGAGTGCACTGGCACCACTGGGGATGCACTGCAGTGAGTCCACAGAGTGCACTGGTACCACTGGGGATGCAGTGCAGTGAGTCCAGAGAGTGCACTGGCACCACTGGGGATGCACTGCAGTGAGTCCAGAGAGTGCACTGGCACCACTGGGGATGCAGTGCAGTGAGTCAAGAGAGTGCACTGGCACCACTGGGGATGCACTGCAGTGAGCCCAGAGAGTGCACTGGCACCACTGGGGATGCGGTGCCGGGAGTCCAGAGAGTGCACTGGCACCACTGGGGATGCAGTGCAGTGAGTCCAGAGAGTGCACTGGCACCACTGGGGATGCACTGCAGTGAGTCCAGAGAGTGCTCTGGCACCACTGGGGATGCAGTGCAGTGAGTCCAGAGAGTGCACTGGCACCACTGGGGATGCAGTGCAGTGAGTCCAGAGAGTGCACTGGCACCACTGGTGATGCACTGCAGTTACTCCAGAGAGTGCACTGGCACCACTGGGGATGCGGTGCGGTGAGTCCAGAGAGTGCACTGGCACCACTGGGGATGCAGTGCAGTCAGTCCAGTGAGTGTACTGGCACCACTGGGGATGCACTGCAGTGAGTCCAGAGAGTGCACTGGCACCACTGAGAATGCCCTTCAGTGAGTCCAGAGAGTGCACTGGCACCACTGGGGATGCACTGCAGTGAGTCCACAGAGTGCACTAGCACCACTGGGGATGCAGTGCAGTGACTCCAGAGAGTGCACTGGCACCACTGGGGATGCACTTCAGTGAGTCCAGAGAGTGCACTGGCACCACTGGGGATGCAGTGCAGTGAGTCCAGAGAGTGCATTGGCACCACTGGGGATGCAGTGCAGTGAGTCCAGAGAGTGCACTGGCACCACTGGGGATGCACTGCAGTGAGTCCAGAGAGTGCACTGGTACCACTGGGGATGCAGTGCAGTGAGTCCAGAGAGTGCACTGGCACCACTGGGGATGCACTGCAGTGAGTCCAGAGAGTGCACTGGCACCACTGGGGATGCAGTACAGTGAGTCCAGAGAGTGCACTGGCACCACTGGGGATGCAGTGCAGTGAGTCCAGAGAGTGCACTGGCACCACTGGGGATGCACTGCAGTGAGTCCAGAGAGCGCACTGGCACCACTGGGGATGCACTGCAGTGAGTCCACAGAGTGCACTGGCACCACTGGTGATGCACTGCAGTGAGCCCAGAGAGTGCACTGGCACCACTGGGGATGCGGTGCGGTGAGTCCAGAGAGTGCACTGGCACCACTGGGGATGCAGTGCAGTGAGTCCAGTGAGTGTACTGGCACCACTGGGGAAACACTGCAGTGAGTCCAGAGAGTGCACTGGCACCACTGAGAATGCCCTTCAGTGAGTCCAGAGAGTGCACTGGCACCACTGGGGATGCACTGCAGTGAGTCCACAGAGTGCACTAGCACCACTGGGGATGCAGTGCAGTGAGTCCAGAGAGTGCACTGGCACCACTGGGGATGCACTTCAGTGAGTCCAGAGAGTGCACGCGCTCCACTGGGGTTGCAGTACAGTGAGTCCAGAGAGTGCACTGGCACCACTGGGGATGCAGTGCAGTGAGTCCAGAGAGTGCACTGGCAGCACAGAGGATGCAGTGCAGTGAGTCCAGAGAGTGCTCTGGCACCACTGGGGATGCAGTGCAGTGAGTCCAGAGAGTGCACTGGCACCACTGGGGATGCAGTGCAGTGAGTCCAGAGAGTGCAGTGGCACCACTGGGGATGCACTTCAGTGAGTCCAGAGAGTGCACTGGCACCACTGGTGATGCACTGCAGTGAGTCCAGAGAGTGCACTGGCACCACTGGGGATGCACTGCAGTGAGTCCAGAGAGTGCACTGGCACCACTGGGGATGCAGTGCAGTGAGTCCAGAGAGTGCACTGGCACCACTGGGGATGCAGTGCAGTGAGTCCAGAGAGTGCACTGGCACCACTGGGGATGCAGTGCAGTGAGTCCAGAGAGTGCACTGGCACCACTGGACATGCAGTGCAGTGAGTCCAGAGAGTGCAGTGGCACCACTGGGGATGCAGTGCAGTGAGTCCAGAGAGTGCACTGGCACCACTGGGGATGCAGTGCAGTGAGTCCAGAGAGTGCACTGGCAATACTGGGGATGCAGTGCAGTGAGTCCAGAGAGTGCACTGGTACCACTGGGGATGCAGTGCAGTGAGACCAGAGACTGCACTGGCACCACTGGGGATGCAGTGCAGTGAGTCCAGAGAGTGCACTGGCAATACTGGGGTTGCAGTGCAGTGAGTCCAGAGAGTGCACTGGCACCACTGGGGATGCAGTGCAGTGAGTCCAGAGTGTGCACTGGCACGACTGGGAATGCAGTGCAGTGAGTCCAGAGATTGCACTGGCACCACTGGGGATGCACTTCAGTGAGTCCAGAGAGTGCACTGGCACCACAGGTGATGCACTGCAGTGAGTCCAGAGAGTGCACTGGCACCACTGGGGATGCAGTGCAGTGAGTCCAGAGAGTGCACTGGCACCACTGGGGATGCACTGCAGTGAGTCCAGAGAGTGCAGTGGCACCAGAGGGAATGCACTGCAGTGAGTCCAGTGAGTGCACTGGCACCACTGGGTATGCAGTGCAGTGAGTGCAGAGAGTGCACTGGCACTACTGGGGATGCAGTGCAGTGAGTCCAGAGAGTGCAGTGACACCACTGGGGATGCAGTGCAGTGAGTCCAGAGAGTGCACAGGCAGCACTGGGGATGCAGTGCAGTGAGTCCAGAGAGTGCTCTGACACCACTGGGGATGCAGTGCAGTGAGTCCAGAGAGTGCACTGGCACCACTTGGGATGCACTGCAGTGAGTCCAGAGAGTGCACTGGCACCACTGGGGATGCAGTGCAGTGAGTCCAGAGAGTGCACTGGCACCACTGAGAATGCCCTTCAGTGAGTCCAGAGAGTGCACTGGCACCACTGGGGATGCAGTGCAGTGAGTCCAGAGAGTGCTCTGGCACCACTGGGGATGCAGTGCAGTGAGTCCAGAGAGTGCACTGGCACCACTGGGGATGCAGTGCAGTGAGTCCAGAGAGTGCACTGGCACCACTGGTGATGCACTGCAGTTACTCCAGAGAGTGCACTGGCACCACTGGCGATGCGGTGCGGTGAGTCTAGAGAGTGCACTGGCACCACTGGGGATGCAGTGCAGTCAGTCCAGTGAGTGTACTGGCACCACTGGGGATGCACTGCAGTGAGTCCAGAGAGTGCACTGGCACCACTGGGGATGCAGTGCAGTGAGTCCAGAGAGTGCACTGGCACCACTGGGGATGCACTGCAGTGAGTCCAGAGAGTGCACTAGCACCACTGGTGATGCAGTGCAGTGACTCCAGAGAGTGCACTGGCACCACTGGGGATGCACTTCAGTGAGTCCAGAGAGTGCACTGGCACCACTGGGGATGCAGTGCAGTGAGTCCAGAGAGTGCATTGGCACCACTGGGGATGCAGTGCAGTGAGTCCAGAGAGTGCACTGGCACCACTGGGGATGCACTGCAGTGAGTCCACAGAGTGCACTGGTACCACTGGGGATGCAGTGCAGTGAGTCCAGAGAGTGCACTGGCACCACTGGGGATGCACTGCAGTGAGTCCGGAGAGAGCACTGGCACCACTGGGGATGCAGTACAGTGAGTCCAGAGAGTGCACTGGCACCACTGGGGATGCAGTGCAGTAAGTCCAGAGAGTGCACTGGCAGCACTGGGGATGCAGTGCAGTGAGTCCAGAGAGTGCACTGGCACCACTGGGGATGCACTGCAGTGAGTCCAGAGAGCGCACTGGCACCACTGGGGATGCAGTGCAGTGAGTCCAGAGAGTGCACTGACACCACTTGGGCTGCAGTGCAGTGAGTCCAGAGAGTGCACTGGCACCACTGGGGATGCACAGCAGTGAGTCAACAGAGTGCACTGGCACCACTGGGGATGCAGTGCAGTGAGTCCAGAGAGTGCACTGGCACCACTGGGGATGCACAGCAGTGAGCCCAGAGAGTGCATTGGCACCACTGGGGATGCAGTGCAGTGAGTCCAGAGAGTGCACTGGCAGCGTTGGAGATGCAGTGCAGTGAGTCCAGAGAGTGCACTGGCACCACTGGGGATGCAGTGCAGTGAGTCCAGAGAGTGCACTGGCACCACTGGGGATGCAGTGCAGTGAGTCCAGAGAGTGTACTGGCACCACTGGGGATGCACTGCAGTGAGTCCAGAGAGTTCACTGGCACCACTGGAGATGCACTTCAGTGAGTGCAGAGACTGCACTGGCACCACTGGGGATGCAGTGCAGTGAGTCCAGTGAGTGTACTGGCACCACTGGGGATGCACTGCAGTGAGTCCAGAGAGTGCATTGGCACCACTTGGGATGCACTGCAGTGAGTCCAGAGAGTGCACTTGCACCACTGGGGATGCAGTGCAGTGAGTCCAGAGAGTGCACTGGCACCACTGGGGATGCAGTGCAGTGAGTCCAGAGAGTGCACTGGCTCAACTGGGGATGCAGTGCAGTGAGTCCAGAGAGTGCACTGGCACCAATGGGGATGCACAGCAGTGAGTCCTCAGAGTGCACTGGCACCACTGGGGATGCAGTACAGTGAGTCCAGAGAGTGCACTGGCACCACTGGGGATGCACTGCAGTGAGTCCAGAGAGTGCTCTTGCACCACTGGCGATGCAGTGCAGTGAGTCCAGAGAGTGCACTAGCACCACTGGGGATGCAGTGCAGTCCGTCCAGTGAGTGTACTGGCACCACTGGGGATGCACTGCAGTGAGTCCAGAGAGTGCACTGGCACCACTGAGAATGCACTTCAGTGAGTCCAGAGAGTGCAGTGGCAACACTGGGGATGCACTGCAGTGAGTCCACAGAGTGCACTGGCACCACTGGGGATGCAGTGCAGTGAGTCCAGAGAGTGCACTGGCACCACTGGGGATGCACTTCAGTGAGTCCAGAGAGTGCACGGGCTCCACTGGGGATGCACTGCAGTGAGTCCACAGAGTGCACTGGCACCACTGGGGAGGCAGTGCAGTGAGTCCAGAGAGTGCACTGTCTCCACTGGGGATGCAGTGCAGTGAGTCCAGAGAGTGCTCTGGCACCACTGGGGATGCAGTGCAGTGAGTCCACAGAGTGCACTAGCACCACTGGGGATGCAGTGCAGTGAGTCCAGAGAGTGCACTGGCAACACTGGGGATGCACTGCAGTGAGTCCAGAGAGTGCACTGGCACCACTGGGGATGCAGTGCAGTGAGTCCAGAGTGTGCACTGGCACCACTGGGAATGCAGTGCAGTGAGTCCAGAGATCGCACTGGCACCACGGGGGATGCACTTCAGTGAGTCCAGAGAGTGCACTGTCACCACTGGGGATGCACTGCAGTGAGTCCAGAGAGTGCACTCGCACCACTGGGGATGCAGTGCAGTGAGTCCAGAGAGTGCACTGGCACCAGAGGGAATGCACTGCAGTGAGTCCAGTGAGTGCACTGGCACCACTGGGGATGCAGTGCAGTGAGTCCAGAGAGTGCAGTGGCACCACTGGGGATGCAGTGCAGTGAGTCCAGAGAGTGCACTGGCACCACTGGGGATGCAGTGCAGTGAGTCCAGAGAGTGCTCTGGCACCACTGGGGATGCAGTGCAGTGAGTCCAGAGAGTGCACTGGCACCACTGGGGATGCAGTGCAGTGAGTCCAGAGAGTGCACTGGCACCACTGGTGATGCACTGCAGTTACTCCAGAGAGTGCACTGGCACCACTGGGGATGCGGTGTGGTGAGTCCAGAGAGTGCACTGGCACCACTGGTGATGCACTGCAGTGAGTCCAGAGAGTGCACTGGCACCACTGAGAATGCCCTTCAGTGAGTCCAGAGAGTGCACTGGCACCACTGGGGATGCACTGCAGTGAGTCCACAGAGTGCACTAGCACCACTGGGGATGCAGTGCAGTGAGTCCAGAGAGTGTACTGGCACCACTGGGGATGCACTGCAGTGAGTCCAGAGAGTGCACTGGCACCACTGAGAATGCACTTCAGTGAGTCCAGAGAGCGCACTGGCACCACTGGGGATGCAGTGCAGTGAGTCCAGAGAGTGCACTAGCACCACTGGGAATGTAGTGCAGTGAATCCAGTGAGTGCACTGGCACCAGTGGGGATGTAGAGCAGTGAGTCCAGAGAGTGCACTGGCACCACTGGGGATGCACTGCAGTGAGCCCAGAGAGTGCACTGGCACCACTGGAGATGCAGTACAGTGAGTCCAGTGAATGCACTGGCAACACTGGGGATGCAGTGCAGTGAGTCCAGAGAGTGCACTGGCACCACTGGGGATGCAGTATAGTGAGTCCAGTGAGTGCACTGGCACCACTGGGGATGCAGTGCAGTGAGTCCAGAGAGTGCACTGGCACCACTGGGGATGCACTGCAGTGAGTCCAGAGAGTGCACTGGCACCACTGATGATGCAGTACAGTGAGTCCAGTGAGTGCACTGGCACCACTGGGGATGTAGTGCAGTGACTCAAGAGAGTGCACTGGCACCACTGAAAATGCACTTCAGTGTGTCCAGAGAGTGCACTGGCACCACTTGAGATGCAGTGCAGTGAGTCCAGAGAGTGCACTGGCACCACTGGGGATGCAGTGCAGTGAGTCCAGAGAGTGCATTGGCACCACTGGAGATGCAGTGCAGTGAGTCCAGAGAGTGCACTGGCACCACTGGGGATGCACTGCAGTGAGTCCACAGAGTGCACTGGTACCACTGGAAATGCAGTGCAGTGAGTCCAGAGAGTGCACTGGCACCACTGGGGATGCACTGCAGTGAGTCCACAGAGTGCACTGGCACCACTGGGGATGCAGTGCAGTGAGTCCAGAGAGTGCACTGGCACCACTGGGGATGCAGTGCAGTGAGTCCAGAGAGTGCACTGGCAGCACTGGGGATGCAGTGCAGTGAGTCCAGAGAGTGCACTGGCACCACTGGGGATGCACTGCAGTGAGTCCAGAGAGCGCACTGGCACCACTGGGGATGCACCCCGGTGAGTCCAGAGAGTGCACTGGCACCACTGAGAATGCACTTCAGTGAGTCCAGAGAGTGCACTGGTACCACTGGGGATGCACTGCAGTGAGTCCAGAGAGTGCACTAGCACCACTGGGGATGCAGTGCAGTGAATCCAGTGAGTGCACTGGCACCACTGGGGATGCAGTGCAGTGAGTCCAGAGAGTGCACTGGCACCACTGGGGATGCACTGCAGTGAGCCCAGAGAGTGCACTGGCACCACTGGGGATGCGGTGCCGGGAGTCCAGAGAGTGCACTGGCACCACTGGGGATGCAGTGCAGTGAGTCCAGAGAGTGCACTGGCACCACTGGGGATGCAGTGCAGTGAGTCCAGAGAGTGCACTGGCACCACTGGGGATGCACTGCAGTGAGTCCAGAGAGTGCTCTGGCACCACTGGGGATGCAGTGCAGTGAGTCCAGAGAGTGCACTGGCACCACTGGGGATGCAGTGCAGTGAGTCCAGAGAGTGCACTGGCACCACTGGTGATGCACTGCAGTTACTCCAGAGAGTGCACTGGCACCACTGGGGATGCGGTGCGGTGAGTCCAGAGAGTGCACTGGCACCACTGGGGATGCAGTGCAGTCAGTCCAGTGAGTGTACTGGCACCACTGGGGATGCAGTGCAGTGAGTCCAGAGAGTGCACTGGCACCACTGAGAATGCCCTTCAGTGAGTCCAGAGAGTGCACTGGCACCACTGGGGATGCACTGCAGTGAGTCCACAGAGTGCACTAGCACCACTGGGGATGCAGTGCAGTGAGCCCAGAGAGTGCACTGGCACCACTGGGGATGCACTTCAGTGAGTCCAGAGAGTGCACTGGCACCACTGGGGATGCAGTGCAGTGAGTCCAGAGAGTGCATTGGCACCACTGGGGATGCAGTGCAGTGAGTCCAGAGAGTGCACTGGCACCACTGGGGATGCACTGCAGTGAGTCCACAGAGTGCACTGGTACCACTGGGGATGCAGTGCAGTGAGTCCAGAGAGTGCACTGGCACCACTGGGGATGCACTGCAGTGAGTCCAGAGAGTGCACTGGCACCACTGGGGATGCAGTACAGTGAGTCCAGAGAGTGCACTGGCACCACTGGGGATGCAGTGCAGTGAGTCCAGAGAGTGCACTGGCAGCACTGGGGATGCAGTGCAGTGAGTCCAGAGAGTGCACTGGCACCACTGGGGATGCACTGCAGTGAGTCCAGAGAGCGCACTGGCACCACTGGGGATGCACTGCAGTGAGTCCACAGAGTGCACTGGCACCACTGAGAATGCACTTCAGTGAGTCCAGAGAGTGCACTGGCACCACTGGGGATGCACTGCAGTGAGTCCAGAGAGTGCACTAGCACCACTGGGGATGCAGTGCAGTGAATCTAGTGAGTGCACTGGAACCACTGGGGATGCAGTGCAGTGAGTCAAAAGAGTGCACTGGCACCACTGGGGATGCACTGCAGTGAGCCCAGAGAGTGCACTGGCACCACTGGGGATGCGGTGCCGGGAGTCCAGAGAGTGCACTGGCACCACTGGGGATGCAGTGCAGTGAGTCCAGAGAGTGCACTGGCACCACTGGGGATGCAGTGCAGTGAGTCCAGAGAGTGCACTGGCACCACTGGGGATGCACTGCAGTGAGTCCAGAGAGTGCTCTGGCACCACTGGGGATGCAGTGCAGTGAGTCCAGAGAGTGCACTGGCACCACTGGCGATGCAGTGCAGTGAGTCCAGAGAGTGCACTGGCACCACTGAGGATGCACTGCAGTTACTCCAGAGAGTGCACTGGCACCACTGGGGATGCGGTGCGGTGAGTCCAGAGAGTGCACTGGCACCACTGGGGATGCAGTGCAGTCAGTCCAGTGAGTGTACTGGCACCACTGGGGAAACACTGCAGTGAGTCCAGAGAGTGCACTGGCACCACTGAGAATGCCCTTCAGTGAGTCCAGAGAGTGCACTGGCACCACTGGGGATGCACTGCAGTGAGTCCAGAGAGTGCACTAGCACTACTGGGGATGCAGTGCAGTGAGTCCAGAGAGTGCACTGGCACCACTGGGGATGCACTTCAGTGAGTCCAGAGAGTGCACGCGCTCCACTGGGGTTGCAGTACAGTGAGTCCAGAGAGTGCACTGGCACCACTGGGGATGCAGTGCAGTGAGTCCAGAGAGTGCACTGGCAGCACAGAGGATGCAGTGCAGTGAGTCCAGAGAGTGCTCTGGCACCACTGGGGATGCAGTGCAGTGAGTCCAGAGAGTGCACTGGCACCACTGGGGATGCACTGAAGTGAGTCCAGAGAGTGCCCTGGCACCACTGGGGATGCACTTCAGTGAGTCCAGAGAGTGCACTGGCACCACTGGTGATGCACTGCAGTGAGTCCAGAGAGTGCACTGGCACCACTGGGGATGCACTGCAGTGAGTCCAGAGAGTGCACTGGCACCACTGGGGATGCAGTGCAGTGAGTCCAGAGAGTGCACTGGCACCTGAGGGAATGCACTGCAGTGAGTCCAGAGAGTGCACTGGCACCACTGGGGATGCAGTGCAGTGAGTGCAGAGAGTGCACTGGCACCACTGGGGATGCAGTGCAGTGAGTCCAGAGAGTGCAGTGGCACCACTGGGGATGCAGTGCAGTGAGTCCAGAGAGTGCACTGGCACCACTGGGGATGCAGTGCAGTGAGTCCAGAGAGTGCACTGGCAATACTGGGGATGCAGTGCAGTGAGTCCAGAGAGTGCACTGGCACCACTGGGGATGCAGTGCAGTGAGTCCAGAGAGTGCACTGGCACCACTGGGGATGCAGTGCAGTGAGTCCAGAGAGTGCTCTGGCACCACTGGGGATGCACTGAAGTGAGTCCAGAGAGTGCACTGGCACCACTGGGGATGCAGTGCAGTGAGTCCAGAGAGTGCACTGGCAACACTGGGGTTGCAGTGCAGTGAGTCCAGAGAGTGCACTGGCACCACTGGGGATGCAGTGCAGTGAGTCCAGAGTGTGCACTGGCACGACTGGGAATGCAGTGCAGTGAGTCCAGAGATTGCACTGGCACCACTGGGGATGCAGTGCAGTGAGTCCAGAGAGTGCACTGGCACCACAGGTGATGCACTGCAGTGAGTCCAGAGAGTGCACTGGCACCACTGGGGATGCAGTGCAGTGAGTCCAGAGAGTGCACTGGCACCACTGGGGATGCAGTGCAGTGAGTCCAGAGAGTGCATTGGAACCACTGGGGATGCAGTGCAGTGAGTCCAGAGAGTACACTGGCACCGCTGGGGATGCACTGCAGTGAGTCCAGAGAGTGCACTGGCACCACTGGGGATGCAGTGCAGTGAGTCCAGAGAGTGCACTGGCACCACTGGGGATGCACTGCAGTGAGTCCAGAGAGCGCACTGGCACCACTGGGGATGCACTGCAGTGAGTCCACAGAGTGCACTGGCACCACTGAGAATGCACTTCAGTGAGTCCAGAGAGTGCACTGGCACCACTGGGGATGCAGTGCAGTGAGTCCAGAGAGTGCACTAGCACCACTGGGGATGCAGTGCAGTGAATCCAGTGAGTGCACTGGCACCACTGGGGATGCAGTGCAGTGAGTCAAGAGAGTGCACTGGCACCACTGGGGATGCACTGCAGTGAGCCCAGAGAGTGCACTGGCACCACTGGGGATGCGGTGCCGGGAGTCCAGAGAGTGCACTGGCACCACTGGGGATGCAGTGCAGTGAGTCCAGAGAGTGCACTGGCACCACTGGGGATGCACTGCAGTGAGCCCAGAGAGTGCACTGGCACCACTGGAGATGCAGTACAGTGAGTCCAGTGAATGCACTGGCACCACTGGGGATGCAGTGCAGTGAGTCCAGAGAGTGCACTGGCACCACTGGGGATGCAGTATAGTGAGTCCAGTGAGTGCACTGGCACCACTGGGGATGCAGTGCAGTGAGTCCAGAGAGTGCACTGGCACCACTGGGGATGCACTGCAGTGAGTCCAGAGAGTGCACTGGCACCACTGATGATGCAGTACAGTGAGTCCAGTGAGTGCACTGGCACCACTGGGGATGTAGTGCAGTGACTCGAGAGAGTGCACTGGCACCACTGGGGATGCAGTGCAGTGACTCCAGAGAGTGCACTGGCACCACTGGGGATGCAGTGCAGTGAGTCCAGAGAGTGCACTGGCCCCACTGGGGATGCAGTGCAGTGAGTCCAGAGAGTGCATTGGCACCACTGGAGATGCAGTGCAGTGAGTCCAGAGAGTGCACTGGCACCACTGGGGATGCACTGCAGTGAGTCCACAGAGTGCACTGGTACCAGTGGGGATGCAGTGCAGCGAGTCCAGAGAGTGCACTGGCACCACTGGGGATGCACTGCAGTGAGTCCAGAGAGTGCACTGGTACCACTGGGGATGCACTGCAGTGAGTCCAGAGAGTGCACTAGCACCACTGGGGATGCAGTGCAGTGAATCCAGTGAGTGCACTGGCACCACTGGGGATGCAGTGCAGTGAGTCAAGAGAGTGCACTGGCACCACTGGGGATGCACTGCAGTGAGCCCAGAGAGTGCACTGGCACCACTGGGGATGCGGTGCCGGGAGTCCAGAGAGTGCACTGGCACCACTGAGAATGCACTTCAGTGAGTCCAGAGAGTGCACTGGCACCACTGGGGATGCACTGCAGTGAGTCCAGAGAGTGCACTGGCACCACAGGTGATGCACTGCAGTGAGTCCAGAGAGTGCTCTGGCACCACTGGGGATGCAGTGCAGTGAGTCCACAGAGTGCACTGGCACCACTGGGGATGCAGTGCAGTTACTCCAGAGAGTGCACTGGCACCACTGGGGATGCGGTGCGGTGAGTCTAGAGAGTGCACTGGCACCACTGGGGATGCAGTGCAGTCAGTCCAGTGAGTGTACTGGCACCACTGGGGATGCACTGCAGTGAGTCCAGAGAGTGCACTGGCACCACTGAGAATGCCCTTCAGTGAGTCCAGAGAGTGCACTGGCACCACTGGGGATGCACTACAGTGAGTCCACAGAGTGCACTAGCACCACTGGGGATGCAGTGCAGTGACTCCAGAGAGTGCACTGGCACCACTGGGGATGCACTTCAGTGAGTCCAGAGAGTGCACTGGCACCACTGGGGATGCAGTGCAGTGAGTCCAGAGAGTGCATTGGCACCACTGGGGATGCAGTGCAGTGAGTCCAGAGAGTGCACTGGCACCACTGGGGATGCACTGCAGTGAGTCCACAGAGTGCACTGGTACCACTGGGGATGCAGTGCAGTGAGTCCAGAGAGTGCACTGGCACCACTGGGGATGCAGTGCAGTGAGTCCAGAGAGTGCACTGGCACCACTGGGGATGCAGTACAGTGAGTCCAGAGAGTGCACTGGCACCACTGGGGATGCAGTGCAGTGAGTCCAGAGAGTGCACTGGCACCACTGGGGATGCACTGCAGTGAGTCCAGAGAGCGCACTGGCACCACTGGGGATGCACTGCAGTGAGTCCACAGAGTGCACTGGCACCACTGAGAATGCACTTCCGTGAGTCCAGAGAGTGCACTGGCACCACTGGGGATGCACTGCAGTGAGTCCAGAGAGTGCACTAGCACCACTGGGGATGCAGTGCAGTGAATCCAGTGAGTGCACTGGCACCACTGGGGATGCAGTGCAGTGAGTCAAGAGAGTGCACTGGCACCACTGGGGATGCACTGCAGTGAGCCCAGAGAGTGCACTGGCACCACTGGGGATGCGGTGCCGGGAGTCCAGAGAGTGCACTGGCACCACTGGGGATGCAGTGCAGTGAGTCCAGAGAGTGCACTGGCACCACTGGGGATGCAGTGCAGTGAGTCCAGAGAGTGCACTGGCACCACTGGGGATGCACTGCAGTGAGTCCAGAGAGTGCACTGGCACCACTGGGGATGCGGTGCGGTGAGTCCAGAGAGTGCACTGGCACCACTGGGGATGCAGTGCAGTCAGTCCAGTGAGTGTACTGGCACCACTGGGGAAACACTGCAGTGAGTCCAGAGAGTGCACTGGCACCACTGAGAATGCCCTTCAGTGAGTCCAGAGAGTGCACTGGCACCACTGGGGATGCACTGCAGTGAGTCCACAGAGTGCACTAGCACCACTGGGGATGCAGTGCAGTGTGTCCAGAGAGTGCACTGGCACCACTGGGGATGCACTTCAGTGAGTCCAGAGAGTGCACGCGCTCCACTGGGGTTGCAGTACAGTGAGTCCAGAGAGTGCACTGGCACCACTGGGGATGCAGTGCAGTGAGTCCAGAGAGTGCACTGGCAGCACAGAGGATGCAGTGCAGTGAGTCCAGAGAGTGCACTGGCACCACTGGGGATGCAGTGCAGTGAGTCCAGAGAGTGCACTGGCACCACTGGGGATGCAGTGCAGTGAGTCCAGAGAGTGCCCTGGCACCACTGGGGATGCAGTGCAGTGAGTCCAGAGAGTGCACTGGCACCACTGGGGATGCACTGCAGTGAGTCCAGAGAGTGCACTGGCACCACTAGGGATGCAGTGCAGTGAGTCCAGAGAGTGCACTGGCACCAGAGGGAATGCACTGCAGTGAGTCCAGAGTGTGCACTGGCACCACTGGGGATGCAGTGCAGTGAGTCCAGAGAGTGCACTGGCACCACTGAGAATGCACTTCAGTGAGTCCAGAGAGTGCACTGGCACCACTGGGGATGCACTGCAGTGAGTCCAGAGAGTGCACTGGCACCACTGGGGATGCAGTGCAGTGAGTCCAGAGAGTGCACTGGCACCACTGAGAATGCCCTTCAGTGAGTCCAGAGAGTGCACTGGCACCACTGGGGATGCACTGCAGTGAGTCCAGAGAGTGCACTAGCACCACTGGGGATGCAGTGCAGTGACTCCAGAGAGTGCACTGGCACCACTGGGGATGCACTGCAGTGAGTCCAGAGAGTGCACTGGCACCACTGGGGATGCAGTGCAGTGAGTCCAGAGAGTGCATTGGCACCACTGGGGATGCAGTGCAGTGAGTCCAGAGAGTGCACTGGCACCACTGGGGATGCACTGCAGTGAGTCCACAGAGTGCACTGGTACCACTGGGGATGCAGTGCAGTGAGTCCAGAGAGTGCACTGGCACCACTGGGGATGCACTGCAGTGAGTCCAGAGAGTGCACTGGCACCACTGGGGATGCAGTACAGTGAGTCCAGAGAGTGCACTGGCACCACTGGGGATGCAGTGCAGTGAGTCCAGAGAGTGCACTGGCAGCACTGGGGATGCAGTGCAGTGAGTCCAGAGAGTGCACTGGCACCACTGGGGATGCACTGCAGTGAGTCCAGAGAGCGCACTGGCACCACTGGGGATGCACTGCAGTGAGTCCACAGAGTGCACTGGCACCACTGAGAATGCACTTCAGTGAGTCCAGAGAGTGCACTGGCACCACTGGTGATGCACTGCAGTGAGTCCAGAGAGTGCACTAGCACCACTGGGGATGCAGTGCAGTGAATCCAGTGAGTGCACTGGCACCACTGGGGATGCAGTGCAGTGAGTCAAAAGAGTGCACTGGCACCACTGGGGATGCACTGCAGTGAGCCCAGAGAGTGCACTGGCACCACTGGGGATGCGGTGCCGGGAGTCCAGAGAGTGCACTGGCACCACTGGGGATGCAGTGCAGTGAGTCCAGAGAGTGCACTGGCACCACTGGGGATGCAGTGCAGTGAGTCCAGAGAGTGCACTGGCACCACTGGGGATGCACTTCAGTGAGTCCAGAGAGTGCTCTGGCACCACTGGGGATGCAGTGCAGTGAGTCCAGAGAGTGCACTGGCACCACTGGCGATGCAGTGCAGTGAGTCCAGAGAGTGCACTGGCACCACTGAGGATGCACTGCAGTTACTCCAGAGAGTGCACTGGCACCACTGGGGATGCGGTGCGGTGAGTCCAGAGAGTGCACTGGCACCACTGGGGATGCAGTGCAGTCAGTCCAGTGAGTGTACTGGCACCACTGGGGAAACACTGCAGTGAGTCCAGAGAGTGCACTGGCACCACTGAGAATGCCCTTCAGTGAGTCCAGAGAGTGCACTGGCACCACTGGGGATGCACTGCAGTGAATCCACAGAGTGCACTAGCACCACTGGGGATGCAGTGCAGTGAGTCCAGAGAGTGCACTGGCACCACTGGGGATGCACTTCAGTGAGTCCAGAGAGTGCACGCGCTCCACTGGGGTTGCAGTACAGTGAGTCCAGAGAGTGCACTGGCACCACTGGGGATGCAGTGCAGTGAGTCCACAGAGTGCACTGGCAGCACAGAGGATGCAGTGCAGTGAGTCCAGAGAGTGCTCTGGCACCACTGGGGATGCAGTGCAGTGAGTCCAGAGAGTGCACTGGCACCACTGGGGATGCACTGAAGTGAGTCCAGAGAGTGCCCTGGCACCACTGGGGATGCACTTCAGTGAGTCCAGAGAGTGCACTGGCACCACTGGTGATGCACTGCAGTGAGTCCAGAGAGTGCACTGGCACCACTGGGGATGCACTGCAGTGAGTCCAGAGAGTGCACTGGCACCACTGGGGATGCAGTGCAGTGAGTCCAGAGAGTGCACTGGCACCAGAGGGAATGCACTGCAGTGAGTCCAGAGAGTGCACTGGCACCACTGGGGATGCAGTGCAGTGAGTGCAGAGAGTGCACTGGCACCACTGGGGATGCAGTGCAGTGAGTCCAGAGAGTGCAGTGGCACCACTGGGGATGCAGTGCAGTGAGTCCAGAGAGTGCACTGGCACCACTGGGGATGCAGTGCAGTGAGTCCAGAGAGTGCACTGGCAATACTGGGGATGCAGTGCAGTGAGTCCAGAGAGTGCACTGGCACCACTGGGGATGCAGTGCAGTGAGTCCAGAGAGTGCACTGGCACCACTGGGGATGCAGTGCAGTGAGTCCAGAGAGTGCTCTGGCACCACTGGGGATGCACTGAAGTGAGTCCAGAGAGTGCACTGGCACCACTGGGGATGCAGTGCAGTGAGTCCAGAGAGTGCACTGGCAACACTGGGGTTGCAGTGCAGTGAGTCCAGAGAGTGCACTGGCACCACTGGGGATGCAGTGCAGTGAGTCCAGAGTGTGCACTGGCAAAACTGGGAATGCAGTGCAGTGAGTCCAGAGATTGCACTGGCACCACTGGGGATGCACTTCAGTGAGTCCAGAGAGTGCACTGGCACCACAGGTGATGCACTGCAGTGAGTCCAGAGAGTGCACTGGCACCACTGGGGATGCAGTGCAGTGAGTCCAGAGAGTGCACTGGCACCACTGGGGATGCACTGCAGTGAGTCCAGAGAGTGCAGTGGCACCAGAGGGAATGCACTGCAGTGAGTCCAGTGAGTGCACTGGCACCACTGGGTATGCAGTGCAGTGAGTGCAGAGAGTGCACTGGCACTACTGGGGATGCAGTGCAGTGAGTCCAGAGAGTGCAGTGACACCACTGGGGATGCAGTGCAGTGAGTCCAGAGAGTGCACAGGCAGCACTGGGGATGCAGTGCAGTGAGTCCAGAGAGTGCTCTGGCACCACTGGGGATGCAGTGCAGTGAGTCCAGAGAGTGCACTGGCACCACTGGGGATGCAGTGCAGTGAGTCCAGAGAGTGCACTGGCACCACTGGTGATGCACTGCAGTTACTCCAGAGAGTGCACTGGCACCACTGGGGATGCGGTGCGGTGAGTCCAGAGAGTGCACTGGCACCACTGGTGATGCACTGCAGTGAGTCCAGAGAGTGCACTGGCACCACTGAGAATGCACTTCAGTGAGTCCAGAGAGCGCACTGGCACCACTGGGGATGCAGTGCAGTGAGTCCAGAGAGTGCACTGGCACCACTGAGAATGCACTTCAGTGAGTCCAAAGAGTGCACTGGCACCACTGGGGATACACTGCAGTGAGTCCAGAGAGTGCACTAGCACCACTGGGAATGTAGTGCAGTGAATCCAGTGAGTGCACTGGCACCAGTGGGGATGCAGAGCAGTGAGTCCAGAGAGTGCACTGGCACCACTGGGGATGCACTGCAGTGAGCCCAGAGAGTGCACTGGCATCACTGGAGATGCAGTACAGTGAGTCCAGTGAATGCACTGGCAACACTGGGGATGCAGTGCAGTGAGTCCAGAGAGTGCACTGGCACCACTGGTGATGCAGTACAGTGAGTCCAGTGAATGCACTGGCAACACTGGGGATGCACTGCAGTGAGCCCAGAGAGTGCACTGGCACCACTGGGGATGCAGTGCAGTGAGTCCAGAGAGTGCACTGGCACCACTGGGGATGCACTGCAGTGAGCCCAGAGAGTGCACTGGCACCACTGGAGATGCAGTACAGTGAGTCCAGTGAATGCACTGGCAACACTGGGGATGCAGTGCAGTGAGTCCAGAGAGTGCACTGGCACCACTGGTGATGCAGTATAGTGAGTCCAGTGAGGGCACTGGCACCACTGGGGATGCAGTGCAGTGAGTCCAGAGAGTGCACTGGCACCACTGGGGATGCACTGCAGTGAGTCCAGAGAGTGCACTGGCACCACTGATGATGCAGTACAGTGAGTCCAGTGAGTGCACTGGCACCACTGGGGATGTAGTGCAGTGACTCGAGAGAGTGCACTGGCACCACTGGGGATGCAGTGTAGTGACTCCAGAGAGTGCACTGGCACCACTTGGGATGCAGTGCAGTGAGTCCAGAGAGTGCACTGGCCCCACTGGGGATGCAGTGCAGTGAGTCCAGAGAGTGCATTGGCACCACTGGAGATGCAGTGCAGTGAGTCCAGAGAGTGCACTGGCACCACTGGGGATGCACTGCAGTGAGTCCACAGAGTGCACTGGTACCAGTGGGGATGCAGTGCAGCGAGTCCAGAGAGTGCACTGGCACCACTGGGGATGCACTGCAGTGAGTCCAGAGAGTGCACTGGCACCACTGGGGATGCAGTGCAGTGAGTCCAGAGAGTGCACTGGCACCACTGGGGATGCAGTGCAGTGAGTCCAGAGAGTGCACTGGCAGCACTGGGGATGCAGTGCAGTGAGTCCAGAGAGTGCACTGGCACCACTGGGGATGCACTGCAGTGAGTCCAGAGAGCGCACTGGCACCACTGGGGATGCACTGCAGTGAGTCCACAGAGTGCACTGGCACCACTGAGAATGCACTTCAGTGAGTCCAGAGAGTGCACTGGTACCACTGGGGATGCACTGCAGTGAGTCCAGAGAGTGCACTAGCACCACTGGGGATGCAGTGCAGTGAATCCAGTGAGTGCACTGGCTCCACTGGGGATGCAGTGCAGTGAGTCAAGAGAGTGCACTGGCACCACTGGGGATGCACTGCAGTGAGCCCAGAGAGTGCACTGGCACCACTGGGGATGCGGTGCCGGGAGTCCAGAGAGTGCACTGGCACAACTGGGGATGCAGTGCAGTGAGTCCAGAGAGTGCACTGGCACCACTGGGGATGCAGTGCAGTGAGTCCAGAGAGTGCACTGGCACCACTGGGGATGCACTGCAGTGAGTCCAGAGAGTGCTCTGGCACCACTGGGGATGCAGTGCAGTGAGTCCACAGAGTGCACTGGCACCACTGGGGATGCAGTGCAGTGAGTCCAGAGAGTGCACTGGCACCACTGGTGATGCACTGCAGTTACTCCAGAGAGTGCACTGGCACCACTGGGGATGCGGTGCGGTGAGACTAGAGAGTGCACTGGCACCACTGGGGATGCAGTGCAGTCAGTCCAGTGAGTGTACTGGCACCACTGGGGATGCACTGCAGTGAGTCCAGAGAGTGCACTGGCACCACTGAGAATGCCCTTCAGTAAGTCCAGAGAGTGCACTGGCACCACTGGGGATGCACTACAGTGAGTCCACAGAGTGCACTAGCACCACTGGGGATGCAGTGCAGTGACTCCAGAGAGTGCACTGGCACCACTGGGGATGCACTTCAGTGAGTCCAGAGAGTGCACTGGCACCACTGGGCATGCACTTCAGTGAGTCCAGAGAGTGCACTGGCACCACTGGGGATGCAGTGCAGTGAGTCCAGAGAGTGCATTGGCACCACTGGGGATGCACTTCAGTGAGTCCAGAGAGTGCACTGGCACCACTGGGGATGCACTTCAGTGAGTCCAGAGAGTGCACTAGCACCACTGGGGATGCAGTGCAGTGACTCCAGAGAGTGCACTGGCACCACTGGGGATGCACTTCAGTGAGTCCAGAGAGTGCACTGGCACCACTGGGGATGCACTTCAGTGAGTCCAGAGAGTGCACTAGCACCACTGGGGATGCACTTCAGTGAGTCCAGAGAGTGCACTGGCACCACTGGGGATGCACTTCAGTGAGTCCAGAGAGTGCACTGGCACCACTGGGGATGCAGTGCAGTGAGTCCAGAGAGTGCATTGGCACCAGAGGGAATGCACTGCAGTGAGTCCAGTGAGTGCACTGGCACCACTGGGGATGCACTGCAGTGAGTCCACAGAGTGCACTGGTACCACTGGGGATGCAGTGCAGTGAGTCCAGAGAGTGCACTGGCACCACTGGGGATGCACTGCAGTGAGTCCAGAGAGTGCACTGGCACCACTGGGGATGCAGTACAGTGAGTCCAGAGAGTGCACTGGCAGCACTGGGGATGCAGTGCAGTGAGTCCAGAGAGTGCACTGGCACCACTGGGGATGCACTGCAGTGAGTCCAGAGAGCGCACTGGCACCACTGGGGATGCACTGCAGTGAGTCCACAGAGTGCACTGGCACCACTGAGAATGCACTTCAGTGAGTCCAGAGAGTGCACTGGCACCACTGGGGATGCACTGCAGTGAGTCCAGAGAGTGCACAGGCAGCACTGGGGATGCAGTGCAGGGAATCCAGTGAGTGCACTGGCACCACTGGGGATGCAGTGCAGTGAGTCAAGAGAGTGCACTGGCACCACTGGGGATGCACTGCAGTGAGCCCAGAGAGTGCACTGGCACCACTGGGGATGCGGTGCCGGGAGTCCAGAGAGTGCACTGGCACCACTGGGGATGCAGTGCAGTGAGTCCAGAGAGTGCACTGGCACCACTGGGGATGCAGTGCAGTGAGTCCAGAGAGTGCACTGGCACCACTGGGGATGCACTGCAGTGAGTCCAGAGAGTGCACTGGCACCACTGGGGATGCGGTGCGGTGAGTCCAGAGAGTGCACTGGCACCACTGGGGATGCAGTGCAGTCAGTCCAGTGAGTGTACTGGCACCACTGGGGAAACACTGCAGTGAGTCCAGAGAGTGCACTGGCACCACTGAGAATGCCCTTCAGTGAGTCCAGAGAGTGCACTGGCACCACTGGGGATGCACTGCAGTGAGTCCACAGAGTGCACTAGCACCACTGGGGATGCAGTGCAGTGTGTCCAGAGAGTGCACTGGCACCACTGGGGATGCACTTCAGTGAGTCCAGAGAGTGCACGCGCTCCACTGGGGTTGCAGTACAGTGAGTCCAGAGAGTGCACTGGCACCACTGGGGATGCAGTGCAGTGAGTCCAGAGAGTGCACTGGCAGCACAGAGGATGCAGTGCAGTGAGTCCAGAGAGTGCTCTGGCACCACTGGGGATGCAGTGCAGTGAGTCCAGAGAGTGCACTGGCACCACTGGGGATGCAGTGCAGTGAGTCCAGAGAGTGCCCTGGCACCACTGGGGATGCAGTGCAGTGAGTCCAGAGAGTGCACTGGCACCACTGGGGATGCACTGCAGTGAGTCCAGAGAGTGCACTGGCACCACTGGGGATGCAGTGCAGTGAGTCCAGAGAGTGTACTGGCACCAGAGGGAATGCACTGCAGTGAGTCCAGAGTGTGCACTGGCACCACTGGGGATGCAGTGCAGTGAGTGCAGAGAGTGCACTGGCACCACTGGACATGCAGAGCAGTGAGTCCAGAGAGTGCAGTGGCACCACTGGGGATGCAGTTCAGTGAGTCCAGAGAGTGCACTGGCAATACTGGGGATGCAGTGCAGTGAGTCCAGAGAGTGCACTGGCACCACTGGGGATGCAGTGCAGTGAGTCCAGAGAGTGCTCTGGCACCACTGGGGATGCACTGAAGTGAGTCCAGAGAGTGCACTGGCACCACTGGGGATGCACTGCAGTGAGTCCACAGAGTGCACTGGCACCACTGAGAATGCACTTCAGTGAGTCCAGAGAGTGCACTGGCACCACTGGGGATGCACTGCAGTGAGTCCAGAGAGTGCACAGGCAGCACTGGGGATGCAGTGCAGGGAATCCAGTGAGTGCACTGGCACCACTGGGGATGCAGTGCAGTGAGTCAAGAGAGTGCACTGGCACCACTGGGGATGCACTGCAGTGAGCCCAGAGAGTGCACTGGCACCACTGGGGATGCGGTGCCGGGAGTCCAGAGAGTGCACTGGCACCACTGGGGATGCAGTGCAGTGAGTCCAGAGAGTGCACTGGCACCACTGGGGATGCAGTGCAGTGAGTCCAGAGAGTGCACTGGCACCACTGGGGATGCACTGCAGTGAGTCCAGAGAGTGCACTGGCACCACTGGGGATGCGGTGCGGTGAGTCCAGAGAGTGCACTGGCACCACTGGGGATGCAGTGCAGTCAGTCCAGTGAGTGTACTGGCACCACTGGGGAAACACTGCAGTGAGTCCAGAGAGTGCACTGGCACCACTGAGAATGCCCTTCAGTGAGTCCAGAGAGTGCACTGGCACCACTGGGGATGCACTGCAGTGAGTCCACAGAGTGCACTAGCACCACTGGGGATGCAGTGCAGTGTGTCCAGAGAGTGCACTGGCACCACTGGGGATGCACTTCAGTGAGTCCAGAGAGTGCACGCGCTCCACTGGGGTTGCAGTACAGTGAGTCCAGAGAGTGCACTGGCACCACTGGGGATGCAGTGCAGTGAGTCCAGAGAGTGCACTGGCAGCACAGAGGATGCAGTGCAGTGAGTCCAGAGAGTGCTCTGGCACCACTGGGGATGCAGTGCAGTGAGTCCAGAGAGTGCACTGGCACCACTGGGGATGCAGTGCAGTGAGTCCAGAGAGTGCCCTGGCACCACTGGGGATGCAGTGCAGTGAGTCCAGAGAGTGCACTGGCACCACTGGGGATGCACTGCAGTGAGTCCAGAGAGTGCACTGGCACCACTGGGGATGCAGTGCAGTGAGTCCAGAGAGTGTACTGGCACCAGAGGGAATGCACTGCAGTGAGTCCAGAGTGTGCACTGGCACCACTGGGGATGCAGTGCAGTGAGTGCAGAGAGTGCACTGGCACCACTGGACATGCAGAGCAGTGAGTCCAGAGAGTGCAGTGGCACCACTGGGGATGCAGTGCAGTGAGTCCAGAGAGTGCACTGGCACCACTGGGGATGCAGTTCAGTGAGTCCAGAGAGTGCACTGGCAATACTGGGGATGCAGTGCAGTGAGTCCAGAGAGTGCACTGGCACCACTGGGGATGCAGTGCAGTGAGTCCAGAGAGTGCTCTGGCACCACTGGGGATGCACTGAAGTGAGTCCAGAGAGTGCACTGGCACCACTGGGGATGCAGTGCAGTGAGTCCAGAGAGTGCACTGGCAACACTGGGGTTGCAGTGCAGTGAGTCCAGAGAGTGCACTGGCACCACTGGGGATGCAGTGCAGTGAGTCCAGAGTGTGCACTGGCACGACTGGGAATGCAGTGTAGTGAGTCCAGAGATTGCACTGGCACCACTGGGGATGCACTTCAGTGAGTCCAGAGAGTGCACTGGCACCACTGGTGATGCACTGCAGTGAGTCCAGAGAGTGCACTGGCACCACTGGGGATGCAGTGCAGTGAGTCCAGAGAGTGCACTGGCACCACTGGGGATGCACTGCAGTGAGTCCAGAGAGTGCAGTGGCACCACAGGGAATGCACTGCAGTGAGTCCAGTGAGTGCACTGGCACCACTGGGTATGCAGTGCAGTGAGTGCAGAGAGTGCACTGGCACTACTGGGGATGCAGTGCAGTGAGTCCAGAGAGTGCAGTGACACCACTGGGGATGCAGTGCAGTGAGTCCAGAGAGTGCACAGGGAGCACTGGGGATGCAGTGCAGTGAGTCCAGAGAGTGCACTGGCACCACTGGGGTTGCAGTGCAGTGAGTCCAGAGAGTGCACTGGCACCACTGGGGATGCAGTGCAGTGAGTCCAGTGAGTGTACTGGCACCACTGGGGATGCACTGCAGTGAGTCCAGAGAGTGCACTGGCACCACTGAGAATGCACTTCAGTGAGTCCAGAGAGTGCACTGGCACCACTGGGGATGCAGTGCAGTGAGTCCAGAGAGTGCACTGGCACCACTGAGAATGCACTTCAGTGAGTCGAAAGAGTGCACTGGCACCACTGGGGATGCACTGCAGTGAGTCCAGAGAGTGCACTAGCACCACTGGGAATGCAGTACAGTGAGTCCAGTGAGTGCACTGGCACCACTGGGGATGTAATGCAGTGACTCGAGAGAGTGCACTGGCACCACTGGGGATGCAGTGCAGTGAGTCCAGAGAGTGCACTGGTACCACTTGGGATGCAGTGCAGTGAGTCCAGTGAGTGCACTAGCACCACTGGGGATGCAGTGCAGTGAGTCCAGAGAGTGCATTGGCACCACTGGGGATGCAGTGCAGTGAGTCCAGAGAGTGCACTGGCACCACTGGGGATGCACTGCAGTCACTCCAGAGAGTGCACTGGCACCACTGGGGATGCAGTGCAGTGAGTCCAGAGAGTGCACTGGCACCACTGGTTATGCACTGCAGTGAGTCCAGAGAGTGCACTGGCACCACTGGGGATGCAGTGCAGTGAGTCCAGAGAGTGCACTGGCACCACTGGGGATGCACTGCAGTGAGTCCAGAGAGTGCTCTGGCACCACTGGGGATGCAGTGCAGTGAGTCCAGAGAGTGCACTGGCACCACTGGTGATGCACTGCAGTTACTCCAGAGAGTGCACTGGCACCACTGGGGATGCGGTGCGGTGAGTCCAGAGAGTGCACTGGCACCACTGGGGATGCAGTGCAGTCAGTCCAGTGAGTGTACTGGCACCACTGGGGATGCACTGCAGTGAGTCCAGAGAGTGCACTGGCACCACTGAGAATGCCCTTCAGTGAGTCCAGAGAGTGCACTGGCACCACTGGGGATGCACTGCAGTGAGTCCACAGAGTGCACTAGCACCACTGGGGATGCAGTGCAGTGACTCCAGAGAGTGCACTGGCACCACTGGGGATGCACTTCAGTGAGTCCAGAGAGTGCACTGGCACCACTGGGGATGCAGTGCAGTGAGTCCAGAGAGTGCATTGGCACCACTGGGGATGCAGTGCAGTGAGTCCAGAGAGTGCACTGGCACCACTGGGGATGCACTGCAGTGAGTCCACAGAGTGCACTGGTACCACTGGGGATTCAGTGCAGTGAGTCCAGAGAGTGCACTGGCACCACTGGGGATGCACTGCAGTGAGTCCAGAGAGTGCACTGGCACCACTGGGGATGCAGTGCAGTGAGTCCAGAGAGTGCACTGGCAGCACGGGGGATGCAGTGCAGTGAGTCCAGAGAGTGCACTGGCACCACTGGGGATGCACTGCAGTGAGTCCAGAGAGCGCACTGGCACCACTGGGGATGCACTGCAGTGAGTCCACAGAGTGCACTGGCACCACTGAGAATGCACTTCAGTGAGTCCAGAGAGTGCACTGGCACCACTGGGGATGCACTGCAGTGAGTCCAGAGAGTGCACTAGCACCACTGGGGATGCAGTGCAGTGAATCCAGTGAGTGCACTGGCACCACTGGGGATGCAGTGCAGTGAGTCAAGAGAGTGCACTGGCACCACTGGGGATGCACTGCAGTGAGCCCAGAGAGTGCACTGGCACCACTGGGGATGCGGTGCCGGGAGTCCAGAGAGTGCACTGGCACCACTGGGGATGCAGTGCAGTCAGTCCAGTGAGTGTACTGGCACCACTGGGGAAACACTGCAGTGAGTCCAGAGAGTGCACTGGCACCACTGAGAATGCCCTTCAGTGAGTCCATAGAGTGCACTGGCACCACTGGGGATGCACTGCAGTGAGTCCACAGAGTGCACTAGCACCACTGGGGATGCAGTGCAGTGAGTCCAGAGAGTGCACTGGCACCACTGGGGATGCACTTCAGTGAGTCCAGAGAGTGCACGCGCTCCACTGGGGTTGCAGTACAGTGAGTCCAGAGAGTGCACTGGCACCACTGGGGATGCAGTGCAGTGAGTCCAGAGAGTGCACTGGCACCACTGGGGATGCAGTGCAGTGAGTCCAGAGAGTGCCCTGGCACCACTGGGGATGCACTTCAGTGAGTCCAGAGAGTGCACTGGCACCACTGGGGATGCAGTGCAGTGAGTCCAGAGAGTGCACTGGCACCACTGGGGATGCACTGCAGTGAGTCCAGAGAGTGCACTGGTACCACTGGGGATGCAGTGTAGTGAGTCCAAAGAGTGTACTGGCACCAGAGGGAATGCACTGCAGTGAGTCCAGAGAGTGCACTGGCACCACTGGGGATGCAGTGCAGTGAGTGCAGAGAGTGCACTGGCACCACTGGGGATGCAGTGCAGTGAGTCCAGAGAGTGCGCTGGAACCACTGGGGATGCAGTGCAGTGAGTCCAGAGAGTGCACTGGCACCACTGGGGATGCAGTGCAGTGAGTCCAGAGAGTGCACTGGCAATACTGGGGATGCAGTGCAGTGAGTCCAGAGAGTGCACTGGCAATACTGGGGATGCAGTGCAGTGAGTCCAGAGAGTGCACTGGCACCACTGGGGATGCAGTGCAGTGAGTCCAGAGAGTGCTCTGGCACCACTGGGGATGCACTGAAGTGAGTCCAGAGAGTGCACTGGCACCACTGGGGATGCAGTGCAGCGAGTCCAGAGAGTGCACTGGCACCACTGGGGATGCAGTGCAGTCAGTCCAGTGAGTGTACTGGCACCACTGGGGAAACACTGCAGTGAGTCCAGAGAGTGCACTGGCACCACTGAGAATGCCCTTCAGTGAGTCCAGAGAGTGCACTGGCACCACTGGGGATGCACTGCAGTGAGTCCACAGAGTGCACTAGCACCACTGGGGATGCAGTGCAGTGAGTCCAGAGAGTGCACTGGCACCACTGGGGATGCACTTCAGTGAGTCCAGAGAGTGCACGCGCTCCACTGGGGTTGCAGTACAGTGAGTCCAGAGAGTGCACTGGCACCACTGGGGATGCAGTGCAGTGAGTCCACAGAGTGCACTGGCAGCACAGAGGATGCAGTGCAGTGAGTCCAGAGAGTGCTCTGGCACCAATGGGGATGCAGTGCAGTGAGTCCAGAGAGTGCACTGGCACCACTGGGGATGCAGTGCAGTGAGTCCAGAGAGTGCCCTGGCACCACTGGGGATGCACTTCAGTGAGTCCAGAGAGTGCACTGGCACCACTGAGGATGCACTGCAGTGAGTCCAGAGAGTGCACTGGCACCACTGGGGATGCACTGCAGTGAGTCCAGAGAGTGCACTGGCACCACTGGGGATGCAGTGCAGTGAGTCCAGAGAGTGCACTGGCACCACTGGCGATGCAGTGCACTGAGTCCAGAGAGTGCACTGGCACCACTGGGGATGCAGTGCAGTGAGTGCAGAGAGTGCACTGGCACCACTGGGGATGCAGTGCAGTGAGTCCAGAGAGTGCAGTGGCACCACTGGGGATGCAGTGCAGTGAGTCCAGAGCGTGCACTGGCACCACTGGGGATGCAGTGCAGTGAGTCCAGAGAGTGCACTGGCAATACTGGGGATGCAGTGCAGTGAGTCCAGAGAGTGCACTGGCACCACTGGGGATGCAGTGCAGTGAGTCCAGAGAGTGCACTGGCACCACTGGGGATGCAGTGCAGTGAGTCCAGAGAGTGCTCTGGCACCACTGGGGATGCAGTGCAGTGAGTCCAGAGAGTGCACTGGCACCACTGGGGATGCAGTGCAGTGAATCCAGTGAGTGCACTGGCACCACTGGGGATGCAGTGCAGTGAGTCAAGAGAGTGCACTGGCACCACTGGGGATGCACTACAGTGAGCCCAGAGAGTGCACTGGCACCACTGGGGATGCGGTGCCGGGAGTCCAGAGAGTGCACTGGCACCACTGGGGATGCAGTGCAGTGAGTCCAGAGAGTGCACTGGCACCACTGGGGATGCACTGCAGTGAGTCCAGAGAGTGCTCTGGCACCACTGGGGATGCAGTGCAGTGAGTCCAGAGAGTGCACTGGCACCACTGGGGATGCAGTGCAGTGAGTCCAGAGAGTGCACTGGCACCACTGGTGATGCACTGCAGTTACTCCAGAGAGTGCACTGGCACCACTGGGGATGCGGTGCGGTGAGTCTAGAGAGTGCACTGGCACCACTGGGGATGCAGTGCAGTCAGTCCAGTGAGTGTACTGGCACCACTGGGGATGCACTGCAGTGAGTCCAGAGAGTGCACTGGCACCACTGAGAATGCCCTTCAGTGAGTCCAGAGAGTGCACTGGCACCACTGGGGATGCACTGCAGTGAGTCCACAGAGTGCACTAGCACCACTGGGGATGCAGTGCAGTGAGTCCAGAGAGTGCACTGGCACCACTGGGGATGCACTTCAGTGAGTCCAGAGAGTGCACTGGCACCACTGGGGATGCAGTGCAGTGAGTCCAGAGAGTGCATTGGCACCACTGGGGATGCAGTGCAGTGAGTCCAGAGAGTGCACTGGCACCACTGGGGATGCACTGCAGTGAGTCCAGAGAGTGCACTGGTACCACTGGGGATGCAGTGCAGTGAGTCCAGAGAGTGCACTGGCACCACTGGGGATGCACTGCAGTGAGTCCAGAGAGTGCACTGGCACCACTGGGGATGCAGTACAGTGAGTCCAGAGAGTGCACTGGCACCACTGGGGATGCAGTGCAGTGAGTCCAGAGAGTGCACTGGCAGCACTGGGGATGCAGTGCAGTGAGTCCAGAGAGTGCACTGGCACCACTGGGGATGCACTGCAGTGAGTCCAGAGAGCGCACTGGCACCACTGGGGATGCACTGCAGTGAGTCCACAGAGTGCACTGGCACCACTGAGAATGCACTTCAGTGAGTCCAGAGAGTGCACTGGCACCACTGGGGATGCACTGCAGTGAGTCCAGAGAGTGCACTAGCACCACTGGGGATGCAGTGCAGTGAATCCAGTGAGTGCACTGGCACCACTGGGGATACAGTGCAGTGAGTCCAGAGAGTGCACTGGCACCACTGGGGATGCACTGCAGTGAGCCCAGAGAGTGCACTGGCACCACTGGGGATGCGGTGCCGGGAGTCCAGAGAGTGCACTGGCACCACTGGGGATGCAGTTCAGTGAGTCCAGAGAGTGCACTGGCACCACTGGGGATGCAGTGCAGTGAGTCCAGAGAGTGCACTGGCACCACTGGGGATGCACTGCAGTGAGTCCAGAGAGTGCTCTGGCACCACTGGGGATGCAGTGCAGTGAGTCCAGAGAGTGCACTGGCACCACTGGCGATGCAGTGCAGTGAGTCCAGAGAGTGCACTGGCACCACTGGTGATGCACTGCAGTTACTCCAGAGAGTGCACTGGCACCACTGGGGATGCGGTGCGGTGAGTCCAGAGAGTGTATTGGCACCACTGGGGATGCAGTGCAGTCAGTCCAGTGAGTGTACTGGCACCACTGGGGAAACACTGCAGTGAGTCCAGAGAGTGCACTGGCACCACTGAGAATGCCCTTCAGTGAGTCCAGAGAGTGCACTGTCACCACTGGGGATGCACTGCAGTGAGTCCACAGAGTGCACTAGCACCACTGGGGATGCAGTGCAGTGAGTCCAGAGAGTGCACTGGCACCACTGGGGATGCACTTCAGTGAGTCCAGAGAGTGCACGCGCTCCACTGGGGTTGCAGTACAGTGAGTCCAGAGAGTGCACTGGCACCACTGGGGATGCAGTGCAGTGAGTCAAGAGAGTGCACTGGCAGCACAGAGGATGCAGTGCAGTGAGTCCAGAGAGTGCTCTGGCACCACTGGGGATGCAGTGCAGTGAGTCCAGAGAGTGCACTGGCACCACTGGGGATGCAGTGCAGTGAGTCCAGAGAGTGCCCTGGCACCACTGGGGATGCAGTGCAGTGAGTCCAGAGAGTGCACTGGCACCACTGGGGATGCACTGCAGTGAGTCCAGAGAGTGCACTGGCACCACTGGGGATGCAGTGCAGTGAGTCCAGAGAGTGCACTGGCACCAGAGGGAATGCACTGCAGTGAGTCCAGAGTGTGCACTGGCACCACTGGGGATGCAGTGCAGTGAGTCCAGAGAGTGCACTGGCACCACTGGACATGCAGTGCAGTGAGTCCAGAGAGTGCAGTGGCACCACTGGGGATGCAGTGCAGTGAGTCCAGAGAGTGCACTGGCACCACTGGGGATGCAGTGCAGTGAGTCCAGAGAGTGCACTGGCAATACTGGGGATGCAGTGCAGTGAGTCCAGAGAGTGCACTGGCACCACTGGGGCTGCAGTGCAGTGAGTCCAGAGAGTGCACTGGCACCACTGGGGATGCAGTGCAGTGAGTCCAGAGAGTGCTCTGGCACCACTGGGGATGCACTGAAGTGAGTCCAGAGAGTGCACTGGCACCACTGGGGATGCAGTGCAGTGAGTCCAGAGAGTGCACTGGCAACACTGGGGTTGCAGTGCAGTGAGTCCAGAGAGTGTACTGGCACCACTGGGGATGCAGTGCAGTGAGTCCAGAGTGTGCACTGGCACGACTGGGAATGCAGTGCAGTGAGTCCAGAGATTGCACTGGCACCACTGGGGATGCAGTGCAGTGAGTCCAGAGAGTGCACTGGCACCACAGGTGATGCACTGCAGTGAGTCCAGAGAGTGCACTGGCACCACTGGGGATGCAGTGCAGTGAGTCCAGAGAGTGCACTGGCACCACTGGGGATGCACTGCAGTGAGTCCAGAGAGTGCAGTGGCACCAGAGGGAATGCACTGCAGTGAGTCCAGTGAGTGCACTGGCACCACTGGGTATGCAGTGCAGTGAGTGCAGAGAGTGCACTGGCACTACTGGGGATGCAGTGCAGTGAGTCCAGAGAGTGCAGTGACACCACTGGGGATGCAGTGCAGTGAGTCCAGAGAGTGCACAGGGAGCACTGGGGATGCAGTGCAGTGAGTCCAGAGAGTGCACTGGCACCACTGGGGTTGCAGTGCAGTGAGTCCAGAGAGTGCACTGGCACCACTGGGGATGCAGTGCAGTGAGGCCAGAGAGTGTACTGGCACCACTGGGGATGCACTGCAGTGAGTCCAGAGAGTGCACTGGCACCACTGAGAATGCACTTCAGTGAGTCCAGAGAGTGCACTGGCACCACTGGGGATGCAGTGCAGTGAGTCCAGAGAGTGCACTGGCACCACTGAGAATGCACTTCAGTGAGTCCAAAGAGTGCACTGGCACCACTGGGGATGCACTGCAGTGAGTCCAGAGAGTGCACTAGCACCACTGGGAATGCAGTACAGTGAGTCCAGTGAGTGCACTGGCACCACTGGGGATGTAATGCAGTGACTCGAGAGAGTGCACTGGCACCACTGGGGATGCAGTGCCGTGAGTCCAGAGAGTGCACTGGTACCACTTGGGATGCAGTGCAGTGAGTCCAGAGAGTGCATTGGCACCACTGGGGATGCAGTGCAGTGAGTCCAGAGAGTGCACTGTCACCACTGGGGATGCACTGCAGTCACTCCAGAGAGTGCACTGGCACCACTGATGATGCAGTACAGTGAGTCCAGTGAGCGCACTGGCACCACTGGGGATGCAGTGCAGTGAGTCCAGAGAGTGCACTGGCACCACTTGGGATGCAGTGCAGTGAGTCCAGAGAGTGCAGTGGCACCACTGGGGATGCAGTGCAGTGAGTCCAGAGAGTGCACTGGCACCACTGGGGATGCAGTGCAGTGAGTCCAGAGAGTGCACTGGCAATACTGGGGATGCAGTGCAGTGAGTCCAGAGAGTGCACTGGCACCACTGGGGATGCAGTGCAGTGAGTCCAGAGAGTGCACTGGCACCACTGGGGATGCAGTGCAGTGAGTCCAGAGAGTGCTCTGGCACCACTGGGGATGCACTGAAGTGAGTCCAGAGAGTGCACTGGCACCACTGGGGATGCAGTGCAGTGAGTCCAGAGAGTGCACTGGCAACACTGGGGTTGCAGTGCAGTGAGTCCAGAGAGTGCACTGGCACCACTGGGGATGCAGTGCAGTGAGTCCAGAGTGTGCACTGGCACGACTGGGAATGCAGTGCAGTGAGTCCAGAGATTGCACTGGCACCACTGGGGATGCAGTGCAGTGAGTCCAGAGAGTGCACTGGCACCACAGGTGATGCACTGCAGTGAGTCCAGAGAGTGCACTGGCACCACTGGGGATGCAGTGCAGTGAGTCCAGAGAGTGCACTGGCACCACTGGGGATGCACTGCAGTGAGTCCAGAGAGTGCAGTGGCACCAGAGGGAATGCACTGCAGTGAGTCCAGTGAGTGCACTGGCACCACTGGGTATGCAGTGCAGTGAGTGCAGAGAGTGCACTGGCACTACTGGGGATGCAGTGCAGTGAGTCCAGAGAGTGCAGTGACACCACTGGGGATGCAGTGCAGTGAGTCCAGAGAGTGCACAGGGAGCACTGGGGATGCAGTGCAGTGAGTCCAGAGAGTGCACTGGCACCACTGGGGTTGCAGTGCAGTGAGTCCAGAGAGTGCACTGGCACCACTGGGGATGCAGTGCAGTGAGTCCAGTGAGTGTACTGGCACCACTGGGGATGCACTGCAGTGAGTCCAGAGAGTGCACTGGCACCACTGGGGATGCAGTGCAGTGAGTCCAGAGAGTGCACTGGCACCACTGGGGATGCAGTGCAGTGAGTCCAGAGAGTGCACTGGCACCACTGAGAATGCACTTCAGTGAGTCCAAAGAGTGCACTGGCACCACTGGGGATGCACTGCAGTGAGTCCAGAGAGTGCACTAGCACCACTGGGAATGCAGTACAGTGAGTCCAGTGAGTGCACTGGCACCACTGGGGATGTAATGCAGTGACTCGAGAGAGTGCACTGGCACCACTGGGGATGCAGTGCCGTGAGTCCAGAGAGTGCACTGGTACCACTTGGGATGCAGTGCAGTGAGTCCAGAGAGTGCATTGGCACCACTGGGGATGCAGTGCAGTGAGTCCAGAGAGTGCACTGTCACCACTGGGGATGCACTGCAGTCACTCCAGAGAGTGCACTGGCACCACTGATGATGCAGTACAGTGAGTCCAGTGAGCGCACTGGCACCACTGGGGATGCAGTGCAGTGAGTCCAGAGAGTGCACTGGCACCACTTGGGATGCAGTGCAGTGAGTCCAGAGAGTGCACTGGCACCACTGGGGATGCAGTGCAGTGAGTCCAGAGAGTGCATTGGCACCACTGGGGATGCAGTGCAGTGAGTCCAGAGAGTGCACTGGCACCACTGGGGATGCACTGCTGTGAGTCCAGAGAGTGCACTGGCAGCAGTGGGGATGCACTGCAGTGAGTCCAGAGAGTGCACTGGCACCACTGGGGATGCACTGCAGTGAGTCCAGAGAGTGCACTGGCACCAATGGGGATGCACAGCAGTGAGTCCTCAGAGTGCACTGGCACCACTGGGGATGCAGTACAGTGAGTCCAGAGAGTGCACTGGCACCACTGGGGATGCACTGCAGTGAGTCCAGAGAGTGCTCTTGCACCACTGGCGATGCAGTGCAGTGAGTCCAGAGAGTGCACTAGCACCACTGGGGATGCAGTGCAGTCAGTCCAGTGAGTGCACTGGCAGCAGTGGGGATGCACTGCAGTGAGTCCAGAGAGTGCACTGGCACCACAGGTGATGCACTGCAGTGAGTCCAGAGAGTGCACTGGCACCACTGGGGATGCAGTGCAGTGAGTCCAGAGAGTGCACTGGCACCACTGGGGATGCACTGCAGTGAGTCCAGAGAGTGCAGTGGCACCAGAGGGAATGCACTGCAGTGAGTCCAGTGAGTGCACTGGCACCACTGGGTATGCAGTGCAGTGAGTGCAGAGAGTGCACTGGCACTACTGGGGATGCAGTGCAGTGAGTCCAGAGAGTGCAGTGACACCACTGGGGATGCAGTGCAGTGAGTCCAGAGAGTGCACAGGGAGCACTGGGGATGCAGTGCAGTGAGTCCAGAGAGTGCACTGGCACCACTGGGGTTGCAGTGCAGTGAGTCCAGAGAGTGCACTGGCACCACTGGGGATGCAGTGCAGTGAGGCCAGAGAGTGTACTGGCACCACTGGGGATGCACTGCAGTGAGTCCAGAGAGTGCAGTGGCACCACTGAGAATGCACTTCAGTGAGTCCAGAGAGTGCACTGGCACCACTGGGGATGCAGTGCAGTGAGTCCAGAGAGTGCACTGGCACCACTGAGAATGCACTTCAGTGAGTCCAAAGAGTGCACTGGCACCACTGGGGATGCACTGCAGTGAGTCCAGAGAGTGCACTAGCACCACTGGGAATGCAGTACAGTGAGTCCAGTGAGTGCACTGGCACCACTGGGGATGTAATGCAGTGACTCGAGAGAGTGCACTGGCACCACTGGGGATGCAGTGCCGTGAGTCCAGAGAGTGCACTGGTACCACTTGGGATGCAGTGCAGTGAGTCCAGAGAGTGCATTGGCACCACTGGGGATGCAGTGCAGTGAGTCCAGAGAGTGCACTGTCACCACTGGGGATGCACTGCAGTCACTCCAGAGAGTGCACTGGCACCACTGATGATGCAGTACAGTGAGTCCAGTGAGCGCACTGGCACCACTGGGGATGCAGTGCAGTGAGTCCAGAGAGTGCACTGGCACCACTTGGGATGCAGTGCAGTGAGTCCAGAGAGTGCAGTGGCACCACTGGGGATGCAGTGCAGTGAGTCCAGAGAGTGCACTGGCACCACTGGGGATGCAGTGCAGTGAGTCCAGAGAGTGCACTGGCAATACTGGGGATGCAGTGCAGTGAGTCCAGAGAGTGCACTGGCACCACTGGGGCTGCAGTGCAGTGAGTCCAGAGAGTGCACTGGCACCACTGGGGATGCAGTGCAGTGAGTCCAGAGAGTGCTCTGGCACCACTGGGGATGCACTGAAGTGAGTCCAGAGAGTGCACTGGCACCACTGGGGATGCAGTGCAGTGAGTCCAGAGAGTGCACTGGCAACACTGGGGTTGCAGTGCAGTGAGTCCAGAGAGTGCACTGGCACCACTGGGGATGCAGTGCAGTGAGTCCAGAGTGTGCACTGGCACGACTGGGAATGCAGTGCAGTGAGTCCAGAGATTGCACTGGCACCACTGGGGATGCAGTGCAGTGAGTCCAGAGAGTGCACTGGCACCACAGGTGATGCACTGCAGTGAGTCCAGAGAGTGCACTGGCACCACTGGGGATGCAGTGCAGTGAGTCCAGAGAGTGCACTGGCACCACTGGGGATGCACTGCAGTGAGTCCAGAGAGTGCAGTGGCACCAGAGGGAATGCACTGCAGTGAGTCCAGTGAGTGCACTGGCACCACTGGGTATGCAGTGCAGTGAGTGCAGAGAGTGCACTGGCACTACTGGGGATGCAGTGCAGTGAGTCCAGAGAGTGCAGTGACACCACTGGGGATGCAGTGCAGTGAGTCCAGAGAGTGCACAGGGAGCACTGGGGATGCAGTGCAGTGAGTCCAGAGAGTGCACTGGCACCACTGGGGTTGCAGTGCAGTGAGTCCAGAGAGTGCACTGGCACCACTGGGGATGCAGTGCAGTGAGTCCAGTGAGTGTACTGGCACCACTGGGGATGCACTGCAGTGAGTCCAGAGAGTGCACTGGCACCACTGGGGATGCAGTGCAGTGAGTCCAGAGAGTGCACTGGCACCACTGGGGATGCAGTGCAGTGAGTCCAGAGAGTGCACTGGCACCACTGAGAATGCACTTCAGTGAGTCCAAAGAGTGCACTGGCACCACTGGGGATGCACTGCAGTGAGTCCAGAGAGTGCACTAGCACCACTGGGAATGCAGTACAGTGAGTCCAGTGAGTGCACTGGCACCACTGGGGATGTAATGCAGTGACTCGAGAGAGTGCACTGGCACCACTGGGGATGCAGTGCCGTGAGTCCAGAGAGTGCACTGGTACCACTTGGGATGCAGTGCAGTGAGTCCAGAGAGTGCATTGGCACCACTGGGGATGCAGTGCAGTGAGTCCAGAGAGTGCACTGTCACCACTGGGGATGCACTGCAGTCACTCCAGAGAGTGCACTGGCACCACTGATGATGCAGTACAGTGAGTCCAGTGAGCGCACTGGCACCACTGGGGATGCAGTGCAGTGAGTCCAGAGAGTGCACTGGCACCACTTGGGATGCAGTGCAGTGAGTCCAGAGAGTGCACTGGCACCACTGGGGATGCAGTGCAGTGAGTCCAGAGAGTGCATTGGCACCACTGGGGATGCAGTGCAGTGAGTCCAGAGAGTGCACTGGCACCACTGGGGATGCACTGCTGTGAGTCCAGAGAGTGCACTGGCAGCAGTGGGGATGCACTGCAGTGAGTCCAGAGAGTGCACTGGCACCACTGGGGATGCACTGCAGTGAGTCCAGAGAGTGCACTGGCACCAATGGGGATGCACAGCAGTGAGTCCTCAGAGTGCACTGGCACCACTGGGGATGCAGTACAGTGAGTCCAGAGAGTGCACTGGCACCACTGGGGATGCACTGCAGTGAGTCCAGAGAGTGCTCTTGCACCACTGGCGATGCAGTGCAGTGAGTCCAGAGAGTGCACTAGCACCACTGGGGATGCAGTGCAGTCAGTCCAGTGAGTGCACTGGCACCACTGGGGATGCACTGCAGTGAGTCCAGAGAGTGCACTGGCACCACTGAGAATGCACTTCAGTGAGTCCAGAGAGTGCACTGGCACCACTGGGGATGCACTGCAGTGAGTCCACAGAGTGCACTGGCACCACTGGGGATGCAGTGCAGTGAGTCCAGAGAGTGCACTGGCACCACTGGGGATGCACTTCAGTGAGTCCAGAGAGTGCACGGGCTCCACTGGGGATGCACTGCAGTGAGTCCACAGAGTGCACTGGCACCACTGGGGAGGCAGTGCAGTGAGTCCAGAGAGTGCACTGTCTCCACTGGGGATGCAGTGCAGTGAGTCCAGAGAGTGCTCTGGCACCACTGGGGATGCAGTGCAGTGAGTCCACAGAGTGCACTACCACCACTGGGGATGCAGTGCAGTGAGTCCAGAGAGTGCACTGGCACCACTGTTGATGCACTGCAGTGAGTCCAGAGAGTGCACTGGCACCACTGGGGATGCAGTGCAGTGAGTCCAGAGTGTGCACTGGCACCACTGGGAATGCAGTGCAGTGAGTCCAGAGATCGCACTGGCACCACGGGGGATGCAGTGCAGTGAGTCCAGAGAGTGCACTGGCACCACTGGGGATGCACTGCAGTGAGTCCAGAGAGTGCACTGTCACCACTGGGGATGCAGTGCAGTGAGTCCAGAGAGTGCACTGGTTCCACTGGGGATGCAGTGAACTGAGTCCAGAGAGTGCACTGGCACCAGAGGGAATGCACTGCAGTGAGTCCAGTGAGTGCACTGGCACCACTGGGGATGCAGTGCAGTGAGTGCAGGGAGTGCACTGGCACCACTGGTGATGCAGTGCAGTGAGTCCAGAGAGTGCAGTGGCACCACTGGGGATGCAGTGCAGTGAGTCCAGAGAGTGCACAGGCAGCACTGGGGATGCAGTGCAGTGAGTCCAGAGAGTGCTCTGGCACCACTGGGGATGCAGTGCAGTGAGTCCAGAGAGTGCACTGGCACCACTGGGGATGCAGTGCAGTGAGTCCAGAGAGTGCACTGGCACCACTGGTGATGCACTGCAGTTACTCCAGAGAGTGCACTGGCACCACTGGGGATGCGGTGTGGTGAGTCCAGAGAGTGCACTGGCACCACTGGGGATACACTGCAGTGAGTCCACAGAGTGCACTAGCACCACTGGGGATGCAGTGCAGTGAGTCCAGAGAGTGTACTGGCGCCACTGGGGATGCACTGCAGTGAGTCCAGAGAGTGCACTGGCACCACTGAGAATGCACTTCAGTGAGTCCAGAGAGCGCACTGGCACCACTGGGGATGCAGTGCAGTGAGTCCAGAGAGTGCACTGGCACCACTGAGAATGCACTTCAGTGAGTCCAAAGAGTGCACTGGCACCAGAGGGAATGCACTGCAGTGAGTCCAGAGAGTGCACTGGCACCACTGGGGATGCAGTGCCGTGAGTCCAGAGAGTGCACTGGCACCACTGGACATGCAGTGCAGTGAGTCCAGAGAGTGCAGTGGCACCACTGGGGATGCAGTGCAGTGAGTCCAGAGAGTGCACTGGCACCACTGGGGATGCTGTGCAGTGAGTCCAGAGAGTGCAGTGGCACCACTGGGGATGCACTGCAGTGAGCCCAGAGAGTGCACTGGCACCACTGGAGATGCAGTACAGTGAGTCCAGTGAATGCACTGGCAACACTGGGGATGCAGTGCAGTGAGTCCAGACAGTGCACTGGCACCACTGGTGATGCAGTATAGTGAG
Organism: Anser anser; assembly: GCF_964211835.1. Classification (NCBI taxonomy): domain Eukaryota; kingdom Metazoa; phylum Chordata; class Aves; order Anseriformes; family Anatidae; genus Anser; species Anser anser. Next base: position 40,883,331 of record NC_139726.1, read on the forward strand.
TCCACAGAGTGCACTGGCACCACTGGGGATGCAGTGCAGTGAGTCCAGAGAGTGCACTGGCACCACTGGGGATGCACTGCAGTGAGTCCAGAGAGTGCACTGGTACCACTGGGAATGCAGTACAGTGAGTCCAGTGAGTGCACTGGCACCACTGGGGATGTAGTGCAGTGACTCAAGAGAGTGCACTGGCACCACTGAAAATGCACTTCAGTGTGTCCAGAGAGTGCACTGGCACCACTTGGGATGCAGTGCAGTGAGTCCAGAGAGTGCACTGGCACCACTGGGGATGCAGTGCAGTGAGTCCAGAGAGTGCATTGGCACCACTGGAGATGCAGTGCAGTGAGTCCAGAGAGTGCACTGGCACCACTGGGGATGCACTGCAGTGAGTCCACAGAGTGCACTGGTACCACTGGGGATGCAGTGCAGTGAGTCCAGAGAGTGCACTGGCACCACTGGGGATGCAGTGCAGTGAGTCCAGAGAGTGCACTGGCACCACTGAGAATGCCCTTCAGTGAGTCCAGAGAGTGCACTGGCACCACTGGGGATGCACTGCAGTGAGTCCACAGAGTGCACTAGCACCACTGGGGATGCAGTGCAGTGACTCCAGAGAGTGCACTGGCACCACTGGGGATGCACTTCAGTGAGTCCAGAGAGTGCACTGGCACCACTGGGGATGCAGTGCAGTGAGTCCAGAGAGTGCATTGGCACCACTGGGGATGCAGTGCAGTGAGTCCAGAGAGTGCACTGGCACCACTGGGGATGCACTGCAGTGAGTCCACAGAGTGCACTGGTACCACTGGGGATGCAGTGCAGTGAGTCCAGAGAGTGCACTGGCACCACTGGGGATGCACTGCAGTGAGTCCAGAGAGTGCACTGGCACCACTGGGGATGCAGTACAGTGAGTCCAGAGAGTGCACTGGCACCACTGGGGATGCAGTGCAGTGAGTCCAGAGAGTGCACTGGCACCACTGGGGATGCACTGCAGTGAGTCCAGAGAGCGCACTGGCACCACTGGGGATGCACTGCAGTGAGTCCACAGAGTGCACTGGCACCATTGAGAATGCACTTCAGTGAGTCCAGAGAGTGCACTGGCACCACTGGGGATGCACTGCAGTGAGTCCAGAGAGTGCACTAGCACCACTGGGGATGCAGTGCAGTGAATCCAGTGAGTGCACTGGCACCACTGGGGATGCAGTGCAGTGAGTCAAGAGAGTGCACTGGCACCACTGGGGATGCACTGCAGTGAGCCCAGAGAGTGCACTGGCACCACTGGGGATGCGGTGCCGGGAGTCCAGAGAGTGCACTGGCACCACTGGGGATGCAGTGCAGTGAGTCCAGAGAGTGCACTGGCACCACTGGGGATGCAGTGCAGTGAGTCCAGAGAGTGCACTGGCACCACTGGGGATGCACTTCAGTGAGTCCAGAGAGTGCTCTGGCACCACTGGGGATGCAGTGCAGTGAGTCCAGAGAGTGCACTGGCAACACTGGGGTTGCAGTGCAGTGAGTCCAGAGAGTGCACTGGCACCACTGGGGATGCAGTGCAGTGAGTCCAGAGTGTGCACTGGCAAAACTGGGAATGCAGTGCAGTGAGTCCAGAGATTGGACTGGCACCACTGTGGATGCACTTCAGTGAGTCCAGAGAGTGCACTGGCACCACAGGTGATGCACTGCAGTGAGTCCAGAGAGTGCACTGGCACCACTGGGGATGCAGTGCAGTGAGTCCAGAGAGTGCACTGGCACCACTGGGGATGCACTGCAGTGAGTCCAGAGAGTGCAGTGGCACCAGAGGGAATGCACTGCAGTGAGTCCAGTGAGTGCACTGGCACCACTGGGTATGCAGTGCAGTGAGTCCAGAGAGTGCACTGGCACTACTGGGGATGCAGTGCAGTGAGTCCAGAGAGTGCAGTGACACCACTGGGGATGCAGTGCAGTGAGTCCAGAGAGTGCACAGGCAGCACTGGGGATGCAGTGCAGTGAGTCCAGAGAGTGCTCTGGCACCACTGGGGATGCAGTGCAGTGAGTCCAGAGAGTGCACTGGCACCACTGGGGATGCAGTGCAGTGAGTCCAGAGAGTGCACTGGCACCACTGGTGATGCACTGCAGTTACTCCAGAGAGTGCACTGGCACCACTGGGGATGCGGTGCGGTGAGTCCAGAGAGTGCACTGGCACCACTGGTGATGCACTGCAGTGAGTCCAGAGAGTGCACTGGCACCACTGAGAATGCACTTCAGTGAGTCCAGAGAGCGCACTGGCACCACTGGGGATGCAGTGCAGTGAGTCCAGAGAGTGCACTGGCACCACTGAGAATGCACTTCAGTGAGTCCAAAGAGTGCACTGGCACCACTGGGGATACACTGCAGTGAGTCCAGAGAGTGCACTAGCACCACTGGGAATGTAGTGCAGTGAATCCAGTGAGTGCACTGGCACCAGTGGGGATGCAGAGCAGTGAGTCCAGAGAGTGCACTGGCACCACTGGGGATGCACTGCAGTGAGCCCAGAGAGTGCACTGGCATCACTGGAGATGCAGTACAGTGAGTCCAGTGAATGCACTGGCAACACTGGGGATGCAGTGCAGTGAGTCCAGAGAGTGCACTGGCACCACTGGTGATGCAGTACAGTGAGTCCAGTGAATGCACTGGCAACACTGGGGATGCACTGCAGTGAGCCCAGAGAGTGCACTGGCACCACTGGGGATGCAGTGCAGTGAGTCCAGAGAGTGCACTGGCACCACTGGGGATGCACTGCAGTGAGCCCAGAGAGTGCACTGGCACCACTGGAGATGCAGTACAGTGAGTCCAGTGAATGCACTGGCAACACTGGGGATGCAGTGCAGTGAGTCCAGAGAGTGCACTGGCACCACTGGTGATGCAGTATAGTGAGTCCAGTGAGTGCACTGGCACCACTGGGGATGCAGTGCAGTGAGTCCAGAGAGTGCACTGGCACCACTGGGGATGCACTGCAGTGAGTCCAGAGAGTGCACTGGCACCACTGATGATGCAGTACAGTGAGTCCAGTGAGTGCACTGGCACCACTGGGGATGTAGTGCAGTGACTCGAGAGAGTGCACTGGCACCACTGGGGATGCAGTGCAGTGACTCCAGAGAGTGCACTGGCACCACTTGGGATGCAGTGCAGTGAGTCCAGAGAGTGCACTGGCACCACTGGGGATGCACTGCAGTGAGTCCAGAGAGTGCATTGGCACCACTGGAGATGCAGTGCAGTGAGTCCAGAGAGTGCACTGGCACCACTGGGGATGCCCTGCAGTGAGTCCACAGAGTGCACTGGTACCAGTGGGGATGCAGTGCAGCGAGTCCAGAGAGTGCACTGGCACCACTGGGGATGCACTGCAGTGAGTCCAGAGAGTGCACTGGCACCACTGGGGATGCAGTGCAGTGAGTCCAGAGAGTGCACTGGCACCACTGGGGATGCAGTGCAGTGAGTCCAGAGAGTGCACTGGCAGCACTGGGGATGCAGTGCAGTGAGTCCAGAGAGTGCACTGGCACCACTGGGGATGCACTGCAGTGAGTCCAGAGAGCGCACTGGCACCACTGGGGATGCACTGCAGTGAGTCCACAGAGTGCACTGGCACCACTGAGAATGCACATCAGTGAGTCCAGAGAGTGCACTGGTACCACTGGGGATGCACTGCAGTGAGTCCAGAGAGTGCACTAGCACCACTGGGGATGCAGTGCAGTGAATCCAGTGAGTGCACTGGCACCACTGGGGATGCAGTGCAGTGAGTCAAGAGAGTGCACTGGCACCACTGGGGATGCACTGCAGTGAGCCCAGAGAGTGCACTGGCACCACTGGGGATGCGGTGCCGGGAGTCCAGAGAGTGCACTGGCACAACTGGGGATGCAGTGCAGTGAGTCCAGAGAGTGCACTGGCACCACTGGGGATGCAGTGCAGTGAGTCCAGAGAGTGCACTGGCACCACTGGGGATGCACTGCAGTGAGTCCAGAGAGTGCTCTGGCACCACTGGGGATGCAGTGCAGTGAGTCCACAGAGTGCACTGGCACCACTGGGGATGCAGTGCAGTGAGTCCAGAGAGTGCACTGGCACCACTGGTGATGCACTGCAGTTACTCCAGAGAGTGCACTGGCACCACTGGGGATGCGGTGCGGTGAGTCTAGAGAGTGCACTGGCACCACTGGGGATGCAGTGCAGTCAGTCCAGTGAGTGTACTGGCACCACTGGGGATGCACTGCAGTGAGTCCAGAGAGTGCACTGGCACCACTGAGAATGCCCTTCAGTAAGTCCAGAGAGTGCACTGGCACCACTGGGGATGCACTACAGTGAGTCCACAGAGTGCACTAGCACCACTGGGGATGCAGTGCAGTGACTCCAGAGAGTGCACTGGCACCACTGGGGATGCACTTCAGTGAGTCCAGAGAGTGCACTGGCACCACTGGGCATGCACTTCAGTGAGTCCAGAGAGTGCACTGGCACCACTGGGGATGCAGTGCAGTGAGTCCAGAGAGTGCATTGGCACCACTGGGGATGCACTTCAGTGAGTCCACAGAGTGCACTGGCACCACTGGGGATGCACTTCAGTTACTCCAGAGAGTGCACTAGCACCACTGGGGATGCAGTGCAGTGACTCCAGAGAGTGCACTGGCACCACTGGGGATGCACTTCAGTGAGTCCAGAGAGTGCACTGGCACCACTGGGGATGCACTTCAGTGAGTCCAGAGAGTGCACTAGCACCACTGGGGATGCACTTCAGTGAGTCCAGAGAGTGCACTGGCACCACTGGGGATGCACTGCAGTGAGTCCAGAGAGTGCACTGGCACCACTGGGGATGCAGTGCAGTGAGTCCAGAGAGTGCATTGGCACCACTGGGGATGCAGTGTAGTGAGTCCAGAGAGTGCACTGGCACCACTGGGGATGCACTGCAGTGAGTCCACAGAGTGCACTGGTACCACTGGGGATGCAGTGCAGTGAGTCCAGAGAGTGCACTGGCACCACTGGGGATGCACTGCAGTGAGTCCAGAGAGTGCACTGGCACCACTGGGGATGCAGTACAGTGAGTCCAGAGAGTGCACTGGCAGCACTGGGGATGCAGTGCAGTGAGTCCAGAGAGTGCACTGGCACCACTGGGGATGCACTGCAGTGAGTCCAGAGAGCGCACTGGCACCACTGGGGATGCACTGCAGTGAGTCCACAGAGTGCACTGGCACCACTGAGAATGCACTTCAGTGAGTCCAGAGAGTGCACTGGCACCACTGGGGATGCACTGCAGTGAGTCCAGAGAGTGCACAGGCAGCACTGGGGATGCAGTGCAGGGAATCCAGTGAGTGCACTGGCACCACTGGGGATGCAGTGCAGTGAGTCAAGAGAGTGCACTGGCACCACTGGGGATGCACTGCAGTGAGCCCAGAGAGTGCACTGGCACCACTGGGGATGCGGTGCCGGGAGTCCAGAGAGTGCACTGGCACCACTGGGGATGCAGTGCAGTGAGTCCAGAGAGTGCACTGGCACCACTGGGGATGCAGTGCACTGAGTCCAGAGAGTGCACTGGCACCACTGGGGATGCACTGCAGTTACTCCAGAGAGTGCACTGGCACCACTGGGGATGCGGTGCGGTGAGTCCAGAGAGTGCACTGGCACCACTGGGGATGCAGTGCAGTGAGTCCAGAGAGTGCACTGGCACCACTGGGGATGCAGTGCAGTGAGTCCAGAGAGTGCACTGGCACCACTGAGAATGCCCTTCAGTGAGTCCAGAGAGTGCACTGGCACCACTGGGGATGCACTGCAGTGAGTCCACAGAGTGCACTAGCACCACTGGGGATGCAGTGCAGTGTGTCCAGAGAGTGCACTGGCACCACTGGGGATGCACTTCAGTGAGTCCAGAGAGTGCACGCGCTCCACTGGGGTTGCAGTACAGTGAGTCCAGAGAGTGCACTGGCACCACTGGGGATGCAGTGCAGTGAGTCCAGAGAGTGCACTGGCAACACTGGGGTTGCAGTGCAGTGAGTCCAGAGAGTGCACTGGCACCACTGGGGATGCAGTTCAGTGAGTCCAGAGTGTGCACTGGCAAAACTGGGAATGCAGTGCAGTGAGTCCAGAGATTGCACTGGCACCACTGGGGATGCACTTCAGTGAGTCCAGAGAGTGCACTGGCACCACAGGTGATGCACTGCAGTGAGTCCAGAGAGTGCACTGGCACCACTGGGGATGCAGTGCAGTGAGTCCAGAGAGTGCACCGGCACCACTGGGGATGCACTGCAGTGAGTCCAGAGAGTGCAGTGGCACCAGAGGGAATGCACTGCAGTGAGTCCAGTGAGTGCACTGGCACCACTGGGTATGCAGTGCAGTGAGTGCAGAGAGTGCACTGGCACTACTGGGGATGCAGTGCAGTGAGTCCAGAGAGTGCAGTGACACCACTGGGGATGCAGTGCAGTGAGTCCAGAGAGTGCACAGGCAGCACTGGGGATGCAGTGCAGTGAGTCCAGAGAGTGCTCTGGCACCACTGGGGATGCAGTGCAGTGAGTCCAGAGAGTGCACTGGCACCACTGGGGATGCAGTGCAGTGAGTCCAGAGAGTGCACTGGCACCACTGGTGATGCACTGCAGTTACTCCAGAGAGTGCACTGGCACCACTGGGGATGCGGTGCGGTGAGTCCAGAGAGTGCACTGGCACCACTGGTGATGCACTGCAGTGAGTCCAGAGAATGCACTGGCACCACTGAGAATGCACTTCAGTGAGTCCAGAGAGCGCACTGGCACCACTGGGGATGCAGTGCAGTGAGTCCAGAGAGTGCACTGGCACCACTGGTGATGCACTGCAGTTACTCCAGAGAGTGCACTGGCACCACTGGGGATGCAGTGCAGTGAGTCCAGAGAGTGCACTGGCAATACTGGGGATGCAGTGCAGTGAGTCCAGAGAGTGAACTGGCACCACTGGGGCTGCAGTGCAGTGAGTCCAGTGAGTGCACTGGCACCAGTGGGGATGCAGAGCAGTGAGTCCAGAGAGTGCACTGGCACCACTGGGGATGCACTGCAGTGAGCCCAGAGAGTGCACTGGCATCACTGGAGATGCAGTACAGTGAGTCCAGTGAATGCACTGGCAACACTGGGGATGCAGTGCAGTGAGTCCAGAGAGTGCACTGGCACCACTGGTGATGCAGTACAGTGAGTCCAGTGAATGCACTGGCAACACTGGGGATGCACTGCAGTGAGCCCAGAGAGTGCACTGGCACCACTGGGGATGCAGTGCAGTGAGTCCAGAGAGTGCACTGGCACCACTGGGGATGCACTGCAGTGAGCCCAGAGAGTGCACTGGCACCACTGGAGATGCAGTACAGTGAGTCCAGTGAATGCACTGGCAACACTGGGGATGCAGTGCAGTGAGTCCAGAGAGTGCACTGGCACCACTGGTGATGCAGTATAGTGAGTCCAGTGAGTGCACTGGCACCACTGGGGATGCAGTGCAGTGAGTCCAGAGAGTGCACTGGCACCACTGGGGATGCACTGCAGTGAGTCCAGAGAGTGCACTGGCACCACTGATGATGCAGTACAGTGAGTCCAGTGAGTGCACTGGCACCACTGGGGATGTAGTGCAGTGACTCGAGAGAGTGCACTGGCACCACTGGGGATGCAGTGCAGTGACTCCAGAGAGTGCACTGGCACCACTTGGGATGCAGTGCAGTGAGTCCAGAGAGTGCACTGGCCCCACTGGGGATGCACTGCAGTGAGTCCAGAGAGTGCACTGGCACCACTGAGAATGCCCTTCAGTAAGTCCAGAGAGTGCACTGGCACCACTGGGGATGCACTACAGTGAGTCCACAGAGTGCACTAGCACCACTGGGGATGCAGTGCAGTGACTCCAGAGAGTGCACTGGCACCACTGGGGATGCACTTCAGTGAGTCCAGAGAGTGCACTGGCACCACTGGGCATGCACTTCAGTGAGTCCAGAGAGTGCACTGGCACCACTGGGGATGCAGTGCAGTGAGTCCAGAGAGTGCATTGGCACCACTGGGGATGCACTTCAGTGAGTCCACAGAGTGCACTGGCACCACTGGGGATGCACTGCAGTGAGTCCAGAGAGTGCACTAGCACCACTGGGGATGCAGTGCAGTGACTCCAGAGAGTGCACTGGCACCACTGGGGATGCACTTCAGTGAGTCCAGAGAGTGCACTGGCACCACTGGGGATGCACTTCAGTGAGTCCAGAGAGTGCACTAGCACCACTGGGGATGCACTTCAGTGAGTCCAGAGAGTGCACTGGCACCACTGGGGATGCACTTCAGTGAGTCCAGAGAGTGCACTGGCACCACTGGGGATGCAGTGCAGTGAGTCCAGAGAGTGCATTGGCACCACTGGGGATGCAGTGCAGTGAGTCCAGAGAGTGCACTGGCACCACTGGGGATGCACTGCAGTGAGTCCACAGAGTGCACTGGTACCACTGGGGATGCAGTGCAGTGAGTCCAGAGAGTGCACTGGCACCACTGGGGATGCACTGCAGTGAGTCCAGAGAGTGCACTGGCACCACTGGGGATGCAGTACAGTGAGTCCAGAGAGTGCACTGGCAGCACTGGGGATGCAGTGCAGTGAGTCCAGAGAGTGCACTGGCACCACTGGGGATGCACTGCAGTGAGTCCAGAGAGCGCACTGGCACCACTGGTGATGCACTGCAGTGAGTCCACAGAGTGCACTGGCACCACTGAGAATGCACTTCAGTGAGTCCAGAGAGTGCACTGGCACCACTGGGGATGCACTGCAGTGAGTCCAGAGAGTGCACAGGCAGCACTGGGGATGCAGTGCAGGGAATCCAGTGAGTGCACTGGCACCACTGGGGATGCAGTGCAGTGAGTCAAGAGAGTGCACTGGCACCACTGGGGATGCACTGCAGTGAGCCCAGAGAGTGCACTGGCACCACTGGGGATGCGGTGCCGGGAGTCCAGAGAGTGCACTGGCACCACTGGGGATGCAGTGCAGTGAGTCCAGAGAGTGCACTGGCACCACTGGGGATGCAGTGCAGTGAGTCCAGAGAGTGCACTGGCACCACTGGGGATGCACTGCAGTGAGTCCAGAGAGTGCACTGGCACCACTGGGGATGCGGTGCGGTGAGTCCAGAGAGTGCACTGGCACCACTGGGGATGCAGTGCAGTCAGTCCAGTGAGTGTACTGGCACCACTGGGGAAACACTGCAGTGAGTCCAGAGAGTGCACTGGCACCACTGAGAATGCCCTTCAGTGAGTCCAGAGAGTGCACTGGCACCACTGGGGATGCACTGCAGTGAGTCCACAGAGTGCACTAGCACCACTGGGGATGCAGTGCAGTGTGTCCAGAGAGTGCACTGGCACCACTGGGGATGCACTTCAGTGAGTCCAGAGAGTGCACGCGCTCCACTGGGGTTGCAGTACAGTGAGTCCAGAGAGTGCACTGGCACCACTGGGGATGCAGTGCAGTGAGTCCAGAGAGTGCACTGGCAGCACAGAGGATGCAGTGCAGTGAGTCCAGAGAGTGCTCTGGCACCACTGGGGATGCAGTGCAGTGAGTCCAGAGAGTGCACTGGCACCACTGGGGATGCAGTGCAGTGAGTCCAGAGAGTGCCCTGGCACCACTGGGGATGCAGTGCAGTGAGTCCAGAGAGTGCACTGGCACCACTGGGGATGCACTGCAGTGAGTCCAGAGAGTGCACTGGCACCACTGGGGATGCAGTGCAGTGAGTCCAGAGAGTGTACTGGCACCAGAGGGAATGCACTGCAGTGAGTCCAGAGTGTGCACTGGCACCACTGGGGATGCAGTGCAGTGAGTGCAGAGAGTGCACTGGCACCACTGGGGATGCAGTGCAGTGAGTCCAGAGAGTGCAGTGGCACCACTGGGGATGCAGTGCAGTGAGTCCAGAGAGTGCACTGGCACCACTGGGGATGCAGTGCAGTGAGTCCAGAGAGTGCACTGGCAATACTGGGGATGCAGTGCAGTGAGTCCAGAGAGTGCACTGGCACCACTGGGGATGCAGTGCAGTGAGTCCAGAGAGTGCACTGGCACCACTGGGGATGCAGTGCAGTGAGTCCAGAGAGTGCTCTGGCACCACTGGGGATGCACTGAAGTGAGTCCAGAGAGTGCACTGGCACCACTGGGGATGCAGTGCAGTGAGTCCAGAGAGTGCACTGGCAACACTGGGGTTGCAGTGCAGTGAGTCCAGAGAGTGCACTGGCACCACTGGGGATGCAGTGCAGTGAGTCCAGAGTGTGCACTGGCACGACTGGGAATGCAGTGCAGTGAGTCCAGAGATTGCACTGGCACCACTGGGGATGCACTTCAGTGAGTCCAGAGAGTGCACTGGCACCACTGGTGATGCACTGCAGTGAGTCCAGAGAGTGCACTGGCACCACTGGGGATGCAGTGCAGTGAGTCCAGAGAGTGCACTGGCACCACTGGGGATGCACTGCAGTGAGTCCAGAGAGTGCAGTGGCACCACAGGGAATGCTATGCAGTGAGTCCAGTGAGTGCACTGGCACCACTGGGTATGCAGTGCAGTGAGTGCAGAGAGTGCACTGGCACTACTGGGGATGCAGTGCAGTGAGTCCAGAGAGTGCAGTGACACCACTGGGGATGCAGTGCAGTGAGTCCAGAGAGTGCACAGGGAGCACTGGGGATGCAGTGCAGTGAGTCCAGAGAGTGCACTGGCACCACTGGGGTTGCAGTGCAGTGAGTCCAGAGAGTGCACTGGCACCACTGGGGATGCAGTGCAGTGAGTCCAGTGAGTGTACTGGCACCACTGGGGATGCACTGCAGTGAGTCCAGAGAGTGCACTGGCACCACTGAGAATGCACTTCAGTGAGTCCAGAGAGTGCACTGGCACCACTGGGGATGCAGTGCAGTGAGTCCAGAGAGTGCACTGGCACCACTGAGAATGCACTTCAGTGAGTCGAAAGAGTGCACTGGCACCACTGGGGATGCACTGCAGTGAGTCCAGAGAGTGCACTAGCACCACTGGGAATGCAGTACAGTGAGTCCAGTGAGTGCACTGGCACCACTGGGGATGTAATGCAGTGACTCGAGAGAGTGCACTGGCACCACTGGGGATGCAGTGCAGTGAGTCTAGAGAGTGCACTGGTACCACTTGGGATGCAGTGCAGTGAGTCCAGTGAGTGCACTAGCACCACTGGGGATGCAGTGCAGTGAGTCCAGAGAGTGCATTGGCACCACTGGGGATGCAGTGCAGTGAGTCCAGAGAGTGCACTGGCACCACTGGGGATGCACTGCAGTCACTCCAGAGAGTGCACTGGCACCACTGGGGATGCAGTGCAGTGAGTCCAGAGAGTGCACTGGCACCACTGGTTATGCACTGCAGTGAGTCCAGAGAGTGCACTGGCACCACTGGGGATGCAGTGCAGTGAGTCCAGAGAGTGCACTGGCACCACTGGGGATGCACTGCAGTGAGTCCAGAGAGTGCTCTGGCACCACTGGGGATGCAGTGCAGTGAGTCCAGAGAGTGCACTGGCACCACTGGTGATGCACTGCAGTTACTCCAGAGAGTGCACTGGCACCACTGGGGATGCGGTGCGGTGAGTCCAGAGAGTGCACTGGCACCACTGGGGATGCAGTGCAGTCAGTCCAGTGAGTGTACTGGCACCACTGGGGATGCACTGCAGTGAGTCCAGAGAGTGCACTGGCACCACTGAGAATGCCCTTCAGTGAGTCCAGAGAGTGCACTGGCACCACTGGGGATGCACTGCAGTGAGTCCACAGAGTGCACTAGCACCACTGGGGATGCAGTGCAGTGACTCCAGAGAGTGCACTGGCACCACTGGGGATGCACTTCAGTGAGTCCAGAGAGTGCACTGGCACCACTGGGGATGCAGTGCAGTGAGTCCAGAGAGTGCATTGGCACCACTGGGGATGCAGTACAGTGAGTCCAGAGAGTGCACTGGCACCACTGGGGATGCACTGCAGTGAGTCCACAGAGTGCACTGGTACCACTGGGGATTCAGTGCAGTGAGTCCAGAGAGTGCACTGGCACCACTGGGGATGCACTGCAGTGAGTCCAGAGAGTGCACTGGCACCACTGGGGATGCAGTGCAGTGAGTCCAGAGAGTGCACTGGCAGCACGGGGGATGCAGTGCAGTGAGTCCAGAGAGTGCACTGGCACCACTGGGGATGCACTGCAGTGAGTCCAGAGAGCGCACTGGCACCACTGGGGATGCACTGCAGTGAGTCCACAGAGTGCACTGGCACCACTGAGAATGCACTTCAGTGAGTCCAGAGAGTGCACTGGCACCACTGGGGATGCACTGCAGTGAGTCCAGAGAGTGCACTAGCACCACTGGGGATGCAGTGCAGTGAATCCAGTGAGTGCACTGGCACCACTGGGGATGCAGTGCAGTGAGTCAAGAGAGTGCACTGGCACCACTGGGGATGCACTGCAGTGAGCCCAGAGAGTGCACTGGCACCACTGGGGATGCGGTGCCGGGAGTCCAGAGAGTGCACTGGCACCACTGGGGATGCAGTGCAGTCAGTCCAGTGAGTGTACTGGCACCACTGGGGAAACACTGCAGTGAGTCCAGAGAGTGCACTGGCACCACTGAGAATGCCCTTCAGTGAGTCCATAGAGTGCACTGGCACCACTGGGGATGCACTGCAGTGAGTCCACAGAGTGCACTAGCACCACTGGGGATGCAGTGCAGTGAGTCCAGAGAGTGCACTGGCACCACTGGGGATGCACTTCAGTGAGTCCAGAGAGTGCACGCGCTCCACTGGGGTTGCAGTACAGTGAGTCCAGAGAGTGCACTGGCACCACTGGGGATGCAGTGCAGTGAGTCCAGAGAGTGCACTGGCACCACTGGGGATGCAGTGCAGTGAGTCCAGAGAGTGCCCTGGCACCACTGGGGATGCACTTCAGTGAATCCAGAGAGTGCACTGGCACCACTGGGGATGCACTGCAGTGAGTCCAGAGAGTGCACTGGCACCACTGGGGATGCACTGCAGTGAGTCCAGAGAGTGCACTGGTACCACTGGGGATGCAGTGTAGTGAGTCCAAAGAGTGTACTGGCACCAGAGGGAATGCACTGCAGTGAGTCCAGAGAGTGCACTGGCACCACTGGGGATGCAGTGCAGTGAGTGCAGAGAGTGCACTGGCACCACTGGGGATGCAGTGCAGTGAGTCCAGAGAGTGCGCTGGAACCACTGGGGATGCAGTGCAGTGAGTCCAGAGAGTGCACTGGCACCACTGGGGATGCAGTGCAGTGAGTCCAGAGAGTGCACTGGCAATACTGGGGATGCAGTGCAGTGAGTCCAGAGAGTGCACTGGCAATACTGGGGATGCAGTGCAGTGAGTACAGAGAGTGCACTGGCACCACTGGGGATGCAGTGCAGTGAGTCCAGAGAGTGCTCTGGCACCACTGGGGATGCACTGAAGTGAGTCCAGAGAGTGCACTGGCACCACTGGGGATGCAGTGCAGCGAGTCCAGAGAGTGCACTGGCACCACTGGGGATGCAGTGCAGTCAGTCCAGTGAGTGTACTGGCACCACTGGGGAAACACTGCAGTGAGTCCAGAGAGTGCACTGGCACCACTGAGAATGCCCTTCAGTGAGTCCAGAGAGTGCACTGGCACCACTGGGGATGCACTGCTGTGAGTCCACAGAGTGCACTAGCACCACTGGGGATGCAGTGCAGTGAGTCCAGAGAGTGCACTGGCACCACTGGGGATGCACTTCAGTGAGTCCAGAGAGTGCACGCGCTCCACTGGGGTTGCAGTACAGTGAGTCCAGAGAGTGCACTGGCACCACTGGGGATGCAGTGCAGTGAGTCCACAGAGTGCACTGGCAGCACAGAGGATGCAGTGCAGTGAGTCCAGAGAGTGCTCTGGCACCAATGGGGATGCAGTGCAGTGAGTCCAGAGAGTGCACTGGCACCACTGGGGATGCAGTGCAGTGAGTCCAGAGAGTGCCCTGGCACCACTGGGGATGCACTTCAGTGAGTCCAGAGAGTGCACTGGCACCACTGAGGATGCACTGCAGTGAGTCCAGAGAGTGCACTGGCACCACTGGGGATGCACTGCAGTGAGTCCAGAGAGTGCACTGGCACCACTGGGGATGCACTGCAGTGAGTCCAGAGAGTGCACTGGCACCACTGGCGATGCAGTGCACTGAGTCCAGAGAGTGCACTGGCACCACTGGGGATGCAGTGCAGTGAGTGCAGAGAGTGCACTGGCACCACTGGGGATGCAGTGCAGTGAGTCCAGAGAGTGCAGTGGCACCACTGGGGATGCAGTGCAGTGAGTCCAGAGAGTGCACTGGCACCACTGGGGATGCAGTGCAGTGAGTCCAGAGAGTGCACTGGCAATACTGGGGATGCAGTGCAGTGAGTCCAGAGAGTGCACTGGCACCACTGGGGATGCAGTGCAGTGAGTCCAGAGAGTGCACTGGCACCACTGGGGATGCAGTGCAGTGAGTCCAGAGAGTGCTCTGGCACCACTGGGGATGCAGTGCAGTGAGTCCAGAGAGTGCACTGGCACCACTGGGGATGCAGTGCAGTGAATCCAGTGAGTGCACTGGCACCACTGGGGATGCAGTGCAGTGAGTCAAGAGAGTGCACTGGCACCACTGGGGATGCACTACAGTGAGCCCAGAGAGTGCACTGGCACCACTGGGGATGCGGTGCCGGGAGTCCAGAGAGTGCACTGGCACCACTGGGGATGCAGTGCAGTGAGTCCAGAGAGTGCACTGGCACCACTGGGGATGCAGTGCAGTGAGTCCAGAGAGTGCACTGGCACCACTGGGGATGCACTGCAGTGAGTCCAGAGAGTGCTCTGGCACCACTGGGGATGCAGTGCAGTGAGTCCAGAGAGTGCACTGGCACCACTGGGGATGCAGTGCAGTGAGTCCAGAGAGTGCACTGGCACCACTGGTGATGCACTGCAGTTACTCCAGAGAGTGCACTGGCACCACTGGGGATGCGGTGCGGTGAGTCTAGAGAGTGCACTGGCACCACTGGGGATGCAGTGCAGTCAGTCCAGTGAGTGTACTGGCACCACTGGGGATGCACTGCAGTGAGTCCAGAGAGTGCACTGGCACCACTGAGAATGCCCTTCAGTGAGTCCAGAGAGTGCACTGGCACCACTGGGGATGCACTGCAGTGAGTCCACAGAGTGCACTAGCACCACTGGGGATGCAGTGCAGTGAGTCCAGAGAGTGCACTGGCACCACTGGGGATGCACTTCAGTGAGTCCAGAGAGTGCACTGGCACCACTGGGGATGCAGTGCAGTGAGTCCAGAGAGTGCATTGGCACCACTGGGGATGCAGTGCAGTGAGTCCAGAGAGTGCACTGGCACCACTGGGGATGCACTGCAGTGAGTCCACAGAGTGCACTGGTACCACTGGGGATGCAGTGCAGTGAGTCCAGAGAGTGCACTGGCACCACTGGGGATGCACTGCAGTGAGTCCAGAGAGTGCACTGGCACCACTGGGGATGCAGTACAGTGAGTCCAGAGAGTGCACTGGCACCACTGGGGATGCAGTGCAGTGAGTCCAGAGAGTGCACTGGCAGCACTGGGGATGCAGTGCAGTGAGTCCAGAGAGTGCACTGGCACCACTGGGGATGCACTGCAGTGAGTCCAGAGAGCGCACTGGCACCACTGGGGATGCACTGCAGTGAGTCCACAGAGTGCACTGGCACCACTGAGAATGCACTTCAGTGAGTCCAGAGAGTGCACTGGCACCACTGGGGATGCACTGCAGTGAGTCCAGAGAGTGCACTAGCACCACTGGGGATGCAGTGCAGTGAATCCAGTGAGTGCACTGGCACCACTGGGGATGCAGTGCAGTGAGTCAAGAGAGTGCACTGGCACCACTGGGGATGCACTGCAGTGAGCCCAGAGAGTGCACTGGCACCACTGGGGATGCGGTGCCGGGAGTCCAGAGAGTGCACTGGCACCACTGGGGATGCACTGAAGTGAGTCCAGAGAGTGCACTGGCACCACTGGGGATGCAGTGCAGTGAGTCCAGAGAGTGCACTGGCACCACTGGGGATGCACTGCAGTGAGTCCAGAGAGTGCTCTGGCACCACTGGGGATGCAGTGCAGTGAGTCCAGAGAGTGCACTGGCACCACTGGCGATGCAGTGCAGTGAGTCCAGAGAGTGCACTGGCACCACTGGTGATGCACTGCAGTTACTCCAGATAGTGCACTGGCACCACTGGGGATGCGGTGCGGTGAGTCCAGAGAGTGTATTGGCACCACTGGGGATGCAGTGCAGTCAGTCCAGTGAGTGTACTGGCACCACTGGGGAAACACTGCAGTGAGTCCAGAGAGTGCACTGGCACCACTGAGAATGCCCTTCAGTGAGTCCAGAGAGTGCACTGTCACCACTGGGGATGCACTGCAGTGAGTCCACAGAGTGCACTAGCACCACTGGGGATGCAGTGCAGTGAGTCCAGAGAGTGCACTGGCACCACTGGGGATGCACTTCAGTGAGTCCAGAGAGTGCACGCGCTCCACTGGGGTTGCAGTACAGTGAGTCCAGAGAGTGCACTGGCACCACTGGGGATGCAGTGCAGTGAGTCAAGAGAGTGCACTGGCAGCACAGAGGATGCAGTGCAGTGAGTCCAGAGAGTGCTCTGGCACCACTGGGGATGCAGTGCAGTGAGTCCAGAGAGTGCACTGGCACCACTGGGGATGCAGTGCAGTGAGTCCAGAGAGTGCCCTGGCACCACTGGGGATGCAGTGCAGTGAGTCCAGAGAGTGCACTGACACCACTGGGGATGCACTGCAGTGAGTCCAGAGAGTGCACTGGCACCACTGGGGATGCAGTGCAGTGAGTCCAGAGAGTGCACTGGCACCAGAGGGAATGCACTGCAGTGAGTCCAGAGTGTGCACTGGCACCACTGGGGATGCAGTGCAGTGAGTCCAGAGAGTGCACTGGCACCACTGGACATGCAGTGCAGTGAGTCCAGAGAGTGCAGTGGCACCACTGGGGATGCAGTGCAGTGAGTCCAGAGAGTGCACTGGCACCACTGGGGATGCAGTGCAGTGAGTCCAGAGAGTGCACTGGCAATACTGGGGATGCAGTGCAGTGAGTCCAGAGAGTGCACTGGCACCACTGGGGCTGCAGTGCAGTGAGTCCAGAGAGTGCACTGGCACCACTGGGGATGCAGTGCAGTGAGTCCAGAGAGTGCTCTGGCACCACTGGGGATGCACTGAAGTGAGTCCAGAGAGTGCACTGGCACCACTGGGGATGCAGTGCAGTGAGTCCAGAGAGTGCACTGGCAACACTGGGGTTGCAGTGCAGTGAGTCCAGAGAGTGCACTGGCACCACTGGGGATGCAGTGCAGTGAGTCCAGAGTGTGCACTGGCACGACTGGGAATGCAGTGCAGTGAGTCCAGAGATTGCACTGGCACCACTGGGGATGCAGTGCAGTGAGTCCAGAGAGTGCACTGGCACCACAGGTGATGCACTGCAGTGAGTCCAGAGAGTGCACTGGCACCACTGGGGATGCAGTGCAGTGAGTCCAGAGAGTGCACTGGCACCACTGGGGATGCACTGCAGTGAGTCCAGAGAGTGCAGTGGCACCAGAGGGAATGCACTGCAGTGAGTCCAGTGAGTGCACTGGCACCACTGGGTATGCAGTGCAGTCAGTCCAGTGAGTGTACTGGCACCACTGGGGAAACACTGCAGTGAGTCCAGAGAGTGCACTGGCACCACTGAGAATGCCCTTCAGTGAGTCCAGAGAGTGCACTGTCACCACTGGGGATGCACTGCAGTGAGTCCACAGAGTGCACTAGCACCACTGGGGATGCAGTGCAGTGAGTCCAGAGAGTGCACTGGCACCACTGGGGATGCACTTCAGTGAGTCCAGAGAGTGCACGCGCTCCACTGGGGTTGCAGTACAGTGAGTCCAGAGAGTGCACTGGCACCACTGGGGATGCAGTGCAGTGAGTCAAGAGAGTGCACTGGCAGCACAGAGGATGCAGTGCAGTGAGTCCAGAGAGTGCTCTGGCACCACTGGGGATGCAGTGCAGTGAGTCCAGAGAGTGCACTGGCACCACTGGGGATGCAGTGCAGTGAGTCCAGAGAGTGCCCTGGCACCACTGGGGATGCAGTGCAGTGAGTCCAGAGAGTGCACTGGCACCACTGGGGATGCACTGCAGTGAGTCCAGAGAGTGCACTGGCACCACTGGGGATGCAGTGCAGTGAGTCCAGAGAGTGCACTGGCACCAGAGGGAATGCACTGCAGTGAGTCCAGAGTGTGCACTGGCACCACTGGGGATGCAGTGCAGTGAGTCCAGAGAGTGCACTGGCACCACTGGACATGCAGTGCAGTGAGTCCAGAGAGTGCAGTGGCACCACTGGGGATGCAGTGCAGTGAGTCCAGAGAGTGCACTGGCACCACTGGGGATGCAGTGCAGTGAGTCCAGAGAGTGCACTGGCAATACTGGGGATGCAGTGCAGTGAGTCCAGAGAGTGCACTGGCACCACTGGGGCTGCAGTGCAGTGAGTCCAGAGAGTGCACTGGCACCACTGGGGATGCAGTGCAGTGAGTCCAGAGAGTGCTCTGGCACCACTGGGGATGCACTGAAGTGAGTCCAGAGAGTGCACTGGCACCACTGGGGATGCAGTGCAGTGAGTCCAGAGAGTGCACTGGCAACACTGGGGTTGCAGTGCAGTGAGTCCAGAGAGTGCACTGGCACCACTGGGGATGCAGTGCAGTGAGTCCAGAGTGTGCACTGGCACGACTGGGAATGCAGTGCAGTGAGTCCAGAGATTGCACTGGCACCACTGGGGATGCAGTGCAGTGAGTCCAGAGAGTGCACTGGCACCACAGGTGATGCACTGCAGTGAGTCCAGAGAGTGCACTGGCACCACTGGGGATGCAGTGCAGTGAGTCCAGAGAGTGCACTGGCACCACTGGGGATGCACTGCAGTGAGTCCAGAGAGTGCAGTGGCACCAGAGGGAATGCACTGCAGTGAGTCCAGTGAGTGCACTGGCACCACTGGGTATGCAGTGCAGTGAGTGCAGAGAGTGCACTGGCACTACTGGGGATGCAGTGCAGTGAGTCCAGAGAGTGCAGTGACACCACTGGGGATGCAGTGCAGTGAGTCCAGAGAGTGCACAGGGAGCACTGGGGATGCAGTGCAGTGAGTCCAGAGAGTGCACTGGCACCACTGGGGTTGCAGTGCAGTGAGTCCAGAGAGTGCACTGGCACCACTGGGGATGCAGTGCAGTGAGTCCAGAGAGTGTACTGGCACCACTGGGGATGCACTGCAGTGAGTCCAGAGAGTGCACTGGCACCACTGAGAATGCACTTCAGTGAGTCCAGAGAGTGCACAGGCACCACTGGGGATGCAGTGCAGTGAGTCCAGAGAGTGCACTGGCACCACTGAGAATGCACTTCAGTGAGTCCAAAGAGTGCACTGGCACCACTGGGGATGCACTGCAGTGAGTCCAGAGAGTGCACTAGCACCACTGGGAATGCAGTACAGTGAGTCCAGTGAGTGCACTGGCACCACTGGGGATGTAATGCAGTGACTCGAGAGAGTGCACTGGCACCACTGGGGATGCAGTGCCGTGAGTCCAGAGAGTGCACTGGTACCACTTGGGATGCAGTGCAGTGAGTCCAGAGAGTGCATTGGCACCACTGGGGATGCAGTGCAGTGAGTCCAGAGAGTGCACTGTCACCACTGGGGATGCACTGCAGTCACTCCAGAGAGTGCACTGGCACCACTGATGATGCAGTACAGTGAGTCCAGTGAGCGCACTGGCACCACTGGGGATGCAGTGCAGTGAGTCCAGAGAGTGCACTGGCACCACTTGGGATGCAGTGCAGTGAGTCCAGAGAGTGCAGTGGAACCACTGGGGATGCAGTGCAGTGAGTCCAGAGAGTGCACTGGCACCACTGGGGATGCAGTGCAGTGAGTCCAGAGAGTGCACTGGCAATACTGGGGATGCAGTGCAGTGAGTCCAGAGAGTGCACTGGCACCACTGGGGCTGCAGTGCAGTGAGTCCAGAGAGTGCACTGGCACCACTGGGGATGCAGTGCAGTGAGTCCAGAGAGTGCTCTGGCACCATGGGGATGCACTGAAGTGAGTCCAGAGAGTGCACTGGCACCACTGGGGATGCAGTGCAGTGAGTCCAGAGAGTGCACTGGCAACACTGGGGTTGCAGTGCAGTGAGTCCAGAGAGTGCACTGGCACCACTGGGGATGCAGTGCAGTGAGTCCAGAGTGTGCACTGGCACGACTGGGAATGCAGTGCAGTGAGTCCAGAGATTGCACTGGCACCACTGGGGATGCAGTGCAGTGAGTCCAGAGAGTGCACTGGCACCACAGGTGATGCACTGCAGTGAGTCCAGAGAGTGCACTGGCACCACTGGGGATGCAGTGCAGTGAGTCCAGAGAGTGCACTGGCACCACTGGGGATGCACTGCAGTGAGTCCAGAGAGTGCAGTGGCACCAGAGGGAATGCACTGCAGTGAGTCCAGTGAGTGCACTGGCACCACTGGGTATGCAGTGCAGTGAGTGCAGAGAGTGCACTGGCACTACTGGGGATGCAGTGCAGTGAGTCCAGAGAGTGCAGTGACACCACTGGGGATGCAGTGCAGTGAGTCCAGAGAGTGCACAGGGAGCACTGGGGATGCAGTGCAGTGAGTCCAGAGAGTGCACTGGCACCACTGGGGATGCAGTGCAGTGAATCCAGTGAGTGCACTGGCACCACTGGGGATGCAGTGCAGTGAGTCAAGAGAGTGCACTGGCACCACTGGGGATGCACTACAGTGAGCCCAGAGAGTGCACTGGCACCACTGGGGATGCGGTGCCGGGAGTCCAGAGAGTGCACTGGCACCACTGGGGATGCAGTGCAGTGAGTCCAGAGAGTGCACTGGCACCACTGGGGATGCAGTGCAGTGAGTCCAGAGAGTGCACTGGCACCACTGGGGATGCACTGCAGTGAGTCCAGAGAGTGCTCTGGCACCACTGGGGATGCAGTGCAGTGAGTCCAGAGAGTGCACTGGCACCACTGGGGATGCAGTGCAGTGAGTCCAGAGAGTGCACTGGCACCACTGGTGATGCACTGCAGTTACTCCAGAGAGTGCACTGGCACCACTGGGGATGCGGTGCGGTGAGTCTAGAGAGTGCACTGGCACCACTGGGGATGCAGTGCAGTCAGTCCAGTGAGTGTACTGGCACCACTGGGGATGCACTGCAGTGAGTCCAGAGAGTGCACTGGCACCACTGAGAATGCCCTTCAGTGAGTCCAGAGAGTGCACTGGCACCACTGGGGATGCACTGCAGTGAGTCCACAGAGTGCACTAGCACCACTGGGGATGCAGTGCAGTGAGTCCAGAGAGTGCACTGGCACCACTGGGGATGCACTGAAGTGAGTCCAGAGAGTGCACTGGCACCACTGGGGATGCAGTGCAGTGAGTCCAGAGAGTGCATTGGCACCACTGGGGATGCAGTGCAGTGAGTCCAGAGAGTGCACTGGCACCACTGGGGATGCACTGCAGTGAGTCCACAGAGTGCACTGGTACCACTGGGGATGCAGTGCAGTGAGTCCAGAGAGTGCACTGGCACCACTGGGGATGCACTGCAGTGAGTCCAGAGAGTGCACTGGCACCACTGGGGATGCAGTACAGTGAGTCCAGAGAGTGCACTGGCACCACTGGGGATGCAGTGCAGTGAGTCCAGAGAGTGCACTGGCAGCACTGGGGATGCAGTGCAGTGAGTCCAGAGAGTGCACTGGCACCACTGGGGATGCACTGCAGTGAGTCCAGAGAGCGCACTGGCACCACTGGGGATGCACTGCAGTGAGTCCACAGAGTGCACTGGCACCACTGAGAATGCACTTCAGTGAGTCCAGAGAGTGCACTGGCACCACTGGGGATGCACTGCAGTGAGTCCAGAGAGTGCACTAGCACCACTGGGGATGCAGTGCAGTGAATCCAGTGAGTGCACTGGCACCACTGGGGATGCAGTGCAGTGAGTCAAGAGAGTGCACTGGCACCACTGGGGATGCACTGCAGTGAGCCCAGAGAGTGCACTGGCACCACTGGGGATGCGGTGCCGGGAGTCCAGAGAGTGCACTGGCACCACTGGGGATGCACTGAAGTGAGTCCAGAGAGTGCACTGGCACCACTGGGGATGCAGTGCAGTGAGTCCAGAGAGTGCACTGGCACCACTGGGGATGCACTGCAGTGAGTCCAGAGAGTGCTCTGGCACCACTGGGGATGCAGTGCAGTGAGTCCAGAGAGTGCACTGGCACCACTGGCGATGCAGTGCAGTGAGTCCAGAGAGTGCACTGGCACCACTGGTGATGCACTGCAGTTACTCCAGATAGTGCACTGGCACCACTGGGGATGCGGTGCGGTGAGTCCAGAGAGTGTATTGGCACCACTGGGGATGCAGTGCAGTCAGTCCAGTGAGTGTACTGGCACCACTGGGGAAACACTGCAGTGAGTCCAGAGAGTGCACTGGCACCACTGAGAATGCCCTTCAGTGAGTCCAGAGAGTGCACTGTCACCACTGGGGATGCACTGCAGTGAGTCCACAGAGTGCACTAGCACCACTGGGGATGCAGTGCAGTGAGTCCAGAGAGTGCACTGGCACCACTGGGGATGCACTTCAGTGAGTCCAGAGAGTGCACGCGCTCCACTGGGGTTGCAGTACAGTGAGTCCAGAGAGTGCACTGGCACCACTGGGGATGCAGTGCAGTGAGTCAAGAGAGTGCACTGGCAGCACAGAGGATGCAGTGCAGTGAGTCCAGAGAGTGCTCTGGCACCACTGGGGATGCAGTGCAGTGAGTCCAGAGAGTGCACTGGCACCACTGGGGATGCAGTGCAGTGAGTCCAGAGAGTGCCCTGGCACCACTGGGGATGCAGTGCAGTGAGTCCAGAGAGTGCACTGACACCACTGGGGATGCACTGCAGTGAGTCCAGAGAGTGCACTGGCACCACTGGGGATGCAGTGCAGTGAGTCCAGAGAGTGCACTGGCACCAGAGGGAATGCACTGCAGTGAGTCCAGAGTGTGCACTGGCACCACTGGGGATGCAGTGCAGTGAGTCCAGAGAGTGCACTGGCACCACTGGACATGCAGTGCAGTGAGTCCAGAGAGTGCAGTGGCACCACTGGGGATGCAGTGCAGTGAGTCCAGAGAGTGCACTGGCACCACTGGGGATGCAGTGCAGTGAGTCCAGAGAGTGCACTGGCAATACTGGGGATGCAGTGCAGTGAGTCCAGAGAGTGCACTGGCACCACTGGGGCTGCAGTGCAGTGAGTCCAGAGAGTGCACTGGCACCACTGGGGATGCAGTGCAGTGAGTCCAGAGAGTGCTCTGGCACCACTGGGGATGCACTGAAGTGAGTCCAGAGAGTGCACTGGCACCACTGGGGATGCAGTGCAGTGAGTCCAGAGAGTGCACTGGCAACACTGGGGTTGCAGTGCAGTGAGTCCAGAGAGTGCACTGGCACCACTGGGGATGCAGTGCAGTGAGTCCAGAGTGTGCACTGGCACGACTGGGAATGCAGTGCAGTGAGTCCAGAGATTGCACTGGCACCACTGGGGATGCAGTGCAGTGAGTCCAGAGAGTGCACTGGCACCACAGGTGATGCACTGCAGTGAGTCCAGAGAGTGCACTGGCACCACTGGGGATGCAGTGCAGTGAGTCCAGAGAGTGCACTGGCACCACTGGGGATGCACTGCAGTGAGTCCAGAGAGTGCAGTGGCACCAGAGGGAATGCACTGCAGTGAGTCCAGTGAGTGCACTGGCACCACTGGGTATGCAGTGCAGTCAGTCCAGTGAGTGTACTGGCACCACTGGGGAAACACTGCAGTGAGTCCAGAGAGTGCACTGGCACCACTGAGAATGCCCTTCAGTGAGTCCAGAGAGTGCACTGTCACCACTGGGGATGCACTGCAGTGAGTCCACAGAGTGCACTAGCACCACTGGGGATGCAGTGCAGTGAGTCCAGAGAGTGCACTGGCACCACTGGGGATGCACTTCAGTGAGTCCAGAGAGTGCACGCGCTCCACTGGGGTTGCAGTACAGTGAGTCCAGAGAGTGCACTGGCACCACTGGGGATGCAGTGCAGTGAGTCAAGAGAGTGCACTGGCAGCACAGAGGATGCAGTGCAGTGAGTCCAGAGAGTGCTCTGGCACCACTGGGGATGCAGTGCAGTGAGTCCAGAGAGTGCACTGGCACCACTGGGGATGCAGTGCAGTGAGTCCAGAGAGTGCCCTGGCACCACTGGGGATGCAGTGCAGTGAGTCCAGAGAGTGCACTGGCACCACTGGGGATGCACTGCAGTGAGTCCAGAGAGTGCACTGGCACCACTGGGGATGCAGTGCAGTGAGTCCAGAGAGTGCACTGGCACCAGAGGGAATGCACTGCAGTGAGTCCAGAGTGTGCACTGGCACCACTGGGGATGCAGTGCAGTGAGTCCAGAGAGTGCACTGGCACCACTGGACATGCAGTGCAGTGAGTCCAGAGAGTGCAGTGGCACCACTGGGGATGCAGTGCAGTGAGTCCAGAGAGTGCACTGGCACCACTGGGGATGCAGTGCAGTGAGTCCAGAGAGTGCACTGGCAATACTGGGGATGCAGTGCAGTGAGTCCAGAGAGTGCACTGGCACCACTGGGGCTGCAGTGCAGTGAGTCCAGAGAGTGCACTGGCACCACTGGGGATGCAGTGCAGTGAGTCCAGAGAGTGCTCTGGCACCACTGGGGATGCACTGAAGTGAGTCCAGAGAGTGCACTGGCACCACTGGGGATGCAGTGCAGTGAGTCCAGAGAGTGCACTGGCAACACTGGGGTTGCAGTGCAGTGAGTCCAGAGAGTGCACTGGCACCACTGGGGATGCAGTGCAGTGAGTCCAGAGTGTGCACTGGCACGACTGGGAATGCAGTGCAGTGAGTCCAGAGATTGCACTGGCACCACTGGGGATGCAGTGCAGTGAGTCCAGAGAGTGCACTGGCACCACAGGTGATGCACTGCAGTGAGTCCAGAGAGTGCACTGGCACCACTGGGGATGCAGTGCAGTGAGTCCAGAGAGTGCACTGGCACCACTGGGGATGCACTGCAGTGAGTCCAGAGAGTGCAGTGGCACCAGAGGGAATGCACTGCAGTGAGTCCAGTGAGTGCACTGGCACCACTGGGTATGCAGTGCAGTGAGTGCAGAGAGTGCACTGGCACTACTGGGGATGCAGTGCAGTGTGTCCAGAGAGTGCAGTGACACCACTGGGGATGCAGTGCAGTGAGTCCAGAGAGTGCACAGGGAGCACTGGGGATGCAGTGCAGTGAGTCCAGAGAGTGCACTGGCACCACTGGGGTTGCAGTGCAGTGAGTCCAGAGAGTGCACTGGCACCACTGGGGATGCAGTGCAGTGAGTCCAGAGAGTGTACTGGCACCACTGGGGATGCACTGCAGTGAGTCCAGAGAGTGCACTGGCACCACTGAGAATGCACTTCAGTGAGTCCAGAGAGTGCACAGGCACCACTGGGGATGCAGTGCAGTGAGTCCAGAGAGTGCACTGGCACCACTGAGAATGCACTTCAGTGAGTCCAAAGAGTGCACTGGCACCACTGGGGATGCACTGCAGTGAGTCCAGAGAGTGCACTAGCACCACTGGGAATGCAGTACAGTGAGTCCAGTGAGTGCACTGGCACCACTGGGGATGTAATGCAGTGACTCGAGAGAGTGCACTGGCACCACTGGGGATGCAGTGCCGTGAGTCCAGAGAGTGCACTGGTACCACTTGGGATGCAGTGCAGTGAGTCCAGAGAGTGCATTGGCACCACTGGGGATGCAGTGCAGTGAGTCCAGAGAGTGCACTGTCACCACTGGGGATGCACTGCAGTCACTCCAGAGAGTGCACTGGCACCACTGATGATGCAGTACAGTGAGTCCAGTGAGCGCACTGGCACCACTGGGGATGCAGTGCAGTGAGTCCAGAGAGTGCACTGGCACCACTTGGGATGCAGTGCAGTGAGTCCAGAGAGTGCAGTGGAACCACTGGGGATGCAGTGCAGTGAGTCCAGAGAGTGCACTGGCACCACTGGGGATGCAGTGCAGTGAGTCCAGAGAGTGCACTGGCAATACTGGGGATGCAGTGCAGTGAGTCCAGAGAGTGCACTGGCACCACTGGGGCTGCAGTGCAGTGAGTCCAGAGAGTGCACTGGCACCACTGGGGATGCAGTGCAGTGAGTCCAGAGAGTGCTCTGGCACCATGGGGATGCACTGAAGTGAGTCCAGAGAGTGCACTGGCACCACTGGGGATGCAGTGCAGTGAGTCCAGAGAGTGCACTGGCAACACTGGGGTTGCAGTGCAGTGAGTCCAGAGAGTGCACTGGCACCACTGGGGATGCAGTGCAGTGAGTCCAGAGTGTGCACTGGCACGACTGGGAATGCAGTGCAGTGAGTCCAGAGATTGCACTGGCACCACTGGGGATGCAGTGCAGTGAGTCCAGAGAGTGCACTGGCACCACAGGTGATGCACTGCAGTGAGTCCAGAGAGTGCACTGGCACCACTGGGGATGCAGTGCAGTGAGTCCAGAGAGTGCACTGGCACCACTGGGGATGCACTGCAGTGAGTCCAGAGAGTGCAGTGGCACCAGAGGGAATGCACTGCAGTGAGTCCAGTGAGTGCACTGGCACCACTGGGTATGCAGTGCAGTGAGTGCAGAGAGTGCACTGGCACTACTGGGGATGCAGTGCAGTGAGTCCAGAGAGTGCAGTGACACCACTGGGGATGCAGTGCAGTGAGTCCAGAGAGTGCACAGGGAGCACTGGGGATGCAGTGCAGTGAGTCCAGAGAGTGCACTGGCACCACTGGGGTTGCAGTGCAGTGAGTCCAGAGAGTGCACTGGCACCACTGGGGATGCAGTGCAGTGAGTCCAGTGAGTGTACTGGCACCACTGGGGATGCACTGCAGTGAGTCCAGAGAGTGCACTGGCACCACTGGGGATGCAGTGCAGTGAGTCCAGAGAGTGCACTGGCACCACTGGGGATGCAGTGCAGTGAGTCCAGAGAGTGCACTGGCACCACTGAGAATGCACTTCAGTGAGTCCAAAGAGTGCACTGGCACCACTGGGGATGCACTGCAGTGAGTCCAGAGAGTGCACTAGCACCACTGGGAATGCAGTACAGTGAGTCCAGTGAGTGCACTGGCACCACTGGGGATGTAATGCAGTGACTCGAGAGAGTGCACTGGCACCACTGGGGATGCAGTGCCGTGAGTCCAGAGAGTGCACTGGTACCACTTGGGATGCAGTGCAGTGAGTCCAGAGAGTGCATTGGCACCACTGGGGATGCAGTGCAGTGAGTCCAGAGAGTGCACTGTCACCACTGGGGATGCACTGCAGTCACTCCAGAGAGTGCACTGGCACCACTGATGATGCAGTACAGTGAGTCCAGTGAGCGCACTGGCACCACTGGGGATGCAGTGCAGTGAGTCCAGAGAGTGCACTGGCACCACTTGGGATGCAGTGCAGTGAGTCCAGAGAGTGCACTGGCACCACTGGGGATGCAGTGCAGTGAGTCCAGAGAGTGCATTGGCACCACTGGGGATGCAGTGCAGTGAGTCCAGAGAGTGCACTGGCACCACTGGGGATGCACTGCTGTGAGTCCAGAGAGTGCACTGGCAGCAGTGGGGATGCACTGCAGTGAGTCCAGAGAGTGCACTGGCACCACTGGGGATGCACTGCAGTGAGTCCAGAGAGTGCACTGGCACCAATGGGGATGCACAGCAGTGAGTCCTCAGAGTGCACTGGCACCACTGGGGATGCAGTACAGTGAGTCCAGAGAGTGCACTGGCACCACTGGGGATGCACTGCAGTGAGTCCAGAGAGTGCTCTGGCACCACTGGGGATGCAGTGCAGTGAGTCCAGAGAGTGCACTAGCACCACTGGGGATGCAGTGCAGTCAGTCCAGTGAGTGCACTGGCACCACTGGGGATGCACTGCAGTGAGTCCAGAGAGTGCACTGGCACCACTGGGGATGCACTGCAGTGAGTCCAGAGAGTGCACTGGCACCACTGGGGATGCACTGCAGTGAGTCCACAGAGTGCACTGGCACCACTGGGGATGCAGTGCAGTGAGTCCAGAGAGTGCACTGGCACCACTGGGGATGCACTTCAGTGAGTCCAGAGAGTGCACGGGCTCCACTGGGGATGCACTGCAGTGAGTCCACAGAGTGCACTGGCACCACTGGGGAGGCAGTGCAGTGAGTCCAGAGAGTGCACTGTCTCCACTGGGGATGCAGTGCAGTGAGTCCAGAGAGTGCTCTGGCACCACTGGGGATGCAGTGCAGTGAGTCCACAGAGTGCACTACCACCACTGGGGATGCAGTGCAGTGAGTCCAGAGAGTGCACTGGCACCACTGGGGATGCACTGCAGTGAGTCCAGAGAGTGCACTGGCACCACTGGGGATGCAGTGCAGTGAGTCCAGAGTGTGCACTGGCACCACTGGGAATGCAGTGCAGTGAGTCCAGAGATCGCACTGGCACCACGGGGGATGCAGTGCAGTGAGTCCAGAGAGTGCACTGGCACCACTGGGGATGCACTGCAGTGAGTCCAGAGAGTGCACTGTCACCACTGGGGATGCAGTGCAGTGAGTCCAGAGAGTGCACTGGTTCCACTGGGGATGCAGTGAACTGAGTCCAGAGAGTGCACTGGCACCAGAGGGAATGCACTGCAGTGAGTCCAGTGAGTGCACTGGCACCACTGGGGATGCAGTGCAGTGAGTGCAGGGAGTGCACTGGCACCACTGGTGATGCAGTGCAGTGAGTCCAGAGAGTGCAGTGGCACCACTGGGGATGCAGTGCAGTGAGTCCAGAGAGTGCACAGGCAGCACTGGGGATGCAGTGCAGTGAGTCCAGAGAGTGCTCTGGCACCACTGGGGATGCAGTGCAGTGAGTCCAGAGAGTGCACTGGCACCACTGGGGATGCAGTGCAGTGAGTCCAGAGAGTGCACTGGCACCACTGGTGATGCACTGCAGTTACTCCAGAGAGTGCACTGGCACCACTGGGGATGCGGTGTGGTGAGTCCAGAGAGTGCACTGGCACCACTGGGGATACACTGCAGTGAGTCCACAGAGTGCACTAGCACCACTGGGGATGCAGTGCAGTGAGTCCAGAGAGTGTACTGGCGCCACTGGGGATGCACTGCAGTGAGTCCAGAGAGTGCACTGGCACCACTGAGAATGCACTTCAGTGAGTCCAGAGAGCGCACTGGCACCACTGGGGATGCAGTGCAGTGAGTCCAGAGAGTGCACTGGCACCACTGAGAATGCACTTCAGTGAGTCCAAAGAGTGCACTGGCACCACTGGGGATGCACTGCAGTGAGTCCAGAGAGTGCACTAGCACCACTGGGAATGTAGTGCAGTGAATCCAGTGAGTGCACTGGCACCAGTGGGGATGCAGAGCAGTGAGTCCAGAGAGTGCACTGGCACCACTGGGGATGCACTGCAGTGAGCCCAGAGAGTGCACTGGCACCACTGGAGATGCAGTACAGTGAGTCCAGTGAATGCACTGGCAACACTGGGGATGCAGTGCAGTGAGTCCAGACAGTGCACTGGCACCACTGGTGATGCAGTATAGTGAGTCCACAGAGTGCACTGGCACCACTGGGGATGCAGTGCAGTGAGTCCAGAGAGTGCACTGGCACCACTGGGGATGCACTGCAGTGAGTCCAGAGAGTGCACTGGTACCACTGGGAATGCAGTACAGTGAGTCCAGTGAGTGCACTGGCACCACTGGGGATGTAGTGCAGTGACTCAAGAGAGTGCACTGGCACCACTGAAAATGCACTTCAGTGTGTCCAGAGAGTGCACTGGCACCACTTGGGATGCAGTGCAGTGAGTCCAGAGAGTGCACTGGCACCACTGGGGATGCAGTGCAGTGAGTCCAGAGAGTGCATTGGCACCACTGGAGATGCAGTGCAGTGAGTCCAGAGAGTGCACTGGCACCACTGGGGATGCACTGCAGTGAGTCCACAGAGTGCACTGGTACCACTGGGGATGCAGTGCAGTGAGTCCAGAGAGTGCACTGGCACCACTGGGGATGCACTGCAGTGAGTCCAGAGAGTGCACTGGCACCACTGGGGATGCAGTGCAGTGAGTCAAGAGAGTGCACTGGCACCACTGGGGATGCACTGCAGTGAGCCCAGAGAGTGCACTGGCACCACTGGGGATGCGGTGCCGGGAGTCCAGAGAGTGCACTGGCACCACTGGGGATGCAGTGCAGTGAGTCCAGAGAGTGCACTGGCACCACTGGGGATGCAGTGCAGTGAGTCCAGAGAGTGCACTGGCACCACTGGGGATGCACTGCAGTGAGTCCAGAGAGTGCTCTGGCACCACTGGGGATGCAGTGCAGTGAGTCCAGAGAGTGCACTGGCACCACTGGGGATGCAGTGCAGTGAGTCCAGAGAGTGCACTGGCACCACTGGTGATGCACTGCAGTTACTCCAGAGAGTGCACTGGCACCACTGGGGATGCGGTGCGGTGAGTCCAGAGAGTGCACTGGCACCACTGGGGATGCAGTGCAGTCAGTCCAGTGAGTGTACTGGCACCACTGGGGATGCACTGCAGTGAGTCCAGAGAGTGCACTGGCACCACTGAGAATGCCCTTCAGTGAGTCCAGAGAGTGCACTGGCACCACTGGGGATGCACTGCAGTGAGTCCACAGAGTGCACTAGCACCACTGGGGATGCAGTGCAGTGACTCCAGAGAGTGCACTGGCACCACTGGGGATGCACTTCAGTGAGTCCAGAGAGTGCACTGGCACCACTGGGGATGCAGTGCAGTGAGTCCAGAGAGTGCATTGGCACCACTGGGGATGCAGTGCAGTGAGTCCAGAGAGTGCACTGGCACCACTGGGGATGCACTGCAGTGAGTCCACAGAGTGCACTGGTACCACTGGGGATGCAGTGCAGTGAGTCCAGAGAGTGCACTGGCACCACTGGGGATGCACTGCAGTGAGTCCAGAGAGTGCACTGGCACCACTGGGGATGCAGTACAGTGAGTCCAGAGAGTGCACTGGCACCACTGGGGATGCAGTGCAGTGAGTCCAGAGAGTGCACTGGCACCACTGGGGATGCACTGCAGTGAGTCCAGAGAGTGCAGTGGCACCAGAGGGAATGCACTGCAGTGAGTCCAGTGAGTGCACTGGCACCACTGGGTATGCAGTGCAGTGAGTGCAGAGAGTGCACTGGCACTACTGGGGATGCAGTGCAGTGAGTCCAGAGAGTGCAGTGACACCACTGGGGATGCAGTGCAGTGAGTCCAGAGAGTGCACAGGGAGCACTGGGGATGCAGTGCAGTGAGTCCAGAGAGTGCACTGGCACCACTGGGGTTGCAGTGCAGTGAGTCCAGAGAGTGCACTGGCACCACTGGGGATGCAGTGCAGTGAGTCCAGAGAGTGTACTGGCACCACTGGGGATGCACTGCAGTGAGTCCAGAGAGTGCACTGGCACCACTGAGAATGCACTTCAGTGAGTCCAGAGAGTGCACTGGCACCACTGGGGATGCAGTGCAGTGAGTCCAGAGAGTGCACTGGCACCACTGAGAATGCACTTCAGTGAGTCCAAAGAGTGCACTGGCACCACTGGGGATGCACTGCAGTGAGTCCAGAGAGTGCACTAGCACCACTGGGAATGCAGTACAGTGAGTCCAGTGAGTGCACTGGCACCACTGGGGATGTAATGCAGTGACTCGAGAGAGTGCACTGGCACCACTGGGGATGCAGTGCCGTGAGTCCAGAGAGTGCACTGGTACCACTTGGGATGCAGTGCAGTGAGTCCAGAGAGTGCATTGGCACCACTGGGGATGCAGTGCAGTGAGTCCAGAGAGTGCACTGTCACCACTGGGGATGCACTGCAGTCACTCCAGAGAGTGCACTGGCACCACTGATGATGCAGTACAGTGAGTCCAGTGAGCGCACTGGCACCACTGGGGATGCAGTGCAGTGAGTCCAGAGAGTGCACTGGCACCACTTGGGATGCAGTGCAGTGAGTCCAGAGAGTGCAGTGGAACCACTGGGGATGCAGTGCAGTGAGTCCAGAGAGTGCACTGGCACCACTGGGGATGCAGTGCAGTGAGTCCAGAGAGTGCACTGGCAATACTGGGGATGCAGTGCAGTGAGTCCAGAGAGTGCACTGGCACCACTGGGGCTGCAGTGCAGTGAGTCCAGAGAGTGCACTGGCACCACAGGGGATGCAGTGCAGTGAGTCCAGAGAGTGCTCTGGCACCATGGGGATGCACTGAAGTGAGTCCAGAGAGTGCACTGGCACCACTGGGGATGCAGTGCAGTGAGTCCAGAGAGTGCACTGGCAACACTGGGGTTGCAGTGCAGTGAGTCCAGAGAGTGCACTGGCACCACTGGGGATGCAGTGCAGTGAGTCCAGAGTGTGCACTGGCACGACTGGGAATGCAGTGCAGTGAGTCCAGAGATTGCACTGGCACCACTGGGGATGCAGTGCAGTGAGTCCAGAGAGTGCACTGGCACCACAGGTGATGCACTGCAGTGAGTCCAGAGAGTGCACTGGCACCACTGGGGATGCAGTGCAGTGAGTCCAGAGAGTGCACTGGCACCACTGGGGATGCACTGCAGTGAGTCCAGAGAGTGCAGTGGCACCAGAGGGAATGCACTGCAGTGAGTCCAGTGAGTGCACTGGCACCACTGGGTATGCAGTGCAGTGAGTGCAGAGAGTGCACTGGCACTACTGGGGATGCAGTGCAGTGAGTCCAGAGAGTGCAGTGACACCACTGGGGATGCAGTGCAGTGAGTCCAGAGAGTGCACAGGGAGCACTGGGGATGCAGTGCAGTGAGTCCAGAGAGTGCACTGGCACCACTGGGGTTGCAGTGCAGTGAGTCCAGAGAGTGCACTGGCACCACTGGGGATGCAGTGCAGTGAGTCCAGTGAGTGTACTGGCACCACTGGGGATGCACTGCAGTGAGTCCAGAGAGTGCACTGGCACCACTGGGGATGCAGTGCAGTGAGTCCAGAGAGTGCACTGGCACCACTGGGGATGCAGTGCAGTGAGTCCAGAGAGTGCACTGGCACCACTGAGAATGCACTTCAGTGAGTCCAAAGAGTGCACTGGCACCACTGGGGATGCACTGCAGTGAGTCCAGAGAGTGCACTAGCACCACTGGGAATGCAGTACAGTGAGTCCAGTGAGTGCACTGGCACCACTGGGGATGTAATGCAGTGACTCGAGAGAGTGCACTGGCACCACTGGGGATGCAGTGCCGTGAGTCCAGAGAGTGCACTGGTACCACTTGGGATGCAGTGCAGTGAGTCCAGAGAGTGCATTGGCACCACTGGGGATGCAGTGCAGTGAGTCCAGAGAGTGCACTGTCACCACTGGGGATGCACTGCAGTCACTCCAGAGAGTGCACTGGCACCACTGATGATGCAGTACAGTGAGTCCAGTGAGCGCACTGGCACCACTGGGGATGCAGTGCAGTGAGTCCAGAGAGTGCACTGGCACCACTTGGGATGCAGTGCAGTGAGTCCAGAGAGTGCACTGGCACCACTGGGGATGCAGTGCAGTGAGTCCAGAGAGTGCATTGGCACCACTGGGGATGCAGTGCAGTGAGTCCAGAGAGTGCACTGGCACCACTGGGGATGCACTGCTGTGAGTCCAGAGAGTGCACTGGCAGCAGTGGGGATGCACTGCAGTGAGTCCAGAGAGTGCACTGGCACCACTGGGGATGCACTGCAGTGAGTCCAGAGAGTGCACTGGCACCAATGGGGATGCACAGCAGTGAGTCCTCAGAGTGCACTGGCACCACTGGGGATGCAGTACAGTGAGTCCAGAGAGTGCACTGGCACCACTGGGGATGCACTGCAGTGAGTCCAGAGAGTGCTCTGGCACCACTGGGGATGCAGTGCAGTGAGTCCAGAGAGTGCACTAGCACCACTGGGGATGCAGTGCAGTCAGTCCAGTGAGTGCACTGGCACCACTGGGGATGCACTGCAGTGAGTCCAGAGAGTGCACTGGCACCACTGAGAATGCACTTCAGTGAGTCCAGAGAGTGCACTGGCACCACTGGGGATGCACTGCAGTGAGTCCACAGAGTGCACTGGCACCACTGGGGATGCAGTGCAGTGAGTCCAGAGAGTGCACTGGCACCACTGGGGATGCACTTCAGTGAGTCCAGAGAGTGCACGGGCTCCACTGGGGATGCACTGCAGTGAGTCCACAGAGTGCACTGGCACCACTGGGGAGGCAGTGCAGTGAGTCCAGAGAGTGCACTGTCTCCACTGGGGATGCAGTGCAGTGAGTCCAGAGAGTGCTCTGGCACCACTGGGGATGCAGTGCAGTGAGTCCACAGAGTGCACTACCACCACTGGGGATGCAGTGCAGTGAGTCCAGAGAGTGCACTGGCACCACTGGGGATGCACTGCAGTGAGTCCAGAGAGTGCACTGGCACCACTGGGGATGCAGTGCAGTGAGTCCAGAGTGTGCACTGGCACCACTGGGAATGCAGTGCAGTGAGTCCAGAGATCGCACTGGCACCACGGGGGATGCAGTGCAGTGAGTCCAGAGAGTGCACTGGCACCACTGGGGATGCACTGCAGTGAGTCCAGAGAGTGCACTGTCACCACTGGGGATGCAGTGCAGTGAGTCCAGAGAGTGCACTGGTTCCACTGGGGATGCAGTGAACTGAGTCCAGAGAGTGCACTGGCACCAGAGGGAATGCACTGCAGTGAGTCCAGTGAGTGCACTGGCACCACTGGGGATGCAGTGCAGTGAGTGCAGGGAGTGCACTGGCACCACTGGTGATGCAGTGCAGTGAGTCCAGAGAGTGCAGTGGCACCACTGGGGATGCAGTGCAGTGAGTCCAGAGAGTGCACAGGCAGCACTGGGGATGCAGTGCAGTGAGTCCAGAGAGTGCTCTGGCACCACTGGGGATGCAGTGCAGTGAGTCCAGAGAGTGCACTGGCACCACTGGGGATGCAGTGCAGTGAGTCCAGAGAGTGCACTGGCACCACTGGTGATGCACTGCAGTTACTCCAGAGAGTGCACTGGCACCACTGGGGATGCGGTGTGGTGAGTCCAGAGAGTGCACTGGCACCACTGGGGATACACTGCAGTGAGTCCACAGAGTGCACTAGCACCACTGGGGATGCAGTGCAGTGAGTCCAGAG
This sequence comes from Anser anser, assembly GCF_964211835.1. Lineage (NCBI taxonomy): Eukaryota > Metazoa > Chordata > Aves > Anseriformes > Anatidae > Anser > Anser anser. The sequence continues at coordinate 40,918,423 of NC_139726.1, forward strand.
AGTGTACTGGCGCCACTGGGGATGCACTGCAGTGAGTCCAGAGAGTGCACTGGCACCACTGAGAATGCACTTCAGTGAGTCCAGAGAGCGCACTGGCACCACTGGGGATGCAGTGCAGTGAGTCCAGAGAGTGCACTGGCACCACTGAGAATGCACTTCAGTGAGTCCAAAGAGTGCACTGGCACCACTGGGGATGCACTGCAGTGAGTCCAGAGAGTGCACTAGCACCACTGGGAATGTAGTGCAGTGAATCCAGTGAGTGCACTGGCACCAGTGGGGATGCAGAGCAGTGAGTCCAGAGAGTGCACTGGCACCACTGGGGATGCACTGCAGTGAGCCCAGAGAGTGCACTGGCACCACTGGAGATGCAGTACAGTGAGTCCAGTGAATGCACTGGCAACACTGGGGATGCAGTGCAGTGAGTCCAGACAGTGCACTGGCACCACTGGTGATGCAGTATAGTGAGTCCACAGAGTGCACTGGCACCACTGGGGATGCAGTGCAGTGAGTCCAGAGAGTGCACTGGCACCACTGGGGATGCACTGCAGTGAGTCCAGAGAGTGCACTGGTACCACTGGGAATGCAGTACAGTGAGTCCAGTGAGTGCACTGGCACCACTGGGGATGTAGTGCAGTGACTCAAGAGAGTGCACTGGCACCACTGAAAATGCACTTCAGTGTGTCCAGAGAGTGCACTGGCACCACTTGGGATGCAGTGCAGTGAGTCCAGAGAGTGCACTGGCACCACTGGGGATGCAGTGCAGTGAGTCCAGAGAGTGCATTGGCACCACTGGAGATGCAGTGCAGTGAGTCCAGAGAGTGCACTGGCACCACTGGGGATGCACTGCAGTGAGTCCACAGAGTGCACTGGTACCACTGGGGATGCAGTGCAGTGAGTCCAGAGAGTGCACTGGCACCACTGGGGATGCACTGCAGTGAGTCCAGAGAGTGCACTGGCACCACTGGGGATGCAGTGCAGTGAGTCAAGAGAGTGCACTGGCACCACTGGGGATGCACTGCAGTGAGCCCAGAGAGTGCACTGGCACCACTGGGGATGCGGTGCCGGGAGTCCAGAGAGTGCACTGGCACCACTGGGGATGCAGTGCAGTGAGTCCAGAGAGTGCACTGGCACCACTGGGGATGCAGTGCAGTGAGTCCAGAGAGTGCACTGGCACCACTGGGGATGCACTGCAGTGAGTCCAGAGAGTGCTCTGGCACCACTGGGGATGCAGTGCAGTGAGTCCAGAGAGTGCACTGGCACCACTGGGGATGCAGTGCAGTGAGTCCAGAGAGTGCACTGGCACCACTGGTGATGCACTGCAGTTACTCCAGAGAGTGCACTGGCACCACTGGGGATGCGGTGCGGTGAGTCCAGAGAGTGCACTGGCACCACTGGGGATGCAGTGCAGTCAGTCCAGTGAGTGTACTGGCACCACTGGGGATGCACTGCAGTGAGTCCAGAGAGTGCACTGGCACCACTGAGAATGCCCTTCAGTGAGTCCAGAGAGTGCACTGGCACCACTGGGGATGCACTGCAGTGAGTCCACAGAGTGCACTAGCACCACTGGGGATGCAGTGCAGTGACTCCAGAGAGTGCACTGGCACCACTGGGGATGCACTTCAGTGAGTCCAGAGAGTGCACTGGCACCACTGGGGATGCAGTGCAGTGAGTCCAGAGAGTGCATTGGCACCACTGGGGATGCAGTGCAGTGAGTCCAGAGAGTGCACTGGCACCACTGGGGATGCACTGCAGTGAGTCCACAGAGTGCACTGGTACCACTGGGGATGCAGTGCAGTGAGTCCAGAGAGTGCACTGGCACCACTGGGGATGCACTGCAGTGAGTCCAGAGAGTGCACTGGCACCACTGGGGATGCAGTACAGTGAGTCCAGAGAGTGCACTGGCACCACTGGGGATGCAGTGCAGTGAGTCCAGAGAGTGCACTGGCACCACTGGGGATGCACTGCAGTGAGTCCAGAGAGCGCACTGGCACCACTGGGGATGCACTGCAGTGAGTCCACAGAGTGCACTGGCACCATTGAGAATGCACTTCAGTGAGTCCAGAGAGTGCACTGGCACCACTGGGGATGCACTGCAGTGAGTCCAGAGAGTGCACTAGCACCACTGGCGATGCAGTGCAGTGAATCCAGTGAGTGCACTGGCACCACTGGGGATGCAGTGCAGTGAGTCAAGAGAGTGCACTGGCACCACTGGGGATGCACTGCAGTGAGCCCAGAGAGTGCACTGGCACCACTGGGGATGCGGTGCCGGGAGTCCAGAGAGTGCACTGGCACCACTGGGGATGCAGTGCAGTGAGTCCAGAGAGTGCACTGGCACCACTGGGGATGCAGTGCAGTGAGTCCAGAGAGTGCACTGGCACCACTGGGGATGCACTTCAGTGAGTCCAGAGAGTGCTCTGGCACCACTGGGGATGCAGTGCAGTGAGTCCAGAGAGTGCACTGGCACCACTGGCGATGCAGTGCAGTGAGTCCAGAGAGTGCACTGGCACCACTGGTGATGCACTGCAGTTACTCCAGAGAGTGCACTGGCACCACTGGGGATGCGGTGCGGTGAGTCCAGAGAGTGCACTGGCACCACTGGGGATGCAGTGCAGTGAGTCCAGTGAGTGTACTGGCACCACTGGGGAAACACTGCAGTGAGTCCAGAGAGTGCACTGGCACCACTGAGAATGCCCTTCAGTGAGTCCAGAGAGTGCACTGGCACCACTGGGGATGCACTGCAGTGAGTCCACAGAGTGCACTAGCACCACTGGGGATGCAGTGCAGTGAGTCCAGAGAGTGCACTGGCACCACTGGGGATGCACTTCAGTGAGTCCAGAGAGTGCACGCGCTCCACTGGGGTTGCAGTACAGTGAGTCCAGAGAGTGCACTGGCACCACTGGGGATGCAGTGCAGTGAGTCCAGAGAGTGCACTGGCAGCACAGAGGATGCAGTGCAGTGAGTCCAGAGAGTGCTCTGGCACCACTGGGGATGCAGTGCAGTGAGTCCAGAGAGTGCACTGGCACCACTGGGGATGCAGTGCAGTGAGTCCAGAGAGTGCACTGGCACCACTGGGGATGCACTTCAGTGAGTCCAGAGAGTGCACTGGCACCACTGGTGATGCACTGCAGTGAGTCCAGAGAGTGCACTGGCACCACTGGGGATGTACTGCAGTGAGTCCAGAGAGTGCACTGGCACCACTGGGGATGCAGTGCAGTGAGTCCAGAGAGTGCACTGGCACCAGAGGGAATGCACTGCAGTGAGTCTAGAGAGTGCACTGGCACCACTGGGGATGCAGTGCCGTGAGTCCAGAGAGTGCACTGGCACCACTGGACATGCAGTGCAGTGAGTCCAGAGAGTGCAGTGGCACCACTGGGGATGCAGTGCAGTGAGTCCAGAGAGTGCACTGGCACCACTGGGGATGCTGTGCAGTGAGTCCAGAGAGTGCACTGGCAATACTGGGGATGCAGTGCAGTGAGTCCAGAGAGTGCACTGGCACCACTGGGGATGCAGTGCAGTGAGTCCAGAGAGTGCTCTGGCACCACTGGGGATGCAGTGCAGTGAGTCCAGAGAGTGCACTGGCACCACTGGGGATGCAGTGCAGTGAGTCCAGAGAGTGCACTGGCAACACTGGGGTTGCAGTGCAGTGAGTCCAGAGAGTGCACTGGCACCACTGGGGATGCAGTGCAGTGAGTCCAGAGTGTGCACTGGCACGACTGGGAATGCAGTGCAGTGAGTCCAGAGATTGCACTGGCACCACTGGGGATGCACTTCAGTGAGTCCAGAGAGTGCACTGGCACCACAGGTGATGCACTGCAGTGAGTCCAGAGAGTGCACTGGCACCACTGGGGATGCAGTGCAGTGAGTCCAGAGAGTGCACTGGCACCACTGGGGATGCACTGCAGTGAGTCCAGAGAGTGCAGTGGCACCAGAGGGAATGCACTGCAGTGAGTCCAGTGAGTGCACTGGCACCACTGGGTATGCAGTGCAGTGAGTGCAGAGAGTGCACTGGCACTACTGGGGATGCAGTGCAGTGAGTCCAGAGAGTGCAGTGACACCACTGGGGATGCAGTGCAGTGAGTCCAGAGAGTGCACAGGCAGCACTGGGGATGCAGTGCAGTGAGTCCAGAGAGTGCTCTGACACCACTGGGGATGCAGTGCAGTGAGTCCAGAGAGTGCACTGGCACCACTTGGGATGCAGTGCAGTGAGTCCAGAGAGTGCACTGGCACCACTGGGGATGCAGTGCAGTGAGTCCAGAGAGTGCACTGGCACCACTGAGAATGCCCTTCAGTGAGTCCAGAGAGTGCACTGGCACCACTGGGGATGCAGTGCAGTGAGTCCAGAGAGTGCTCTGGCACCACTGGGGATGCAGTGCAGTGAGTCCAGAGAGTGCACTGGCACCACTGGGGATGCAGTGCAGTGAGTCCAGAGAGTGCACTGGCACCACTGGTGATGCACTGCAGTTACTCCAGAGAGTGCACTGGCACCACTGGCGATGCGGTGCGGTGAGTCTAGAGAGTGCACTGGCACCACTGGGGATGCAGTGCAGTCAGTCCAGTGAGTGTACTGGCACCACTGGGGATGCACTGCAGTGAGTCCAGAGAGTGCACTGGCACCACTGAGAATGCCCTTCAGTGAGTCCAGAGAGTGCACTGGCACCACTGGGGATGCACTGCAGTGAGTCCACAGAGTGCACTAGCACCACTGGTGATGCAGTGCAGTGACTCCAGAGAGTGCACTGGCACCACTGGGGATGCACTTCAGTGAGTCCAGAGAGTGCACTGGCACCACTGGGGATGCAGTGCAGTGAGTCCAGAGAGTGCATTGGCACCACTGGGGATGCAGTGCAGTGAGTCCAGAGAGTGCACTGGCACCACTGGGGATGCACTGCAGTGAGTCCACAGAGTGCACTGGTACCACTGGGGATGCAGTGCAGTGAGTCCAGAGAGTGCACTGGCACCACTGGGGATGCACTGCAGTGAGTCCGGAGAGTGCACTGGCACCACTGGGGATGCAGTACAGTGAGTCCAGAGAGTGCACTGGCACCACTGGGGATGCAGTGCAGTAAGTCCAGAGAGTGCACTGGCAGCACTGGGGATGCAGTGCAGTGAGTCCAGAGAGTGCACTGGCACCACTGGGGATGCACTGCAGTGAGTCCAGAGAGCGCACTGGCACCACTGGGGATGCACTGCAGTGAGTCCACAGAGTGCACTGGCACCACTGAGAATGCACTTCAGTGAGTCCAGAGAGTGCACTGGCACCACTGGGGATGCACTGCAGTGAGTCCAGAGAGTGCACTAGCACCACTGGGGATGCAGTGCAGTGAATCCAGTGAGTGCACTGGCACCACTGGGGATGCAGTGCAGTGAGTCAAGAGAGTGCACTGGCACCACTGGGGATGCACTGCAGTGAGCCCAGAGAGTGCACTGGCACCACTGGGGATGCGGTGCGGGGAGTCCAGAGAGTGCACTGTCAGCACTGGGGATGCAGTGCAGTGAGTCCAGAGAGTGCACTGGCACCACTGGGGATGCACTGCAGTGAGTCCAGAGAGTGCTCTGGCACCACTGGGGATGCAGTGCAGTGAGTCCAGAGAGTGCACTGGCAACACTGGCAATGCAGTGCAGTGAGTCCAGAGAGTGCACTGGCACCACTGGTGATGCACTGCAGTTACTCCAGAGAGTGCACTGGCACCACTGGGGATGCGGTGCGGTGAGTCCAGAGAGTGCACTGGCACCACTGGGGATGCAGTGCAGTTAGTCCAGTGAGTGTACTGGCACCACTGGGGAAACACTGCAGTGAGTCCAGAGAGTGCACTGGCACCACTGAGAATGCCCTTCAGTGAGTCCAGAGAGTGCACTGGCATCACTGGGGATGCACTGCAGTGAGTCCAGAGAGTGCACTAGCACCACTGGGGATGCAGTGCAGTGAGTCCAGAGAGTGCACTGGCACCACTGGGGATGCAGTGCAGTGAGTCCAGAGAGTTCACTGGCACCACTGGAGATGCAGTTCAGTGAGTGCAGAGACTGCACTGGCACCACTGGGGATGCAGTGCAGTGAGTCCAGTGAGTGTACTGGCACCACTGGGGATGCACTGCAGTGAGTCCATAGAGTGCATTGGCACCACTTGGGATGCACTGCAGTGAGTCCAGAGAGTGCACTTGCACCACTGGGGATGCAGTGCAGTGAGTCCAGAGAGTGCACTGACACCACTTGGGCTGCAGTGCAGTGAGTCCAGAGAGTGCACTGGCACCACTGGGGATGCACAGCAGTGAGTGAACAGAGTGCACTGGCACCACTAGGGATGCAGTGCAGTGAGTCCAGAGAGTGCACTGGCACCACTGGGGATGCACAGCAGTGAGCCCAGAGAGTGCATTGGCACCACTGGGGATGCAGTGCAGTGAGTCCAGAGAGTGCACTGGCAGCATTGGAGATGCAGTGCAGTGAGTCCAGAGAGTGCACTGGCACCACTGGGGATGCAGTGCAGTGAGTCCAGAGAGTGCACTGGCACCACTGGGGATGCAGTGCAGTGAGTCCAGAGAGTGTACTGGCACCACTGGGGATGCACTGCAGTGAGTCCAGAGAGTTCACTGGCACCACTGGAGATGCACTTCAGTGAGTGCAGAGACTGCACTGGCACCACTGGGGATGCAGTGCAGTGAGTCCAGTGAGTGTACTGGCACCACTGGGGATGCACTGCAGTGAGTCCAGAGAGTGCATTGGCACCACTTGGGATGCACTGCAGTGAGTCCAGAGAGTGCACTTGCACCACTGGGGATGCAGTGCAGTGAGTCCAGAGAGTGCACTGGCACCACTGGGGATGCAGTTCAGTGAGTCCAGAGAGTGCACTGGCTCAACTGGGGATGCAGAGCAGTGAGTCCAGAGAGTGCACTGGCACCAATGGGGATGCACAGCAGTGAGTCCTCAGAGTGCACTGGCACCACTGGGGATGCAGTACAGTGAGTCCAGAGAGTGCACTGGCACCACTGGGGATGCACTGCAGTGAGTCCAGAGAGTGCTCTTGCACCACTGGCGATGCAGTGCAGTGAGTCCAGAGAGTGCACTAGCACCACTGGGGATGCAGTGCAGTCAGTCCAGTGAGTGTACTGGCACCACTGGGGATGCACTGCAGTGAGTCCAGAGAGTGCACTGGCACCACTGAGAATGCACTGCAGTGAGTCCAGAGAGTGCACTGGCACCACTGGGGATGCACTGCAGTGAGTCCACAGAGTGCACTGGCACCACTGGGGATGCAGTGCAGTGAGTCCAGAGAGTGCACTGGCACCACTGGGGATGCACTTCAGTGAGTCCAGAGAGTGCACGGGCTCCACTGGGGATGCACTGCAGTGAGTCCACAGAGTGCACTGGCACCACTGGGGATGCAGTGCAGTGAGTCCAGAGAGTGCACTGTCTCCACTGGGGATGCAGTGCAGTGAGTCCAGAGAGTGCTCTGGCACCACTGGGGATGCAGTGCAGTGAGTCCACAGAGTGCACTAGCACCACTGGGGATGCAGTGCAGTGAGTCCAGAGAGTGCACTGGCACCACTGGGAATGCACTTCAGTGAGTCCAGAGAGTGCACTGTCACCACTGGGGATGCACTGCAGTGAGTCCAGAGAGTGCACTCGCACCACTGGGGATGCAGTGCAGTGAGTCCAGAGAGTGCACTGGCACCAGAGGGAATGCACTGCAGTGAGTCCAGTGAGTGCACTGGCACCACTGGGGATGCAGTGCAGTGAGTCCAGAGAGTGCAGTGGCACCACTGGGGATGCAGTGCAGTGAGTCCAGAGAGTGCACTGGCACCACTGGGGATGCAGTGCAGTGAGTCCAGAGAGTGCACTGGCACCACTGAGAATGCACTTCAGTGAGTCCAGAGAGCGCACTGGCACCACTGGGGATGCAGTGCAGTGAGTCCAGAGAGTGCACTGGCACCACTGAGAATGCACTTCAGTGAGTCCAAAGAGTGCACTGGCACCACTGGGGATGCACTGCAGTGAGTCCAGAGAGTGCACTAGCACCACTGGGAATGTAGTGCAGTGAATCCAGTGAGTGCACTGGCACCAGTGGGGATGCAGAGCAGTGAATCCAGAGAGTGCACTGGCACCACTGGGGATGCACTGCAGTGAGCCCAGAGAGTGCACTGGCATCACTGGAGATGCAGTACAGTGAGTCCAGTGAATGCACTGGCAACACTGGGGATGCAGTGCAGTGAGTCCAGAGAGTGCACTGGCACCACTGGTGATGCAGTATAGTGAGTCCAGTGAGTGCACTGGCACCACTGGGGATGCAGTGCAGTGAGTCCAGAGAGTGCACTGGCACCACTGGGGATGCACTGGAGTGAGTCCAGAGAGTGCACTGGCACCACTGATGATGCAGTACAGTGAGTCCAGTGAGTGCACTGGCACCACCGGGGATGTAGTGCAGTGACTCGAGAGAGTGCACTGGCACCACTGGGGATGCAGTGCAGTGAGTCCAGAGAGTGCACTGGCACCACTTGGGATGCAGTGCAGTGAGTCCAGAGAGTGCACTGGCACCACTGGGGATGCAGTGCAGTGAGTCCAGAGAGTGCATTGGCACCACTGGAGATGCAGTGCAGTGAGTCCAGAGAGTGCACTGGCACCACTGGGGATGCACTGCAGTGAGTCCACAGAGTGCACTGGTACCACTGGGGATGCAGTGCAGTGAGTCCAGAGAGTGCACTGGCACCACTGGGGATGCAGTGCAGTGAGTCCAGAGAGTGCACTGGCACCACTGGTGATGCAGTGCAGTGAGTCCAGAGAGTGCACTGGCACCACTGGGGATGCAGTGCAGTGAGTCCAGAGAGTGTACTGGCAGCACTGGGGATGCAGTGCAGTGAGTCCAGAGAGTGCACTGGCACCACTGGGGATGCACTGCAGTGAGTCCAGAGAGCGCACTGGCACCACTGGGGATGCACTGCAGTGAGTCCACAGAGTGCACTGGCACCACTGAGAATGCACTTCAGTGAGTCCAGAGAGTGCACTGGTACCACTGGGGATGCACTGCAGTGAGTCCAGAGAGTGCACTAGCACCACTGGGGATGCAGTGCAGTGAATCCAGTGAGTGCACTGGCACCACTGGGGATGCAGTGCAGTGAGTCAAGAGAGTGCACTGGCACCACTGGGGATGCACTGCAGTGAGCCCAGAGAGTGCACTGGCACCAGTGGGGATGCGGTGCCGGGAGTCCAGAGAGTGCACTGGCACCACTGGGGATGCAGTGCAGTGAGTCCAGAGAGTGCACTGGCACCACTGGGGATGCAGTGCAGTGAGTCCAGAGAGTGCACTGGCACCACTGGGGATGCACTGCAGTTAGTCCAGAGAGTGCTCTGGCACCACTGGGGATGCAGTGCAGTGAGTCCAGAGAGTGCACTGGCACCACTGGGGATGCAGTGCAGTGAGTCCAGAGAGTGCACTGGCACCACTGGTGATGCACTGCAGTTACTCCAGAGAGTGCACTGGCACCACTGGGGATGCGGTGCGGTGAGTCTAAAGAGTGCACTGGCACCACTGGGGATGCAGTGCAGTCAGTCCAGTGAGTGTACTGGCACCACTGGGGATGCACTGCAGTGAGTCCAGAGAGTGCACTGGCACCACTGAGAATGCCCTTCAGTGAGTCCAGAGAGTGCACTGGCACCACTGGGGATGCACTGCAGTGAGTCCAGAGAGTGCACTGGCACCACTGGGGATGCAGTGCAGTGAGTCCAGAGAGTGCATTGGCACCACTGGGGATGCAGTGCAGTGAGTCGAGAGAGTACACTGGCACCACTGGGGATGCACTGCAGTGAGTCCACAGAGTGCACTGGTACCACTGGGGATGCAGTGCAGTGAGTCCAGAGAGTGCACTGGCACCACTGGGGATGCACTGCAGTGAGTCCAGAGAGTGCACTGGCACCACTGGGGATGCAGTACAGTGAGTCCAGAGAGTGCACTGGCACCACTGGGGATGCAGTGCAGTGAGTCCAGAGAGTGCACTGGCAGCACTGGGGATGCAGTGCAGTGAGTCCAGAGAGTGCACTGGCACCACTGGGGATGCACTGCAGTGAGTCCAGAGAGCGCACTGGCACCACTGGGGATGCACTGCAGTGAGTCCACAGAGTGCACTGGCACCACTGAGAATGCACTTCAGTGAGTCCAGAGAGTGCACTGGCACCACTGGGGATGCACTGCAGTGAGTCCAGAGAGTGCACTAGCACCACTGGGGATGCAGTGCAGTGAATCCAGTGAGTGCACTGGCACCACTGGGGATGCAGTGCAGTGAGTCAAGAGAGTGCACTGGCACCACTGGGGATGCACTGCAGTGAGCCCAGAGAGTGCACTGGCACCACTGGGGATGCGGTGCCGGGAGTCCAGAGAGTGCACTGGCACCACTGGGGATGCAGTGCAGTGAGTCCAGAGAGTGCACTGGCACCACTGGGGATGCACTGCAGTGAGCCCAGAGAGTGCACTGGCACCACTGGAGATGCAGTACAGTGAGTCCAGTGAATGCACTGGCAACACTGGGGATGCAGTGCAGTGAGTCCAGAGAGTGCACTGGCACCACTGGGGATGCAGTGCAGTGAGTCCAGAGAGTGCACTGGCAGCACTGGGGATGCAGTGCAGTGAGTCCAGAGAGTGCACTGGCACCACTGGGGATGCACTGCAGTGAGTCCAGAGAGCGCACTGGCACCACTGGGGATGCACTGCAGTGAGTCCACAGAGTGCACTGGCACCACTGAGAATGCACTTCAGTGAGTCCAGAGAGTGCACTGGTACCACTGGGGATGCACTGCAGTGAGTCCAGAGAGTGCACTAGCACCACTGGGGATGCAGTGCAGTGAATCCAGTGAGTGCACTGGCACCACTGGGGATGCAGTGCAGTGAGTCAAGAGAGTGCACTGGCACCACTGGGGATGCACTGCAGTGAGCCCAGAGAGTGCACTGGCACCACTGGGGATGCGGTGCCGGGAGTCCAGAGAGTGCACTGGCACAACTGGGGATGCAGTGCAGTGAGTCCAGAGAGTGCACTGGCACCACTGGGGATGCAGTGCAGTGAGTCCAGAGAGTGCACTGGCACCACTGGGGATGCACTGCAGTGAGTCCAGAGAGTGCTCTGGCACCACTGGGGATGCAGTGCAGTGAGTCCACAGAGTGCACTGGCACCACTGGGGATGCAGTGCAGTGAGTCCAGAGAGTGCACTGGCACCACTGGTGATGCACTGCAGTTACTCCAGAGAGTGCACTGGCACCACTGGGGATGCGGTGCGGTGAGTCTAGAGAGTGCACTGGCACCACTGGGGATGCAGTGCAGTCAGTCCAGTGAGTGTACTGGCACCACTGGGGATGCACTGCAGTGAGTCCAGAGAGTGCACTGGCACCACTGAGAATGCCCTTCAGTGAGTCCAGAGAGTGCACTGGCACCACTGGGGATGCACTACAGTGAGTCCACAGAGTGCACTAGCACCACTGGGGATGCAGTGCAGTGACTCCAGAGAGTGCACTGGCACCACTGGGGATGCACTTCAGTGAGTCCAGAGAGTGCACTGGCACCACTGGGGATGCAGTGCAGTGAGTCCAGAGAGTGCATTGGCACCACTGGGGATGCAGTGCAGTGAGTCCAGAGAGTGCACTGGCACCACTGGGGATGCACTGCAGTGAGTCCACAGAGTGCACTGGTACCACTGGGGATGCAGTGCAGTGAGTCCAGAGAGTGCACTGGCACCACTGGGGATGCACTGCAGTGAGTCCAGAGAGTGCACTGGCACCACTGGGGATGCAGTACAGTGAGTCCAGAGAGTGCACTGGCACCACTGGGGATGCAGTGCAGTGAGTCCAGAGAGTGCACTGGCACCACTGGGGATGCACTGCAGTGAGTCCAGAGAGCGCACTGGCACCACTGGGGCTGCACTGCAGTGAGTCAAGAGAGTGCACTGGCACCACTGGGGATGCACTGCAGTGAGTCCAGAGAGTGCACTAGCACCACTGGGGATTCAGTGCAGTGAATCCAGTGAGTGCACTGGCACCACTGGGGATGCAGTGCAGTGAGTCAAGAGAGTGCACTGGCACCACTGGGGATGCACTGCAGTGAGCCCAGAGAGTGCACTGGCACCACTGGGGATGCGGTGCCGGGAGTCCAGAGAGTGCACTGGCACCACTGGGGATGCAGTGCAGTGAGTCCAGAGAGTGCACTGGCACCACTGGGGATGCAGTGCAGTGAGTCCAGAGAGTGCACTGGCACCACTGGGGATGCACTGCAGTGAGTCCAGAGAGTGCACTGGCACCACTGGGGATGCGGTGCGGTGAGTCCAGAGAGTGCACTGGCACCACTGGGGATGCAGTGCAGTCAGTCCAGTGAGTGTACTGGCACCACTGGGGAAACACTGCAGTGAGTCCAGAGAGTGCACTGGCACCACTGAGAATGCCCTTCAGTGAGTCCAGAGAGTGCACTGGCACCACTGGGGATGCACTGCAGTGAGTCCACAGAGTGCACTAGCACCACTGGGGATGCAGTGCAGTGACTCCAGAGAGTGCACTGGCACCACTGGGGATGCACTTCAGTGAGTCCAGAGAGTGCACTGGCACCACTGGGGATGCAGTGCAGTGAGTCCAGAGAGTGCATTGGCACCACTGGGGATGCAGTGCAGTGAGTCCAGAGAGTGCACTGGCACCACTGGGGATGCACTGCAGTGAGTCCACAGAGTGCACTGGTACCACTGGGGATGCAGTGCAGTGAGTCCAGAGAGTGCACTGGCACCACTGGGGATGCACTGCAGTGAGTCCAGAGAGTGCACTGGCACCACTGGGGATGCAGTACAGTGAGTCCAGAGAGTGCACTGGCACCACTGGGGATGCAGTGCAGTGAGTCCAGAGAGTGCACTGGCACCACTGGGGATGCACTGCAGTGAGTCCAGAGCGCGCACTGGCACCACTGGGGATGCACTGCAGTGAGTCCACAGAGTGCACTGGCACCACTGAGAATGCACTTCAGTGAGTCCAGAGAGTGCACTGGCACCACTGGGGATGCACTGCAGTGAGTCCAGAGAGTGCACTAGCACCACTGGGGATGCAGTGCAGTGAATCCAGTGAGTGCACTGGCACCACTGGGGATGCAGTGCAGTGAGTCAAGAGAGTGCACTGGCACCACTGGGGATGCACTGCAGTGAGCCCAGAGAGTGCACTGGCACCACTGGGGATGCGGTGCCGGGAGTCCAGAGAGTGCACTGGCACCACTGGGGATGCAGTGCAGTGAGTCCAGAGAGTGCACTGGCACCACTGGGGATGCACTGCAGTGAGTCCAGAGAGTGCACTGGCACCACTGGGGATGCGGTGCGGTGAGTCCAGAGAGTGCACTGGCACCACTGGGGATGCAGTGCAGTCAGTCCAGTGAGTGTACTGGCACCACTGGGGAAACACTGCAGTGAGTCCAGAGAGTGCACTGGCACCACTGAGAATGCCCTTCAGTGAGTCCAGAGAGTGCACTGGCACCACTGGGGATGCACTGCAGTGAGTCCACAGAGTGCACTAGCACCACTGGGGATGCAGTGCAGTGTGTCCAGAGAGTGCACTGGCACCACTGGGGATGCACTTCAGTGATCCAGAGAGTGCACGCGCTCCACTGGGGTTGCAGTACAGTGAGTCCAGAGAGTGCACTGGCACCACTGGGGATGCAGTGCAGTGAGTCCAGAGAGTGCACTGGCAGCACAGAGGATGCAGTGCAGTGAGTCCAGAGAGTGCTCTGGCACCACTGGGGACGCAGTGCAGTGAGTCCAGAGAGTGCACTGGCACCACTGGGGATGCAGTGCAGTGAGTCCAGAGAGTGCCCTGGCACCACTGGGGATGCAGTGCAGTGAGTCCAGAGAGTGCACTGGCACCACTGGGGATGCACTGCAGTGAGTCCAGAGAGTGCACTGGCACCACTGGGGATGCAGTGCAGTGAGTCCAGAGAGTGCACTGGCACCAGAGGGAATGCACTGCAGTGAGTCCAGAGTGTGCACTGGCACCACTGGGGATGCAGTGCAGTGAGTCCAGAGAGTGCACTGGCACCACTGAGAATGCACTTCAGTGAGTCCAGAGAGTGCACTGGCACCACTGGGGATGCAGTGCAGTGAGTCCAGAGAGTGCACTGGCACCACTGGGGATGCAGTGCAGTGAGTCCAGAGAGTGCACTGGCACCACTGAGAATGCCCTTCAGTGAGTCCAGAGAGTGCACTGGCACCACTGGGGATGCACTGCAGTGAGTCCACAGAGTGCACTAGCACCACTGGGGATGCAGTGCAGTGACTCCAGAGAGTGCACTGGCACCACTGGGGATGCACTGCAGTGAGTCCAGAGAGTGCACTGGCACCACTGGGGATGCAGTGCAGTGAGTCCAGAGAGTGCACTGGCACCACTGGGGATGCAGTGCAGTGAGTCCAGAGAGTGCACTGGCAACACTGGGGATGCACTGCAGTGAGTCCACAGAGTGCACTGGTACCACTGGGGATGCAGTGCAGTGAGTCCAGAGAGTGCACTGGCACCACTGGGGATGCACTGCAGTGAGTCCAGAGAGTGCACTGGCACCACTGGGGATGCAGTAGAGTGAGTCCAGAGAGTGCACTGGCACCACTGGGGATGCAGTGCAGTGAGTCCAGAGAGTGCACTGGCAGCACTGGGGATGCAGTGCAGTGAGTCCAGAGAGTGCACTGGCACCACTGGGGATGCACTGCAGTGAGTCCAGAGAGCGCACTGGCACCACTGGGGATGCACTGCAGTGAGTCCACAGAGTGCACTGGCACCACTGAGAATGCACTTCAGTGAGTCCAGAGAGTGCACTGGCACCACTGGGGATGCACTGCAGTGAGTCCAGAGAGTGCACTAGCACCACTGGGGATGCAGTGCAGTGAATCCAGTGAGTGCACTGGCACCACTGGGGATGCAGTGCAGTGAGTCAAGAGAGTGCACTGGCACCACTGGGGATGCACTGCAGTGAGCCCAGAGAGTGCACTGGCACCACTGGGGATGCGGTGCCGGGAGTCCAGAGAGTGCACTGGCACCACTGGGGATGCAGTGCAGTGAGTCCAGAGAGTGCACTGGCACCACTGGGGATGCAGTGCAGTGAGTCCAGAGAGTGCACTGGCACCACTGGGGATGCACTGCAGTGAGTCCAGAGAGTGCTCTGGCACCACTGGGGATGCAGTGCAGTGAGTCCAGAGAGTGCACTGGCACCACTGGCGATGCAGTGCAGTGAGTCCAGAGAGTGCACTGGCACCACTGGGGATGCAGTGCAGTGAGTCCAGAGAGTGCACTGGCACCACTGGGGATGCACTGCAGTGAGTCCAGAGAGTGCACTGGCACCACTGGGGATGCGGTGCGGTGAGTCCAGAGAGTGCACTGGCACCACTGGGGATGCAGTGCAGTCAGTCCAGTGAGTGTACTGGCACCACTGGGGAAACACTGCAGTGAGTCCAGAGAGTGCACTGGCACCACTGAGAATGCCCTTCAGTGAGTCCAGAGAGTGCACTGGCACCACTGGGGATGCACTGCAGTGAGTCCACAGAGTGCACTAGCACCACTGGGGATGCAGTGCAGTGTGTCCAGAGAGTGCACTGGCACCACTGGGGATGCACTTCAGTGAGTCCAGAGAGTGCACGCGCTCCACTGGGGTTGCAGTACAGTGAGTCCAGAGAGTGCACTGGCACCACTGGGGATGCAGTGCAGTGAGTCCAGAGAGTGCACTGGCAGCACAGAGGATGCAGTGCAGTGAGTCCAGAGAGTGCTCTGGCACTACTGGGGACGCAGTGCAGTGAGTCCAGAGAGTGCACTGGCACCACTGGGGATGCAGTGCAGTGAGTCCAGAGAGTGCCCTGGCACCACTGGGGATGCAGTGCAGTGAGTCCAGAGAGTGCACTGGCACCACTGGGGATGCACTGCAGTGAGTCCAGAGAGTGCACTGGCACCACTGGGGATGCAGTGCAGTGAGTCCAGAGAGTGCACTGGCACCAGAGGGAATGCACTGCAGTGAGTCCAGAGTGTGCACTGGCACCACTGGGGATGCAGTGCAGTGAGTCCAGAGAGTGCACTGGCACCACTGAGAATGCACTTCAGTGAGTCCAGAGAGTGCACTGGCACCACTGGGGATGCAGTGCAGTGAGTCCAGAGAGTGCACTGGCACCACTGGGGATGCAGTGCAGTGAGTCCAGAGAGTGCACTGGCACCACTGAGAATGCCCTTCAGTGAGTCCAGAGAGTGCACTGGCACCACTGGGGATGCACTGCAGTGAGTCCACAGAGTGCACTAGCACCACTGGGGATGCAGTGCAGTGACTCCAGAGAGTGCACTGGCACCACTGGGGATGCACTGCAGTGAGTCCAGAGAGTGCACTGGCACCACTGGGGATGCAGTGCAGTGAGTCCAGAGAGTGCACTGGCACCACTGGAGATGCAGTGCAGTGAGTCTAGAGAGTGCACTGGCAACACTGGGGATGCACTGCAGTGAGTCCACAGAGTGCACTGGTACCACTGGGGATGCAGTGCAGTGAGTCCAGAGAGTGCACTGGCACCACTGGGGATGCACTGCAGTGAGTCCAGAGAGTGCACTGGCACCACTGGGGATGCAGTAGAGTGAGTCCAGAGAGTGCACTGGCACCACTGGGGATGCAGTGCAGTGTGTCCAGAGAGTGCACTGGCACCACTGGGGATGCACTTCAGTGAGTCCAGAGAGTGCACGCGCTCCACTGGGGTTGCAGTACAGTGAGTCCAGAGAGTGCACTGGCACCACTGGGGATGCAGTGCAGTGAGTCCAGAGAGTGCACTGGCAGCACAGAGGATGCAGTGCAGTGAGTCCAGAGAGTGCTCTGGCACCACTGGGGACGCAGTGCAGTGAGTCCAGAGAGTGCACTGGCACCACTGGGGATGCAGTGCAGTGAGTCCAGAGAGTGCCCTGGCACCACTGGGGATGCAGTGCAGTGAGTCCAGAGAGTGCACTGGCACCACTGGGGATGCACTGCAGTGAGTCCAGAGAGTGCACTGGCACCACTGGGGATGCAGTGCAGTGAGTCCAGAGAGTGCACTGGCACCAGAGGGAATGCACTGCAGTGAGTCCAGAGTGTGCACTGGCACCACTGGGGATGCAGTGCAGTGAGTCCAGAGAGTGCACTGGCACCACTGAGAATGCACTTCAGTGAGTCCAGAGAGTGCACTGGCACCACTGGGGATGCAGTGCAGTGAGTCCAGAGAGTGCACTGGCACCACTGGGGATGCAGTGCAGTGAGTCCAGAGAGTGCACTGGCACCACTGAGAATGCCCTTCAGTGAGTCCAGAGAGTGCACTGGCACCACTGGGGATGCACTGCAGTGAGTCCACAGAGTGCACTAGCACCACTGGGGATGCAGTGCAGTGACTCCAGAGAGTGCACTGGCACCACTGGGGATGCACTGCAGTGAGTCCAGAGAGTGCACTGGCACCACTGGGGATGCAGTGCAGTGAGTCCAGAGAGTGCACTGGCACCACTGGGGATGCAGTGCAGTGAGTCCAGAGAGTGCACTGGCAACACTGGGGATGCACTGCAGTGAGTCCACAGAGTGCACTGGTACCACTGGGGATGCAGTGCAGTGAGTCCAGAGAGTGCACTGGCACCACTGGGGATGCACTGCAGTGAGTCCAGAGAGTGCACTGGCACCACTGGGGATGCAGTAGAGTGAGTCCAGAGAGTGCACTGGCACCACTGGGGATGCAGTGCAGTGAGTCCAGAGAGTGCACTGGCAGCACTGGGGATGCAGTGCAGTGAGTCCAGAGAGTGCACTGGCACCACTGGGGATGCACTGCAGTGAGTCCAGAGAGCGCACTGGCACCACTGGGGATGCACTGCAGTGAGTCCAGAGAGTGCACTGGCACCACTGAGAATGCACTTCAGTGAGTCCAGAGAGTGCACTGGCACCACTGGGGATGCACTGCAGTGAGTCCAGAGAGTGCACTAGCACCACTGGGGATGCAGTGCAGTGAATCCAGTGAGTGCACTGGCACCACTGGGGATGCAGTGCAGTGAGTCAAGAGAGTGCACTGGCACCACTGGGGATGCACTGCAGTGAGTCCAGAGAGTGCACTGGCACCACTGGGGATGCGGTGCCGGGAGTCCAGAGAGTGCACTGGCACCACTGGGGATGCAGTGCAGTGAGTCCAGAGAGTGCACTGGCACCACTGGGGATGCTGTGCAGTGAGTCCAGAGAGTGCACTGGCACCACTGGGGATGCACTGCAGTGAGTCCAGAGAGTGCTCTGGCACCACTGGGGATGCAGTGCAGTGAGTCCAGAGAGTGCACTGGCACCACTGGCGATGCAGTGCAGTGAGTCCAGAGAGTGCACTGGCACCACTGGTGATGCAGTGCAGTGAGTCCAGAGAGTGCACTGGCACCACTGGGGATGCGGTGCGGTGAGTCCAGAGAGTGCACTGGCACCACTGGGGATGCAGTGCAGTCAGTCCAGTGAGTGTACTGGCACCACTGGGGAAACACTGCAGTGAGTCCAGAGAGTGCACTGGCACCACTGAGAATGCCCTTCAGTGAGTCCAGAGAGTGCACTGGCACCACTGGGGATGCACTGCAGTGAGTCCACAGAGTGCACTAGCACCACTGGGGATGCAGTGCAGTGAGTCCAGAGAGTGCACTGGCACCACTGGGGATGCACTTCAGTGAGTCCAGAGAGTGCACGCGCTCCACTGGGGTTGCAGTACAGTGAGTCCAGAGAGTGCACTGGCACCACTGGGGATGCAGTGCAGTGAGTCCAGAGAGTGCACTGGCAGCACAGAGGATGCAGTGCAGTGAGTCCAGAGAGTGCTCTGGCACCACTGGGGATGCAGTGCAGTGAGTCCAGAGAGTGCACTGGCACCACTGGGGATGCAGTGCAGTGAGTCCAGAGAGTGCCCTGGCACCACTGGGGATGCAGTGCAGTGAGTCCAGAGAGTGCACTGGCACCACTGGGGATGCACTGCAGTGAGTCCAGAGAGTGCACTGGCACCACTGGGGATGCAGTGCAGTGAGTCCAGAGAGTGTACTGGCACCAGAGGGAATGCACTGCAGTGAGTCCAGAGTGTGCACTGGCACCACTGGGGATGCAGTGCAGTGAGTGCAGAGAGTGCACTGGCACCACTGGACATGCAGTGCAGTGAGTCCAGAGAGTGCAGTGGCACCACTGGGGATGCACTGCAGTGAGTCCAGAGAGTGCACTGGCACCACTGGGGATGCAGTGCAGTGAGTCCAGAGAGTGCACTGGCAATACTGGGGATGCAGTGCAGTGAGTCCAGAGAGTGCACTGGCACCACTGGGGCTGCAGTGCAGTGAGTCCAGAGAGTGCACTGGCACCACTGGGGATGCAGTGCAGTGAGTCCAGAGAGTGCTCTGGCACCACTGGGGATGCACTGAAGTGAGTCCAGAGAGTGCACTGGCACCACTGGGGATGCAGTGCAGTGAGTCCAGAGAGTGCACTGGCAACACTGGGGTTGCAGTGCAGTGAGTCCAGAGAGTGCACTGGCACCACTGGGGATGCAGTGCAGTGAGTCCAGAGTGTGCACTGGCACGACTGGGAATGCAGTGCAGTGAGTCCAGAGATTGCACTGGCACCACTGGGGATGCACTTCAGTGAGTCCAGAGAGTGCACTGGCACCACAGGTGATGCACTGCAGTGAGTCCAGAGAATGCACTGGCACCACTGGGGATGCAGTGCAGTGAGTCCAGAGAGTGCACTGGCACCACTGGGGATGCACTGCAGTGAGTCCAGAGAGTGCAGTGGCACCACAGGGAATGCACCGCAGTGAGTCCAGTGAGTGCACTGGCACCACTGGGTATGCAGTGCAGTGAGTGCAGAGAGTGCACTGGCACTACTGGGGATGCAGTGCAGTGAGTCCAGAGAGTGCAGTGACACCACTGGGGATGCAGTGCAGTGAGTCCAGAGAGTGCACAGGGAGCACTGGGGATGCAGTGCAGTGAGTCCAGAGAGTGCACTGGCACCACTGGGGTTGCAGTGCAGTGAGTCCAGAGAGTGCACTGGCACCACTGGGGATGCAGTGCAGTGAGTCCAGTGAGTGTACTGGCACCACTGGGGATGCACTGCAGTGAGTCCAGAGAGTGCACTGGCACCACTGAGAATGCACTTCAATGAGTCCAGAGAGTGCACTGGCACCACTGGGGATGCAGTGCAGTGAGTCCAGAGAGTGCACTGGCACCACTAAGAATGCACTTCAGTGAGTCGAAAGAGTGCACTGGCACCACTGGGGATGCACTGCAGTGAGTCCAGAGAGTGCACTAGCACCACTGGGAATGCAGTACAGTGAGTCCAGTGAGTGCACTGGCACCACTGGGGATGTAATGCAGTGACTCGAGAGAGTGCACTGGCACCACTGGGGATGCAGTGCAGTGAGTCCAGAGAGTGCACTGGTACCACTTGGGATGCAGTGCAGTGAGTCCAGTGAGTGCACTAGCACCACTGGGGATGCAGTGCAGTGAGTCCAGAGAGTGCATTGGCACCACTGGGGATGCAGTGCAGTGAGTCCAGAGAGTGCACTGGCACCACTGGGGATGCACTGCAGTCACTCCAGAGAGTGCACTGGCACCACTGATGATGCAGTACAGTGAGTCCAGTGAGCGCACTGGCACCACTGGGGATGCAGTGCAGTGAGTCCAGAGAGTGCACTGGCACCACTTGGGATGCAGTGCAGTGAGTCCAGAGAGTGCACTGGCACCACTCGGGATGCAGTGCAGTGAGTGAGAGAGTGCATTGGCACCACTGGGGATGCAGTGCAGTGAGTCCAGAGAGTGCACTGGCACCACTGGGGATGCACTGCTGTGAGTCCAGAGAGTGCACTGACAGCAGTGGGGATGCACTGCAGTGAGTCCAGAGAGTGCACTGGCACCACTGGGGATGCACTGCAGTGAGTCCAGAGAGTGCACTGGCACCACTGGGGATGCAGTGCAGTGTGTCCAGAGAGTGCACTGGCAGCACTGGGGATGCAGTGCAGTGAGTCCAGAGAGTGCACTGGCACCACTGGGGATGCACTGCAGTGACTCCAGAGAGCGCACTGGCACCACTGGGGATGCACTGCAGTGAGTCCACAGAGTGCACTGGAACCATTGAGAATGCACTTCAGTGAGTCCAGAGAGTGCACTGGCACCACTGGGGATGCACTGCAGTGAGTCCAGAGAGTGCACTAGCACCACTGGGGAATGCAGTGCAGTGAGTCCAGTGAGTGCACTGGCACCACTGGGGATGCACTGCAGTGAGCCCAGAGAGTGCACTGGCACCACTGGGGATGCGGTGCCGGGAGTCCAGAGAGTGCTTTGGCACCACTGGGGATGCACTGCAGTTACTCCAGAGAGTGCACTGGCAACACTGGGGATGCAGTACAGTGAGTCCAGAGAGTGCACTGGCACCACTGGGGATGCACTGCAGTGAGTCCAGAGAGTGCACTGGCACCACTCAGGGTGCAGTGCGGTGAGTCCAGAGAATGCACTGGCACCAATGGGGATGCAGTGCAGTGAGTCCAGAGAGCGCACTGGCTCCACTGGGGATGCAGTGCAGTCAGTCCTGTGAGTGTACTGGCACCACTGGGGATGCAGTGCAGTGAGTCCAGAGAGTGCACTGGCACCACTGAGAATGCACTTCAGTGAGTCCAGAGAGTGCACTGGCACCACTGGGGATGCACTGCAGTGAGTCCACAGAGTGCACTGGCACCACTGGGGATGCAGTGCAGTGAGTCCAGAGAGTGCACTGGCACCACTGGGGATGCACTTCAGTGAGTCCAGAGAGTGCACTGGCTCCACTGGGGATGCAGTGCAGTGAGTCCAGAGAGTGCACTGGCACCACTGGGGATGCAGTGCAGTGAGTCCAGAGAATGCACTGACACCACTGGGGATGCAGTGCAGTGAGTCCAGAGAGTGCACTGGCACCACTGGGGATGCAGTGCAGTGAGTCCAGAGAGTGCACTGGCACCACTGGGGATGCAGTGTAGTGAGTGCAGAGAGTGCACTGGCACCACTGGGGATGCAGTGCAGTGAGTCCAGAGAGTGCACTGGCACCACTCGGGATGCAGTGCAGTGAGTCCAGAGTGTGCACTGGCACCACTGGGGATGCACTGCAGTGAGTCCAGAGATTGCACTGGCACCACTGGGGATGCACCTCAGTGAGTCCAGAGAGTGCACTGGCACCACTGGTGATGCAGTGCAGTGAGTCCAGAGAATGCACTGGCACCACTGGAGATGCAGTGCAGTGAGTCCAGAGAGTGCACTGGCACCACTGGGGATGCAGTGCAGTGAGTCCAGAGAGTGCACTGGCACCAGAGGGAATGCACTGCAGTGAGTCCAGTGAGTGCACTGGCACCACTGGGGATGCACTGCAGTGAGTCCAGAGAGTGCACTGGCACCACTGGGGATGCAGTGCAGTGAGTCCAGAGAGTGCACTGGCACAACTGGGGATGCACTGCAGTGAGTCCAGAGAGTGCACTGTCACCACTGGGGATGCAGTACAGTGAGTCCACAGAGTGCACTGGTACCAGTGGGGATGCAGTGCAGTGAGTCCAGAGAGTGCAGTGGCACCACTGGGGATGCAGTGCAGTGAGTCCAGAGAGTGCACTGGCACCACTGGGGATGCACTTCAGTGACTCCGGAGAGTGCACTGGCACCACTGGGGATGCAGTGCAGTGAGTCCAAAGACTTCACTGGCAAAACTGGAGATGCAGTGCAGTGAGTCCAGAGAGTGCACTGGCACCACTGGGGATGCAGTGCAGTGAGTCCAGAGATTGCACTGGCACCACCGGGGCTGCAGTGCAGTGAGTCCAGAGAGTGCACTGGCACCACTGGGGATGCACTGCAGTGAGTCCAGAGAGTGCACTGGCACCACTGGTGATGCAGTACAGTGAGTCCAGAGAGTGCACTGGCACCACTGGGGATGCACTGCAGTGAGTCCAGAGAGTGCACTGGCACCACTGGGGATGCACTACAGTGAGTCCAGAGATTGCACTGGCACCACTGGGGATGCAGTGCAGTGAGTCCAAAGACTTCACTGGCAAAACTGGAGATGCAGTGCAGTGAGTGCAGAGAGTGCACTGGCACCACCTGTGATGCAGTACAGTGTGTCCAGTGAGTGCACTGGCACCACTGGGGATGCAGTGCTGTGACTCCGGAGAGCGCACTGGCACCACTGGGGATGCAGTGCAGTCAGTCCAGTGAGTGCACTGGCACCACTGGGGATGCAGTGCAGTGAGTCCAGAGAGTGCACTGGCACCACTGGGGATGCAGTGCAGTGAGTGCAGAGAGTGCACTGGCACCACTGGGGATGCACTTCAGTGAGTTCAGAGAGTGCACTTGCACCACTGGGGATGGGTTTCAAGCCAACTGCATTAACCGCTCATGCTTCTTTCTTATGAGACGTTAGTATACCAATTACATAGCCTTGTCAAGACTAAATCACAGGTAAAAATCCTGTACATCTCATGTGGCCAACCACTCCCAACTAGGATTCCAAGAACCAGGAGGTTCGGTGAAAATAGGGCTAGTGCTATTAGAGGGGTGATTATTAGGGTAAGCCCTAAGCTGTCTTTAATGGAGAAGTATGGGTGGAATGGGATTTTGTCGCAGTCTGATACGATTCCTAGTGGGTTATTTGAGCCTGATTCGTGTAGGAAGGTTAGGTGGACTAGGGTGATTCCTGCAATTAGGAAGGGCAGTAGGAAGTGGATGGCGAAGAATCGGGTTAAGGTTGGATTGTCTACTGAGAATCCTCCTCAGGCTCATTCTACTAGAGTTTGCCCAATGTACGGGATGGCTGAGAATAGGTTGGTGATTACGGTGGCCCCTCAGAATGACATTTGTCCTCATGGTAGGACATACCCTACGAAGGCAGTTGCTATTAGGGTGAGTAGGAGGATTACTCCTGTGTTTCAGGTTTCTTTGTATAGGTAGGAGCCGTAGTAGAGGCCTCGTCCGATGTGTAAGTAGATGCAGATAAAGAAGAGCGAAGCACCGTTGGCGTGGAGGTTGCGGATGAGCCATCCGTACTGGACGTCTCGGCATGTGTGAGCTACTGAGGAGAAGGCGAGTGAAGTGTCTGCGGTGTAGTGTATGGCTAGTAGCAGGCCTGTTAGGATTTGTGTGGCTAAGCAGATGGCTAGAAGGGAGCCGAAGTTTCATCAGGCAGAGATGTTGGAGGGGGCGGGTAGGTCGATTAGGGAGTTGTTGATTATTTTTAGTAGGGGATGGGATTTGCGGATGTTAGGGGCCATTAGTGAGTCTGTGTGTTATTAGGATTATTACCAGGATGGAGAGGGCGAAGGATCCTAGGTAGGCCTTAATTAGCCCTGTGTGTATTGAGGTTGCGGCTTTGCTTGCGGCTACTTGTAGTTCAGCAAGGCCCTCTGGCCCTATTTTTTTGAGTCAGGAGAGGTCGATCAAGTGTAGGGCAATGTTTTGTCCCTTTTCTAGTAGGTTTTTGGAGAAGAATCGGTGTACTAGGGGGTTGAAGTACCCTAATGCAGAGGAGAAGTTTATGAGGGGGTTTGGTTTGGGGTGAGTGAGGGTGTGTGTTATGTTCGATAGTTCTAGGGCTAGGATGATTCCTAGGATTGTTATGAGGATGGCAGCGGTTTTGGTGATAAGGGGTATGGTTATTGGGGGGGTTTTGGTTGGTGTGATGAAAGAGGTAATGATTATTCCTGCTGTAATGCTGCCTAGGGCGAGTCGGGTTAGGGGGGCGGTGATTAGTGGGTTGTTTTCGTTTATTGATACTATTGGGGGGATTCGGGTTTGTCCAGCTTGGACTAGGATGGTTATGCGGATGCTGTAGGTTGCGGTGAATGCTGTGGCTATAAGGGTTAGGAGTAGGGCTCAAGTATTTAGGTATGATGTGTTTAAGCTTTCGATGATGAGGTCTTTTGAGTAGAATCCGGCTAGGAATGGGGTTCCTATCAGCGCCAGGTTTCCGATGGTTAGGCAGGAAGTAGTGACTGGGAGTATTTTCTGTAGGCCTCCTATCTTTCGGATATCTTGTTCTCCGTTTAGGTTGTGGATGATAGACCCTGAGCATAGGAATAGTATGGCTTTAAAGAAGGCATGGGTTGAGATGTGTAGGAAGGCTAGTTGTGGGAGGTTTAGTCCGATAGTGACTATTATTAGTCCTAGTTGGCTGGATGTTGAGAAAGCAATGATTTTTTTGATGTCATTTTGGGTTAGGGCGCATGTGGCAGCGAATAGGGTTGATAGAGCACCTAGGCATAGGCAGGCAGTTAGGGCTGTCTGGTTGGTGGCTAGCAGGGGGTGCATGCGGATGAGCAGGAAGATTCCGGCTACTACTATGGTACTGGAGTGCAGTAGGGCTGATACTGGGGTGGGGCCTTCTATTGCTGCGGGCAGTCATGGGTGGAGTCCAAATTGGGCGGATTTTCCTGCGGCTGCGAGGATTAATCCTATGAGGGGGAGGATTGGGGTTTGGTGGGGGTGTACGGCTTGTTGGATCTCTCAGGTGTTGAATGTTGAAGCTAGTCATGCTATGCTCAGGATCAGTCCGACGTCTCCGATTCGGTTGTAGATTACGGCTTGTAGGGCGGCGGTGTTGGCATCTGCTCGGCCTTGTCATCAGCCGATGAGAAGGAAGGACATGATTCGTACTCCTTCCCAGCCTACGAATAGGAGGAATATGTTGTTTGCGGTTGTTAGGAGGAGTATGGCGACTAGGAATGTCAGTAGGTAGGTGAAAAATTTTGTTACGTATGGCTCTGAGGCCATGTATCATATGGCGAATTGTAGGATTGATCATGTTACAAATAGGGCGATTGGAAGAAATGTTATTGAGTATTGGTCTATTTTTAGGCTCAGGGGGATTTTAAAGTTTATAATGAATTTTCACTCCCAGTGGCAGGTGACAGATTCTACTCCCGAGTAGATGAATGCGGTTGTAGGGGCTAGGCTAATTAGGAATGCGGTTTTAACAGCGCGGGTGGTGGCTTGTGGGGTGTTTTTAAAGTTTTTAAATAGAAATGGCAGGATGATTGGGGTTAGGAGGATTGTCAGCGTGAGTAGTGTGAGGGAGTTGATTAGTAGTGTGGGGTTCACTACTTTTACTTGGATTTGCACCAAGATGGGTGGTTCCTAAGACCAGTGGATTGCTGTTATCCTTTAAAAGTAAGGGGGCTGAGGTTTTAGGCTCAGATGTAAGAGTTAGCAGCTCTTGTTGGTTAAACCCTCCCCTCGGCAGGTAAGAAGGTTTGAACTTCTATTCTTAGAATCACAGTCTAATGTTTGGTTTAAACTATACTTGCATGAGGGGATTCCGGAGATCAGTTCGGGTTTGAGGATTAGGAGGAATATTGGGATAATGTGGAGTGTTATGAGCAGGTGTTCTCGCGTGGTTGAGTTTTGCATAGATGTGATGTGGGAGGGGATTGAGCCTCGTTGGGTCATTAGTAGTATGAATAAGGTGTAGGAGGCGGTTAGTAGGGTTGCGATTCCTGTTAGGATGATCGTGAAGGCAGATCAGTTGAATAAGGTGATTATAATGGTTAGCTCTGCTATGAGGTTTGTTGTTGGGGGTAAGGCTATGTTTGTTAGATTGGCCAGCAATCATCAGGTAGCTATGAGTGGTAGGAGAGGTTGTAGGCCTCGTGTGAGTAGTAGAATTCGGCTGTGCGTACGTTCATAGTTTGTGTTGGCTAGGCAGAATAGTATGGAGGAAGTTAGTCCATGGGAAATTATTAGGATCATTGCCCCTGAGAATGATCAGTGGGTTTGGATTATTCCTGCGGCGATAACTAGGCCTATGTGGCTAACGGATGAATAAGCGATTAGTGATTTTAGGTCTGTCTGTCGTAGGCAGATTGAGCTAGTCATTAGGGCGCCTCATAGGGCCAGGGTTAGGAAGGGGTAGTGCAGGAGGTTGGACAGTGGGCCCATAAATAGAGTGACTCGTATAATTCCGTATCCTCCTAGCTTTAGTAGTAGGGCGGCGAGGAGTATTGAGCCTGCGATGGGTGCTTCTACGTGGGCTTTTGGCAGTCAGAGGTGTAGGCCGTATAGTGGGGCT
Source organism: Anser anser (assembly GCF_964211835.1). NCBI lineage: Eukaryota > Metazoa > Chordata > Aves > Anseriformes > Anatidae > Anser > Anser anser. The sequence goes on from NC_139726.1 coordinate 40,945,444, forward strand.
TTTACTATGAATGCTATGAGCAGTGCTAGACCTGATAGTATTCCTGTCCATGAGGTGGATAGGGTTGGGTGGGTTAGTTGTAGGGTTGGCAGGTGCAGGGTGCCAATTTTCACGTATAGGTGTATGATTGTGATTAGCAGGGGTAGAGAGCTTACTGGCGTGTAGAATAGCAGGTAGATGCCAGCGCTTAGGCGTTCTGGTTGGTTCCCCCATCGGGTGATTAAGATTAGGGTGGGAATGAGGGTTGCTTCAAATGAGATGTAAAATAGTGCTAGTTCTGTGGTGGAAAAGGCTAGTAGGATGAATGGCTGGACTGCGACTAAGGTTGAGATAAAGATTCGTTTGCGTTGTAGGGGTTCTTGTTGCAGGTGGTTTTGGCTTGCTATGATTATGAGTGGGAGTAGTCAGCAGGATAGTACTAGGAGGGGGGATGAGATTTGGTCAATTCCTGTTCAGTTGGATAAAAATTTGTAGGGGTAGTAGGTTGGGATTAATCACTGTAGGCTTAGGGCAGCGATTAGGAGGCTGTATAAGGTGGTGTTAGTCCATAGAAATTTTGGTGGAGACAGCAGGGCTGTTGGAAGAAGTATGATTGTGGGTAGGATGATTTTTAGCATTGCAGGAGGTTTAGGTTGTGTAGATGGTCGGAGCCATGTGTGCGGGTGGAGGCTACTAGGATGGCCAGGCCTGTGCCCGCCTCACACGCTGAGAAGGTTAGCATGAGAATTGGTACCATGGTGAATGAGGAGACTTGGTTTTCGATGGATCATATTGATAGGCCTACGAATATCGATAATATTATGCTTTCAAGGCATAGTAGGGCGGATACTAGGTGGGTTCGGTGGAAGGCTAGTCCTAGTCCGCTGAAAATGAAGGCTGAGTAGAAGCTTAAATGTAGGGGCGACATAAGAAAGTTACAGGGTTGGCTGTAATCTGCTGGGTCGAAACCAGCTATCTTTTTGGTTAGACTAACTTTCTGTTATTCTGCTCATTCTAGGCCCCCTTGAATTCACTCGTAGGCCAGTCCGAGTGTTAGGAGAAGGAGGATCACTACAGTTCAGGTGAGGGTCATTAGGGGGGATTGGAGTTGGACGGCTCATGGCAGGGGGAGTAGGAGGGCGATTTCTAGGTCGAATAGGACGAACAGGATGGCTACTGAGGAAGAATCGGACTGAGAATGGTAATCGAGCAGATCCAAGTGGGTCGAATCCACATTCGTACGGTGAGAGTTTCTCTGAGTCGGGGTTTATTTGGGCGAGTCAGAAGTTTAATGCGGTTAGGGCGGCGCTTAGGATTGATGATAGGGCGAATATGAACATGAGTGCGTTCATTGCTCTCCTCTGGGTTTATACCAGATTCTAGAGATTGGAAGTCAATTGTAATTAATATACTAGAAGAGCAAGATCCTCATCAGTAGATGGTTATGTAGAGGAATAGTCAGATGACGTCTACGAAGTGTCAGTATCAGGCTGCTGCCTCGAATCCGAAGTGGTGGTCTGATGTAAAGTGGAACTTGATCAGTCGGAAGAGGCAGACGGTCAGGAAGGAGGATCCGATGATTACGTGGAGTCCGTGGAATCCAGTGGCAACGAAGAAGGTAGATCCGTAGACGCTATCGGCGATTGAGAATGGGGCTTCGTGGTATTCTATTGCTTGTAGGGCTGTGAAGTAGAATCCCAGGAGGATCGTTAGGGTTAGGGCGTGGATGGCGTGTTTTCGGTTTCCTTCTGTGATGCTGTGATGGGCTCACGTTACGGTAACGCCTGAGGCTAGTAGGATGGCTGTGTTTAGTAGGGGGACTTCTATCGGGTTGAGTGGTTTAATTCCTGTTGGGGGTCATTGGCCTCCTAGTTCTGGGGTTGGGGCCAGGCTCGAGTGGAAGAACGCTCAGAAGAACCCTAAGAAGAAGAATGCTTCGGATGTGATGAAAAGGATTATGCCGTATCGTAGGCCTTTTTGGACTGTGGGAGTGTGATGGCCTTGGAAGGTGCTTTCTCGTACAATGTCTCGTCATCATTGGAGTATTACTAGGAGTATTGAGATGAGGCCTAGGGTTAGTAGTATGGATGAGTTGTAGTGGAATCACATGATTAATCCTGAGGTTGTGAGTAGGGCGGCGGCTGCCCCGAAGATTGGTCAAGGGCTTGGGTCAACTATGTGGTATGAGTGTGCTTGGTGTGCCATTAGATGTTTTCTTGTAAGTATAGGCTTAGAAGGAGCACGAAGACGTAGGCCTGGATTATGGCTACTGCTACTTCTAGGATGGTTAGGAGTAGTAGGATGATTATTGTTAGGATGGATACTGCAGGAAGGGTGGGTATTAATGCAATGGAGGCTGTAGAGATGAGTTGGATGAGTAAGTGTCCTGCTGTAAGGTTGGCTGTAAGGCGGACTCCGAGGGCTAGGGGGCGGATTAGTAGGCTGGTTGTTTCGATCAGGATTAGTGCGGGGATTAGGGGTGTAGGGGTACCTTCGGGTAATAGGTGGGCTAAAGAGGCTGATGGTTGGTTTCGTAGGCCTGTTAGTAGTGTGGCGAGCCATAGTGGGAAGGCTAGGGCTATGTTCATAGATAGTTGGGTGGTTGGGGTGAATGTATATGGAAGGAGGCCTAGAAGGTTGATTGTAAGAAGTATGATTATTAGGGATGTAAATATTATGGCTCATTTGTGGCCATTTTTGTTGAGTGACCATTTTGTTGAGTGTGGTCACTTTGACCACATTCAGTTAATGTTACCTCCACCCTCCGGGTTAAATGGGGCTATTGGATGAATGCTCGTTGGACATAGCACAAAACAACAAATCATTAAGCGCAACCCCTGCGCTTCACAAACTAAACCAGTAAACTTTCGCTAACCACCATGTAGCATAAACCTTCATCGCCCAATCCCAGCAAACTACCTCTAAAACTCCATTAATCATCCCTTCCATGACATCATCGGAACGATGTATATATACACACAAACACATACAAAATAACTTAAACTTATTAGAGAAACTCCAGTACTAAAAATAGTAAACACAAGCAATAATTTCATATACTTCACTCTCACTCACCACTCAACTATCAGCTAACCACACCCCCGTCCACATAGCTTAACACAAAGCATGGCACTGAAGTTGCCAAGATGGCATAAAACATGCCTGCGGACAAAAGACTTAGTCCTAACCTTACGGTTGGTTTTTGCTAAATATATACATGCAAGTATCCGCGCCCCAGTGTAAACGCCCTCGACCACCTACCCCCATACAGGCCTTGAGGAGCGGGTATCAGGCACACCCAAGTAGTAGCCCAAGACGCCTCGCTAAGCCACGCCCCCACGGGTATTCAGCAGTAATTAACATTAAGCAATGAGTGCAAACTTGACTTAGTTATAGCAACAGCCTAACTTCAAGGGTTGGTAAATCTTGTGCCAGCCACCGCGGTCATACAAGAAACCCAAATCAACCGTCCTATTGACACGGCGTAAAGAGTGGTAAAATGCCTATCCTAGCTAACTAAGATCAAAATGCAACTGAGCTGTCATAAGCCCAAGATGCACCTAAACACACCATTAAGATGATCTTAGGAACTAACGACTGATTTAAACCCACGAAAGCCAGGGCCCAAACTGGGATTAGATACCCCACTATGCCTGGCCCTAAATCTTGATACTTACTTTACCGAAGTATCCGCCAGAGAACTACGAGCACAAACGCTTAAAACTCTAAGGACTTGGCGGTGCCCCAAACCCACCTAGAGGAGCCTGTTCTACAATCGATAATCCCCGATTAACCCAACCACCCCTTGCCAACACAGCCTACATACCGCCGTCGCCAGCCCACCTCGAATGAGAGCACAACAGTGGACACAATAGCACCCCGCTAATAAGACAGGTCAAGGTATAGCCTATGGAGTGGAAGAAATGGGCTACATTCCCTATTCATAGGGCACACGGAAAGAAGCGTGAAACCACTTCTGGAAGGCGGATTTAGCAGTAAAGTGGGACAATAGAGCCTACTTTAAGCCGGCCCTGGGGCACGTACATACCGCCCGTCACCCTCCTCAAAAGCCACATCCCACATAACTAATACCATAAATACGCTGAAGATGAGGTAAGTCGTAACAAGGTAAGTGTACCGGAAGGTGTACTTAGAATATCAAGACGTAGCTATAACACCAAAGCACTCAGCTTACACCTGAAAGATATCTACTAGACCGGATCGTCTTGAAGCCCCCCCTCTAGCTCAACCACACAAATAGTACACCAAAACTAAAGAATTTACTAAACTAATTAAACTAAAGCATTTTACAGTCTTAGTATAGGCGATAGAAAAGACACTTAGACGCGATAGAGACCCCAGTACCGTAAGGGAAAGATGAAATAGCAGTGAAACAATCAAAGCGACAGACAGCAAAGATCAACCCTTGTACCTTTTGCATCATGGTTTAGCGAGAACAACCAAGCAAAGTGAACTAAAGTTTGCCCCCCCGAAACCCAAGCGAGCTACTTTCAAGCAGTTAAAGAGAGCGAACCCGTCTCTGTTGCAAAAGAGTGGGATGACTTGTCAGTAGAGGTGAAAAGCCAACCGAGCTGGGTGATAGCTGGTTACCTGTGAAACGAATCTAAGTTCCCCCTTAATCCTCCCTACCGGACATCCTGAACCCTAATGAGATGATTAAGAGCTATTTAATGGAGGGACAGCTCCATTAAAAAAGGACACAACCTCGACTAGCGGATAATTCTTACTACTGATCCTACCGTGGGCCCTAAAGCAGCCATCAAAAAAGAGTGCGTCAAAGCTCCACCACCTAAAAATACCAAAATAAGATGATTCCCTTATCACAAACAGGTCAACCTATGAATATAGGAGAATTAATGCTAAAATAAGTAACTCAGGGCCACACCCCTCTAACGGCGCAAGCTTACATAGAAACATTATTAACAGACCTAGACAGATACAAAAACCCCTACAAGACCACGTATTAACTAACCCTGTTAACCCGACTCAGGAGCGCCTATAAGAGCGATTAAAATCTGTGAAAGGAACTCGGCAAATTAATAAGGCCCGACTGTTTACCAAAAACATAGCCTTCAGCAAATTAAACAAGTATTGAAGGTGATGCCTGCCCGGTGACTTAGGTTTAACGGCCGCGGTATCCTAACCGTGCAAAGGTAGCGCAATCAATTGTCCCATAAATCGAGACTTGTATGAATGGCTAAACGAGGTCTTAACTGTCTCTCACAGATAATCAGTGAAATTGATCTCCCCGTGCAAAAGCGGGGATGTGAACATAAGACGAGAAGACCCTGTGGAACTTAAAAATCAACGACCACCGCGAATCCTCAATCAACCCCACTGGGGCCACTACCATCGCAGAGCCTGGTCGATATTTTTCGGTTGGGGCGACCTTGGAGGAGAACAAATCCTCCAAAAACAAGACCATACCTCTTTACCTAGAGCTACCCCTCAAAGTGCTAACAGTGACCAGACCCAATATAATTGATTAATGGACCAAGCTACCCCAGGGATAACAGCGCAATCCCCCTCAAGAGCCCATATCGACAGGGGGGTTTACGACCTCGATGTTGGATCAGGACATCCTAATGGTGCAGCCGCTATTAAGGGTTCGTTTGTTCAACGATTAACAGTCCTACGTGATCTGAGTTCAGACCGGAGCAATCCAGGTCGGTTTCTATCTATGACACACTCTCCCCAGTACGAAAGGACCGGGAAAGTGGGGCCAATACCACAAGCACGCCCCCCCCCCTCTAAGCAGTGAAACCAACTAAACCGTGAAGAGGGCCTTCCCCCACCACTTTCAATCCTAGAAAAGGACCAGCTAGAGTGGCAGAGCCCGGCAAGTGCAGAAGGCTTAAGCCCTTTCCCCAGAGGTTCAAATCCTCTCCCTAGCTTCACCCATGATTCAAATAACAACACTAAGCTGCCTCGTTATATCCCTCCTATACATCATCCCAATCCTGATTGCCGTAGCCTTCCTAACCCTAGTAGAACGGAAAATCCTAAGCTACATACAATCCCGCAAAGGCCCTAACGTTGTCGGGCCTTTTGGCCTACTTCAACCATTTGCGGACGGACTGAAACTATTTACCAAAGAGCCCATCCGACCCTCTACCTCTTCCCCACTTCTATTCATTCTGATACCAATACTAGCCCTTGTCCTAGCCCTCACCACTTGAGCACCACTACCACTCCCATTTCCCCTAGCAGATCTAAACCTCGGCGTTCTCTTCCTAATAGCCATGTCAAGCCTAGCCGTCTACTCAGTCCTATGATCAGGCTGAGCCTCGAACTCAAAATACGCACTAATCGGAGCCCTACGGGCAGTAGCACAGACCATTTCATACGAAGTGACACTGGCCATAATCCTGCTATCAATAATCATACTAAGCGGAAGCTACACACTCAGCTCCTTTGCCGTCGCACAGGAGCCTCTATACTTCATTTTCTCCTCATGACCCCTAGCAATAATATGATACGTATCCACCCTAGCAGAGACAAACCGAGCTCCTTTTGACCTCACAGAGGGTGAATCTGAGCTAGTCTCAGGGTTTAACGTTGAATACGCCGCAGGACCCTTCGCCTTATTCTTCCTAGCTGAATATGCGAACATTATGCTAATAAATACACTTACAGCCATCATATTCCTAAACCCAAGCGCCCTAGGGCCACCCACAGAACTATTCCCCGTCATCCTAGCCACAAAAGTCCTCCTACTATCTTCTGGTTTCTTATGGGTCCGAGCTTCATACCCACGATTCCGATATGACCAACTAATGCACCTACTATGAAAAAACTTCCTACCCCTCACACTAGCTCTGTGCCTCTGACACATCAGCATACCTATCTGCTATGCAGGCCTACCTCCTTACATAAGGAAATGTGCCTGAACTACAAAGGGTCACTATGATAAAGTGAACATAGAGGTATAACAGCCCTCTCATTTCCTGTTGACCTTAGAAAAGTAGGAATTGAACCCACACAAGAGAAATCAAAATTCTCCATACTTCCCTTATATTATTTTCTAGTAGAGTCAGCTAATCAAGCTATCGGGCCCATACCCCGAAAATGATGGTTTAACCCCCTCCTCTACTAATGAACCCTTACGCGACCCCAATCATAACCTTCAGCCTCATCTTGGGCACCACAATCACAATTTCCAGCAACCACTGAGTTCTGGCCTGGACAGGACTGGAGATCAACGCACTAGCCATCATTCCCCTAATTGCCAAATCCCACCACCCACGAGCAGTAGAAGCCGCAACGAAATACTTCCTAACCCAAGCAGCTGCTTCCGCCCTGGTCCTATTCTCTAGCATAACCAATGCCTGAGTCACCGGCCAATGAGACATCACACAAATAAACCACCCAACCTCCTGTCTACTACTGACAGCAGCAATCGCTATTAAACTGGGCCTAGTGCCATTTCACTTCTGATTCCCAGAAGTACTACAAGGATCGCCACTAATAACAGCCCTGCTACTCTCGACCCTCATAAAATTCCCCCCACTAACCCTGCTCCTACTAACATCCAAATCCCTCGACCCAGCTCTACTCACCGCCATGGCCCTAGCCTCAACAGCACTAGGAGGCTGAATAGGACTGAACCAAACACAAACACGCAAAATCCTAGCCTTCTCGTCCATCTCCCACTTAGGCTGAATCGCCATCATCCTAGTTTACAGCCCCATATTGGCCTTACTTACCTTCTACCTATACACAATCATAACATCAGCCGTATTCCTAGCCCTTAACAAAATCAAAGCCCTTAACCTATCCATGATCACAACCTCATGAACAAAAACCCCAGTGCTAAACGCCACCCTAATACTAGTACTTTTATCCCTAGCAGGCCTCCCCCCATTAACAGGCTTTATACCAAAGTGACTTATCATCCAAGAACTAACTAAACAGGAAATAACACCAGCAGCCATGGCAATTGCCATGCTATCACTGCTCAGCCTCTTCTTCTACCTACGCCTCGCATACCACTCAACAATTACCCTTCCCCCCAACTCCTCTAACCACATAAAACAATGATACACTAGCAAAGCCCCAAGCACACCCACTGCGGTCCTTGCCTCACTATCAATCCTCTTACTTCCCCTGTCCCCAATAATACATGCCATTGTCTAGAAACTTAGGATAACACCCCAAACCGAAGGCCTTCAAAGCCTTAAATAAGAGTTAAACCCTCTTAGTTTCTGCACATTAAGACTTACAGAATATTAACCTGTATCTTCTGAATGCAAGTCAGACGCTTTAATTAAGCTAAAGCCTCCCTAGACAGATGGGCTTCGATCCCACAAAACTCTAGTTAACAGCTAAATGCCTAAACCAATTGGCTTCTGCCTACAAAGACCCTGACGCACCCTAGTGCGCATCGATGAGCTTGCAACTCAACATGAATTTCACTACAGAGCCGATAAGAAGAGGAATTAAACCTCTGTAAAAAGGACTACAGCCTAACGCTTCAACACTCAGCCATCTTACCCGTCACCTTCATCAACCGATGACTATTTTCCACTAACCATAAGGATATTGGCACCCTGTACCTCATCTTCGGGGCATGAGCAGGAATAGTCGGCACCGCACTCAGCCTATTAATCCGCGCAGAACTAGGACAACCAGGAACTCTCCTAGGCGACGACCAAATTTACAATGTAATCGTTACCGCTCACGCCTTTGTAATAATCTTCTTTATAGTCATACCCATCATGATCGGAGGATTCGGCAACTGAGTAGTCCCCCTCATAATCGGTGCCCCCGACATAGCATTCCCGCGAATAAACAACATAAGCTTTTGACTCCTCCCCCCATCATTCCTCCTACTACTAGTCTCATCCACTGTAGAAGCTGGCGCCGGCACAGGCTGAACTGTCTACCCTCCCCTAGCAGGTAACCTTGCCCACGCCGGAGCTTCAGTAGACCTGGCTATCTTCTCACTCCACTTAGCCGGTATCTCCTCCATCCTTGGGGCCATCAACTTTATCACCACAGCCATCAACATAAAACCCCCCGCACTCTCACAATACCAAACCCCACTATTTGTCTGATCCGTACTAATTACCGCCATCCTACTCCTTCTATCACTCCCCGTACTCGCCGCCGGTATTACAATATTACTAACTGATCGAAACCTAAACACCACATTCTTCGACCCCGCTGGAGGAGGAGACCCAATCCTGTACCAACACCTATTCTGATTCTTCGGACACCCAGAAGTCTATATTCTGATCCTACCGGGGTTCGGAATCATCTCACACGTAGTCACGTACTACTCAGGCAAAAAGGAGCCCTTCGGCTACATGGGAATAGTCTGAGCCATACTATCCATCGGCTTCCTAGGATTCATCGTCTGAGCTCACCACATGTTTACAGTAGGAATAGACGTTGATACCCGAGCCTACTTTACATCAGCCACTATAATCATTGCCATCCCTACCGGAATCAAAGTATTTAGCTGACTAGCCACCCTGCACGGAGGAACAATCAAATGAGACCCCCCCCAATACTATGAGCTCTAGGATTTATCTTCCTATTTACCATCGGAGGATTAACAGGAATCGTTCTTGCAAACTCTTCCCTAGACATCGCCCTGCACGACACGTACTACGTAGTTGCCCACTTCCACTACGTCCTATCCATAGGCGCCGTCTTTGCCATTCTAGCAGGATTTACTCACTGATTCCCACTACTCACTGGGTTTACCCTACACCAAACATGAGCAAAAGCCCACTTCGGGGTAATATTTACAGGAGTAAACCTAACGTTCTTCCCCCAGCACTTCCTAGGCCTAGCAGGAATACCCCGACGATACTCGGACTATCCCGACGCCTACACACTATGAAACACCATTTCCTCCATCGGCTCCCTAATCTCAATAGTAGCCGTAATCATACTAATATTCATCATCTGAGAAGCCTTTTCGGCCAAACGAAAAGTCCTACAACCAGAACTAACTACCACAAACGTTGAATGAATCCACGGCTGCCCTCCCCCATACCATACTTTCGAGGAACCGGCCTTCGTCCAAGTACAAGAAAGGAAGGAATCGAACCCTCACATGCTGGTTTCAAGCCAACTGCATTAACCGCTCATGCTTCTTTCTTATGAGACGTTAGTAAACCAATTACATAGCCTTGTCAAGACTAAATCACAGGTAAAAATCCTGTACATCTCATGTGGCCAACCACTCCCAACTAGGATTCCAAGACGCCTCATCACCCATCATAGAAGAACTCGTTGAATTCCACGACCACGCCCTAATCGTTGCCCTAGCTATCTGCAGCCTAGTTCTCTACCTTTTAGCCCACATACTAACAGAAAAACTCTCGTCCAATGCTGTAGACGCCCAAGAAGTAGAGCTGATCTGGACAATCCTACCTGCTATCGTCCTGGTACTCCTCGCCCTCCCATCCCTACAAATCCTCTACATAATGGACAAAATCGATGAACCAGACCTCACCCTAAAAGCCATCGGCCACCAATGATACTGAAGCTACGAATACACAGACTTCAAAGACCTATCATTCGACTCTTACATAGTGCCCACCCCAGACTTACCCAACGGCCACTTCCGACTGCTAGAAGTTGACCACCGCGTAGTTATCCCAATAGAATCCCCCATCCGCGTGATCATTACTGCAGGAGACGTACTCCACTCCTGAGCAGTCCCAACGCTCGGAGTTAAAACAGACGCAATCCCAGGCCGACTAAACCAAACTTCATTCATTACCACCCGGCCTGGGATTTTTTACGGACAATGCTCAGAAATTTGCGGGGCTAATCACAGCTACATACCCATTGTAGTAGAATCAACCCCACTCCCACATTTCGAGGCCTGATTGTCCCTTCTATCATCATCCTAATCATTAAGAAGCTATGCAACAGCACTAGCCTTTTAAGCTAGCCAAAGAGGGACTTCCCCCTCCTTAATGATATGCCACAGCTTAACCCTGCACCATGATTTTCAATCATAATTATAACCTGATTAACCCTAGCACTCCTCATCCAACCAAAACTACTAGCCTTCACCACAACCAACCCCCCATCAAATAAGACCTCCCTCACTACCAAACCCACACCATGATCCTGACCATGAACCTAAGCTTCTTTGACCAATTTTCCAGCCCCAATCTATTTGGCATCCCCTTAATCCTACTATCCCTACTCTTCCCAGCCCTACTATTCCCGTCCCCAAACAACCGATGAATCAACAACCGCCTTTCTACTATCCAAACATGACTCCTTCACCTAATCACAAAACAACTAATAGTCCCACTCAACAAAAATGGCCACAAATGAGCCATAATATTTACATCCCTAATAATCATACTTCTTACAATCAACCTTCTAGGCCTCCTTCCATATACATTCACCCCAACCACCCAACTATCTATGAACATAGCCCTAGCCTTCCCACTATGGCTCGCCACACTACTAACAGTCATGTTTAACCATGTACGTGCCCCAGGGCCGGCTTAAAGTAGGCTCTATTGTCCCACTTTACTGCTAAATCCGCCTTCCAGAAGTGGTTTCACGCTTCTTTCCGTGTGCCCTATGAATAGGGAATGTAGCCCATTTCTTCCACTCCATAGGCTATACCTTGACCTGTCTTATTAGCGGGGTGCTATTGTGTCCACTGTTGTGCTCTCATTCGAGGTGGGCTGGCGACGGCGGTATGTAGGCTGTGTTGGCAAGGGGTGGTTGGGTTAATCGGGGATTATCGATTGTAGAACAGGCTCCTCTAGGTGGGTTTGGGGCACCGCCAAGTCCTTAGAGTTTTAAGCGTTTGTGCTCGTAGTTCTCTGGCGGATACTTCGGTAAAGTAAGTATCAAGATTTAGGGCCAGGCATAGTGGGGTATCTAATCCCAGTTTGGGCCCTGGCTTTCGTGGGTTTAAATCAGTCGTTAGTTCCTAAGATCATCTTAATGGTGTGTTTAGGTGCATCTTGGGCTTATGACAGCTCAGTTGCATTTTGATCTTAGTTAGCTAGGATAGGCATTTTACCACTCTTTACGCCGTGTCAATAGGACGGTTGATTTGGGTTTCTTGTATGACCGCGGTGGCTGGCACAAGATTTACCAACCCTTGAAGTTAGGCTGTTGCTATAACTAAGTCAAGTTTGCACTCATTGCTTAATGTTAATTACTGCTGAATACCCGTGGGGGCGTGGCTTAGCGAGGCGTCTTGGGCTACTACTTGGGTGTGCCTGATACCCGCTCCTCAAGGCCTGTATGGGGGTAGGTGGTCGAGGGCGTTTACACTGGGGCGCGGATACTTGCATGTATATATTTAGCAAAAACCAACCGTAAGGTTAGGACTAAGTCTTTTGTCCGCAGGCATGTTTTATGCCATCTTGGCAACTTCAGTGCCATGCTTTGTGTTAAGCTATGTGGACGGGGGTGTGGTTAGCTGATAGTTGAGTGGTGAGTGAGAGTGAAGTATATGAAATTATTGCTTGTGTTTACTATTTTTAGTACTGGAGTTTCTCTAATAAGTTTAAGTTATTTTGTATGTGTTTGTGTGTATATATACATCGTTCCGATGATGTCATGGAAGGGATGATTAATGGAGTTTTAGAGGTAGTTTGCTGGGATTGGGCGATGAAGGTTTATGCTACATGGTGGTTAGCGAAAGTTTACTGGTTTAGTTTGTGAAGCGCAGGGGTTGCGCTTAATGATTTGTTGTTTTGTGCTATGTCCAACGAGCATTCATCCAATAGCCCCATTTAACCCGGAGGGTGGAGGTAACATTAACTGAATGTGGTCAAAGTGCATCAGTGTCAGGATGATTCCCCATATACGCCAACCGTCTCATCGAGGGACCCTTGAAATATAGGATAGGCCGTGAGGCAGGTGTGTCCAGGCTTAGATTGTGGGACCCCCGAGATCACTGGGAATAGCCACCTGTGAGGTAACCCCGGAAAAAATAAGAGGAACCAGAGGCGCCAAAAAGCTGGAACATGCCGCGATTACGCATTGAGAAGGTGAAAGTACTCACAGATGCCACTTTGAAGGGCAAGGAGGGGTGAGTGAACCCAATGGATGGCCCTGACCGAGGAACCAGAGGCGCAAAAATGTGAGGAGGGCGAGGGGTTTAGGGGGAACGTATGGGCCTGAAGCTAGTCATACCGGACATTATGTGCAACGGGTTGCTGATTTCACGTGAGGAGTACGATTAATAAATCCGTCTGATACGAACTGCATGAGATATGTGGTGGAGAGTTGTTGTTGGAGCATGTCCTGTGAGCATTCATTAAAATGGGGTCTTGTTATGCGCTTGAGTGGAGTTGTATTGGGTGTTGTGGGGTATGGTCCTAGAACATTCATGCCGGGTGGTTTGGTAGGAGTGTGGTTAAGGGTTTAATGGCCGTGTACATGTATGGGTTTAGCACCTGCTTATAAGATAGTCCGTATATAATGTATATTACTGGTACTATAGTATGTATGTATATGGGGTATATAAATTTATGCACGAATATGCATAACCAAATACCCCCGCCTCGGGGGGGGGGGGGGGGGGGGTTAAGCATAATGGCATAGATGGGGTAGAATTATTGGGGGCTTGCGGTTAGTTCCTGTAGTTGAGAACAATGGCGGCTTTTCGAGCCGCAGGCCTCGGGTAGTGTCCGGGCAGGAATAATGACTTATTTTATGTTTTTTTTAGGGATTTGCTTTGCGGTGGGTGTTTTGGGTGTGGCGTCGAATCCTTCGCCATATTATGGGGTTGTTGGTTTGGTGTTAGCGTCTGTGGCGGGGTGCGGGTGGTTGCTGGGCCTTGGGGTTTCGTTCGTGGCTTTAGTGCTGTTTATGGTGTATTTGGGGGGTATGCTGGTGGTGTTTGTTTATTCAGTAGCTTTAGCAGCGGAGCCTTTCCCTGGGGCTTGGGGGGATTGACGGGTGATTGGATGTGCAGTAGCGTTTGTGGCAATTGTTTTTGGGGGGTTGGTGTTTGGGGGGTTTATGGGGGCTTGGAAGTTCGGGGTTTCTACTGTGAATAATGTTGGGGTGTTTGTTGTTCGGTCGGATTTTAGTGGAGTTTCCATGTTTTATTCACATGGGGCAGGGATGTTTTTAGTGGCGGGTTGGGGGCTGTTGTTGACTTTATTTGTTGTATTGGAGCTTGTGCGGGGGTTGTCGCGGGGTGCTATTCGGGCGGTTTAGGGGTTAGGGTCAGAGAATAGTTTATTGAAAATGCCAGCTTTGGGAGCTGGAGATAAAGGTTTGAGTCCTTTTTTTCTGAGTTTGGGGTACTCTAAGAAGTGGTAAGTCTTCAATCTTTGGTTTACAAGACCAATGTTTTTATAAACTATTAGAGTATTTAGCAGTTGAGTATTTTGTTTTCTAGGGCGCTTGCGGCGGGGAGGAGAAATAGGGGGATAGTGAAGTAGGCGATTGAAGCGAGTTGGCCGATGATGATGAATGGGTGTTCGACGGGTTGGCTTCCTACTCATGTTAGGACGAGGAGGTCGGCGACTAGTACTCAGAATAGGAGCTGGGAGAGTGGTCGGAATGTTATTGCTCGTTGTTTTGATTTGTGCAGGAATGGGATTAGGAATAGGATCAGTACGGAGGCGGCCAGTGCTAATACGCCTCCTAGTTTATTTGGGATTGAACGTAGGATGGCGTAGGCGAATAGGAAGTATCATTCTGGCTTGATGTGTGGTGGGGTTACTAGTGGGTTTGCTGGGGTGAAGTTTTCTGGGTCTCCCAGGAGGTTAACCGCTCATGCTTCTTTCTTATGAGACGTTAGTAAACCAATTACATAGCCTTGTCAAGACTAAATCACAGGTAAAAATCCTGTACATCTCATGTGGCCAACCACTCCCAACTAGGATTCCAAGACGCCTCATCACCCATCATAGAAGAACTCGTTGAATTCCACGACCACGCCCTAATCGTTGCCCTAGCTATCTGCAGCCTAGTTCTCTACCTTTTAGCCCACATACTAACAGAAAAACTCTCGTCCAATGCTGTAGACGCCCAAGAAGTAGAGCTGATCTGGACAATCCTACCTGCTATCGTCCTGGTACTCCTCGCCCTCCCATCCCTACAAATCCTCTACATAATGGACAAAATCGACGAACCAGACCTCACCCTAAAAGCCATCGGCCACCAATGATACTGAAGCTACGAATACACAGACTTCAAAGACCTATCATTCGACTCCTACATAGTGCCCACCCCAGACTTACCCAACGGCCACTTCCGACTGCTAGAAGTTGACCACCGCGTAGTTATCCCAATAGAATCCCCCATCCGCGTGATCATTACTGCAGGAGACGTACTCCACTCCTGAGCAGTCCCAACGCTCGGAGTTAAAACAGACGCAATCCCAGGCCGACTAAACCAAACTTCATTCATTACCACCCGGCCTGGGATTTTTTACGGACAATGCTCAGAAATTTGCGGGGCTAATCACAGCTACATACCCATTGTAGTAGAATCAACCCCACTCCCACATTTCGAGGCCTGATCGTCCCTTCTATCATCATCCTAATCATTAAGAAGCTATGCAACAGCACTAGCCTTTTAAGCTAGCCAAAGAGGGACTTCCCCCTCCTTAATGATATGCCACAGCTTAACCCCGCACCATGATTTTCAATCATAATTATAACCTGATTAACCCTAGCACTCCTCATCCAACCAAAACTACTAGCCTTCACCACAACCAACCCCCCATCAAATAAGACCTCCCTCACTACCAAACCCACACCATGATCCTGACCATGAACCTAAGCTTCTTTGACCAATTTTCCAGCCCCAATCTATTTGGCATCCCCTTAATCCTACTATCCCTACTCTTCCCAGCCCTACTATTCCCGTCCCCAAACAACCGATGAATCAACAACCGCCTTTCTACTATCCAAACATGACTCCTTCACCTAATCACAAAACAACTAATAGTCCCACTCAACAAAAATGGCCACAAATGAGCCATAATATTTACATCCCTAATAATCATACTTCTTACAATCAACCTTCTAGGCCTCCTTCCATATACATTCACCCCAACCACCCAACTATCTATGAACATAGCCCTAGCCTTCCCACTATGGCTCGCCACACTACTAACAGTCATGTTTAACCATGTACGTGCCCCAGGGCCGGCTTAAAGTAGGCTCTATTGTCCCACTTTACTGCTAAATCCGCCTTCCAGAAGTGGTTTCACGCTTCTTTCCGTGTGCCCTATGAATAGGGAATGTAGCCCATTTCTTCCACTCCATAGGCTATACCTTGACCTGTCTTATTAGCGGGGTGCTATTGTGTCCACTGTTGTGCTCTCATTCGAGGTGGGCTGGCGACGGCGGTATGTAGGCTGTGTTGGCAAGGGGTGGTTGGGTTAATCGGGGATTATCGATTGTAGAACAGGCTCCTCTAGGTGGGTTTGGGGCACCGCCAAGTCCTTAGAGTTTTAAGCGTTTGTGCTCGTAGTTCTCTGGCGGATACTTCGGTAAAGTAAGTATCAAGATTTAGGGCCAGGCATAGTGGGGTATCTAATCCCAGTTTGGGCCCTGGCTTTCGTGGGTTTAAATCAGTCGTTAGTTCCTAAGATCATCTTAATGGTGTGTTTAGGTGCATCTTGGGCTTATGACAGCTCAGTTGCATTTTGATCTTAGTTAGCTAGGATAGGCATTTTACCACTCTTTACGCCGTGTCAATAGGACGGTTGATTTGGGTTTCTTGTATGACCGCGGTGGCTGGCACAAGATTTACCAACCCCTGAAGTTAGGCTGTTGCTATAACTAAGTCAAGTTTGCACTCATTGCTTAATGTTAATTACTGCTGAATACCCGTGGGGGCGTGGCTTAGCGAGGCGTCTTGGGCTACTACTTGGGTGTGCCTGATACCCGCTCCTCAAGGCCTGTATGGGGGTAGGTGGTCGAGGGCGTTTACACTGGGGCGCGGATACTTGCATGTATATATTTAGCAAAAACCAACCGTAAGGTTAGGACTAAGTCTTTTGTCCGCAGGCATGTTTTATGCCATCTTGGCAACTTCAGTGCCATGCTTTGTGTTAAGCTATGTGGACGGGGGTGTGGTTAGCTGATAGTTGAGTGGTGAGTGAGAGTGAAGTATATGAAATTATTGCTTGTGTTTACTATTTTTAGTACTGGAGTTTCTCTAAGTCCTAGGACTAGGAGGAAATGGTGTTTCATAGTGTGTAGGCGTCGGGATAGTCCGAGTATCGTCGGGGTATTCCTGCTAGGCCTAGGAAGTGCTGGGGGAAGAACGTTAGGTTTACTCCTGTAAATATTACCCCGAAGTGGGCTTTTGCTCATGTTTGGTGTAGGGTAAACCCAGTGAGTAGTGGGAATCAGTGAGTAAATCCTGCTAGAATGGCAAAGACGGCGCCTATGGATAGGACGTAGTGGAAGTGGGCAACTACGTAGTACGTGTCGTGCAGGGCGATGTCTAGGGAAGAGTTTGCAAGAACGATTCCTGTTAATCCTCCGATGGTAAATAGGAAGATAAATCCTAGAGCTCATAGTATTGGGGGGGGTCTCATTTGATTGTTCCTCCGTGCAGGGTGGCTAGTCAGCTAAATACTTTGATTCCGGTAGGGATGGCAATGATTATAGTGGCTGATGTAAAGTAGGCTCGGGTATCAACGTCTATTCCTACTGTAAACATGTGGTGAGCTCAGACGATGAATCCTAGGAAGCCGATGGATAGTATGGCTCAGACTACTCCCATGTAGCCGAAGGGCTCCTTTTTGCCTGAGTAGTATGTGACTACGTGTGAGATGATTCCGAACCCCGGTAGGATCAGAATATAGACTTCTGGGTGTCCGAAGAATCAGAATAGGTGTTGGTACAGGATTGGGTCTCCTCCTCCAGCGGGGTCGAAGAATGTGGTGTTTAGGTTTCGATCAGTTAGTAATATTGTAATACCGGCGGCGAGTACGGGGAGTGATAGAAGGAGTAGGATGGCGGTAATTAGTACGGATCAGACAAATAGTGGGGTTTGGTATTGTGAGAGTGCGGGGGGTTTTATGTTGATGGCTGTGGTGATAAAGTTGATGGCCCCAAGGATGGAGGAGATACCGGCTAAGTGGAGTGAGAAGATAGCCAGGTCTACTGAAGCTCCGGCGTGGGCAAGGTCACCTGCTAGGGGAGGGTAGACAGTTCAGCCTGTGCCGGCGCCAGCTTCTACAGTGGATGAGGCTAGTAGGAGGAGGAATGATGGGGGGAGGAGTCAAAAGCTTATGTTGTTTATTCGCGGGAATGCTATGTCGGGGGCACCGATTATGAGGGGGACTAATCAGTTGCCGAATCCTCCGATCATGATGGGTATGACTATAAAGAAGCTTATTACAAAGGCGTGAGCGGTAACGATTACATTGTAAATTTGGTCGTCGCCTAGGAGAGTTCCTGGTTGTCCTAGTTCTGCGCGGATTAATAGGCTGAGTGCGGTGCCGACTATTCCTGCTCATGCCCCGAAGATGAGGTACAGGGTGCCAATATCCTTATGGTTAGTGGAAAATAGTCATCGGTTGATGAAGGTGACGGGTAAGATGGCTGAGTGTTGAAGCGTTAGGCTGTAGTCCTTTTTACAGAGGTTTAATTCCTCTTCTTATCGGCTCTGTAGTGAAATTCATGTTGAGTTGCAAGCTCATCGATGCGCACTAGGGTGCGTCAGGGTCTTTGTAGGCAGAAGCCAATTGGTTTAGGCATTTAGCTGTTAACTAGAGTTTTGTGGGATCGAAGCCCATCTGTCTAGGGAGGCTTTAGCTTAATTAAAGCGTCTGACTTGCATTCAGAAGATACAGGTTAATATTCTGTAAGTCTTAATGTGCAGAAACTAAGAGGGTTTAACTCTTGTTTAAGGCTTTGAAGGCCTTCGGTTTGGGGTGTTATCCTAAGTTTCTAGACAATGGCATGTATTATTGGGGACAGGGGAAGTAAGAGGATTGATAGTGAGGCAAGGACCGCAGTAGGTGTGCTTGGGGCTTTGCTAGTGTATCATTGTTTTATGTGGTTAGAGGAGTTGGGGGGAAGGGTAATTGTTGAGTGGTATGCGAGGCGTAGGTAGAAGAAGAGGCTGAGCAGTGATAGCATGGCAATTGCCATGGCTGCTGGTGTTATTTCCTGTTTAGTTAGTTCTTGGATGATAAGTCACTTTGGTATAAAGCCTGTTAATGGGGGGAGGCCTGCTAGGGATAAAAGTACTAGTATTAGGGTGGCGTTTAGCACTGGGGTTTTTGTTCATGAGGTTGTGATCATGGATAGGTTAAGGGCTTTGATTTTGTTAAGGGCTAGGAATACGGCTGATGTTATGATTGTGTATAGGTAGAAGGTAAGTAAGGCCAATTTGGGGCTGTAAACTAGGATGATGGCGATTCAGCCTAAGTGGGAGATGGACGAGAAGGCTAGGATTTTGCGTGTTTGTGTTTGGTTCAGTCCTATTCAGCCTCCTAGTGCTGTTGAGGCTAGGGCCATGGCGGTGAGTAGAGCTGGGTCGAGGGATTTGGATGTTAGTAGGAGCAGGGTTAGTGGGGGGAATTTTATGAGGGTCGAGAGTAGCAGGGCTGTTATTAGTGGCGATCCTTGTAGTACTTCTGGGAATCAGAAGTGAAATGGCACTAGGCCCAGTTTAATAGCGATTGCTGCTGTCAGTAGTAGACAGGAGGTTGGGTGGTTTATTTGTGTGATGTCTCATTGGCCAGTGACTCAGGCATTGGTTATGCTAGAGAATAGGACCAGGGCGGAAGCAGCTGCTTGGGTTAGGAAGTATTTCGTTGCGGCTTCTACTGCTCGTGGGTGGTGGGATTTGGCAATTAGGGGAATGATGGCTAGTGTGTTGATCTCCAGTCCTGTCCAGGCCAGAACTCAGTGGTTGCTGGAAATTGTGATTGTGGTGCCCAAGATGAGGCTGAAGGTTATGATTGGGGTCGCGTAAGGGTTCATTAGTAGAGGAGGGGGTTAAACCATCATTTTCGGGGTATGGGCCCGATAGCTTGATTAGCTGACTCTACTAGAAAATAATATAAGGGAAGTATGGAGAATTTTGATTTCTCTTGTGTGGGTTCAATTCCTACTTTTCTAAGGTCAACAGGAAATGAGAGGGCTGTTATACCTCTATGTTCACTTTATCATAGTGACCCTTTGTAGTTCAGGCACATTTCCTTATGTAAGGAGGTAGGCCTGCATAGCAGATAGGTATGCTGATGTGTCAGAGGCACAGAGCTAGTGTGAGGGGTAGGAAGTTTTTTCATAGTAGGTGCATTAGTTGGTCATATCGGAATCGTGGGTATGAAGCTCGGACCCATAAGAAACCAGAAGATAGTAGGAGGACTTTTGTGGCTAGGATGACGGGGAATAGTTCTGTGGGTGGCCCTAGGGCGCTTGGGTTTAGGAATATGATGGCTGTAAGTGTATTTATTAGCATAATGTTCGCATATTCAGCTAGGAAGAATAAGGCGAAGGGTCCTGCGGCGTATTCAACGTTAAACCCTGAGACTAGCTCAGATTCACCCTCTGTGAGGTCAAAAGGAGCTCGGTTTGTCTCTGCTAGGGTGGATACGTATCATATTATTGCTAGGGGTCATGAGGAGAAAATGAAGTATAGAGGCTCCTGTGCGACGGCAAAGGAGCTGAGTGTGTAGCTTCCGCTTAGTATGATTATTGATAGCAGGATTATGGCCAGTGTCACTTCGTATGAAATGGTCTGTGCTACTGCCCGTAGGGCTCCGATTAGTGCGTATTTTGAGTTCGAGGCTCAGCCTGATCATAGGACTGAGTAGACGGCTAGGCTTGACATGGCTATTAGGAAGAGAACGCCGAGGTTTAGATCTGCTAGGGGAAATGGGAGTGGTAGTGGTGCTCAAGTGGTGAGGGCTAGGACAAGGGCTAGTATTGGTATCAGAATGAATAGAAGTGGGGAAGAGGTAGAGGGTCGGATGGGCTCTTTGGTAAATAGTTTCAGTCCGTCCGCAAATGGTTGAAGTAGGCCAAAAGGCCCGACAACGTTAGGGCCTTTGCGGGATTGTATGTAGCTTAGGATTTTCCGTTCTACTAGGGTTAGGAAGGCTACGGCAATCAGGATTGGGATGATGTATAGGAGGGATATAACGAGGCAGCTTAGTGTTGTTATTTGAATCATGGGTGAAGCTAGGGAGAGGATTTGAACCTCTGGGGAAAGGGCTTAAGCCTTCTGCACTTGCCGGGCTCTGCCACTCTAGCTGGTCCTTTTCTAGGATTGAAAGTGGTGGGGGAAGGCCCTCTTCACGGTTTAGTTGGTTTCACTGCTTAGAGGGGGGGGGGCGTGCTTGTGGTATTGGCCCCACTTTCCCGGTCCTTTCGTACTGGGGAGAGTGTGTCATAGATAGAAACCGACCTGGATTGCTCCGGTCTGAACTCAGATCACGTAGGACTGTTAATCGTTGAACAAACGAACCCTTAATAGCGGCTGCACCATTAGGATGTCCTGATCCAACATCGAGGTCGTAAACCCCCCTGTCGATATGGGCTCTTGAGGGGGATTGCGCTGTTATCCCTGGGGTAGCTTGGTCCATTAATCAATTATATTGGGTCTGGTCACTGTTAGCACTTTGAGGGGTAGCTCTAGGTAAAGAGGTATGGTCTTGTTTTTGGAGGATTTGTTCTCCTCCAAGGTCGCCCCAACCGAAAAATATCGACCAGGCTCTGCGATGGTAGTGGCCCCAGTGGGGTTGATTGAGGATTCGCGGTGGTCGTTGATTTTTAAGTTCCACAGGGTCTTCTCGTCTTATGTTCACATCCCCGCTTTTGCACGGGGAGATCAATTTCACTGATTATCTGTGAGAGACAGTTAAGACCTCGTTTAGCCATTCATACAAGTCTCGATTTATGGGACAATTGATTGCGCTACCTTTGCACGGTTAGGATACCGCGGCCGTTAAACCTAAGTCACCGGGCAGGCATCACCTTCAATACTTGTTTAATTTGCTGAAGGCTATGTTTTTGGTAAACAGTCGGGCCTTATTAATTTGCCGAGTTCCTTTCACAGATTTTAATCGCTCTTATAGGCGCTCCTGAGTCGGGTTAACAGGGTTAGTTAATACGTGGTCTTGTAGGGGTTTTTGTATCTGTCTAGGTCTGTTAATAATGTTTCTATGTAAGCTTGCGCCGTTAGAGGGGTGTGGCCCTGAGTTACTTATTTTAGCATTAATTCTCCTATATTCATAGGTTGACCTGTTTGTGATAAGGGAATCATCTTATTTTGGTATTTTTAGGTGGTGGAGCTTTGACGCACTCTTTTTTGATGGCTGCTTTAGGGCCCACGGTAGGATCAGTAGTAAGAATTATCCGCTAGTCGAGGTTGTGTCCTTTTTTAATGGAGCTGTCCCTCCATTAAATAGCTCTTAATCATCTCATTAGGGTTCAGGATGTCCGGTAGGGAGGATTAAGGGGGAACTTAGATTCGTTTCACAGGTAACCAGCTATCACCCAGCTCGGTTGGCTTTTCACCTCTACTGACAAGTCATCCCACTCTTTTGCAACAGAGACGGGTTCGCTCTCTTTAACTGCTTGAAAGTAGCTCGCTTGGGTTTCGGGGGGGCAAACTTTAGTTCACTTTGCTTGGTTGTTCTCGCTAAACCATGATGCAAAAGGTACAAGGGTTGATCTTTGCTGTCTGTCGCTTTGATTGTTTCACTGCTATTTCATCTTTCCCTTACGGTACTGGGGTCTCTATCGCGTCTAAGTGTCTTTTCTATCGCCTATACTAAGACTGTAAAATGCTTTAGTTTAATTAGTTTAGTAAATTCTTTAGTTTTGGTGTACTATTTGTGTGGTTGAGCTAGAGGGGGGGCTTCAAGACGATCCGGTCTAGTAGATATCTTTCAGGTGTAAGCTGAGTGCTTTGGTGTTATAGCTACGTCTTGATATTCTAAGTACACCTTCCGGTACACTTACCTTGTTACGACTTACCTCATCTTCAGCGTATTTATGGTATTAGTTATGTGGGATGTGGCTTTTGAGGAGGGTGACGGGCGGTATGTACGTGCCCCAGGGCCGGCTTAAAGTAGGCTCTATTGTCCCACTTTACTGCTAAATCCGCCTTCCAGAAGTGGTTTCACGCTTCTTTCCGTGTGCCCTATGAATAGGGAATGTAGCCCATTTCTTCCACTCCATAGGCTATACCTTGACCTGTCTTATTAGCGGGGTGCTATTGTGTCCACTGTTGTGCTCTCATTCGAGGTGGGCTGGCGACGGCGGTATGTAGGCTGTGTTGGCAAGGGGTGGTTGGGTTAATCGGGGATTATCGATTGTAGAACAGGCTCCTCTAGGTGGGTTTGGGGCACCGCCAAGTCCTTAGAGTTTTAAGCGTTTGTGCTCGTAGTTCTCTGGCGGATACTTCGGTAAAGTAAGTATCAAGATTTAGGGCCAGGCATAGTGGGGTATCTAATCCCAGTTTGGGCCCTGGCTTTCATGGGTTTAAATCAGTCGTTAGTTCCTAAGATCATCTTAATGGTGTGTTTAGGTGCATCTTGGGCTTATGACAGCTCAGTTGCATTTTGATCTTAGTTAGCTAGGATAGGCATTTTACCACTCTTTACGCCGTGTCAATAGGACGGTTGATTTGGGTTTCTTGTATGACCGCGGTGGCTGGCACAAGATTTACCAACCCCTGAAGTTAGGCTGTTGCTATAACTAAGTCAAGTTTGCACTCATTGCTTAATGTTAATTACTGCTGAATACCCGTGGGGGCGTGGCTTAGCGAGGCGTCTTGGGCTACTACTTGGGTGTGCCTGATACCCGCTCCTCAAGGCCTGTATGGGGGTAGGTGGTCGAGGGCGTTTACACTGGGGCGCGGATACTTGCATGTATATATTTAGCAAAAACCAACCGTAAGGTTAGGACTAAGTCTTTTGTCCGCAGGCATGTTTTATGCCATCTTGGCAACTTCAGTGCCATGCTTTGTGTTAAGCTATGTGGACGGGGGTGTGGTTAGCTGATAGTTGAGTGGTGAGTGAGAGTGAAGTATATGAAATTATTGCTTGTGTTTACTATTTTTAGTACTGGAGTTTCTCTAATAAGTTTAAGTTATTTTGTATGTGTTTGTGTGTATATATACATCGTTCCGATGATGTCATGGAAGGGATGATTAATGGAGTTTTAGAGGTAGTTTGCTGGGATTGGGCGATGAAGGTTTATGCTACATGGTGGTTAGCGAAAGTTTACTGGTTTAGTTTGTGAAGCGCAGGGGTTGCGCTTAATGATTTGTTGTTTTGTGCTATGTCCAACGAGCATTCATCCAATAGCCCCATTTAACCCGGAGGGTGGAGGTAACATTAACTGAATGTGGTCAAAGTGCATCAGTGTCAGGATGATTCCCCATATACGCCAACCGTCTCATCGAGGGACCCTTGAAATATAGGATAGGCCGTGAGGCAGGTGTGTCCAGGCTTAGATTGTGGGACCCCCGAGATCACTGGGAATAGCCACCTGTGAGGTAACCCCGGAAAAAATAAGAGGAACCAGAGGCGCCAAAAAGCTGGAACATGCCGCGATTACGCATTGAGAAGGTGAAAGTACTCACAGATGCCACTTTGAAGGGCAAGGAGGGGTGAGTGAACCCAATGGATGGCCCTGACCGAGGAACCAGAGGCGCAAAAATGTGAGGAGGGCGAGGGGTTTAGGGGGAACGTATGGGCCTGAAGCTAGTCATACCGGACATTATGTGCAACGGGTTGCTGATTTCACGTGAGGAGTACGATTAATAAATCCGTCTGATACGAACTGCATGAGATATGTGGTGGAGAGTTGTTGTTGGAGCATGTCCTGTGAGCATTCATTAAAATGGGGTCTTGTTATGCGCTTGAGTGGAGTTGTATTGGGTGTTGTGGGGTATGGTCCTAGAACATTCATGCCGGGTGGTTTGGTAGGAGTGTGGTTAAGGGTTTAATGGCCGTGTACATGTATGGGTTTAGCACCTGCTTATAAGATAGTCCGTATATAATGTATATTACTGGTACTATAGTATGTATGTATATGGGGTATATAAATTTATGCACAAATATGCATAACCAAATACCCCCGCCTCGGGGGGGGAGGGGGGGGGGGTTAAGCATAATGGCATAGATGGGGTAGAATTATTGGGGGCTTGCGGTTAGTTCCTGTAGTTGAGAACAATGGCGGCTTTTCGAGCCGCAGGCCTCGGGTAGTGTCCGGGCAGGAATAATGACTTATTTTATGTTTTTTTTAGGGATTTGCTTTGCGGTGGGTGTTTTGGGTGTGGCGTCGAATCCTTCGCCGTATTATGGGGTTGTTGGTTTGGTGTTAGCGTCTGTGGCGGGGTGCAGGTGGTTGCTGGGCCTTGGGGTTTCGTTCGTGGCTTTAGTGCTGTTTATGGTGTATTTGGGGGGTATGCTGGTGGTGTTTGTTTATTCAGTAGCTTTAGCAGCGGAGCCTTTCCCTGGGGCTTGGGGGGATTGACGGGTGATTGGATGTGCAGTAGCGTTTGTGGCAATTGTTTTTGGGGGGTTGGTGTTTGGGGGGTTTATGGGGGCTTGGAAGTTCGGGGTTTCTACTGTGAATAATGTTGGGGTGTTTGTTGTTCGGTCGGATTTTAGTGGAGTTTCCATGTTTTATTCACATGGGGCAGGGATGTTTTTAGTGGCGGGTTGGGGGCTGTTGTTGACTTTGTTTGTTGTATTGGAGCTTGTGCGGGGGTTGTCGCGGGGTGCTATTCGGGCGGTTTAGGGGTTAGGGTCAGAGAATAGTTTATTGAAAATGCCAGCTTTGGGAGCTGGAGATAAAGGTTTGAGTCCTTTTTTTCTGAGTTTGGGGTACTCTAAGAAGTGGTAAGTCTTCAATCTTTGGTTTACAAGACCAATGTTTTTATAAACTATTAGAGTATTTAGCAGTTGAGTATTTTGTTTTCTAGGGCGCTTGCGGCGGGGAGGAGAAATAGGAGGATAGTGAAGTAGGCGATTGAAGCGAGTTGGCCGATGATGATGAATGGGTGTTCGACGGGTTGGCTTCCTACTCATGTTAGGACGAGGAGGTCGGCGACTAGTACTCAGAATAGGAGCTGGGAGAGTGGTCGGAATGTTATTGCTCGTTGTTTTGATTTGTGCAGGAATGGGATTAGGAATAGGATCAGTACGGAGGCGGCCAGTGCTAATACGCCTCCTAGTTTATTTGGGATTGAACGTAGGATGGCGTAGGCGAATAGGAAGTATCATTCTGGTTTGATGTGTGGTGGGGTTACTAGTGGGTTTGCTGGGGTGAAGTTTTCTGGGTCTCCCAGGAGGTTAACCGCTCATGCTTCTTTCTTATGAGACGTTAGTAAACCAATTACATAGCCTTGTCAAGACTAAATCACAGGTAAAAATCCTGTACATCTCATGTGGCCAACCACTCCCAACTAGGATTCCAAGACGCCTCATCACCCATCATAGAAGAACTCGTTGAATTCCACGACCACGCCCTAATCGTTGCCCTAGCTATCTGCAGCCTAGTTCTCTACCTTTTAGCCCACATACTAACAGAAAAACTCTCGTCCAATGCTGTAGACGCCCAAGAAGTAGAGCTGATCTGGACAATCCTACCTGCTATCGTCCTGGTACTCCTCGCCCTCCCATCCCTACAAATCCTCTACATAATGGACAAAATCGACGAACCAGACCTCACCCTAAAAGCCATCGGCCACCAATGATACTGAAGCTACGAATACACAGACTTCAAAGACCTATCATTCGACTCCTACATAGTGCCCACCCCAGACTTACCCAACGGCCACTTCCGACTGCTAGAAGTTGACCACCGCGTAGTTATCCCAATAGAATCCCCCATCCGCGTGATCATTACTGCAGGAGACGTACTCCACTCCTGAGCAGTCCCAACGCTCGGAGTTAAAACAGACGCAATCCCAGGCCGACTAAACCAAACTTCATTCATTACCACCCGGCCTGGGATTTTTTACGGACAATGCTCAGAAATTTGCGGGGCTAATCACAGCTACATACCCATTGTAGTAGAATCAACCCCACTCCCACATTTCGAGGCCTGATCGTCCCTTCTATCATCATCCTAATCATTAAGAAGCTATGCAACAGCACTAGCCTTTTAAGCTAGCCAAAGAGGGACTTCCCCCTCCTTAATGATATGCCACAGCTTAACCCCGCACCATGATTTTCAATCATAATTATAACCTGATTAACCCTAGCACTCCTCATCCAACCAAAACTACTAGCCTTCACCACAACCAACCCCCCATCAAATAAGACCTCCCTCACTACCAAACCCACACCATGATCCTGACCATGAACCTAAGCTTCTTTGACCAATTTTCCAGCCCCAATCTATTTGGCATCCCCTTAATCCTACTATCCCTACTCTTCCCAGCCCTACTATTCCCGTCCCCAAACAACCGATGAATCAACAACCGCCTTTCTACTATCCAAACATGACTCCTTCACCTAATCACAAAACAACTAATAGTCCCACTCAACAAAAATGGCCACAAATGAGCCATAATATTTACATCCCTAATAATCATACTTCTTACAATCAACCTTCTAGGCCTCCTTCCATATACATTCACCCCAACCACCCAACTATCTATGAACATAGCCCTAGCCTTCCCACTATGGCTCGCCACACTACTAACAGTCATGTTTAACCATGTACGTGCCCCAGGGCCGGCTTAAAGTAGGCTCTATTGTCCCACTTTACTGCTAAATCCGCCTTCCAGAAGTGGTTTCACGCTTCTTTCCGTGTGCCCTATGAATAGGGAATGTAGCCCATTTCTTCCACTCCATAGGCTATACCTTGACCTGTCTTATTAGCGGGGTGCTATTGTGTCCACTGTTGTGCTCTCATTCGAGGTGGGCTGGCGACGGCGGTATGTAGGCTGTGTTGGCAAGGGGTGGTTGGGTTAATCGGGGATTATCGATTGTAGAACAGGCTCCTCTAGGTGGGTTTGGGGCACCGCCAAGTCCTTAGAGTTTTAAGCGTTTGTGCTCGTAGTTCTCTGGCGGATACTTCGGTAAAGTAAGTATCAAGATTTAGGGCCAGGCATAGTGGGGTATCTAATCCCAGTTTGGGCCCTGGCTTTCGTGGGTTTAAATCAGTCGTTAGTTCCTAAGATCATCTTAATGGTGTGTTTAGGTGCATCTTGGGCTTATGACAGCT
The DNA here is from genome assembly GCF_964211835.1 of Anser anser. NCBI lineage: Eukaryota > Metazoa > Chordata > Aves > Anseriformes > Anatidae > Anser > Anser anser. The sequence goes on from NC_139726.1 coordinate 40,973,574, forward strand.
CAGTTGCATTTTGATCTTAGTTAGCTAGGATAGGCATTTTACCACTCTTTACGCCGTGTCAATAGGACGGTTGATTTGGGTTTCTTGTATGACCGCGGTGGCTGGCACAAGATTTACCAACCCCTGAAGTTAGGCTGTTGCTATAACTAAGTCAAGTTTGCACTCATTGCTTAATGTTAATTACTGCTGAATACCCGTGGGGGCGTGGCTTAGCGAGGCGTCTTGGGCTACTACTTGGGTGTGCCTGATACCCGCTCCTCAAGGCCTGTATGGGGGTAGGTGGTCGAGGGCGTTTACACTGGGGCGCGGATACTTGCATGTATATATTTAGCAAAAACCAACCGTAAGGTTAGGACTAAGTCTTTTGTCCGCAGGCATGTTTTATGCCATCTTGGCAACTTCAGTGCCATGCTTTGTGTTAAGCTATGTGGACGGGGGTGTGGTTAGCTGATAGTTGAGTGGTGAGTGAGAGTGAAGTATATGAAATTATTGCTTGTGTTTACTATTTTTAGTACTGGAGTTTCTCTAAGTCCTAGGACTAGGAGGAAATGGTGTTTCATAGTGTGTAGGCGTCGGGATAGTCCGAGTATCGTCGGGGTATTCCTGCTAGGCCTAGGAAGTGCTGGGGGAAGAACGTTAGGTTTACTCCTGTAAATATTACCCCGAAGTGGGCTTTTGCTCATGTTTGGTGTAGGGTAAACCCAGTGAGTAGTGGGAATCAGTGAGTAAATCCTGCTAGAATGGCAAAGACGGCGCCTATGGATAGGACGTAGTGGAAGTGGGCAACTACGTAGTACGTGTCGTGCAGGGCGATGTCTAGGGAAGAGTTTGCAAGAACGATTCCTGTTAATCCTCCGATGGTAAATAGGAAGATAAATCCTAGAGCTCATAGTATTGGGGGGGGTCTCATTTGATTGTTCCTCCGTGCAGGGTGGCTAGTCAGCTAAATACTTTGATTCCGGTAGGGATGGCAATGATTATAGTGGCTGATGTAAAGTAGGCTCGGGTATCAACGTCTATTCCTACTGTAAACATGTGGTGAGCTCAGACGATGAATCCTAGGAAGCCGATGGATAGTATGGCTCAGACTACTCCCATGTAGCCGAAGGGCTCCTTTTTGCCTGAGTAGTATGTGACTACGTGTGAGATGATTCTGAACCCCGGTAGGATCAGAATATAGACTTCTGGGTGTCCGAAGAATCAGAATAGGTGTTGGTACAGGATTGGGTCTCCTCCTCCAGCGGGGTCGAAGAATGTGGTGTTTAGGTTTCGATCAGTTAGTAATATTGTAATACCGGCGGCGAGTACGGGGAGTGATAGAAGGAGTAGGATGGCGGTAATTAGTACGGATCAGACAAATAGTGGGGTTTGGTATTGTGAGAGTGCGGGGGGTTTTATGTTGATGGCTGTGGTGATAAAGTTGATGGCCCCAAGGATGGAGGAGATACCGGCTAAGTGGAGTGAGAAGATAGCCAGGTCTACTGAAGCTCCGGCGTGGGCAAGGTCACCTGCTAGGGGAGGGTAGACAGTTCAGCCTGTGCCGGCGCCAGCTTCTACAGTGGATGAGGCTAGTAGGAGGAGGAATGATGGGGGGAGGAGTCAAAAGCTTATGTTGTTTATTCGCGGGAATGCTATGTCGGGGGCACCGATTATGAGGGGGACTAATCAGTTGCCGAATCCTCCGATCATGATGGGTATGACTATAAAGAAGCTTATTACAAAGGCGTGAGCGGTAACGATTACATTGTAAATTTGGTCGTCGCCTAGGAGAGTTCCTGGTTGTCCTAGTTCTGCGCGGATTAATAGGCTGAGTGCGGTGCCGACTATTCCTGCTCATGCCCCGAAGATGAGGTACAGGGTGCCAATATCCTTATGGTTAGTGGAAAATAGTCATCGGTTGATGAAGGTGACGGGTAAGATGGCTGAGTGTTGAAGCGTTAGGCTGTAGTCCTTTTTACAGAGGTTTAATTCCTCTTCTTATCGGCTCTGTAGTGAAATTCATGTTGAGTTGCAAGCTCATCGATGCGCACTAGGGTGCGTCAGGGTCTTTGTAGGCAGAAGCCAATTGGTTTAGGCATTTAGCTGTTAACTAGAGTTTTGTGGGATCGAAGCCCATCTGTCTAGGGAGGCTTTAGCTTAATTAAAGCGTCTGACTTGCATTCAGAAGATACAGGTTAATATTCTGTAAGTCTTAATGTGCAGAAACTAAGAGGGTTTAACTCTTATTTAAGGCTTTGAAGGCCTTCGGTTTGGGGTGTTATCCTAAGTTTCTAGACAATGGCATGTATTATTGGGGACAGGGGAAGTAAGAGGATTGATAGTGAGGCAAGGACCGCAGTAGGTGTGCTTGGGGCTTTGCTAGTGTATCATTGTTTTATGTGGTTAGAGGAGTTGGGGGGAAGGGTAATTGTTGAGTGGTATGCGAGGCGTAGGTAGAAGAAGAGGCTGAGCAGTGATAGCATGGCAATTGCCATGGCTGCTGGTGTTATTTCCTGTTTAGTTAGTTCTTGGATGATAAGTCACTTTGGTATAAAGCCTGTTAATGGGGGGAGGCCTGCTAGGGATAAAAGTACTAGTATTAGGGTGGCGTTTAGCACTGGGGTTTTTGTTCATGAGGTTGTGATCATGGATAGGTTAAGGGCTTTGATTTTGTTAAGGGCTAGGAATACGGCTGATGTTATGATTGTGTATATGTAGAAGGTAAGTAAGGCCAATTTGGGGCTGTAAACTAGGATGATGGCGATTCAGCCTAAGTGGGAGATGGACGAGAAGGCTAGGATTTTGCGTGTTTGTGTTTGGTTCAGTCCTATTCAGCCTCCTAGTGCTGTTGAGGCTAGGGCCATGGCGGTGAGTAGAGCTGGGTCGAGGGATTTGGATGTTAGTAGGAGCAGGGTTAGTGGGGGGAATTTTATGAGGGTCGAGAGTAGCAGGGCTGTTATTAGTGGCGATCCTTGTAGTACTTCTGGGAATCAGAAGTGAAATGGCACTAGGCCCAGTTTAATAGCGATTGCTGCTGTCAGTAGTAGACAGGAGGTTGGGTGGTTTATTTGTGTGATGTCTCATTGGCCGGTGACTCAGGCATTGGTTATGCTAGAGAATAGGACCAGGGCGGAAGCAGCTGCTTGGGTTAGGAAGTATTTCGTTGCGGCTTCTACTGCTCGTGGGTGGTGGGATTTGGCAATTAGGGGAATGATGGCTAGTGCGTTGATCTCCAGTCCTGTCCAGGCCAGAACTCAGTGGTTGCTGGAAATTGTGATTGTGGTGCCCAAGATGAGGCTGAAGGTTATGATTGGGGTCGCGTAAGGGTTCATTAGTAGAGGAGGGGGTTAAACCATCATTTTCGGGGTATGGGCCCGATAGCTTGATTAGCTGACTCTACTAGAAAATAATATAAGGGAAGTATGGAGAATTTTGATTTCTCTTGTGTGGGTTCAATTCCTACTTTTCTAAGGTCAACAGGAAATGAGAGGGCTGTTATACCTCTATGTTCACTTTATCATAGTGACCCTTTGTAGTTCAGGCACATTTCCTTATGTAAGGAGGTAGGCCTGCATAGCAGATAGGTATGCTGATGTGTCAGAGGCACAGAGCTAGTGTGAGGGGTAGGAAGTTTTTTCATAGTAGGTGCATTAGTTGGTCATATCGGAATCGTGGGTATGAAGCTCGGACCCATAAGAAACCAGAAGATAGTAGGAGGACTTTTGTGGCTAGGATGACGGGGAATAGTTCTGTGGGTGGCCCTAGGGCGCTTGGGTTTAGGAATATGATGGCTGTAAGTGTATTTATTAGCATAATGTTCGCATATTCAGCTAGGAAGAATAAGGCGAAGGGTCCTGCGGCGTATTCAACGTTAAACCCTGAGACTAGCTCAGATTCACCCTCTGTGAGGTCAAAAGGAGCTCGGTTTGTCTCTGCTAGGGTGGATACGTATCATATTATTGCTAGGGGTCATGAGGAGAAAATGAAGTATAGAGGCTCCTGTGCGACGGCAAAGGAGCTGAGTGTGTAGCTTCCGCTTAGTATGATTATTGATAGCAGGATTATGGCCAGTGTCACTTCGTATGAAATGGTCTGTGCTACTGCCCGTAGGGCTCCGATTAGTGCGTATTTTGAGTTCGAGGCTCAGCCTGATCATAGGACTGAGTAGACGGCTAGGCTTGACATGGCTATTAGGAAGAGAACGCCGAGGTTTAGATCTGCTAGGGGAAATGGGAGTGGTAGTGGTGCTCAAGTGGTGAGGGCTAGGACAAGGGCTAGTATTGGTATCAGAATGAATAGAAGTGGGGAAGAGGTAGAGGGTCGGATGGGCTCTTTGGTAAATAGTTTCAGTCCGTCCGCAAATGGTTGAAGTAGGCCAAAAGGCCCGACAACGTTAGGGCCTTTGCGGGATTGTATGTAGCTTAGGATTTTCCGTTCTACTAGGGTTAGGAAGGCTACGGCAATCAGGATTGGGATGATGTATAGGAGGGATATAACGAGGCAGCTTAGTGTTGTTATTTGAATCATGGGTGAAGCTAGGGAGAGGATTTGAACCTCTGGGGAAAGGGCTTAAGCCTTCTGCACTTGCCGGGCTCTGCCACTCTAGCTGGTCCTTTTCTAGGATTGAAAGTGGTGGGGGAAGGCCCTCTTCACGGTTTAGTTGGTTTCACTGCTTAGAGGGGGGGGGGCGTGCTTGTGGTATTGGCCCCACTTTCCCGGTCCTTTCGTACTGGGGAGAGTGTGTCATAGATAGAAACCGACCTGGATTGCTCCGGTCTGAACTCAGATCACGTAGGACTGTTAATCGTTGAACAAACGAACCCTTAATAGCGGCTGCACCATTAGGATGTCCTGATCCAACATCGAGGTCGTAAACCCCCCTGTCGATATGGGCTCTTGAGGGGGATTGCGCTGTTATCCCTGGGGTAGCTTGGTCCATTAATCAATTATATTGGGTCTGGTCACTGTTAGCACTTTGAGGGGTAGCTCTAGGTAAAGAGGTATGGTCTTGTTTTTGGAGGATTTGTTCTCCTCCAAGGTCGCCCCAACCGAAAAATATCGACCAGGCTCTGCGATGGTAGTGGCCCCAGTGGGGTTGATTGAGGATTCGCGGTGGTCGTTGATTTTTAAGTTCCACAGGGTCTTCTCGTCTTATGTTCACATCCCCGCTTTTGCACGGGGAGATCAATTTCACTGATTATCTGTGAGAGACAGTTAAGACCTCGTTTAGCCATTCATACAAGTCTCGATTTATGGGACAATTGATTGCGCTACCTTTGCACGGTTAGGATACCGCGGCCGTTAAACCTAAGTCACCGGGCAGGCATCACCTTCAATACTTGTTTAATTTGCTGAAGGCTATGTTTTTGGTAAACAGTCGGGCCTTATTAATTTGCCGAGTTCCTTTCACAGATTTTAATCGCTCTTATAGGCGCTCCTGAGTCGGGTTAACAGGGTTAGTTAATACGTGGTCTTGTAGGGGTTTTTGTATCTGTCTAGGTCTGTTAATAATGTTTCTATGTAAGCTTGCGCCGTTAGAGGGGTGTGGCCCTGAGTTACTTATTTTAGCATTAATTCTCCTATATTCATAGGTTGACCTGTTTGTGATAAGGGAATCATCTTATTTTGGTATTTTTAGGTGGTGGAGCTTTGACGCACTCTTTTTTGATGGCTGCTTTAGGGCCCACGGTAGGATCAGTAGTAAGAATTATCCGCTAGTCGAGGTTGTGTCCTTTTTTAATGGAGCTGTCCCTCCATTAAATAGCTCTTAATCATCTCATTAGGGTTCAGGATGTCCGGTAGGGAGGATTAAGGGGGAACTTAGATTCGTTTCACAGGTAACCAGCTATCACCCAGCTCGGTTGGCTTTTCACCTCTACTGACAAGTCATCCCACTCTTTTGCAACAGAGACGGGTTCGCTCTCTTTAACTGCTTGAAAGTAGCTCGCTTGGGTTTCGGGGGGGCAAACTTTAGTTCACTTTGCTTGGTTGTTCTCGCTAAACCATGATGCAAAAGGTACAAGGGTTGATCTTTGCTGTCTGTCGCTTTGATTGTTTCACTGCTATTTCATCTTTCCCTTACGGTACTGGGGTCTCTATCGCGTCTAAGTGTCTTTTCTATCGCCTATACTAAGACTGTAAAATGCTTTAGTTTAATTAGTTTAGTAAATTCTTTAGTTTTGGTGTACTATTTGTGTGGTTGAGCTAGAGGGGGGGCTTCAAGACGATCCGGTCTAGTAGATATCTTTCAGGTGTAAGCTGAGTGCTTTGGTGTTATAGCTACGTCTTGATATTCTAAGTACACCTTCCGGTACACTTACCTTGTTACGACTTACCTCATCTTCAGCGTATTTATGGTATTAGTTATGTGGGATGTGGCTTTTGAGGAGGGTGACGGGCGGTATGTACGTGCCCCAGGGCCGGCTTAAAGTAGGCTCTATTGTCCCACTTTACTGCTAAATCCGCCTTCCAGAAGTGGTTTCACGCTTCTTTCCGTGTGCCCTATGAATAGGGAATGTAGCCCATTTCTTCCACTCCATAGGCTATACCTTGACCTGTCTTATTAGCGGGGTGCTATTGTGTCCACTGTTGTGCTCTCATTCGAGGTGGGCTGGCGACGGCGGTATGTAGGCTGTGTTGGCAAGGGGTGGTTGGGTTAATCGGGGATTATCGATTGTAGAACAGGCTCCTCTAGGTGGGTTTGGGGCACCGCCAAGTCCTTAGAGTTTTAAGCGTTTGTGCTCGTAGTTCTCTGGCGGATACTTCGGTAAAGTAAGTATCAAGATTTAGGGCCAGGCATAGTGGGGTATCTAATCCCAGTTTGGGCCCTGGCTTTCGTGGGTTTAAATCAGTCGTTAGTTCCTAAGATCATCTTAATGGTGTGTTTAGGTGCATCTTGGGCTTATGACAGCTCAGTTGCATTTTGATCTTAGTTAGCTAGGATAGGCATTTTACCACTCTTTACGCCGTGTCAATAGGACGGTTGATTTGGGTTTCTTGTATGACCGCGGTGGCTGGCACAAGATTTACCAACCCTTGAAGTTAGGCTGTTGCTATAACTAAGTCAAGTTTGCACTCATTGCTTAATGTTAATTACTGCTGAATACCCGTGGGGGCGTGGCTTAGCGAGGCGTCTTGGGCTACTACTTGGGTGTGCCTGATACCCGCTCCTCAAGGCCTGTATGGGGGTAGGTGGTCGAGGGCGTTTACACTGGGGCGCGGATACTTGCATGTATATATTTAGCAAAAACCAACCGTAAGGTTAGGACTAAGTCTTTTGTCCGCAGGCATGTTTTATGCCATCTTGGCAACTTCAGTGCCATGCTTTGTGTTAAGCTATGTGGACGGGGGTGTGGTTAGCTGATAGTTGAGTGGTGAGTGAGAGTGAAGTATATGAAATTATTGCTTGTGTTTACTATTTTTAGTACTGGAGTTTCTCTAAGTCCTAGGACTAGGAGGAAATGGTGTTTCATAGTGTGTAGGCGTCGGGATAGTCCGAGTATCGTCGGGGTATTCCTGCTAGGCCTAGGAAGTGCTGGGGGAAGAACGTTAGGTTTACTCCTGTAAATATTACCCCGAAGTGGGCTTTTGCTCATGTTTGGTGTAGGGTAAACCCAGTGAGTAGTGGGAATCAGTGAGTAAATCCTGCTAGAATGGCAAAGACGGCGCCTATGGATAGGACGTAGTGGAAGTGGATACTATTTGTCTGATCCGTACTAATTACCGCCATCCTACTCCTTCTATCACTCCCCGTACTCGCCGCCGGTATTACAATATTACTAACTGATCGAAACCTAAACACCACATTCTTCGACCCCGCTGGAGGAGGAGACCCAATCCTGTACCAACACCTATTCTGATTCTTCGGACACCCAGAAGTCTATATTCTGATCCTACCGGGGTTCGGAATCATCTCACACGTAGTCACGTACTACTCAGGCAAAAAGGAGCCCTTCGGCTACATGGGAATAGTCTGAGCCATACTATCCATCGGCTTCCTAGGATTCATCGTCTGAGCTCACCACATGTTTACAGTAGGAATAGACGTTGATACCTGAGCCTACTTTACATCAGCCACTATAATCATTGCCATCCCTACCGGAATCAAAGTATTTAGCTGACTAGCCACCCTGCACGGAGGAACAATCAAATGAGACCCCCCCAATACTATGAGCTCTAGGATTTATCTTCCTATTTACCATCGGAGGATTAACAGGAATCGTTCTTGCAAACTCTTCCCTAGACATCGCCCTGCACGACACGTACTACGTAGTTGCCCACTTCCACTACGTCCTATCCATAGGCGCCGTCTTTGCCATTCTAGCAGGATTTACTCACTGATTCCCACTACTCACTGGGTTTACCCTACACCAAACATGAGCAAAAGCCCACTTCGGGGTAATATTTACAGGAGTAAACCTAACGTTCTTCCCCCAGCACTTCCTAGGCCTAGCAGGAATACCCCGACGATACTCGGACTATCCCGACGCCTACACACTATGAAACACCATTTCCTCCATCGGCTCCCTAATCTCAATAGTAGCCGTAATCATACTAATATTCATCATCTGAGAAGCCTTTTCGGCCAAACGAAAAGTCCTACAACCAGAACTAACTACCACAAACGTTGAATGAATCCACGGCTGCCCTCCCCCATACCATACTTTCGAGGAACCGGCCTTCGTCCAAGTACAAGAAAGGAAGGAATCGAACCCTCACATGCTGGTTTCAAGCCAACTGCATTAACCGCTCATGCTTCTTTCTTATGAGACGTTAGTAAACCAATTACATAGCCTTGTCAAGACTAAATCACAGGTAAAAATCCTTTACATCTCATGTGGCCAACCACTCCCAACTAGGATTCCAAGACACCTCATCACCCATCATAGAAGAACTCGTTGAATTCCACGACCACGCCCTAATCGTTGCCCTAGCTATCTGCAGCCTAGTTCTCTACCTTTTAGCCCACATACTAACAGAAAAACTCTCGTCCAATGCTGTAGACGCCCAAGAAGTAGAGCTGATCTGGACAATCCTACCTGCTATCGTCCTGGTACTCCTCGCCCTCCCATCCCTACAAATCCTCTACATAATGGACAAAATCGATGAACCAGACCTCACCCTAAAAGCCATCGGCCACCAATGATACTGAAGCTACGAATACACAGACTTCAAAGACCTATCATTCGACTCCTACATAGTGCCCACCCCAGACTTACCCAACGGCCACTTCCGACTGCTAGAAGTTGACCACCGCGTAGTTATCCCAATAGAATCCCCCATCCGCGTGATCATTACTGCAGGAGACGTACTCCACTCCTGAGCAGTCCCAACGCTCGGAGTTAAAACAGACGCAATCCCAGGCCGACTAAACCAAACTTCATTCATTACCACCCGGCCTGGGATTTTTTACGGACAATGCTCAGAAATTTGCGGGGCTAATCACAGCTACATACCCATTGTAGTAGAATCAACCCCACTCCCACATTTCGAGGCCTGATCGTCCCTTCTATCATCATCCTAATCATTAAGAAGCTATGCAACAGCACTAGCCTTTTAAGCTAGCCAAAGAGGGACTTCCCCCTCCTTAATGATATGCCACAGCTTAACCCCGCACCATGATTTTCAATCATAATTATAACCTGATTAACCCTAGCACTCCTCATCCAACCAAAACTACTAGCCTTCACCACAACCAACCCCCCATCAAATAAGACCTCCCTCACTACCAAACCCACACCATGATCCTGACCATGAACCTAAGCTTCTTTGACCAATTTTCCAGCCCCAATCTATTTGGCATCCCCTTAATCCTACTATCCCTACTCTTCCCAGCCCTACTATTCCCGTCCCCAAACAACCGATGAATCAACAACCGCCTTTCTACTATCCAAACATGACTCCTTCACCTAATCACAAAACAACTAATAGTCCCACTCAACAAAAATGGCCACAAATGAGCCATAATATTTACATCCCTAATAATCATACTTCTTACAATCAACCTTCTAGGCCTCCTTCCATATACATTCACCCCAACCACCCAACTATCTATGAACATAGCCCTAGCCTTCCCACTATGGCTCGCCACACTACTAACAGGCCTACGAAACCAACCATCAGCCTCTTTAGCCCACCTATTACCCGAAGGTACCCCTACACCCCTAATCCCCGCACTAATCCTGATCGAAACAACCAGCCTACTAATCCGCCCCCTAGCCCTCGGAGTCCGCCTTACAGCCAACCTTACAGCAGGACACTTACTCATCCAACTCATCTCTACAGCCTCCATTGCATTAATACCCACCCTTCCTGCAGTATCCATCCTAACAATAATCATCCTACTACTCCTAACCATCCTAGAAGTAGCAGTAGCCATAATCCAGGCCTACGTCTTCGTGCTCCTTCTAAGCCTATACTTACAAGAAAACATCTAATGGCACACCAAGCACACTCATACCACATAGTTGACCCAAGCCCTTGACCAATCTTCGGGGCAGCCGCCGCCCTACTCACAACCTCAGGATTAATCATGTGATTCCACTACAACTCATCCATACTACTAACCCTAGGCCTCATCTCAATACTCCTAGTAATACTCCAATGATGACGAGACATTGTACGAGAAAGCACCTTCCAAGGCCATCACACTCCCACAGTCCAAAAAGGCCTACGATACGGCATAATCCTTTTCATCACATCCGAAGCATTCTTCTTCTTAGGGTTCTTCTGAGCGTTCTTCCACTCGAGCCTGGCCCCAACCCCAGAACTAGGAGGCCAATGACCCCCAACAGGAATTAAACCACTCAACCCGATAGAAGTCCCCCTACTAAACACAGCCATCCTACTAGCCTCAGGCGTTACCGTAACGTGAGCCCATCACAGCATCACAGAAGGAAACCGAAAACACGCCATCCACGCCCTAACCCTAACGATCCTCCTGGGATTCTACTTCACAGCCCTACAAGCAATAGAATACCACGAAGCCCCATTCTCAATCGCCGATAGCGTCTACGGATCTACCTTCTTCGTTGCCACTGGATTCCACGGACTCCACGTAATCATCGGATCCTCCTTCCTGACCGTCTGCCTCTTCCGACTGATCAAGTTCCACTTTACATCAGACCACCACTTCGGATTCGAGGCAGCAGCCTGATACTGACACTTCGTAGACGTCATCTGACTATTCCTCTACATAACCATCTACTGATGAGGATCTTGCTCTTCTAGTATATTAATTACAATTGACTTCCAATCTCTAGAATCTGGTATAAACCCAGAGGAGAGCAATGAACGCACTCATGTTCATATTCGCCCTATCATCAATCCTAAGCGCCGCCCTAACCGCATTAAACTTCTGACTCGCCCAAATAAACCCCGACTCAGAGAAACTCTCACCGTACGAATGTGGATTCGACCCACTTGGATCTGCTCGATTACCATTCTCAGTCCGATTCTTCCTCAGTAGCCATCCTGTTCGTCCTATTCGACCTAGAAATCGCCCTCCTACTCCCCCTGCCATGAGCCGTCCAACTCCAATCCCCCCTAATGACCCTCACCTGAACTGTAGTGATCCTCCTTCTCCTAACACTCGGACTGGCCTACGAGTGAATTCAAGGGGGCCTAGAATGAGCAGAATAACAGAAAGTTAGTCTAACCAAAAAGATAGCTGGTTTCGACCCAGCAGATTACAGCCAACCCTGTAACTTTCTTATGTCGCCCCTACATTTAAGCTTCTACTCAGCCTTCATTTTCAGCGGACTAGGACTAGCCTTCCACCGAACCCACCTAGTATCCGCCCTACTATGCCTTGAAAGCATAATATTATCGATATTCGTAGGCCTATCAATATGATCCATCGAAAACCAAGTCTCCTCATTCACCATGGTACCAATTCTCATGCTAACCTTCTCAGCGTGTGAGGCGGGCACAGGCCTGGCCATCCTAGTAGCCTCCACCCGCACACATGGCTCCGACCATCTACACAACCTAAACCTCCTGCAATGCTAAAAATCATCCTACCCACAATCATACTTCTTCCAACAGCCCTGCTGTCTCCACCAAAATTTCTATGGACTAACACCACCTTATACAGCCTCCTAATCGCTGCCCTAAGCCTACAGTGATTAATCCCAACCTACTACCCCTACAAATTTTTATCCAACTGAACAGGAATTGACCAAATCTCATCCCCCCTCCTAGTACTATCCTGCTGACTACTCCCACTCATAATCATAGCAAGCCAAAACCACCTGCAACAAGAACCCCTACAACGCAAACGAATCTTTATCTCAACCTTAGTCGCAGTCCAGCCATTCATCCTACTAGCCTTTTCCACCACAGAACTAGCACTATTTTACATCTCATTTGAAGCAACCCTCATTCCCACCCTAATCTTAATCACCCGATGGGGGAACCAACCAGAACGCCTAAGCGCTGGCATCTACCTGCTATTCTACACGCCAGTAAGCTCTCTACCCCTGCTAATCACAATCATACACCTATACGTGAAAATTGGCACCCTGCACCTGCCAACCCTACAACTAACCCACCCAACCCTATCCACCTCATGGACAGGAATACTATCAGGTCTAGCACTGCTCATAGCATTCATAGTAAAAGCCCCACTATACGGCCTACACCTCTGACTGCCAAAAGCCCACGTAGAAGCACCCATCGCAGGCTCAATACTCCTCGCCGCCCTACTACTAAAGCTAGGAGGATACGGAATTATACGAGTCACTCTATTTATGGGCCCACTGTCCAACCTCCTGCACTACCCCTTCCTAACCCTGGCCCTATGAGGCGCCCTAATGACTAGCTCAATCTGCCTACGACAGACAGACCTAAAATCACTAATCGCTTATTCATCCGTTAGCCACATAGGCCTAGTTATCGCCGCAGGAATAATCCAAACCCACTGATCATTCTCAGGGGCAATGATCCTAATAATTTCCCATGGACTAACTTCCTCCATACTATTCTGCCTAGCCAACACAAACTATGAACGTACGCACAGCCGAATTCTACTACTCACACGAGGCCTACAACCTCTCCTACCACTCATAGCTACCTGATGATTGCTGGCCAATCTAACAAACATAGCCTTACCCCCAACAACAAACCTCATAGCAGAGCTAACCATTATAATCACCTTATTCAACTGATCTGCCTTCACGATCATCCTAACAGGAATCGCAACCCTACTAACCGCCTCCTACACCTTATTCATACTACTAATGACCCAACGAGGCTCAATCCCCTCCCACATCACATCTATGCAAAACTCAACCACGCGAGAACACCTGCTCATAACACTCCACATTATCCCAATATTCCTCCTAATCCTCAAACCCGAACTGATCTCCGGAATCCCCTCATGCAAGTATAGTTTAAACCAAACATTAGACTGTGATTCTAAGAATAGAAGTTCAAACCTTCTTACCTGCCGAGGGGAGGGTTTAACCAACAAGAGCTGCTAACTCTTACATCTGAGCCTAAAACCTCAGCCCCCTTACTTTTAAAGGATAACAGCAATCCACTGGTCTTAGGAACCACCCATCTTGGTGCAAATCCAAGTAAAAGTAGTGAACCCCACACTACTAATCAACTCCCTCACACTACTCACGCTGACAATCCTCCTAACCCCAATCATCCTGCCATTTCTATTTAAAAACTTTAAAAACACCCCACAAGCCACCACCCGCGCTGTTAAAACCGCATTCCTAATTAGCCTAGCCCCTACAACCGCATTCATCTACTCGGGAGTAGAATCTGTCACCTGCCACTGGGAGTGAAAATTCATTATAAACTTTAAAATCCCCCTGAGCCTAAAAATAGACCAATACTCAATAACATTTCTTCCAATCGCCCTATTTGTAACATGATCAATCCTACAATTCGCCATATGATACATGGCCTCAGAGCCATACGTAACAAAATTTTTCACCTACCTACTGACATTCCTAGTCGCCATACTCCTCCTAACAACCGCAAACAACATATTCCTCCTATTCGTAGGCTGGGAAGGAGTACGAATCATGTCCTTCCTTCTCATCGGCTGATGACAAGGCCGAGCAGATGCCAACACCGCCGCCCTACAAGCCGTAATCTACAACCGAATCGGAGACGTCGGACTGATCCTGAGCATAGCATGACTAGCTTCAACATTCAACACCTGAGAGATCCAACAAGCCGTACACCCCCACCAAACCCCAATCCTCCCCCTCATAGGATTAATCCTCGCAGCCGCAGGAAAATCCGCCCAATTTGGACTCCACCCATGACTGCCCGCAGCAATAGAAGGCCCCACCCCAGTATCAGCCCTACTGCACTCCAGTACCATAGTAGTAGCCGGAATCTTCCTGCTCATCCGCATGCACCCCCTGCTAGCCACCAACCAGACAGCCCTAACTGCCTGCCTATGCCTAGGTGCTCTATCAACCCTATTCGCTGCCACATGCGCCCTAACCCAAAATGACATCAAAAAAATCATTGCTTTCTCAACATCCAGCCAACTAGGACTAATAATAGTCACTATCGGACTAAACCTCCCACAACTAGCCTTCCTACACATCTCAACCCATGCCTTCTTTAAAGCCATACTATTCCTATGCTCAGGGTCTATCATCCACAACCTAAACGGAGAACAAGATATCCGAAAGATAGGAGGCCTACAGAAAATACTCCCAGTCACTACTTCCTGCCTAACCATCGGAAACCTGGCGCTGATAGGAACCCCATTCCTAGCCGGATTCTACTCAAAAGACCTCATCATCGAAAGCTTAAACACATCATACCTAAATACTTGAGCCCTACTCCTAACCCTTATAGCCACAGCATTCACCGCAACCTACAGCATCCGCATAACCATCCTAGTCCAAGCTGGACAAACCCGAATCCCCCCAATAGTATCAATAAACGAAAACAACCCACTAATCACCGCCCCCCTAACCCGACTCGCCCTAGGCAGCATTACAGCAGGAATAATCATTACCTCTTTCATCACACCAACCAAAACCCCCCCAATAACCATACCCCTTATCACCAAAACCGCTGCCATCCTCATAACAATCCTAGGAATCATCCTAGCCCTAGAACTATCGAACATAACACACACCCTCACTCACCCCAAACCAAACCCCCTCATAAACTTCTCCTCTGCATTAGGGTACTTCAACCCCCTAGTACACCGATTCTTCTCCAAAAACCTACTAGAAAAGGGACAAAACATTGCCCTACACTTGATCGACCTCTCCTGACTCAAAAAAATAGGGCCAGAGGGCCTTGCTGAACTACAAGTAGCCGCAAGCAAAGCCGCAACCTCAATACACACAGGGCTAATTAAGGCCTACCTAGGATCCTTCGCCCTCTCCATCCTGGTAATAATCCTAATAACACACAGACTCACTAATGGCCCCTAACATCCGCAAATCCCATCCCCTACTAAAAATAATCAACAACTCCCTAATCGACCTACCCGCCCCCTCCAACATCTCTGCCTGATGAAACTTCGGCTCCCTTCTAGCCATCTGCTTAGCCACACAAATCCTAACAGGCCTGCTACTAGCCATACACTACACCGCAGACACTTCACTCGCCTTCTCCTCAGTAGCTCACACATGCCGAGACGTCCAGTACGGATGGCTCATCCGCAACCTCCACGCCAACGGTGCTTCGCTCTTCTTTATCTGCATCTACTTACACATCGGACGAGGCCTCTACTACGGCTCCTACCTATACAAAGAAACCTGAAACACAGGAGTAATCCTCCTACTCACCCTAATAGCAACTGCCTTCGTAGGGTATGTCCTACCATGAGGACAAATGTCATTCTGAGGGGCCACCGTAATCACCAACCTATTCTCAGCCATCCCGTACATTGGGCAAACTCTAGTAGAATGAGCCTGAGGAGGATTCTCAGTAGACAATCCAACCTTAACCCGATTCTTCGCCATCCACTTCCTACTGCCCTTCCTAATTGCAGGAATCACCCTAGTCCACCTAACCTTCCTACACGAATCAGGCTCAAATAACCCACTAGGAATCGTATCAGACTGCGACAAAATCCCATTCCACCCATACTTCTCCATTAAAGACAGCTTAGGGCTTACCCTAATAATCACCCCTCTAATAGCACTAGCCCTATTTTCACCGAACCTCCTGGTTCTTGGAATCCTAGTTGGGAGTGGTTGGCCACATGAGATGTACAGGATTTTTACCTGTGATTTAGTCTTGACAAGGCTATGTAATTGGTATACTAACGTCTCATAAGAAAGAAGCATGAGCGGTTAATGCAGTTGGCTTGAAACCCATCCCCAGTGGTGCCAGTGCACTCTCTGAACTCACTGAAGTGCATCCCCAGTGGTGCCAGTGCACTCTCTGGACTCACTGCACTCCATCCCCAGTGGTGCCAGTGCAATCTCTGGACTCACTGCAGTGCATCCCCAAAGGTGCCAGTGCACTCTCTGGACTCACTGCACTGCAGCCCCAGTGGTGCCAGTGCACTCTCTGGACTCACTGCACTGCATCCCCAGTGGTGCCAGTGCACTCTCTGGACTCACTGCAGTGCATCCCCAGTGGTGCCAGTGCACTCTCTGGACTCACTGCACTGCATCCCCAGTGGTGCCAGTGCGCTCTCTGGACTCACTGCACTGCATCCCCAGTGGTGCCAGTGCAATCTCTGGACTCACTGCACTGCATCCCCAGTGGTGCCAGTGCACTCTCTGGACTCACTGCAGTGCATCCCCATTGGTGCCATTGCACTCTCTGGACTCACTGCACTGCATCCCCAGTGGTGCCAGTGCACTCACTGGACTGACTGCACTGCATCCCCAGTGGTGCCAGTGCGCTCTCCGGAGTCACAGCACTGCATCCCCAGTGGTGCCAGTGCACTCACTGGACACACTGTACTGCATCACAGGTGGTGCCAGTGCACTCTCTGCACTCACTGCACAGCATCCCCAGTGGTGCCAGTGCATTCACTGGACTCACTGGACTGCATCACCAGTGGTGCCAGTGCACTCTCTGGACTCACTGCACTGCATCCCCAGTGGTGCCAGTGCACTCTCTGGACTCACTGCACCGCATCCCCAGTGGTGTCAGTACACTCTCTGGACTCACTGAAGTGCATCCCCAGTGGTGCCAGTGCACTCTCTGGACTCACTGCAGTGCATCACCAGTGGTGCCAGTGCACTCTCTGGACTCACTGCACTGCATCCCCAGTGGTGCCAGTGCAATCTCTGGACTCACTGTAGTGCATCCCCAGTGGTGCCAGTGCACTCTCTGGACTCACTGCAGTGCATCCCCAGTGGTGCCAGTGCACTCTCTGGACTCACTGCAGTGCATCCCCAGTGGTGCCAGTGCACTCTCTGGACTCACTGCACTGCATCCCCAGTGGTGCCAGTGCACTCTCTGCACTCACTGCACTGCATTCCCAGTGGTGCCAGTGAAGTCTCTGGACTCACTGCACTGCATCCCCAGTGGTGCCAGTGCACTCTCTGGACTCACTGCACTGCATCCCCACTGCTGCCAGTGCACTCTCTGGACTCACTGCACTGCATCCCCAGTGGTGCCAGTGCACTCTCTGGAGTCATTTCAGTGCATCCCCAGTGGTGCCAGTGCACTCTCTCGAGTCACTGCACTACATCCCCAGTAGTGCCAGTGCACTCACTGGACTCACTGTACTGCATCATAGGTGGTGCCAGTGCACTCTCTGGACTCACTTCACTGCATCCCCAGTGGTGCCAGTGCACTCTCTGGACTCACTGCACTGCAGGCCCAGTGGTACCAGTGCACTCACTGGACTCACTGTACTGCATCACCAGTGGTGCCAGTGCACTCTCTGGACTCACTGCACTGCATCCCCAGTGGTTCCAGTGCATTCACTGGACTCACTGTACTGCATCTCCAGTGGTGCCAGTGCACTCTCTGGACTCACTGCACTGCATCCCCAGTGGTGCCAGTGAGCTCTCTGGACTCACTGCTCTGCATCCCCAGTGGTGCCAGTGTACTCACAGGATTCACTGCACTGCATCCCCAGTGGTGCTAGTGCACTCTCTGGACTCACTGCAGTGCATCCCCAGTGGTGCCAGTGCACTCTCTGGACTCACTGAAGTGCATTCTCAGTGGTGCCAGTGCACTCTCTGGGCTCACTGAAGTGCATCCCCAGTGGTGCCAGTACACTCACTGGACTCACTGCACTGCATCCCCAGTGGTGCCAGTGCACTCTCTGGACTCACTGCACTGCATCCCCAGTGGTGCCAGTGCACTCTCTGGACTCACTGCAATGCATCCCCAGTGGTGCCAGTGCACTCTCTGGACTCACTGCAGTGCATCCCCAGTGGTGCCAGTGCACTCTCTGCACTCACTTCACTGCATCCCCAGTGGTGCCAGTGCACTCTCTGGACTCACTGCACTGCATCCCCAGTGGGGCCAGTGCACTCTCTGGACTCACTGCACTGCATCCCCAGTGTTGCCAGTGCACTCTGTGGAGTCACTCAAGTGCATCCCCAGTGGTGCCATGGCACTCTCTGGACTCACTGCAGTGCATCCCCAGTGGTGCCAGTGCACTCTCTGGACTCACTGTACTGCATCCCCACTGGTGCCAGTGCACTATGTGGACTCACTGTACTGCATCCCCAGTGGTGACAATGCACTCTCTGGACTAACTGCAGTGCATCCCCAGTGGTGCCAGTGCACTCTCTGGACTGACTGCAGTGCATCCCCAGTGGTGCCAGTGCACTGTCTGGACTCACTGCAGTGCATCCCCAGTGGTGTCAGTGCACTCTCTGGACTCACTGTACTGCACCCCCAGTGGTACCAGTGCACTCACTGGACTGACTGCACTGCATCCCCAGTGGTGCCAGTGCGCTCTCTGGAGTCACAGCACTGCATCCCCAGTGGTGCCAGTGCACTCACTGGAATCACTGCACTGCATCACAGGTGGTGCCAGTGCACTCTCTGGACTCACTGCAGTGAATCCCCGGTGGTGCCAGTGTACGCTCTGCAGTCACTGCACTGCATACCCAGTGGTGCCAGTGCACTCACTGGACTCACTGGACTGCATCCCCAGTGGTGCCAGTGAACTCTCTGGACTCACTGCACTGCATCCCCAGTGGTGCCAGTGTACTCTCTGGACTCACTGCAGTGCATCCCCAGTGGTGCCAGAGCACTCTCTGGACTCACTGCACTGCATCCCCAGTGGTTCCAGTGCACTCTCTGGACTCACTGCACTGCATCCCCAGTGGTGTCAGTGCACTCTCTGGACTCACTGAAGTGCATCCCCAGTGGTGCCAGTGCACTCTCTCGAGTCACTGCACTGCATCCCCAGTGGTGCCAGTGCACTCTCTGGACTCAGTGCACTGCATCCCCAGTGGTGCCAGTGCAATCTCTGGACTCACTGTAGTGCATCCCCAGTGGTGCCAGTGCACTCTCTGGACTCACCGCACCGCATCCCCAGTGGTGCCAGTGCACTCTCTGGACTCACTGCACTGCATCCCCAGTGGTGCCAGTGCACTCTCTGGACTCACTGCACTGCAGCCCCGGTGGTGCCAGTGCAATCTCTGGACTCACTGCACTGCATCCCCAGTGGTGCCAGTGCACTCTCTGGACTCACTGCACTGCATCTCCAGTTTTGCCAGTGAAGTCTTTGGACTCACTGCACTGCATCCCCAGTGGTGCCAGTGCACTCTCTGGAGTCACTGAAGTGCATCCCCAGTGGTGCCAGTGCGCTCTCTGGACTCACTGCACTGCATGCCCAGTGGTGCCACTGCACTCTCTGGACTCAGTGTACTGCATCCCCACTGGTACCAGTGCACTCTGTGGACTCACTGTACTGCATCACCAGTGGTGACAGTGCACTCTCTGGACTCACTGCAGTGCATCCCCAGTGGTGCCAGTGCACTCTCTGGACTCACTGCAGTGCATCCCCAGTGGCGCCAGTGCACTCTCTGGACTCACTGCACTGCATCCCCAGTGGTGCCAGTGCATTCTCTGGACTCACTACAGTGCATCACCAGTGGTGCCAGTGCACTCTCTGGACTCACTGAGGTGCATCCCCAGTGGTGCCAGTGCAATCTCTGAACTCACTGCAGTGCATCCCCAGTGGTGCCAGTGCACACTCTGGACTCACTGCACTGCATCCCCAGTGGTGCCAGTGCACTCTCTGGACTCACTGCACTGCATCCCCAGTGTTCACAGTGCACTCTCTGCACTCACTACACTGCATCCCCAGTGGTGCCAGTGCACTCTCTGGACTCACTGCACTGCATCCCCAGTGGTGCCACTGCACTCTGTGGAATCACTGCACTGCATCCCCAGTGGTGCCAGTGCACTCTCTGGACTCACTGAAGTGCATTCTCAGTGGTGCCAGTGCACTCTCTGGACTCACTGCACTGCATCCCCAGTGGTGCCAGTACACTCAGAGGACTGACTGCACTGCATCACCAGTGGAGCCAGTGCGCTCTCTGGACTCACTGCACTGCATCCCCATTGGTGCCAGTGCATTCTCTGGACTCACCGCACTGCATCCCCAGTGGTGCCAGTGCACTCTCTGGACTCACTGCAGTGCATCCCCAGTGGTGCCAGTGCAGTCTCTGGACTCACTGCACTGCATCCCCAGTGGTGCCAGTGCACTCTCTGGACTCACTGCACTGCATCCCCAGTGGTGCCAAAGCACTCTCTAGACTCCCGGCACCGCATCCCCAGTGGTGCCAGTGCACTCTCTGGGCTCACTGCAGTGCATCCCCAGTGGTGCCAGTGCACTCTCTTGACTCACTGCACTGCATCCCCAGTGGTGCCAGTGTACTCACTGGACTCACTGCACTGCATTCCCCAGTGGTGCCAGTGCACTCTCTGGACTCACTGAAGTGCATTCTCAGTGGTTCCAGTGCACTCTGTGGACTCACTGCAGTGCATCCCCAGTGGTGCCAGTGCGCTCTCTGGACTCACTGCAGTGCATCCCCAGTGGTGCCAGTGCACTCTCTGGACTCACTGCACTGCATCCCCAGTGGTGCCAGTGCACTCTCTGGACTCACTGCACTGCATCCCCAGTGGTGCCAGTGCACTCTCTGGACTCACTGCACTGCATCCCCAGTGGTGCCAGTGCACTCTCTCGAGTCACTGCACTACATCCCCAGTGGTGCCAGTGCGCTCACTGGACTCACTGTACTGCATCATCAGTGGTGCCAGTGCACTCTCTGGAGTGACTGCAGTGCATCCCCAGTGGTGCCAGTGCACTCTCTGGACTCACTGCACTGCATCCCCAGTGGTGCCAATGCACTCTCTGGACTCACTGCACTGCATCCCCAGTGGTGCCAGTGCACTCACTGGACTCACTGCACTGCATCCCAAGTGGTACCAGTGCACACTCTGGACTCACTGCACTGCATCCCCAGTGGTGCCAGTGCACTCTCTGGACTCACTGCACTGCAACCCCAGTGTTGCCAGTGCACTCTCTGGACTCACTGCACTGCATCCCCAGTGGTGCCAGTGCACTCTCTGGACTCACTTCAGTGCATCCCCAGTGGTGCCAGAGCACTCTCTGGACTCACTGCACTGCATCACCAGTGGTGCCAGTGCACTCTCTGGACTCACTGCACTGCAGCCCCAGTGGTGCCAGTGCACTCTCTGGACTCAGTGCACTGCATCCCCAGTATTGCCAGTGCACTCTCTGGACTCACTGCACTGCATCACCAGTGCTGCCAGTGCACTCTCTGGACTCACTGCACTGCATCCCCAGTGGTGCCAGTGCACTCTCTGGACTCACTGCACTGCATCCCCAGTGGTGCCAGTGCACTCTCTGCACTCACTGCACTGCATCCCCAGTGGTGCCAGTGCACTCACTGGACTCACTGCAGTGCATTCCCTCTGGTGCCAGTGCACTCTCTGGACTCACTGCACTGCATCCCCAGTGGTGCCAGTGCACTCTCTGGACTCACTACAGTGCATCCCCAGTGGTGCCAGTGCACTCTCTGGACTCACTGCAGTGCATCACCAGTGGTGCCAGTGCACTCTCTGGACTCACTGAAGTGCATCCCCAGTGGTGCCAGTGCACTCTCTGGACTCACTGCACTGCATCCCCAGTGGTGCCAGTGCACTCTCTGGACTCACTGCACTGCATCCCCAGTGGTGCCAGAGCACTCTCTGGACTCACTGCACTGCATCCTCTTTGCTGCCAGTGCACTCTCTGGACTCACTGCACTGCATCCCCAGTGGTGCCAGTGCACTCTCTGGACTCACTGTACTGCATCCCCAGTGGAGCGCGTGCACTCTCTGGACTCACTGAAGTGCATCCCCAGTGGTGCGAGTGCACTCTCTGGACTCACTGCACTGCATCCCCAGTGGTGCTAGTGCACTCTGTGGACTCACTGCAGTGCACCAGTGGTGCCAGTGCACTCTCTGGACTCACTGAAGGGCATTCTCAGTGGTGCCAGTGCACTCTCTGGACTCACTGCAGTGTTTCCACAGTGGTGCCAGTACACTCACTGGACTGACTGCACTGCATCCCCAGTGGTGCCAGTGCACTCTCTGGACTCACCGCACCGCATCCCCAGTGGTGCCAGTGCACTCTCTGGAGTAACTGCAGTGCATCACCAGTGGTGCCAGTGCACTCTCTGGACTCACTGCACTGCATCGCCAGTGGTGCCAGTGCACTCTCTGGACTCACTGCACTGCATCCCCAGTGGTGCCAGAGCACTCTCTGGACTCACTGCAGTGCATCCCCAGTGGTGCCAGTGCACTCTCTGGACTCACTGCACTGCATCCCCAGTGGTGCCAGTGCACTCACTGGATTCACTGCACTGCATCCCCAGTGGTGCTAGTGCACTCTCTGGACTCACTGCAGTGCAACCCAGTGGTACCAGTGCACTCTCTGGACTCACTGAAGTGCATTCTCAGTGGTGCCAGTGCACTCTGTGGACTCACTGCAGTGCATCCCCAGTGGTGCCAGTGCGCTCTCTGGACTCACTGCAGTGCATCCCCAGTGGTGCCAGTGCACTCTCTGGACTCACTGCACTGCATCCCCAGTGCTGCCAGTGCACTCTCTGGACTCACTGCAGTGCATCCCCAGTGGTGCCAGTGCACTCTCTGGACTCACTGCAGTGCATCCCCAGTGGTGCCAGTGCACTCTCTGGACTCACTGCAGTGCATCCCCAGTGGTGCCAGTGCACTCTCTGGACTCACTGCACTGCATCCCCAGTGGTACCAGTGCACTCTCTGGACTCACTGCACTGCATCCCCAGTGGTGCCAGTGCAGTCTCTGGACTCACTGCAGTGCATCCCCAGTGGTGCCAGTGAAGTCTCTGGACTCACTGCACTGCATCCCCAGTGGTGCCAGTGCACTCTCTGGACTCACTGAAGTGTATCCTCAGTGGTGCCAGTGCACTCTCTGGACTCACTGTACTGCATCCCCAGTGGTGCCAGTGCACTCTCTGGACTCACTGCAGTGCATCCCCAGTGGTGCCAGTGCACTCTCTGGACTCACTGAAGGGCATTCTCAGTGGTGCCAGTGCACTCTCTGGACTCACTGAAGTGCATTCTCAGTGGTGCCATTACACTCACTGGACTGACTGCACTGCATCCCCAGTGGTGCCAGTGCACTCTCTGGACTCACCGCACCGCATCCCCAGTGGTGCTAGTGCACTCTCTGGAGTAACTGCAGTGCATCACCAGTGGTGCCAGTGCACTCTCTGGACTCACTGCAGTGCATCCCCAGTGGTGCCAGTGCACTCTCTGGACTCACTGCACTGCATCCCCAGTGGTGCCAGTGCACTCTCTGGACTCACTGCACTGCATCCCCAGTGGTGCCAGTGCACTCTCTGGACTCACTGCACTGCATCCCCACTGGTGCCAGTGCACTCTCTGGACTCCCGGCACCGCATCCCCAGTGGTGCCAGTGCACTCTCTGGGCTCACTGCAGTGCATCCCCAGTGGTGCCAGTGCACTCTCTGGACTCACTGCACTGCATCCCCAGTGGTGCCAGTGCACTCTGTGGACTCACTGCAGTGCATCCCCAGTGGTGCCAGTGCGCTCTCTGGACTCACTGCAGTGCATCCCCAGTGGTGCCAGTGCACTCTCTGGACTCACTGAACTGCATCCCCAGTGGTGCCAGTGCACTCTCTGGACTCACTGCACTGCATCCCCAGTGGTGCCAGTGCACTCTCTGGACTCACTGCAGTGCATCCCCAGTGGTGCCAGTGCACTCTCTGGACTCACTGCAGTGCATCCCCAGTGGTGCCAGTGCACTCTCTGGACTCACTGCACTGCATCCCCAGTGGTACCAGTGCACTCTGTGGACTCACTGCAGTGCATCCCCAGTGGTGCCAGTGCACTCTCTGGACTCACTGCACTGCATCCCCAGTGGTGCCAATGCACTCTCTGGACTCAGTGCATCCCCAGTGGTGCCAGTGCACTCTCTGGACTCACTGCACTGCATCCCAAGTGGTGCCAGTGCACTCTCTGGAGTCACTGCACTGCATCCCCAGTGGTGCCAGTGCACTCTCTCGAGTCACTGCACTGCATCCCCAGTGGTGCCAGTGCACTCACTGGACTCACTGTACTGCATCATCAGTGGTGCCAGTGCACTCTCTGGACTCACTGCAGTGCATCCCCAGTGGCGCCAGTGCACTCTCTGGACTCACTGCACTGCATCCCCAGTGGTGCCAGTGCACTCACTGGACTCACTGCACTGCATCGCCAGTGGTGCCAGTGCACTCTCTGGACTCACTGCACTGCATCCCCAGTGTTGCCAGTGCATTCACTGGACTCACTGTACTGCATCTGCAGTGGTGCCAGTGCACTCTCTGGGCTCACTGCAGTGCATCCCCAGTGGTGCCAGTGCACTCTCTGGACTCACTGCAGTGCATCCCCACTGGTGCCAGTGCACTCACTGGATTCACTGCACTACATTCCCAGTGGTGCTAGTGCACTCTCTGGACTCACTGCAGTGCATCCCCAGTGGTGCCAGTGCACTCTTTGGACTCACTGAAGTGCATTCTCAGTGGTGCCAGTGCACTCTCTGGACTCACTGCACTGCATCCCCAGTGGTGCCAGTGCGCTCTCTGGACTCACTGAAGTGCATTCTCAGTGGTGCCAGTGCACTCTCTGGACTCACTGCAGTGCATCCCCAGTGGTGCCAGTGCACTCTCTGGACTCACTGCACTGCATCCCCAGTGGTGCCAGTGCACTCTCTGGACTCACTGAAGGGCATTCTCAGTGGTGCCAGTGCACTCTCTGGACTCACTGCAGTGCATCACCAGTGGTGCCAGTGCACTCTCTGGACTCACTGCACTGCATCCCCAGTGGTGCCAGAGCACTCTCTGGACTCACTGCAGTGCATCCCCAGTGGAGCCAGTGCACTCTCTGGACTCACTGCACTGCATCCCCAGTGGTGCCAGTGCACTCTGTGGACTCACTGCACTGCATCCCCAGTGGTGCCAGTGCACTCTCTGGACTCCCGGCACCGCATCCCCAGTGGTGCCAGTGCACTCTCTGGGGTCACTGCAGTGCATCCCCAGTGGTGCCAGTGCACTCTCTTGACTCACTGCACTGCATCCCCAGTGGTGCCAGTGCACTCACTGGATTCACTGCACTGCATCCCCAGTGGTGCTAGTGCACTCTCTGGACTCACTGCAGTGCAACCCAGTGGTACCAGTGCACTCTCTGGACTCACTGAAGTGCATTCTCAGTGGTGCCAGTGCACTCTGTGGACTCACTGCAGTGCATCCCCAGTGGTGCCAGTGCGCTCTCTGGACTCACTGCAGTGCATCCCCAGTGGTGCCAGTGCACTCTCTGGACTCACTGCACTGCATCCCCAGTGCTGCCAGTGCACTCTCTGGACTCACTGCAGTGCATCCCCAGTGGTGCCAGTGCACTCTCTGGACTCACTGCACTGCATCCCCAGTGGTGCCAGTGCACTCTCTGGACTCACTGCAGTGCATCCCCAGTGGTGCCAGTGCACTCTCTGGACTCACTGCACTGCATCCCCAGTGGTACCAGTGCACTCTCTGGACTCACTGCAGTGCATCCCCAGTGGTGCCAGTGCACTCTCTGCACTCACTGCACTGCATCCACAGTGGTGCCAATGCACTCTCTGGACTCACTGCACTGCATCCCCAGTGGTGCCAGTGCACTCTCTGGACTCACTGAAGTGCATCCCCAGTGGTGCCAGTGCACTCTCTGGACTCACTGCAGTGCATCCCCGGTGGTGCCAGTGCACTCTCTGGACTCACTGAAGGGCATTCTCAGTGGTGCCAGTGCACTCTCTGGACTCACTGAAGTGCATTCTCAGTGGTGCCATTACACTCACTGGACTGACTGCACTGCATCCCCAGTGGTGCCAGTGCACTCTCTGGACTCACCGCACCGCATCCCCAGTGGTGCCAGTGCACTCTCTGGAGTAACTGCAGTGCATCACCAGTGGTGCCAGTGCACTCTCTGGACTCACTGCAGTGCATCCCCAGTGGTGCCAGTGCACTCTCTGGACTCACTGCAGTGCATCCCCAGTGGTGCCAGTGCACTCTCTGGACTCACTGCACTGCATCCCCAGTGGTGCCAGTGCACTCTCTGGACTCCCGGCACCGCATCCCCACTGGTGCCAGTGCACTCTCTGGGCTCACTGCAGTGCATCCCCAGTGGTGCCAGTGCACTCTCTTGACTCACTGCACTGCATCCCCAGTGGTGCCAGTGCACTCACTGGATTCACTGCATTGCATCCCCAGTGGTGCTAGTGCACTCTCTGGACTCACTGAAGTGCATCCCCTGTGGTACCAGTGCACTCTCTGGACTCACTGAAGTGCATTCTCAGTTGTGCCAGTGCACTCTGTGGACTCACTGCAGTGCATCCCCAGTGGTGCCAGTGCGCTCTCTGGACTCACTGCAGTGCATCCCCAGTGGTGCCAGTGCACTCTCTGGACTCACTGCACTGCATCCCCAGTGCTGCCAGTGCACTCTCTGGACTCACTGCACTGCATCCCCAGTGGTGCCAGTGCACTCTCTGGACTCACTGCACTGCATCCCCAGTGGTGCCAGTGCACTCTCTGGACTCACTGCAGTGCATCCCCAGTGGTGCCAGTGCACTCTCTGGACTCACTGCACTGCATCCCCAGTGGTGCCAATGCACTCTCTGGACTCACTGCAGTGCATCCCCAGTGGTGCCAGTGCACTCTCTGGACTCACTGCACTGCATCCCAAGTGGTGCTAGTGCACTCTCTGGAGTCACTGCACTGCATCCCCAGTGGTGCCAGTGCACTCTCTCGAGTCACTGCACTACATCCCCAGTGGTGCCAGTGCACTCACTGGACTCACTGTACTGCATCATCAGTGGTGCCAGTGCACTCTCTGGACTCACTGCAGTGCATCCCCAGTGGCGCCAGTGCACTCTCTGGACTCACTGCACTGCATCCCCAGTGGTGCCAGTGCACTCACTGGACTCACTAAACTGCATCACCAGTGGTGCCAGTGCACTCTCTGGACTCACTGCACTGCATCCCCAGTGTTGCCAGTGCATTCACTGGACTCACTGTACTGCATCTCCAGTGGTGCCAGTGCACTCTCTGGGCTCACTGCAGTGCATCCCCAGTGGTGCCAGTGCACTCTCTGGACTCACTGCAGTGCATCCCCACTGGTGCCAGTGCACTCACTGGATTCACTGCACTACATTCCCAGTGGTGCTAGTGCACTCTCTGGACTCACTGCAGTGCATCCCCAGTGGTGCCAGTGCACTCTTTGGACTCACTGAAGTGCATTCTCAGTGGTGCCAGTGCACTCTCTGGACTCACTGCACTGCATCCCCAGTGGTGCCAGTGCGCTCTCTGGACTCACTGAAGTGCATTGTCAGTGGTGCCAGTGCACTCTCTGGACTCACTGCAGTGCATCCCCAGTGGTGCCAGTGCACTCTCTGGACTCACTGCAGTGCATCCCCAGTGGTGCCAGTGCACTCTCTGGACTCACTGAAGGGCATTCTCAGTGGTGCCAGTGCACTCTCTGGACTCACTGCAGTGCATCACCAGTGGTGCCAGTGCACTCTCTGGACTCACCGCACCGCATCCCCAGTGGTGCCAGTGCACTCTGTGGAGTAACTGCAGTGCATCACCAGTGGTGCCAGTGCACTCTCTGGACTCACTGCACTGCATCCCCAGTGGTGCCAGTGCACTCTCTGCACTCACTGCACTGCATCCCCAGTGGTGCCAGAGCACTCTCTGGACTCACTGCACTGCACCCCAATGCTGCCAGTGCACTCTCTGGCGTCACTGCACTGCATCACCCGTGGTGCAAGTGCACTCTCTGGACTCACTGGAGTGCATCACCTGTGGTGCCAGTGCACTCTCTGGACTCACTGCACTGCATCCCCTGTGCTGCCAGTGCACTCTCTGGACTCACTGCACTGCATCACCTGTGGTGCCAGTGCACTCTCTGGACTCACTGCACCGCATCCGCAGTGGTGCCAGTGCACTCTCTGGACTCACTGACGTGCATTCCCTCTGGTGCCAATGCACTCTCTGGACTCACTTCAGTGCATCCCCAGTGGTGCCAGAGCACTCTCTGGACTCACTGCACTGCATCCCCTGTGCTGCCAGTGCACTCTCTGGACTCACTGCACTGCATCACCTGTGGTGCCAGTGCACTCTCTGGACTCACTGCGCTGCATCCCCAGTTGTGCCAGTGCACTCTCTGGACTCACTGACGTGCATTCCCTCTGGTGCCAATGCACTCTCTGGACTCACTTCAGTGCATCCCCAGTGGTGCCAGAGCACTCTCTGGACTCACTGCACTGCATCCCCAGTGGTGCCAGTGCACTCTCTGGACTCACTGCACTGCAGCCCCAGTGGTGCCAGTGCACTCTCTGGACTCACTGCACTGCATCCCCAGTATTGCCAGTGCACTCTCTGGACTCACTGCATTGCATCCCCAGTGGTGCCACTGCACTCTCTGGACTCACTGCACTGCATGTCCAGTGGTGCCAGTGCACTCTCTGCACTCACTGCACTGCATCCCCAGTGGTGCCAGTGCACTCACTGGACTCACTGCAGTGCATTCCCTCTGGTGCCAGTGCACTCTCTGGACTCACTGCAGTGCATCCCCAGTGGCGCCAGTGCACTCTCTGGACTCACTGCACTGCATCCCCAGTGGTGCCAGTGCACTCACTGGACTCACTGCACTGCATCGCCAGTGGTGCCAGTGCACTCTCTGGACTCACTGCACTGCATCCCCAGTGTTGCCAGTGCATTCACTGGACTCACTGTACTGCATCTCCAGTGGTGCCAGTGCACTCTCTGGGCTCACTGCAGTGCATCCCCAGTGGTGCCAGTGCACTCTCTGGACTCACTGCAGTGCATCCCCACTGGTGCCAGTGCACTCACTGGATTCACTGCACTACATTCCCAGTGGTGCTAGTGCACTCTCTGGACTCACTGCAGTGCATCCCCAGTGGTGCCAGTGCACTCTTTGGACTCACTGAAGTGCATTCTCAGTGGTGCCAGTGCACTCTCTGGACTCACTGCACTGCATCCCCAGTGGTGCCAGTGCGCTCTCTGGACTCACTGAAGTGCATTCTCAGTGGTGCCAGTGCACTCTCTGGACTCACTGCAGTGCATCCCCAGTGGTGCCAGTGCACTCTCTGGACTCACTGCACTGCATCCCCAGTGGTGCCAGTGCACTCTCTGGACTCACTGAAGGGCATTCTCAGTGGTGCCAGTGCACTCTCTGGACTCACTGCAGTGCATCACCAGTGGTGCCAGTGCACTCTCTGGACTCACTGCACTGCATCCCCAGTGGTGCCAGTGCACTCTCTGGACTCACTGCAGTGCATCCCCAGTGGTGCCAGTGCACTCTCTGGACTCACTGCACTGCATCCCCAGTGGTGCCAGTGCACTCTGTGGACTCACTGCACTGCATCCCCAGTGGTGCCAGTGCACTCTCTGGACTCCCGGCACCGCATCCCCAGTGGTGCCAGTGCACTCTCTGGGCTCACTGCAGTGCATCCCCAGTGGTGCCAGTGCACTCTCTTGACTCACTGCACTGCATCCCCAGTGGTGCCAGTGCACTCACTGGATTCTCTGCACTGCATCCCCAGTGGTGCTAGTGCACTCTCTGGACTCACTGCAGTGCAACCCAGTGGTACCAGTGCACTCTCTGGACTCACTGAAGTGCATTCTCAGTGGTGCCAGTGCACTCTGTGGACTCACTGCAGTGCATCCCCAGTGGTGCCAGTGCACTCTCTGGACTCACTGCAGTGCATCCCCAGTGGTGCCAGTGCACTCTCTGGACTCACTGCACTGCATCCCCAGTGCTGCCAGTGCACTCTCTGGACTCACTGCAGTGCATCCCCAGTGGTGCCAGTGCACTCTCTGTACTCACTGCACTGCATCCCCAGTGGTGCCAGTGCACTCTCTGGACTCACTGAAGTGCATCCCCAGTGGTGCCAGTGCACTCTCTGGACTCACTGCACTGCATCCCCAGTGGTGCCAGTGCACTCTCTGGACTCACTGCAGTGCATCCCCGGTGGTGCCAGTGCACTCTCTGGACTCACTGAAGGGCATTCTCAGTGGTGCCAGTGCACTCTCTGGACTCACTGAAGTGTATTCTCAGTGGTGCCATTACAATCACTGGACTGACTGCACTGCATCCCCAGTGGTGCCAGTGCACTCTCTGGACTCACCGCACCGCATCCCCAGTGGTGCCAGTGCACTCTCTGGAGTAACTGCAGTGCATCACCAGTGGTGCCAGTGCACTCTCTGGACTCACTGCAGTGCATCCCCAGTGGTGCCAGTGCACTCTCTGGACTCACTGCAGTGCATCCCCAGTGGTGCCAGTGCACTCTCTGGACTCACTGCACTGCATCCCCAGTGGTGCCAGTGCACTCTCTGGACTCACTGCACTGCATCCCCAGTGGTGCCAGTGCACTCTCTGGACTCCCGGCACCGCATCCCCAGTGGTGCCAGTGCACTCTCTGGGCTCACTGCAGTGCATCCCCAGTGGTGCCAGTGCACTCTCTTGACTCACTGCACTGCATCCCCAGTGGTGCCAGTGCACTCACTGGATTCACTGCACTGCATCCCCAGTGGTGCTAGTGCACTCTCTGGACTCACTGAAGTGCATCCCCTGTGGTACCAGTGCACTCTCTGGACTCACTGAAGTGCATTCTCAGTGGTGCCAGTGCACTCTGTGGACTCACTGCAGTGCATCCCCAGTGGTGCCAGTGCGCTCTCTGGACTCACTGCAGTGCATCCCCAGTGGTGCCAGTGCACTCTCTGGACTCACTGCACTGCATCCCCAGTGCTGCCAGTGCACTCTCTGGACTCACTGCAGTGCATCCCCAGTGGTGCCAGTGCACTCTCTGGACTCACTGCAGTGCATCCCCAGTGGTGCCAGTGCACTCTCTGGACTCACTGCAGTGCATCCCCAGTGGTGCCAGTGCACTCTCTGGACTCACTGCACTGCATCCCCAGTGGTACCAGTGCACTCTCTGGACTCACTGCACTGCATCCCCAGTGGTGCCAGTGCAGTCTCTGGACTCACTGCAGTGCATCCCCAGTGGTGCCAGTGAAGTCTCTGGACTCACTGCACTGCATCCCCAGTGGTGCCAGTGCACTCTCTGGACTCACTGAAGTGTATCCTCAGTGGTGCCAGTGCACTCTCTGGACTCACTGTACTGCATCCCCAGTGGTGCCAGTGCACTCTCTGGACTCACTGCAGTGCATCCCCAGTGGTGCCAGTGCACTCTCTGGACTCACTGAAGGGCATTCTCAGTGGTGCCAGTGCACTCTCTGGACTCACTGAAGTGCATTCTCAGTGGTGCCATTACACTCACTGGACTGACTGCACTGCATCCCCAGTGGTGCCAGTGCACTCTCTGGACTCACCGCACCGCATCCCCAGTGGTGCTAGTGCACTCTCTGGAGTAACTGCAGTGCATCACCAGTGGTGCCAGTGCACTCTCTGGACTCACTGCAGTGCATCCCCAGTGGTGCCAGTGCACTCTCTGGACTCACTGCACTGCATCCCCAGTGGTGCCAGTGCACTCTCTGGACTCACTGCACTGCATCCCCAGTGGTGCCAGTGCACTCTCTGGACTCACTGCACTGCATCCCCACTGGTGCCAGTGCACTCTCTGGACTCCCGGCACCGCATCCCCAGTGGTGCCAGTGCACTCTCTGGGCTCACTGCAGTGCATCCCCAGTGGTGCCAGTGCACTCTCTGGACTCACTGCACTGCATCCCCAGTGGTGCCAGTGCACTCTGTGGACTCACTGCAGTGCATCCCCAGTGGTGCCAGTGCGCTCTCTGGACTCACTGCAGTGCATCCCCAGTGGTGCCAGTGCACTCTCTGGACTCACTGAACTGCATCCCCAGTGGTGCCAGTGCACTCTCTGGACTCACTGCACTGCATCCCCAGTGGTGCCAGTGCACTCTCTGGACTCACTGCAGTGCATCCCCAGTGGTGCCAGTGCACTCTCTGGACTCACTGCAGTGCATCCCCAGTGGTGCCAGTGCACTCTCTGGACTCACTGCACTGCATCCCCAGTGGTACCAGTGCACTCTGTGGACTCACTGCAGTGCATCCCCAGTGGTGCCAGTGCACTCTCTGGACTCACTGCACTGCATCCCCAGTGGTGCCAATGCACTCTCTGGACTCAGTGCATCCCCAGTGGTGCCAGTGCACTCTCTGGACTCACTGCACTGCATCCCAAGTGGTGCCAGTGCACTCTCTGGAGTCACTGCACTGCATCCCCAGTGGTGCCAGTGCACTCTCTCGAGTCACTGCACTGCATCCCCAGTGGTGCCAGTGCACTCACTGGACTCACTGTACTGCATCATCAGTGGTGCCAGTGCACTCTCTGGACTCACTGCAGTGCATCCCCAGTGGCGCCAGTGCACTCTCTGGACTCACTGCACTGCATCCCCAGTGGTGCCAGTGCACTCACTGGACTCACTGCACTGCATCGCCAGTGGTGCCAGTGCACTCTCTGGACTCACTGCACTGCATCCCCAGTGTTGCCAGTGCATTCACTGGACTCACTGTACTGCATCTGCAGTGGTGCCAGTGCACTCTCTGGGCTCACTGCAGTGCATCCCCAGTGGTGCCAGTGCACTCTCTGGACTCACTGCAGTGCATCCCCACTGGTGCCAGTGCACTCACTGGATTCACTGCACTACATTCCCAGTGGTGCTAGTGCACTCTCTGGACTCACTGCAGTGCATCCCCAGTGGTGCCAGTGCACTCTTTGGACTCACTGAAGTGCATTCTCAGTGGTGCCAGTGCACTCTCTGGACTCACTGCACTGCATCCCCAGTGGTGCCAGTGCGCTCTCTGGACTCACTGAAGTGCATTCTCAGTGGTGCCAGTGCACTCTCTGGACTCACTGCAGTGCATCCCCAGTGGTGCCAGTGCACTCTCTGGACTCACTGCACTGCATCCCCAGTGGTGCCAGTGCACTCTCTGGACTCACTGAAGGGCATTCTCAGTGGTGCCAGTGCACTCTCTGGACTCACTGCAGTGCATCACCAGTGGTGCCAGTGCACTCTCTGGACTCACTGCACTGCATCCCCAGTGGTGCCAGAGCACTCTCTGGACTCACTGCAGTGCATCCCCAGTGGAGCCAGTGCACTCTCTGGACTCACTGCACTGCATCCCCAGTGGTGCCAGTGCACTCTGTGGACTCACTGCACTGCATCCCCAGTGGTGCCAGTGCACTCTCTGGACTCCCGGCACCGCATCCCCAGTGGTGCCAGTGCACTCTCTGGGGTCACTGCAGTGCATCCCCAGTGGTGCCAGTGCACTCTCTTGACTCACTGCACTGCATCCCCAGTGGTGCCAGTGCACTCACTGGATTCACTGCACTGCATCCCCAGTGGTGCTAGTGCACTCTCTGGACTCACTGCAGTGCAACCCAGTGGTACCAGTGCACTCTCTGGACTCACTGAAGTGCATTCTCAGTGGTGCCAGTGCACTCTGTGGACTCACTGCAGTGCATCCCCAGTGGTGCCAGTGCGCTCTCTGGACTCACTGCAGTGCATCCCCAGTGGTGCCAGTGCACTCTCTGGACTCACTGCACTGCATCCCCAGTGCTGCCAGTGCACTCTCTGGACTCACTGCAGTGCATCCCCAGTGGTGCCAGTGCACTCTCTGGACTCACTGCACTGCATCCCCAGTGGTGCCAGTGCACTCTCTGGACTCACTGCAGTGCATCCCCAGTGGTGCCAGTGCACTCTCTGGACTCACTGCACTGCATCCCCAGTGGTACCAGTGCACTCTCTGGACTCACTGCAGTGCATCCCCAGTGGTGCCAGTGCACTCTCTGCACTCACTGCACTGCATCCACAGTGGTGCCAATGCACTCTCTGGACTCACTGCACTGCATCCCCAGTGGTGCCAGTGCACTCTCTGGACTCACTGAAGTGCATCCCCAGTGGTGCCAGTGCACTCTCTGGACTCACTGCAGTGCATCCCCGGTGGTGCCAGTGCACTCTCTGGACTCACTGAAGGGCATTCTCAGTGGTGCCAGTGCACTCTCTGGACTCACTGAAGTGCATTCTCAGTGGTGCCATTACACTCACTGGACTGACTGCACTGCATCCCCAGTGGTGCCAGTGCACTCTCTGGACTCACCGCACCGCATCCCCAGTGGTGCCAGTGCACTCTCTGGAGTAACTGCAGTGCATCACCAGTGGTGCCAGTGCACTCTCTGGACTCACTGCAGTGCATCCCCAGTGGTGCCAGTGCACTCTCTGGACTCACTGCAGTGCATCCCCAGTGGTGCCAGTGCACTCTCTGGACTCACTGCACTGCATCCCCAGTGGTGCCAGTGCACTCTCTGGACTCCCGGCACCGCATCCCCACTGGTGCCAGTGCACTCTCTGGGCTCACTGCAGTGCATCCCCAGTGGTGCCAGTGCACTCTCTTGACTCACTGCACTGCATCCCCAGTGGTGCCAGTGCACTCACTGGATTCACTGCATTGCATCCCCAGTGGTGCTAGTGCACTCTCTGGACTCACTGAAGTGCATCCCCTGTGGTACCAGTGCACTCTCTGGACTCACTGAAGTGCATTCTCAGTTGTGCCAGTGCACTCTGTGGACTCACTGCAGTGCATCCCCAGTGGTGCCAGTGCGCTCTCTGGACTCACTGCAGTGCATCCCCAGTGGTGCCAGTGCACTCTCTGGACTCACTGCACTGCATCCCCAGTGCTGCCAGTGCACTCTCTGGACTCACTGCACTGCATCCCCAGTGGTGCCAGTGCACTCTCTGGACTCACTGCACTGCATCCCCAGTGGTGCCAGTGCACTCTCTGGACTCACTGCAGTGCATCCCCAGTGGTGCCAGTGCACTCTCTGGACTCACTGCACTGCATCCCCAGTGGTGCCAATGCACTCTCTGGACTCACTGCAGTGCATCCCCAGTGGTGCCAGTGCACTCTCTGGACTCACTGCACTGCATCCCAAGTGGTGCTAGTGCACTCTCTGGAGTCACTGCACTGCATCCCCAGTGGTGCCAGTGCACTCTCTCGAGTCACTGCACTACATCCCCAGTGGTGCCAGTGCACTCACTGGACTCACTGTACTGCATCATCAGTGGTGCCAGTGCACTCTCTGGACTCACTGCAGTGCATCCCCAGTGGCGCCAGTGCACTCTCTGGACTCACTGCACTGCATCCCCAGTGGTGCCAGTGCACTCACTGGACTCACTGCACTGCATCCCCAGTGGTGCCAGTGCACTCTCTGGACTCACTGCACTGCATCCCCAGTGTTGCCAGTGCATTCACTGGACTCACTGTACTGCATCTCCAGTGGTGCCAGTGCACTCTCTGGGCTCACTGCAGTGCATCCCCAGTGGTGCCAGTGCACTCTCTGGACTCACTGCAGTGCATCCCCACTGGTGCCAGTGCACTCACTGGATTCACTGCACTACATTCCCAGTGGTGCTAGTGCACTCTCTGGACTCACTGCAGTGCATCCCCAGTGGTGCCAGTGCACTCTTTGGACTCACTGAAGTGCATTCTCAGTGGTGCCAGTGCACTCTCTGGACTCACTGCACTGCATCCCCAGTGGTGCCAGTGCGCTCTCTGGACTCACTGAAGTGCATTGTCAGTGGTGCCAGTGCACTCTCTGGACTCACTGCAGTGCATCCCCAGTGGTGCCAGTGCACTCTCTGGACTCACTGCAGTGCATCCCCAGTGGTGCCAGTGCACTCTCTGGACTCACTGAAGGGCATTCTCAGTGGTGCCAGTGCACTCTCTGGACTCACTGCAGTGCATCACCAGTGGTGCCAGTGCACTCTCTGGACTCACCGCACCGCATCCCCAGTGGTGCCAGTGCACTCTGTGGAGTAACTGCAGTGCATCACCAGTGGTGCCAGTGCACTCTCTGGACTCACTGCACTGCATCCCCAGTGGTGCCAGTGCACTCTCTGCACTCACTGCACTGCATCCCCAGTGGTGCCAGAGCACTCTCTGGACTCACTGCACTGCACCCCAATGCTGCCAGTGCACTCTCTGGCGTCACTGCACTGCATCACCCGTGGTGCAAGTGCACTCTCTGGACTCACTGGAGTGCATCACCTGTGGTGCCAGTGCACTCTCTGGACTCACTGCACTGCATCCCCTGTGCTGCCAGTGCACTCTCTGGACTCACTGCACTGCATCACCTGTGGTGCCAGTGCACTCTCTGGACTCACTGCACCGCATCCGCAGTGGTGCCAGTGCACTCTCTGGACTCACTGACGTGCATTCCCTCTGGTGCCAATGCACTCTCTGGACTCACTTCAGTGCATCCCCAGTGGTGCCAGAGCACTCTCTGGACTCACTGCACTGCATCCCCTGTGCTGCCAGTGCACTCTCTGGACTCACTGCACTGCATCACCTGTGGTGCCAGTGCACTCTCTGGACTCACTGCGCTGCATCCCCAGTTGTGCCAGTGCACTCTCTGGACTCACTGACGTGCATTCCCTCTGGTGCCAATGCACTCTCTGGACTCACTTCAGTGCATCCCCAGTGGTGCCAGAGCACTCTCTGGACTCACTGCACTGCATCCCCAGTGGTGCCAGTGCACTCTCTGGACTCACTGCACTGCAGCCCCAGTGGTGCCAGTGCACTCTCTGGACTCACTGCACTGCATCCCCAGTATTGCCAGTGCACTCTCTGGACTCACTGCATTGCATCCCCAGTGGTGCCACTGCACTCTCTGGACTCACTGCACTGCATGTCCAGTGGTGCCAGTGCACTCTCTGCACTCACTGCACTGCATCCCCAGTGGTGCCAGTGCACTCACTGGACTCACTGCAGTGCATTCCCTCTGGTGCCAGTGCACTCTCTGGACTCACTGCAGTGCATCCCCAGTGGCGCCAGTGCACTCTCTGGACTCACTGCACTGCATCCCCAGTGGTGCCAGTGCACTCACTGGACTCACTGCACTGCATCGCCAGTGGTGCCAGTGCACTCTCTGGACTCACTGCACTGCATCCCCAGTGTTGCCAGTGCATTCACTGGACTCACTGTACTGCATCTCCAGTGGTGCCAGTGCACTCTCTGGGCTCACTGCAGTGCATCCCCAGTGGTGCCAGTGCACTCTCTGGACTCACTGCAGTGCATCCCCACTGGTGCCAGTGCACTCACTGGATTCACTGCACTACATTCCCAGTGGTGCTAGTGCACTCTCTGGACTCACTGCAGTGCATCCCCAGTGGTGCCAGTGCACTCTTTGGACTCACTGAAGTGCATTCTCAGTGGTGCCAGTGCACTCTCTGGACTCACTGCACTGCATCCCCAGTGGTGCCAGTGCGCTCTCTGGACTCACTGAAGTGCATTCTCAGTGGTGCCAGTGCACTCTCTGGACTCACTGCAGTGCATCCCCAGTGGTGCCAGTGCACTCTCTGGACTCACTGCACTGCATCCCCAGTGGTGCCAGTGCACTCTCTGGACTCACTGAAGGGCATTCTCAGTGGTGCCAGTGCACTCTCTGGACTCACTGCAGTGCATCACCAGTGGTGCCAGTGCACTCTCTGGACTCACTGCACTGCATCCCCAGTGGTGCCAGTGCACTCTCTGGACTCACTGCAGTGCATCCCCAGTGGTGCCAGTGCACTCTCTGGACTCACTGCACTGCATCCCCAGTGGTGCCAGTGCACTCTGTGGACTCACTGCACTGCATCCCCAGTGGTGCCAGTGCACTCTCTGGACTCCCGGCACCGCATCCCCAGTGGTGCCAGTGCACTCTCTGGGCTCACTGCAGTGCATCCCCAGTGGTGCCAGTGCACTCTCTTGACTCACTGCACTGCATCCCCAGTGGTGCCAGTGCACTCACTGGATTCTCTGCACTGCATCCCCAGTGGTGCTAGTGCACTCTCTGGACTCACTGCAGTGCAACCCAGTGGTACCAGTGCACTCTCTGGACTCACTGAAGTGCATTCTCAGTGGTGCCAGTGCACTCTGTGGACTCACTGCAGTGCATCCCCAGTGGTGCCAGTGCACTCTCTGGACTCACTGCAGTGCATCCCCAGTGGTGCCAGTGCACTCTCTGGACTCACTGCACTGCATCCCCAGTGCTGCCAGTGCACTCTCTGGACTCACTGCAGTGCATCCCCAGTGGTGCCAGTGCACTCTCTGTACTCACTGCACTGCATCCCCAGTGGTGCCAGTGCACTCTCTGGACTCACTGAAGTGCATCCCCAGTGGTGCCAGTGCACTCTCTGGACTCACTGCACTGCATCCCCAGTGGTGCCAGTGCACTCTCTGGACTCACTGCAGTGCATCCCCGGTGGTGCCAGTGCACTCTCTGGACTCACTGAAGGGCATTCTCAGTGGTGCCAGTGCACTCTCTGGACTCACTGAAGTGTATTCTCAGTGGTGCCATTACAATCACTGGACTGACTGCACTGCATCCCCAGTGGTGCCAGTGCACTCTCTGGACTCACCGCACCGCATCCCCAGTGGTGCCAGTGCACTCTCTGGAGTAACTGCAGTGCATCACCAGTGGTGCCAGTGCACTCTCTGGACTCACTGCAGTGCATCCCCAGTGGTGCCAGTGCACTCTCTGGACTCACTGCAGTGCATCCCCAGTGGTGCCAGTGCACTCTCTGGACTCACTGCACTGCATCCCCAGTGGTGCCAGTGCACTCTCTGGACTCACTGCACTGCATCCCCAGTGGTGCCAGTGCACTCTCTGGACTCCCGGCACCGCATCCCCAGTGGTGCCAGTGCACTCTCTGGGCTCACTGCAGTGCATCCCCAGTGGTGCCAGTGCACTCTCTTGACTCACTGCACTGCATCCCCAGTGGTGCCAGTGCACTCACTGGATTCACTGCACTGCATCCCCAGTGGTGCTAGTGCACTCTCTGGACTCACTGAAGTGCATCCCCTGTGGTACCAGTGCACTCTCTGGACTCACTGAAGTGCATTCTCAGTGGTGCCAGTGCACTCTGTGGACTCACTGCAGTGCATCCCCAGTGGTGCCAGTGCGCTCTCTGGACTCACTGCAGTGCATCCCCAGTGGTGCCAGTGCACTCTCTGGACTCACTGCACTGCATCCCCAGTGCTGCCAGTGCACTCTCTGGACTCACTGCACTGCATCCCCAGTGCTGCCAGTGCACTCTCTGGACTCACTGCACTGCATCCCCAGTGGTGCCAGTGCACTCTCTGGACTCACTGCAGTGCATCCCCAGTGGTGCCAGTGCACTCTCTGGACTCACTGCACTGCATCCCCAGTGGTACCAGTGCACTCTGTGGACTCACTGCAGTGCATCCCCAGTGGTGCCAGTGCACTCTCTGGACTCACTGCACTGCATCCCCAGTGGTGCCAATGCACTCTCTGGACTCACTGCAGTGCATCCCCAGTGGTGCCAGTGCACTCTCTGGACTCACTGCACTGCATCCCAAGTGGTGCCAGTGCACTCTCTGGAGTCACTGCACTGCATCCCCAGTGGTGCCAGTGCACTCTCTCGAGTCACTGCACTACATCCCCAGTGGTGCCAGTGCACTCACTGGACTCACTGTACTGCATCATCAGTGGTGCCAGTGCACTCTCTGGACTCACTGCAGTGCATCCCCAGTGGCGCCAGTGCACTCTCTGGACTCACTGCACTGCATCCCCAGTGGTGCCAGTGCACTCACTGGACTCACTAAACTGCATCCCCAGTGGTGCCAGTGCACTCTCTGGACTCACTGCAGTGCATCCCCAGTGGTGCCAGTGCATTCACTGGACTCACTGTACTGCATCTCCAGTGGTGCCAGTGCACTCTCTGGGCTCACTGCAGTGCATCCCCAGTGGTGCCAGTGCACTCTCTGGACTCACTGCTCTGCATCCCCACTGGTGCCAGTGCACTCACTGGATTCACTGCACTACATTCCCAGTGGTGCTAGTGCACTCTCTGGACTCACTGCAGTGCATCCCCAGTGGTGCCAGTGCACTCTTTGGACTCACTGAAGTGCATTCTCAGTGGTGCCAGTGCACTCTCTGGACTCACTGCACTGCATCCCCAGTGGTGCCAGTGCGCTCTCTGGACTCACTGAAGTGCATTGTCAGTGGTGCCAGTGCACTCTCTGGACTCACTGCAGTGCATCCCCAGTGGTGCCAGTGCACTCTCTGGACTCACTGCACTGCATCCCCAGTGGTGCCAGTGCACTCTCTGGACTCACTGAAGGGCATTCTCAGTGGTGCCAGTGCACTCTCTGGACTCACTGCAGTGCATCACCAGTGGTGCCAGTGCACTCTCTGGACTCACCGCACCGCATCCCCAGTGGTGCCAGTGCACTCTGTGGAGTAACTGCAGTGCATCACCAGTGGTGCCAGTGCACTCTCTGGACTCACTGCACTGCATCCCCAGTGGTGCCAATGCACTCTCTGCACTCACTGCACTGCATCCCCAGTGGTGCCAGAGCACTCTCTGGACTCACTGCACTGCATCCCCAGTGATGCCAGTGCACTCTCTGGACACACTGCACTGCACCCCAATGCTGCCAGTGCACTCTCTGGCGTCACTGCACTGCATCACCCGTGGTGCAAGTGCACTCTCTGGACTCACTGGAGTGCATCACCTGTGGTGCCAGTGCACTCTCTGGACACACTGCACTGCACCCCAATGCTGCCAGTGCACTCTCTGGCGTCACTGCCCTGCATCACCCGTGGTGCAAGTGCACTCTCTGGACTCACTGCACTGCATCACCCGTGGTGCAAGTGCACTCTCTGGACTCACTGGAGTGCATCACCTGTGGTGCCAGTGCACTCTCTGGACTCACTGAAGGGCATTCTCAGTGGTGCCAGTGCACTCTCTGGACTCACTGCACTGCATCACCTGTGGTGCCAGTGCACTCTCTGGACTCACTGCACCGCATCCGCAGTGGTGCCAGTGCACTCTCTAGAGTCACTGCGCTGCATCCCCAGTTGTGCCAGTGCACTCTCTGGACTCACTGCAGTGCATCCCCAGTGGTGCCAGTGCACTCTCTGGACTCACTTCAGTGCATCCCCAGTGGTGCCAGAGCACTCTCTGGACTCACTGCACCGCATCCCCATTGGTGCCAGTGCACTCTGTGGACTCACTGCACTGCAGCCCCAGTGGTGCCAGTGCACTCTCTGGACTCACTGCACTGCATCCCCAGTATTGCCAGTGCACTCTCTGGACTCACTGCACTGCATCCCCATTGGTGCCACTGCACTCTCTGGACTCACTGCACTGCATGTCCAGTGGTGCCAGTGCACTCTCTGCACTCACTGCACTGCATCCCCAGTGGTGCCAGTGCACTCACTGGACTCACTGCAGTGCATTCCCAGTGGTGCCAGTGCACTCTCTAGACTCACTGCACTGCATCCCCAGTGGTGCCAGTGCACTCTCTGGACTCACTGCAGTGCATCCCCAGTGGTGCTAGTGCACTCTCTGGACTCACTGCAGTGCATCACCAGTGGTGCCAGTGCACTCTCTGGACTCACTGATGTGCATCCCCAGTGGTGCCAGTGCACTCTCTGGACTCACTGCACTGCATCCCCAGTGGTGCCAGTGCACTCTCTGGACTCACTGCAGTGCATCCCCAGTGGTGCCAGTGCACTCTCTGGACTCACTGCACTGCATCCCCAGTGGTGCCACTGCACTCTCTGGACTCACTGCAGTGCATCCCCAGTGGTGCCAGTGCACTCTCTGGACTCACTGCAGTGCATCCCCACTGCTGCCAGTGCACTCTCTGGACTCACAGCAGGGCATCCCCAGTGGTGCCAGTGCACTCTCTCGAGTCACTGCACTACATCCCCAGTGGTGCCAGTGCGCTCACTGGACTCACTGTACTGCATCATCAGTGGTGCCAGTGCACTCTCTGGAGTGACTGCAGTGCATCCCCAGTGGTGCCAGTGCACTCTCTGGACTCACTGCACTGCATCCCCAGTGGTGCCAATGCACTCTCTGGACTCACTGCACTGCATCCCCAGTTGTGCCAGTGCACTCACTGGACTCACTGCACTGCATCCCAAGTGGTACCAGTGCACACTCTGGACTCACTGCACTGCA
Organism: Anser anser; assembly: GCF_964211835.1. Classification (NCBI taxonomy): domain Eukaryota; kingdom Metazoa; phylum Chordata; class Aves; order Anseriformes; family Anatidae; genus Anser; species Anser anser. The sequence continues at coordinate 41,016,032 of NC_139726.1, forward strand.
TCCCCAGTGGTGCCAGTGCACTCTCTGGACTCAGTGCACTGCAACCCCAGTGTTGCCAGTGCACTCTCTGGACTCACTGCAGTGCATCCCCAGTGGTGCCAGTGCACTCTCTGGACTCACTTCAGTGCATCCCCAGTGGTGCCAGTGCACTCTCTGGACTCACTGCACTGCATCCCCAGTGGTGCCACTGCACTCTCTGGACTCACTGCACTGCATGTCCAGTGGTGCCAGTGCACTCTCTGCACTCACTGCACTGCATCCCCAGTGGTGCCAGTGCACTCACTGGACTCACTGCAGTGCATTCCCTCTGGTGCCAGTGCACTCTCTGGACTCACTGCACTGCATCCCCAGTGGTGCCAGTGCACTCTCTGGACTCACTGCAGTGCATCCCCAGTGGTGCCAGTGCACTCTCTGGACTCACTGCAGTGCATCACCAGTGGTGCCAGTGCACTCTCTGGACTCACTGCACTGCATCCCCAGTGGTGCCAGTGCACTCTCTGGACTCACTGCACTGCATCCCCAGTGGTGCCAGTGCACTCTCTGAACTCCCGGCACCGCATCCCCAGTGGTGCCAGTGCACTCTCTGGGCTCACTGCAGTGCATCCCCAGTGGTGCCAGTGCACTCTCTTGACTCACTGCACTGCATCCCCAGTGGTGCCAGTGCACTCACTGGATTCACTGCACTGCATCCCCAGTGGTGCTAGTGCACTCTCTGGACTCACTGAAGTGCATCCCCTGTGGTACCAGTGCACTCTCTGGACTCACTGAAGTGCATTCTCAGTGGTGCCAGTGCACTCTGTGGACTCACTGCAGTGCATCCCCAGTGGTGCCAGTGCGCTCTCTGGACTCACTGCAGTGCATCCCCAGTGGTGCCAGTGCACTCTCTGGACTCACTGCACTGCATCCCCAGTGCTGCCAGTGCACTCTCTGGACTCACTGCACTGCATCCCCAGTGGTGCCAGTGCACTCTCTGGACTCACTGCACTGCATCCCCAGTGGTGCCAGTGCACTCTCTGGACTCACTGCACTGCATCCCCAGTGGTACCAGTGCACTCTGTGGACTCACTGCAGTGCATCCCCAGTGGTGCCAGTGCACTCTCTGGACTCACTGCACTGCATCCCCAGTGGTGCCAATGCACTCTCTGGACTCACTGCAGTGCATCCCCAGTGGTGCCAGTGCACTCTCTGGACTCACTGCACTGCATCCCAAGTGGTGCCAGTGCACTCTCTGGAGTCACTGCACTGCATACCCAGTGGTGCCAGTGCACTCTCTCGAGTCACTGCACTACATCCCCAGTGGTGCCAGTGCACTCACTGGACTCACTGTACTGCATCATCAGTGGTGCCAGTGCACTCTCTGGACTCACTGCAGTGCATCCCCATTGGTGCCAGTGCACTCTCTGGACTCACTGCACTGCATCCCCAGTGGTGCCAGTGCACTCACTGGACTCACTAAACTGCATCACCAGTGGTGCCAGTGCACTCTCTGGACTCACTGCACTGCATCCCCAGTGTTGCCAGTGCATTCACTGGACTCACTGTACTGCATCTCCAGTGGTGCCAGTGCACTCTCTGGGCTCACTGCAGTGCATCCCCAGTGGTGCCAGTGCACTCTCTGGACTCACTGCAGTGCATCCCCACTGGTGCCAGTGCACTCACTGGATTCACTGCACTACATTCCCAGTGGTGCTAGTGCACTCTCTGGACTCACTGCAGTGCATCCCAAGTGGTGCCAGTGCACTCTTTGGACTCACTGAAGTGCATTCTCAGTGGTGCCAGTGCACTCTCTGGACTCACTGCACTGCAGCCCCAGTGGTGCCAGTGCGCTCTCTGGACTCACTGCACTGCATCCCCAGTATTGCCAGTGCACTCTCTGGACTCACTGCACTGCATCCCCAGTGGTGCCACTGCACTCTCTGGACTCACTGCACTGCATGTCCAGTGGTGCCAGTGCACTCTCTGCACTCACTGCACTGCATCCCCAGTGGTGCCAGTGCACTCTCTAGAGTCACTGCGCTGCATCCCCAGTTGTGCCAGTGCACTCTCTGGACTCACTGCAGTGCATCCCCAGTGGTGCCAGTGCACTCTCTGGACTCACTTCAGTGCATCCCCAGTGGTGCCAGAGCACTCTCTGGACTCCCGGCACCGCATCCCCAGCGGTGCCAGTGCACTCTCTGGGCTCACTGCAGTGCATCCCCAGTGGTGCCAGTGCACTCTCTTGACTCACTGCACTGCATCCCCAGTGGTGCCAGTGCACTCACTGGATTCACTGCACTGCATCCCCAGTGGTGCTAGTGCACTCTCTGGACTCACTGCAGTGCAACCCAGTGGTACCAGTGCACTCTCTGGACTCACTGAAGTGCATTCTCAGTGGTGCCAGTGCACTCTGTGGACTCACTGCAGTGCATCCCCAGTGGTGCCAGTGCGCTCTCTGGACTCACTGCAGTGCATCCCCAGTGGTGCCAGTGCACTCTCTGGACTCACTGCACTGCATCCCCAGTGCTGCCAGTGCACTCTCTGGACTCACTGCAGTGCATCCCCAGTGGTGCCAGTGCACTCTCTGGACTCACTGCACTGCATCCCCAGTGGTGCCAGTGCACTCTCTGGACTCACTGCAGTGCATCCCCAGTGGTGCCAGTGCACTCTCTGGACTCACTGCACTGCATCCCCAGTGATACCAGTGCACTCTCTGGACTCACTGCAGTGCATAGCCAGTGGTGCCAGTGCACTCTCTGGACTCACTGCACTGCATCCCCATTGGTGCCAATGCACTCTCTGGACTCACTGCACTGCATCCCCAGTGGTGCCAGTGCACTCTCTGGACTCACTGAAGTGCATCCCCAGTGGTGCCAGTGCACTCTCTGGACTCACTGCACTGCATCCCCAGTGGTGCCAGTGCACTCTCTGGACTCACTGCAGTGCATCCCCGGTGGTGCCAGTGCACTCTCTGGACTCACTGAAGGGCATTCTCAGTGGTGCCAGTGCACTCTCTGGACTCACTGAAGTGCATTCTCAGTGGTGCCATTACACTCACTGGACTGACTGCACTGCATCCCCAGTGGTGCCAGTGCACTCTCTGGACTCACCGCACCGCATCCCCAGTGGTGCCAGTGCACTCTCTGGAGTAACTGCAGTGCATCACCAGTGGTGCCAGTGCACTCTCTGGACTCACTGCAGTGCATCCCCAGTGGTGCCAGTGCACTCTCTGGACTCACTGCAGTGCATCCCCAGTGGTGCCAGTGCACTCTCTGGACTCACTGCACTGCATCCCCAGTGGTGCCAGTGCACTCTCTGGACTCACTGCACTGCATCCCCAGTGGTGCCAGTGCACTCTGTGGACTCCCGGCACCGCATCCCCAGTGGTGCCAGTGCACTCTCTGGGCTCACTGCAGTGCATCCCCAGTGGTGCCAGTGCACTCTCTTGACTCACTGCACTGCATCCCCAGTGGTGCCAGTGCACTCACTGGATTCACTGCACTGCATCCCCAGTGGTGCTAGTGCACTCTCTGGACTCACTGAAGTGCATCCCCTGTGGTACCAGTGCACTCTCTGGACTCACTGAAGTGCATTCTCAGTGGTGCCAGTGCACTCTGTGGACTCACTGCAGTGCATCCCCAGTGGTGCCAGTGCGCTCTCTGGACTCACTGCAGTGCATCCCCAGTGGTGCCAGTGCACTCTCTGGACTCACTGCACTGCATCCCCAGTGGTGCCAGTGCACTCTCTGGACTCACTGCACTGCATCCCCAGTGGTGCCAGTGCACTCTCTGGACTCACTGCAGTGCATCCCCAGTGGTGCCAGTGCACTCTCTGGACTCACTGCACTGCATCCCCAGTGGTACCAGTGCACTCTGTGGACTCACTGCAGTGCATCCCCAGTGGTGCCAGTGCACTCTCTGGACTCACTGCACTGCATCCCCAGTGGTGCCAATGCACTCTCTGGACTCACTGCAGTGCATCCCCAGTGGTGCCAGTGCACTCTCTGGACTCACTGCACTGCATCCCAAGTGGTGCCAGTGCACTCTCTGGAGTCACTGCACTGCATCCCCAGTGGTGCCAGTGCACTCTCTCGAGTCACTGCACTACATCCCCAGTGGTGCCAGTGCACTCACTGGACTCACTGTACTGCATCATCAGTGGTGCCAGTGCACTCTCTGGACTCACTGAAGTGCATCCCCAGTGGCGCCAGTGCACTCTCTGGACTCACTGCACTGCATCCCCAGTGGTGCCAGTGCACTCACTGGACTCACTAAACTGCATCCCCAGTGGTGCCAGTGCACTCTCTGGACTCACTGCAGTGCATCCCCAGTGGTGCCAGTGCATTCACTGGACTCACTGTACTGCATCTCCAGTGGTGCCAGTGCACTCTCTGGGCTCACTGCAGTGCATCCCCAGTGGTGCCAGTGCACTCTCTGGACTCACTGCAGTGCATCCCCACTGGTGCCAGTGCACTCACTGGATTCACTGCACTACATTCCCAGTGGTGCTAGTGCACGCTCTGGACTCACTGCAGTGCATCCCCAGTGGTGCCAGTGCACTCTTTGGACTCACTGAAGTGCATTCTCAGTGGTGCCAGTGCACTCTCTGGACTCACTGCACTGCATCCCCAGTGGTGCCAGTGCGCTCTCTGGACTCACTGAAGTGCATTGTCAGTGGTGCCAGTGCACTCTCTGGACTCACTGCAGTGCATCCCCAGTGGTGCCAGTGCACTCTCTGGACTCACTGCACTGCATCCCCAGTGGTGCCAGTGCACTCTCTGGACTCACTGAAGGGCATTCTCAGTGGTGCCAGTGCACTCTCTGGACTCACTGCAGTGCATCACCAGTGGTGCCAGTGCACTCTCTGGACTCACCGCACCGCATCCCCAGTGGTGCCAGTGCACTCTGTGGAGTAACTGCAGTGCATCACCAGTGGTGCCAGTGCACTCTCTGGACTCACTGCACTGCATCCCCAGTGGTGCCAATGCACTCTCTGCACTCACTGCACTGCATCCCCAGTGGTGCCAGAGCACTCTCTGGACTCACTGCACTGCATCCCCAGTGATGCCAGTGCACTCTCTGGACACACTGCACTGCACCCCAATGCTGCCAGTGCACTCTCTGGCGTCACTGCACTGCATCACCCGTGGTGCAAGTGCACTCTCTGGACTCACTGGAGTGCATCACCTGTGGTGCCAGTGCACTCTCTGGACACACTGCACTGCACCCCAATGCTGCCAGTGCACTCTCTGGCGTCACTGCCCTGCATCACCCGTGGTGCAAGTGCACTCTCTGGACTCACTGCACTGCATCACCCGTGGTGCAAGTGCACTCTCTGGACTCACTGGAGTGCATCACCTGTGGTGCCAGTGCACTCTCTGGACTCACTGAAGGGCATTCTCAGTGGTGCCAGTGCACTCTCTGGACTCACTGCACTGCATCACCTGTGGTGCCAGTGCACTCTCTGGACTCACTGCACCGCATCCGCAGTGGTGCCAGTGCACTCTCTAGAGTCACTGCGCTGCATCCCCAGTTGTGCCAGTGCACTCTCTGGACTCACTGCAGTGCATCCCCAGTGGTGCCAGTGCACTCTCTGGACTCACTTCAGTGCATCCCCAGTGGTGCCAGAGCACTCTCTGGACTCACTGCACCGCATCCCCATTGGTGCCAGTGCACTCTGTGGACTCACTGCACTGCAGCCCCAGTGGTGCCAGTGCACTCTCTGGACTCACTGCACTGCATCCCCAGTATTGCCAGTGCACTCTCTGGACTCACTGCACTGCATCCCCATTGGTGCCACTGCACTCTCTGGACTCACTGCACTGCATGTCCAGTGGTGCCAGTGCACTCTCTGCACTCACTGCACTGCATCCCCAGTGGTGCCAGTGCACTCACTGGACTCACTGCAGTGCATTCCCTCTGGTGCCAGTGCACTCTCTAGACTCACTGCACTGCATCCCCAGTGGTGCCAGTGCACTCTCTGGACTCACTGCAGTGCATCCCCAGTGGTGCCAGTGCACTCTCTGGACTCACTGCAGTGCATCACCAGTGGTGCCAGTGCACTCTCTGGACTCACTGATGTGCATCCCCAGTGGTGCCAGTGCACTCTCTGGACTCACTGCACTGCATCCCCAGTGGTGCCAGTGCACTCTCTGGACTCACTGCAGTGCATCCCCAGTGGTGCCAGTGCACTCTCTGGACTCACTGCACTGCATCCCCAGTGGTGCCACTGCACTCTCTGGACTCACTGCAGTGCATCCCCAGTGGTGCCAGTGCACTCTCTGGACTCACTGCAGTGCATCCCCACTGCTGCCAGTGCACTCTCTGGACTCACAGCAGGGCATCCCCAGTGGTGCCAGTGCACTCTCTCGAGTCACTGCACTACATCCCCAGTGGTGCCAGTGCGCTCACTGGACTCACTGTACTGCATCATCAGTGGTGCCAGTGCACTCTCTGGACTCACTGAAGTGCATCCCCAGTGGTGCCAGTGCACTCTCTGGACTCACTGCACTGCATCCCCAGTGGTGCCAATGCACTCTCTGGACTCACTGCACTGCATCCCCAGTTGTGCCAGTGCACTCACTGGACTCACTGCACTGCATCCCAAGTGGTACCAGTGCACACTCTGGACTCACTGCACTGCATCCCCAGTGGTGCCAGTGCACTCTCTGGACTCAGTGCACTGCAACCCCAGTGTTGCCAGTGCACTCTCTGGACTCACTGCAGTGCATCCCCAGTGGTGCCAGTGCACTCTCTGGACTCACTTCAGTGCATCCCCAGTGGTGCCAGTGCACTCTCTGGACTCACTGCACTGCATCCCCAGTGGTGCCACTGCACTCTCTGGACTCACTGCACTGCATGTCCAGTGGTGCCAGTGCACTCTCTGCACTCACTGCACTGCATCCCCAGTGGTGCCAGTGCACTCACTGGACTCACTGCAGTGCATTCCCTCTGGTGCCAGTGCACTCTCTGGACTCACTGCACTGCATCCCCAGTGGTGCCAGTGCACTCTCTGGACTCACTGCAGTGCATCCCCAGTGGTGCCAGTGCACTCTCTGGACTCACTGCAGTGCATCACCAGTGGTGCCAGTGCACTCTCTGGACTCACTGCACTGCATCCCCAGTGGTGCCAGTGCACTCTCTGGAGTGACTGCAGTGCATCCCCAGTGGTGCCAGTGCACTCTCTGGACTCCCGGCACCGCATCCCCAGTGGTGCCAGTGCACTCTCTGGGCTCACTGCAGTGCATCCCCAGTGGTGCCAGTGCACTCTCTTGACTCACTGCACTGCATCCCCAGTGGTGCCAGTGCACTCACTGGATTCACTGCACTGCATCCCCAGTGGTGCTAGTGCACTCTCTGGACTCACTGAAGTGCATCCCCTGTGGTACCAGTGCACTCTCTGGACTCACTGAAGTGCATTCTCAGTGGTGCCAGTGCACTCTGTGGACTCACTGCAGTGCATCCCCAGTGGTGCCAGTGCGCTCTCTGGACTCACTGCAGTGCATCCCCAGTGGTGCCAGTGCACTCTCTGGACTCACTGCACTGCATCCCCAGTGCTGCCAGTGCACTCTCTGGACTCACTGCACTGCATCCCCAGTGGTGCCAGTGCACTCTCTGGACTCACTGCACTGCATCCCCAGTGGTGCCAGTGCACTCTCTGGACTCACTGCACTGCATCCCCAGTGGTACCAGTGCACTCTGTGGACTCACTGCAGTGCATCCCCAGTGGTGCCAGTGCACTCTCTGGACTCACTGCACTGCATCCCCAGTGGTGCCAATGCACTCTCTGGACTCACTGCAGTGCATCCCCAGTGGTGCCAGTGCACTCTCTGGACTCACTGCACTGCATCCCAAGTGGTGCCAGTGCACTCTCTGGAGTCACTGCACTGCATCCCCAGTGGTGCCAGTGCACTCTCTCGAGTCACTGCACTACATCCCCAGTGGTGCCAGTGCACTCACTGGACTCACTGTACTGCATCATCAGTGGTGCCAGTGCACTCTCTGGACTCACTGCAGTGCATCCCCATTGGTGCCAGTGCACTCTCTGGACTCACTGCACTGCATCCCCAGTGGTGCCAGTGCACTCACTGGACTCACTAAACTGCATCACCAGTGGTGCCAGTGCACTCTCTGGACTCACTGCACTGCATCCCCAGTGTTGCCAGTGCATTCACTGGACTCACTGTACTGCATCTCCAGTGGTGCCAGTGCACTCTCTGGGCTCACTGCAGTGCATCCCCAGTGGTGCCAGTGCACTCTCTGGACTCACTGCAGTGCATCCCCACTGGTGCCAGTGCACTCACTGGATTCACTGCACTACATTCCCAGTGGTGCTAGTGCACTCTCTGGACTCACTGCAGTGCATCCCAAGTGGTGCCAGTGCACTCTTTGGACTCACTGAAGTGCATTCTCAGTGGTGCCAGTGCACTCTCTGGACTCACTGCACTGCAGCCCCAGTGGTGCCAGTGCGCTCTCTGGACTCACTGCACTGCATCCCCAGTATTGCCAGTGCACTCTCTGGGCTCACTGCAGTGCATCCCCAGTGGTGCCACTGCACTCTCTGGACTCACTGCACTGCATGTCCAGTGGTGCCAGTGCACTCTCTGCACTCACTGCACTGCATCCCCAGTGGTGCCAGTGCACTCTCTAGAGTCACTGCGCTGCAACCCAGTGGTACCAGTGCACTCTCTGGACTCACTGAAGTGCATTCTCAGTGGTGCCAGTGCACTCTGTGGACTCACTGCAGTGCATCCCCAGTGGTGCCAGTGCGCTCTCTGGACTCACTGCAGTGCATCCCCAGTGGTGCCAGTGCACTCTCTGGACTCACTGCACTGCATCCCCAGTGCTGCCAGTGCACTCTCTGGACTCACTGCAGTGCATCCCCAGTGGTGCCAGTGCACTCTCTGGACTCACTGCACTGCATCCCCAGTGGTGCCAGTGCACTCTCTGGACTCACTGCAGTGCATCCCCAGTGGTGCCAGTGCACTCTCTGGACTCACTGCACTGCATCCCCAGTGATACCAGTGCACTCTCTGGACTCACTGCAGTGCATAGCCAGTGGTGCCAGTGCACTCTCTGGACTCACTGCACTGCATCCCCATTGGTGCCAATGCACTCTCTGGACTCACTGCACTGCATCCCCAGTGGTGCCAGTGCACTCTCTGGACTCACTGAAGTGCATCCCCAGTGGTGCCAGTGCACTCTCTGGACTCACTGCACTGCATCCCCAGTGGTGCCAGTGCACTCTCTGGACTCACTGCAGTGCATCCCCGGTGGTGCCAGTGCACTCTCTGGACTCACTGAAGGGCATTCTCAGTGGTGCCAGTGCACTCTCTGGACTCACTGAAGTGCATTCTCAGTGGTGCCATTACACTCACTGGACTGACTGCACTGCATCCCCAGTGGTGCCAGTGCACTCTCTGGACTCACCGCACCGCATCCCCAGTGGTGCCAGTGCACTCTCTGGAGTAACTGCAGTGCATCACCAGTGGTGCCAGTGCACTCTCTGGACTCACTGCAGTGCATCCCCAGTGGTGCCAGTGCACTCTCTGGACTCACTGCAGTGCATCCCCAGTGGTGCCAGTGCACTCTCTGGACTCACTGCACTGCATCCCCAGTGGTGCCAGTGCACTCTCTGGACTCACTGCACTGCATCCCCAGTGGTGCCAGTGCACTCTGTGGACTCCCGGCACCGCATCCCCAGTGGTGCCAGTGCACTCTCTGGGCTCACTGCAGTGCATCCCCAGTGGTGCCAGTGCACTCTCTTGACTCACTGCACTGCATCCCCAGTGGTGCCAGTGCACTCACTGGATTCACTGCACTGCATCCCCAGTGGTGCTAGTGCACTCTCTGGACTCACTGAAGTGCATCCCCTGTGGTACCAGTGCACTCTCTGGACTCACTGAAGTGCATTCTCAGTGGTGCCAGTGCACTCTGTGGACTCACTGCAGTGCATCCCCAGTGGTGCCAGTGCGCTCTCTGGACTCACTGCAGTGCATCCCCAGTGGTGCCAGTGCACTCTCTGGACTCACTGCACTGCATCCCCAGTGGTGCCAGTGCACTCTCTGGACTCACTGCACTGCATCCCCAGTGGTGCCAGTGCACTCTCTGGACTCACTGCACTGCATCCCCAGTGGTGCCAGTGCACTCTCTGGACTCACTGCAGTGCATCCCCAGTGGTGCCAGTGCACTCTCTGGACTCACTGCACTGCATCCCCAGTGGTACCAGTGCACTCTGTGGACTCACTGCAGTGCATCCCCAGTGGTGCCAGTGCACTCTCTGGACTCACTGCACTGCATCCCCAGTGGTGCCAATGCACTCTCTGGACTCACTGCAGTGCATCCCCAGTGGTGCCAGTGCACTCTCTGGACTCACTGCACTGCATCCCAAGTGGTGCCAGTGCACTCTCTGGAGTCACTGCACTGCATCCCCAGTGGTGCCAGGGCACTCTCTCGAGTCACTGCACTACATCCCCAGTGGTGCCAGTGCACTCACTGGACTCACTGTACTGCATCATCAGTGGTGCCAGTGCACTCTCTGGACTCACTGCAGTGCATCCCCATTGGTGCCAGTGCACTCTCTGGACTCACTGCACTGCATCCCCAGTGGTGCCAGTGCACTCACTGGACTCACTAAACTGCATCACCAGTGGTGCCAGTGCACTCTCTGGACTCACTGCACTGCATCCCCAGTGTTGCCAGTGCATTCACTGGACTCACTGTACTGCATCTCCAGTGGTGCCAGTGCACTCTCTGGGCTCACTGCAGTGCATCCCCAGTGGTGCCAGTGCACTCTCTGGACTCACTGCAGTGCATCCCCACTGGTGCCAGTGCACTCACTGGATTCACTGCACTACATTCCCAGTGGTGCTAGTGCACTCTCTGGACTCACTGCAGTGCATCCCAAGTGGTGCCAGTGCACTCTTTGGACTCACTGAAGTGCATTCTCAGTGGTGCCAGTGCACTCTCTGGACTCACTGCACTGCAGCCCCAGTGGTGCCAGTGCGCTCTCTGGACTCACTGAAGTGCATCCCCAGTGGTGCCAGTGCACTCTCTGGACTCACTGCAGTGCATCCCCAGTGGTGCCAGTGCACTCTCTGGACTCACTGCAGTGCATCCCCAGTGGTGCCAGTGCACTCTCTGGACTCACTGAAGGGCATTCTCAGTGGTGCCAGTGCACTCTCTGGACTCACTGCAGTGCATCACCAGTGGTGCCAGTGCACTCTCTGGACTCACCGCACCGCATCCCCAGTGGTGCCAGTGCACTCTGTGGAGTAACTGCAGTGCATCCCCAGTGGTGCCAGTGCACTCTCTGGACTCACTGCACTGCATCCCCAGTGGTGCCAGTGCACTCTCTGCACTCACTGCACTGCATCCCCAGTGGTGCCAGAGCACTCTCTGGACTCACTGCACTGCATCCCCAGTGATGCCAGTGCACTCTCTGGACTCACTGCACTGCACCCCAATGCTGCCAGTGCACTCTCTGGCGTCACTGCACTGCATCACCCGTGGTGCAAGTGCACTCTCTGGACTCACTGGAGTGCATCACCTGTGGTGCCAGTGCACTCTCTGGACTCACTGAAGGGCATTCTCAGTGGTGGCAGTGCACTCTCTGGACTCACTGCACTGCATCACCTGTGGTGCCAGTGCACTCTCTGGACTCACTGCACCGCATCCGCAGTGGTGCCAGTGCACTCTCTAGAGTCACTGCGCTGCATCCCCAGTTGTGCCAGTGCACTCTCTGGACTCACTGCAGTGCATCCCCAGTGGTGCCGGTGCACTCTCTGGACTCACTTCAGTGCATCCCCAGTGGTGCCAGAGCACTCTCTGGACTCACTGCACCGCATCCCCATTGGTGCCAGTGCACTCTGTGGACTCACTGCACTGCAGACCCAGTGGTGCCAGTGCACTCTCTGGACTCACTGCACTGCATCCCCAGTATTGCCAGTGCACTCTCTGGACTCACTGCACTGCATCCCCAGTGGTGCCACTGCACTCTCTGGACTCACTGCACTGCATGTCCAGTGGTGCCAGTGCACTCTCTGCACTCACTGCACTGCATCCCCAGTGGTGCCAGTGCACTCACTGGACTCACTGCAGTGCATTCCCTCTGGTGCCAGTGCACTCTCTGGACTCACTGCACTGCATCCCCAGTGGTGCCAGTGCACTCTCTGGACTGACTGCACTGCATCCCCAGTGGTGCCAGTGCACTCTCTGGACTCACCGCACCGCATCCCCAGTGGTGCCAGTGCACTCTCTGGACTCACTGAAGTGCATCCCCAGTGGTGCCAGTGCACTCTCTGGACTCACTGCACTGCATCCCCAGTGGTGCCAGTGCACTCTCTGGACTCACTGCAGTGCATCCCCAGTGGTGCCAGTGCACTCTCTGGACTCACTGCACTGCATCCCCAGTGGTGCCACTGCACTCTCTGGACTCACTGCAGTGCATCCCCAGTGGTGCCAGTGCACTCTCTGGACTCACTGCAGTGCATCCCCACTGCTGCCAGTGCACTCTCTGGACTCACAGCAGTGCATCCCCAGTGGTGCCAGTGCACTCTCTGGACTCACTGCACTGCATCCCCAGTGGTGCCAATGCACTCTCTGGACTCACTGAACTGCATCCCCAGTGGTGCCAGTGCACTCTCTGGACTCACTGCACTGCATCCCAAGTGGTGCCAGTGCACTCTCTGGACTCACCGCACTGCATCCCCAGTGGTGCCAGTGCACTCTCTCGAGTCACTGCACTACATCCCCAGTGGTGCCAGTGCGCTCACTGGACTCACTGTACTGCATCATCAGTGGTGCCAGTGCACTCTCTGGAGTGACTGCAGTGCATCCCCAGTGGTGCCAGTGCACTCTCTGGACTCACTGCACTGCATCCCCAGTGGTGCCAATGCACTCTCTGGACTCACTGCACTGCATCCCCAGTTGTGCCAGTGCACTCACTGGACTCACTGCACTGCATCCCAAGTGGTACCAGTGCACACTCTGGACTCACTGCACTGCATCCCCAGTGGTGCCAGTGCACTCTCTGGACTCAGTGCACTGCAACCCCAGTGTTGCCAGTGCACTCTCTGGACTCACTGCACTGCATCCCCAGTGGTGCCAGTGCACTCTCTGGACTCACTTCAGTGCATCCCCAGTGGTGCCAGAGCACTCTCTGGACTCACTGCACTGCATCCCCAGTGGTGCCAGTGCACTCTCTGGACTCACTGCACTGCAGCCCCAGTGGTGCCAGTTCACTCTCTGGACTCACTGCACTGCATCCCCAGTATTGCCAGTGCACTCTCTGGACTCACTGCACTGCATCCCCAGTGCTGCCAGTGCACTCTCTGGACTCACTGCACTGCATCCCCAGTGGTGCCACTGCACTCTCTGGACTCACTGCACTGCATGTCCAGTGGTGCCAGTGCACTCTCTGCACTCACTGCACTGCATCCCCAGTGGTGCCAGTGCACTCACTGGACTCACTGCAGTGCATTCCCTCTGGTGCCAGTGCACTCTCTGGACTCACTGCACTGCATCCCCAGTGGTGCCAGTGCACTCTCTGGACTCACTGCACTGCATCCCCAGTGGTGCCAGTGCACTCTCTGGACTCACTGCAGTGCATCACCAGTGGTGCCAGTGCACTCTCTGGACTCACTGCACTGCATCCCCAGTGGTGCCAGTGCACTCTCTGGACTCACTGCACTGCATCCCCAGTGGTGCCAGTGCACTCTCTGGACTCACTGCACTGCATCCCCAGTGGTGCCAGAGCACTCTCTGGACTCACTGCACTGCATCCTCTGTGCTGCCAGTGCACTCTCTGGACTCACTGCACTGCATCCCCAGTGGTGCCAGTGCACTCTCTGGACTCACTGTACTGCATCCCTTGTTGAGCGCGTGCACTCTCTGGACTCACTGAAGTGCATCCCCAGTGGTGCCAGTGCACTCTCTGGACTCACTGCACTGCATCCCCAGTGGTGCTAGTGCACTCTGTGGACTCACTGCAGTGCATCCCCAGTGGTGCCAGTGCACTCTCTGGACTCACTGAAGGGCATTCTCAGTGGTGCCAGTGCACTCTCTGGACTCACTGCAGTGTTTCCCCAGTGGTGCCAGTACACTCACTGGACTGACTGCACTGCATCCCCAGTGGTGCCAGTGCACTCTCTGGACTCACCGCACCGCATCCCCAGTGGTGCCAGTGCACTCTCTGGAGTAACTGCAGTGCATCACCAGTGGTGCCAGTGCACTCTCTGGACTCACTGCACTGCATCGCCAGTGGTGCCAGTGCACTCTCTGGACTCACTGCACTGCATCCCCAGTGGTGCCAGAGCACTCTCTGGACTCACTGCAGTGCATCCCCAGTGGTGCCAGTGCACTCTCTGGACTCACTGCACTGCATCCCCAGTGGTGCCAGTGCACTCTGTGGACTCACTGCACTGCATCCCCAGTGGTGCCAGTGCACTCTCTGGACTCACTGTACGGCATCCCCACTGGTGCCAGTGTACTATGTGGACTCACTGTACTGCATCCCCAGTGGTGACAGTGCACTCTCTGGACTCACTGCACTGCATCCCCAGTGGTGCCAGTGCACTCACTGGATTCACTGCACTGCATCCCCATTGGTGCTAGTGCACTCTCTGGACTCACTGCAGTGCAACCCATTGGTACCAGTGCACTCTCTGGACTCACTGAAGTGCATTCTCAGTGGTGCCAGTGCACTCTGTGGACTCACTGCAGTGCATCCCCAGTGGTGCCAGTGCGCTCTCTGGACTCACTGCAGTGCATCCCCAGTGGTGCCAGTGCACTCTCTGGACTCACTGCACTGCATCCCCAGTGGTGCCAGTGCACTCTCTGGACTCACTGCACTGCATCCCCAGTGGTGCCAGTGCACTCTCTGGACTCACTGCAGTGCATCACCAGTGGTGCCAGTGCTCTCTCTGGACTCACTGAAGTGCATCCCCAGTGGTGCCAGTGCACTCTCTGGACTCACTGCACTGCATCCCCAGTGGTGCCAGTGCACTCTCTGGACTCACTGCAGTGCATCCCCAGTGGTGCCAGTGCACTCTCTGGACTCACTGCACTGCATCCCCAGTGGTGCCACTGCACTCTCTGGACTCACTGCAGTGCATCCCCAGTGGTGCCAGTGCACTCTCTGGACTCACTGCAGTGCATTCCCACTGCTGCCAGTGCACTCTCTGGACTCACAGCAGTGCATCCCCAGTGGTGCCAGTGCACTCTCTGGACTCACTGCACTGCATCCCCAGTGGTGCCAATGCACTCTCTGGACTCACTGCACTGCATCCCCAGTGGTGCCAGTGCACTCTCTGGACTCACTGCACTGCATCCCCAGTGGTGCCAGTGCACTCTCTGGACTCACTGCACTGCATCCCCAGTGGTGCCAGTGCACTCTCTCGAGTCACTGCACTACATCCCCAGTGGTGCCAGTGCGCTCACTGGACTCACTGTACTGCATCATCAGTGGTGCCAGTGCACTCTCTGGAGTGACTGCAGTGCATCCCAAGTGGTGCCAGTGCACTCTCTGGACTCACTGCACTGCATCCCCAGTGGTGCCAATGCACTCTCTGGACTCACTGCACTGCATCCCCAGTTGTGCCAGTGCACTCACTGGACTCACTGCACTGCATCCCAAGTGGTACCAGTGCACACTCTGGACTCACTGCACTGCATCCCCAGTGGTGCCAGTGCACTCTCTGGACTCAGTGCACTGCAACCCCAGTGTTGCCAGTGCACTCTCTGGACTCACTGCACTGCATCCCCAGTGGTGCCAGTGCACTCTCTGGACTCACTTCAGTGCATCCCCAGTGGTGCCAGAGCACTCTCTGGACTCACTGCACTGCATCCCCAGTGGTGCCAGTGCACTCTCTGGACTCACTGCACTGCATCCCCAGTGGTGCTAGTGCACTCTGTGGACTCACTGCAGTGCATCCCCAGTGGTGCCAGTGCACTCTCTGGACTCACTGAAGGGCATTCTCAGTGGTGCCAGTGCACTCTCTGGACTCACTGCAGTGTTTCCCCAGTGGTGCCAGTACACTCACTGGACTGACTGCACTGCATCCCCAGTAGTGCCAGTGCACTCTCTGGACTCACCGCACCGCATCCCCAGTGGTGCCAGTGCACTCTCTGGAGTAACTGCAGTGCATCACCAGTGGTGCCAGTGCACTCTCTGGACTCACTGCACTGCATCGCCAGTGGTGCCAATGCACTCTCTGGACTCACTGCACTGCATCCCCAGTGGTGCCAGAGCACTCTCTGGACTCACTGCAGTGCATCCCCAGTGGTGCCAGTGCACTCTCTGGACTCACTGCACTGCATCCCCAGTGGTGCCAGTGCACTCTGTGGACTCACTGCACTGCATCCCCAGTGGTGCCTGTGCACTCTCTGGACTCACTGTACGGCATCCCCACTGGTGCCAGTGCACTATGTGGACTCACTGTACTGCATCCCCAGTGGTGCCAGTGCACTCACTGGATTCACTGCACTGCATCCCCATTGGTGCTAGTGCACTCTCTGGACTCACTGCAGTGCAACCCATTGGTACCAGTGCTCTCTCTGGACTCACTGAAGTGCATTCTCAGTGGTGCCAGTGCACTCTGTGGACTCACTGCAGTGCATCCCCAGTGGTGCCAGTGCGCTCTCTGGACTCACTGCAGTGCATCCCCAGTGGTGCCAGTGCACTCTCTGGACTCACTGCACTGCATCCCCAGTGCTGCCAGTGCACTCTCTGGACTCACTGCAGTGCATCCCCAGTGGTGCCAGTGCACTCTCTGGACTCACTGCACTGCATCCCCAGTGGTGCCAGTGCACTCTCTGGACTCACTGCAGTGCATCCCCAGTGGTGCCAGTGCACTCTCTGGACTCACTGCACTGCATCCCCAGTGGTGCCAATGCACTCTCTGGACTCACTGCACTGCATCCCCAGTGGTGCCAGTGCACTCTCTGGACTCACTGAAGTGCATCCCCAGTGGTGCCAGTGCACTCGCTGGAGTCACTGCACTGCATCCCCAGTGGCGCTAGTGCACTCTGTGGACTCACTGCAGTGCATCCCCAGTGGTGCCAGTGCACTCTCTGGACTCACTGCAGTGCATCCCCAGTGGTGCCAGTGCACTCTCTGGACTCACTGCACTGCATCCCCAGTGGTGCCAGTGCACTCTCTGGACTCACTGCAGTGCATCCCCAGTGGTGCCAGTGCACTCTCTGGACTCACTGCACTGCATCCCCAGTGGTGCCAGTGCACTCTCTGGACTCACTGCAGTGCATCCCCAGTGGTGCCAGTGCACTCTCTGGACTCACTGCAGTGCATCCCCACTGCTGCCAGTGCACTCTCTGGACTCACAGCAGTGCATCCCCAGTGGTGCCAGTGCACTCTCTGGACTCACTGCACTGCATCCCCAGTGGTGCCAATGCACTCTCTGGACTCACTGCACTGCATCCCCAGTGGTGCCAGTGCACTCTCTGGACTCACTGCACTGCATCCCAAGTGGTGCCAGTGCACTCTCTGGACTCACTGCACTGCATCCCCAGTGGTGCCAGTGCACTCTCTCGAGTCACTGCACTACATCCCCAGTGGAGCCAGTGCGCTCACTGGACTCACTGTACTGCATCATCAGTGGTGCCAGTGCACTCTCTGGAGTGACTGCAGTGCATCCCAAGTGGTGCCAGTGCACTCTCTGGACTCACGGCACTGCATCCCCAGTGGTGCCAGTGCACTCTCTGGACTCACTGCACTGCATCCCCAGTTGTGCCAGTGCACTCACTGGACTCACTGCACTGCATCCCAAGTGGTACCAGTGCACACTCTGGACTCACTGCACTGCATCCCCAGTGGTGCCAGTGCACTCTCTGGACTCAGTGCACTGCAACCCCAGTGTTGCCAGTGCACTCTCTGGACTCACTGCACTGCATCCCCAGTGGTGCCAGTGCACTCTCTGGACTCACTTCAGTGCATCCCCAGTGGTGCCAGAGCACTCTCTGGACTCACTGCACTGCATCCCCAGTGGTGCCAGTGCACTCTCTGGACTCACTGCACTGCAGCCCCAGTGGTGCCAGTTCACTCTCTGGACTCACTGCACTGCATCCCCAGTATTGCCAGTGCACTCTCTGGACTCACTGCACTGCATCCCCAGTGCTGCCAGTGCACTCTCTGGACTCACTGCACTGCATCCCCAGTGGTGCCACTGCACTCTCTGGACTCACTGCACTGCATGTCCAGTGGTGCCAGTGCACTCTCTGCACTCACTGCACTGCATCCCCAGTGGTGCCAGTGCACTCACTGGACTCACTGCAGTGCATTCCCTCTGGTGCCAGTGCACTCTCTGGACTCACTGCACTGCATCCCCAGTGGTGCCAGTGCACTCTCTGGACTCACTGCAGTGCATCACCAGTGGTGCCAGTGCACTCTCTGGACTCACTGCAGTGCATCCCCAGTGGTGCCAGTGCACTCTCTGGACTCACTGCACTGCATCCCCAGTGGTGCCAGTGCACTCTCTGGACTCACTGCACTGCATCCCCAGTGGTGCCAGAGCACTCTCTGGACTCACTGCACTGCATCCTCTGTGCTGCCAGTGCACTCTCTGGACTCACTGCACTGCATCCCCAGTGGTGCCAGTGCACTCTCTGGACTCACTGTACTGCATCCCTTGTTGAGCGCGTGCACTCTCTGGACTCACTGCAGTGCATCCCCAGTGGTGCCAGTGCACTCTCTGGACTCACTGCAGTGCATCCCCAGTGGTGCTAGTGCACTCTGTGGACTCACTGCAGTGCATCAACAGTGGTGCCAGTGCACTCTCTGGACTCACTGAAGGGCATTCTCAGTGGTGCCAGTGCACTCTCTGGACTCACTGCAGTGTTTCCCCAGTGGTGCCAGTGCACTCTCTGGACTCACTGCACTGCATCCCCAGTGGTGCCAATGCACTCTCTGGACTCACTGCACTGCATCCCCAGTGGTGCCAGTGCACTCTCTGGACTCACTGCACTGCATCCCAAGTGGTGCCAGTGCACTCTCTGGACTCACTGCACTGCATCCCCAGTGGTGCCAGTGCACTCTCTCGAGTCACTGCACTACATCCCCAGTGGAGCCAGTGCGCTCACTGGACTCACTGTACTGCATCATCAGTGGTGCCAGTGCACTCTCTGGAGTGACTGCAGTGCATCCCAAGTGGTGCCAGTGCACTCTCTGGACTCACGGCACTGCATCCCCAGTGGTGCCAGTGCACTCTCTGGACTCACTGCACTGCATCCCCAGTTGTGCCAGTGCACTCACTGGACTCACTGCACTGCATCCCAAGTGGTACCAGTGCACACTCTGGACTCACTGCACTGCATCCCCAGTGGTGCCAGTGCACTCTCTGGACTCAGTGCACTGCAACCCCAGTGTTGCCAGTGCACTCTCTGGACTCACTGCACTGCATCCCCAGTGGTGCCAGTGCACT
The DNA here is from genome assembly GCF_964211835.1 of Anser anser. Classification (NCBI taxonomy): domain Eukaryota; kingdom Metazoa; phylum Chordata; class Aves; order Anseriformes; family Anatidae; genus Anser; species Anser anser. Next base: position 41,035,440 of record NC_139726.1, read on the forward strand.
CTCTGGACTCACTTCAGTGCATCCCCAGTGGTGCCAGAGCACTCTCTGGACTCACTGCACTGCATCCCCAGTGGTGCCAGTGCACTCTCTGGACTCACTGCACTGCAGCCCCAGTGGTGCCAGTTCACTCTCTGGACTCACTGCACTGCATCCCCAGTATTGCCAGTGCACTCTCTGGACTCACTGCACTGCATCCCCAGTGCTGCCAGTGCACTCTCTGGACTCACTGCACTGCATCCCCAGTGGTGCCACTGCACTCTCTGGACTCACTGCACTGCATGTCCAGTGGTGCCAGTGCACTCTCTGCACTCACTGCACTGCATCCCCAGTGGTGCCAGTGCACTCACTGGACTCACTGCAGTGCATTCCCTCTGGTGCCAGTGCACTCTCTGGACTCACTGCACTGCATCCCCAGTGGTGCCAGTGCACTCTCTGGACTCACTGCAGTGCATCACCAGTGGTGCCAGTGCACTCTCTGGACTCACTGCAGTGCATCCCCAGTGGTGCCAGTGCACTCTCTGGACTCACTGCACTGCATCCCCAGTGGTGCCAGTGCACTCTCTGGACTCACTGCACTGCATCCCCAGTGGTGCCAGAGCACTCTCTGGACTCACTGCACTGCATCCTCTGTGCTGCCAGTGCACTCTCTGGACTCACTGCACTGCATCCCCAGTGGTGCCAGTGCACTCTCTGGACTCACTGTACTGCATCCCTTGTTGAGCGCGTGCACTCTCTGGACTCACTGCAGTGCATCCCCAGTGGTGCCAGTGCACTCTCTGGACTCACTGCACTGCATCCCCAGTGGTGCTAGTGCACTCTGTGGACTCACTGCAGTGCATCAACAGTGGTGCCAGTGCACTCTCTGGACTCACTGAAGGGCATTCTCAGTGGTGCCAGTGCACTCTCTGGACTCACTGCAGTGTTTCCCCAGTGGTGCCAGTACACTCTCTGGACTGACTGCACTGCATCCCCAGTGGTGCCAGTGCACTCTCTGGACTCACCGCACCGCATCCCCAGTGGTGCCAGTGCACTCTCTGGAGTAACTGCAGTGCATCACCAGTGGTGCCAGTGCACTCTCTGGACTCACTGCACTGCATCGCCAGTGGTGCCAGTGCACTCTCTGGACTCACTGCACTGCATCCCCAGTGGTGCCAGAGCACTCTCTGGACTCACTGCAGTGCATCCCCAGTGGTGCCAGTGCACTCTCTGGACTCACTGCACTGCATCCCCAGTGGTGCCAGTGCACTCTCTGCACTCACTGCACTGCATTCCCAGTGGTGCCAGTGCACTCTCTGGACTCACTTTACGGCATCCCCACTGGTGCCAGTGCACTATGTGGACTCACTGTACTGCATCCCCAGTGGTGACAGTGCACTCTCTGGACTCACTGCAGTGCAACCCATTGGTACCAGTGCACTCTCTGGACTCACTGAAGTGCATTCTCAGTGGTGCCAGTGCACTCTGTGGACTCACTGCAGTGCATCCCCAGTGGTGCCAGTGCGCTCTCTGGACTCACTGCAGTGCATCCCCAGTGGTGCCAGTGCACTCTCTGGACTCACTGCACTGCATCCTCAGTGCTGCCAGTGCACTCTCTGGACTCACTGCAGTGCATCCCCAGTGGTGCCAGTGCACTCTCTGGACTCACTGCACTGCATCCCCAGTGGTGCCAGTGCACTCTCTGGAGTCACTGAAGTGCATCCCCAGTTGTGCCAGTGCACTCTCTGGACTCACTGCACTGCATCCCCAGTGGTGCCAATGCACTCTCTGGACTCACTGCACTGCATCCCCAGTGGTGCCAGTGCACTCTCTGGACTCACTGAAGTGCATCCCCAGTGGTGCCAGTGCACTCTCTGGAGTCACTGCACTGCATCCCCAGTGGCGCTAGTGCACTCTGTGGACTCACTGCAGTGCATCCCCAGTGGTGCCAGTGCACTCTCTGGACTCACTGAAGGGCAATCTCAGTGGTGCCAGTGCACTCTCTGGACTCACTGAAGTGCATTCTCAGTGGTGCCATTACACTCACTGGACTGACTGCACTGCATCCCCAGTGGTGCCAGTGCACTCTCGGGACTCACCGCACCGCATCCCCAGTGGTGCCAGTGAACTCTCTGGAGTAACTGCAGTGCATCACCAGTGGTGCCAGTGCACTCTCTGGACTCACTGCAGTGCATCCCCAGTGGTGCCAGTGCACTCTCTGGACTCACTGCACTGCATCCCCAGTGGTGCCAGTGCACTCTCTGGACTCCCGGCACCGCATCCCCAGTGGTGCCAGTGCACTCTCTGGGCTCACTGCAGTGCATCCCCAGTGCTGCCAGTGCACTCTCTTGACTCACTGCATTGCATCCCCAGTGGTGCCAGTGCACTCACTGGATTCACTGCACTGCATCCCCAGTGGTGCTAGTGCACTCTCTGGACTCGATGAAGTGCATCCCCTGTGGTACCAGTGCACTCTCTGGACTCACTGAAGTGCATTCTCAGTGGTGCCAGTGCACTCTGTGGACTCACTGCAGTGCATCCCCAGTGGTGCCAGTGCGCTCTCTGGACTCACTGCAGTGCATCCCCAGTGGTGCCAGTGCACTCTCTGGACTCACTGCAGTGCATCCCCAGTGGTGCCAGTGCACTCTCTGGAGTCACAGCACTGCATCCCCAGTGGTGCCAGTGCACTCTCTGGACTCACTGCAGTGCATCCCCAGTGGTGCCAGTGCACTCTCTGGACTCACTGCACTTCATCCCCAGTGGTACCAGTGCACTCTGTGGACTCACTGCAGTGCATCCCCAGTGGTGCCAGTGCACTCTCTGGACTCACTGCACTGCATCCCCAGTGGTGCCAATGCACTCTCTGGACTCACTGCAGTGCATCCCCAGTGGTGCCAGTACACTCTCTGGACTCACTGCACTGCATCCCAAGTGGTGCCAGTGCACTCTCTGGAGTCACTGCACTGCATCCCCAGTGGTGCCAGTGCACTCTCTCGAGTCACTGCACTACATCCCCAGTGATGCCAGTGCACTCACTGGACTCACTGTACTGCATCATCAGTGGTGCCAGTGCACTCTCTGGACTCACTGCAGTGCATCCCCAGTGGCGCCAGTGCACTCTCTGGACTCACTGCACTGCATCCCCAGTGGTGCCAGTGCACTCACTGGACTCACTATACTGCATCACCAGTGGTGCCAGTGCACTCTCTGCTCTCACTGCAGTGCATCCCCAGTGGTGCCAGTGCACTCTCTGGACTCACTGCAGTGCATCCCCACTGGTGCCAGTGCACTCACTGGATTCACTGCACTACATTCCCAGTGGTGCTTGTGCACTCTCTGGACTCACTGCAGTGCATCACCAGTAGTGCCAGTGCACTCTTTGGACTCACTGAAGTGCATTCTCAGTGGTGCCAGTGCACTCTCTGGACTCACTGCACTGCATCCCCAGTGGTGCCATTGCGCTCTCTGGACTCACTGAAGTGCATTCTCAGTGGTGCCAGTGCACTCTCTGGACTCACTGCAGTGCATCCCCAGTGGTGCCAGTGCACTCTCTGGACTCACTGCACTGCATCCCCAGTGGTGCCAGTGCACTCTCTGGACTCACTGAAGGGCATTCTCAGTGGTGCCAGTGCACTCTCTGGACTCACTGCAGTGCATCACCAGTGGTGCCAGTGCACTCTCTGGACTCACCGCACCGCATCCCCAGTGGTGCCAGTGCACTCTCTGGAGTAACTGCAGTGCATCACCAGTGGTGCCAGTGCACTCTCTGGACTCACTGCACTGCATCCCCAGTGGTGCCAGAGCACTCTCTGGACTCACTGCACTGCATCCCCAGTGGTGCCAGTGCACTCTCTGGACTCACTGCACTGCACCCCAATGCTGCCAGTGCACTCTCTGGCGTCACTGCACTGCATCACCCGTGGTGCAAGTGCACTCTCTGGACTCACTGGAGTGCATCACCTGTGGTGCCAGTGCACTTTCTGGACTCACTGCACTGCATCCCCAGTGCTGCCAGTGCACTCTCTGGACTCACTGCACTGCATCACCTGTGGTGCCAGTGCACTCTCTGGACTCACTGCACCGCATCCGCAGTGGCTAATGCGGCTGGAGAGGCTGACGCGGTTGGAGCGTCTAGAGCGTCTGCCGCGGCTGGAGGGGCTACCGCGGCTGGAGCGGTTGACGCGGCTGGAGCGGAAACCGAGGCTGGAGCGCCACTCTCTGGACTCACTGCACTGCATCACCAGTGGTGCCAGTGCACTCTCTGGACTCACGGCACTGCATCACCAGTGGTGCCAGTGCACTCACTGGACTCACTGCAGTGCAACCCCAGTGGTGCCAGTGCACTCTCTGGACTCACTGCACTGCATCCCCAGTGGCGCTAGTGCACTCTCTGGACTCACTGCAGTGCATCCCCAGTGGTGCCAGTGCACTCTCTGGACACACTGAAGTGCATTTTCAGTGGTGCCAGTGCACTCTCTGGACTCACTGCACTGCATCCCCAGTGGTGCCAGTGCACTCTCTGGACTCACTGCACTGCATCCCCAGTGGGGCCAGTGCATTCTCTGGACTCACTGCAGTGCATTCTCAGTGGTGCCAGTGCACTCTCTGGACTCACTGCACTGCATCCCCAGTGGTGCCAGTGCACTCTCTGGACTCAATGCAGTGCATCCCCAGTGGTGCCAGTGCACTCTCTGGACTCACTGAAGTGCATTCTCAGTGGTGCCAGTGCACTCTCTGGACTCACTGCAGTGCATCCCCAGTGGTGCCAGTGCACTCACTGGACTCACTGCACTGCATCCCCAGTGGTGCCAGTGCACTCTCTGGGCTCACTGCAGGGCATCCCCAGTGGTGCCAGTGCACTCTCTGGACTCACTGCACTGCATCCCCAGTGGTGCCAGTGCTATCCCTGGACTCACTGTAGTGCATCCCCAGTGGTGCCAGTGCACTCTCTGGACTCACTGCAGGGCATCCCCAGTGGTGCCAGTGCACTCTCTGGACTCACTGCACTGCATCCCCAGTGGTGCCAGTGCACTCTCTGGACTCACTGCAGTGCATCCCCAGTAGTGCCATTGCACTCTCTGCACTCACTTCACTGCATCGCCAGTGGTGCCTTTGCACTCCCTGGACTCACTGCACTGCTCCAGCCGCGGTAGCCCTCCAGCCGTGGCAGCCGCTCCACTCGGTAGCGGCTGGAGCGGCTGCCGCGGTTGGAGCGGCTGCCGCGGCTGGAGCGGCTGGAGCGGATGCTGCGGCTGGAGCGGCTGGAGCGGCTGCCGCGGCTGGAGCGGCTGGCGCGGCTGGAGGAGCTACCGCGGCTGGAGCGGTTAACGCGGCTGGAGCGGATGCCGAGGCTGGAGCGGATGCCGCGGCTGGTGCGGCTGGAGAGGCTGCCGCGGCTGGAGCAGTGCAGTGAGTCCAGAGAGTGCACTGGCACCTTGGGGATGCAGTGCAGTGAGTCCAGAGAGTGCACTGGCAACACTGGGGATGCAGTGCAGTGAGTCCAGAGAGTGCACTGGCACCACTGGGGATGCAATGCAGTGAGTCCAGAGAGTGCACTGGCACCACTGGGGATGCACTGCAGTGAGTCCAGAGAGTGCACTGGCACCACTGAGAATGCATTTCAGTGAGTCCAGAGAGTGCCGCTCCAGCCTCGGCATCCGCTCCAGCCGAGTCAACCCCGCGGTAACCCCTCCAGCCGCGGCAGACGCTCCAGCCGCGGCAGCCGCTCCAGCCGCTCCATCCGCGGCAGCCGCTCCAGCCCCTCCAGCCGCGCCAGCCTCTCCATCCGCGGCAGCCGCTCCAGCCGCGGCAGCCGCTCCAGCCGCTCCAGCCGCGGCAGCCGCTCCAGCCGCTACCGAGTGGAGCGGCTGCCACGGCTGGAGGGCTACCGCGGCTGGAGCGGCTTCCGCGGCTGTAGCAGTGCAGTGAGTCCAGGGAGTGCACTGGCACCACTGGGAATGCAGCGCAGTGACTCCAGAGAGTGCACTGACACCACTGGGGATGCACTTCAGTCAGTCCAGTGAGTGTACTGGCACCACTGGGGATGCACTGCAGTGAGTCCAGAGAGTGCACTGGCTCTACTGAGAATGCACTTCAGTGAGTCCAGAGAGTGCACTGGCACCATTGGGGATGCAGTGCAGTGAGTCAAGAGAGTGCACTGGCAGGACTGGGGATGCAGTGCGGTGAGTCCAGAGAGTGCACTGGCACCACTGGGGATGCCCTGCAGTGAGTCCAGAGAGTGCACTGGCACCACTGGGGATGCACTGCAGTGAGTCCAGAGAGTGCACTGGCAGCACTGGGGATGCAGTCCAGTTAGTCCAGAGAGTGCACTGGCACCACTGGGGATGCAGTGCAGTGAGTCCAGAGAGCGCACTGGCACCACTGGGGATGTACTGCAGTGAGTCCAGAGAGTGCACTGGCACCACTGGGGATGCAGTGCAGTGAGTCCAGAGAGTGCACTGGCACCACTGGGGATGCAGTGCAGTGAGTCCAGAGAGTGCACTGGCACCACTGGGGATGCAGTGGAGTGAGTCCAGAGAGTGCACTGGCACCACTGGGGATGCAGTGCAGTGAGTCCAGAAGGTGCACTGGCACCAGTGAAAATGCACTTCAGTGTGTCCAGAGAGTGCACTGGCACCACTGGGGATGCACGGCAGTGAGTCCAGAGAGTGCACTAGCGCCACTGGGGATGCAGTGCAGTGAGTCCAGAGAGTGCACTGGCACCACTGGGGAAGCAGTGCAGTGAGTCCAGAGAGTGCACTAGCGCCACTGGGGATGCAGTGCAGTGAGTCCAGAGAGTGCACTGGCACCACTGGGGAAGCAGTGCAGTGAGTCCAGAGAGTGCACTGGCACCACTGGGGAAGCAGTGCAGTGAGTCCAGAGAGTGCACTGGCACCACTGGTGATGCAGTGCAGTGATACCAGAGAGTGGCGCTCCAGCCTCGGTTTCCGCTCCAGCCGCGTTAACCGCTCCAGCCGCGGTAGCCCCTCCAGCCGCGGCAGACGCTCTAGACGCTTCAACCGCGTCAGCCTCTCCAGCCGCGTTAGCCCCTTCAGCCGCAACAGCCGCTCCAGCCGCGGCAGCCGCTCCAGCCGCTCCAGCCGCGGTAACCGCTACAAACGCGGCAGGAGCTCCAGCCGCGGCAGAAGCTCCAGCCGCTCTAGCCGCGGCAGCCGCTCCAGCCGCTACCGAGTGGAGCGACTGCCACGGCTGGAGCGGTTGCCGCGGTTGGAGCGCCTGCCGAGTTTGGAGCGGCTGCCGCGGCTTCCGCGGCTGGAGCGGCTGCCGCGGATGGAGAGTCTGCCGCGTATGCCGCGGACGGAGCGGCTGCCGCGGCTGGAGCGGCTGCCGCGGCTGCCGCGGCTGCCGAGGCTGGAGGGCTACCGCGGCTGGAGCGACTGCCGCGGCTGGAGTAGTGCAGTGAGTCCAGAGAGTGCACTGGCACCAGTAGGGATGCAGTGCAGTGAGTCCAGAGAGTGCACTGGCACCACTGAGAATGCACTTCAGTGTGTCCAGAGAGTGTACTGGCACCACTGGTGATGCACTGCAGTGAGTCCAGAGAGTGCACTGGCACCACTGTGGATGCAGTGCAGTGAGTCCAGAGAGAGCACTGGCAGCACAGGGGATGCAGTGCAGTGAGTCCAGAGTGCATTAGCACCACTGGGTATGCATTGACGCGAGTCCAGAGAGTGCACTGGCACCACTGGGGATGCACTGCAGTCACTCCAGAGAGTGCACTGGCACCACTGGGGATGCGGTGCAGTGAGTCCAGAGAGTGCAATGGCACCACTGGGGATGCAGTGCAGTGAGTCCAGAGAGTGCACTGGAACCACTGGGGATGCGGTGGCGGGAGTCCAGAGAGTGCACTGGCACCACTGGGGATGCACTGCAGTCACTCCAGAGAGTGCACTGGCACCACTGGGGATGCGCTGCAGTGAGTCCAGAGAGTGCACTGGCACCACTGGGGATGCAATGCAGTGAGTCCAGAGAGTGCACTGGCACCACTGGGGATGCACTGCAGTGAGTCCAGAGAGTGCACTGGCACCACTGAGAATGCATTTCAGTGAGTCCAGAGAGTGCCGCTCCAGCCTCGGCATCCGCTCCAGCCGAGTCAACCCCGCGGTAACCCCTCCAGCCGCGGCAGACGCTCCAGCCGCGGCAGCCGCACCAGCCGCTCCAGCCGCGGCAGCCGCTCCAGCCCCTCCAGCCGCGCCAGCCTCTCCATCCGCGGCAGCCGCTCCAGCCGCGGCAGCCGCTCCAGCCGCTCCAGCCGCGGCAGCCGCTCCAGCCGCTACCGAGTGGAGCGGCTGCCACGGCTGGAGGGCTACCGCGGCTGGAGCGGCTGCCGCGGCTGTAGCAGTGCAGTGAGTCCAGGGAGTGCACTGGCACCACTGGGAATGCAGCGCAGTGACTCCAGAGACTGCACTGACACCACTGGGGATGCACTTCAGTCAGTCCAGTGAGTGTACTGGCACCACTGGGGATGCACTGCAGTGAGTCCAGAGAGTGCACTGGCTCCACTGAGAATGCACTTCAGTGAGTCCAGAGAGTGCACTGGCACCATTGGGGATGCCCTGCAGTGAGTCCAGAGAGTGCACTGGCACCACTGGGGATGCACTGCAGTGAGTCCAGAGAGTGCACTGGCAGCACTGGGGATGCAGTGCAGTTAGTCCAGAGAGTGCACTGGCACCACTGGGGATGCAGTGCAGTGAGTCCAGAGAGCGCACTGGCACCACTGGGGATGTACTGCAGTGAGTCCAGAGAGTGCACTGGCACCACTGGGGATGCAGTGCAGTGAGTCCAGAGAGTGCACTGGCACCACTGGGGATGCAGTGGAGTGAGTCCAGAGAGTGCACTGGCACCACTGGGGATGCAGTGCAGTGAGTCCAGAAGGTGCACTGGCACCACTGAAAATGCACTTCAGTGTGTCCAGAGAGTGCACTGGCACCACTGGGGATGCACGGCAGTGAGTCCAGAGAGTGCACTAGCGCCACTGGGGATGCAGTGCAGTGAGTCCAGAGAGTGCACTGGCACCACTGGGGAAGCAGTGCAGTGAGTCCAGAGAGTGCACTAGCGCCACTGGGGATGCAGTGCAGTGAGTCCAGAGAGTGCACTGGCACCACTGGGGAAGCAGTGCAGTGAGTCCAGAGAGTGCACTGGCACCACTGGTGATGCAGTGCAGTGATACCAGAGAGTGGCGCTCCAGCCTCGGTTTCCGCTCCAGCCGCGTTAACCGCTCCAGCCGCGGTAGCCCCTCCAGCCGCGGCAGACGCTCTAGACGCTTCAACCGCGTCAGCCTCTCCAGCCGCGTTAGCCCCTTCAGCCGCAACAGCCGCTCCAGCCGCGGCAGCCGCTCCAGCCGCTCCAGCCGCGGTAACCGCTACAAACGCGGCAGGAGCTCCAGCCGCGGCAGAAGCTCCAGCCGCTCTAGCCGCGGCAGCCGCTCCAGCCGCTACCGAGTGGAGCGACTGCCACGGCTGGAGCGGTTGCCGCGGTTGGAGCGCCTGCCGCGTTTGGAGCGGCTGCCGCGGCTTCCGCGGCTGGAGCGGCTGCCGCGGATGGAGAGTCTGCCGCGTATGCCGCGGACGGAGCGGCTGCCGCGGCTGGAGCGGCTGCCGCGGCTGCCGCGGCTGCCGAGGCTGGAGGGCTACCGCGGCTGGAGCGACTGCCGCGGCTGGAGTAGTGCAGTGAGTCCAGAGAGTGCACTGGCACCACTAGGGATGCAGTGCAGTGAGTCCAGAGAGTGCACTGGCACCACTGAGAATGCACTTCAGTGTGTCCAGAGAGTGTACTGGCACCACTGGTGATGCACTGCAGTGAGTCCAGAGAGTGCACTGGCACCACTGTGGATGCAGTGCAGTGAGTCCAGAGAGAGCACTGGCAGCACAGGGGATGCAGTGCAGTGAGTCCAGAGTGCATTAGCACCACTGGGTATGCATTGACGCGAGTCCAGAGAGTGCACTGGCACCACTGGGGATGCACTGCAGTCACTCCAGAGAGTGCACTGGCACCACTGGGGATGCGGTGCAGTGAGTCCAGAGAGTGCAATGGCACCACTGGGGATGCAGTGCAGTGAGTCCAGAGAGTGCACTGGAACCACTGGGGATGCGGTGGCGGGAGTCCAGAGAGTGCACTGGCACCACTGGGGATGCACTGCAGTCACTCCAGAGAGTGCACTGGCACCACTGGGGATGCGCTGCAGTGAGTCCAGAGAGTGCACTGGCACCACTGGGGATGCAATGCAGTGAGTCCAGAGAGTGCACTGGCACCACTGGGGATGCACTGCAGTGAGTCCAGAGAGTGCACTGGCACCACTGAGAATGCATTTCAGTGAGTCCAGAGAGTGCCGCTCCAGCCTCGGCATCCGCTCCAGCCGAGTCAACCCCGCGGTAACCCCTCCAGCCGCGGCAGACGCTCCAGCCGCGGCAGCCGCACCAGCCGCTCCAGCCGCGGCAGCCGCTCCAGCCCCTCCAGCCGCGCCAGCCTCTCCATCCGCGGCAGCCGCTCCAGCCGCGGCAGCCGCTCCAGCCGCTCCAGCCGCGGCAGCCGCTCCAGCCGCTACCGAGTGGAGCGGCTGCCACGGCTGGAGGGCTACCGCGGCTGGAGCGGCTGCCGCGGCTGTAGCAGTGCAGTGAGTCCAGGGAGTGCACTGGCACCACTGGGAATGCAGCGCAGTGACTCCAGAGACTGCACTGACACCACTGGGGATGCACTTCAGTCAGTCCAGTGAGTGTACTGGCACCACTGGGGATGCACTGCAGTGAGTCCAGAGAGTGCACTGGCTCCACTGAGAATGCACTTCAGTGAGTCCAGAGAGTGCACTGGCACCATTGGGGATGCAGTGCAGTGAGTCAAGAGAGTGCACTGGCAGGACTGGGGATGCAGTGCGGTGAGTCCAGAGAGTGCACTGGCACCACTGGGGATGCCCTGCAGTGAGTCCAGAGAGCGCACTGGCACCACTGGGGATGCCCTGCAGTGAGTCCAGAGAGTACACTGGCACCACTGGGGATGCAGTGCAGTGAGTCCAGAGAGTGCACTGACACCACTGGGGATGCAGTGCAGTTAGTCCAGAGAGTGCACTGGCACCACTGGGGATGCAGTGCAGTGAGTCCAGAGAGCGCACTGGCACCACTGGGGATGTACTGCAGTGAGTCCAGAGAGTGCACTGGCACCACTGGGGATGCAGTGCAGTGAGTCCAGAGAGTGCCCTGGCACCACTGGGGATGCAGTGCAGTGAGTCCAGAGAGTGCACTGGCACCACTGAGAATGCACTTCAGTGTGTCCAGAGAGTGTACTGGCACCACTGGTGATGCACTGCAGTGAGTCCAGAGAGTGCACTGGCACCACTGTGGATGCAGTGCAGTGAGTCCAGAGAGAGCACTGGCAGCACAGTGGATGCAGTGCAGTGAGTCCAGAGTGCATTAGCACCACTGGGTATGCATTGACGCGAGTCCAGAGAGTGCACTGGCACCACTGGGGATGCACTGCAGTCACTCCAGAGAGTGCACTGGCACCACTGGGGATGCGGAGCAGTGAGTCCAGAGAGTGCACTGGAACCACTGGGGATGCGGTGGCGGGAGTCCAGAGAGTGCACTGGCACCACTGGGGATGCACTGGAGTCAGTCCAGAGAGTGCACTGGCACCACTGGGGATGCGCTGCAGTGAGTCCAGAGAGTGCACTGGCACAACTGGGGATGCAGCGCAGTGACTCTAGAGAGTGCACTGGCACCACTGCGGATGCGGTGCAGTGAGCCCAGAGAGTGCACTGGCACCAGAGGTGAAGCAGTGCAGTGAGTCCAGAAAGTGCACTGGCACCACTGGGGATGCAGTGCAGTGAGTCCAGAGAGTGCACTGGCACCAATGGGGATGCACACCAGTGAGTCCAGAGAGTGCACTTGCACCACGGGGGATGCAGTGCAGTGACGCCAGAGAGTGCACTGGCAGCATTGGGGTGCAGTGCAGTGAGTCCAGAGAGTGCACTGGCACCACTGGGGATGCAGTGCAGTGAGTCCAGAGAGTGCACTGGAACCACTGGGGATGCGGTGGCGGGAGTCCAGAGAGTGCTTTGGCACCACTGGGGATGCAGTACAGTGAGTCCAGAGAGTGCACTGGCACCACTCAGGTTGCAGTGCGGTGAGTCCAGAGAGTGCACTGGCACCACTGGGGATGCAGTACAGTGAGTCCAGAGAGTGCACTGGCACCACTGGGGCTGCAGTGCAGTGAGTCCAGAGAGTGCACTGTCACCACTGGGGATGCACTGCAGTGAGTCCAGAGTGCACTAGCACCACTGGGGATGCACTGCAGTGAGTCCAGAGAGTGCACTGGCACCACTGGCAATGCACTGCAGTGAGTCCAGAGAGTGCACTGGCACCACTGGGGATGCACTGCAGTGAGTCCAGAGAGTGCACTGGCACCACTGGGGATGCAGTGACGCGAGTCCAGAGAGTGCACTGGCACCACTGGGGATGCACTGCAGTCACTCCAGAGAGTGCACTGGCACCACTGGGGATGCGCTGCAGTGAGTCCAGAGAGTGCACTGGCACAACTGGGGATGCAGCGCAGTAACTCTAGAGAGTGCACTGGCACCACTGGGGATGCAGTGCAGTGAGTCCAGACAGTGCACTGGCACCACTGGGGATGCACTGCAGTGAGTCCAGAGAGTGCACTGGCACCACTGGGGATGCAGTGCAGTGAGTCCAGAGAGTGCACTGGCACCACAGGCGATGCACTCCAGTGAGTCCAGAGAGTGCACTTGCACCACGGGGGATGCAGTGCAGTGACGCCAGAGAGTGCACTGGCAGCATTGGGGTGCAGTGCAGTGAGTCCAGAGAGTGCACTGGCACCACTGGGGATGCAGTGCAGTGAGTCCAGAGAGTGCACTGGCACCAATGGGGATGCACTGCAGTGAGTCCATAGAGTGCACTGGGGATGCAGTGCAGTGAGTCCAGAGAGTGCACTGGCACCACTGGGGAAGCAGTGGAGTGAGTCCAGAGAGTGCACTGGCCCCAGTGGGGATGCACTGCAGTGAATCCAGAGAGTGCACTGTCACTACTGGGGATGCAGTGCAGTGAGTCCAGAGAGTGCACTGGCACCACTGATAATGCACTTCAGTGAGTCCAGAGAGTGCACTGGCACCACTGGGGATGCTCTGCAGTAAGTCCAGAGATTGCACTGGCACCACTGGGGATGCAGTTCAGTGAGTCCAGAGAGTGCACTTGCACCACTGAGAATGCACTTCAGTGAGTCCAGAGAGTGCACTGGCACCACTGGGGATGCAGTGCAGTGAGTCCAGAGATTGCACTGGCCCCACTGGGGATGCAGTGCTGTGACTCCAGAGAGTGCACTGGCACCACTGGGGATGCAGTGCAGTGAGTCCAGAGAGTGCACTGGCACCACTGGGGATGCACTGCAGTGAGTCCAGAGAGTGCACTGTCACTACTGGGGATGCAGTGCAGTGAGTCCAGAGAGTGCACTGGCACCACTGAGAATGCACTTCAGTGATTCCAGAGAGTGCACTGGCACCACTGGGGATGCACTGCAGTGAGTCCAGAGATTGCACTGGCACCACTGGGGATGCAGTACAGTGAGTCCACACAGTGCACTAGCACCACTGGGGATGCAGTGCAGTGAGTCCAGAGAGTGCACTGGCACCACTGGGGATGCAGTGCAGTGAGTCCAGAGAGTGCACTGGCACCACTGGTGATGCACTGCTGTGAGTCCAGAGAGTGCACTGGCACCACAGAGGATGCACTGCAGTGAGTCCAGAGAGTGCACTGGCTCCACTGGGGATGCACTGCAGTGAGTCCAGAGAGTGCACTGGCACCATTGGGGATGCACTGCAGTGAGTCCAGAGAGTGTACTGGCACCACTGGGGATGCACTGAAGTGAGTCCAGAGAGTGCACTGGCACCACTGAGAATGCACTTCAGTGAGTCCAGAGAGTGCACTGGCACCACTGGGGATGCACTGCAGTGAGTCCACAGAGTGCACTAGCACTACTGGGGATGCAGTGCAGTGAGTCTAGAGAGTGCGCTGGAACCACTGGGGATGCAGTGCAGTGAGTCCAGAGAGTGCACTGGCACCACTGGGGATGCAGTGCAGTGACTCCAGAGAGTGCACTGGCACCACTGGGGATGCAGTGCATTGAGTCCAGTGAGTGCACTGGCACCACTGGGGATGCAGTGCAGTGAGTCCAGAGAGTGCACTGGCACCACTGGGGAAGCAGTGCAGTGAGTCCAGAGAGTGCAGTGGCACCACTGGGGATGCAGTGCAGTGAGTCCAGAGAGTGCACTGGCAGCACTGGGGATGCAGTGCAGTGAGTCCAGAGAGTGCACTGGCACCACTGGGGATGCACTTCAGTGAGTCCAGAGAGTGCACTGGCACCACTGGGGATGCAGTGCAGTGAGTCCAGAGAGTGCACTGGCACCACTGAGAATGCAGTGCTGTGACTCCAGAGAGCGCACAGGCACCACTGGGGATGCAGTGCAGTGAGTCCAGAGAGTGCACTGGCACCACTGGGGATGCACTGCAGTGAGCCCAGAGAGTGCACTGGCACCAGTGGGGATGCACTGCAGTCAGTCCAGTGAGTGCACTGGCACCACTGGGGAAGCAGTGCAGTGAGTCCAGAGAGTGCAGTGGCACCACTGGTGATGCAGTTTAGTGAGTCCAGAGAGTGCACTGGCACCACTGGGGATGCAGTGCAGTGAGTCCAGTGAGTGTACTGGCACCACTGGGGATGCACTGCAGTGAGTCCAGAGAGTGCACTGGCACCACTGAGAATGCACTTCAGTGAGTCCAGAGAGTGCACTGGCACCACTGGGGATGCACTGCAGTGAGTCCTGAGAGTGCACTGGCTGCACTGGGGATGCAGTGCAGTGAGTCCAGAGAGTGCAATGGCACAACTGGGGATGCAGTGCAGTGAGTCCAGAGAGTGCACTGGCACCACTGGGGATGCAGTGCAGTGAGTCCAGAGAGTGCACTGGCACCACTGGGGATGCGATGCTGGGAGTCCAGAGAGTGCTTTGGCACCAGTGGGGATGCAGTGCAGTTACTCCAGAGACTGCACTGGCACCAACGGGGATGCAGTGCAGTGAGTCCAGAGAGTGCACTGGCACCACTGGGGATTCAGTGCAGTGACTCCAGAGAGTGCAGAGGCACCACTGTTGATGCAGTGCTGTGACTCCAGAGAGCGCACTGGCACCACTGGGGATGCACTGCAGTGAGTCCAGAGAGTGCACTGGCACCACTGGGGATGCACTGCAGTGAGCCCAGAGAGTGCACTGGCACCAGTGGGGATGCATTGCAGTGAGTCCAGTGAGTGCACTGGCACCACTGGGGAAGCAGTGCAGTGAGTCCAGAGAGTGCACTGGCACCACTGGGGATGCAGTGCAGTGAGTCCAGAGAGTGCACTGGCACCACTGAGAATGCAGTGCTGTGACTCCAGAGAGCGCACAGGCACCACTGGGGATGCAGTGCAGTGAGTCCAGAGAGTGCACTGGCACCACTGGGGATGCACTGGAGTGAGCCCAGAGAGTGCACTGGCACCAGTGGGGATGCACTGCAGTCAGTCCAGTGAGTGCACTGGCACCACAGGGGAAGCAGTGCAGTGAGTCCAGAGAGTGCAGTGGCACCACTGGTGATGCAGTTTAGTGAGTCCAGAGAGTGCACTGGCACCACTGGGGATGCAGTGCAGTGAGTCCAGTGAGTGTACTGGCACCACTGGGGATGCACTGCAGTGTGTCCAGAGAGTGCACTGGCACCACTGGGGATGCACTGCAGTGAGTCCTGAGAGTGCAGTGACACCACTGGGGATGCACTGCAGTGAGTCCAGAGAGTGCACTGGCACCACTGGGGATGCAGTGCAGTGAGTCCAGAGAGTGCACTGGCACCACTGGGGATGCAGTGCAGTGAGTCCAGAGAGTGCACTGGCACCACTGGGGATGCGGTGCTGGGAGTCCAGAGAGTGCTTTGGCACCAGTGGGGATGCAGTGCAGTTACTCCAGAGACTGCACTGGCACCACCGGGGATGCAGTGCAGTGAGTCCAGAGAGTGCACTGGCACCACTGGGGATGCAGTGCAGTGAGTTCAGAGATTGCACTGGCACCACTGGGGATGCAGTGCTGTTACTCCAGAGAGCGCACTGGCACCACTGGGGATGCAGTGCAGTGAGTCCAGAGAGTGCACTGGCACCACTGGGGATGCACTGCAGTGAGCCCAGAGAGTGCACTGGCACCACTGGGGATGCACTGCAGTGAGTCCAGTGAGTGCACTGGCACCACTGGGGAAGCAGTGCAGTGAGTCCAGAGAGTGCAGTGGCACCACTGGGGATGCAGTTTAGTGAGTCCAGAGAGTGCACTGGCACCACTGGGGATGCAGTGCAGTGAGTCCAGTGAGTGTACTGGCACCACTGGGGATGCACTGCAGTGAGTCCAGAGAGTGCACTGGCACCACTGAGAATGCACTTCAATGAGTCCAGAGAGTGCTTTGGCACCACTGGGGATGCACTGCAGTGAGTCCAGAGAGTGCACTGGCACCAGTGGGGATGCACTGCAGTGAGTCCAGAGAGTGCACTGGCACCACTGGGGATGCAGTGCAGTGAGTCCAGAGAGTGCACTGGCACCACTGGGGATGCAGTGCAGTGAATCCAGTGAGTGCACTGGCACCACTGGGGATGCAGTGCAGTGAGTCCAGAGAGTGCACTGGCACCACCGATGATGCAGTACAGTGAGTCCAGTGAGTGCACTGGCACCACTGCGGATGTAGTGCAGTGAGTCCAGAGAGTGCACTGTCACTACTGGGGATGCAGTGCAGTGAGTCCAGAGAGTGCACTGGCACCACTGGGGATGCAGTGCAGTGAGTCCTGAGAGTGCACTGGCACCACTGGGGATGCACTGCAGTGAGTCCAGAGAGTGCACTGGCACCACCGGGAATGCAGTACAGTGAGTCCACACAGTGCACTAGCACCACTGGGGATGCAGTGCAGTGAGTCCAGAGAGTGCACTGGCACCACTGGGGATGCAGTGCAGTGAGTCCAGAGAGTGCACTGGCACCACTGGTGATGCAATGCTGTGAGTCCAGAGAGTGCTCTTGCACCACAGGGGATGCAGTGCAGTGACTCAAGAGAGTGCACTGGCACCACTGGGGATGCAGTGCAGTGAGTCCAGAGAGTGCACTGGCACCACTGGAGATGCAGTGCAGTGCGTCCAGAGAGTGCAATGGCACCACTGCGGATGCACTGCAGTGAGTCCAGAGAGTGCACTGGCTCCACTGGGGATGCACTGCAGTGAGTCCAGAGAGTGCACTGGCACCACTGGGGATGCACTGCAGTGAGTCCAGAGAGTGTACTGGCACCACTGGGGATGCACTGCAGTGAGTCCACAGAGTGCGCTGGAACCACTGGGGATGCAGTGCATTGAGTCCAGAGAGTGCACTGGCACCACTGGGGATGCAGTGCAGTGAGTCCAGAGAGTGGACTGGCACCAGTGGGGATGCACTGCAGTGAGTCCAGTGAGTGCACTGGCACCACTGGGGATGCAGTGCAGTGAGTCCAGAGAGTGCACTGGCACCACTGGGGAAGCAGTGCAGTGAGTCCAGAGAGTGCACTGGCACCACTGGGGATGCAGTGCAGTGAGTCCAGAGAGTGCACTGGCAGCACTGGTGATGCAGTGCAGTGAGTCCAGAGAGTGCACTGGCACCACTGGGGATGCAGTGCAGTGAGTCCAGAGAGTGCACTGGCACCAATGAGAATGCACTTCAGTGAGTCCACAGAGTGCACTGGCCCCACTGGGGATGCAGTGCAGTGAGTCCAGAGAGTGCACTGGCAACACTGGGGATGCACTGCAGTGAATCCAGTGAGTGCACTGGCACCACTGGGGATACAGTGCAGTGAGTCCACAGAGTGCACTGGCACCACTGGGGATGCAGTGCAGTGAGTCCAGAGAGTGCACTGGCACCACAGGGGATGCATTGCAGTGAGTCCAGAGAGTGCACTGGCACCACAGATGATGCAGTACAGTGAGTCCAGAGAGTGCACTGGCACCACTGGGGATGCACACCAGTGAGTCCAGAGAGTGCACTTGCACCACGGGGGATGCAGTGCAGTGACGCCAGAGAGTGCACTGGCAGCGTTGGGGTGCAGTGCAGTGAGTCCAGAGAGTGCACTGGCACCACTGGGGATGCAGTGCAGTGAGACCAGAGAGTGCACTGGCACCACTGGGGATGCAGTGCAGTGAGTCCAGAGAGTGCACTGGAACCACTGGGGATGCGGTGGCGGGAGTCCAGAGAGTGCTTTGGCACCACTGGGGATGCAGTACAGTGAGTCCAGAGAGTGCACTGGCACCACTCAGGTTGCAGTGCGGTGAGTCCAGAGAGTGCACTGGCACCACTGGGGATGCAGTACAGTGAGTCCAGAGAGTGCACTGGCACCACTGGGGCTGCAGTGCAGTGAGTCCAGAGAGTGCACTGTCACCACTGGGGATGCACTGCAGTGAGTCCAGAGTGCACTAGCACCACTGGGGATGCACTGCAGTGAGTCCAGAGAGTGCACTGGCACCACCGGCAATGCACTGCAGTGAGTCCAGAGAGTGCACTGGCACCACTGGGGATGCACTGCAGTGAGTCCAGAGAGTGCACTGGCACCACTGGGGATGCAGTGACGCGAGTCCAGAGAGTGCACTGGCACCACTGGGGATGCATTGACGCGAGTCCAGAGAGTGCACTGGCACCACTGGGGATGCACTGCAGTCACTCCAGAGAGTGCAGTGGCACCACTGGGGATGCGCTGCAGTCACTCCAGAGAGTGCACTGGCACAACTGGGGATGCAGCGCAGTGACTCTAGAGAGTGCACTGGCACCACTGCGGATGCGGTGCAGTGAGTCCAGAGAGTGCACTGGCACCACAGGTGATGCAGTGCAGTGAGTCCAGAGAGTGCACTGGCAGCACTGGGGATGCAGTGCAGTGAGTCCAGAGAGTGCACTGGCACCACAGGCGATGCACTCCAGTGAGTCCAGAGAGTGCACTTGCACCACGGGGGATGCAGTGCAGTGACGCCAGAGAGTGCACTGGCAGCATTGGGGTGCAGTGCAGTGAGTCCAGAGAGTGCACTGGCACCACTGGGGATGCAGTGCAGTGAGTCCAGAGAGTGCACTGGCACCACTGGGGATGCACTGCAGTGAGTCCTGAGAGTACACTGGCTCCACCGGGGATGCCCTGCAGTGAGTCCATAGAGTGCACTGGGGATGCAGTGCAGTGAGTCCAGAGAGTGCACTGGCACCACTGGGGATGCAGCGCAGTGAGTCCAGAGAGTGCACTGGCCCCAGTGGGGATGCACTGCAGTGAATCCAGAGAGTGCACTGTCACTACTGGGGATGCAGTGCAGTGAGTCCAGAGAGTGCACTGGTACCACTGATAATGCACTTCAGTGAGTCCAGAGAGTGCACTGGCACCACTGGGGATGCTCTGCAGTAAGTCCAGAGATTGCACTGGCACCACTGGGGATGCAGTTCAGTGAGTCCAGAGAGTGCACTTGCACCACTGAGAATGCACTTCAGTGAGTCCAGAGAGTGCACTGGCACCCCTGGGGATGCAGTGCAGTGAGTCCAGAGATTGCACTGGCCCCACTGGGGATGCAGTGCTGTGACTCCAGAGAGTGCACTGGCACCACTGGGGATGCACTGCAGTGAGTCCAGAGAGTGCACTGGCACCACTGGGGATGCAGTGCAGTGAGTCCAGAGAGTGCACTGGCACCACTGGTGATGCACTGCTGTGAGTCCAGAGAGTGCACTGGCACCACAGGGGATGCAGTGCAGTGACTCAAGAGAGTGCACTGGCAGCACTGTTGATGCAGTGCAGTGAGTCCAGAGAGTGCACTGGCACCACTGGGGATGCAGTGCAGTGAGTCCAGAGAGTGCAATGGCACCACTGGGGATGCACTGCAGTGAGTCCAGAGAGTGTACTGGCACCACTGGGGATGCACTGAAGTGAGTCCAGAGAGTGCACTGGCACCACTGAGAATGCACTTCAGTGAGTCCAGAGAGTGCACTGGCACCACTGGGGATGCACTGCAGTGAGTCCACAGAGTGCACTAGCACTACTGGGGATGCAGTGCAGTGAGTCCAGAGAGTGCGCTGGAACCACTGGGGATGCAGTGCAGTGAGTCCAGAGAGTGCACTGGCACCACTGGGGATGCAGTGCAGTGACTCCAGAGAGTGCACTGGCACCACTGGGGATGCAGTGCAGTGAGTCCAGTGAGTGCACTGGCACCACTGGGGATGCAGTGCAGTGAGTCCAGAGAGTGCACTGGCACCACTGGGGAAGCAGTGCAGTGAGTCCAGAGAGTGCAGTGGCACCACTGGGGATGCAGTGCAGTGAGTCCAGAGAGTGCACTGGCAGCACTGTGGATGCAGTGCAGTGAGTCCAGAGAGTGCACTGGCACCACTGGGGATGCAGTTCAGTGAGTCCAGACAGTGCACTGGCACCACTGGGGATGCAGTGCAGTGAGTCCAGAGAGTGCACTGGCGCCACTGAGAATGCAGTGCTGTGACTCCAGAGAGCGCACAGGCACCACTGGGGATGCAGTGCAGTGAGTCCAGAGAGTGCACTGGCACCACTGGGGATGCACTGCAATGAGCCCAGAGAGTGCACTGGCACCAGTGGGGATGCACTGCAGTCAGTCCAGTGAGTGCACTGGCACCACTGGGGAAGCAGTGCAGTGAGTCCAGAGAGTGCAGTGGCACCACAGGTGATGCAGTTTAGTGAGTCCAGAGAGTGCACTGGTACCACTGGGGATGCAGTGCAGTGAGTCCAGTGAGTGTACTGGCACCACTGGGGATGCACTGCAGTGAGTCCAGAGAGTGCACTGGCACCACTGAGAATGCACTTCAGTGAGTCCAGAGAGTGCACTGGCACCACTGGGGATGCACTGCAGTGAGTCCTGAGAGTGCACTGGCTGCACTGGGGATGCAGTGCAGTGAGTCCAAAGAGTGCAATGGCACAACTGGGGATGCAGTGCAGTGAGTCCAGAGAGTGCACTGGCACCACTGGGGATGCAGTGCAGTGAGTCCAGAGAGTGCACTGGCACCACTGGGGATGCGATGCTGGGAGTCCAGAGAGTGCTTTGGCACCAGTGGGGATGCAGTGCAGTTACTCCAGAGACTGCACTGGCACCAACGGGGATGCAGTGCAGTGAGTCCAGAGAGTGCACTGGCACCACTGGGGATGCAGTGCAGTGAGTCCAGAGATTGCACTGGCACCACTGGGGATGCAGTGCTGTGACTCCAGAGAGCGCACTGGCACCACTGGGGATGCACTGCAGTGAGTCCAGAGAGTGCACTGGCACCACTGGGGATGCACTGCAGTGAGCCCAGAGAGTGCACTGGCACCAGTGGGGATGCACTGCAGTGAGTCCAGTGAGTGCACTGGCACCACTGGGGATGCAGTGCAGTGAGTCCAGAGAGTGCACTGGCACCACTGGGGATGCACTGAAGTGAGTCCAGAGAGTGCACTGGCACCACTGAGAATGCAGTGCTGTGACTCCAGAGAGCGCACAGGCACCACTGGGGATGCAGTGCAGTGAGTCCAGAGAGTGCACTGGCACCACTGGGGATGCACTGCAGTGAGCCCAGAGAGTGCACTGGCACCAGTGGGGATGCACTGCAGTCAGTCCAGTGAGTGCACTGGCACCACTGGGGAAGCAGTGCAGTGAGTCCAGAGAGTGCAGTGGCACCACTGGTGATGCAGTTTAGTGAGTCCAGAGAGTGCACTGGCACCACTGGGGATGCAGTGCAGTGAGTCCAGTGAGTGTACTGGCACCACTGGGGATGCACTGCAGTGTGTCCAGAGAGTGCACTGGCACCACTGAGAATGCACTTCAGTGAGTCCAGAGAGTGCACTGGCACCACTGGGGATGCACTGCAGTGAGTCCTGAGAGTGCAGTGACACCACTGGGGATGCAGTGCAGTGAGTCCAGAGAGTGCACTGGCAGCACTGGGGATGCAGTGCAGTGAGTCCAGAGAGTGCACTGGCACCACTGGGGATGCAGTGCAGTGAGTCCAGAGAGTGCACTGGCACCACTGGGGATGCGGTGCTGGGAGTCCAGAGAGTGCTTTGGCACCAGTGGGGATGCAGTGCAGTTACTCCAGAGACTGCACTGGCACCACCGGGGATGCAGTGCAGTGAGTCCACAGAGTGCACTGGCACCACTGGGGATGCAGTGCAGTGAGTTCAGAGATTGCACTGGCACCACTGGGGATGCAGTGCTGTGACTCCAGAGAGCGCACTGGCACCACTGGGGATGCACTGCAGTGAGTCCAGAGAGTGCACTGGCACCACTGGGGATGCACTGCAGTGAGCCCAGAGAGTGCACTGGCACCACTGGGGATGCACTGCAGTGAGTCCAGTGAGTGCACTGGCACCACTGGGGAAGCAGTGCAGTGAGTCCAGAGAGTGCAGTGGCACCACTGGGGATGCAGTTTAGTGAGTCCAGAGAGTGCACTGGCACCACTGGGGATGCAGTGCAGTGAGTCCAGTGAGTGTACTGGCACCACTGGGGATGCACTGCAGTGAGTCCAGAGAGTGCACTGGCACCACTGAGAATGCACTTCAATGAGTCCAGAGAGTGCACTGGCACCACTGGGGATGCAGTGCAGTGAGTCCAGAGAGTGCAGTGGCACCACTGGGGATGCACTGCAGTGAATCCAGAGAGTGCTTTGGCACCACTGGGGATGCACTGCAGTGAGTCCAGAGAGTGCACTGGCACCAGTGGGGATGCACTGCAGTGAGTCCAGAGAGTGCACTGGCACCACTGGGGATGCACTGCAGTGAGTCCAGAGAGTGCACTGGCACCACTGGGGATGCAGTACAGTGAGTCCAGAGAGTGCACTGGCACCACTGGGGATGCAGTGCAGTGAGTCCAGAGAGTGCACTGGCACCACTGGGGATGCAGTGCAGTGAATCCAGTGAGTGCACTGGCACCACTGGGGATGCAGTGCAGTGAGTCCAGAGAGTGCACTGGCACCACCGATGATGCAGTACAGTGAGTCCAGTGAGTGCACTGGCACCACTGGGGATGTAGTGCAGTGAGTCCAGAGAGTGCACTGTCACTACTGGGGATGCAGTGCAGTGAGTCCAGAGAGTGCACTGGCACCACTGGGGATGCAGTGCAGTGAGTCCTGAGAGTGCACTGGCACCACTGGGGATGCACTGCAGTGAGTCCAGAGATTGCACTGGCACCACCGGGAATGCAGTACAGTGAGTCCACACAGTGCACTAGCACCACTGGGGATGCAGTGCAGTGAGTCCAGAGAGTGCACTGGCACCACTGGGGATGCAGTGCAGTGAGTCCAGAGAGTGCACTGGCACCACTGGTGATGCACTGCTGTGAGTCCAGAGAGTGCTCTTGCACCACAGGGGATGCAGTGCAGTGACTCAAGAGAGTGCAGTGGCACCACTGGGGATGCAGTGCTGTGACTCCAGAGAGCGCACTGGCACCACTGGGGATGCAGTGCAGTGAGTCCAGAGAGTGCACTGGCACCACTGGGGATGCACTGCAGTGAGCCCAGAGAGTGCACCTTCACCACTGGGGATGCACTGCAGTGAGTCCAGTGAGTGCACTGGCACCACTGGGGAAGCAGTGCAGTGAGTCCAGAGAGTGCACTGGTACCACTGATAATGCACTTCAGTGAGTCCAGAGAGTGCACTGGCACCACTGGGGATGCTCTGCAGTAAGTCCAGAGATTGCACTGGCACCACTGGGGATGCAGTTCAGTGAGTCCAGAGAGTGCACTTGCACCACTGAGAATGCACTTCAGTGAGTCCAGAGAGTGCACTGGCACCCCTGGGGATGCAGTGCAGTGAGTCCAGAGATTGCACTGGCCCCACTGGGGATGCAGTGCTGTGACTCCAGAGAGTGCACTGGCACCACTGGGGATGCAGTGCAGTGAGTCCAGAGAGTGCACTGGCACCACTGGGGATGCAGTGCAGTGAGTCCAGAGAGTGCACTGGCACCACTGGTGATGCACTGCTGTGAGTCCAGAGAGTGCACTGGCACCACAGGGGATGCAGTGCAGTGACTCAAGAGAGTGCACTGGCAGCACTGTTGATGCAGTGCAGTGAGTCCAGAGAGTGCACTGGCACCACTGGGGATGCAGTGCAGTGAGTCCAGAGAGTGCAATGGCACCACTGGGGATGCACTGCAGTGAGTCCAGAGAGTGTACTGGCACCACTGGGGATGCACTGAAGTGAGTCCAGAGAGTGCACTGGCACCACTGAGAATGCACTTCAGTGAGTCCAGAGAGTGCACTGGCACCACTGGGGATGCACTGCAGTGAGTCCACAGAGTGCACTAGCACTACTGGGGATGCAGTGCAGTGAGTCCAGAGAGTGCGCTGGAACCACTGGGGATGCAGTGCAGTGAGTCCAGAGAGTGCACTGGCACCACTGGGGATGCAGTGCAGTGACTCCAGAGAGTGCACTGGCACCACTGGGGATGCAGTGCAGTGAGTCCAGTGAGTGCACTGGCACCACTGGGGATGCAGTGCAGTGAGTCCAGAGAGTGCACTGGCACCACTGGGGAAGCAGTGCAGTGAGTCCAGAGAGTGCAGTGGCACCACTGGGGATGCAGTGCAGTGAGTCCAGAGAGTGCACTGGCAGCACTGTGGATGCAGTGCAGTGAGTCCAGAGAGTGCACTGGCACCACTGGGGATGCAGTTCAGTGAGTCCAGACAGTGCACTGGCACCACTGGGGATGCAGTGCAGTGAGTCCAGAGAGTGCACTGGCGCCACTGAGAATGCAGTGCTGTGACTCCAGAGAGCGCACAGGCACCACTGGGGATGCAGTGCAGTGAGTCCAGAGAGTGCACTGGCACCACTGGGGATGCACTGCAATGAGCCCAGAGAGTGCACTGGCACCAGTGGGGATGCACTGCAGTCAGTCCAGTGAGTGCACTGGCACCACTGGGGAAGCAGTGCAGTGAGTGCAGAGAGTGCAGTGGCACCACAGGTGATGCAGTTTAGTGAGTCCAGAGAGTGCACTGGTACCACTGGGGATGCAGTGCAGTGAGTCCAGTGAGTGTACTGGCACCACTGGGGATGCACTGCAGTGAGTCCAGAGAGTGCACTGGCACCACTGAGAATGCACTTCAGTGAGTCCAGAGAGTGCACTGGCACCACTGGGGATGCACTGCAGTGAGTCCTGAGAGTGCACTGGCTGCACTGGGGATGCAGTGCAGTGAGTCCAAAGAGTGCAATGGCACAACTGGGGATGCAGTGCAGTGAGTCCAGAGAGTGCACTGGCACCACTGGGGATGCAGTGCAGTGAGTCCAGAGAGTGCACTGGCACCACTGGGGATGCGATGCTGGGAGTCCAGAGAGTGCTTTGGCACCAGTGGGGATGCAGTGCAGTTACTCCAGAGACTGCACTGGCACCAACGGGGATGCAGTGCAGTGAGTCCAGAGAGTGCACTGGCACCACTGGGGATGCAGTGCAGTGAGTCCAGAGATTGCACTGGCACCACTGGGGATGCAGTGCTGTGACTCCAGAGAGCGCACTGGCACCACTGGGGATGCACTGCAGTGAGTCCAGAGAGTGCACTGGCACCACTGGGGATGCACTGCAGTGAGCCCAGAGAGTGCACTGGCACCAGTGGGGATGCACTGCAGTGAGTCCAGTGAGTGCACTGGCACCACTGGGGATGCAGTGCAGTGAGTCCAGAGAGTGCACTGGCACCACTGGGGATGCACTGAAGTGAGTCCAGAGAGTGCACTGGCACCACTGAGAATGCAGTGCTGTGACTCCAGAGAGCGCACAGGCACCACTGGGGATGCAGTGCAGTGAGTCCAGAGAGTGCACTGGCACCACTGGGGATGCACTGCAGTGAGCCCAGAGAGTGCACTGGCACCAGTGGGGATGCACTGCAGTCAGTCCAGTGAGTGCACTGGCACCACTGGGGAAGCAGTGCAGTGAGTCCAGAGAGTGCAGTGGCACCACTGGTGATGCAGTTTAGTGAGTCCAGAGAGTGCACTGGCACCACTGGGGATGCAGTGCAGTGAGTCCAGTGAGTGTACTGGCACCACTGGGGATGCACTGCAGTGTGTCCAGAGAGTGCACTGGCACCACTGAGAATGCACTTCAGTGAGTCCAGAGAGTGCACTGGCACCACTGGGGATGCACTGCAGTGAGTCCTGAGAGTGCAGTGACACCACTGGGGATGCAGTGCAGTGAGTCCAGAGAGTGCACTGGCAGCACTGGGGATGCAGTGCAGTGAGTCCAGAGAGTGCACTGGCACCACTGGGGATGCAGTGCAGTGAGTCCAGAGAGTGCACTGGCACCACTGGGGATGCGGTGCTGGGAGTCCAGAGAGTGCTTTGGCACCAGTGGGGATGCAGTGCAGTTACTCCAGAGACTGCACTGGCACCACCGGGGATGCAGTGCAGTGAGTCCACAGAGTGCACTGGCACCACTGGGGATGCAGTGCAGTGAGTTCAGAGATTGCACTGGCACCACTGGGGATGCAGTGCTGTGACTCCAGAGAGCGCACTGGCACCACTGGGGATGCACTGCAGTGAGTCCAGAGAGTGCACTGGCACCACTGGGGATGCACTGCAGTGAGCCCAGAGAGTGCACTGGCACCACTGGGGATGCACTGCAGTGAGTCCAGTGAGTGCACTGGCACCACTGGGGAAGCAGTGCAGTGAGTCCAGAGAGTGCAGTGGCACCACTGGGGATGCAGTTTAGTGAGTCCAGAGAGTGCACTGGCACCACTGGGGATGCAGTGCAGTGAGTCCAGTGAGTGTACTGGCACCACTGGGGATGCACTGCAGTGAGTCCAGAGAGTGCACTGGCACCACTGAGAATGCACTTCAATGAGTCCAGAGAGTGCACTGGCACCACTGGGGATGCAGTGCAGTGAGTCCAGAGAGTGCAGTGGCACCACTGGGGATGCACTGCAGTGAATCCAGAGAGTGCTTTGGCACCACTGGGGATGCACTGCAGTGAGTCCAGAGAGTGCACTGGCACCAGTGGGGATGCACTGCAGTGAGTCCAGAGAGTGCACTGGCACCACTGGGGATGCACTGCAGTGAGTCCAGAGAGTGCACTGGCACCACTGGGGATGCAGTACAGTGAGTCCAGAGAGTGCACTGGCACCACTGGGGATGCAGTGCAGTGAGTCCAGAGAGTGCACTGGCACCACTGGGGATGCAGTGCAGTGAATCCAGTGAGTGCACTGGCACCACTGGGGATGCAGTGCAGTGAGTCCAGAGAGTGCACTGGCAGCACTGGTGATGCAGTGCAGTGAGTCCAGAGAGTGCACTGGCACCACTGGGGATGCAGTGCAGTGAGTCCAGAGAGTGCACTGGCACCACTGAGAATGCACTTCAGTGAGTCCACAGAGTGCACTGGCACCACTGGGGATGCAGTGCAGTGAGTCCAGAGAGTGCACTGGCAACACTGGGGATGCACTGCAGTGAATCCAGTGAGTGCACTGGCACCACTGGGGATACAGTGCAGTGAGTCCACAGAGTGCACTGGCACCACTGGGGATGCAGTGCAGTGAGTCCAGAGAGTGCACTGGCACCACAGGGGATGCATTGCAGTGAGTCCAGAGAGTGCACTGGCACCACAGATGATGCAGTACAGTGAGTCCAGAGAGTGCACTGGCACCACTGGGGATGCACACCAGTGAGTCCTGAGAGTGCACTTGCACCACGGGGGATGCAGTACAGTGACGCCAGAGAGTGCACTGGCAGCATTGGTGTGCAGTGCAGTGAGTCCAGAGAGTGCACTGGCACCACTGGGGATGCAGTGCAGTGAGACCAGAGAGTGCACTGGCACCACTGGACATGCAGTGCAGTGAGTCCAGAGAGTGCACTGGAACCACTGGGGATGCGGTGGCGGGAGTCCAGAGAGTGCTTTGGCACCACTGGGGATGCAGTACAGTGAGTCCAGAGAGTGCACTGGCACCACTCAGGTTGCAGTGCGGTGAGTCCAGAGAGTGCACTGGCACCACTGGGGATGCAGTACAGTGAGTCCAGAGAGTGCACTGGCACCACTGGGGCTGCAGTGCAGTGAGTCCAGAGAGTGCACTGTCACCACTGGGGATGCACTGCAGTGAGTCCAGAGTGCACTAGCACCACTGGGGATGCACTGCAGTGAGTCCAGAGAGTGCACTGGCACCACCGGCAATGCACTGCAGTGAGTCCAGAGAGTGCACTGGCACCACTGGGGATGCACTGCAGTGAGTCCAGAGAGTGCACTGGCACCACTGGGGATGCAGTGACGCGAGTCCAGAGAGTGCACTGGCACCACTGGGGATGCATTGACGCGAGTCCAGAGAGTGCACTGGCACCACTGGGGATGCACTGCAGTCACTCCAGAGAGTGCACTGGCACCACTGGGGATGCGCTGCAGTCACTCCAGAGAGTGCACTGGCACAACTGGGGATGCAGCGCAGTGACTCTAGAGAGTGCACTGGCACCACTGGGGATGCGGTGCAGTGAGTCCAGAGAGTGCACTGGCACCACAGGTGATGCAGTGCAGTGAGTCCAGAGAGTGCACTGGCAGCACTGGGGATGCAGTGCAGTGAGTCCAGAGAGTGCACTGGCACCACAGGCGATGCACTCCAGTGAGTCCAGAGAATGCACTTGCACCACGGGGGATGCAGTGCAGTGACGCCAGAGAGTGCACTGGCAGCATTGGGGTGCAGTGCAGTGAGTCCAGAGAGTGCACTGGCACCACTGGGGATGCAGTGCAGTGAGTCCAGAGAGTGCACTGGCACCACTGGGGATGCACTGCAGTGAGTCCTGAGAGTACACTGGCTCCACCGGGGATGCCCTGCAGTGAGTCCATAGAGTGCACTGGGGATGCAGTGCAGTGAGTCCAGAGAGTGCACTGGCACCACTGGGGATGCAGCGCAGTGAGTCCAGAGAGTGCACTGGCCCCAGTGGGGATGCACTGCAGTGAATCCAGAGAGTGCACTGTCACTACTGGGGATGCAGTGCAGTGAGTCCAGAGAGTGCACTGGTACCACTGATAATGCACTTCAGTGAGTCCAGAGAGTGCACTGGCACCACTGGGGATGCTCTTCAGTAAGTCCAGAGATTGCACTGGCACCACTGGGGATGCAGTTCAGTGAGTCCAGAGAGTGCACTTGCACCACTGAGAATGCACTTCAGTGAGTCCAGAGAGTGCTCTGGCACCACTGGGGATGCAGTGCAGTGAGTCCAGAGATTGCACTGGCCCCACTGGGGATGCAGTGCTGTGACTCCAGAGAGTGCACTGGCACCACTGGGGATGCAGTGCAGTGAGTCCAGAGAGTGCACTGGCACCACTGGGGATGCAGTGCAGTGAGTCCAGAGAGTGCACTGGCACCACTGGTGATGCACTGCTGTGAGTCCAGAGAGTGCACTGGCACCACTGGGGATGCAGTGCAGTGACTCAAGAGAGTGCACTGGCAGCACTGGGGATGCAGTGCAGTGAGTCCAGAGAGTGCACTGGCACCACTGGGGATGCAGTGCAGTGAGTCCAGAGAGTGCAATGGCACCACTGGGGATGCACTGCAGTGAGTCCAGAGAGTGCACTGGCTCCACTGGGGATGCACTGCAGTGAGTCCAGAGAGTGCACTGGCACCACTGGGGATGCACTGCAGTGAGTCCAGAGAGTGTACTGGCACCACTGGGGATGCACTGAAGTGAGTCCAGAGAGTGCACTGGCACCACTGAGAATGCACTTCAGTGAGTCCAGAGAGTGCACTGGCACCACTGGGGATGCACTGCAGTGAGTCCACAGAGTGCACTAGCACTACTGGGGATGCAGTGCAGTGAGTCCAGAGAGTGCGCTGGAACCACTGGGGATGCAGTGCAGTGAGTCCAGAGAGTGCACTGGCACCACTGGGGATGCAGTGCAGTGACTCCAGAGAGTGCACTGGCACCACTGGGGATGCAGTGCAGTGAGTCCAGTGAGTACACTGGCACCACTGGGGATGCAGTGCAGTGAGTCCAGAGAGTGCACTGGCACCACTGGGGAAGCAGTGCAGTGAGTCCAGAGAGTGCACTGGCACCACTGGGGATGCAGTGCAGTGAGTCCAGAGAGTGCACTGGCAGCACTGGGGATGCAGTGCAGTGAGTCCAGAGAGTGCACTGGCACCACTGGGGATGCAGTTCAGTGAGTCCAGACAGTGCCCTGGCACTACTGGGGATGCAGTGCAGTGAGTCCAGAGAGTGCACTGGCACCACTGAGAATGCAGTGCTGTGACTCCAGAGAGCGCACAGGCACCACTGGGGATGCAGTGCAGTGAGTCCAGAGAGTGCACTGGCACCACTGGGGATGCACTGCAATGAGCCCAGAGAGTGCACTGGCACCAGTGGGGATGCACTGCAGTCAGTCCAGTGAGTGCACTGGCACCACTGGGGAAGCAGTGCAGTGAGTCCAGAGAGTGCAGTGGCACCACAGGTGATGCAGTTTAGTGAGTCCAGAGAGTGCACTGGTACCACTGGGGATGCAGTGCAGTGAGTCCAGTGAGTGTACTGGCACCACTGGGGATGCACTGCAGTGAGTCCAGAGAGTGCACTGGCACCACTGAGAATGCACTTCAGTGAGTCCAGAGAGTGCACTGGCACCACTGGGGATGCACTGCAGTGAGTCCTGAGAGTGCACTGGCTGCACTGGGGATGCAGTGCAGTGAGTCCAGAGAGTGCAATGGCACAACTGGGGATGCAGTGCAGTGAGTCCAGAGAGTGCACTGGCACCACTGGGGATGCAGTGCAGTGAGTCCAGAGAGTGCACTGGCACCACTGGGGATGCGATGCTGGGAGTCCAGAGAGTGCTTTGGCACCAGTGGGGATGCAGTGCAGTTACTCCAGAGACTGCACTGGCACCAACGGGGATGCAGTGCAGTGAGTCCAGAGAGTGCACTGGCACCACTGGGGATGCAGTGCAGTGAGTCCAGAGATTGCACTGGCACCACTGGGGATGCAGTGCTGTGACTCCAGAGAGCGCACTGGCACCACTGGGGATGCACTGCAGTGAGTCCAGAGAGTGCACTGGCACCACTGGGGATGCACTGCAGTGAGCCCAGAGAGTGCACTGGCACCAGTGGGGATGCACTGCAGTGAGTCCAGTGAGTGCACTGGCACCACTGGGGATGCAGTGCAGTGAGTCCAGAGAGTGCACTGGCACCACTGGGGATGCAGTGCAGTGAGTCCAGAGAGTGCACTGGCACCACTGAGAATGCAGTGCTGTGACTCCAGAGAGCGCACAGGCACCACTGGGGATGCAGTGCAGTGAGTCCAGAGAGTGCACTGGCACCACTGGGGATGCACTGCAGTGAGCCCAGAGAGTGCACTGGCACCACTGGGGATGCAGTGCAGTGAGTCCAGAGAGTGCACTGGCACCACTGGGAATGCAGTGCAGTGAATCCAGTGAGTGCACTGGCACCACTGGGGATGCAGTGCAGTGAGTCCAGAGAGTGCACTGGCACCACCGATGATGCAGTACAGTGAGTCCAGTGAGTGCACTGGCACCACTGGGGATGTAGTGCAGTGAGTCCAGAGAGCGCACTGTCACTACTGGGGATGCAGTGCAGTGAGTCCAGAGAGTGCACTGGCACCACTGGGGATGCAGTGCAGTGAGTCCTGAGAGTGCACTGGCACCACTGGGGATGCACTGCAGTGAGTCCAGAGATTGCACTGGCACCACCGGGAATGCAGTACAGTGAGTCCACACAGTGCACTAGCACCACTGGGGATGCAGTGCAGTGAGTCCAGAGAGTGCACTGGCACCACTGGGGATGCAGTGCAGTGAGTCCAGAGAGTGCACTGGCACCACTGGTGATGCACTGCTGTGAGTCCAGAGAGTGCTCTTGCACCACAGGGGATGCAGTGCAGTGAGTCCACAGAGTGCACTGGCACCACTGGGGATGCAGTGCAGTGAGTCCAGAGAGTGCACTGGCACCACTGGAGATGCAGTGCAGTGCGTCCAGAGAGTGCAATGGCACCACTGCGGATGCACTGCAGTGAGTCCAGAGAGTGCACTGGCTCCACTGGGGATGCACTGCAGTGAGTCCAGAGAGTGCACTGGCACCACTGGGGATGCACTGCAGTGAGTCCAGAGAGTGTACTGGCACCACTGGGGATGCACTGCAGTGAGTCCACAGAGTGCTCTGGAACCACTGGGGATGCAGTGCATTGAGTCCAGAGAGTGCACTGGCACCACTGGGGATGCACTGCAGTCACTCCAGAGAGTGCACTGGCACCAGTGGGGATGCACTGCAGTGAGTCCAGTGAGTGCACTGGCACCACTGGGGATGCAGTGCAGTGAGTCCAGAGAGTGCACTGGCACCACTGGGGAAGCAGTGCAGTGAGTCCAGAGAGTGCACTGGCACCACTGGGGATGCAGTGCAGTGAGTCCAGAGAGTGCACTGGCAGCACTGGTGATGCAGTGCAGTGAGTCCAGAGAGTGCACTGGCACCACTGGGGATGCAGTGCAGTGAGTCCAGAGAGTGCACTGGCACCACTGAGAATGCACTTCAGTGAGTCCACAGAGTGCACTGGCACCACTGGGGATGCAGTGCAGTGAGTCCAGAGAGTGCACTGGCAACACTGGGGATGCACTGCAGTGAATCCAGTGAGTGCACTGGCACCACTGGGGATACAGTGCAGTGAGTCCACACAGTGCACTGGCAGCACTGGGGATGCAGTGCAGTGAGTCCAGAGAGTGCACTGGCACCACAGGGGATGCATTGCAGTGAGTCCAGAGAGTGCACTGGCACCACAGATGATGCAGTACAGTGAGTCGAGTGAGTGCACTGGCACCACTGGGGATGTAGTGCAGTGACTCGAGAGAGTGCACTTGCACCACTGGGGATGCAGTGCAGTGAGTCCAGAGAGTGCACTGGCACCACTGGGGATGCAGTGCAGTGAGTCCAGAGAGTGCACTGGCACCACTGGTGATGCACTGCAGTGAGTCCAGAGAGTGCAATGGCACCACTGGGGATGCAGGGCAGTGAGTCCAGAGACTTCACTGGCACCACTGGGAATGCAGAGAAGTGAGTGCAGAGAGTGCACTGGCACCACTGGGGATGCAGTGCAGTGAGTCCAGAGAGTGCACTGGCACCACTGGGGATGCAGTGCAGTGAGTCCAGAGAGTGCACTGGCACCACTGGGGATGCACTGCAGTGAGTCCAGAGTGTGCACTGGCACCAATGGGGCTGCAGTGCAGTGAGTCCAAAGAGTGCACTGGCACCACTGGGAATGCACTGCAGTGAGTCCAGAGAGTGCACTGGCACCACTGGTGATGCAGTACAGTGAGTCCAGAGAGTGCACTGGCACCACTGGGGATGCACTGCAGTGAGTCCAGAGAGTGCACTGGCACCACTGGGGATGCACTACAGTGAGTCCAGAGATTGCACTGGCACCACTGGGGATGCACTGCAGTGAGTCCAGAGAGTGCACTGGCACCACTGGGGATGCAGTGCATTGAGTCCAGAGAGTGCACTGGCACAACTGGGGATGCACTTCAGTGAGTCCAGAGAGTGCACTGGCACCAGTGGGGATGCAGTGCAGTGAGTCCAGAGAGTGCACTGGCACCACTGGGGATGCACTGCAGTGAGTCCAGAGAGTACACTGGCACCAGTGGGGATGCAGTGCAGTGAGTCCAGAGAGTGCACAGGCACCACTGGGGCTTCAGTGCAGTGAGTCCAGAGAGTGCACTGGCACCACTGGGGATGCACTGCAGTGAGTCCAGAGAGTGCACTGGCACCACTGGGGATGCACTGCAGTGAGTCCAGAGAGTGCACTGGCACCACTGGGGATGCAGTACAGTGAGTCCACAGAGCGCACTGGCACCAGTGGGTATGCAGTACAGTAAGTCCAGAGAGTGCACTGGCACCACTGGGCATGCAGTGCAGTGAGTCCAGAGAGTGCACTGGCACCACTGGGGATGCGGTGCTGGAAGTCCAGAGAGTGCTTTGGCACCAGTGGGGATGCAGTGCAGTTACTCCAGAGACTGCACTGGCACCACCGGGGATGCAGCGCAGTGAGTCCAGAGAGTGCACTGGCACCACTGGGGATGCAGTGCACTGAGTCCAGAGATTGCACTGGCACCACTGGGGATGCAGTGCTGTGACTCCAGAGAGCGCACTGGCACCACTGGGGATGCAGTGCAGTGAGTCCAGAGAGTGCACTGGCACCACTGGGGATGCACTGCAGTGAGCCCAGAGAGTGCACTGGCACCACTGGGGATGCACTGCAGTGAGTCCAGTGAGTGCACTGGCACCACTGGGGAAGCAGTGCAGTGAGTCCAGAGAGTGCAGTGGCACCACTGGTGATGCAGATTAGTGAGTCCAGAGAGTGCACTGGCACCACCGATGATGCAGTGCAGTGAGTCCAGTGAGTGTACTGGCACCACTGGGGATGCACTGCAGTGAGTCCAGAGAGTGCACTGGCACCACTGAGAATGCACTTCAATGAGTCCAGAGAGTGCACTGGCACCACTGGGGATGCACTGCAGTGAGTCCAGAGAGTGCACTGGCACCACTGGGGATGCAGTGCAGTGAGTCCTGAGAGTGCACTGTCACCACTGGGGATGCACTGCAGTGAGTCCAGAGATTGCACTGGCACCACTGGGGATGCAGTACAGTGAGTCCACACAGTGCACTAGCACCACTGGGGATGCAGTGCAGTGAGTCCAGAGAGTGCACTGGCACCACTGGGGATGCAGTGCAGTGAGTCCAGAGAGTGCTCTTGCACCACAGGGGATGCAGTGCAGTGACTCAAGAGAGTGCACTGGCAGCACTGGGGATGCAGTGCAGTGAGTCCAGAGAGTGCACTGGCACCACTGGAGATGCAGTGCAGTGAGTCCAGAGAGTGCAATGGCACCACTGCGGATGCACTGCAGTGAGTCCAGAGAGTGCACTGGCTCCACTCGGGATGCACTGCAGTGAGTCCAGAGAGTGCACTGGCACCACTGGGGATGCACTGAAGTGAGTCCAGAGAGTGCACTGGCACCACTGAGAATGCACTTCAGTGAGTCCAGAGAGTGCACTGGCACCACTGGGGATGCAGTGCAGTGAGTCCAGAGAGTGCACTGGCACCACCGATGATGCAGTACAGTGAGTCCAGTGAGTGCACTGGCACCACTGGGGATGTAGTGCAGTGAGTCCAGAGAGTGCACTGTCACTACTGGGGATGCAGTGCAGTGAGTCCAGAGAGTGCACTGGCACCACTGGGGATGCAGTGCAGTGAGTCCTGAGAGTGCACTGGCACCACTGGGGATGCACTGCAGTGAGTCCAGAGATTGCACTGGCACCACCGGGAATGCAGTACAGTGAGTCCACACAGTGCACTAGCACCACTGGGGATGCAGTGCAGTGAGTCCAGAGAGTGCACTGGCACCACTGGGGATGCAGTGCAGTGAGTCCAGAGAGTGCACTGGCACCACTGGTGATGCACTGCTGTGAGTCCAGAGAGTGCTCTTGCACCACAGGGGATGCAGTGCAGTGACTCAAGAGAGTGCAGTGGCACCACTGGGGATGCAGTGCTGTGACTCCAGAGAGCGCACTGGCACCACTGGGGATGCAGTGCAGTGAGTCCAGAGAGTGCACTGGCACCACTGGGGATGCACTGCAGTGAGCCCAGAGAGTGCACCTTCACCACTGGGGATGCACTGCAGTGAGTCCAGTGAGTGCACTGGCACCACTGGGGAAGCAGTGCAGTGAGTCCAGAGAGTGCAGTGGCACCACTGGGGATGCAGTTTAGTGAGTCCAGAGAGTGCACTGGCACCACTGGGGATGCAGTGCAGTGAGTCCAGAGAGTGTACTGGCACCACTGGGGATGCACTGCAGTGAGTCCAGAGAGTGCACTGGCACCAGTGGGGATGCACTGCAGTGAGTCCAGAGAGTGCACTGGCACCACTGGGGATGCACTGCAGTGAGTCCAGAGAGTGCACTGGCACCACTGGGGATGCAGTACAGTGAGTCCAGAGAGTGCACTGGCACCACTGGGGATGCAGTGCAGTGAGTCCAGAGAGTGCACTGGCACCACTGGGGATGCAGTGCAGTGAATCCAGTGAGTGCACTGGCACCACTGGGGATGCAGTGCAGTGAGTCCAGAGAGTGCACTGGCACCACCGATGATGCAGTACAGTGAGTCCAGTGAGTGCACTGGCACCACTGGGGATGTAGTGCAGTGAGTCCAGAGAGTGCACTGTCACTACTGGGGATGCAGTGCAGTGAGTCCAGAGAGTGCACTGGCACCACTGGGGATGCAGTGCAGTGAGTCCTGAGAGTGCACTGGCACCACTGGGGATGCACTGCAGTGAGTCCAGAGATTGCACTGGCACCACCGGGAATGCAGTACAGTGAGTCCACACAGTGCACTAGCACCACTGGGGATGCAGTGCAGTGAGTCCAGAGAGTGCACTGGCACCACTGGGGATGCAGTGCAGTGAGTCCAGAGAGTGCACTGGCACCACTGGTGATGCACTGCTGTGAGTCCAGAGAGTGCTCTTGCACCACAGGGGATGCAGTGCAGTGACTCAAGAGAGTGCACTGGCACCACTGGGGATGCAGTGCAGTGAGTCCAGAGAGTGCACTGGCACCACTGGAGATGCAGTGCAGTGCGTCCAGAGAGTGCAATGGCACCACTGCGGATGCACTGCAGTGAGTCCAGAGAGTGCACTGGCTCCACTGGGGATGCACTGCAGTGAGTCCAGAGAGTGCACTGGCACCACTGGGGATGCACTGCAGTGAGTCCAGAGAGTGTACTGGCACCACTGGGGATGCACTGCAGTGAGTCCAGAGAGTGCGCTGGAACCACTGGGGATGCAGTGCATTGAGTCCAGAGAGTGCACTGGCACCACTGGGGATGCAGTGCAGTGAGTCCAGAGAGTGGACTGGCACCAGTGGGGATGCACTGCAGTGAGTCCAGTGAGTGCACTGGCACCACTGGGGATGCAGTGCAGTGAGTCCAGAGAGTGCACTGGCACCACTGGGGAAGCAGTGCAGTGAGTCCAGAGAGTGCACTGTCACCACTGGGGATGCAGTGCAGTGAGTCCAGAGAGTGCACTGGCAGCACTGGTGATGCAGTGCAGTGAGTCCAGAGAGTGCACTGGCACCACTGGGGATGCAGTGCAGTGAGTCCAGAGAGTGCACTGGCACCACTGAGAATGCACTTCAGTGAGTCCACAGAGTGCACTGGCACCACTGGGGATGCAGTGCAGTGAGTCCAGAGAGTGCACTGGCAACACTGGGGATGCACTGCAGTGAATCCAGTGAGTGCACTGGCACCACTGGGGATACAGTGCAGTGAGTCCACAGAGTGCACTGGCACCACTGGGGATGCAGTGCAGTGAGTCCAGAGAGTGCACTGGCACCACAGGGGATGCATTGCAGTGAGTCCAGAGAGTGCACTGGCACCACAGATGATGCAGTACAGTGAGTCCAGAGAGTGCACTGGCACCACTGGGGATGCACACCAGTGAGTCCTGAGAGTGCACTTGCACCACGGGGGATGCAGTGCAGTGACGCCAGAGAGTGCACTGGCAGCATTGGGGTGCAGTGCAGTGAGTCCAGAGAGTGCACTGGCACCACTGGGGATGCAGTGCAGTGAGACCAGAGAGTGCAATGGCACCACTGGACATGCAGTGCAGTGAGTCCAGAGAGTGCACTGGAACCACTGGGGATGCGGTGGCGGGAGTCCAGAGAGTGCTTTGGCACCACTGGGGATGCAGTACAGTGAGTCCAGAGAGTGCACTGGCACCACTCAGGTTGCAGTGCGGTGAGTCCAGAGAGTGCACTGGCACCACTGGGGATGCAGTACAGTGAGTCCAGAGAGTGCACTGGCACCACTGGGGCTGCAGTGCAGTGAGTCCAGAGAGTGCACTGTCACCACTGGGGATGCACTGCAGTGAGTCCAGAGTGCACTAGCACCACTGGGGATGCACTGCAGTGAGTCCAGAGAGTGCACTGGCACCACCGGCAATGCACTGCAGTGAGTCCAGAGAGTGCACTGGCACCACTGGGGATGAACTGCAGTGAGTCCAGAGAGTGCACTGGCACCACTGGGGATGCAGTGACGCGAGTCCAGAGAGTGCACTGGCACCACTGGGGATGCATTGACGCGAGTCCAGAGAGTGCACTGGCACCACTGGGGATGCACTGCAGTCACTCCAGAGAGTGCACTGGCACCACTGGGGATGCGCTGCAGTCACTCCAGAGAGTGCACTGGCACAACTGGGGATGCAGCGCAGTGACTCTAGAGAGTGCACTGGCACCACTGGGAATGCAGAGAAGTGAGTGCAGAGAGTGCACTGGCACCACAGGTGATGCAGTGCAGTGAGTCCAGAGAGTGCACTGGCAGCACTGGGGATGCAGTGCAGTGAGTCCAGAGAGTGCACTGGCACCACAGGCGATGCACTCCAGTGAGTCCAGAGAATGCACTTGCACCACGGGAGATGCAGTGCAGTGACGCCAGAGAGTGCACTGGCAGCATTGGGGTGCAGTGCAGTGAGTCCAGAGAGTGCACTGGCACCACTGGGGATGCAGTGCAGTGAGTCCAGAGAGTGCACTGGCACCACTGGGGATGCACTGCAGTGAGTCCTGAGAGTACACTGGCTCCACCGGGGATGCCCTGCAGTGAGTCCATAGAGTGCACTGGGGATGCAGTGCAGTGAGTCCAGAGAGTGCACTGGCACCACTGGGGATGCAGCGCAGTGAGTCCAGAGAGTGCACTGGCCCCAGTGGGGATGCACTGCAGTGAATCCAGAGAGTGCACTGTCACTACTGGGGATGCAGTGCAGTGAGTCCAGAGAGTGCACTGGTACCACTGATAATGCACTTCAGTGAGTCCAGAGAGTGCACTGGCACCACTGGGGATGCTCTTCAGTAAGTCCAGAGATTGCACTGGCACCACTGGGGATGCAGTTCAGTGAGTCCAGAGAGTGCACTTGCACCACTGAGAATGCACTTCAGTGAGTCCAGAGAGTGCTCTGGCACCACTGGGGATGCAGTGCAGTGAGTCCAGAGATTGCACTGGCCCCACTGGGGATGCAGTGCTGTGACTCCAGAGAGTGCACTGGCACCACTGGGGATGCACTGCAGTGAGTCCAGAGAGTGCACTGGCACCACTGGGGATGCAGTGCAGTGAGTCCAGAGAGTGCACTGGCACCACTGGTGATGCACTGCTGTGAGTCCAGAGAGTGCACTGGCACCACTGGGGATGCAGTGCAGTGACTCAAGAGAGTGCACTGGCAGCACTGGGGATGCAGTGCAGTGAGTCCAGAGAGTGCACTGGCACCACTGGGGATGCAGTGCAGTGAGTCCAGAGAGTGCAATGGCACCACTGGGGATGCACTGCAGTGAGTCCAGAGAGTGCACTGGCTCCACTGGGGATGCACTGCAGTGAGTCCAGAGAGTGCACTGGCACCACTGGGGATGCACTGCAGTGAGTCCAGAGAGTGTACTGGCACCACTGGGGATGCACTGAAGTGAGTCCAGAGAGTGCACTGGCACCACTGAGAATGCACTTCAGTGAGTCCAGAGAGTGCACTGGCACCACTGGGGATGCACTGCAGTGAGTCCACAGAGTGCACTAGCACTACTGGGGATGCAGTGCAGTGAGTCCAGAGAGTGCGCTGGAACCACTGGGGATGCAGTGCAGTGAGTCCAGAGAGTGCAGTGGCACCACTGGGGATGCAGTGCAGTGACTCCAGAGAGTGCACTGGCACCACTGGGGATGCAGTGCAGTGAGTCCAGTGAGTACACTGGCACCACTGGGGATGCAGTGCAGTGAGTCCAGAGAGTGCACTGGCACCACTGGGGAAGCAGTGCAGTGAGTCCAGAGAGTGCAGTGGCACCACTGGGGATGCAGTGCAGTGAGTCCAGAGAGTGCACTGGCAGCACTGGGGATGCAGTGCAGTGAGTCCAGAGAGTGCACTGGCACCACTGGGGATGCAGTTCAGTGAGTCCAGACAGTGCACTGGCACTACTGGGGATGCAGTGCAGTGAGTCCAGAGAGTGCACTGGCACCACTGAGAATGCAGTGCTGTGACTCCAGAGAGCGCACAGGCACCACTGGGGATGCAGTGCAGTGAGTCCAGAGAGTGCACTGGCACCACTGGGGATGCACTGCAATGAGCCCAGAGAGTGCACTGGCACCAGTGGGGATGCACTGCAGTCAGTCCAGTGAGTGCACTGGCACCACTGGGGAAGCAGTGCAGTGAGTCCAGAGAGTGCAGTGGCACCACAGGTGATGCAGTTTAGTGAGTCCAGAGAGTGCACTGGTACCACTGGGGATGCAGTGCAGTGAGTCCAGTGAGTGTACTGGCACCACTGGGGATGCACTGCAGTGAGTCCAGAGAGTGCACTGGCACCACTGAGAATGCACTTCAGTGAGTCCAGAGAGTGCACTGGCACCACTGGGGATGCACTGCAGTGAGTCCTGAGAGTGCACTGGCTGCACTGGGGATGCAGTGCAGTGAGTCCAGAGAGTGCAATGGCACAACTGGGGATGCAGTGCAGTGAGTCCAGAGAGTGCACTGGCACCACTGGGGATGCAGTGCAGTGAGTCCAGAGAGTGCACTGGCACCACTGGGGATGCGATGCTGGGAGTCCAGAGAGTGCTTTGGCACCAGTGGGGATGCAGTGCAGTTACTCCAGAGACTGCACTGGCACCAACGGGGATGCAGTGCAGTGAGTCCAGAGAGTGCACTGGCACCACTGGGGATGCAGTGCAGTGAGTCCAGAGATTGCACTGGCACCACTGGGGATGCAGTGCTGTGACTCCAGAGAGCGCACTGGCACCACTGGGGATGCACTGCAGTGAGTCCAGAGAGTGCACTGGCACCACTGGGGATGCACTGCAGTGAGCCCAGAGAGTGCACTGGCACCAGTGGGGATGCACTGCAGTGAGTCCAGTGAGTGCACTGGCACCACTGGGGATGCAGTGCAGTGAGTCCAGAGAGTGCACTGGCACCACTGGGGATGCAGTGCAGTGAGTCCAGAGAGTACACTGGCAACACTGAGAATGCAGTGCTGTGACTCCAGAGAGCGCACAGGCACCACTGGGGATGCAGTGCAGTGAGTCCAGAGAGTGCACTGGCACCACTGGGGATGCACTGCAGTGAGCCCAGAGAGTGCACTGGCACCACTGGGGATGCAGTGCAGTGAGTCCAGAGAGTGCACTGGCACCACTGGGAATGCAGTGCAGTGAATCCAGTGAGTGCACTGGCACCACTGGGGATGCAGTGCAGTGAGTCCAGAGAGTGCACTGGCACCACCGATGATGCAGTACAGTGAGTCCAGTGAGTGCACTGGCACCACTGGGGATGTAGTGCAGTGAGTCCAGAGAGCGCACTGTCAGTACTGGGGATGCAGTGCAGTGAGTCCAGAGAGTGCACTGGCACCACTGGGGATGCAGTGCAGTGAGTCCTGAGAGTGCACTGGCACCACTGGGGATGCACTGCAGTGAGTCCAGAGATTGCACTGGCACCACCGGGAATGCAGTACAGTGAGTCCACACAGTGCACTAGCACCACTGGGGATGCAGTGCAGTGAGTCCAGAGAGTGCACTGGCACCACTGGGGATGCAGTGCAGTGAGTCCAGAGAGTGCACTGGCACCACTGGTGATGCACTGCTGTGAGTCCAGAGAGTGCTCTTGCACCACAGGGGATGCAGTGCAGTGAGTCCACAGAGTGCACTGGCACCACTGGGGATGCAGTGCAGTGAGTCCAGAGAGTGCACTGGCACCACTGGAGATGCAGTGCAGTGCGTCCAGAGAGTGCAATGGCACCACTGCGGATGCACTGCAGTGAGTCCAGAGAGTGCACTGGCTCCACTGGGGATGCACTGCAGTGAGTCCAGAGAGTGCACTGGCACCACTGGGGATGCACTGCAGTGAGTCCAGAGAGTGTACTGGCACCACTGGGGATGCACTGCAGTGAGTCCACAGAGTGCGCTGGAACCACTGGGGATGCAGTGCATTGAGTCCAGAGAGTGCACTGGCACCACTGGGGATGCACTGCAGTCACTCCAGAGAGTGCACTGGCACCAGTGGGGATGCACTGCAGTGAGTCCAGTGAGTGCACTGGCACCACTGGGGATGCAGTGCAGTGAGTCCAGAGAGTGCACTGGCACCACTGGGGATGCACTGCAGTGAGTCCAGAGATTGCACTGGCACCACCGGGAATGCAGTACAGTGAGTCCACACAGTGCACTAGCACCACTGGGGATGCAGTGCAGTGAGTCCAGAGAGTGCACTGGCACCACTGGGGATGCAGTGCAGTGAGTCCAGAGAGTGCACTGGCACCACTGGTGATGCACTGCTGTGAGTCCAGAGAGTGCTCTTGCACCACAGGGGATGCAGTGCAGTGAGTCCACAGAGTGCACTGGCACCACTGGGGATGCAGTGCAGTGAGTCCAGAGAGTGCACTGGCACCACTGGAGATGCAGTGCAGTGCGTCCAGAGAGTGCAATGGCACCACTGCGGATGCACTGCAGTGAGTCCAGAGAGTGCACTGGCTCCACTGGGGATGCACTGCAGTGAGTCCAGAGAGTGCACTGGCACCACTGGGGATGCACTGCAGTGAGTCCAGAGAGTGTACTGGCACCACTGGGGATGCACTGCAGTGAGTCCACAGAGTGCGCTGGAACCACTGGGGATGCAGTGCATTGAGTCCAGAGAGTGCACTGGCACCACTGGGGATGCACTGCAGTCACTCCAGAGAGTGCACTGGCACCAGTGGGGATGCACTGCAGTGAGTCCAGTGAGTGCACTGGCACCACTGGGGATGCAGTGCAGTGAGTCCAGAGAGTGCACTGGCACCACTGGGGAAGCAGTGCAGTGAGTCCAGAGAGTGCACTGGCACCACTGGGGATGCAGTGCAGTGAGTCCAGAGAGTGCACTGGCAGCACTGGTGATGCAGTGCAGTGAGTCCAGAGAGTGCACTGGCACCACTGGGGATGCAGTGCAGTGAGTCCAGAGAGTGCACTGGCACCACTGAGAATGCACTTCAGTGAGTCCACAGAGTGCACTGGCACCACTGGGGATGCAGTGCAGTGAGTCCAGAGAGTGCACTGGCAACACTGGGGATGCACTGCAGTGAATCCAGTGAGTGCACTGGCACCACTGGGGATACAGTGCAGTGAGTCCACACAGTGCACTGGCAGCACTGGGGATGCAGTGCAGTGAGTCCAGAGAGTGCACTGGCACCACAGGGGATGCATTGCAGTGAGTCCAGAGAGTGCACTGGCACCACAGATGATGCAGTACAGTGAGTCGAGTGAGTGCACTGGCACCACTGGGGATGTAGTGCAGTGACTCGAGAGAGTGCACTTGCACCACTGGGGATGCAGTGCAGTGAGTCCAGAGAGTGCACTGGCACCACTGGGGATGCAGTGCAGTGAGTCCAGAGAGTGCACTGGCACCACTGGTGATGCACTGCAGTGAGTCCAGAGAGTGCAATGGCACCACTGGGGATGCAGTGCAGTGAGTCCAGAGACTTCACTGGCACCACTGGGAATGCAGAGAAGTGAGTGCAGAGAGTGCACTGGCACCACTGGGGATGCAGTGCAGTGAGTCCAGAGAGTGCACTGGCACCACTGGGGATGCAGTGCAGTGAGTCCAGAGAGTGCACTGGCACCACTGGGGATGCACTGCAGTGAGTCCAGAGTGTGCACTGGCACCAATGGGGCTGCAGTGCAGTGAGTCCAAAGAGTGCACTGGCACCAGTGGGAATGCACTGCAGTGAGTCCAGAGAGTGCACTGGCACCACTGGTGATGCAGTACAGTGAGTCCAGAGAGTGCACTGGCACCACTGGGGATGCACTGCAGTGAGTCCAGAGAGTGCACTGGCACCACTGGGGATGCACTACAGTGAGTCCAGAGATTGCACTGGCACCACTGGGGATGCACTGCAGTGAGTCCAGAGAGTGCACTGGCACCACTGGGGATGCAGTGCATTGAGTCCAGAGAGTGCACTGGCACAACTGGGGATGCACTTCAGTGAGTCCAGAGAGTGCACTGGCACCAGTGGGGATGCAGTGCAGTGAGTCCAGAGAGTGCACTGGCACCACTGGGGATGCACTGCAGTGAGTCCAGAGAGTACACTGGCACCAGTGGGGATGCAGTGCAGTGAGTCCAGAGAGTGCACAGGCACCACTGGGGCTTCAGTGCAGTGAGTCCAGAGAGTGCACTGGCACCACTGGGGATGCACTGCAGTGAGTCCAGAGAGTGCACTGGCACCACTGGGGATGCACTGCAGTGAGTCCAGAGAGTGCACTGGCACCACTGGGGATGCAGTACAGTGAGTCCACAGAGCGCACTGGCACCAGTGGGTATGCAGTACAGTAAGTCCAGAGAGTGCACTGGCACCACTGGGCATGCAGTGCAGTGAGTCCAGAGAGTGCACTGGCACCACTGGGGATGCGGTGCTGGAAGTCCAGAGAGTGCTTTGGCACCAGTGGGGATGCAGTGCAGTTACTCCAGAGACTGCACTGGCACCACCGGGGATGCAGCGCAGTGAGTCCAGAGAGTGCACTGGCACCACTGGTGATGCAGTGCACTGAGTCCAGAGATTGCACTGGCACCACTGGGGATGCAGTGCTGTGACTCCAGAGAGCGCACTGGCACCACTGGGGATGCAGTGCAGTGAGTCCAGAGAGTGCACTGGCACCACTGGGGATGCACTGCAGTGAGCCCAGAGAGTGCACTGGCACCACTGGGGATGCACTGCAGTGAGTCCAGTGAGTGCACTGGCACCACTGGGGAAGCAGTGCAGTGAGTCCAGAGAGTGCAGTGGCACCACTGGTGATGCAGATTAGTGAGTCCAGAGAGTGCACTGGCACCACCGATGATGCAGTGCAGTGAGTCCAGTGAGT
Source organism: Anser anser (assembly GCF_964211835.1). Classification (NCBI taxonomy): domain Eukaryota; kingdom Metazoa; phylum Chordata; class Aves; order Anseriformes; family Anatidae; genus Anser; species Anser anser. The sequence continues at coordinate 41,080,278 of NC_139726.1, forward strand.
GTACTGGCACCACTGGGGATGCACTGCAGTGAGTCCAGAGAGTGCACTGGCACCACTGAGAATGCACTTCAATGAGTCCAGAGAGTGCACTGGCACCACTGGGGATGCACTGCAGTGAGTCCAGAGAGTGCACTGGCACCACTGGGGATGCAGTGCAGTGAGTCCTGAGAGTGCACTGTCACCACTGGGGATGCACTGCAGTGAGTCCAGAGATTGCACTGGCACCACTGGGGATGCAGTACAGTGAGTCCACACAGTGCACTAGCACCACTGGGGATGCAGTGCAGTGAGTCCAGAGAGTGCACTGGCACCACTGGGGATGCAGTGCAGTGAGTCCAGAGAGTGCTCTTGCTCCACAGGGGATGCAGTGCAGTGACTCAAGAGAGTGCACTGGCAGCACTGGGGATGCAGTGCAGTGAGTCCAGAGAGTGCACTGGCACCACTGGAGATGCAGTGCAGTGAGTCCAGAGAGTGCAATGGCACCACTGCGGATGCACTGCAGTGAGTCCAGAGAGTGCACTGGCTCCACTCGGGATGCACTGCAGTGAGTCCAGAGAGTGCACTGGCACCACTGGGGATGCACTGAAGTGAGTCCAGAGAGTGCACTGGCACCACTGAGAATGCACTTCAGTGAGTCCAGAGAGTGCACTGGCACCACTGGGGATGCAGTGCAGTGAGTCCACAGAGTGCACTAGCACCACTGGGGATGCAGTGCTGTGACTCCAGAGAGCGCACTGGCACCACTGGGGATGCAGTGCAGTGAGTCCAGAGAGTGCACTGGCACCACTGGGGATGCACTGCAGTGAGCCCAGAGAGTGCACTGGCACCAGTGGGGATGCAGTGCACTGAGTCCAGAGATTGCACTGGCACCACTGGGGATGCAGTGCTGTGACTCCAGAGAGCGCACTGGCACCACTGGGGATGCAGTGCAGTGAGTCCAGAGAGTGCACTGGCACCACTGGGGATGCACTGCAGTGAGCCCAGAGAGTGCACTGGCACCAGTGGGGATGCACTGCAGTGAGTCCAGTGAGTGCACTGGCACCACTGGGGATGCAGTGCAGTGAGTCCAGAGAGTACACTGGCACCAGTGGGGATGCAGTGCAGTGAGTCCAGAGAGTGCACTGGCACCACTGGGGATGCAGTGCAGTCAGTCCAGTGAGTGCACTGGCACCACTGGGGGTGCAATACAGTGAGTCCAGAGAGTGCACTGGCACCACTGGGGATGCACTGCAGTGAGTCCAGACAGTGCACTGGCACCACTGGGGATGCAGTGCAGTGAGTCCAGAGAGTGCACTGGCACCACTGGGGATGCAGTGCAGTCAGTCCAGTGAGTGCACTGTCACCACTGGGGGTGCAATACAGTGAGTCCAGAGAGTGCACTGGCACCACTGGGGATGCACTGCAGTGAGTCCAGACAGTGCACTGGCACCACTGGGGATGCAGTGCAGTGAGTCCAGAGAGTGCACTGGCACCACTGGGGATGCAGTGCAGTGAGTCCAGAGAGTGCACTGGCACCACTGGGGATGCACTGCAGTGAGTCCAGAGAGTGCACTGGCACCACTGGGGATGCACTGCAGTGAGTCCAGAGAGTGCACTGGCACCACTGGGGATGCACTGCAGTGAGTCCAGAGAGTGCACTGGCACCACTGGGGATGCAGTACAGTGAGTCCACAGAGTGCACTGGCACCAGTGGGTATGCAGTACAGTGAGTCCAGAGAGTGCACTGGCACCACTGGTGATGCAGTGCAGTGAGTCCAGAGAGTGCACTGGCACCACTGGGGATGCGGTGCTGGAAGTCCAGAGAGTGCTTTGGCACCAGTGGGGATGCAGTGCAGTTACTCCAGAGACTGCACTGGCACCACCGGGGATGCAGTGCAGTGAGTCCATAGAGTGCACTGGCACCACTGGGGATGCAGTGCACTGAGTCCAGAGATTGCACTGGCACCACTGGGGATGCAGTGCTGTGACTCCAGAGAGCGCACTGGCACCACTGGGGATGCAGTGCAGTGAGTCCAGAGATTGCACTGGCACCACTGGGGATGCACTGCAGTGAGCCCAGAGAGTACACTGGCACCAGTGGGGATGCACTGCAGTGAGTCCAGTGAGTGCACTGGCACCACTGGGGAAGCAGTGCAGTGAGTCCAGAGAGTGCAGTGGCACCACTGGTGATGCAGTTTAGTGAGTCCAGAGAGTGCACTGGCACCACTGGGGATGCAGTGCAGTGAGTCCAGTGAGTGTACTGGCACCACTGGGGATGCACTGCAGTGAGTCCAGAGAGTGCACTGGCACCACTGAGAATGCACTTCAATGAGTCCAGAGAGTGCACTGGCACCACTGGGGATGCACTGCAGTGAGTCCAGAGAGTGCACTGGCACCACTGGGGATGCAGTGCAGTGAGTCCAGAGAGTGCTCTGGCACCACTGGGGATGCACTGCAGTGAGTCCACAGAGTGCACTGGCACCACTGGGGATGCAGTACAGTGAGTCCACACAGTGCACTAGCACCACTGGGGATGCAGTGCAGTGAGTCCAGAGAGTGCACTGGCACCACTGGGGATGCAGTGCAGTGAGTCCAGAGAGTGCTCTTGCACCACAGGGGATGCAGTGCAGTGACTCAAGAGAGTGCACTGGCAGCACTGGGGATGCAGTGCAGTGAGTCCAGAGAGTGCACTGGCACCACTGGAGATGCAGTGCAGTGAGTCCAGAGAGTGCAATGGCACCACTGCGGATGCACTGCAGTGAGTCCAGAGAGTGCACTGGCTCCACTCGGGATGCACTGCAGTGAGTCCAGAGAGTGCACTGGCACCACTGGGGATGCACTGCAGTGAGTCCAGACAGTGCACTGGCACCACTGAGAATGCACTTCAGTGAGTCCAGAGAGTGCACTGGCACCACTGGGGATGCACTGCAGTGAGTCCACAGAGTGCACTAGCACCACTGGGGATGCAGTGCAGTGAGTCCAGAGAGTGCGCTGGAACCACTGGGGATGCAGTGCAGTGAGTCCAGAGAGTGCACTGGCACCAGTTGGGATGCACTGCAGTGAGTCCAGTGAGTGCACTGGCACCACTGGGGATGCACTGCAGTGAGTCCAGAGAGTGCACTGGCACCACTGGGGAAGCAGTGCAGTGAGTCCAGAGAGTGCAGTGGCACCACTAGTGATGCAGTGCAGTGAGTCCAGAGAGTGCACTGGCAGCACTGGGGATGCAGTGCAGTGAGTCCAGAGAGTGCACTGGCACCACTGGGGATGCACTGCAGTGAGTCCAGAGAGTGCACTGGCACCACTGGGGATGCAGTGCAGTGAGTCCAGAGAGTGCACTGGCACCACTGGGGATGCACTTCAGTGACTCCAGAGAGTGCACTGGCACCACTGGGGATGCACTTCAGTGACTCCAGAGAGTGCACTGGCACCACTGGGGATGCACCTCAGTGAGTCCAGAGAGTGCACTAGCACCACTGGTGATGCACTGCAGTGAGTCCAGAGAATGCACTGGCACCACTGGGGATGCAGTGCAGTGAGTCCAGAGAGTGCACTGGCGCCACTGGGGATGCAGTGCAGTGAGTCCAGAGAGTGCACTGACACCAGAGGGAATGCACTGCAGTGAGTCCAGTGAGTGCACTGTCACCACTGGGGATGCAGTACAGTGAGTCCACAGAGTGCACTGGTACTAGTGGGGATGCAGTCCAGTGAGTGCACTGGCACCACTGGGGATGCAGTGCAGTGACTGCAGAGAGTACACTGGCACCACTGGGGATGCAGTGCAGTCAGTCCAGTGAGTGCACTGGCACCACTGGGGATGCACTGCAGTGAGTCCAGAGAGTGCACTGGCACCAGTGGTGATGCAGTGCAGTGAGTCCAGAGAGTGCACTGGCACCACTGGGGATGCAGTGCAGTGAGACCAGAGAGTGCACTGGCACCACTGGGGATGCACTGCAGTGAGTCCAGAGAGTGCACTGGCACCACTGGGGATGCACTGCAGTTAGTCCAGAGAGTGCACTGTCACCACTGGGGATGCAGTACAGTGAGTCCACATAGTGCACTGGCACCAGTGGGGATGCAGTACAGTGAGTCCAGAGAGTGCACTGGCACCACTGGGGATGCACTACAGTGAGTCCAGAGAGTGCACTGGCACCACTGGGGATGCAGTGCAGTGAGTCCAGTGAGTGTACTGGCACCACTGGGGATGCACTTCAGTGAGCCCAGGAGTGCACTGGCACCACTGAGAATGCACTACAGTGAGTCCAGAGAGTGCACTGGCACCAGTGGGGATGCAGTACAGTGAGTCCAGAGAGTGCACTGGCACCACTGGGGATGCACTACAGTGAGTCCAGAGAGTGCACTGGCACCACTAGGGATGCAGTGCAGTGAGTCCAGTGAGTGTACTGGCACCACTGGGGATGCACTTCAGTGAGTCCAGTGAGTGCACTGGCACCACTGGGGATGCACTACAGTGAGTCCAGAGAGTGCACTGGCACCACTGGGGATGCAGTGCAGTGAGTTCAGAGAGTGCACTGGCACCACTGGGGATGCACTGCAGTGAGTCCAGAGACTGCACTAGCACCACTGGGGATGCAGTGCAGTGAATCCTGTGAGTACACTGGCACCACTGGGGATGCAGTGCAGTGAGTCCAGAGAGCTCACTGGCACCACTGGGGATGCAGTGCAGTGAGTCCACAGAGTGCACTGGCACCACTGGAGATGCAGTACAGTGAGTCCAGTGAATGCACTGGAACCACTGGGGATGCAGTGCAGTGAGTCCAGAGAGTGCACTGGCACCACTGGTGATGCAGTACAGTGGATCCAGTGAGTGCACTGGTACCACTGGGCCTGCAGTGCAGTGAGTCCAGAGAGTACACTGGCACCACTGGGGATGCAGTGCAGTGAGTCCAGAGAGTGCACTGGCACCACCGATGATGCAGTACAGTGAGTCCAGTGAAGTGCACTGGCACTACTGTGGATGTAGTGCAGTGACTCGAGAGAGTGCACTGGCACCACTGGGGATGCACTGCAGTGAGTCCACAGAGTGCACTGGCACCACTGGGGATGCAGTGCAGTGAGTCCAGAGAGTGCACTGGCAGCAGTGGGGATGCAGTGCAGTGAGTCCAGAGAGTGCACTGGCACTACTGGGGATGCAGTGCAGTGAGTCCAGAGACTTCACTGGCACCACTGGGAATGCAGTGCAGTGAGTGCAGAGAGTGCACTGGCACCACTGGGGATGCAGTGCAGTGAGTCCAGAGAGTGCACTGGCGCCACTGGGGATGCACTGCAGTGAGTCCAGAGAGTGCACTGGCACCACTGGGGATGCAGTGCAGTGAGTCCAGAGAGTGCACTGGCACCACTGGTGATGCAGTACAGTGAGTCCAGAGAGTGCACTGGCACCAGTGGGGATGCAGTGCAGTGAGTCCAGAGAGTGCACTGGCACCACTGGGGATGCACTGCAGTTAGTCCAGAGAGTGCACTGTCACCACTGGGGATGCAGTACAGTGAGTCCACATAGTGCACTGGCACCAGTGGGGATGCAGTACAGTGAGTCCAGAGAGTGCACTGGCACCACTGGACATGCAGTGCAGTGAGTCCAGAGAGTGCAGTGGCACCACTGGGGATGCACTTCAGTGAGTCCAGAGAGTGCACTGGCACCACTGGGGATGCAGTGCAGTGAGTCCAAAGACTTCACTGGCACCACTGGGGATGCAGTGCAGTGAGTCCAGAGAGTGCACTGGCACCACTGGGGATGCACTGCAGTGAGTCCAGAGAGTGCACTGGCACCACTGGGGATGCACTACAGTGAGTCCAGAGAGTGCACTGACACCACTGGGGATGCAGTGCAGTGAGTCCAGAGAGTGCACTGGCACCAGTGGGGATGCAGTGCAGTGAGTCCAGTGAGTGTACTGGCACCACTGGGGATGCACTTCAGTGAGCCCAGAGAGTGCACTGGCACCACTGAGAATGCACTGAAGTGAGTCCAGAGAGTGCACTGGCACCACTGGGGATGCACTACAGTGAGTCCAGAGATTGCACTGGCACCACTGGGGATGCAGTGCAGTGAGTCCAGAGAGAACACTGGCACCACTGGGGATGCACTGCAGTGAGTCCAGAGAGTGCACTGGCACCACTGGGGATTCAGTGCACTTAGTCCAGAGAGTGCACTGACACCACTGGGGATGCGGTGCAGTGAGTCCAGAGAGTGCTCTGGCACCACTGGGGATGCAGTGCAGTGAGTACAGAGAGTGCACTGGCACCACTGGGGATGCACTGCAGTGAGTCCAGAGAGTGCACTGGCACCACTGGGGATGCAGTGCACTTAGTCCAGAGAGTGCTCTGACACCACTGGGGATGCAGTGCAGTGAGTCCAGAGAGTGCTCTGGCACCACTGGGGATGCAGTGCAGTGAGTCCAGAGACTGCACTGGCACCACTGGGGATGCACTGCAGTGAGTCCAGAGAGTGCACTGGCACCACTGGGGATGCACTGCAGTGAGTCCAGAGAGTGCACTGGCACCACTGGGGATGCAGTCCAGTGAGTCCAGTGAATGCACTGGCACCACTGGGGATGCTGTGCAGTGAGTGCAGAGAGTGCACTGGCACCACCTGTGATGCAGTACAGTGTGTCCAGGGAGTGCACTGGCACCACTGGGGATGCAGTGCTGTGACTCCAGAGAGCGCACTGGCACCACTGGGGATGCAGTGTAGTCAGTCCAGTGAGTGCACTGGCACCACTGGGGATGCAGTGCAGTGAGTGCAGAGAGTGCAATGGCACCAATGGGGATGCACTTCAGTGAGTCCAGAGAGTGCACTGGCACCACTGGGGATGCAGTGCAGTGAGTCCAGAGATTACACAGGCACCACTGGGGATGCAGTGCTGTGACTCCAGAGAGCGCACTTGCACCACTGGACATGCAGTGCAGTGAGTGCAGAGAGTGCACTGGCACCACTGGGGATGCACTTCAGTTTGTCCAGAGAGTGCACTGTCACCACTGGGGATGCAGTGCAGTGAGTCCAGAGAGTGCACTGGCACCACTGGGGATGCACTGCAGTGAGTCCAGAGAGTGCACTGGCACCACTGGGGCTGCAGTGCAGTGAGTCCAGAGAGTGCACTGGCACCACTGGGGATGCACTGCAGTGAATCCAGAGATTGCACTGACACCACTGGGGATGCAGTGCAGTGAGTCCAGAGAGTGCACTGGCACCACTGGGGATGCACTACAGTGAGTCCACAGAGTGCACTGGCACCACTGGGGATGCTCTGCAGTGAGTCCAGAGATTGCACTGGCACCACTGGGGATGCACTGCAGTGAGCCCAGAGAGTGCACTGGCACCAGTGGGGATGCACTGCAGTGAGTCCAGTGAGTGCACTGGCACCACTGGGGAAGCAGTGCAGTGAGTCCAGAGAGTGCAGTGGCACCACTGGGGATGCAGTTTAGTGAGTCCAGAGAGAGCACTGGCACCACTGGGGATGCAGTGCAGTGAGTCCAGTGAGTGTACTGGCACCACTGGGGATGCACTGCAGTGAGTCCAGAGAGTGCACTGGCACCACTGAGAATGCACTTCAATGAGTCCAGAGAGTGCACTGGCACCACTGGGGATGCACTTCAGTGACTCCAGAGAGTGCACTGGCACCACTGGGGATGCACTGCAGTGAATCCAGAGAGTGCTTTGGCACCAGTGGGGATGCACTGCAGTTATTCCAGAGACTGCACTGGCACCACTGGGGATGCACTGCAGTGCGTCCAGAGAGTGCACTGGCACCAGTGGGGATGCACTGCAGTGAGTCCAGAGAGTGCACTGGCACCACTGGGGATGCACTGCAGTGAGTCCAGAGAGTGCACTGGCACCACTGGCGATGCACTGCAGTGAGTCCAGAGAGTGCACTGGCACCACTGGGGATGCAGTGCAGTGAGTCCAGAGAGTGCACTGGCACCACTGGGGATGCAGTGCAGTGAATCCAGTGAGTGCACTGGCACCACTGGGGATGCAGTGCAGTGACTCAAGAGAGTGCACTGGCACCACTGGGGATGCAGTGCAGTGAGTCCAGAGAGTGCACTGGCACCACTGGAGATGCAGTGCAGTGAGTCCAGAGAGTGCAATGGCACCACTGCGGATGCACTGCAGTGAGTCCAGAGAGTGCACTGGCTCCATTGGGGATGCACTGCAGTGAGTCCAGAGAGTGCACTGGCACCACTGGGGATGCACTGCAGTGAGTCCAGAGAGTGTACTGGCACCACTGGGGATGCACTGAAGTGAGTCCAGAGAGTGCACTGGCACCACTGAGAATGCACTTCAGTGAGTCCAGAGAGTGCACTGGCACCACTGGGGATGCACTGCAGTGAGTCCACAGAGTGCGCTGGAACCACTGGGGATGCAGTGCATTGAGTCCAGAGAGTGCACTGGCACCACTGGGGATGCAGTGCAGTGAGTCCAGAGAGTGCACTGGCACCAGTGGGGATGCACTGCAGTGAGTCCAGTGAGTGCACTGGCACCACTGGGGATGCAGTGCAGTGAGTCCAGAGAGTGCACTGGCACCACTGGTGATGCACTTCAGTTTGTCCAGAGAGTGCACTGTCACCACTGGGGATGCAGTGCAGTGAGTCCAGAGAGTGCACTGGCACCACTGGAGATGCACTGCAGTGAGTCCAGAGAGTGCACTGGCACCACTGGGGCTGCAGTGCAGTGAGTCCAGAGAGTGCACTGGCACCACTGGGGATGCAGTACAGTGAGTCCACAGAGTGCACTGGCACCACTGGGGATGCAGTACAGTGAGTCCAGAGAGTGCACTGGCACCACTGGGGATGCAGTGCAGTGAGTCCAGAGATTGCACTGGCACCACTGGGGATGCAGTGCTGTGACTCCAGAGAGCGCACTGGCACCACTGGTGATGCAGTGCTGTGACTCCAGAGAGTGCACTGGCACCACTGGGGATGCAGTGCAGTGAGTCCAGAGAGTGCACTGGCACCACTGGGGATGCGGTGCCGGGAGTCCAGAGAGTGCTTTGGCACCAGTGGGGATGCACTGCAGTTACTCCAGAGACTGCACTGGCACCACTGGGGATGCAGTGCAGTGAGTCCAGAGAGTGCACTGGCACCACTGGGGCTGCAGTGCAGTGAGTCCAGAGAGTGCACTGTCACCACTGGGGATGCAGTGCAGTGAGTCCACAGAGTGCACTGGCACCACTGGGGATGCAGTGCAGTGAGTCCAGAGAGTGCACTGGCACCACTGGGGATGCACTGCAGTGAATCCAGTGAGTGCACTGGCAACACTGGGGATACAGTGCAGTGAGTCCAGAGAGTGCACTGGCACCATTGGGGATGCATTGCAGTGAGTCCAGAGAGTGCACTGGCACCACAGATGATGCAGTACAGTGAGTCCAGTGAGTGCACTGGCACCACTGGGGATGTAGTGCAGTGACTCGAGAGAGTGCACTTGCACCACTGGGGATGCAGTGCAGTGAGTCCAGAGAGTGCACTGGCACCACTGGGGATGCAGTGCAGTGAGTCCAGAGAGTGCACTGGCACCACCTGTGATGCAGTGCAGTGAGTCCAGAGTGTGCACTGGCACCAATGGGGCTGCAGTGCAGTGAGTCCAAAGAGTGCACTGGCACCACTGGGAATGCACTGCAGTGAGTCCAGAGAGTGCACTGGCACCACTGGTGATGCAGTACAGTGAGTCCAGAGAGTGCACTGGCACCACTGGGGATGCACTGCAGTGAGTCCAGAGAGTGCACTGGCACCAGTGGGGATGCAGTGCAGTGAGTCCAGAGAGTGCACTGGCACCACTGGGGATGCACTGCAGTGAGTCCAGAGAGTTCACTGGCACCACTGGGGATGCAGTGCAGTGAGTCCAGAGAGTACACTGGCACCAGTGGGGATGCAGTGCAGTGAGTCCAGAGAGTGCACTGGCACCACTGGGGATGCAGTGCAGTCAGTCCAGTGAGTGCACTGGCACCACTGGGGGTGCAATACAGTGAGTCCAGAGAGTGCACTGGCACCACTGGGGATGCACTGCAGTGAGTCCAGACAGTGCACTGGCACCACTGGGGATGCACTGCAGTGAGTCCAGAGAGTGCACTGGCACCACTGGGGATGCAGTGCAGTGAGTCCAGAGAGTGCACTGGCACCACTGGGGCTTCAGTGCAGTGAGTCCAGAGAGTGCAGAGGCACCACTGGTGATGCAGTTTAGTGAGTCCAGAGAGTGCACTGGCACCACTGGGGATGCAGTGCAGTGAGTCCAAAGAGTGCACTGGCACTACTGGGAATGCACTGCAGTGAGTCCAGAGAGTGCACTGGCACCACTGGTGATGCAGTACAGTGAGTCCAGAGAGTGCACTGGCACCAGTGGGGATGCAGTGCAGTGAGTCCAGAGAGTGCACTGGCACCACTGGGGATGCACTGCAGTGAGTCCAGAGAGTGCACTGGCACCACTGGGGATGCAGTGCAGTGAGTCCAGAGAGTACACTGGCACCAGTGGGGATGCAGTGCAGTGAGTCCAGAGAGTGCACTGGCACCACTGGGGATGCAGTGCAGTCAGTCCAGTGAGTGCACTGACACCACTGGGGGTGCAATACAGTGAGTCCAGAGAGTGCACTGGCACCACTGGGGATGCACTGCAGTGAGTCCAGAGAGTGCACTGGCACCACTGGGGATGCACTGCAGTGAGTCCAGAGAGTGCACTGGCACCACTGGGGATGCAGTGCAGTGAGTCCAGAGAGTGCACTGGCACCACTGGGGCTTCAGTGCAGTGAGTCCAGAGAGTGCACCGGCACCACTGGGGATGCACTGCAGTGAGTCCAGAGAGTGCACTGGCACCACTGGGGATGCAGTACAGTGAGTCCACAGAGTGCACTGGCACCAGTGGGTATGCAGTACAGTGAGTCCAGAGAGTGCACTGGCACCACTGGGCATGCAGTGCAGTGAGTCCAGAGAGTGCACTGGCACCACTGGGGATGCGGTGCTGGAAGTCCAGAGAGTACTTTGGCACCAGTGGGCATGCAGTGCAGTTACTCCAGAGACTGCACTGGCACCACCGGGGATGCAGTGCAGTGAGTCCAGAGAGTGCACTGGCACCACTGGGGATGCAGTGCACTGAGTCCAGAGATTGCACTGGCACCACTGGGGATGCAGTGCTGTGACTCCAGAGAGCGCACTGGCACCACTGGGGATGCAGTGCAGTGAGTCCAGAGAGTGCACTGGCACCACTGGGGATGCACTGCAGTGAGCCCAGAGAGTGCACTGGCACCAGTGGGGATGCACTGCAGTGAGTCCAGTGAGTGCACTGGCACCACTGGGGATGCAGTGCAGTGAGTCCAGAGAGTACACTGGCACCAGTGGGGATGCAGTGCAGTGAGTCCAGAGAGTGCACTGGCACCACTGGGGATGCAGTGCAGTCAGTCCAGTGAGTGCACTGGCACCACTGGGGGTGCAATACAGTGAGTCCAGAGAGTGCACTGGCACCACTGGGGATGCACTGCAGTGAGTCCAGACAGTGCACTGGCACCACTGGGGATGCACTGCAGTGAGTCCAGAGAGTGCACTGGCACCACTGGGGATGCAGTGCAGTGAGTCCAGAGAGTGCACTGGCACCACTGGGGATGCAGTGCAGTGAGTCCAGAGAGTGCACTGGCACCACTGGGGCTTCAGTGCAGTGAGTCCAGAGAGTGCACTGGCACCACTGGGGATGCACTGCAGTGAGTCCAGAGAGTGCACTGGCACCACTGGGGATGCACTGCAGTGAGTCCAGAGAGTGCACTGGCACCACTGGGGATGCAGTACAGTGAGTCCACAGAGTGCACTGGCACCAGTGGGTATGCTGTACAGTGAGTCCAGAGAGTGCACTGGCACCACTGGGCATGCAGTGCAGTGAGTCCAGAGAGTGCACTGGCACCACTGGGGATGCGGTGCTGGAAGTCCAGAGAGTGCTTTGGCACCAGTGGGGATGCAGTGCAGTTACTCCAGAGACTGCACTGGCACCACTGGGGATGCAGTGCACTGAGTCCAGAGATTGCACTGGCACCACTGGGGATGCAGTGCTGTGACTCCAGAGAGCGCACTGGCACCACTGGGGATGCAGTACAGTGAGTCCAGAGAGTGCACTGGCACCACTGGGGATGCACTGCAGTGAGCCCAGAGAGTGCACTGGCACCAGTGGGGATGCACTGCAGTGAGTCCAGTGAGTGCACTGGCACCACTGGGGAAGCAGTGCAGTGAGTCCAGAGAGTGCAGTGGCACCACTGGTGATGCAGTTTAGTGAGTCCAGAGAGTGCACTGGCACCACTGGGGATGCAGTGCAGTGAGTCCAGAGAGTGCACTGGCACCACTGGGGATGCGGTGCTGGAAGTCCAGAGAGTGCTTTGGCACCAGTGGGGATGCAGTGCAGTGAGTCCAGTGAGTGTACTGGCACCACTGGGGATGCAGTGCAGTGAGTCCAGAGATTGCACTGGCACCACTGGGGATGCAGTGCAGTGAGTCCAGAGAGTGCACTGGCACCACTGGGGATGCAGTGCAGTGAGTCCAGTGAGTGTACTGGCACCACTGGGGATGCACTGCAGTGAGTCCAGAGAGTGCACTGGCACCACTGGGGATGCAGTGCAGTGAGTCCTGAGAGTGCACTGGCACCACTGGGGATGCACTGCAGTGAGTCCAGAGATTGCACTGGCACCACTGGGGATGCAGTACAGTGAGTCCACACAGTGCACTAGCACCACTGGGGATGCAGTGCAGTGAGTCCAGAGAGTGCACTGGCACCACTGGGGATGCAGTGCAGTGAGTCCAGAGAGTGCTCTTGCACCACAGGGGATGCAGTGCAGTGACTCAAGAGAGTGCACTGGCAGCACTGGCGATGCAGTGCAGTGAGTCCAGAGAGTGCACTGGCACCACTGGAGATGCAGTGCAGTGAGTCCAGAGAGTGCAATGGCACCACTGCGGATGCACTGCAGTGAGTCCAGAGAGTGCACTGGCTCCACTCGGGATGCACTGCAGTGAGTCCAGAGAGTGCACTGGCACCACTGGGGATTCACTGAAGTGAGTCCAGAGAGTGCACTGGCACCACTGAGAATGCACTTCTGTGAGTCCAGAGAGTGCACTGGCACCACTGGGGATGCACTGCAGTGAGTCCACAGAGTGCACTAGCACCACTGGGGATGCAGTGCAGTGAGTCCAGAGAGTGCGCTGGAACCACTGGGAATGCAGTGCAGTGAGTCCAGAGAGTGCACTGGCACCAGTGGGGATGCACTGCAGTGAGTCCAGTGAGTGCACTGGCACCACTGGGGATGCAGTGCAGTGAGTCCAGAGAGTGCACTGGCACCACTGGGGATGCAGTGCAGTGAGTCCAGAGAGTGCAGTGGCACCACTAGTGATGCAGTTCAGTGAGTCCAGAGAGTGCACTGGCAGCACTGGGGATGTAGTGCAGTGAGTCCAGAGAGTGCACTGGCACCACTGGGGATGCAGTTCAGTGAGTCCAGAGAGTGCACTGGCACCACTGGGGATGCAGTGCAGTGAGTCCAGAGAGTGCACTGGCACCACTGGGGATGCACTTCAGTGACTCCAGAGAGTGCACTGGCACCACTGGGGATGCACCTCAGTGAGTCCAGAGAGTGCACTAGCACCACTGGTGATGCACTGCAGTGAGTCCAGAGAATGCACTGGCACCACTGGGGATGCAGTGCAGTGAGTCCAGAGAGTGCACTGGCACCACTGGGGATGCAGTGCAGTGAGTCCAGAGAGTGCACTGACACCAGAGGGAATGCACTGCAGTGAGTCCAGTGAGTGCACTGGCACCACTGGGGATGCACTGCAGTGAGTCCAGAGAGTGCACTGGCACCACTGGGGATGCAGTGCAGTGAGTCCAGAGAGTGCACTGGCACCACTGGGGATGCACTGCAGTGAGTCCAGAGAGTGCACTGGCACCACTGGGGATGCACTGCAGTGAGTCCAGAGAGTGCACTGTCACCACTGGGGATGCAGTACAGTGAGTCCACAGAGTGCACTGGTACCAGTGGGGATGCAGTACAGTGAGTCCAGAGAGTGCACTGGCACCACTGGGCATGCAGTGCAGTGAGTCCAGAGAGTGCACTGGCACCACTGGGGATGCACTGCAGTGAGTCCAGAGAGTGCATTGGCACCACTGGGGATGCAGTGCAGTGAGTCCAGAGAGTGCACTGGCACCACTGGGGATGCAGTGCAGTGAGTCCAGAGAGTGCACTGGCACCACTGGTGATGCAGTACAGTGAGTCCAGAGAGTGCACTGGCACCACTGGGGATGCACTGCAGTGAGTCCAGAGAGTGCACTGGCACCACTGGGGATGCACTACAGTGAGTCCAGAGATTGCACTGGCACCACTGGGGATGCAGTGCACTGAGTCCAGAGAGTGCACTGGCACCACTGGGGATGCAGTGCAGTGAGTCCAGAGAGTGCACTGGCACAACTGGGTATGCACTTCAGTGAGTCCAGAGAGTGCACTGGCACCACAGGGGATGCATTGCAGTGAGTCCAGAGAGTGCAGTGGCACCACTGGGGATGCAGTGCAGTGAGTCCAGAGAGTGCTCTGGCACCACTGGGGATGCACTGCAGTGAGTCCAGAGAGTACACTGGCACCACTGGGGATGCAGTGCAGTGAGTCCAGAGAGTGCACTGGCACCACTGGGGATGCAGTCCAGTGAGTGCACTGGCACCCCTGGGGATGCAGTGCAGTGACTGCAGAGAGTACACTGGCACCACCGGGGATGCACTGCAGTGAGTCCTGAGAGTGCACTGGCACCACCTGTGATGCAGTGCAGTGAGTCCAGTGAGTGCACTGGCACCACTGGGGATGCAGTGCTGTGACTCCAGAGAGCGCACTGGCACCACTGGGGATGCAGTGCAGTCAGTCCAGTGAGTGCACTGGCACCACTGGGGGTGCAGTACAGTGAGTCCAGAGAGTGCACTGACACCACTGGGGATGCACTGCAGTGAGTCCAGAGAGTGCACTGGCAGCACTGGGGATGCAGTGCAGTGAGTCCAGAGAGTGCACTGGCACCACTGGGGATGCAGTGCAGTGAGACCAGAGAGTGCACTGGCACTACTGGGGATGCAGTACAGTGAGTCCACAGAGTGCACTGGTACCAGTGGGGATGCAGTACAGTGAGTCCAGAGAGTGCACTGGCACCACTGGGCATGCAGTGCAGTGAGTCCAGAGAGTGCACTGGCACCACTGGGGATGCACTGCAGTGAGTCCAGAGAGTGCATTGGCACCACTGGGGATGCACTACAGTGAGTCCAGAGAGTGCACTGGCACCACTGGGGATGCAGTGCAGTGAGTCCAGTGAGTGTACTGGCACCACTGGGGATGCACTTCAGTGAGCCCAGGAGTGCACTGGCACCACTGAGAATGCACTTCAGTGAGTCCAGAGAGTGCACTGGCACCACTGGGGATGCACTGCAGTGAGTCCAGAGACTGCACTAGCACCACTGGGGATGCAGTGCAGTGAATCCTGTGAGTACACTGGCACCACTGGGGATGCAGTGCAGTGAGTCCAGAGAGCTCACTGGCACCACTGGGGATGCAGTGCAGTGAGTCCACAGAGTGCACTGGCACCACTGGAGATGCAGTACAGTGAGTCCAGTGAATGCACTGGAACCACTGGGGATGCAGTGCAGTGAGTCCAGAGAGTGCACTGGCACCACTGGTGATGCAGTACAGTGAGTCCAGTGAGTGCACTGGTACCACTGGGCCTGCAGTGCAGTGAGTCCAGAGAGTACACTGGCACCACTGGGGATGCAGTGCAGTGAGTCCAGAGAGTGCACTGGCACCACCGATGATGCAGTACAGTGAGTCCAGTGAAGTGCACTGGCAATACTGGGGATGTAGTGCAGTGACTCGAGAGAGTGCACTGGCACCACTGGGGATGCAGTGCAGTGAGTCCAGAGAGTGCACTGGCACCACTGGGGATGCAGTGCAGTGAGTCCAGAGACTTCACTGGCACCACAGGGAATGCAGTGCAGTGAGTGCAGAGAGTGCACTGGCACCACTGGGGATGCAGTACAGTGAGTCCAGAGATTGCACTGGCACCACTGGGGATGCAGTGCACTGAGTCCAGAGAGTGCACTGGCACCACTGGGGATGCAGTGCATTGAGTCCAGAGAGTGCACTGGCACAACTGGGGATGCACTTCAGTGAGTCCAGATAGTTCACTGACACGACTGGGGATGCAGTGCAGTGAGTCCAGAGAGTGCAGTGGCACCACTGGGGATGCAGTGCAGTGAGTCCAGAGAGTGCTCTGGCACCACTGGGGATGCAGTGCAGTGAGTCCAGAGAGTGCACTGGCACCACTGGGGATGCAGTGCAGTGAGTCCAGAGAGTGCACTGGCACCACTGGGGATGCAGTCCAGTGAGTCCAGAGAGTGCACTGGCACCACTGGGGATGCAGTGCAGTGAGTCCAGAGAGTGCACTGGCACCACTGGGGATGCAGTGCAGTGAGTCCAGTGAGTGTACTGGCACCACTGGGGATGCACTTCAGTGAGCCCAGAGAGTGCACTGGCACCACTGAGAATGCACTTCAGTGAGTCCAGAGAGTGCACTGGCACCACTGGGGATGCAGTGCAGTGAGTCCTGAGACTGCACTAGCACCACTGGGGATGCAGTGCTGTGAATCCTGTGAGTACACTGGCACCACTGGGGATGCAGTGCAGTGAGTCCAGAGAGCTCACTGGCACCACTGGGGATGCACTGCAGTGAGTCCAGAGAGTGCACTGGCACCACTGGAGATGCAGTACAGTGAGTCCAGTGAATGCACTGGAACCACTGGGGATGCAGTCCAGTGAGTCCAGAGAGTGCACTGGCACCACTGGTGATGCAGTACAGTGAGTCCAGTGAGTGCACTGGTACCACTGGGCCTGCAGTACAGTGAGTCCAGAGAGTACACTGGCACCACTGGGGATGCAGTGCAGTGAGTCCAGAGAGTGCACTGGCACCACCGATGATGCAGTACAGTGAGTCCAGTGAAGTGCACTGGCACTACTGGGGATGTAGTGCAGTGACTCGAGAGAGTGCACTGGCACCACTGGGGATGCAGTGCAGTGAGTCCAGAGAGTGTACTGGCACCACTGGGGATGCAGTGCAGTGAGTCCAGAGAGTGCACTGGCAGCAGTGGGGATGCAGTGCAGTGAGTCCAGAGAGTGCACTGGCACCACTGGGGATGCAGTACAGTGAGTCCAGAGAGTGCACTGGCACCACCGATGATGCAGTACAGTGAGTCCAGTGAAGTGCACTGGCACTACTGGGGATGTAGTGCAGTGACTCGAGAGAGTGCACTGGCACCACTGGGGATGCAGTGCAGTGAGTCCAGAGAGTGCACTGGCACCACTGGGGATGCAGTGCAGTGAGTCCAGAGAGTGCACTGGCAGCACTGGGGATGCAGTGCAGTGAGTCCAGAGAGTGCACTGGCACCACTGGGGATGCAGTGCAGTGAGTCCAGAGACTTCACTGGCACCACTGGGAATGCAGTGCAGTGAGTGCAGAGAGTGCACTGGCACCACTGGGGATGCAGTGCAGTGAGTCCAGAGAGTGCACTGGCGCCACTGGGGATGCACTGCAGTGAGTCCAGAGAGTGCACTGGCACCACTGGGGATGCACTGCAGTGAGTCCAGAGAGTGCACTGGCACCACTGGGGATGCACTACAGTGAGTCCAGAGATTGCACTGGCACCACTCGGGATGCAGTGCAGTGAGTCCAGAGAGTGCACTGGCACCACTGGGGATGCACTGCAGTGAGTCCAGAGAGTGCACTGGCACCACTGGGGATGCAGTGCACTTAGTCCAGAGAGTGCACTGACACCACTGGGGATGCCGTGCAGCGAGTCCAGAGAGTGCACTGGCACCACTGGGGATGCAGTGCAGTGAGTCCAGAGAGTGCTCTGGCACCACTGGGGATGCACTGCAGTGAGTCCAGAGAGTGCACTGGCACCACTGGGGATGCAGTGCACTTAGTCCAG
Organism: Anser anser; assembly: GCF_964211835.1. NCBI lineage: Eukaryota > Metazoa > Chordata > Aves > Anseriformes > Anatidae > Anser > Anser anser. Next base: position 41,098,231 of record NC_139726.1, read on the forward strand.
AGAGTCCACTGACACCACTGGGGATGCCGTGCAGTGAGTCCAGAGACTTCACTGGCACCACTGGGAATGCAGTGCAGTGAGTGCAGAGAGTGCACTGGCACCACTGGGGATGCAGTGCAGTGAGTCCAGAGAGTGCACTGGCGCCACTGGGGATGCACTGCAGTGAGTCCAGAGAGTGCACTGGCACCACTGGGGATGCACTGCAGTGAGTCCAGAGAGTGCACTGGCACCACTGGGGATGCACTACAGTGAGTCCAGAGATTGCACTGGCACCACTGGGGATGCAGTGCAGTGAGTCCAGAGAGTGCACTGGCACCACTGGGGATGCACTGCAGTGAGTCCAGAGAGTGCACTGGCACCACTGGGGATGCAGTGCACTTAGTCCAGAGAGTGCACTGACACCACTGGGGATGCCGTGCAGTGAGTCCAGAGAGTGCACTGGCACCACTGGGGATGCAGTGCAGTGAGTCCAGAGAGTGCTCTGGCACCACTGGGGATGCAGTGCAGTGAGTCCAGAGACTGCACTGGCACCACTGGGGATGCACTGCAGTGAGTCCAGAGAGTGCACTGGCACCGCTGGTGATGCAGTCCAGTGAGTCCAGTGAATGCACTGGCACCACTGGGGATGCTGTGCAGTGAGTGCAGAGAGTGCACTGGCACCACCTGTGATGCAGTACAGTGTGTCCAGTGAGTGCACTGGCACCACTGGGGATGCAGTGCTGTGACTCCGGAGAGCGCACTGGCACCACTGGGGATGCAGTGTAGTCAGTCCAGTGAGTGCACTGGCACCACTGGGGATGCAGTGCAGTGAGTGCAGAGAGTGCAATGGCACCAATGGGGATGCACTTCAGTGAGTCCAGAGAGTGCACTGGCACCACTGGGGATGCAGTGCAGTGAGTCCAGAGATTGCACTGGCACCACTGGGGATGCAGTGCTGTGACTCCAGAGAGCGCACTGGCACCACTGGACATGCAGTGCAGTGAGTGCAGAGAGTGCACTGGCACCACTGGGGATGCACTTCAGTTTGTCCAGAGAGTGCACTGTCACCACTGGGGATGCAGTGCAGTGAGTCCAGAGAGTGCACTGGCACCACTGGGGAAGCAGTGCAGTGAGTCCAGAGAGTGCACTGGCACCACTGGGGATGCAGTGCAGTGAGTCCAGAGAGTGCACTGGCACCACTGGGGATGCACTGCAGTGAGTCCAGAGATTGCACTGACACCACTGGGGATGCAGTGCAGTGAGTCCAGAGAGTGCACTGGCACCTCTGGGGATGCACTACAGTGAGTCCACAGAGTGCACTGGCACCACTGGGGATGCTCTGCAGTGAGTCCAGAGATTGCACTGGCACCACTGGGGATGCAGTGCAGTGAGTGCAGAGAGTGCACTGGCACCACTGGGAATGCACTTCAGTGAGTTCAGAGAGTGCACTTGCACCACTGGGGATGGGTTTCAAGCCAACTGCATTAACCGCTCATGCTTCTTTCTTATGAGACGTTAGTAAACCAATTACATAGCCTTGTCAAGACTAAATCACAGGTAAAAATCCTGTACATCTCATGTGGCCAACCACTCCCAACTAGGATTCCAAGAACCAGGAGGTTCGGTGAAAATAGGGCTAGTGCTATTAGAGGGGTGATTATTAGGGTAAGCCCTAAGCTGTCTTTAATGGAGAAGTATGGGTGGAATGGGATTTTGTCGCAGTCTGATACGATTCCTAGTGGGTTATTTGAGCCTGATTCGTGTAGGAAGGTTAGGTGGACTAGGGTGATTCCTGCAATTAGGAAGGGCAGTAGGAAGTGGATGGCGAAGAATCGGGTTAAGGTTGGATTGTCTACTGAGAATCCTCCTCAGGCTCATTCTACTAGAGTTTGCCCAATGTACGGGATGGCTGAGAATAGGTTGGTGATTACGGTGGCCCCTCAGAATGACATTTGTCCTCATGGTAGGACATACCCTACGAAGGCAGTTGCTATTAGGGTGAGTAGGAGGATTACTCCTGTGTTTCAGGTTTCTTTGTATAGGTAGGAGCCGTAGTAGAGGCCTCGTCCGATGTGTAAGTAGATGCAGATAAAGAAGAGCGAAGCACCGTTGGCGTGGAGGTTGCGGATGAGCCATCCGTACTGGACGTCTCGGCATGTGTGAGCTACTGAGGAGAAGGCGAGTGAAGTGTCTGCGGTGTAGTGTATGGCTAGTAGCAGGCCTGTTAGGATTTGTGTGGCTAAGCAGATGGCTAGAAGGGAGCCGAAGTTTCATCAGGCAGAGATGTTGGAGGGGGCGGGTAGGTCGATTAGGGAGTTGTTGATTATTTTTAGTAGGGGATGGGATTTGCGGATGTTAGGGGCCATTAGTGAGTCTGTGTGTTATTAGGATTATTACCAGGATGGAGAGGGCGAAGGATCCTAGGTAGGCCTTAATTAGCCCTGTGTGTATTGAGGTTGCGGCTTTGCTTGCGGCTACTTGTAGTTCAGCAAGGCCCTCTGGCCCTATTTTTTTGAGTCAGGAGAGGTCGATCAAGTGTAGGGCAATGTTTTGTCCCTTTTCTAGTAGGTTTTTGGAGAAGAATCGGTGTACTAGGGGGTTGAAGTACCCTAATGCAGAGGAGAAGTTTATGAGGGGGTTTGGTTTGGGGTGAGTGAGGGTGTGTGTTATGTTCGATAGTTCTAGGGCTAGGATGATTCCTAGGATTGTTATGAGGATGGCAGCGGTTTTGGTGATAAGGGGTATGGTTATTGGGGGGGTTTTGGTTGGTGTGATGAAAGAGGTAATGATTATTCCTGCTGTAATGCTGCCTAGGGCGAGTCGGGTTAGGGGGGCGGTGATTAGTGGGTTGTTTTCGTTTATTGATACTATTGGGGGGATTCGGGTTTGTCCAGCTTGGACTAGGATGGTTATGCGGATGCTGTAGGTTGCGGTGAATGCTGTGGCTATAAGGGTTAGGAGTAGGGCTCAAGTATTTAGGTATGATGTGTTTAAGCTTTCGATGATGAGGTCTTTTGAGTAGAATCCGGCTAGGAATGGGGTTCCTATCAGCGCCAGGTTTCCGATGGTTAGGCAGGAAGTAGTGACTGGGAGTATTTTCTGTAGGCCTCCTATCTTTCGGATATCTTGTTCTCCGTTTAGGTTGTGGATGATAGACCCTGAGCATAGGAATAGTATGGCTTTAAAGAAGGCATGGGTTGAGATGTGTAGGAAGGCTAGTTGTGGGAGGTTTAGTCCGATAGTGACTATTATTAGTCCTAGTTGGCTAGATGTTGAGAAAGCAATGATTTTTTTGATGTCATTTTGGGTTAGGGCGCATGTGGCAGCGAATAGGGTTGATAGAGCACCTAGGCATAGGCAGGCAGTTAGGGCTGTCTGGTTGGTGGCTAGCAGGGGGTGCATGCGGATGAGCAGGAAGATTCCGGCTACTACTATGGTACTGGAGTGCAGTAGGGCTGATACTGGGGTGGGGCCTTCTATTGCTGTGGGCAGTCATGGGTGGAGTCCAAATTGGGCGGATTTTCCTGCGGCTGCGAGGATTAATCCTATGAGGGGGAGGATTGGGGTTTGGTGGGGGTGTACGGCTTGTTGGATCTCTCAGGTGTTGAATGTTGAAGCTAGTCATGCTATGCTCAGGATCAGTCCGATGTCTCCGATTCGGTTGTAGATTACGGCTTGTAGGGCGGCGGTGTTGGCATCTGCTCGGCCTTGTCATCAGCCGATGAGAAGGAAGGACATGATTCGTACTCCTTCCCAGCCTACGAATAGGAGGAATATGTTGTTTGCGGTTGTTAGGAGGAGTATGGCGACTAGGAATGTCAGTAGGTAGGTGAAAAATTTTGTTACGTATGGCTCTGAGGCCATGTATCATATGGCGAATTGTAGGATTGATCATGTTACAAATAGGGCGATTGGAAGAAATGTTATTGAGTATTGGTCTATTTTTAGGCTCAGGGGGATTTTAAAGTTTATAATGAATTTTCACTCCCAGTGGCAGGTGACAGATTCTACTCCCGAGTAGATGAATGCGGTTGTAGGGGCTAGGCTAATTAGGAATGCGGTTTTAACAGCGCGGGTGGTGGCTTGTGGGGTGTTTTTAAAGTTTTTAAATAGAAATGGCAGGATGATTGGGGTTAGGAGGATTGTCAGCGTGAGTAGTGTGAGGGAGTTGATTAGTAGTGTGGGGTTCACTACTTTTACTTGGATTTGCACCAAGATGGGTGGTTCCTAAGACCAGTGGATTGCTGTTATCCTTTAAAAGTAAGGGGGCTGAGGTTTTAGGCTCAGATGTAAGAGTTAGCAGCTCTTGTTGGTTAAACCCTCCCCTCGGCAGGTAAGAAGGTTTGAACTTCTATTCTTAGAATCACAGTCTAATGTTTGGTTTAAACTATACTTGCATGAGGGGATTCCGGAGATCAGTTCGGGTTTGAGGATTAGGAGGAATATTGGGATAATGTGGAGTGTTATGAGCAGGTGTTCTCGCGTGGTTGAGTTTTGCATAGATGTGATGTGGGAGGGGATTGAGCCTCGTTGGGTCATTAGTAGTATGAATAAGGTGTAGGAGGCGGTTAGTAGGGTTGCGATTCCTGTTAGGATGATCGTGAAGGCAGATCAGTTGAATAAGGTGATTATAATGGTTAGCTCTGCTATGAGGTTTGTTGTTGGGGGTAAGGCTATGTTTGTTAGATTGGCCAGCAATCATCAGGTAGCTATGAGTGGTAGGAGAGGTTGTAGGCCTCGTGTGAGTAGTAGAATTCGGCTGTGCGTACGTTCATAGTTTGTGTTGGCTAGGCAGAATAGTATGGAGGAAGTTAGTCCATGGGAAATTATTAGGATCATTGCCCCTGAGAATGATCAGTGGGTTTGGATTATTCCTGCGGCGATAACTAGGCCTATGTGGCTAACGGATGAATAAGCGATTAGTGATTTTAGGTCTGTCTGTCGTAGGCAGATTGAGCTAGTCATTAGGGCGCCTCATAGGGCCAGGGTTAGGAAGGGGTAGTGCAGGAGGTTGGACAGTGGGCCCATAAATAGAGTGACTCGTATAATTCCGTATCCTCCTAGCTTTAGTAGTAGGGCGGCGAGGAGTATTGAGCCTGCGATGGGTGCTTCTACGTGGGCTTTTGGCAGTCAGAGGTGTAGGCCGTATAGTGGGGCTTTTACTATGAATGCTATGAGCAGTGCTAGACCTGATAGTATTCCTGTCCATGAGGTGGATAGGGTTGGGTGGGTTAGTTGTAGGGTTGGCAGGTGCAGGGTGCCAATTTTCACGTATAGGTGTATGATTGTGATTAGCAGGGGTAGAGAGCTTACTGGCGTGTAGAATAGCAGGTAGATGCCAGCGCTTAGGCGTTCTGGTTGGTTCCCCCATCGGGTGATTAAGATTAGGGTGGGAATGAGGGTTGCTTCAAATGAGATGTAAAATAGTGCTAGTTCTGTGGTGGAAAAGGCTAGTAGGATGAATGGCTGGACTGCGACTAAGGTTGAGATAAAGATTCGTTTGCGTTGTAGGGGTTCTTGTTGCAGGTGGTTTTGGCTTGCTATGATTATGAGTGGGAGTAGTCAGCAGGATAGTACTAGGAGGGGGGATGAGATTTGGTCAATTCCTGTTCAGTTGGATAAAAATTTGTAGGGGTAGTAGGTTGGGATTAATCACTGTAGGCTTAGGGCAGCGATTAGGAGGCTGTATAAGGTGGTGTTAGTCCATAGAAATTTTGGTGGAGACAGCAGGGCTGTTGGAAGAAGTATGATTGTGGGTAGGATGATTTTTAGCATTGCAGGAGGTTTAGGTTGTGTAGATGGTCGGAGCCATGTGTGCGGGTGGAGGCTACTAGGATGGCCAGGCCTGTGCCCGCCTCACACGCTGAGAAGGTTAGCATGAGAATTGGTACCATGGTGAATGAGGAGACTTGGTTTTCGATGGATCATATTGATAGGCCTACGAATATCGATAATATTATGCTTTCAAGGCATAGTAGGGCGGATACTAGGTGGGTTCGGTGGAAGGCTAGTCCTAGTCCGCTGAAAATGAAGGCTGAGTAGAAGCTTAAATGTAGGGGCGACATAAGAAAGTTACAGGGTTGGCTGTAATCTGCTGGGTCGAAACCAGCTATCTTTTTGGTTAGACTAACTTTCTGTTATTCTGCTCATTCTAGGCCCCCTTGAATTCACTCGTAGGCCAGTCCGAGTGTTAGGAGAAGGAGGATCACTACAGTTCAGGTGAGGGTCATTAGGGGGGATTGGAGTTGGACGGCTCATGGCAGGGGGAGTAGGAGGGCGATTTCTAGGTCGAATAGGACGAACAGGATGGCTACTGAGGAAGAATCGGACTGAGAATGGTAATCGAGCAGATCCAAGTGGGTCGAATCCACATTCGTACGGTGAGAGTTTCTCTGAGTCGGGGTTTATTTGGGCGAGTCAGAAGTTTAATGCGGTTAGGGCGGCGCTTAGGATTGATGATAGGGCGAATATGAACATGAGTGCGTTCATTGCTCTCCTCTGGGTTTATACCAGATTCTAGAGATTGGAAGTCAATTGTAATTAATATACTAGAAGAGCAAGATCCTCATCAGTAGATGGTTATGTAGAGGAATAGTCAGATGACGTCTACGAAGTGTCAGTATCAGGCTGCTGCCTCGAATCCGAAGTGGTGGTCTGATGTAAAGTGGAACTTGATCAGTCGGAAGAGGCAGACGGTCAGGAAGGAGGATCCGATGATTACGTGGAGTCCGTGGAATCCAGTGGCAACGAAGAAGGTAGATCCGTAGACGCTATCGGCGATTGAGAATGGGGCTTCGTGGTATTCTATTGCTTGTAGGGCTGTGAAGTAGAATCCCAGGAGGATCGTTAGGGTTAGGGCGTGGATGGCGTGTTTTCGGTTTCCTTCTGTGATGCTGTGATGGGCTCACGTTACGGTAACGCCTGAGGCTAGTAGGATGGCTGTGTTTAGTAGGGGGACTTCTATCGGGTTGAGTGGTTTAATTCCTGTTGGGGGTCATTGGCCTCCTAGTTCTGGGGTTGGGGCCAGGCTCGAGTGGAAGAACGCTCAGAAGAACCCTAAGAAGAAGAATGCTTCGGATGTGATGAAAAGGATTATGCCGTATCGTAGGCCTTTTTGGACTGTGGGAGTGTGATGGCCTTGGAAGGTGCTTTCTCGTACAATGTCTCGTCATCATTGGAGTATTACTAGGAGTATTGAGATGAGGCCTAGGGTTAGTAGTATGGATGAGTTGTAGTGGAATCACATGATTAATCCTGAGGTTGTGAGTAGGGCGGCGGCTGCCCCGAAGATTGGTCAAGGGCTTGGGTCAACTATGTGGTATGAGTGTGCTTGGTGTGCCATTAGATGTTTTCTTGTAAGTATAGGCTTAGAAGGAGCACGAAGACGTAGGCCTGGATTATGGCTACTGCTACTTCTAGGATGGTTAGGAGTAGTAGGATGATTATTGTTAGGATGGATACTGCAGGAAGGGTGGGTATTAATGCAATGGAGGCTGTAGAGATGAGTTGGATGAGTAAGTGTCCTGCTGTAAGGTTGGCTGTAAGGCGGACTCCGAGGGCTAGGGGGCGGATTAGTAGGCTGGTTGTTTCGATCAGGATTAGTGCGGGGATTAGGGGTGTAGGGGTACCTTCGGGTAATAGGTGGGCTAAAGAGGCTGATGGTTGGTTTCGTAGGCCTGTTAGTAGTGTGGCGAGCCATAGTGGGAAGGCTAGGGCTATGTTCATAGATAGTTGGGTGGTTGGGGTGAATGTATATGGAAGGAGGCCTAGAAGGTTGATTGTAAGAAGTATGATTATTAGGGATGTAAATATTATGGCTCATTTGTGGCCATTTTTGTTGAGTGGGACTATTAGTTGTTTTGTGATTAGGTGAAGGAGTCATGTTTGGATAGTAGAAAGGCGGTTGTTGATTCATCGGTTGTTTGGGGACGGGAATAGTAGGGCTGGGAAGAGTAGGGATAGTAGGATTAAGGGGATGCCGAATAGATTGGGGCTGGAAAATTGGTCAAAGAAGCTTAGGTTCATGGTCAGGATCATGGTGTGGGTTTGGTAGTGAGGGAGGTCTTATTTGATGGGGGGTTGGTTGTGGTGAAGGCTAGTAGTTTTGGTTGGATGAGGAGTGCTAGGGTTAATCAGGTTATAATTATGATTGAAAATCATGGTGCGGGGTTAAGCTGTGGCATATCATTAAGGAGGGGGAAGTCCCTCTTTGGCTAGCTTAAAAGGCTAGTGCTGTTGCATAGCTTCTTAATGATTAGGATGATGATAGAAGGGACGATCAGGCCTCGAAATGTGGGAGTGGGGTTGATTCTACTACAATGGGTATGTAGCTGTGATTAGCCCCGCAAATTTCTGAGCATTGTCCGTAAAAAATCCCAGGCCGGGTGGTAATGAATGAAGTTTGGTTTAGTCGGCCTGGGATTGCGTCTGTTTTAACTCCGAGCGTTGGGACTGCTCAGGAGTGGAGTACGTCTCCTGCAGTAATGATCACGCGGATGGGGGATTCTATTGGAATAACTACGCGGTGGTCAACTTCTAGCAGTCGGAAGTGGCCGTTGGGTAAGTCTGGGGTGGGCACTATGTAGGAGTCGAATGATAGGTCTTTGAAGTCTGTGTATTCGTAGCTTCAGTATCATTGGTGGCCGATGGCTTTTAGGGTGAGGTCTGGTTCGTCGATTTCGTCCATTATGTAGAGGATTTGTAGGGATGGGAGGGCGAGGAGTACCAGGACGATAGCAGGTAGGATTGTCCAGATCAGCTCTACTTCTTGGGCGTCTACAGCATTGGACGAGAGTTTTTCTGTTAGTATGTGGGCTAAAAGGTAGAGAACTAGGCTGCAGATAGCTAGGGCAACGATTAGGGCGTGGTCGTGGAATTCAACGAGTTCTTCTATGATGGGTGATGAGGCGTCTTGGAATCCTAGTTGGGAGTGGTTGGCCACATGAGATGTACAGGATTTTTACCTGTGATTTAGTCTTGACAAGGCTATGTAATTGGTTTACTAACGTCTCATAAGAAAGAAGCATGAGCGGTTAACCTCCTGGGAGACCCAGAAAACTTCACCCCAGCAAACCCGCTAGTAACCCCACCACACATCAAGCCAGAATGATACTTCCTATTCGCCTACGCCATCCTACGTTCAATCCCAAATAAACTAGGAGGCGTATTAGCACTGGCCGCCTCCGTACTGATCCTATTCCTAATCCCATTCCTGCACAAATCAAAACAACGAGCAATAACATTCCGACCACTCTCCCAGCTCCTATTCTGAGTACTAGTTGCCGACCTCCTCGTCCTAACATGAGTAGGAAGCCAACCCGTCGAACACCCATTCATCATCATCGGCCAACTCGCTTCAATCGCCTACTTCACTATCCTCCTATTTCTCCTCCCCGCCGCAAGCGCCCTAGAAAACAAAATACTCAACTGCTAAATACTCTAATAGTTTATAAAAACATTGGTCTTGTAAACCAAAGATTGAAGACTTACCACTTCTTAGAGTACCCCAAACTCAGAAAAAAAGGACTCAAACCTTTATCTCCAGCTCCCAAAGCTGGCATTTTCAATAAACTATTCTCTGACCCTAACCCCTAAACCGCCCGAATAGCACCCCGCGACAACCCCCGCACAAGCTCCAATACAACAAACAAAGTCAACAACAGCCCCCAACCCGCCACTAAAAACATCCCTGCCCCATGTGAATAAAACATGGAAACTCCACTAAAATCCGACCGAACAACAAACACCCCAACATTATTCACAGTAGAAACCCCGAACTTCCAAGCCCCCATAAACCCCCCAAACACCAACCCCCCAAAAACAATTGCCACAAACGCTACTGCACATCCAATCACCCGTCAATCCCCCCAAGCCCCAGGGAAAGGCTCCGCTGCTAAAGCTACTGAATAAACAAACACCACCAGCATACCCCCCAAATACACCATAAACAGCACTAAAGCCACGAACGAAACCCCAAGGCCCAGCAACCACCCGCGCCCCGCCACAGACGCTAACACCAAACCAACAACCCCATAATACGGCGAAGGATTCGACGCCACACCCAAAACACCCACCGCAAAGCAAATCCCTAAAAAAAACATAAAATAAGTCATTATTCCTGCCCGGACACTACCCGAGGCCTGCGGCTCGAAAAGCCGCCATTGTTCTCAACTACAGGAACTAACCGCAAGCCCCCAATAATTCTACCCCATCTATGCCATTATGCTTAACCCCCCCCCCCTCCCCCCCCGAGGCGGGGGTATTTGGTTATGCATATTTGTGCATAAATTTATATACCCCATATACATACATACTATAGTACCAGTAATATACATTATATACGGACTATCTTATAAGCAGGTGCTAAACCCATACATGTACACGGCCATTAAACCCTTAACCACACTCCTACCAAACCACCCGGCATGAATGTTCTAGGACCATACCCCACAACACCCAATACAACTCCACTCAAGCGCATAACAAGACCCCATTTTAATGAATGCTCACAGGACATGCTCCAACAACAACTCTCCACCACATATCTCATGCAGTTCGTATCAGACGGATTTATTAATCGTACTCCTCACGTGAAATCAGCAACCCGTTGCACATAATGTCCGGTATGACTAGCTTCAGGCCCATACGTTCCCCCTAAACCCCTCGCCCTCCTCACATTTTTGCGCCTCTGGTTCCTCGGTCAGGGCCATCCATTGGGTTCACTCACCCCTCCTTGCCCTTCAAAGTGGCATCTGTGAGTACTTTCACCTTCTCAATGCGTAATCGCGGCATGTTCCAGCTTTTTGGCGCCTCTGGTTCCTCTTATTTTTTCCGGGGTTACCTCACAGGTGGCTATTCCCAGTGATCTCGGGGGTCCCACAATCTAAGCCTGGACACACCTGCCTCACGGCCTATCCTATATTTCAAGGGTCCCTCGATGAGACGGTTGGCGTATATGGGGAATCATCCTGACACTGATGCACTTTGACCACATTCAGTTAATGTTACCTCCACCCTCCGGGTTAAATGGGGCTATTGGATGAATGCTCGTTGGACATAGCACAAAACAACAAATCATTAAGCGCAACCCCTGCGCTTCACAAACTAAACCAGTAAACTTTCGCTAACCACCATGTAGCATAAACCTTCATCGCCCAATCCCAGCAAACTACCTCTAAAACTCCATTAATCATCCCTTCCATGACATCATCGGAACGATGTATATATACACACAAACACATACAAAATAACTTAAACTTATTAGAGAAACTCCAGTACTAAAAATAGTAAACACAAGCAATAATTTCATATACTTCACTCTCACTCACCACTCAACTATCAGCTAACCACACCCCCGTCCACATAGCTTAACACAAAGCATGGCACTGAAGTTGCCGAGATGGCATAAAACATGCCTGCGGACAAAAGACTTAGTCCTAACCTTACGGTTGGTTTTTGCTAAATATATACATGCAAGTATCCGCGCCCCAGTGTAAACGCCCTCGACCACCTACCCCCATACAGGCCTTGAGGAGCGGGTATCAGGCACACCCAAGTAGTAGCCCAAGACGCCTCGCTAAGCCACGCCCCCACGGGTATTCAGCAGTAATTAACATTAAGCAATGAGTGCAAACTTGACTTAGTTATAGCAACAGCCTAACTTCAAGGGTTGGTAAATCTTGTGCCAGCCACCACGGTCATACAAGAAACCCAAATCAACCGTCCTATTGACACGGCGTAAAGAGTGGTAAAATGCCTATCCTAGCTAACTAAGATCAAAATGCAACTGAGCTGTCATAAGCCCAAGATGCACCTAAACACACCATTAAGATGATCTTAGGAACTAACGACTGATTTAAACCCACGAAAGCCAGGGCCCAAACTGGGATTAGATACCCCACTATGCCTGGCCCTAAATCTTGATACTTACTTTACCGAAGTATCCGCCAGAGAACTACGAGCACAAACGCTTAAAACTCTAAGGACTTGGCGGTGCCCCAAACCCACCTAGAGGAGCCTGTTCTACAATCGATAATCCCCGATTAACCCAACCACCCCTTGCCAACACAGCCTACATACCGCCGTCGCCAGCCCACCTCGAATGAGAGCACAACAGTGGACACAATAGCACCCCGCTAATAAGACAGGTCAAGGTATAGCCTATGGAGTGGAAGAAATGGGCTACATTCCCTATTCATAGGGCACACGGAAAGAAGCGTGAAACCACTTCTGGAAGGCGGATTTAGCAGTAAAGTGGGACAATAGAGCCTACTTTAAGCCGGCCCTGGGGCACGTACATACCGCCCGTCACCCTCCTCAAAAGCCACATCCCACATAACTAATACCATAAATACGCTGAAGATGAGGTAAGTCGTAACAAGGTAAGTGTACCGGAAGGTGTACTTGGAATATCAAGACGTAGCTATAACACCAAAGCACTCAGCTTACACCTGAAAGATATCTACTAGACCGGATCGTCTTGAAGCCCCCCCTCTAGCTCAACCACACAAATAGTACACCAAAACTAAAGAATTTACTAAACTAATTAAACTAAAGCATTTTACAGTCTTAGTATAGGCGATAGAAAAGACACTTAGACGCGATAGAGACCCCAGTACCGTAAGGGAAAGATGAAATAGCAGTGAAACAATCAAAGCGACAGACAGCAAAGATCAACCCTTGTACCTTTTGCATCATGGTTTAGCGAGAACAACCAAGCAAAGTGAACTAAAGTTTGCCCCCCCGAAACCCAAGCGAGCTACTTTCAAGCAGTTAAAGAGAGCGAACCCGTCTCTGTTGCAAAAGAGTGGGATGACTTGTCAGTAGAGGTGAAAAGCCAACCGAGCTGGGTGATAGCTGGTTACCTGTGAAACGAATCTAAGTTCCCCCTTAATCCTCCCTACCGGACATCCTGAACCCTAATGAGATGATTAAGAGCTATTTAATGGAGGGACAGCTCCATTAAAAAAGGACACAACCTCGACTAGCGGATAATTCTTACTACTGATCCTACCGTGGGCCCTAAAGCAGCCATCAAAAAAGAGTGCGTCAAAGCTCCACCACCTAAAAATACCAAAATAAGATGATTCCCTTATCACAAACAGGTCAACCTATGAATATAGGAGAATTAATGCTAAAATAAGTAACTCAGGGCCACACCCCTCTAACGGCGCAAGCTTACATAGAAACATTATTAACAGACCTAGACAGATACAAAAACCCCTACAAGACCACGTATTAACTAACCCTGTTAACCCGACTCAGGAGCGCCTATAAGAGCGATTAAAATCTGTGAAAGGAACTCGGCAAATTAATAAGGCCCGACTGTTTACCAAAAACATAGCCTTCAGCAAATTAAACAAGTATTGAAGGTGATGCCTGCCCGGTGACTTAGGTTTAACGGCCGCGGTATCCTAACCGTGCAAAGGTAGCGCAATCAATTGTCCCATAAATCGAGACTTGTATGAATGGCTAAACGAGGTCTTAACTGTCTCTCACAGATAATCAGTGAAATTGATCTCCCCGTGCAAAAGCGGGGATGTGAACATAAGACGAGAAGACCCTGTGGAACTTAAAAATCAACGACCACCGCGAATCCTCAATCAACCCCACTGGGGCCACTACCATCGCAGAGCCTGGTCGATATTTTTCGGTTGGGGCGACCTTGGAGGAGAACAAATCCTCCAAAAACAAGACCATACCTCTTTACCTAGAGCTACCCCTCAAAGTGCTAACAGTGACCAGACCCAATATAATTGATTAATGGACCAAGCTACCCCAGGGATAACAGCGCAATCCCCCTCAAGAGCCCATATCGACAGGGGGGTTTACGACCTCGATGTTGGATCAGGACATCCTAATGGTGCAGCCGCTATTAAGGGTTCGTTTGTTCAACGATTAACAGTCCTACGTGATCTGAGTTCAGACCGGAGCAATCCAGGTCGGTTTCTATCTATGACACACTCTCCCCAGTACGAAAGGACCGGGAAAGTGGGGCCAATACCACAAGCACGCCCCCCCCCTCTAAGCAGTGAAACCAACTAAACCGTGAAGAGGGCCTTCCCCCACCACTTTCAATCCTAGAAAAGGACCAGCTAGAGTGGCAGAGCCCGGCAAGTGCAGAAGGCTTAAGCCCTTTCCCCAGAGGTTCAAATCCTCTCCCTAGCTTCACCCATGATTCAAATAACAACACTAAGCTGCCTCGTTATATCCCTCCTATACATCATCCCAATCCTGATTGCCGTAGCCTTCCTAACCCTAGTAGAACGGAAAATCCTAAGCTACATACAATCCCGCAAAGGCCCTAACGTTGTCGGGCCTTTTGGCCTACTTCAACCATTTGCGGACGGACTGAAACTATTTACCAAAGAGCCCATCCGACCCTCTACCTCTTCCCCACTTCTATTCATTCTGATACCAATACTAGCCCTTGTCCTAGCCCTCACCACTTGAGCACCACTACCACTCCCATTTCCCCTAGCAGATCTAAACCTCGGAGTTCTCTTCCTAATAGCCATGTCAAGCCTAGCTGTCTACTCAGTCCTATGATCAGGCTGAGCCTCGAACTCAAAATACGCACTAATCGGAGCCCTACGGGCAGTAGCACAGACCATTTCATACGAAGTGACACTGGCCATAATCCTGCTATCAATAATCATACTAAGCGGAAGCTACACACTCAGCTCCTTTGCCGTCGCACAGGAGCCTCTATACTTCATTTTCTCCTCATGACCCCTAGCAATAATATGATACGTATCCACCCTAGCAGAGACAAACCGAGCTCCTTTTGACCTCACAGAGGGTGAATCTGAGCTAGTCTCAGGGTTTAACGTTGAATACGCCGCAGGACCCTTCGCCTTATTCTTCCTAGCTGAATATGCGAACATTATGCTAATAAATACACTTACAGCCATCATATTCCTAAACCCAAGCGCCCTAGGGCCACCCACAGAACTATTCCCCGTCATCCTAGCCACAAAAGTCCTCCTACTATCTTCTGGTTTCTTATGGGTCCGAGCTTCATACCCACGATTCCGATATGACCAACTAATGCACCTACTATGAAAAAACTTCCTACCCCTCACACTAGCTCTGTGCCTCTGACACATCAGCATACCTATCTGCTATGCAGGCCTACCTCCTTACATAAGGAAATGTGCCTGAACTACAAAGGGTCACTATGATAAAGTGAACATAGAGGTATAACAGCCCTCTCATTTCCTGTTGACCTTAGAAAAGTAGGAATTGAACCCACACAAGAGAAATCAAAATTCTCCATACTTCCCTTATATTATTTTCTAGTAGAGTCAGCTAATCAAGCTATCGGGCCCATACCCCGAAAATGATGGTTTAACCCCCTCCTCTACTAATGAACCCTTACGCGACCCCAATCATAACCTTCAGCCTCATCTTGGGCACCACAATCACAATTTCCAGCAACCACTGAGTTCTGGCCTGGACAGGACTGGAGATCAACGCACTAGCCATCATTCCCCTAATTGCCAAATCCCACCACCCACGAGCAGTAGAAGCCGCAACGAAATACTTCCTAACCCAAGCAGCTGCTTCCGCCCTGGTCCTATTCTCTAGCATAACCAATGCCTGAGTCACCGGCCAATGAGACATCACACAAATAAACCACCCAACCTCCTGTCTACTACTGACAGCAGCAATCGCTATTAAACTGGGCCTAGTGCCATTTCACTTCTGATTCCCAGAAGTACTACAAGGATCGCCACTAATAACAGCCCTGCTACTCTCGACCCTCATAAAATTCCCCCCACTAACCCTGCTCCTACTAACATCCAAATCCCTCGACCCAGCTCTACTCACCGCCATGGCCCTAGCCTCAACAGCACTAGGAGGCTGAATAGGACTGAACCAAACACAAACACGCAAAATCCTAGCCTTCTCGTCCATCTCCCACTTAGGCTGAATCGCCATCATCCTAGTTTACAGCCCCAAATTGGCCTTACTTACCTTCTACCTATACACAATCATAACATCAGCCGTATTCCTAGCCCTTAACAAAATCAAAGCCCTTAACCTATCCATGATCACAACCTCATGAACAAAAACCCCAGTGCTAAACGCCACCCTAATACTAGTACTTTTATCCCTAGCAGGCCTCCCCCCATTAACAGGCTTTATACCAAAGTGACTTATCATCCAAGAACTAACTAAACAGGAAATAACACCAGCAGCCATGGCAATTGCCATGCTATCACTGCTCAGCCTCTTCTTCTACCTACGCCTCGCATACCACTCAACAATTACCCTTCCCCCCAACTCCTCTAACCACATAAAACAATGATACACTAGCAAAGCCCCAAGCACACCTACTGCGGTCCTTGCCTCACTATCAATCCTCTTACTTCCCCTGTCCCCAATAATACATGCCATTGTCTAGAAACTTAGGATAACACCCCAAACCGAAGGCCTTCAAAGCCTTAAACAAGAGTTAAACCCTCTTAGTTTCTGCACATTAAGACTTACAGAATATTAACCTGTATCTTCTGAATGCAAGTCAGACGCTTTAATTAAGCTAAAGCCTCCCTAGACAGATGGGCTTCGATCCCACAAAACTCTAGTTAACAGCTAAATGCCTAAACCAATTGGCTTCTGCCTACAAAGACCCTGACGCACCCTAGTGCGCATCGATGAGCTTGCAACTCAACATGAATTTCACTACAGAGCCGATAAGAAGAGGAATTAAACCTCTGTAAAAAGGACTACAGCCTAACGCTTCAACACTCAGCCATCTTACCCGTCACCTTCATCAACCGATGACTATTTTCCACTAACCATAAGGATATTGGCACCCTGTACCTCATCTTCGGGGCATGAGCAGGAATAGTCGGCACCGCACTCAGCCTATTAATCCGCGCAGAACTAGGACAACCAGGAACTCTCCTAGGCGACGACCAAATTTACAATGTAATCGTTACCGCTCACGCCTTTGTAATAAGCTTCTTTATAGTCATACCCATCATGATCGGAGGATTCGGCAACTGATTAGTCCCCCTCATAATCGGTGCCCCCGACATAGCATTCCCGCGAATAAACAACATAAGCTTTTGACTCCTCCCCCCATCATTCCTCCTCCTACTAGCCTCATCCACTGTAGAAGCTGGCGCCGGCACAGGCTGAACTGTCTACCCTCCCCTAGCAGGTAACCTTGCCCACGCCGGAGCTTCAGTAGACCTGGCTATCTTCTCACTCCACTTAGCCGGTATCTCCTCCATCCTTGGGGCCATCAACTTTATCACCACAGCCATCAACATAAAACCCCCCGCACTCTCACAATACCAAACCCCACTATTTGTCTGATCCGTACTAATTACCGCCATCCTACTCCTTCTATCACTCCCCGTACTCGCCGCCGGTATTACAATATTACTAACTGATCGAAACCTAAACACCACATTCTTCGACCCCGCTGGAGGAGGAGACCCAATCCTGTACCAACACCTATTCTGATTCTTCGGACACCCAGAAGTCTATATTCTGATCCTACCGGGGTTCGGAATCATCTCACACGTAGTCACGTACTACTCAGGCAAAAAGGAGCCCTTCGGCTACATGGGAATAGTCTGAGCCATACTATCCATCGGCTTCCTAGGATTCATCGTCTGAGCTCACCACATGTTTACAGTAGGAATAGACGTTGATACCCGAGCCTACTTTACATCAGCCACTATAATCATTGCCATCCCTACCGGAATCAAAGTATTTAGCTGACTAGCCACCCTGCACGGAGGAACAATCAAATGAGACCCCCCCAATACTATGAGCTCTAGGATTTATCTTCCTATTTACCATCGGAGGATTAACAGGAATCGTTCTTGCAAACTCTTCCCTAGACATCGCCCTGCACGACACGTACTACGTAGTTGCCCACTTCCACTACGTCCTATCCATAGGCGCCGTCTTTGCCATTCTAGCAGGATTTACTCACTGATTCCCACTACTCACTGGGTTTACCCTACACCAAACATGAGCAAAAGCCCACTTCGGGGTAATATTTACAGGAGTAAACCTAACGTTCTTCCCCCAGCACTTCCTAGGCCTAGCAGGAATACCCCGACGATACTCGGACTATCCCGACGCCTACACACTATGAAACACCATTTCCTCCTAGTCCTAGGACTTAGAGAAACTCCAGTACTAAAAATAGTAAACACAAGCAATAATTTCATATACTTCACTCTCACTCACCACTCAACTATCAGCTAACCACACCCCCGTCCACATAGCTTAACACAAAGCATGGCACTGAAGTTGCCAAGATGGCATAAAACATGCCTGCGGACAAAAGACTTAGTCCTAACCTTACGGTTGGTTTTTGCTAAATATATACATGCAAGTATCCGCGCCCCAGTGTAAACGCCCTCGACCACCTACCCCCATACAGGCCTTGAGGAGCGGGTATCAGGCACACCCAAGTAGTAGCCCAAGACGCCTCGCTAAGCCACGCCCCCACGGGTATTCAGCAGTAATTAACATTAAGCAATGAGTGCAAACTTGACTTAGTTATAGCAACAGCCTAACTTCAAGGGTTGGTAAATCTTGTGCCAGCCACCGCGGTCATACAAGAAACCCAAATCAACCGTCCTATTGACACGGCGTAAAGAGTGGTAAAATGCCTATCCTAGCTAACTAAGATCAAAATGCAACTGAGCTGTCATAAGCCCAAGATGCACCTAAACACACCATTAAGATGATCTTAGGAACTAACGACTGATTTAAACCCACGAAAGCCAGGGCCCAAACTGGGATTAGATACCCCACTATGCCTGGCCCTAAATCTTGATACTTACTTTACCGAAGTATCCGCCAGAGAACTACGAGCACAAACGCTTAAAACTCTAAGGACTTGGCGGTGCCCCAAACCCACCTAGAGGAGCCTGTTCTACAATCGATAATCCCCGATTAACCCAACCACCCCTTGCCAACACAGCCTACATACCGCCGTCGCCAGCCCACCTCGAATGAGAGCACAACAGTGGACACAATAGCACCCCGCTAATAAGACAGGTCAAGGTATAGCCTATGGAGTGGAAGAAATGGGCTACATTCCCTATTCATAGGGCACACGGAAAGAAGCGTGAAACCACTTCTGGAAGGCGGATTTAGCAGTAAAGTGGGACAATAGAGCCTACTTTAAGCCGGCCCTGGGGCACGTACATACCGCCCGTCACCCTCCTCAAAAGCCACATCCCACATAACTAATACCATAAATACGCTGAAGATGAGGTAAGTCGTAACAAGGTAAGTGTACCGGAAGGTGTACTTAGAATATCAAGACGTAGCTATAACACCAAAGCACTCAGCTTACACCTGAAAGATATCTACTAGACCGGATCGTCTTGAAGCCCCCCCTCTAGCTCAACCACACAAATAGTACACCAAAACTAAAGAATTTACTAAACTAATTAAACTAAAGCATTTTACAGTCTTAGTATAGGCGATAGAAAAGACACTTAGACGCGATAGAGACCCCAGTACCGTAAGGGAAAGATGAAATAGCAGTGAAACAATCAAAGCGACAGACAGCAAAGATCAACCCTTGTACCTTTTGCATCATGGTTTAGCGAGAACAACCAAGCAAAGTGAACTAAAGTTTGCCCCCCCGAAACCCAAGCGAGCTACTTTCAAGCAGTTAAAGAGAGCGAACCCGTCTCTGTTGCAAAAGAGTGGGATGACTTGTCAGTAGAGGTGAAAAGCCAACCGAGCTGGGTGATAGCTGGTTACCTGTGAAACGAATCTAAGTTCCCCCTTAATCCTCCCTACCGGACATCCTGAACCCTAATGAGATGATTAAGAGCTATTTAATGGAGGGACAGCTCCATTAAAAAAGGACACAACCTCGACTAGCGGATAATTCTTACTACTGATCCTACCGTGGGCCCTAAAGCAGCCATCAAAAAAGAGTGCGTCAAAGCTCCACCACCTAAAAATACCAAAATAAGATGATTCCCTTATCACAAACAGGTCAACCTATGAATATAGGAGAATTAATGCTAAAATAAGTAACTCAGGGCCACACCCCTCTAACGGCGCAAGCTTACATAGAAACATTATTAACAGACCTAGACAGATACAAAAACCCCTACAAGACCACGTATTAACTAACCCTGTTAACCCGACTCAGGAGCGCCTATAAGAGCGATTAAAATCTGTGAAAGGAACTCGGCAAATTAATAAGGCCCGACTGTTTACCAAAAACATAGCCTTCAGCAAATTAAACAAGTATTGAAGGTGATGCCTGCCCGGTGACTTAGGTTTAACGGCCGCGGTATCCTAACCGTGCAAAGGTAGCGCAATCAATTGTCCCATAAATCGAGACTTGTATGAATGGCTAAACGAGGTCTTAACTGTCTCTCACAGATAATCAGTGAAATTGATCTCCCCGTGCAAAAGCGGGGATGTGAACATAAGACGAGAAGACCCTGTGGAACTTAAAAATCAACGACCACCGCGAATCCTCAATCAACCCCACTGGGGCCACTACCATCGCAGAGCCTGGTCGATATTTTTCGGTTGGGGCGACCTTGGAGGAGAACAAATCCTCCAAAAACAAGACCATACCTCTTTACCTAGAGCTACCCCTCAAAGTGCTAACAGTGACCAGACCCAATATAATTGATTAATGGACCAAGCTACCCCAGGGATAACAGCGCAATCCCCCTCAAGAGCCCATATCGACAGGGGGGTTTACGACCTCGATGTTGGATCAGGACATCCTAATGGTGCAGCCGCTATTAAGGGTTCGTTTGTTCAACGATTAACAGTCCTACGTGATCTGAGTTCAGACCGGAGCAATCCAGGTCGGTTTCTATCTATGACACACTCTCCCCAGTACGAAAGGACCGGGAAAGTGGGGCCAATACCACAAGCACGCCCCCCCCCTCTAAGCAGTGAAACCAACTAAACCGTGAAGAGGGCCTTCCCCCACCACTTTCAATCCTAGAAAAGGACCAGCTAGAGTGGCAGAGCCCGGCAAGTGCAGAAGGCTTAAGCCCTTTCCCCAGAGGTTCAAATCCTCTCCCTAGCTTCACCCATGATTCAAATAACAACACTAAGCTGCCTCGTTATATCCCTCCTATACATCATCCCAATCCTGATTGCCGTAGCCTTCCTAACCCTAGTAGAACGGAAAATCCTAAGCTACATACAATCCCGCAAAGGCCCTAACGTTGTCGGGCCTTTTGGCCTACTTCAACCATTTGCGGACGGACTGAAACTATTTACCAAAGAGCCCATCCGACCCTCTACCTCTTCCCCACTTCTATTCATTCTGATACCAATACTAGCCCTTGTCCTAGCCCTCACCACTTGAGCACCACTACCACTCCCATTTCCCCTAGCAGATCTAAACCTCGGAGTTCTCTTCCTAATAGCCATGTCAAGCCTAGCCGTCTACTCAGTCCTATGATCAGGCTGAGCCTCGAACTCAAAATACGCACTAATCGGAGCCCTACGGGCAGTAGCACAGACCATTTCATACGAAGTGACACTGGCCATAATCCTGCTATCAATAATCATACTAAGCGGAAGCTACACACTCAGCTCCTTTGCCGTCGCACAGGAGCCTCTATACTTCATTTTCTCCTCATGACCCCTAGCAATAATATGATACGTATCCACCCTAGCAGAGACAAACCGAGCTCCTTTTGACCTCACAGAGGGTGAATCTGAGCTAGTCTCAGGGTTTAACGTTGAATACGCCGCAGGACCCTTCGCCTTATTCTTCCTAGCTGAATATGCGAACATTATGCTAATAAATACACTTACAGCCATCATATTCCTAAACCCAAGCGCCCTAGGGCCACCCACAGAACTATTCCCCGTCATCCTAGCCACAAAAGTCCTCCTACTATCTTCTGGTTTCTTATGGGTCCGAGCTTCATACCCACGATTCCGATATGACCAACTAATGCACCTACTATGAAAAAACTTCCTACCCCTCACACTAGCTCTGTGCCTCTGACACATCAGCATACCTATCTGCTATGCAGGCCTACCTCCTTACATAAGGAAATGTGCCTGAACTACAAAGGGTCACTATGATAAAGTGAACATAGAGGTATAACAGCCCTCTCATTTCCTGTTGACCTTAGAAAAGTAGGAATTGAACCCACACAAGAGAAATCAAAATTCTCCATACTTCCCTTATATTATTTTCTAGTAGAGTCAGCTAATCAAGCTATCGGGCCCATACCCCGAAAATGATGGTTTAACCCCCTCCTCTACTAATGAACCCTTACGCGACCCCAATCATAACCTTCAGCCTCATCTTGGGCACCACAATCACAATTTCCAGCAACCACTGAGTTCTGGCCTGGACAGGACTGGAGATCAACGCACTAGCCATCATTCCCCTAATTGCCAAATCCCACCACCCACGAGCAGTAGAAGCCGCAACGAAATACTTCCTAACCCAAGCAGCTGCTTCCGCCCTGGTCCTATTCTCTAGCATAACCAATGCCTGAGTCACCGGCCAATGAGACATCACACAAATAAACCACCCAACCTCCTGTCTACTACTGACAGCAGCAATCGCTATTAAACTGGGCCTAGTGCCATTTCACTTCTGATTCCCAGAAGTACTACAAGGATCGCCACTAATAACAGCCCTGCTACTCTCGACCCTCATAAAATTCCCCCCACTAACCCTGCTCCTACTAACATCCAAATCCCTCGACCCAGCTCTACTCACCGCCATGGCCCTAGCCTCAACAGCACTAGGAGGCTGAATAGGACTGAACCAAACACAAACACGCAAAATCCTAGCCTTCTCGTCCATCTCCCACTTAGGCTGAATCGCCATCATCCTAGTTTACAGCCCCAAATTGGCCTTACTTACCTTCTACCTATACTAGGATGGCCTCTAGCAGGATTTACTCACTGATTCCCACTACTCACTGGGTTTACCCTACACCAAACATGAGCAAAAGCCCACTTCGGGGTAATATTTACAGGAGTAAACCTAACGTTCTTCCCCCAGCACTTCCTAGGCCTAGCAGGAATACCCCGACGATACTCGGACTATCCCGACGCCTACACACTATGAAACACCATTTCCTCCATCGGCTCCCTAATCTCAATAGTAGCCGTAATCATACTAATATTCATCATCTGAGAAGCCTTTTCGGCCAAACGAAAAGTCCTACAACCAGAACTAACTACCACAAACGTTGAATGAATCCACGGCTGCCCTCCCCCATGCCATACTTTCGAGGAACCGGCCTTCGTCCAAGTACAAGAAAGGAAGGAATTGAACCCTCACATGCTGGTTTCAAGCCAACTGCATTAACCGCTCATGCTTCTTTCTTATGAGACGTTAGTAAACCAATTACATAGCCTTGTCAAGACTAAATCACAGGTAAAAATCCTGTACATCTCATGTGGCCAACCACTCCCAACTAGGATTCCAAGACGCCTCATCACCCATCATAGAAGAACTCGTTGAATTCCACGACCACGCCCTAATCGTTGCCCTAGCTATCTGCAGCCTAGTTCTCTACCTTTTAGCCCACATACTAACAGAAAAACTCTCGTCCAATGCTGTAGACGCCCAAGAAGTAGAGCTGATCTGGACAATCCTACCTGCTATCGTCCTGGTACTCCTCGCCCTCCCATCCCTACAAATCCTCTACATAATGGACAAAATCGATGAACCAGACCTCACCCTAAAAGCCATCGGCCACCAATGATACTGAAGCTACGAATACACAGACTTCAAAGACCTATCATTCGACTCCTACATAGTGCCCACCCCAGACTTACCCAACGGCCACTTCCGACTGCTAGAAGTTGACCACCGCGTAGTTATCCCAATAGAATCCCCCATCCGCGTGATCATTACTGCAGGAGACGTACTCCACTCCTGAGCAGTCCCAACGCTCGGAGTTAAAACAGACGCAATCCCAGGCCGACTAAACCAAACTTCATTCATTACCACCCGGCCTGGGATTTTTTACGGACAATGCTCAGAAATTTGCGGGGCTAATCACAGCTACATACCCATTGTAGTAGAATCAACCCCACTCCCACATTTCGAGGCCTGATCGTCCCTTCTATCATCATCCTAATCATTAAGAAGCTATGCAACAGCACTAGCCTTTTAAGCTAGCCAAAGAGGGACTTCCCCCTCCTTAATGATATGCCACAGCTTAACCCCGCACCATGATTTTCAATCATAATTATAACCTGATTAACCCTAGCACTCCTCATCCAACCAAAACTACTAGCCTTCACCACAACCAACCCCCCATCAAATAAGACCTCCCTCACTACCAAACCCACACCATGATCCTGACCATGAACCTAAGCTTCTTTGACCAATTTTCCAGCCCCAATCTATTCGGCATCCCCTTAATCCTACTATCCCTACTCTTCCCAGCCCTACTATTCCCGTCCCCAAACAACCGATGAATCAACAACCGCCTTTCTACTATCCAAACATGACTCCTTCACCTAATCACAAAACAACTAATAGTCCCACTCAACAAAAATGGCCACAAATGAGCCATAATATTTACATCCCTAATAATCATACTTCTTACAATCAACCTTCTAGGCCTCCTTCCATATACATTCACCCCAACCACCCAACTATCTATGAACATAGCCCTAGCCTTCCCACTATGGCTCGCCACACTACTAACAGGCCTACGAAACCAACCATCAGCCTCTTTAGCCCACCTATTACCCGAAGGTACCCCTACACCCCTAATCCCCGCACTAATCCTGATCGAAACAACCAGCCTACTAATCCGCCCCCTAGCCCTCGGAGTCCGCCTTACAGCCAACCTTACAGCAGGACACTTACTCATCCAACTCATCTCTACAGCCTCCATTGCATTAATACCCACCCTTCCTGCAGTATCCATCCTAACAATAATCATCCTACTACTCCTAACCATCCTAGAAGTAGCAGTAGCCATAATCCAGGCCTACGTCTTCGTGCTCCTTCTAAGCCTATACTTACAAGAAAACATCTAATGGCACACCAAGCACACTCATACCACATAGTTGACCCAAGCCCTTGACCAATCTTCGGGGCAGCCGCCGCCCTACTCACAACCTCAGGATTAATCATGTGATTCCACTACAACTCATCCATACTACTAACCCTAGGCCTCATCTCAATACTCCTAGTAATACTCCAATGATGACGAGACATTGTACGAGAAAGCACCTTCCAAGGCCATCACACTCCCACAGTCCAAAAAGGCCTACGATACGGCATAATCCTTTTCATCACATCCGAAGCATTCTTCTTCTTAGGGTTCTTCTGAGCGTTCTTCCACTCGAGCCTGGCCCCAACCCCAGAACTAGGAGGCCAATGACCCCCAACAGGAATTAAACCACTCAACCCGATAGAAGTCCCCCTACTAAACACAGCCATCCTACTAGCCTCAGGCGTTACCGTAACGTGAGCCCATCACAGCATCACAGAAGGAAACCGAAAACACGCCATCCACGCCCTAACCCTAACGATCCTCCTGGGATTCTACTTCACAGCCCTACAAGCAATAGAATACCACGAAGCCCCATTCTCAATCGCCGATAGCGTCTACGGATCTACCTTCTTCGTTGCCACTGGATTCCACGGACTCCACGTAATCATCGGATCCTCCTTCCTGACCGTCTGCCTCTTCCGACTGATCAAGTTCCACTTTACATCAGACCACCACTTCGGATTCGAGGCAGCAGCCTGATACTGACACTTCGTAGACGTCATCTGACTATTCCTCTACATAACCATCTACTGATGAGGATCTTGCTCTTCTAGTATATTAATTACAATTGACTTCCAATCTCTAGAATCTGGTATAAACCCAGAGGAGAGCAATGAACGCACTCATGTTCATATTCGCCCTATCATCAATCCTAAGCGCCGCCCTAACCGCATTAAACTTCTGACTCGCCCAAATAAACCCCGACTCAGAGAAACTCTCACCGTACGAATGTGGATTCGACCCACTTGGATCTGCTCGATTACCATTCTCAGTCCGATTCTTCCTCAGTAGCCATCCTGTTCGTCCTATTCGACCTAGAAATCGCCCTCCTACTCCCCCTGCCATGAGCCGTCCAACTCCAATCCCCCCTAATGACCCTCACCTGAACTGTAGTGATCCTCCTTCTCCTAACACTCGGACTGGCCTACGAGTGAATTCAAGGGGGCCTAGAATGAGCAGAATAACAGAAAGTTAGTCTAACCAAAAAGATAGCTGGTTTCGACCCAGCAGATTACAGCCAACCCTGTAACTTTCTTATGTCGCCCCTACATTTAAGCTTCTACTCAGCCTTCATTTTCAGCGGACTAGGACTAGCCTTCCACCGAACCCACCTAGTATCCGCCCTACTATGCCTTGAAAGCATAATATTATCGATATTCGTAGGCCTATCAATATGATCCATCGAAAACCAAGTCTCCTCATTCACCATGGTACCAATTCTCATGCTAACCTTCTCAGCGTGTGAGGCGGGCACAGGCCTGGCCATCCTAGTAGCCTCCACCCGCACACATGGCTCCGACCATCTACACAACCTAAACCTCCTGCAATGCTAAAAATCATCCTACCCACAATCATACTTCTTCCAACAGCCCTGCTGTCTCCACCAAAATTTCTATGGACTAACACCACCTTATACAGCCTCCTAATCGCTGCCCTAAGCCTACAGTGATTAATCCCAACCTACTACCCCTACAAATTTTTATCCAACTGAACAGGAATTGACCAAATCTCATCCCCCCTCCTAGTACTATCCTGCTGACTACTCCCACTCATAATCATAGCAAGCCAAAACCACCTGCAACAAGAACCCCTACAACGCAAACGAATCTTTATCTCAACCTTAGTCGCAGTCCAGCCATTCATCCTACTAGCCTTTTCCACCACAGAACTAGCACTATTTTACATCTCATTTGAAGCAACCCTCATTCCCACCCTAATCTTAATCACCCGATGGGGGAACCAACCAGAACGCCTAAGCGCTGGCATCTACCTGCTATTCTACACGCCAGTAAGCTCTCTACCCCTGCTAATCACAATCATACACCTATACGTGAAAATTGGCACCCTGCACCTGCCAACCCTACAACTAACCCACCCAACCCTATCCACCTCATGGACAGGAATACTATCAGGTCTAGCACTGCTCATAGCATTCATAGTAAAAGCCCCACTATACGGCCTACACCTCTGACTGCCAAAAGCCCACGTAGAAGCACCCATCGCAGGCTCAATACTCCTCGCCGCCCTACTACTAAAGCTAGGAGGATACGGAATTATACGAGTCACTCTATTTATGGGCCCACTGTCCAACCTCCTGCACTACCCCTTCCTAACCCTGGCCCTATGAGGCGCCCTAATGACTAGCTCAATCTGCCTACGACAGACAGACCTAAAATCACTAATCGCTTATTCATCCGTTAGCCACATAGGCCTAGTTATCGCCGCAGGAATAATCCAAACCCACTGATCATTCTCAGGGGCAATGATCCTAATAATTTCCCATGGACTAACTTCCTCCATACTATTCTGCCTAGCCAACACAAACTATGAACGTACGCACAGTCGAATTCTACTACTCACACGAGGCCTACAACCTCTCCTACCACTCATAGCTACCTGATGATTGCTGGCCAATCTAACAAACATAGCCTTACCCCCAACAACAAACCTCATAGCAGAGCTAACCATTATAATCACCTTATTCAACTGATCTGCCTTCACGATCATCCTAACAGGAATCGCAACCCTACTAACCGCCTCCTACACCTTATTCATACTACTAATGACCCAACGAGGCTCAATCCCCTCCCACATCACATCTATGCAAAACTCAACCACGCGAGAACACCTGCTCATAACACTCCACATTATCCCAATATTCCTCCTAATCCTCAAACCCGAACTGATCTCCGGAATCCCCTCATGCAAGTATAGTTTAAACCAAACATTAGACTGTGATTCTAAGAATAGAAGTTCAAACCTTCTTACCTGCCGAGGGGAGGGTTTAACCAACAAGAGCTGCTAACTCTTACATCTGAGCCTAAAACCTCAGCCCCCTTACTTTTAAAGGATAACAGCAATCCACTGGTCTTAGGAACCACCCATCTTGGTGCAAATCCAAGTAAAAGTAGTGAACCCCACACTACTAATCAACTCCCTCACACTACTCACGCTGACAATCCTCCTAACCCCAATCATCCTGCCATTTCTATTTAAAAACTTTAAAAACACCCCACAAGCCACCACCCGCGCTGTTAAAACCGCATTCCTAATTAGCCTAGCCCCTACAACCGCATTCATCTACTCGGGAGTAGAATCTGTCACCTGCCACTGGGAGTGAAAATTCATTATAAACTTTAAAATCCCCCTGAGCCTAAAAATAGACCAATACTCAATAACATTTCTTCCAATCGCCCTATTTGTAACATGATCAATCCTACAATTCGCCATATGATACATGGCCTCAGAGCCATACGTAACAAAATTTTTCACCTACCTACTGACATTCCTAGTCGCCATACTCCTCCTAACAACCGCAAACAACATATTCCTCCTATTCGTAGGCTGGGAAGGAGTACGAATCATGTCCTTCCTTCTCATCGGCTGATGACAAGGCCGAGCAGATGCCAACACCGCCGCCCTACAAGCCGTAATCTACAACCGAATCGGAGACGTCGGACTGATCCTGAGCATAGCATGACTAGCTTCAACATTCAACACCTGAGAGATCCAACAAGCCGTACACCCCCACCAAACCCCAATCCTCCCCCTCATAGGATTAATCCTCGCAGCCGCAGGAAAATCCGCCCAATTTGGACTCCACCCATGACTGCCCGCAGCAATAGAAGGCCCCACCCCAGTATCAGCCCTACTGCACTCCAGTACCATAGTAGTAGCCGGAATCTTCCTGCTCATCCGCATGCACCCCCTGCTAGCCACCAACCAGACAGCCCTAACTGCCTGCCTATGCCTAGGTGCTCTATCAACCCTATTCGCTGCCACATGCGCCCTAACCCAAAATGACATCAAAAAAATCATTGCTTTCTCAACATCCAGCCAACTAGGACTAATAATAGTCACTATCGGACTAAACCTCCCACAACTAGCCTTCCTACACATCTCAACCCATGCCTTCTTTAAAGCCATACTATTCCTATGCTCAGGGTCTATCATCCACAACCTAAACGGAGAACAAGATATCCGAAAGATAGGAGGCCTACAGAAAATACTCCCAGTCACTACTTCCTGCCTAACCATCGGAAACCTGGCGCTGATAGGAACCCCATTCCTAGCCGGATTCTACTCAAAAGACCTCATCATCGAAAGCTTAAACACATCATACCTAAATACTTGAGCCCTACTCCTAACCCTTATAGCCACAGCATTCACCGCAACCTACAGCATCCGCATAACCATCCTAGTCCAAGCTGGACAAACCCGAATCCCCCCAATAGTATCAATAAACGAAAACAACCCACTAATCACCGCCCCCCTAACCCGACTCGCCCTAGGCAGCATTACAGCAGGAATAATCATTACCTCTTTCATCACACCAACCAAAACCCCCCCAATAACCATACCCCTTATCACCAAAACCGCTGCCATCCTCATAACAATCCTAGGAATCATCCTAGCCCTAGAACTATCGAACATAACACACACCCTCACTCACCCCAAACCAAACCCCCTCATAAACTTCTCCTCTGCATTAGGGTACTTCAACCCCCTAGTACACCGATTCTTCTCCAAAAACCTACTAGAAAAGGGACAAAACATTGCCCTACACTTGATCGACCTCTCCTGACTCAAAAAAATAGGGCCAGAGGGCCTTGCTGAACTACAAGTAGCCGCAAGCAAAGCCGCAACCTCAATACACACAGGGCTAATTAAGGCCTACCTAGGATCCTTCGCCCTCTCCATCCTGGTAATAATCCTAATAACACACAGACTCACTAATGGCCCCTAACATCCGCAAATCCCATCCCCTACTAAAAATAATCAACAACTCCCTAATCGACCTACCCGCCCCCTCCAACATCTCTGCCTGATGAAACTTCGGCTCCCTTCTAGCCATCTGCTTAGCCACACAAATCCTAACAGGCCTGCTACTAGCCATACACTACACCGCAGACACTTCACTCGCCTTCTCCTCAGTAGCTCACACATGCCGAGACGTCCAGTACGGATGGCTCATCCGCAACCTCCACGCCAACGGTGCTTCGCTCTTCTTTATCTGCATCTACTTACACATCGGACGAGGCCTCTACTACGGCTCCTACCTATACAAAGAAACCTGAAACACAGGAGTAATCCTCCTACTCACCCTAATAGCAACTGCCTTCGTAGGGTATGTCCTACCATGAGGACAAATGTCATTCTGAGGGGCCACCGTAATCACCAACCTATTCTCAGCCATCCCGTACATTGGGCAAACTCTAGTAGAATGAGCCTGAGGAGGATTCTCAGTAGACAATCCAACCTTAACCCGATTCTTCGCCATCCACTTCCTACTGCCCTTCCTAATTGCAGGAATCACCCTAGTCCACCTAACCTTCCTACACGAATCAGGCTCAAATAACCCACTAGGAATCGTATCAGACTGCGACAAAATCCCATTCCACCCATACTTCTCCATTAAAGACAGCTTAGGGCTTACCCTAATAATCACCCCTCTAATAGCACTAGCCCTATTTTCACCGAACCTCCTGGTTCTTGGAATCCTAGTTGGGAGCGGTTGGCCACATGAGATGTACAGGATTTTTACCTGTGATTTAGTCTTGACAAGGCTATGTAATTGGTTTACTAACGTCTCATAAGAAAGAAGCATGAGCGGTTAATGCAGTTGGCTTGAAACCCATCCCCAGTGGTGCCAGTGCACTCTCTGAACTCACTGAAGTGCATCCCCAGTGGTGCCAGTGCACTCTCTGCACTCACTGCACTGCATCCCCAGTGGTGCCAGTGCAATCTCTGGACTCACTGCAGTGCATCCCCAGTGGTGCCAGTGCACTCTCTGGACTCACTGCACTGCATCCCCAGTGGTGCCAGTGCACTCTCTGGACTCACTGCACTGCATCCCCAGTGGTGCCAGTGCACTCTCTGGACTCACTGCACTGCATCCCCAGTGGTGCCAGTGCGCTCTCTGGAGTCACAGCACTGCATCCCCAGTGGTGCCAGTGCACTCACTGGATTCACTGCACTGCATCCCCAGTGGTGCCAGTGCACTCTCTGGACTCACTGAAGTGCATCCCCATTGGTGCCATTGCACTCTCTGCACTCACTGCACTGCATCCCCAGTGGTGCCAGTGCACTCACTGGACTGACTGCACTGCATCCCCAGTGGTGCCAGTGCGCTCTCTGGAGTCACAGCACTGCATCCCCAGTGGTGCCAGTGCACTCACTGGACACACTGTACTGCATCACAGGTGGTGCCAGTGCACTCTCTGCACTCACTGCACAGCATCCCCAGTGGTGCCAGTGCATTCACTGGACTCACTGGACTGCATCACCAGTGGTGCCAGTGCACTCTCTGGACTCACTGCACTGCATCCCCAGTGGTGCAAGTGCACTCTCTGGACTCACTGCACTGCATCCCCAGTGGTGCCAGTGCAGTCTCTGGACTCACTGCAGTGCATCCCCAGTGGTGCCAGTGCAGTCTCTGGACTCACTGCACTGCATCCCCAGTGGTGCCAGTGCACTCTCTGGACTCACTGCACCGCATCCCCAGTGGTGTCAGTACACTCTCTGGACTCACTGAAGTGCATCCCCAGTGGTGCCAGTGCACTCTCTGGACTCACTAAACTGCATCCCCAGTGCTGCCAGTGCACTCTCTGGACTCACTGCACTGCATCCCCAGTGGTGCCAGTGCAATCTCTGGACTCACTGTAGTGCATCCCCAGTGGTGCCAGTGCACTCTCTGGACTCACTGCAGTGCATCCCCAGTGGTGCCAGTGCACTCTCTGGACTCACTGCAGTGCATCCCCAGTGGTGCCAGTGCACTCTCTGGACTCACTGCACTGCATCCCCAGTGGTGCCAGTGCACTCTCTGCACTCACTGCACTGCATTCTCAGTGGTGCCAGTGAAGTCTCTGGCGTCACTGCACTGCATCCCCAGTGGTGCCAGTGCACTCTCTGGACTCACTGCACTGCATCCTCAGTGGTGCCAGTGCACTCTCTGGACTCACTGCATTGCATCCCCAGTGGTGCCAGTGCACTCTCTCGAGTCACTGCAGTGCATCCCGAGTGGAGTCAGTGCACTCTCTGGTCTCACTGCACTGCATCCCCAGTGGTGCCAGTGCACTCTCTGGACTCACTTCACTGCATCCCCAGTGGTGCCAGTGCACTCTCTGGACTCACTGCACTGCAGGCCCAGTGGTACCAGTGCACTCACTGGACTCACTGTACTGCATCACCAGTGGTGCCAGTGCACTCTCTGGACTCACTGCACTGCATCCCCAGTGGTTCCAGTGCATTCACTGGACTCACTGTACTGCATCTCCAGTGGTGCCAGTGCACTCTCTGGACTCACTGCACTGCATCCCCAGTGGTGCCAGTGAGCTCTCTGGACTCACTGCTCTGCATCCCCAGTGGTGCTAGTGTACTCACTGGATTCACTGCACTGCATCCCCAGTGGTGCTAGTGCACTCTCTGGACTCACTGCGGTGCATCCCCAGTGGTGCCAGTGCACTCTCTGGACTCATTGAAGTGCATTCTCAGTGGTGCCAGTGCACTCTCTGGGCTCACTGAAGTGCATCCCCAGTGGTGCCAGTACACTCACTGGACTCACTGCACTGCATCCCCAGTGGTGCCAGTGCACTCTCTGGACTCACTGCACTGCATCCCCAGTGGTGCCAGTGCACTCACTGGACTCACTGGACTGCATCCCCAGTGGTGCCAGTGAACTCTCTGGACTCACTGCACTGCATCCCCAGTGGTGCCAGTGTACTCTCTGGACTCACTGCACTGCATCCCCAGTGGTGCCAGTGCACTCACTGGACTCACTGGACTGCATCCCCAGTGGTGCCAGTACACTCACTGGACTCACTGCACTGCATCCCCGGTGGTGCCAGTGTACTCTCTGCAGTCACTGCACTGCATCCCCAGTGGTGCCAGTGCACTCACTGGACTCACTGGACTGCATCCCCAGTGGTGCCAGTGAACTCTCTGGACTCACTGCACTGCATCCCCAGTGGTGCCAGTGTACTCTCTGGACTCACTGCAGTGCATCCCCAGTGGTGCCAGAGCACTCTCTGGACTCACTGCACTGCATCCCCAGTGGTGCCAGTGCACTCTCTGGACTCACTGCACTGCATCCCCAGTGGTGTCAGTGCACTCTCTGGACTCACTGAAGTGCATCCCCAGTTGTGCCAGTGCACTCTCTGGACTCAATGCACTGCATCCCCAGTGGAGCCAGTGCACTCTCTGGACTCACTGCACTGCATCCCCAGTGGTGTCAGTGCACTCTCTGGACTCACTGAAGTGCATCCCCAGTTGTGCCAGTGCACTCTCTGGACTCAATGCACTGCATCCCCAGTGGTGCCAGTGCACTCTCTAGACTCACTGTACTGCATCACCAGTGGTGCCAGTGCAATCTCTGGACTCACTGCAGTGCATCCCCAGTGGTGCCAGTGCACTCTCTGGACTCACTGCACTGCAGCCCCGTTGGTGCCAGTGCAATCTCTGGACTCACTGCACTGCATCCCCAGTGGTGCCAGTGCACTCTCTGGACTCACTGCACTGCATCTCCAGTTTTGCCAGTGAAGTCTTTGGACTCACTGCACTGCAACCCCAGTGGTGCCAGTGCACTCTCTGGAGTCACTGAAGTGCATCCCCAGTGGTGCCAGTGCACTCTCTGGACTCACTGCACTGCATCCCCAGTGGTGCCACTGCACTCTCTGGACTCACTGTACTGCATCCCCACTGGTACCAGTGCACTCTGTGGACTCACTGTACTGCATCCCCAGTGGTGACAGTGCACTCTCTGGACTCACTGCAGTGCATCCCCAGTGGTGCCAGTGCACTCTCTGGACTCACTGCACTGCATCCCCAGTGGTGCCAGTGCACTCTCTGGACTCACTGCACTGCATCCCCAGTGGTGCCAGTGCACTCTCTAGACTCACTGCAGTGCATCCACAGTGGTGCCAGTGCACTCACTGGACTCACTGCAGTGCATTCCCTCTGGTGCCAGTGCACTCTCTGGACTCACTGCACTGCATCCCCAGTGGTGCCAGTGCACTCTCTGGACTCACTGCACTGCACCCCAGTGGTGCCAGTGCATTCTCTGGACTCACTGCAGTGCATCCCCTGTGGTGCCAGTGCACTCTCTGGACTCACTGAGGTGCATCCCCAGTGGTGCCAGTGCAATCTCTGGACTCACTGCAGTGCATCCCCAGTGGTGCCAGTGCACACTCTGGACTCACTGCACTGCATCCCAAGTGGTGCCAGTGCACTCTCTGGACTCACTGCACTGCATCCCCAGTGTTCACAGTGCACTCTCTGCACTCACTACACTGCATCCCCAGTGGTGCCAGTGCACTCTCTGGACTCACTGCACTGCATCCCCAGTGGTGCCAGTGCACTCTGTGGACTCACTGCACTGCATCCCCAGTGGTGTCAGTGCACTCTCTGGACTCACTGCACTGCATCCCCAGTGGTGCCAGTGCACTCTCTGGACTCACTGCACTGCATCCCAGTGGAGCCCGTGCACTCTCTGGACTCACTGAAGTGCATCCCCACTGGTGCCAGTGCACTCTCTGGACTCACTGCAGTGCATCCCCGTTGGTGCCAGTGCACTCTCTGGACTCACTGCACTGCATCCCCAGTGGTGCCAGTACACTCACAGGACTGACTGCACTGCATCCCCAGTGGAGCCAGTGCGCTCTCTGGACTCACTGCACTGCATCCCCATTATTGCCAGTGCATTCTCTGGACTCACCGCACTGCACCCTGAGTGGTGCCAGTGCACTCTCTGGACTCACTGCAGTGCATCCCCAGTGGTGCCAGTGCACTCTCTGGACTCACTGTACTGCATCCCCAGTGGTGCCAGTGCACTCTCTGCACTCACTGCACTGCATTCTCAGTGGTGCCAGTGAAGTCTCTGGCGTCACTGCACTGCATCCCCAGTGGTGCCAGTGCACTCTCTGGACTCACTGCACTGCATCCTCAGTGGTGCCAGTGCACTCTCTGGACTCACTAAACTGCATCACCAGTGGTGCCAGTGCACTCTCTGGACTCACTGCACTGCATCCCCAGTGGTGCCAGTGCAATCTCTGGACTCACTGTAGTGCATCCCCAGTGGTGCCAGTGCACTCTCTGGACTCACTGCAGTGCATCCCCAGTGGTGCCAGTGCACTCTCTGGACTCACTGCAGTGCATCCCCAGTGGTGCCAGTGCACTCTCTGGACTCACTGCACTGCATCCCCAGTGGTGCCAGTGCACTCTCTGCACTCACTGCACTGCATTCTCAGTGGTGCCAGTGAAGTCTCTGGCGTCACTGCACTGCATCCCCAGTGGTGCCAGTGCACTCTCTGGACTCACTGCACTGCATCCTCAGTGGTGCCAGTGCACTCTCTGGACTCACTGCATTGCATCCCCAGTGGTGCCAGTGCACTCTCTCGAGTCACTGCAGTGCATCCCGAGTGGAGTCAGTGCACTCTCTGGTCTCACTGCACTGCATCCCCAGTGGTGCCAGTGCACTCTCTGGACTCACTTCACTGCATCCCCAGTGGTGCCAGTGCACTCTCTGGACTCACTGCACTGCAGGCCCAGTGGTACCAGTGCACTCACTGGACTCACTGTACTGCATCACCAGTGGTGCCAGTGCACTCTCTGGACTCACTGCACTGCATCCCCAGTGGTTCCAGTGCATTCACTGGACTCACTGTACTGCATCTCCAGTGGTGCCAGTGCACTCTCTGGACTCACTGCACTGCATCCCCAGTGGTGCCAGTGAGCTCTCTGGACTCACTGCTCTGCATCCCCAGTGGTGCTAGTGTACTCACAGGATTCACTGCACTGCATCCCCAGTGGTGCTAGTGCACTCTCTGGACTCACTGCGGTGCATCCCCAGTGGTGCCAGTGCACTCTCTGGACTCATTGAAGTGCATTCTCAGTGGTGCCAGTGCACTCTCTGGGCTCACTGAAGTGCATCCCCAGTGGTGCCAGTACACTCACTGGACTCACTGCACTGCATCCCCAGTGGTGCCAGTGCACTCTCTGGACTCACTGCACTGCATCCCCAGTGGTGCCAGTGCACTCACTGGACTCACTGGACTGCATCCCCAGTGGTGCCAGTGAACTCTCTGGACTCACTGCACTGCATCCCCAGTGGTGCCAGTGTACTCTCTGGACTCACTGCACTGCATCCCCAGTGGTGCCAGTGCACTCACTGGACTCACTGGACTGCATCCCCAGTGGTGCCAGTACACTCACTGGACTCACTGCACTGCATCCCCGGTGGTGCCAGTGTACTCTCTGCAGTCACTGCACTGCATCCCCAGTGGTGCCAGTGCACTCACTGGACTCACTGGACTGCATCCCCAGTGGTGCCAGTGAACTCTCTGGACTCACTGCACTGCATCCCCAGTGGTGCCAGTACACTCACTGGACTCACTGCACTGCATCCCCAGTGGTGTCAGTGCACTCTCTGGACTCACTGAAGTGCATCCCCAGTTGTGCCAGTGCACTCTCTGGACTCAATGCACTGCATCCCCAGTGGAGCCAGTGCACTCTCTGGACTCACTGCACTGCATCCCCAGTGGTGTCAGTGCACTCTCTGGACTCACTGAAGTGCATCCCCAGTTGTGCCAGTGCACTCTCTGGACTCAATGCACTGCATCCCCAGTGGTGCCAGTGCACTCTCTAGACTCACTGTACTGCATCACCAGTGGTGCCAGTGCAATCTCTGGACTCACTGCAGTGCATCCCCAGTGGTGCCAGTGCACTCTCTGGACTCACTGCACTGCAGCCCCGTTGGTGCCAGTGCAATCTCTGGACTCACTGCACTGCATCCCCAGTGGTGCCAGTGCACTCTCTGGACTCACTGCACTGCATGTCCAGTTTTGCCAGTGAAGTCTTTGGACTCACTGCACTGCAACCCCAGTGGTGCCAGTGCACTCTCTGGAGTCACTGAAGTGCATCCCCAGTGGTGCCAGTGCACTCTCTGGACTCACTGCACTGCATCCCCAGTGGTGCCACTGCACTCTCTGGACTCACTGTACTGCATCCCCACTGGTACCAGTGCACTCTGTGGACTCACTGTACTGCATCCCCAGTGGTGACAGTGCACTCTCTGGACTCACTGCAGTGCATCCCCAGTGGTGCCAGTGCACTCTCTGGACTCACTGCACTGCATCCCCAGTGGTGCCAGTGCACTCTCTGGACTCACTGCACTGCATCCCCAGTGGTGCCAGTGCACTCTCTAGACTCACTGCAGTGCATCCACAGTGGTGCCAGTGCACTCACTGGACTCACTGCAGTGCATTCCCTCTGGTGCCAGTGCACTCTCTGGACTCACTGCACTGCATCCCCAGTGGTGCCAGTGCACTCTCTGGACTCACTGCACTGCACCCCAGTGGTGCCAGTGCATTCTCTGGACTCACTGCAGTGCATCCCCTGTGGTGCCAGTGCACTCTCTGGACTCACTGAGGTGCATCCCCAGTGGTGCCAGTGCAATCTCTGGACTCACTGCAGTGCATCCCCAGTGGTGCCAGTGCACACTCTGGACTCACTGCACTGCATCCCAAGTGGTGCCAGTGCACTCTCTGGACTCACTGCACTGCATCCCCAGTGTTCACAGTGCACTCTCTGCACTCACTACACTGCATCCCCAGTGGTGCCAGTGCACTCTCTGGACTCACTGCACTGCATCCCCAGTGGTGCCAGTGCACTCTGTGGACTCACTGCACTGCATCCCCAGTGGTGTCAGTGCACTCTCTGGACTCACTGCACTGCATCCCCAGTGGTGCCAGTGCACTCTCTGGACTCACTGCACTGCATCCCAGTGGAGCCCGTGCACTCTCTGGACTCACTGAAGTGCATCCCCACTGGTGCCAGTGCACTCTCTGGACTCACTGCAGTGCATCCCCGTTGGTGCCAGTGCACTCTCTGGACTCACTGCACTGCATCCCCAGTGGTGCCAGTACACTCACAGGACTGACTGCACTGCATCCCCAGTGGAGCCAGTGCGCTCTCTGGACTCACTGCACTGCATCCCCATTAT
The DNA here is from genome assembly GCF_964211835.1 of Anser anser. Lineage (NCBI taxonomy): Eukaryota > Metazoa > Chordata > Aves > Anseriformes > Anatidae > Anser > Anser anser. The sequence goes on from NC_139726.1 coordinate 41,136,454, forward strand.
TGCCAGTGCATTCTCTGGACTCACCGCACTGCACCCTGAGTGGTGCCAGTGCACTCTCTGGACTCACTGCAGTGCATCCCCAGTGGTGCCAGTGCACTCTCTGGACTCACTGTACTGCATCCCCAGTGTTGCCAGTGCACTCTCTGGAGTAACTGCAGTAGATCCCCAGTGGTGCCAAAGCACTCTCTGGACTCCCGGCACCGCATCCCCAGTGGTGCCAGTGCACTCTCTGGGCTCACTGCAGTGCATCCCCAGTGGTGCCAGTGCACTCTCTTGACTCACTGCACTGCATCCCCAGTGGTGCCAGTGCACTCACTGGACTCACTGCACTGCATTCCCCAGTGGTGCCAGTGCACTCTCTGGACTCACTGAAGTGCATTCTCAGTGGTTCCAGTGCACTCTGTGGACTCACTGCAGTGCATCCCCAGTGGTGCCAGTGCGCTCTCTCGACTCACTGCAGTGCATCCCCAGTGGTGCCAGTGCAATCTCTGGACTCACTGCACTGCATCCCCAGTGCTGCCAGTGCACTCTCTGGACTCACTGCACTGCATCCCCAGTGGTGCCCGTGCACTCTCTGGACTCACTGCAGTGCATCCCCAGTGGTGCCAGTGCACTCTCTGGACTCACTGCACTGCATCCCCAGTGGTGCCAGTGCACTCTCTGGACTCACTGCACTGCATCCCAAGTGGTGCCAGTGCACTCTCTGGACTCACTGCACTGCATCCCCAGTGGTGCCAGTGCACTCTCTCGAGTCACTGCACTGCATCCCCAGTGGTGCCAGTGCGCTCACTGGACTCACTGTACTGCATCATCAATGGTGCCAGTGCACTCTCTGGAGTGACTGCAGTGCATCCCCAGTGGTGCCAGTGCACTCTCTGGACTCACTGCACTGCATCCCCAGTGGTGCCAATGCACTCTCTGGACTCACTGCACTGCATTCCCAGTGGTGCCAGTGCACTCACTGGACTCACTGCACTGCATCCCAAGTGGTACCAGTGCACTCTCTGGACTCACTGCAGTGCATCCCCAATGGTGCCAGTGCACTCTTTGGAGTCACTGAAGTGCATCTCCAGTGGTGCCAGTGCACTCTCTGGACTCACTGCACTGCATCCCCAGTGGTGCCAGTGCACTCTCTGGACTCATTGAAGTGCATTCTCAGTGGTGCCAGTGCACTCTCTGGACTCACTGCAGTGCATCCCCAGTGGTGCCAGTACACTCACTGGACTCACTGCACTGCATCCCCAGTGGTGCCAGTGCACTCTCTGGACTCACTGCACTGCATCCCCAGTGGTGCCAGTGCACTCTCTGGACTCACTGCACTGCATCCCCAGTGCTGCCTGTGCACTCTCTGGACTCACTGCACTGCATCCCCAGTGGTGTCACTGCACTCTCTGGACTCACTGCACTGCATCCCCATTGGTGCCAATGCACTCTCTGCACTCACTGCACTGCATCCCCAGTGGTGCCAGTGGACTCACTGGACTCACTGCAGTGCATTCCCTCTGGTGCCAGTGCACTCTCTGGACTCACTGCAGTGCATCCCCAGTGGTGCCAGTGCACTCTCTGGACTCACTGCACTGCATCCCCAGTGGTGCCAGTGCACTCTCTGGACTCACTGCAGTGCATCACCTGTGGTGCCAGTGCACTCTCTGGACTCACTGCAGTGCATCCCCAGTGGAGCCAGTGCACTCTCTGGACTCACTGCAGTGCATCCGCCGTGGTGCCATTGCACTCTCTGGACTCACTGCACTGCATCCCCAGTGGTGCCAGTGCACTCTCTGGACTCACTGCAGTGCATTGCCAGTGGTGCCAGTGCACTCTCTTGAGTCACTGCACTGCATCCCCTGTGGTGCAAGAGCACTCTCTGGACTCACAGCAGTGCATCACCATTGGTGCCAGTGCACTCTCTGGACTCACTGCACTGCATCCCCAGTGGTGCCAGTGCACTCTCTGGACTCACTGCACTGCATCCCGAGTGGTGCTAGTGCACTCTGTGGACTCACTGTACTGCATCCCCAGTGGTGCCAGAGCAATCTCTGGACTCACTGCAGTGCATCCCCAGTGGTGCCAGTGCACTCTCTGGACTCACTGAAGTGCATTCTCAGTGGTGCCAGTGCACTCTCTGGACTCACTGCAGTGCATCCCCAGTAGTGACAGTGCTCTCTCTGGACTCACTGCAGTGCATCCCCAGTGGTGCCAGTGCACTCTCTGGATTCACTGCACTGCTTCCCCAGTGGTGCCAGTGCACTCTTTCGAGTCACTGCAGTGCATCCCCAGTGGTGCCAGTGCACTCTCTGGACTCACTGCATTGCATCCCCAGTGGTGCCAGTGCACTCTCTGGACTCACTGCAGTGCATCCCCAGTGGTGCCAGTGCACTCTCCGGACTCACTGAAGTGCATTCTCAGTGGTGCCAGTGCACTCTCTGGACTCACTGCACTGCATCCCCAGTGGTGCCAGTGCACTCTCTGGACTCACTGAACTGCATCCCCAGTGGTGCCAGTGCAATCTCTGGACTCACTGCAGAGCATCCCCAGTGGTGCCAGTGCACTCTCTGGACTCACTGAAGTGCATTATCAGTGGTGCCAGTGCACTCTCTGGACTCACTGCACTGCATCCCCAGTAGTGACAGTGCACTCTCTGGATTCACTGCAGTGCATACCCATTGGGGCCAGTGCACTCTCTGGACTCACTGCGCTGCATCCCCAGTGGTGCCAGTGCACTCTCTGGACTCACTGCACTGCATCGCCAGTGCACTCTCTGTACTCACTGCAGGGCATCCCCGGTGGAGCCAGTGTACTCTCAGGACTCACTGCAGTGCATCCCCAGTGGTGCCAGTGCACTCTCTGGACTCACTGCACTGCATCCCCAGTGGTGCCAGTGCACTCTCTGGACTCACTGCACTGCACCCCAATGCTGCCAGTGCACTCTCTGGCGTCACTGCACTGCATCCCCCGGGGTACAAGTGCACTCTCTGGACTCACTGGAGTGCAACACCTGTGGTGCCAGTGCACTCTCTGGACTCACTGCACTGCATCCCCAGTGCTGCCAGTGCACTCTCTGGACTCACTGCACTGCATCACCTGTGGTGCCAGTGCACTCTCTGGACTCACTGCACCGCATCCCCAGTGGTGGCAGTGCCCTCTCTAGAGTCACTGCGCTGCATCCCCAGTTGTGCAAGTGCACTCTCTGGACTCACTGCAGCGCATCCCCAGTGGTGCCAGTGCACTCTCTGGACTCACTGCACTGCTTCCCCAGTGGTGCCAGTGCACTCTCTGGACTCACTGCAGTGCATCCCCAGTAGTGACGGTGCACTCTCTAGAGTCACTGCGCTGCATCCCCAGTTGTGCCAGTGCACTCTCTGGACTCACTGCAGCGCATCCTCAGTGGTGCCAGTGCACTCTCTGGACTCACTGCACTGCTTCCCCAGTGGTGCCAGAGCACTCTTTCGAGTCACTGCAGTGCATCCCCAGTGGTGCCAGTGCACTCTCTGGACTCACTGCAGTGCATCCCCAGTGGTGCCAGTGCACTCTCTGGACTCACTGAAGTGCATCCCCAGTGGTGCCAGTGCACTCACTGGACTCACTGCACTGCATCCCCAGTGGTGCCAGTGCACTCTCTGGACTCACTGCACTGCATCCCCAGTGGTGCCAGTGAAGTCTTTGGACTCACTGCACTGCATCCCCAGTGTAGCCAGTGCACTCTGTGGAGTCACTCAAGTGCATCCCCAGTGGTGCCAGTGCACTCTCTGGACTCACTGCACTGCATGTCCAGTGGTGCCAGTGCACTCTCTGGACTCACTGCACTGCATCCCCAGTGGTGCCAGTGCACTCTCTGGACTCACTGTACTGCATCCCCAGTGGTGACAGTGCACTCTCTGGACTAACTGCAGTGCATCCCCAGTGGTGCCAGTGCACTCTCTGGACTCACTGCAGTGCATCCCCAGTGGTGCCAGTGCACTCTCTGGACTCACTGCACTGCATCCCCAGTGGTGCCAGTGCAGTCTCTGGACTCACTGCACTGCATCCCCAGTGGTGCCAGTGCACTGTCTGAACTCACTGCAGTGCATCCCCAGTGGTGCCAGTGCACTCTCTGGACTCACTGTACTGCATCCCCAGTGGTGCCAGTGCACTCACTGGACTCACTGCACTGCATCACAGGTGGTGCCAGTGCACTCTCTGGACTCACTGCAGTGAATCCCCGGTGGTGCCAGTTTACTCTCTGCAGTCACTGCACTGCATCCCCAGTGGTGCCAGTGCACTCACTGGACTCACTGGACTGCATCCCCAGTGGTGCCAGTGAACTCTCTGGACTCACTGCACTGCATCCCCAGTGGTGCCAGTGTACTCTCTGGACTCACTGCAGTGCATCCCCAGTGGTGCCAGAGCACTCTCTGGACTCACTGCACTGCATCCCCAGTGGTGTCAGTGCACTCTCTGGACTCACTGAAGTGCATACCCAGTGGTGCCAGTGCACTCTCTGGACTCAATGCACTGCATCCCCAGTGGTGCCAGTGCACTCTCTGGACTCACTGCACTGCATCCCCAGTGGTGTCAGTGCACTCTCTGGACTCACTGAAGTGCATCCCCAGTTGTGCCAGTGCCCTCTCTGGACTCAATGCACTGCATCCCCAGTGGTGCCAGTGCACTCTCTGGACTCACTGTACTGCATCACCAGTGGTGCCAGTGCACTCTCTGGACTCACTGCAGTGCATCCCCAGTGGTGCCAGTGCACTCTCTGGATTCACTGCACTGCAGCCCCGTTGGTGCCAGTGCAATCTCTGGACTCACTGCACTGCATCCCCAGTGGTGCCAGTGCACTCTCTGGACTCACTGCAGTGCATCTCCAGTTTTGCCAGTGAAGTCTTTGGACTCACTGCACTGCATCCCCAGTGGTGCCAGTGCACTCTCTGGAGTCACTGAAGTGCATCCCCAGTGGTGCCAGTGCACTCTCTGGACTCACTGCACTGCATGCCCAGTGGTGCCACTGCACTCTCTGGACTCACTGTACTGCATCCCCACTGGTACCAGTGCACTCTGTGGACTCACTGTACTGCATCCCCAGTGGTGACAGTGCACTCTCAGGACTCACTGCAGTGCATCCCCATTGGTGCCAGTGCACTCTCTGGACTCACTGCAGTGCATCCCCAGTGGTGCCAGTGCACTCTCTGGACTCACTGCACTGCATCCCCAGTGGTGCCAGTGCACTCTCTGGACTCACTGCAGTGCATCCACAGTGGTGCCAGTGCACTCACTGGACTCACTGCAGTGCATTCCCTCTGGTGCCAGTGCACTCTCTGGACTCACTGCACTGCATCCCCAGTGGTGCCAGTGCACTCTCTGGACTCACTGCACTGCATCCCCAGTGGTGCCAGTGCATTCTCTGGACTCACTGCAGTGCATCACCAGTGGTGCCAGTGCACTCTCTGGACTCACTGAGGTGCATCCCCAGTGGTGCCAGTGCAATCTCTGGACTCACTGCAGTGCATCCCCAGTGGTGCCAGTGCACACTCTTGGACTCACTGCACTGCATCCCCAGTGGTGCCAGTGCGCTCTCTGGACTCACTGCACTGCATCCCCAGTGTTCACAGTGCACTCTCTGCACTCACTACACTGCATCCCCAGTGGTGCCAGTGCACTCTCTGGACTCACTGCACTGCATCCCCAGTGGTGCTAGTGCACTCTGTGGACTCACTGCCCTGCATCCCCAGTGGTGTCAGTGCACTCTCTGGACTCACTGCACTGCATCCCCAGTGGTGCCAGTGCACTCTCTGGACTCACTGCACTGCATCCCCAGTAGAGCCCGTGCACTCTCTGGACTCACTGAAGTGCATCCCCAGTGCTGCCAGTGCACTCTCTGGACTCACTGCAGTGCATCCCCGTTGGTGCCAGTGCACTCTCTGGGCTCACTGCCGTGCACCCCCAGTGGTGCCAGTGCACTCTTTGGACTCACTGAAGGGCATTCTCAGTGGTGCCAATGCACTCTCTGGACTCACTGCACTGCATCCCCAGTGGTGCCAGTGCACTCTCTGGATTCACTGAAGTGCATTCTCAGTGGTGCCAGTGCACTCTCTGGACTCACTGCAGTGCATCCCCAGTGGTGCCAGTGCACTCTTTGGACTCACTGAAGGGCATTCTCAGTGGTGCCAATGCACTCTCTGGACTCACTGCACTGCATCCCCAGTGGTGCCAGTGCGCTCTCTGGACTCACTGAAGTGCATTCTCAGTGGTGCCAGTGCACTCTCTGGACTCACTGCAGTGCATCCCCAGCGGTGCCAGTACACTCTCTGGACTCACTGCACTGCATCCCCAGTGGTGCTAGTGCACTCTGTGGACTCACTGCAGTGCATCCCCAGTGGTGCCAGTGCACTCTCTGGAGTCACTGCACTGCATCCCCAGTGGTGCCAGTGCACTCTCTGGACTCACTGCAGTGCATCACCAGTGGTGCCAGTGCACTCTCTGGACTCACCGCACCGCATGCCCAGTGGTGCCAGTGCACTCTCTGGACTCACTGCACTGCATCCCCAGTGGTGCCACTGCACTCTCTGGACTCACTGCACTGCATCCCCAGTGGTGCCAGTGCACTCCCTGCACTCACTGCACTGCATCCCCAGTGGTGCCAGTGCACTCACTGGACTCACTGCAGTGCATTCCCTCTGGTGCCAGTGCACTCTCTGGACTCACTGCACTGCATCCCCAGTGGTGCCAGTGCACTCTCTGGACTCACTGCAGTGCATCCCCAGTGTTGCCAGTGCACTCTCTGGACTCACTGCAGTGCATCACCAGTGGTGCCAGTACACTCTCTGGACTCACTGCACTGCATTCTCAGTTGTGCCAGTGCACTCTCTGGACTTACTGCGCTGCATCCCCAGTGGTGCCAGTACACTCTCGGGACTCACTGCAGTGCATCCCCAGGGGTGCTAGTGCACTCTGGACTCACTGCAGTGCATCCCCAGTGGTGCCAGTACACTCTCTGGACTCACTGCCCTGCATCCCTATTGGTGCCAGGGCACTCTCTGCAGACACTGCAGTGCATCCCCAAAGGTGACAGTGCACTCTCTGGACTCACTGCACTGCATCCCCAGTGGTGCCAGTGCACTCTCTGGACTCACTGCACTACTCCAGCCGCGGCAGTCGCTCCAGCCGCGGTAGCCCTCCAGCCTCGGCAGCCGCGGCAGCCGCGGCAGCCGCTCCAGCCGCGGCAGCCGCTCCGTCCGCGGCATACGCGGCAGACTCTCCAACCGCGGCAGCCGCTCCAGCCGCGGTAGCCGCGGCAGCCGCTCCAAACGCGGCAGGCGCTCCAACCGCGGCAACCGCTCCAGCCGTGGCAGCCGCTCCACTCGGTAGCGGCTGGAGCGGCTACCGCGGCTAGAGCGGCTGGTGCGGCTGCCGCGGCTGGAGCTCCTGCCGCGCTTGGAGTGGTTACCGCGGCTGGAGCGGCTGGAGCGGCTGCCGCGGCTGGAGCGGCTGCCGCGGCTGGAGGGGCTAACGCGTCTGGACAGGCTGACGCGGTTGGAGCGTCTAGAGCGTCTGCCGCGGCTGGAGGGGCTACCGCGGCTGGAGCGGTTGACGCGGCTGGAGCGGAAACCGAGGCTGGAGCGCCACTCTCTGGACTCACTGCACTGCATCACCAGTGGTGCCAGTGCACTCTCTGGACTCACTGCAGTGCATCACCAGTGGTGCCAGTGCACTCTCTGGACTCACTGCACTGCATCCCCAGTGGCGCTAGTGCACTCTCTGGACTCACTGCAGTGCATCCCCAGTGGTGCCAGTGCACTCTCTGGACACACTGAAGTGCATTTTCAGTGGTGCCAGTGCACTCTCTGGACTCACTGCACTGCATCCCCAGTGGTGCCAGTGCACTCTCTGGACTCACTGCACTGCATCCCCAGTGGTGCCAGTGCACTCTCTGGACTCACTGCACTGAAGCCCCAGTGGTGCCAGTGCACTCTCTGGACTCACTGCACTGCATCCCCAGTGGTGCCAGTGCACTCTCTGGACTCACTGGAGTGCATGACCTGTGGTGCCAGTGCACTCTCTGGACTCACTGTACTGCATCCCCAGTGGTGCCAGTGCACTCTCTGGACTCACTGCAGGGCATCCCCAGTGGTGCCAGTGCGCTCTCTGGACTCACTGCAGTGCATCCCCAGTGGTGCCAGTGCACTCTCTGGACTCACTGCACTGCATCCCCAGTGGTGCCAGTGCACTCTCTGGACTCACTGCACTGCATCCCCAGTCCTGCCAGTGCACTCTCTTGACTCACTGCACTGCATCCCCATTGGTGCCAGTGCTCTCTCTGGACTCACTGAAGTGCATTCTCAGTGGAGCCAGTGCACTCTCTGGACTCACTGCACTGCATCCCCAGTGGTGCCAGTGCTATCACTGGACTCACTGTAGTGCATCCCCAGTGGTGCCAGTGCACTCTCTGGACTCACTGCACTGCATCCCCAGTGGTGCCAGTGCACTCTCTGGACTCACTGAAGTGCATTCTCAGTGGTGCCAGTGCACTCTCTGGACTCACTGCAGTGCATCCCCAGTGGTGCCAGTGCACTCTCTGGACTCACTGCACTGCATCCCAATGGTGGTGCCAGTGCACTCTGTGGACTCACTGCAGTGCATCCCTAGTGGTGCCAGTGCGCTCTCTGGACTCACTGCACTGCATCCCCCGTGGTGCCAGTGCACTCTCTGGACTCACTGGAGTGCATCACCTGTGGTGCCAGTGCACTCTCTGGACTCACTGTACTGCATCCCCAGTGCTGCCAGTGCACTCTCTGGACTCACTGCAGTGCATCCCCAGTGGTGCCAGTGCACTCTCTGGACTCACTGCAGGGCATCCCCAGTGGTGCCAGTGCACTCTCTGGACTCACTGCAGTGCATCCCCAGTCCTGCCAGTGCACTCTCTTGACTCACTGCACTGCATCCCCAGTCCTGCCAGTGCACTCTCTGGACTCACTGCACTGCATCCCCAGTCCTGCCAGTGCACTCTCTTGACTCACTGCACTGCATCCCCAGTGGTGCCAGTGCACTCTCTGGACTCACTGAAGTGCATTCTCAGTGGAGCCAGTGCACTCTCTGGACTCACTGCACTGCATCCCCAGTGGTGCCAGTGCTATCCCTGGACTCACTGTAGTGCATCCCCAGTGGTGCCAGTGCACTCTCTGGACTCACTGCAGTGCATCCCCAGTGGTGCCAGTGCACTCTCTGGACTCACTGAAGTGCATTCTCAGTGGTGCCAGTGCACTCTCTGGACTCACTGCAGTGCATCCCCAGTGGTGCCAGTGCACTCTCTGGACTCACTGCACTGCATCCCCAGTGCTGCCAGTGCTATCCCTGGACTCACTGTAGTGCATCCCCAGTGGTGCCAGTGCACTCTCTGGACTCACTGCAGTGCATCCCCATTGGTGTCAGTGCACTCTCAGGACTCACTGCACTGCATCCCCAGTGGTGCCAGTGCACTCTCTGGACTCACTGCAGTGCATCCCCAGTAGTGCCATTGCACTCTCTGCACTCACTTCACTGCATCGCCAGTGGTGCCTTTGCACTCCCTGGACTCACTGCACTGCTCCAGCCGCGGCAGCCGCTCCAGCCGCGGTAGCCCTCCAGCCGTGGCAGCCGCTCCACTCGGTAGCGGCTGGAGCGCCTGCCGCGGCTGGAGCGGCTGGAGCGCCTGCCGCGGCTGGAGCGGCTGGAGCGGATGGAGCGGCTGCCGCGGTTGGAGCGGCTGCCGCTGCTGGAGCGGCTGGAGCGGATGCCGCGGCTGGAGCGGCTGGAGCGGCTGCCGCGGCTGGAGCAGTGCAGTGAGTCCAGAGAGTGCACTGGCAACAGTGGGAATGCACTGCAGTTAGTCCAGAGAGTGCACTGGCACCACTGGGGATGCAGTGCCGTGAGTCCAGAGAATGCACTGGCACCACTGGGGATACGGTGCCGGGAGTCCAGAGATTGCACTGACACCACTGGGGATGCGGTGCAGTGAGTCCAGAGAGTGCTTTGGCACCACTGGGGATGCAGTGCAGTGAGTCCACAGACTGCACTGACACCAGTGGGAATGCGGTGCAGTGAGTCCAGAGAGTGCAATGGCACCACTGAGAATGCATTTCAGTGAGTCCAGAGAGTGCCGCTCCAGCCTCGGCATCCGCTCCAGCCGAGTCAACCCCGCGGTAGCCCCTCCAGCCGCGGCAGACGTTCCAGCCGCGGCAGCCGCTCCAGCCGCTCCAGCCGCGGCAGCCGCTCCAGCCCCTCCAGCCGCGCCAGCCTCTCCATCCGCGGCAGCCGCTCCAGCCGCGGCAGCCGCTCCAGCCGCTCCAGCCGCGGCAGCCGCTCCAACCGCTACCGAGTGGAGCGGCTGCCACGGCTGGAGGGCTACCGCGGCTGGAGCGGCTGCCGCGGCTGTAGCAGTGCAGTGAGTCCAGGGAGTGCACTGGCACCACTGGGGATGCAGCGCAGTGACTCCAGAGAGTGCACTGACACCACTGGGGATGCACTTCAGTCAGTCCAGTGAGTGTACTGGCACCAATGGGGATGCACTGCAGTGAGTCCAGAGAGTGCACTGGCTCCACTGAGAATGCACTTCAGTGAGTCCAGAGAGTGCACTGGCACCACTGGGGATGCAGTGCAGTGAGTCAAGAGAGTGCACTGGTAAGAATGGGGATGCAGTGCAGTGAGTCCAGAGAGTGCACTGGCACCACTGGGGATGCCCTGCAGTGAGTCCAGAGAGCGCACTGGCACCACTGGGGATGCCCTGCAGTGAGTCCAGAGAGCGCACTGGCACCACTGGGGATGCCCTGCAGTGAGTCCAGAGAGTGCACTGGCACCACTGGGGATGCAGTGCAGTGAGTCCAGAGAGTGCACTGGCAGCACTGGGGATGCAGTGCAGTGAGTCCAGAGAGTGCACTGGCACCACTGGGGATGCAGTGCAGTGAGTCCAGAGAGCGCACTGGCACCACTGGGGATGCACTGCAGTGAGTCCACAGAGTGCACTAGCACCACTGGGGATGCAGTGCAGTGAGTCCAGAGAGTGCACTGGCACCACTGTGGATGCACTGCAGTGAGTCCAGAGAGTGCACTGGCACCACTGAAAATGCACTGCAGTGAGTCCAGTGAGTGCACTGGCACCACTGGGGATGCACTGCAGTGAGTCCAGAGAGTGCACTGGCACCACTGAAAATGCACTGCAGTGAGTCCAGTGAGTGCACTGGCACCACTGGGGATGCACTGCAGTGAGTCCACAGAGTGCACTGGCACCACTGAAAATGCACTGCAGTGAGTCCAGTGAGTGCACTGGCACCACTGGGGATGCACTGCAGTGAGTCCAGAGAGTGCACTGGCACCACCGGGAATGCACTGCAGTGAGTCCAGAGAGTGCACTGGCACCACTGGGGATGCACTTCAGTGAGTCCAGAGAGTGCACTGGCACCACTGGGGATGCAGTGACGCGAGTCCAGAGAGTGCACTGGCACCACTGGGGATGCACTGCAGTGAGTCCAGAGAAAGCACTGTCACCTTTGGGGATGCACTGCAGTGTCTGCAGAGAGTGCCCTGGCACCAAGAGGGATGCAGTGACGCGAGTCCAGTGAGTGTACTGGCACCACTGGGGATGCAGCGCAGTGAGTCCAGAGAGTTCACTGGCACCACTGAGAATGCACTTCAGTGTGTCCAGAGAGTGTACTGGCACCACAGGTGATGCACTGCAGTGAGTCCAGAGAGTGCACTGGCACCACTGTGGATGCAGTGCAGTGAGTCCAGAGAGAGCACTGGCAGCACAGGGAATGCAGTGCAGTGAGTCGAGAGTGCATTAGCACCCCTGGGGATGCATTGACGCGAGTCCAGAGAGTGCACTGGCACCACTGGGGATGCACTGCCGTCACTCCAGAGAGTGCACTGGCACCAATGGGGTTGCGGTGGCGGGAGTCCAGAGAGTGCTTTGGCACCACTCAGGTTGCAGTGCGGTGAGTCCAGAGAGTGCACTGGCACCACTGGGGATGCAGTACAGTGAGTCCAGAGAGTGCACTGGCACCACCGGGGATGCAGTGCAGTGAGTCCAGAGAGTGCACTGGCACCACTGAGGATGCAGTACAGTGAGTTCAGAGAGTGCACTGGCTCCACTGGGTATGCAGTGCAGTGAGTCCAGAGAGTGCACTGTCACCACTGGGGATGCACTGCAGTGAGTCCAGAGTGCACTGGCACCACCGGGAATGCACTGCAGTGAGTCCAGAGAGTGCACTGGCACCACTGGGGATGCACTTCAGTGAGTCCAGAGAGTGCACTGGCACCACTGGGGATGCAGTGACGCGAGTCCAGAGAGTGCACTGGCACCACTGGGGATGCACTGCAGTGAGTCCAGAGAGTGCACTGGCACCACTGGGGATGCACTGCAGTGAGTCCAGAGAGTGCACTGGCACCACTGGGGATGCACTGCAGTGACTCGAAAGAGTGCTCTGGCACCAATGGGGAAGCAGTGCAGTGAGTCCAGAGAGTGCACTGGCACCACTGGGGATGCAGTGCAGTGAGTCCAGAGAGTGCACTGGCACCACTGGGGATGCAGTGCAGTGAGTCCAGAGAGTGCACTGGCAGCACTGGGGATGCGCTGCAGTGAGTCCAGAGAGTGCACTGGCACAACTGGGGATGCAGCGCAGTGACTCTAGAGAGGGCACTGGCACCACTGCGGATGCGGTGCAGTGAGTCCAGAGAGTGCACTGGCACCACAGGTGATGCAGTGCAGTGAGTCCAGAGAGTGCACTGGCACCACTGGGGATGCAGTACAGTGACTCCAGAGAGTGCACCGGCACCACTGGGGATGCAGCGCAGTGACTCTAGAGAGTGCACTGGCAACACAGGGGATGCGGTTCAGTGAGTCCAGAGAGTGCACTGGCACCACTCAGGTTGCAGTGCGGTGAGTCCAGAGAGTGCACTGGCACCACTGGGGATGCAGTACAGTGAGTCCAGAGAGTGCACTGGCACCACTGGGGATGCAGTGCAGTGAGTCCAGAGAGTGCACTGTCACCACTGGGGATGCACTGCAGTGAGTCCAGAGTGCAATAGCACCACTGGGGATGCACTGCAGTGAGTCCAGAGAGTGCACTGGCACCACCGGGAATGCACTGCAGTGAGTCCAGAGAGTGCACTGGCACCACTGGGGATGCACTTCAGTGAGTCCAGAGAGTGCACTGGCACCACTGGGGATGCAGTGACGCGAGTCCAGAGAGTGCACTGGCACCACTGGGGATGCACTGCAGTGAGTCCAGAGAGTGCACTGTCACCTTTGGGGATGCACTGCAGTGTCTGCAGAGAGTGCCCTGGCACCACGAGGGATGCAGTGCAGTGAGTCCAGTGAGTGTACTGGCACCACTGGGGATGCAGCGCAGTGAGTCCAGAGAGTTCACTGGCACCACTGAGAATGCACTTCAGTGTGTCCAGAGAGTGTACTGGCACCACTGGTGATGCACTGCAGTGAGTCCAGAGAGTGCACTGGCACCACTGTGGATGCAGTGCAGTGAGTCCAGAGAGAGCACTGGCAGCACAGGGAATGCAGTGCAGTGAGTCCAGAGTGCATTAGCACCAATGGGGAGGCATTGACGCGAGTCCAGAGAGTGCACTGGCACCACTGGGGATGCACTGCAGTCACTCCAGAGAGTGCACTGGCACCAATGGGGATGCAGTGCAGTGAGTCCAGAGAGTGCACTGGCACCACTGGGGATGCAGTGCAGTGAGTCCAGAGAGTGCACTGGAACCACTGGGGATGCGGTGGCGGGAGTCCAGAGAGTGCTTTGGCACCACTGGGGATGCAGTACAGTGAGTCCAGAGAGTGCACTGGCACCACTGGGGATGCAGCGCAGTGACTCTAGAGAGTGCACTGGCACCACTGGGGATGAACTGCAGTGAGTCCAGAGTGCACAGGCTCCACTGGGGATGCACTGCAGTGAGTCCAGAGAGTGCACTGGCACCACCGGGAATGCACTGCAGTGAGTCCAGAGAGTGCACTGGCACCACTGGGGATGCACTTCAGTGAGTCCAGAGAGTGCACTGGCACCACTGGGGATGCAGTGACGCGAGTCCAGAGAGTGCACTGGCACCACTGGGGATGCACTGCAGTGAGTCCAGAGAGTACACTGGCACCACTGGGGATGCACTGCAGTGAGTCCAGAGAGTGCACTGGCACCACTGGGGATGCACTGCAGTGACTCGAAAGAGTGCTCTGGCACCACTGGGGAAGCAGTGCAGTGAGTCCAGAGAGTGCACTGGCACCACTGGGGATGCAGTGCAGTGAGTCCAGTGAGTGTACTGGTACAACTGGGGATGCAGCGCAGTGACTCTAGAGAGTGCACTGGCACCACTGGGGATGCACTGCAGTGAGTCCAGAGAGTGCACTGGCACCACTGGGGATGCACTGCAGTGACTCGAAAGAGTGCACTGGCACCACTGGGGAAGCAGTGCAGTGAGTCCAGAGAGTGCACTGGCACCACTGGGGATGCGCTGCAGTGAGTCCAGAGAGTGCACTGGCACAACTGGGGATGCAGCGCAGTGACTCTAGAGAGGGCACTGGCACCACTGCGGATGCGGTGCAGTGAGTCCAGAGAGTGCACTGGCACCACAGGTGATGCAGTGCAGTGAGTCCAGAGAGTGCACTGGCAGCACTGGGGATGCAGTGCAGTGAGTCCAGAGAGTGCACTGGCACCACAGGTGATGCACTCTAATGAGTCCAGAGAGTGCACTTGCACCACTGGGGATGCAGTGCAGTGACGCCAGAGAGTGCACTGGCAGCATTGGGGTGCAGTGCAGTGAGTCCAGAGAGTGCACTGGCACCACTGGGGATGCAGTGCAGTGAGTCCAGAGAGTGCACTGGCACCACTGGGGATGCACTGCAGTGAGTCCTGAGAGTACACTGGCTCCACCGGGGATGCCCTGCAGTGAGTCCATAGAGTGCACTGGCGATGCAGTGCAGTGATTCCAGAGAGTGCACTGGCACCACTGGGGATGCTCTGCAGTGAGTCCAGAGAGTGCACTGGCCCCACTGGGTATGCACTGCAGTGAATCCAGAGAGTGCACTATCACTACTGGGGATGCAGGGCAGTGAGTCCAGAGAGTGCACTGGCACCACTGAGAATGCACTTCAGTGAGTCCAGAGAGTGCACTGGCACCACTGGGGATGCAGTGCAGTGAGTCCAGAGATTGCACTGGCACGACTGGGGATGCAGTGCTGTGACTCCAGAGAGTGCACTGGCACCACTGGGGATGCACTGCAGTGAGTCCAGAGAGTGCACTGGCACCACTGGGGATGCACTGCAGTGAGTCCAGAGAGTGCACTGGCACCACTGGGGATGCACTGCAGTGACTCGAAAGAGTGCACTGGCACCACTGGGGAAGCAGTGCAGTGAGTCCAGAGAGTGCACTGGCACCACTGGGGATGCACTGCAGTGAGTCCAGAGAGAGCACTGTCACTACTGGGGATGCAGTGCAGTGAGTCCAGAGAGTGCACTGGCACCACTGAGAATGCACTTCAGTGAGTCCAGAGAGTGCACTGGCACCACTGGGGATGCACTGCAGTGAGTCCAGATATTGCACTGGCACCACTGGGGATGCAGTACAGTGAGTCCACACAGTGCACTAGCACCACTGGGGATGCAGTGCAGTGAGTCCAGAGAGTGCACTGGCACCACTGGGGATGCAGTGCAGTGAGTCCAGAGAGTGCACTGGCACCAATGGTGATGCACTGCTGTGAGTCCAGAGAGTGCTCTTGCACCACAGGGGATGCAGTGCAGTGACTCAAGAGAGTGCACTGGCACCACTGGGGATGCACTGCAGTGAGTCCAGAGAGTGCACTGGCACCACTGGGGATGCAGTGCAGTGAGTCCAGAGAGTGCAATGGCACCACTGCGGATGCACTGCAGTGAGTCCAGAGAGTGCACTGGCTCCACTGGGGATGCACTGCACTGAGTCCAGAGAGTGCACTGGCACCACTGGGGATGCACTGCAGTGAGTCCAGAGAGTGTACTGGCACCAGTGGGGATGCACTGAAGTGAGTCCAGAGAGTGCACTGGCACCACTGAGAATGCACTTCAGTGAGTCCAGAGAGTGCACTGGCACCACTGGGGATGCACTGCAGTGAGTCCACAGAGTGCACTAGCACTACAGGGGATGCAGTGCAGTGAGTCCAGAGAGTGCACTGGAACCACTGGGGATGCAGTGCAGTGACTCCAGAGAGTGCACTGGCACCACTGGGGATGCACTGCAGTGAGTCCAGTGAGTGCACTGGCACCACTGGGGATGCAGTGCAGTGACTCAAGAGAGTGCACTGGCACCACTGGGGATGCACTGCAGTGAGTCCAGTGAGTGCACTGGCACCACTGGGGATGCAGTGCAGTGAGTCCAGAGAGTGCACTGGCACCACTGGTGAAGCAGTGCAGTGAGTCCAGAGAGTGCAGTGGCACCACTGGGGATGCAGTGCAGTGAGTCCAGAGAGTGCACTGGCAGCACTGGGGATGCAGTACAGTGAGTCCAGAGAGTGCACTGGCACCACTGGGGATGCAGTGCAGTGAGTCCAGAGAGTGCACTGGCACCACTGAGAATGCAGTGCTGTGACTCCAGAGAGCGCACAGGCACCACTGGGGATGCAGTGCAGTGAGTCCAGAGAGTACACTGGCACCACTGGGGATGCACTGCAGTGAGCCCAGAGAGTGCACTGGCACCAGTGGGGATGCACTGCAGTCAGTCCAGTGAGTGCACTGGCACCACTGGGGAAGCAGTGCAGTGAGTCCAGAGAGTGCAGTGGCACCACTGGTGATGCAGTTTAGTGAGTCCAGTGAGTGTAGTGGCACCACTGGGGATGCACTGCAGTGAGTCCAGAGAGTGCACTGGCACCACTGAGAATGCAGTTCAGTGAGTCCAGAGAGTGCACTGGCACCACTGGGGATGCACTGCAGTGAGTCCAGAGAGTGCAGTGACACCACTGGGGATGCACTGCAGTGAGTCCAGAGAGTGCACTGGCACCACTGGGGATGCAGTGCAGTGAGTCCAGAGAGTGCACTGGCACCACTGGGGATGCAGTGCAGTGAGTCCAGAGAGTGCACTGGCACCACTGGGGATGCAGTGCTGGGAGTCCAGAGAGTGCATTGGCACCAGTGGGGATGCAGTGCAGTTACTCCAGAGACTTCACTGGCACCACTCAGGTTGCAGTGCGGAGAGTCCAGAGAGTGCACTGGCACCACTGGGGATGCAGTACAGTGAGTCCAGAGAGTGCACTGGCACCACTGGGTATGCAGTGCAGTGAGTCCAGAGAGTGCACTGTCACCACTGGGGATGCACTGCAGTGAGTCCAGAGTGCTCTAGCACCACTGGGGATGCACTGCAGTGAGTCCAGGGAGTGCACTGGCACCACCAGGAATGCACTGCAGTGAGTCCAGAGAGTGCACTGGCACCATTGGGGATGCACTTCAGTGAGTCCAGAGAGTGCACTGGCACCACTGGGGATGCAGTGACGCGAGTCCAGAGAGTGCACTGGCACCACTGGGGATGCACTGCAGTGAGTCCAGAGAGTGCACTGGCACCACTGGGGATGCACTGCAGTGAGTCCAGAGAGTGCACTGGCACCACTGGGGATGCACTGCAGTGACTCGAAAGAGTGCACTGGCACCACTGGGGAAGCAGTGCAGTGAGTCCAGAGAGTGCACTGGCACCACTGGGGATGCGCTGCAGTGAGTCCAGAGAGTGCACTGGCACAACTGGGGATGCAGCGCAGTGACTCTAGAGAGTGCACTGGCACCACTGCGGATGCGGTGCAGTGAGTCCAGAGAGTGCACTGGCACCACAGGTGATGCAGTGCAGTGAGTCCAGAGAGTGCACTGTCACCACTGGGGATGCAGTGCAGTGAGTCCAGAGAGTGCACTGGCACCACAGGTGATGCACTCCAGTGAGTCCAGAGAGTGCACTTGCACCCCGGGGGATGCAGTGCAGTGACGCCAGAGAGTGCACTGGCAGCATTGGGGTGCAGTGCAGTGAGTCCAGAGAGTGCACTGGCACCACTGGGGATGCAGTGCAGTGAGTCCAGAGAGTGCACTGGCACCACTGGGGATGCACTGCAGTGAGTCCTGAGAGTACACTGGCTCCACCGGGGATGCCCTGCAGTGAGTCCATAGAGTGCACTGGCGATGCAGTGCAGTGAGTACAGAGAGTGCACTGGCACCACTGGGGATGCAGCGCAGTGAGTCCAGAGAGTGCACTGGCCCCACTGGGGATGCACTGCATTGAATCCAGAGAGTGCACTGTCACTACTGGGGATGCAGTGCAGTGAGTCCAGAGAGTGCACTGGCACCACTGATAATGCACTTCAGTGAGTCCAGAGAGTGCATTGGCACCACTGGGGATGCTCTGCAGTGAGTCCAGAGATTGCACTGGCACCACTGGGGATGCAGTTCAGTGAGTCCAGAGAGTGCACTGGCACCACTGGGGATGCAGTGCAGTGAGTCCAAGAGAGTGCACTGGCACCACTGAGAATGCACTTCAGTGAGTCCAGAGAGTGCACTGGCACCACTGGGGATGCAGTGCAGTGAGTCCAGAGATTGCACTGGCACCACTGGGGATGCAGTGCTGTGACTCCAGAGAGTGCACTGGCACCACTGGGGATGCACTGCAGTGAGTCCAGAGAGTGCACTGGCACCACTGGGGATGCACTGCAGTGACTCGAAAGAGTGCACTGGCACCACTGGGGAAGCAGTGCAGTGAGTCCAGAGAGTGCACTGGCACCACTGGTGATGCAGTACAGTGAGTCCAGAGAGTGCTCTTGCACCACAGGGGATGCAGTGCAGTGACTCAAGAGAGTGCACTGGCACCACTGGGGATGCACTGCAGTGAGTCCAGAGAGTGCACTGGCACCACTGGGGATGCAGCGCAGTGAGTCCAGAGAGTGCACTGGCCCCACTGGGGATGCACTGCATTGAATCCAGAGAGTGCACTGTCACTACTGGGGATGCAGTGCAGTGAGTCCAGATAGTGCACTGGCACCACTGATAATGCACTTCAGTGAGTCCAGAGAGTGCACTGGCACCACTGGGGATGCTCTGCAGTGAGTCCAGAGATTGCACTGGCACCACTGGGGATGCAATTCAGTGAGTCCAGAGAGTGCACTGGCACCACTGGGGATGCAGTGCAGTGAGTCCAGAGAGTGCACTGGCACCACTGAGAATACACTTCAGTGAGTCCAGAGAGTGCACTGGCACCACTGGGGATGCAGTGCAGTGAGTCCAGAGATTGCACTGGCACCACTGGGGATGCAGTGCTGTGACTCCAGAGAGTGCACTGGCACCACTGGGGATGCACTGCAGTGAGTCCAGAGAGTGCACTGGCACCACTGGGGATGCACTGCAGTGAGTCCAGAGAGTGCACTGGCACCAGAGGGAATGCACTGCAGTGAGTCCAGTGAGTGCACTGGCACCACTGGGGAAGCAGTGCAGTGAGTCCAGAGAGTGCACTGGCACCACTGGTGATGCACTGCTGTGAGTCCAGAGAGTGCTCTTGCACCACAGGGGATGCAGTGCAGTGACTCAAGAGAGTGCACTGGCACCACTGGGGATGCACTGCAGTGAGTCCAGAGAGTGCACTGGCACCACTGGGGATGCAGGGGAGTGAGTCCAGAGAGTGCAATGGCACCACTGCGGATGCACTGCAGTGAGTCCAGAGAGTGCACTGGCTCCACTGGGGATGCAGTGCAGTGAGTCCAGAGAGTGCACTGGCACCACTGGGGATGCACTGCAGTGAGTCCAGAGAGTGTACTGGCACCACTGGGGATGCACTGAAGTGAGTCCAGAGAGTGCACTGGCACCACTGAGAATGCACTTCAGTGAGTCCAGAGAGTGCACTGGCACCACTGGGGATGCACTGCAGTGAGTCCACAGAGTGCACTAGCACTGCTGGGGATGCAGTGCAGTGAGTCCAGAGAGTGCGCTGGAACCACTGGGGATGCAGTGCAGTGAGTCCAGAGAGTGCACTGGCACCACTGGGGATGCAGTGCAGTGACTCCAGCGAGTGCACTGGCACCACTGGGGATGCACTGCAGTGAGTCCAGTGAGTGCACTGGCACCACTGGGGATGCAGTGCAGTGAGTCCAGAGAGTGCACTGGCACCACTGGGGAAGCAGTGCAGTGAGTCCAGAGAGTGCAGTGGCACCACTGGGGATGCAGTGCAGTGAGTCCAGAGAGTGCACTGGCAGCACTGGGGATGCAGTGCAGTGAGTCCAGAGAGTGCACTGGCACCACTGGGGATGCAGTGCAGTGAGTCCAGAGAGTGCACTGGCACCACTGAGAATGCAGTGCTGTGACTCCAGAGAGTGCACTGGCACCACTGGGGATGCAGTGCAGTGAGTCCAGAGAGTGCACTGGCACCAGTGGGGATGCACTGCAGTGAGCCCAGAGAGTGCACTGGCACCACTGGGGATGCACTGCAGTCAGTCCAGTGAGTGCACTGGCACCACTGGGGAAGCAGTGCAGTGAGTCCAGAGAGTGCAGTGGCACCACTGGTGATGCAGTTTAGTGAGTCCAGTGAGTGTACTGGCACCACTGGGGATGCACTGCAGTGAGTCCAGAGAGTGCACTGGCACCACTGAGAATGCACTTCAGTGAGTCCAGAGAGTGCACTGGCACCACTGGGGATGCACTGCAGTGAGTCCAGAGAGTGCAGTGACACCACTGGGGATGCACTGCAGTGAGTCCAGAGAGTGCACTGGCACCACTGGGGATGCAGTGCAGTGAGTCCAGAGAGTGCACTGGCACCACTGGGGATGCGGTGCTGGGAGTCCAGAGAGTGCTTTGGCACCAGTGGGGATGCAGTGCAGTTACTCCAGAGACTGCACTGGCACCACCGGGGATGCAGTGCAGTGAGTCCAGAGAGTGCACTGGCACCACTGGGGATGCAGTGCAGTGAGTCCAGAGATTGCACTGGCACCACTGGGGATGCAGAGCTGTGACTCCAGAGAGCGCACTGGCACCACTGGGGATGCAGTGCAGTGAGTCCAGAGAGTGCACTGGCACCACTTGGGATGCACTGCAGTGAGCCCAGAGAGTGCACTGGCACCAGTGGGGATGCACTGCAGTGAGTCCAGTGAGTGCACTGGCACCACTGGGGAAGCAGTGCAGTGAGTCCAGAGAGTGCAGTGGCACCAGTGGGGATGCACTTCAGTGAGTCCAGAGAGTGCACTGGCACCACAGGGGATGCAGTGCAGTGAGTCCAGTGAGTGTACTGGCACCACTGGGGATGCACTGCAGTGAGTCCAGAGAGTGCACTGGCACCACTGAGAATGCACTTCAATGAGTCCAGAGAGTGCAGTGGCACCACTGGGGATGCACTGCAGTGAGTCCAGAGAGTGCAGTGGCACCACTGGGGATGCACTGCAGTGAGTCCAGAGAGTGCTTTGGCACCAGTGGGGATGCACTGCAGTTACTCCAGAGACTGCACTGGCACCACTGGGGATGCACTGCAGTGAGTCCAGAGAGTGCACTGGCACCAGTGGGGATGCACTGCAGTGAGTCCAGAGAGTGCACTGGCACCACTGGGGATGCACTGCAGTGAGTCCAGAGAGTGCACTGGCACCACTGGGGATGCACTGCAGTGAGTCCAGAGAGTGCACTGGCACCACTGGGGATGCAGTGCATTGAGTCCAGTGAGTGCACTGGCACCACTGGGGATGCAGTGCAGTGAATCCAGTGAGTGCACTGGCACCACTGGGGATGCAGTGCAGTGAGTCCAGAGAGTGCACTGGCACTACTGGGGATGCAGTGCAGTGAGTCCAGAGAGTGCACTGGCACCACTAGGGATGCACTGCAGTGAGTCCAGAGAGTGCACTGTCACTACTGGGGATGCAGT
Organism: Anser anser; assembly: GCF_964211835.1. Classification (NCBI taxonomy): domain Eukaryota; kingdom Metazoa; phylum Chordata; class Aves; order Anseriformes; family Anatidae; genus Anser; species Anser anser. The sequence continues at coordinate 41,158,297 of NC_139726.1, forward strand.
GCAGTGAGTCCAGAGAGTGCACTGGCACCACTGGGGATGCAGTGCAGTGAGTCCTGAGAGTGCACTGGCACCACTGGGGATGCACTACAGTGAGTCCAGAGATTGCACTGGCACCACCGGGAATGCAGTACAGTGAGTCCACACAGTGCACTAGCACCACTGGGGATGCAGTGCAGTGAGTCCAGAGAGTGCACTGGCACCACTGGGGATGCAGTGCAGTGAGTCCAGAGAGTGCACTGGCACCACTGGTGATGCACTGCTGTGAGTCCAGAGAGTGCTCTTGCACCACAGGGGATGCAGTGCAGTGACTCGAGAGTGCACTGGCAGCACTGGGGATGCAGTGCAGTGAGTCCAGAGAGTGCACTGGCACAACTGGAGATGCAGTGCAGTAAGTCCAGAGAGATAAATGGCACCACTGCGGATGCACTGCAGTGAGTCCAGAGAGTGCACTGGCTCCACTGGGGATGCAGTGCAGTGAGTCCAGAGAGTGCACTGGCACCACTGGGGATGCACTGCAGTGAGTCCAGAGAGTGTACTGGCACCACTGGGGATGCACTGAAGTGAGTCCAGAGAGTGCACTGGCACCACTGAGAATGCACTTCATTGAGTCCAGAGAGTGCACTGGCACCACTGGGGATGCACTGCAGTGACTCGAAAGAGTGCACTGGCACCACTGGGGAAGCAGTGCAGTGAGTCCAGAGAGTGCACTGGCACCACTGGTGATGCACTGCTGTGAGTCCAGAGAGTGCTCTTGCACCACAGGGGATGCAGTGCAGTGACTCAAGAGAGTGCACTGGCACCACTGGGGATGCACTGCAGTGAGTCCAGAGAGTGCACTGGCACCACTGGGGATGCAGGGGAGTGAGTCCAGAGAGTGCAATGGCACCACTGCGGATGCACTGCAGTGAGTCCAGAGAGTGCACTGGCTCCACTGGGGATGCACTGCAGTGAGTCCAGAGAGTGCACTGGCACCACTGGGGATGCACTGCAGTGAGTCCAGAGAGTGTACTGGCACCACTGGGGATGCACTGAAGTGAGTCCAGAGAGTGCACTGGCACCACTGAGAATGCACTTCAGTGAGTCCAGAGAGTGCACTGGCACCACTGGGGATGCACTGCAGTGAGTCCACAGAGTGCACTAGCACTGCTGGGGATGCAGTGCAGTGAGTCCAGAGAGTGCGCTGGAACCACTGGGGATGCAGTGCAGTGAGTGCAGAGAGTGCACTGGCACCACTGGGGATGCAGTGCAGTGACTCCAGAGAGTGCACTGGCACCACTGGGGATGCACTGCAGTGAGTCCAGTGAGTGCACTGGCACCACTGGGGATGCAGTGCAGTGAGTCCAGAGAGTGCACTGGCACCACTGGGGAAGCAGTGCAGTGAGTCCAGAGAGTGCAGTGGCACCACTGGGGATGCAGTGCAGTGAGTCCAGAGAGTGCACTGGCACCACTGGGGATGCAGTGCAGTGAGTCCAGAGAGTGCACTGGCACCACTGGGGATGCAGTGCAGTGAGTCCAGAGAGTGCACTGGCACCACTGAGAATGCAGTGCTGTGACTCCAGAGAGTGCACTGGCACCACTGGGGATGCAGTGCAGTGAGTCCAGAGAGTGCACTGGCACCAGTGGGGATGCACTGCAGTGAGCCCAGAGAGTGCACTGGCACCAGTGGGGATGCACTGCAGTCAGTCCAGTGAGTGCACTGGCACCACTGGGGAAGCAGTTCAGTGAGTCCAGAGAGTGCAGTGGCACCACTGGTGATGCAGTTTAGTGAGTCCAGTGAGTGTACTGGCACCACTGGGGATGCACTGCAGTGAGTCCAGAGAGTGCACTGGCACCACTGAGAATGCACTTCAGTGAGTCCAGAGAGTGCACTGGCACCACTGGGGATGCACTGCAGTGAGTCCAGAGAGTGCAGTGACACCACTGGGGATGCACTGCAGTGAGTCCAGAGAGTGCACTGGCACCACTGGGGATGCAGTGCAGTGAGTCCAGAGAGTGCACTGGCACCACTGGGGATGCGGTGCTGGGAGTCCAGGGAGTGCTTTGGCACCAGTGGGGATGCAGTGCAGTTACTCCAGAGACTGCACTGGCACCACCGGGGATGCAGTGCAGTGAGTCCAGAGAGTGCACTGGCACCACTGGGGATGCAGTGCAGTGAGTCCAGAGATTGCACTGGCACCACTGGGGATGCAGAGCTGTGACTCCAGAGAGCGCACTGGCACCACTGGGGATGCAGTGCAGTGAGTCCAGAGAGTGCACTGGCACCACTGGGGATGCACTGCAGTGAGCCCAGAGAGTTCACTGGCACCAGTGGGGATGCACTGCAGTGAGTCCAGTGAGTGCACTGGCACCACTGGGGAAGCAGTGCAGTGAGTCCAGAGAGTGCAGTGGCACCACTGGGGATGCACTTCAGTGAGTCCAGAGAGTGCACTGGCACCACTGGGGATGCAGTGCAGTGAGTCCAGTGAGTGTACTGGCACCACTGGGGATGCACTGCAGTGAGTCCAGAGAGTGCACTGGCACCACTGAGAATGCACTTCAATGAGTCCAGAGAGTGCACTGGCACCACTGGGGATGCACTGCAGTGAGTCCAGAGAGTGCAGTGGCACCACTGGGGATGCACTGCAGTGAGTCCAGAGAGTGCTTTGGCACCAGTGGGGATGCACTGCAGTTACTCCAGAGACTGCACTGGCACCACTGGGGATGCACTGCAGTGAGTCCAGAGAGTGCACTGGCACCAGTGGGGATGCACTGCAGTGAGTCCAGAGAGTGCACTGGCACCACTGGGGATGCACTGCAGTGAGTCCAGAGAGTGCACTGGCACCACTGGGGATGCACTGCAGTGAGTCCAGAGAGTGCACTGGCACCACTGGGGATGCAGTGCATTGAGTCCAGTGAGTGCACTGGCACCACTGGGGATGCAGTGCAGTGAATCCAGTGAGTGCACTGGCACCACTGGGGATGCAGTGCAGTGAGTCCACAGAGTGCACTGGCACTACTGGGGATGCAGTGCAGTGAGTCCAGAGAGTGCACTGGCACCACTGGGGATGCACTGCAGTGAGTCCAGAGAGTGCACTGTCACTACTGGGGATGCAGTGCAGTGAGTCCAGAGAGTGCACTGGCACCACTGGGGATGCAGTGCAGTGAGTCCTGAGAGTGCACTGGCACCACTGGGGATGCACTACAGTGAGTCCAGAGATTGCACTGGCACCACCGGGAATGCAGTACAGTGAGTCCACACAGTGCACTAGCACCACTGGGGATGCAGTGCAGTGAGTCCAGAGAGTGCACTGGCACCACTGGGGATGCAGTGCAGTGAGTCCAGAGAGTGCACTGGCACCACTGGTGATGCACTGCTGTGAGTCCAGAGAGTGCTCTTGCACCACAGGGGATGCAGTGCAGTGACTCGAGAGTGCACTGGCAGCACTGGGGATGCAGTGCAGTGAGTCCAGAGAGTGCACTGGCACAACTGGAGATGCAGTGCAGTAAGTCCAGAGAGATAAATGGCACCACTGCGGATGCACTGCAGTGAGTCCAGAGAGTGCACTGGCTCCACTGGGGATGCAGTGCAGTGAGTCCAGAGAGTGCACTGGCACCACTGGGGATGCACTGCAGTGAGTCCAGAGAGTGTACTGGCACCACTGGGGATGCACTGAAGTGAGTCCAGAGAGTGCACTGGCACCACTGAGAATGCACTTCATTGAGTCCAGAGAGTGCACTGGCACCACTGGGGATGCACTGCAGTGAGTCCACACAGTGCACTAGCACCACTGGCGATGCAGTGCAGTGAGTCCAGAGAGTGCGCTGGAACCACTGGGGATGCAGTGCAGTGAGTCCAGAGAGTGCACTGGCAGCACTGGGGATGCAGTGCAGTGAGTCCAGAGAGTGCACTGGCACCAGTGGGGATGCACTGCAGTGAGTCCAGTGAGTGCACTGGCACCACTGGGGATGCAGTGCAGTGAGTCCAGAGAGTGCACTGGCACCACTGGGGATGCAGTGCAGTGAGTCCAGAGAGTGCACTGGCAGCACTTGGGATGCAGTGCAGTGAGTCCAGAGAGTGCACTGGCACCACTGGGGATGCAGTTCCGTGAGTCCAGAGAGTGCACTGGCACCACTGGGGATGCAGTGCAGTGAGTCCAGAGAGTGCACTGGCACCACTGAGAATGCACTTCAGTGAGTCCAGAGAGTGCACTGGCACCACTGGGGATGCAGTGCAGTGAGTCCAGAGATTGCACTGGCACCACTGGGGATGCAGTGCTGTGACTCCAGAGAGCGCACAGGCACCACTGGGGATGCAGTGCAGTGAGTCCAGAGAGTGCACTGGCACCACTGGGGATGCACTGCAGTGACTCCAGTGAGTGCACTGACACCACTGGGGAAGCAGTGCAGTGAGTCCAGAGAGTGCAGAGGCACCACTGGTGATGCAGTTTAGTGAGTCCAGAGAGTGCACTGGCACCACTGGGGATGCAGTGCAGTGAGTCCTGAGAGTGCACTGGCACCACTGGGGATGCAGTGCAGTGAGTCCAGTGAGTGTACTGGCACCACTGGGGATGCACTGCAGTGAGTCCAGAGAGTGCACTGGCACCACTGAGAATGCACTTCAATGAGTCCAGAGAGTGCACTGTTACCACTGGGGATGCAGTGCAGTGAGTCCAGAGAGTGCAGTGGCACCACTGGGGATGCACTGCTGTGAGTCCAGAGAGTGCTTTGGCACCAGTGGGGATGCACTGCAGTTACTCCAGAGACTGCACTGGCACCACTGGGGATGCACTGCAGTGAGTCCAGAGAGTGCACTGGCACCAGTGGGGATGCACTGCAGTGAGTCCAGAGAGTGCACTGGCACCACTGGGGATGCACTGCAGTGAGTCCAGAGAGTGCACTGGCACCACTGGGGATGCACTGCAGTGAGTCCAGAGAGTGCACTGGCACCACTGGGGATGCAGTGCATTGAGTCCAGTGAGTGCACTGGCACCACTGGGGATGCAGTGCAGTGAATCCAGTGAGTGCACTGGCACCACTGGGGATGCAGTGCAGTGAGTCCAGAGAGTGCACTGGCACCACTGGGGATGCAGTGCAGTGAGTCCAGAGAGTGCACTGTCACTACTGGGGATGCAGTGCAGTGAGTCCAGAGAGTGCACTGGCACCACTGGGGATGCAGTGCAGTGAGTCCTGAGAGTGCACTGGCACCACTGGGGATGCACTGCAGTGAGTCCAGAGATTGCACTGGCACCACCGGGAATGCAGTACAGTGAGTCCACACAGTGCACTAGCACCACTGGGGATGCAGTGCAGTGAGTCCAGAGAGTGCACTGGCACCACTGGGGATGCAGTGCAGTGAGTCCAGAGAGTGCACTGGCACCACTGGTGATGCACTGCTGTGAGTCCAGAGAGTGCTCTTGCACCACAGGGGATGCAGTGCAGTGACTCAAGAGAGTGCACTGGCAGCACTGGGGATGCAGTGCAGTGAGTCCAGAGAGTGCACTGGCACAACTGGAGATGCAGTGCAGTGAGTCCAGAGAGTGCAATGGCACCACTGCGGATGCACTGCAGTGAGTCCAGAGAGTGCACTGGCTCCACTGGGGATGCAGTGCAGTGAGTCCAGAGAGTGCACTGGCACCACTGGGGATGCACTGCAGTGAGTCCAGAGAGTGTACTGGCACCACTGGGGATGCACTGAAGTGAGTCCAGAGAGTGCACTGGCACCACTGAGAATGCACTTCATTGAGTCCAGAGAGTGCACTGGCACCACTGGGGATGCACTGCAGTGAGTCCACAGAGTGCACTAGCACCACTGGCGATGCAGTGCAGTGAGTCCAGAGAGTGCGCTGGAACCACTGGGGATGCAGTGCAGTGAGTCCAGAGAGTGCACTGGCAGCACTGGGGATGCAGTGCAGTGAGTCCAGAGAGTGCAGTGGCACCAGTGGGGATGCACTGCAGTGAGTCCAGTGAGTGCACTGGCACCACTGGGGATGCAGTGCAGTGAGTCCAGAGAGTGCACTGGCACCACTGGGGATGCAGTGCAGTGAGTCCAGAGAGTGCACTGGCACCACTGGGGATGCAGTGCAGTGAGTCCAGAGAGTGCACTGGCAGCACTGGTGATGCAGTGCAGTGAGTCCAGAGAGTGCACTGGCACCACTGGGGATGCACTGCAGTGAGTCCAGAGAGTGCACTGGCACCACTGGGGATGCAGTTCCGTGAGTCCAGAGAGTGCACTGGCACCACTGGGGATGCAGTGCAGTGAGTCCAGAGAGTGCACTGGCACCACTGAGAATGCACTTCAGTGAGTCCAGAGAGTGCACTGGCACCACTGGGGATGCAGTGCAGTGAGTCCAGAGATTGCACTGGCACCACTGGGGATGCAGTGCTGTGACTCCAGAGAGCGCACAGGCACCACTGGGGATGCAGTGCAGTGAGTCCAGAGAGTGCACTGGCACCACTGGGGATGCACTGCAGTGAGTCCAGTGAGTGCACTGGCACCACTGGGGAAGCAGTGCAGTGAGTCCAGAGAGTGCAGAGGAACCACTGGTGATGCAGTTTAGTGAGTCCAGAGAGTGCACTGGCACCACTGGGGATGCAGTGCAGTGAGTCCTGAGAGTGCACTGGCACCACTGGGGATGCAGTGCAGTGAGTCCAGAGATTGCACTGGCACCACTGGGGATGCAGAGCTGTGACTCCAGAGAGCGCACTGGCACCACTGGGGATGCAGTGCAGTGAGTCCAGAGAGTGCACTGGCACCACTGGGGATGCACTGCAGTGAGCCCAGAGAGTGCACTGGCACCAGTGGGGATGCAGTGCAGTGAGTCCAGTGAGTGCACTGGCACCACTGGGGAAGCAGTGCAGTGAGTCCAGAGAGTGCAGTGGCACCACTGGGGATGCACTTCAATGAGTCCAGAGAGTGCACTGGCACCACTGGGGATGCAGTGCAGTGAGTCCAGTGAGTGTACTGGCACCACTGGGGATGCCCTGCAGTGAGTCCAGAGAGTGCACTGGCACCACTGAGAATGCACTTCAATGAGTCCAGAGAGTGCACTGGCACCACTGGGGATGCACTGCAGTGAGTCCAGAGAGTGCAGTGGCACCACTGGGGATGCACTGCAGTGAGTCCAGAGAGTGCTTTGGCACCAGTGGGGATGCACTGCAGTTACTCCAGAGACTGCACTGGCACCACTGGGGATGCACTGCAGTGAGTCCAGAGAGTGCACTGGCACCAGTGGGGATGCACTGCAGTGAGTCCAGAGAGTGCACTGGCACCACTGGGGATGCAGTGCAGTGAGTCCAGAGAGTGCACTGGCACCACTGGGGATGCAGTGCATTGAGTCCAGTGAGTGCACTGGCACCACTGGGGATGCAGTGCAGTGAATCCAGTGAGTGCACTGGCACCACTGGGGATGCAGTGCAGTGAGTCCAGAGAGTGCACTGGCACTACTGGGGATGCAGTGCAGTGAGTCCAGAGAGTGCACTGGCACCACTGGGGATGCACTGCAGTGAGTCCAGAGAGTGCACTGTCACTACTGGGGATGCAGTGCAGTGAGTCCAGAGAGTGCACTGGCACCACTGGGGATGCAGTGCAGTGAGTCCTGAGAGTGCACTGGCACCACTGGGGATGCACTACAGTGAGTCCAGAGATTGCACTGGCACCACCGGGAATGCAGTACAGTGAGTCCACACAGTGCACTAGCACCACTGGGGATGCAGTGCAGTGAGTCCAGAGAGTGCACTGGCACCACTGGGGATGCAGTGCAGTGAGTCCAGAGAGTGCACTGGCACCACTGGTGATGCACTGCTGTGAGTCCAGAGAGTGCTCTTGCACCACAGGGGATGCAGTGCAGTGACTCGAGAGTGCACTGGCAGCACTGGGGATGCAGTGCAGTGAGTCCAGAGAGTGCACTGGCACAACTGGAGATGCAGTGCAGTGAGTCCAGAGAGTGCAATGGCACCACTGCGGATGCACTGCAGTGAGTCCAGAGAGTGCACTGGCTCCACTGGGGATGCAGTGCAGTGAGTCCAGAGAGTGCACTGGCACCACTGGGGATGCACTGCAGTGAGTCCAGAGAGTGTACTGGCACCACTGGGGATGCACTGAAGTGAGTCCAGAGAGTGCACTGGCACCACTGAGAATGCACTTCATTGAGTCCAGAGAGTGCACTGGCACCACTGGGGATGCACTGCAGTGAGTCCACAGAGTGCACTAGCACCACTGGCGACGCAGTGCAGTGAGTCCAGAGAGTGCGCTGGAACCACTGGGGATGCAGTGCAGTGAGTCCAGAGAGTGCACTGGCAGCACTGGGGATGCAGTGCAGTGAGTCCAGAGAGTGCACTGGCACCAGTGGGGATGCACTGCAGTGAGTCCAGTGAGTGCACTGGCACCACTGGGGATGCAGTGCAGTGAGTCCAGAGAGTGCACTGGCACCACTGGGGATGCAGTGCAGTGAGTCCAGAGAGTGCACTGGCACCACTGGGGATGCACTGCAGTGAGTCCAGAGAGTGCACTGGCACCACTGGGGATGCAGTGCAGTGAGTCCAGAGATTGCACTGGCACCACTGGGGATGCAGAGCTGTGACTCCAGAGAGCGCACTGGCACCACTGGGGATGCAGAGCTGTGACTCCAGAGAGCGCACTGGCACCAGTGGGGATGCACTGCAGTGAGCCCAGAGAGTGCACTGGCACCAGTGGGGATGCACTGCAGTCAGTCCAGTGAGTGCACTGGCACCACTGGGGAAGCAGTGCAGTGAGTCCAGAGAGTGCAGTGGCACCACTGGTGATGCAGTTTAGTGAGTCCAGTGAGTGTACTGGCACCACTGGGGATGCACTGCAGTGAGTCCAGAGAGTGCACTGGCACCACTGAGAATGCACTTCAGTGAGTCCAGAGAGTGCACTGGCACCACTGGGGATGCACTGCAGTGAGTCCAGAGAGTGCAGTGACACCACTGGGGATGCACTGCAGTGAGTCCAGAGAGTGCACTGGCACCACTGGGGATGCAGTGCAGTGAGTCCAGAGAGTGCACTGGCACCACTGGGGATGCGGTGCTGGGAGTCCAGAGAGTGCTTTGGCACCAGTGGGGATGCAGTGCAGTTACTCCAGAGACTGCACTGGCACCACCGGGGATGCAGTGCAGTGAGTCCAGAGAGTGCACTGGCACCACTGGGGATGCAGTGCAGTGAGTCCAGAGATTGCACTGGCACCACAGGGGATGCAGAGCTGTGACTCCAGAGAACGCACTGGCACCACTGGGGATGCAGTGCAGTGAGTCCAGAGAGTGCACTGGCACCACTGGGGATGCACTGCAGTGAGCCCAGAGAGTGCACTGGCACCACTGGGGATGCACTGCAGTGAGTCCAGTGAGTGCACTGGCACCACTGGGGAAGCAGTGCAGTGAGTCCAGAGAGTGCAGTGGCACCACTGGGGATGCACTTCAGTGAGTCCAGAGAGTGCACTGGCACCAGTGGGGATGCACTGCAGTGAGTCCAGAGAGTGCACTGGCACCACTGGGGATGCACTGCAGTGAGTCCAGAGAGTGCACTGGCACCACTGGGGATGCAGTGCATTGAGTCCAGTGAGTGCACTGGCACCACTGGGGATGCAGTGCAGTGAATCCAGTGAGTGCACTGGCACCACTGGGGATGCAGTGCAGTGAGTCCAGAGAGTGCACTGGCACTACTGGGGATGCAGTGCAGTGAGTCCAGAGAGTGCACTGGCACCACTGGGGATGCACTGCAGTGAGTCCAGAGAGTGCACTGTCACTACTGGGGATGCAGTGCAGTAAGTCCAGAGAGTGCACTGGCACCACTGGGGATGCAGTGCAGTGAGTCCTGAGAGTGCACTGGCACCACTGGGGATGCACTGCAGTGAGTCCAGAGATTGCACTGGCACCACCGGGAATGCAGCACAGTGAGTCCACACAGTGCACTAGCACCACTGGGGATGCAGTGCAGTGAGTCCAGAGAGTGCACTGGCACCACTGGGGATGCAGTGCAGTGAGTCCAGAGAGTGCACTGGCACCACTGGTGATGCACTGCTGTGAGTCCAGAGAGTGCTCTTGCACCACAGGGGATGCAGTGCAGTGACTCAAGAGAGTGCACTGGCAGCACTGGGGATGCAGTGCAGTGAGTCCAGAGAGTGCACTGGCACAACTGGAGATGCAGTGCAGTGAGTCCAGAGAGTGCAATGGCACCACTGCGGATGCACTGCAGTGAGTCCAGAGAGTGCACTGGCTCCACTGGGGATGCAGTGCAGTGAGTCCAGAGAGTGCACTGGCACCACTGGGGATGCACTGCAGTGAGTCCAGAGAGTGTACTGGCACCACTGGGGATGCACTGAAGTGAGTCCAGAGAGTGCACTGGCACCACTGAGAATGCACTTCATTGAGTCCAGAGAGTGCACTGGCACCACTGGGGATGCACTGCAGTGAGTCCACAGAGTGCACTAGCACCACTGGCGATGCAGTGCAGTGAGTCCAGAGAGTGCGCTGGAACCACTGGGGATGCAGTGCAGTGAGTCCAGAGAGTGCACTGGCAGCACTGGGGATGCAGTGCAGTGAGTCCAGAGAGTGCAGTGGCACCAGTGGGGATGCACTGCAGTGAGTCCAGTGAGTGCACTGGCACCACTGGGGATGCAGTGCAGTGAGTCCAGAGAGTGCACTGGCACCACTGGGGATGCAGTGCAGTGAGTCCAGAGAGTGCACTGGCACCACTGGGGATGCAGTGCAGTGAGTCCAGAGAGTGCACTGGCAGCACTGGTGATGCAGTGCAGTGAGTCCAGAGAGTGCACTGGCAGCACTTGGGATGCAGTGCAGTGAGTCCAGAGAGTGCACTGGCACCACTGGGGATGCAGTTCCGTGAGTCCAGAGAGTGCACTGGCACCACTGGTGATGCAGTGCAGTGAGTCCAGAGAGTGCACTGGCACCACTGAGAATGCACTTCAGTGAGTCCAGAGAGTGCACTGGCACCACTGGGGATGCAGTGCAGTGAGTCCAGAGATTGCACTGGCACCACTGGGGATGCAGTGCTGTGACTCCAGAGAGCGCACAGGCACCACTGGGGATGCAGTGCAGTGAGTCCAGAGAGTGCACTGGCACCACTGGGGATGCACTGCAGTGAGTCCAGTGAGTGCACTGGCACCACTGGGGAAGCAGTGCAGTGAGTCCAGAGAGTGCAGAGGCACCACTGGTGATGCAGTTTAGTGAGTCCAGAGAGTGCACTGGCACCACTGGGGATGCAGTGCAGTGAGTCCTGAGAGTGCACTGGCACCACTGGGGATGCACTGCAGTGAGTCCAGAGATTGCACTGGCACCACCGGGAATGCAGTACAGTGAGTCCACACAGTGCACTAGCACCACTGGGGATGCAGTGCAGTGAGTCCAGAGAGTGCACTGGCACCACTGGGGATGCAGTGCTGTGTCTCCAGAGAGTGCACTGGCACCACTGGGGATGCAGTGCAGTGAGTCCAGAGAGTGCACTGGCACCACTGGTGATGCGGTGCTGGGAGTCCAGAGAGTGCTTTGGCACCAGTGGGGATGCACTGCAGTTACTCTAGAGACTGCACTGGCACCACTGGGGATGCAGTGCAGTGAGTCCAGAGAGTGCACTGGCACCACTGGGGATGCATTGCAGTGAGTCCAGAGAGTGCACTGGCACCACAGATGATGCAGTACAGTGAGTCCAGTGAGTGCACTGGCACCACTGGGGATGTAGTGCAGTGACTCGAGAGAGTGCACTTGCACCACTGGGGATACAGTGCAGTGAGTCCAGAGAGTGCACTGGCACCACTGGGGATGCAGTGCAGTGAGTCCAGAGAGTGCACTGGCACCACTGGGGATGCAGTGCAGTGAGTCCAGAGACTGCACTGGCACCACAGGTGATGCACTGCAGTGAGTCCAGAGATTGCACTGGCACCACTGGGGATGCAGTGCAGTGAGTCCAGAGACTTCACTGGCACCACTGGGAATGCAGAGAAGTGAGTGCAGAGAGTGCACTGGCACCACTGGGGATGCAGTGCAGTGAGTCCAGAGAGTGCACTGGCACCACTGGGGATGCACTGCAGTGAGTCCAGAGAGTGCACTGTCACTACTGGGGATGCAGTGCAGTGAGTCCAGAGAGTGCACTGGCACCACTGGGGATGCAGTGCTGTGACTCCAGAGAGCGCACTGGCACCACTGGGGATGCAGTGCAGTGAGTCCAGAGATTGCACTGGCACCACCGGGAATGCAGTACAGTGAGTCCACACAGTGCACTAGCACCACTGGGGATGCAGTGCAGTGAGTCCAGAGAGTGCACTGGCACCACTGGGGATGCAGTGCAGTGAGTCCAGAGAGTGCACTGGCACCAATGGTGATGCACTGCTGTGAGTCCAGAGAGTGCTCTTGCACCACAGGGGATGCAGTGCAGTGACTCAAGAGAGTGCACTGGCAGCACTGGGGATGCAGTGCAGTGAGTCCAGAGAGTGCACTGGCACCACTGGGGATGCACTGCAGTGAGTCCACAGAGTGCACTGGCAGCACTGGGGATGCAGTGCAGTGAGTCCAGAGAGTGCACTGGCTCCACTGGGGATGCAGTGCAGTGAGTCCAGAGAGTGCACTGGCACCACTGGGGATGCACTGCAATGAGTCCAGAGAGTGTACTGGCACCACTGGGGATGCACTGAAGTGAGTCCAGAGAGTGCACTGGCACCACTGAGAATGCACTTCAGTGAGTCCAGAGAGTGCTCTGGCACCACTGGGGATGCACTGCAGTGAGTCCACAGAGTGCACTAGCACCACTGGCGATGCAGTGCAGTGAGTCCAGAGAGTGCGCTGGAACCACTGGGGATGCAGTGCAGTGAGTCCAGAGAGTGCACTGGCACCAGTGGGGATGCAGTGCAGTGAGTCCAGAGAGTGCACTGGCACCAGTGGGGATGCACTGCAGTGAGTCCAGTGAGTGCACTGGCACCACTGGGGATGCAGTGCAGTGAGTCCAGAGAGTGCACTGGCACCACTGGGGAAGCAGTGCAGTGAGTCCAGAGAGTGCAGTGGCACCACTGGGGATGCAGTGCAGTGAGTCCAGAGAGTGCACTGGCAGCACTTGGGATGCAGTGCAGTGAGTCCAGAGAGTGCACTGGCACCACTGGGGATGCAGTGCAGTGAGTCCAGAGAGTGCACTGGCACCACTGAGAATGCACTTCAGTGAGTCCAGAGAGTGCACTGGCACCACTGGGGATGCAGTGCAGTGAGTCCAGAGATTGCACTGGCACCACTGGGGATGCAGTGCTGTGACTCCAGAGAGCGCACAGGCACCACTGGGGATGCAGTGCAGTGAGTCCAGAGAGTGCACTGGCACCACTGGGGATGCACTGCAGTGAGTCCAGTGAGTGCACTGGCACCACTGGGGAAGCAGTGCAGTGAGTCCAGAGAGTGCAGATGAACCACTGGTGATGCAGTTTAGTGAGTCCAGAGAGTGCACTGGCACCACTGGGGATGCAGTGCAGTGAGTCCAGTGAGTGTACTGGCACCACTGGGGATGCACTGCAGTGAGTCCAGAGAGTGCACTGGCACCACTGAGAATGCACTTCAGTGAGTCCAGAGAGTGCACTGGCACCACTGGGGATGCACTTCAGTGAGTCCAGAGAGTGCACTGGCACCACTGGGGATGCAGTGCTGTGACTCCAGACAGTGCACTGGCACCACTGGGGATGCAGTGCAGTGAGTCCAGAGAGTGCACTGGCACCACTGGGGATGCGGTGCTGGGAGTCCAGAGAGTGCTTTGGCACCAGTGGGGATGCACTGCAGTTACTCCAGAGACTGCACTGGCACCACTGGGGATGCAGTGCAGTGAGTCCAGAGAGTGCACTGGCACCACTGGGGATGCAGTGCAGTGAGTCCAGAGAGTGCACTGTCACCACTGGGGATGCACTGCAGTGAGTCCAGAGAGTGCACTGTCACCACTGAGGATGCAGTGCAGTGAGTCAACAGAGTGCACTGGCACCACTGGGGATGCAGTGCAGTGAGTCCAGAGAGTGCACTGGCACCACTGGGGATGCACTGCAGTGAATCCAGTGAGTGCACTGGCACCACAGGGGATACAGTGCAGTGAGTCCAGAGAGTGCACTGGCACCACTGGGGATGCAGTGCAGTGAGTCCAGAGAGTGCACTGGCACCACTGGGGATGCATTGCAGTGAGTCCAGAGAGTGCACTGGCACCACAGATGATGCAGTACAGTGAGTCCAGTGAGTGCACTGGCACCACTGGGGATGTAGTGTAGTGACTCGAGAGAGTGCACTTGCACCACTGGGGATGCAGTGCAGTGAGTCCAGAGAGTGCACTGGCACCACTGGGGATGCACTGCAGTGAGTCCAGAGAGTGCACTGGCACCACTGGGGATGCAGTGCAGTGAGTCCAGAGACTGCACTGGCACCACTGGTGATGCACTGCAGTGAGTCCAGGGATTGCACTGGCACCACTGGGGATGCAGTGCAGTGAGTCCAGAGACTTCACTGGCACCACTGGGAATGCAGAGAAGTGAGTGCAGAGAGTGCACTGGCACCACTGGGGATGCAGTGCAGTGAGTCCAGAGAGTGCACTGGCACCACCTGTGATGCAGTGCAGTGAGTCCAGAGAGTGCACTGGCACCAATGGGGCTGCAGTGCAGTGAGTCCAAAGAGTGCACTGGCACCACTGGGAATGCACTACAGTGAGTCCAGAGAGTGCACTGGCACCACTGGTGATGCAGTACAGTGAGTCCAGAGAGTGCACTGGCACCACTGGGGATGCACTGCAGTGAGTCCAGAGAGTGCACTGGCACCACTGGGGATGCACTACAGTGAGTCCAGAGATTGCACTGGCACCATTGGGGATGCAGTGCAGTGAGTCCAGAGAGTGCACTGGCACCACTGGGGATGCAGTGCATTGAGTCCAGAGAGTGCACTGGCACAACTGGGGATGCACTGCAGTGAGTCCAGAGAGTGCACTGGCACCAGTGGGGATGCAGTGCAGTGAGTCCAGAGAGTGCACTGGCACCACTGGGGATGCACTGCAGTGAGTCCAGAGAGTACACTGGCACCAGTGGGGATGCAGTGCAGTGAGTCCAGAGAGTGCACTGGCACCACTGGGGATGCACTGCAGTGAGTCCAGAGAGTGCACTGGCACCACTGGGGATGTGTCCAGTGAGTCCAGTGAGTGCACTGGCACCACTGGGGATGCAGTGCAGTGAGTCCAGAGAGTACACTGGCACCAGTGGGGATGCAGTGCAGTGAGTCCAGAGAGTGCACTGGCACCACTGGGGATGCAGTGCATTCAGTCCAGTGAGTGCACTGGCACCACTGGGGGTGCAGTACAGTGAGTCCAGAGAGTGCACTGGCACCACTGGGGATGCACTGCAGTGAGTCCAGACAGTGCACTGGCACCACTGGGGATGCACTGCAGTGAGTCCAGAGAGTGCACTGGCACCACTTGGGATGCAGTGCAGTGAGTCCAGAGAGTGCACTGGCACCACTGGGGATGCAGTGCAGTGAGTCCAGAGAGTGCACTGGCACCACTGGGGATGCACTGCAGTGAGTCCAGAGAGTGCACTGGCACCACTGGGGATGCACTGCAGTGAGTCCAGAGAGTGCACTGGCACCACTGGGGATGCACTGCAGTGAGTCCAGAGAGTGCACTGGCACCACTGGGGATGCAGTGCAGTGAGTCCAGAGAGTGCACTGGCACCACTGGGGATGCAGTGCAGTGAGTCCAGAGAGTGCACTGGCACCAGTGGGGATGCACTGCAGTCAGTCCAGTGAGTGCACTGGCACCACTGGGGATGCAGTGCAGTGAGTCCAGAGAGTGCACTGGCACCACTGGGGAAGCAGTGCAGTGAGTCCAGAGAGTGCAGTGGCACCACTAGGGATGCAGTGCAGTGAGTCCAGAGAGTGCACTGGCACCACTGGGGATGCAGTGCAGTGAGTCCAGAGAGTGCACTGGCACCACTGGGGATGCAGTTCAGTGAGTCCAGAGAGTGCACTGGCACCACTGGGGATGCAGTGCAGTGAGTCCAGAGAGTGCACTGGCACCACTGGGGATGCACTGCAGTGAGTCCAGAGAGTGCACTGGCACCACTGGGGAAGCAGTGCAGTGAGTCCAGAGAGTGCACTAGCACCACTGGTGATGCACTGCAGTGAGTCCAGAGAATGCACTGGCACCACTGGGGATGCAGTGCAGTGAGTCCAGAGAGTGCACTGGCACCACTGGGGATGCAGTGCAGTGAGTCCAGAGAGTGCACTGGCACCAGAGGGAATGCACTGCAGTGAGTCCAGTGAGTGCACTGGCACCACTCTGGATGCACTGCAGTGAGTCCAGAGAGTGCACTGGCACCACTGGGGATGCAGTGCAGTGAGTCCAGAGAGTGCACTGGCACCACTGGGGATGCAGTGCAGTGAGTCCAGAGAGTGCACTGGCACCACTGGGGATGCACTGCAGTGAGTCCAGAGAGTGCACTGTCACCACTGGGGATGCAGTACAGTGAGTCCACAGAGTGCACTGGTACCAGTGGGGATGCAGTACAGTGAGTCCAGAGAGTGCACTGGCACCACTGGGCATGCAGTGCAGTGAGTCCAGAGAGTGCACTGGCACCACTGGGGATGCACTTCAGTGACTCCAGAGAGTGCACTGGCACCACTGGGGATGCAGTGCAGTGAGTCCAGAGAGTGCACTGGCACCACTGGGGATGCAGTGCAGTGAGTCCAGAGAGTGCACTGGTGCCACTGGTGATGCAGTACAGTGAGTCCAGAGAGTGCACTGGCACCACTGGGGATGCACTACAGTGAGTCCAGAGATTGCACTGGCACCACTGGGGATGCAGTGCACTGAGTCCAGAGAGTGCACTGGCACCACTGGGGATGCAGTGCATTGAGTCCAGAGAGTGCACTGGCACAACTGGGTATGCACTTCAGTGAGTCCAGAGAGTGCACTGACACCACTGGGGATGCAGTGCAGTGAGTCCAGAGAGTGCAGTGGCACCACTGGGGATGCAGTGCAGTGAGTCCAGAGAGTGCTCTGGCACCACTGGGGATGCACTGCAGTGAGTCCAGAGAGTACACTGGCACCACTGGGGATGCAGTGCAGTGAGTCCAGAGAGTGCACTGGCACCACTGGGGATGCAGTCCAGTGAGTGCACTGGCACCACTGGGGATGCAGTGCAGTGACTGCAGAGAGTACACTGGCACCACCGGGGATTCACTGCAGTGAGTCCAGAGAGTGCACTAGCACCACCTGTGATGCAGTGCAGTGATTCCAGTGAGTGCAGTGGCACCACTGGGGATGCAGTGCTGTGACTCCAGAGAGCGCACTGGCACCACTGGGGATGCAGTGCAGTCAGTCCAGTGAGTGCACTGGCACCACTGGGGGTGCAGTACAGTGAGTCCAGAGAGTGCACTGACACCACTGGGGATGCACTGCAGTGAGTCCAGACAGTGCACTGGCACCACAGGGGATGCAGTGCAGTGAGTCCAGAGACTGCACTGGCACCACTGGGGATGCAGTGCAGTGAGACCAGAGAGTGCACTGGCACCACTGGGGATGCACTGCAGTGAGTCCAGAGAATGCACTGGCACCACTGGGGATGCACTGCAGTTAGTCCAGAGAGTGCACTGTCACCACTGGGGATGCAGTACAGTGAGTCCACATAGTGCACTGGCACCAGTGGGGATGCAGTACAGTGAGTCCAGAGAGTGCACTGGCACCACTGGACATGCAGTGCAGTGAGTCCAGAGAGTGCACTGGCACCCCTGGGGATGCACTTCAGTGACTCCACAGAGTGCACTGGCACCACTGGGGATGCAGTGCAGTGAGTCCAAAGACTTCACTGGCACCACTGGGGATGCAGTGCAGTGAGTCCAGAGAGTGCACTGGCACCACTGGGGATGCACTGCAGTGAGTCCAGAGAGTGCACTGGCACCACTGGGGCTGCAGTGCAGTGAGCCCAGAGAGTGCACTGGCACCACTGGGGATGCAGTGCAGTGAGTCCAGTGAGTGTACTGGCACCACTGGGGATGCACTTCAGTGAGACCAGAGAGTGCACTGGCACCACTGAGAATGCACTTCAGTGAGTCCAGAGAGTGCACTGGCACCACTGGGGATGCACTGCAGTGAGTCCAGAGACTGCACTAGCACCACTGGGGATGCAGTGCAGTGAATCCTGTGAGTACACTGGCACCACTGGAGATGCAGTGCAGTGAGTCCAGAGAGCTCACTGGCACCACTGGGGATGCAGTGCAGTGAGTCCAGAGAGTGCACTGGCACCACTGGAGATGCAGTACAGGGAGTCCAGTGAATGCACTGGAACCACTGGGGATGCAGTGCAGTGAGTCCACAGAGTGCACTGGCACCACTGATGACGCAGTACAGTGAGTCCAGTGAGTGCACTGGTACCACTGGGCCTGCAGTGCAGTGAGTCCAGAGAGTACACTGGCACCACTGGGGATGCAGTGCAGTGAGTCCAGAGAGTGCACTGGCACCACCGATGATGCAGTACAGTGAGTCCAGTGAAGTGCACTGGCACTACTGGGGATGTAGTGCAGTGACTCGAGAGAGTGCACTGGCACCACTGGGGATGCAGTGCAGTGAGTCCAGAGAGTGCACTGGCACCACTGGGGATGCGGTGCAGTGAGTCCAGAGAGTGCACTGGCACCACTGGGGATGCAGTGCAGTGAGTCCAGAGAGTGCACTGGCACCACTGGGGATGCAGTGCAGTGAGTCCAGAGACTTCACTGGCACCACTGGGAATGCAGTGCAGTGAGTGCAGAGAGTGCACTGGCACCACTGAGAATGCACTTCAGTGAGTCCAGAGAGTGCACTGGCACCACTGGGGATGCACTTCAGTGAGTCCAGAGAGTGCACTGGCACCACTGGGGATGCAGTGCTGTGACTCCAGAGAGTGCACTGGCACCACTGGGGATGCAGTGCAGTGAGTCCAGAGAGTGCACTGTCACCACTGGGGATGCACTGCAGTGAGTCCAGAGAGTGCACTGTCACCACTGGGGATGCAGTGCAGTGAGTCCACAGAGTGCACTGGCACCACTGGGGATGCAGTGCAGTGAGTCCAGAGAGTGCACTGGCACCACTGGGGATGCACTGCAGTGAATCCAGTGAGTGCACTGGCACCACAGGGGATACAGTGCAGTGAGTCCAGAGAGTGCACTGGCACCACTGGGGATGCAGTGCAGTGACTCCAGAGAGTGCACTGGCACCACTGGGGATGCATTGCAGTGAGTCCAGAGAGTGCACTGGCACCACAGATGATGCAGTACAGTGAGTCCAGTGAGTGCACTGGCACCACTGGGGATGTAGTGCAGTGACTCGAGAGAGTGCACTGGCACCACTGGGGATGCACTGCAGTGAGTCCAGAGAGTGCACTGGCACCACTGGGCATGCACTGCAGTGAGTCCAGAGAGTGCACTGGCACCACTGGGGATGCAGTGCAGTGAGTCCAGAGACTGCACTGGCACCACTGGTGATGCACTGCAGTGAGTCCAGAGATTGCACTGGCACCACTGGGGATGCAGTGCAGTGAGTCCAGAGACTTCACTGGCACCACTAGGAATGCAGAGAAGTGAGTGCAGAGAGTGCACTGGCACCACTGGGGATGCACTGCAGTGAGTCCAGAGAGTGCACTGGCACCACTGGGGATGCAGTGCAGTGAGTCCAGAGAGTGCACTGGCACCACCTGTGATGCAGTGCAGTGAGTCCAGAGAGTGCACTGGCACCAATGGGGCTGCAGTGCAGTGAGTCCAAAGAGTGCACTGGCACCACTGGGAATGCACTGCAGTGAGTCCAGAGAGTGCACTGGCACCACTGGTGATGCAGTACAGTGAGTCCAGAGAGTGCACTGGCACCACTGGGGATGCACTGCAGTGAGTCCAGAGAGTGCACTGGCACCACTGAGGATGCACTACAGTGAGTCCAGAGATTGCACTGGCACCACTGGGGATGCAGTGCAGTGAGTCCAGAGAGTGCACTGGCACCACTTGGGATGCAGTGCATTGAGTCCAGAGAGTGCACTGGCACAACTGGGGATGCACTGCAGTGAGTCCAGAGAGTGCACTGGCACCAGTGGGGATGCAGTGCAGTGAGTCCAGAGAGTGCACTGGCACCACTGGGGATGCACTCCAGTGAGTCCAGAGAGTACACTGGCACCAGTGGGGATGCAGTGCAGTGAGTCCAGAGAGTGCACTGGCACCACTGGGGATGCACTGCAGTGAGTCCAGAGAGTGCACTGGCACCACTGGGGATGTGTCCAGTGAGTCCAGTGAGTGCACTGGCACCACTGGGGATGCAGTGCAGTGAGTCCAGAGAGTACACTGGCACCAGTGGGGATGCAGTGCAGTGAGTCCAGAGAGTGCACTGGCACCACTGGGGATGCAGTGCAGTCAGTCCAGTGAGTGCACTGGCACCACTGGGGGTGCAGTTCAGTGAGTCCAGAGAGTGCACTGGCACCACTGGGGATGCACTGCAGTGAGTCCAGACAGTGCACTGGCACCACTGGGGATGCACTGCAGTGAGTCCAGAGAGTGCACTGGCACCACTGGGGATGCAGTGCAGTGAGTCCAGAGAGTGCACTGGCACCACTGGGGATGCACTGCAGTGAGTCCAGAGAGTGCACTGGCACCACTGGGGATGCACTGCAGTGAGTCCAGAGAGTGCACTGGCACCACTGGGGATGCACTGCAGTGAGTCCAGAGAGTGCACTGGCACCACTGGGGATGCAGTAAAGTGAGTCCACAGAGTGCACTGGCACCAGTGGGTATGCAGTACAGTGAGTCCAGAGAGTGCAGTGGCACCACTGGGGATGCAGTGCAGTGAGTCCAGAGAGTGCACTGGCACCACTGGGGATGCGGTGCTGGAAGTCCAGAGAGTGCTTTGGCACCAGTGGGGATGCAGTGCAGTTACTCCAGAGACTGCACTGGCACCACCGGGGATGCAGTGCAGTGAGTCCAGAGAGTGCACTGGCACCACTGGGAATGCAGTGCACTGAGTCCAGATATTGCACTGGCACCACTGGGGATGCAGTACAGTGAGTCCACACAGTGCACTAGCACCACTGGGGATGCAGTGCAGTGAGTCCAGAGAGTGCACTGGCACCACTGGGGATGCAGTGCAGTGAGTCCAGAGAGTGCACTGGCACCACTGGTGAGCACTGCTGTGAGTCCAGAGAGTGCTCTTGCACCACAGGGGATGCAGTGCAGTGACTGAAGAGAGTGCACTGGCAGCACTGGGGATGCAGTGCAGTGAGTCCAGAGAGTGCACTGGCACCAGTGGGGATGCAGTGCAGTGAGTCCAGAGAGTGCAATGGCACCACTGCGGATGCACTGCAGTGAGTCCAGAGAGTGCACTGGCACCACTGGGGATGCACTGCAGTGAGTCCAGAGAGTGCACTGGCACCACTGGGGATGCACTGAAGTGAGTCCAGAGAGTGGACTGGCACCACTGATAATGCACTTCAGTGAGTCCAGAGAGTGCACTGGCACCACTGGGGATGCACTGCAGTGAGTCCACAGAGTGCACTAGCACCACTGGGGATGCAGTGCAGTGAGTCCAGAGAGTGCGCTGGAACCACTGGGGATGCAGTGCAGTGAGTCCAGAGAGTGCACTGGCACCACTGGGGATGCACTGCAGTGAGTCCAGAGAGTGCACTGGCACCAGTGGGGATGCACTGCAGTCAGTCCAGTGAGTGCACTGGCACCACTGGGGATGCAGTGCAGTGAGTCCAGAGAGTGCACTGGCACCACTGGGGAAGCAGTGCAGTGAGTCCAGAGAGTGCACTGGCACCACTGGGGATGCAGTGCAGTGAGTCCAGAGAGTGCACTGGCACCACTGGGGATGCAGTGCAGTGAGTCCAGAGAGTGCACTGGCACCAGAGGGAATGCACTGCAGTGAGTCCAGTGAGTGCACTGGCACCACTGTGGATGCACTGCAGTGAGTCCAGAGAGTGCACTGGCACCACTGGGGATGCAGTGCAGTGAGTCCAGAGAGTGCACTGGCACCACTGGGGATGCAGTGCAGTGAGTCCAGAGAGTGCACTGGCACCACTGGGGATGCACTGCAGTGAGTCCAGAGAGTGCACTGTCACCACTGGGGATGCAGTACAGTGAGTCCACAGAGTGCACTGGTACCAGTGGGGATGCAGTACAGTGAGTCCAGAGAGTGCACTGGCACCACTGGGCATGCAGTGCAGTGAGTCCAGAGAGTGCACTGGCACCACTGGGGATGCACTTCAGTGACTCCAGAGAGTGCACTGGCACCACTGGGGATGCAGTGCAGTGAGTCCAGAGAGTGCACTGGCACCACTGGGGATGCAGTGCAGTGAGTCCAGAGAGTGCACTGGCACCACTGGTGATGCAGTACAGTGAGTCCAGAGAGTGCACTGGCACCACTGGGGATGCACTGCAGTGAGTCCAGAGAGTGCACTGGCACCACTGGGGATGCACTACAGTGAGTCCAGAGATTGCACTGGCACCACTGGGGATGCAGTGCAGTGAGTCCAGAGAGTGCACTGGCACCAGAGGGAATGCACTGCAGTGAGTCCAGTGAGTGCACTGGCACCACTGTGGATGCACTGCAGTGAGTCCAGAGAGTGCACTGGCACCACTGGGGATGCAGTGCAGTGAGTCCAGAGAGTGCACTGGCACCACTGGGGATGCAGTGCAGTGAGTCCAGAGAGTGCACTGGCACCACTGGGGATGCACTGCAGTGAGTCCAGAGAGTGCACTGTCACCACTGGGGATGCAGTACAGTGAGTCCACAGAGTGCACTGGTACCAGTGGGGATGCAGTACAGTGAGTCCAGAGAGTGCACTGGCACCACTGGGCATGCAGTGCAGTGAGTCCAGAGAGTGCACTGGCACCACTGGGGATGCACTGCAGTGAGTCCAGAGAGTGCACTGGCACCACTGGGGATGCAGTGCAGTGAGTCCAGAGAGTGCACTGGCACCACTGGGGATGCACTGCAGTGAGTCCAGAGAGTGCACTGTCACCACTGGGGATGCAGTACAGTGAGTCCACAGAGTGCACTGGTACCAGTGGGGATGCAGTACAGTGAGTCCAGAGAGTGCACTGGCACCACTGGGCATGCAGTGCAGTGAGTCCAGAGAGTGCACTGGCACCACTGAGAATGCACTTCAGTGACTCCAGAGAGTGCACTGGCGCCACTGGTGATGCAGTACAGTGAGTCCAGAGAGTGCACTGGCACCACTGGGGATGCACTGCAGTGAGTCCAGTGAGTGCACTGGCACCACTGGGGATGCACTACAGTGAGTCCAGAGATTGCACTGGCACCACTGGGGATGCAGTGCACTGAGTCCAGAGAGTGCACTGGCACCACTGGGGATGCAGTGCATTGAGTCCAGAGAGTGCACTGGCACAACTGGGTATGCACTTCAGTGAGTCCAGAGAGTGCACTGACACCACTGGGGATGCAGTGCACTGAGTCCAGAGAGTACACTGGCACCACTGGGGAT
Source organism: Anser anser (assembly GCF_964211835.1). Taxonomy (NCBI): domain Eukaryota; kingdom Metazoa; phylum Chordata; class Aves; order Anseriformes; family Anatidae; genus Anser; species Anser anser. Next base: position 41,181,753 of record NC_139726.1, read on the forward strand.
GCAGTGCAGTGAGTCCAGAGAGTGCACTGGCACCACTGGGGATGCAGTCCAGTGAGTGCACTGGCACCACTGGGGATGCAGTGCAGTGACTGCAGAGAGTACACTGGCACCACCGGGGATTCACTGCAGTGAGTCCAGAGAGTGCACTAGCACCACCTGTGATGCAGTGCAGTGAGTCCAGTGAGTGCACTGGCACCACTGGGGATGCAGTGCTGTGACTCCAGAGAGCGCACTGGCACCACTGGGGATGCAGTGCAGTCAGTCCAGTGAGTGCACTGGCACCACTGGGGGTGCAGTACAGTGAGTCCAGAGAGTGCACTGACACCACTGGGGATGCACTGCAGTGAGTCCAGACAGTGCACTGGCACCACAGGGGATGCAGTGCAGTGAGTCCAGAGACTGCACTGGCACCACTGGGGATGCAGTGCAGTGAGACCAGAGAGTGCACTGGCACCACTGGGGATGCACTGCAGTGAGTCCAGAGAATGCACTGGCACCACTGGGGATGCACTGCAGTTAGTCCAGAGAGTGCACTGTCACCACTGGGGATGCAGTACAGTGAGTCCACATAGTGCACTGGCACCAGTGGGGATGCAGTACAGTGAGTCCAGAGAGTGCACTGGCACCACTGGACATGCAGTGCAGTGAGTCCAGAGAGTGCACTGGCACCCCTGGGGATGCACTTCAGTGACTCCACAGAGTGCACTGGCACCACTGGGGATGCAGTGCAGTGAGTCCAAAGACTTCACTGGCACCACTGGGGATGCAGTGCAGTGAGTCCAGAGAGTGCACTGGCACCACTGAGGGTGCACTGCAGTGAGTCCAGAGAGTGCACTGGCACCACTGGGGATGCACTACAGTGAGCCCAGAGAGTGCACTGGCACCACTGGGGATGCAGTGCAGTGAGTCCAGTGAGTGTACTGGCACCACTGGGGATGCACTTCAGTGAGCCCAGAGAGTGCACTGGCACCACTGAGAATGCACTTCAGTGAGTCCAGAGAGTGCACTGGCACCACTGGGGATGCACTGCAGTGAGTCCAGAGACTGCACTAGCACCACTGGGGATGCAGTGCAGTGAATCCTGTGAGTACACTGGCACCACTGGAGATGCAGTGCAGTGAGTCCAGAGAGCTCACTGGCACCACTGGGGATGCAGTGCAGTGAGTCCAGAGAGTGCACTGGCACCACTGGAGATGCAGTACAGTGAGTCCAGTGAATGCACTGGAACCACTGGGGATGCAGTGCAGTGAGTCCACAGAGTGCACTGGCACCACTGGTGATGCAGTACAGTGAGTCCAGTGAGTGCACTGGTACCACTGGGCCTGCAGTGCAGTGAGTCCAGAGAGTACACTGGCACCACTGGGGATGCAGTGCAGTGAGTCCAGAGAGTGCACTGGCACCACCGATGATGCAGTACAGTGAGTCCAGTGAAGTGCACTGGCACTACTGGGGATGTAGTGCAGTGACTCGAGAGAGTGCACTGGCACCACTGGGGATGCAGTGCAGTGAGTCCAGAGAGTGCACTGGCACCACTGGGGATGCACTACAGTGAGTCCAGAGATTGCACTGGCACCACTGGGGATGCAGTGCAGTGAGTCCAGAGAGTGCTCTGGCACCACTGGGGATGCACTGCAGTGAGTCCAGAGACTGCACTGGCACCACTGGGGATGCACTGCAGTGAGTCCAGAGAGTGCACTGGCACCACTGGGGATGCAGTGCAGTGAGTCCAGAGAGTGCACTGGCACCACTGGTGATGCAGTCCAGTGAGTCCAGTGAATGCACTGGCACCACTGGGGATGCTGTGCAGTGAGTGCAGAGAGTGCACTGGCACCACCTGTGATGCAGTACAGTGTGTCCAGTGAGTGCACTGGCACCACTGGGGATGCAGTGCTGTGACTCCGGAGAGCGCACTGGCACCACTGGGGATGCAGTGTAGTCAGTCCAGTGAGTGCACTGGCACCACTGGGGATGCAGTGCAGTGAGTGCAGAGAGTGCAATGGCACCAATGGGGATGCACTTCAGTGAGTCCAGAGAGTGCACTGGCACCACTGGGGATGCAGTGCAGTGAGTCCAGAGATTGCACTGGCACCACTGGGGATGCAGTGCTGTGACTCCAGAGAGCGCACTGGCACCACTGGACATGCAGTGCAGTGAGTGCAGAGAGTGCACTGGCACCACTGGTGATGCACTTCAGTTTGTCCAGAGAGTGCACTGGCACCACTGGGGATGCAGTGCAGTGAGTCCAGAGAGTGCACTGGCACCACTGGGGATGCAGTGCAGTGAGTCCAGAGAGTGCACTGGCACCACTGGGGATGCACTGCAGTGAGTCCAGAGAGTGCACTGGCACCACTGGGGCTGCAGTGCAGTGAGTCCAGAGAGTGCACTGGCACCACTGGGGATGCACTGCAGTGAGTCCAGAGAGTGCACTGACACCACTGGGGATGCAGTGCAGTGAGTCCAGAGAGTGCACTGGCACCACTGGGGATGCACTACAGTGAGTCCACAGAGTGCACTGGCACCACTGGGGATGCTCTGCAGTGAGTCCAGAGATTGCACTGGCACCACTGGGGATGCAGTGCAGTGAGTGCAGAGAGTGCACTGGCACCACTGGGAATGCACTTCAGTGAGTTCAGAGAGTGCACTTGCACCACTGGGGATGGGTTTCAAGCCAACTGCATTAACCGCTCATGCTTCTTTCTTATGAGACGTTAGTAAACCAATTACATAGCCTTGTCAAGACTAAATCACAGGTAAAAATCCTGTACATCTCATGTGGCCAACCGCTCCCAACTAGGATTCCAAGAAGCAGGAGGTTCGGTGAAAATAGGGCTAGTGCTATTAGAGGGGTGATTATTAGGGTAAGCCCTAAGCTGTCTTTAATGGAGAAGTATGGGTGGAATGGGATTTTGTCGCAGTCTGATACGATTCCTAGTGGGTTATTTGAGCCTGATTCGTGTAGGAAGGTTAGGTGGACTAGGGTGATTCCTGCAATTAGGAAGGGCAGTAGGAAGTGGATGGCGAAGAATCGGGTTAAGGTTGGATTGTCTACTGAGAATCCTCCTCAGGCTCATTCTACTAGAGTTTGCCCAATGTACGGGATGGCTGAGAATAGGTTGGTGATTACGGTGGCCCCTCAGAATGACATTTGTCCTCATGGTAGGACATACCCTACGAAGGCAGTTGCTATTAGGGTGAGTAGGAGGATTACTCCTGTGTTTCAGGTTTCTTTGTATAGGTAGGAGCCGTAGTAGAGGCCTTGTCCGATGTGTAAGTAGATGCAGATAAAGAAGAGCGAAGCACCGTTGGCGTGGAGGTTGCGGATGAGCCATCCGTACTGGACGTCTCGGCATGTGTGAGCTACTGAGGAGAAGGCGAGTGAAGTGTCTGCGGTGTAGTGTATGGCTAGTAGCAGGCCTGTTAGGATTTGTGTGGCTAAGCAGATGGCTAGAAGGGAGCCGAAGTTTCATCAGGCAGAGATGTTGGAGGGGGCGGGTAGGTCGATTAGGGAGTTGTTGATTATTTTTAGTAGGGGATGGGATTTGCGGATGTTAGGGGCCATTAGTGAGTCTGTGTGTTATTAGGATTATTACCAGGATGGAGAGGGCGAAGGATCCTAGGTAGGCCTTAATTAGCCCTGTGTGTATTGAGGTTGCGGCTTTGCTTGCGGCTACTTGTAGTTCAGCAAGGCCCTCTGGCCCTATTTTTTTGAGTCAGGAGAGGTCGATCAAGTGTAGGGCAATGTTTTGTCCCTTTTCTAGTAGGTTTTTGGAGAAGAATCGGTGTACTAGGGGGTTGAAGTACCCTAATGCAGAGGAGAAGTTTATGAGGGGGTTTGGTTTGGGGTGAGTGAGGGTGTGTGTTATGTTCGATAGTTCTAGGGCTAGGATGATTCCTAGGATTGTTATGAGGATGGCAGCAGTTTTGGTGATAAGGGGTATGGTTATTGGGGGGGTTTTGGTTGGTGTGATGAAAGAGGTAATGATTATTCCTGCTGTAATGCTGCCTAGGGCGAGTCGGGTTAGGGGGGCGGTGATTAGTGGGTTGTTTTCGTTTATTGATACTATTGGGGGGATTCGGGTTTGTCCAGCTTGGACTAGGATGGTTATGCGGATGCTGTAGGTTGCGGTGAATGCTGTGGCTATAAGGGTTAGGAGTAGGGCTCAAGTGTTTAGGTATGATGTGTTTAAGCTTTCGATGATGAGGTCTTTTGAGTAGAATCCGGCTAGGAATGGGGTTCCTATCAGCGCCAGGTTTCCGATGGTTAGGCAGGAAGTAGTGACTGGGAGTATTTTCTGTAGGCCTCCTATCTTTCGGATATCTTGTTCTCCGTTTAGGTTGTGGATGATAGACCCTGAGCATAGGAATAGTATGGCTTTAAAGAAGGCATGGGTTGAGATGTGTAGGAAGGCTAGTTGTGGGAGGTTTAGTCCGATAGTGACTATTATTAGTCCTAGTTGGCTGGATGTTGAGAAAGCAATGATTTTTTTGATGTCATTTTGGGTTAGGGCGCATGTGGCAGCGAATAGGGTTGATAGAGCACCTAGGCATAGGCAGGCAGTTAGGGCTGTCTGGTTGGTGGCTAGCAGGGGGTGCATGCGGATGAGCAGGAAGATTCCGGCTACTACTATGGTACTGGAGTGCAGTAGGGCTGATACTGGGGTGGGGCCTTCTATTGCTGAGGGCAGTCATGGGTGGAGTCCAAATTGGGCGGATTTTCCTGCGGCTGCGAGGATTAATCCTATGAGGGGGAGGATTGGGGTTTGGTGGGGGTGTACGGCTTGTTGGATCTCTCAGGTGTTGAATGTTGAAGCTAGTCATGCTATGCTCAGGGTCAGTCCGACGTCTCCGATTCGGTTGTAGATTACGGCTTGTAGGGCGGCGGTGTTGGCATCTGCTCGGCCTTGTCATCAGCCGATGAGAAGGAAGGACATGATTCGTACTCCTTCCCAGCCTACGAATAGGAGGAATATGTTGTTTGCGGTTGTTAGGAGGAGTATGGCGACTAGGAATGTCAGTAGGTAGGTGAAAAATTTTGTTACGTATGGCTCTGAGGCCATGTATCATATGGCGAATTGTAGGATTGATCATGTTACAAATAGGGCGATTGGAAGAAATGTTATTGAGTATTGGTCTATTTTTAGGCTCAAGGGGATTTTAAAGTTTATAATGAATTTTCACTCCCAGTGGCAGGTGACAGATTCTACTCCCGAGTAGATGAATGCGGTTGTAGGGGCTAGGCTAATTAGGAATGCGGTTTTAACAGCGCGGGTGGTGGCTTGTGGGGTGTTTTTAAAGTTTTTAAATAGAAATGGCAGGATGATTGGGGTTAGGAGGATTGTCAGCGTGAGTAGTGTGAGGGAGTTGATTAGTAGTGTGGGGTTCACTCCTTTTACTTGGATTTGCACCAAGATGGGTGGTTCCTAAGACCAGTGGATTGCTGTTATCCTTTAAAAGTAAGGGGGCTGAGGTTTTAGGCTCAGATGTAAGAGTTAGCAGCTCTTGTTGGTTAAACCCTCCCCTCGGCAGGTAAGAAGGTTTGAACTTCTATTCTTAGAATCACAGTCTAATGTTTGGTTTAAACTATACTTGCATGAGGGGATTCCGGAGATCAGTTCGGGTTTGAGGATTAGGAGGAATATTGGGATAATGTGGAGTGTTATGAGCAGGTGTTCTCGCGTGGTTGAGTTTTGCATAGATGTGATGTGGGAGGGGATTGAGCCTCGTTGGGTCATTAGTAGTATGAATAAGGTGTAGGAGGCGGTTAGTAGGGTTGCGATTCCTGTTAGGATGATCGTGAAGGCAGATCAGTTGAATAAGGTGATTATAATGGTTAGCTCTGCTATGAGGTTTGTTGTTGGGGGTAAGGCTATGTTTGTTAGATTGGCCAGCAATCATCAGGTAGCTATGAGTGGTAGGAGAGGTTGTAGGCCTCGTGTGAGTAGTAGAATTCGGCTGTGCGTACGTTCATAGTTTGTGTTGGCTAGGCAGAATAGTATGGAGGAAGTTAGTCCATGGGAAATTATTAGGATCATTGCCCCTGAGAATGATCAGTGGGTTTGGATTATTCCTGCGGCGATAACTAGGCCTATGTGGCTAACGGATGAATAAGCGATTAGTGATTTTAGGTCTGTCTGTCGTAGGCAGATTGAGCTAGTCATTAGGGCGCCTCATAGGGCCAGGGTTAGGAAGGGGTAGTGCAGGAGGTTGGACAGTGGGCCCATAAATAGAGTGACTCGTATAATTCCGTATCCTCCTAGCTTTAGTAGTAGGGCGGCGAGGAGTATTGAGCCTGCGATGGGTGCTTCTACGTGGGCTTTTGGCAGTCAGAGGTGTAGGCCGTATAGTGGGGCTTTTACTATGAATGCTATGAGCAGTGCTAGACCTGATAGTATTCCTGTCCATGAGGTGGATAGGGTTGGGTGGGTTAGTTGTAGGGTTGGCAGGTGCAGGGTGCCAATTTTCACGTATAGGTGTATGATTGTGATTAGCAGGGGTAGAGAGCTTACTGGCGTGTAGAATAGCAGGTAGATGCCAGCGCTTAGGCGTTCTGGTTGGTTCCCCCATCGGGTGATTAAGATTAGGGTGGGAATGAGGGTTGCTTCAAATGAGATGTAAAATAGTGCTAGTTCTGTGGTGGAAAAGGCTAGTAGGATGAATGGCTGGACTGCGACTAAGGTTGAGATAAAGATTCGTTTGCGTTGTAGGGGTTCTTGTTGCAGGTGGTTTTGGCTTGCTATGATTATGAGTGGGAGTAGTCAGCAGGATAGTACTAGGAGGGGGGATGAGATTTGGTCAATTCCTGTTCAGTTGGATAAAAATTTGTAGGGGTAGTAGGTTGGGATTAATCACTGTAGGCTTAGGGCAGCGATTAGGAGGCTGTATAAGGTGGTGTTAGTCCATAGAAATTTTGGTGGAGACAGCAGGGCTGTTGGAAGAAGTATGATTGTGGGTAGGATGATTTTTAGCACTGCAGGAGGTTTAGGTTGTGTAGATGGTCGGAGCCATGTGTGCGGGTGGAGGCTACTAGGATGGCCAGGCCTGTGCCCGCCTCACACGCTGAGAAGGTTAGCATGAGAATTGGTACCATGGTGAATGAGGAGACTTGGTTTTCGATGGATCATATTGATAGGCCTACGAATATCGATAATATTATGCTTTCAAGGCATAGTAGGGCGGATACTAGGTGGGTTCGGTGGAAGGCTAGTCCTAGTCCGCTGAAAATGAAGGCTGAGTAGAAGCTTAAATGTAGGGGCGACATAAGAAAGTTACAGGGTTGGCTGTAATCTGCTGGGTCGAAACCAGCTATCTTTTTGGTTAGACTAACTTTCTGTTATTCTGCTCATTCTAGGCCCCCTTGAATTCACTCGTAGGCCAGTCCGAGTGTTAGGAGAAGGAGGATCGCTACAGTTCAGGTGAGGGTCATTAGGGGGGATTGGAGTTGGACGGCTCATGGCAGGGGGAGTAGGAGGGCGATTTCTAGGTCGAATAGGAGGAACAGGATGGCTACTGAGGAAGAATCGGACTGAGAATGGTAATCGAGCAGATCCAAGTGGGTCGAATCCACATTCGTACGGTGAGAGTTTCTCTGAGTCGGGGTTTATTTGGGCGAGTCAGAAGTTTAATGCGGTTAGGGCGGCGCTTAGGATTGATGATAGGGCGAATATGAACATGAGTGCGTTCATTGCTCTCCTCTGGGTTTATACCAGATTCTAGAGATTGGAAGTCAATTGTAATTAATATACTAGAAGAGCAAGATCCTCATCAGTAGATGGTTATGTAGAGGAATAGTCAGATGACGTCTACGAAGTGTCAGTATCAGGCTGCTGCCTCGAATCCGAAGTGGTGGTCTGATGTAAAGTGGAACTTGATCAGTCGGAAGAGGCAGACGGTCAGGAAGGAGGATCCGATGATTACGTGGAGTCCGTGGAATCCAGTGGCAACGAAGAAGGTAGATCCGTAGACGCTATCGGCGATTGAGAATGGGGCTTCGTGGTATTCTATTGCTTGTAGGGCTGTGAAGTAGAATCCCAGGAGGATCGTTAGGGTTAGGGCGTGGATGGCGTGTTTTCGGTTTCCTTCTGTGATGCTGTGATGGGCTCACGTTACGGTAACGCCTGAGGCTAGTAGGATGGCTGTGTTTAGTAGGGGGACTTCTATCGGGTTGAGTGGTTTAATTCCTGTTGGGGGTCATTGGCCTCCTAGTTCTGGGGTTGGGGCCAGGCTCGAGTGGAAGAACGCTCAGAAGAACCCTAAGAAGAAGAATGCTTCGGATGTGATGAAAAGGATTATGCCGTATCGTAGGCCTTTTTGGACTGTGGGAGTGTGATGGCCTTGGAAGGTGCTTTCTCGTACAATGTCTCGTCATCATTGGAGTATTACTAGGAGTATTGAGATGAGGCCTAGGGTTAGTAGTATGGATGAGTTGTAGTGGAATCACATGATTAATCCTGAGGTTGTGAGTAGGGCGGCGGCTGCCCCGAAGATTGGTCAAGGGCTTGGGTCAACTATGTGGTATGAGTGTGCTTGGTGTGCCATTAGATGTTTTCTTGTAAGTATAGGCTTAGAAGGAGCACGAAGACGTAGGCCTGGATTATGGCTACTGCTACTTCTAGGATGGTTAGGAGTAGTAGGATGATTATTGTTAGGATGGATACTGCAGGAAGGGTGGGTATTAATGCAATGGAGGCTGTAGAGATGAGTTGGATGAGTAAGTGTCCTGCTGTAAGGTTGGCTGTAAGGCGGACTCCGAGGGCTAGGGGGCGGATTATTAGGCTGGTTGTTTCGATCAGGATTAGTGCGGGGATTAGGGGTGTAGGGGTACCTTCGGGTAATAGGTGGGCTAAAGAGGCTGATGGTTGGTTTCGTAGGCCTGTTAGTAGTGTGGCGAGCCATAGTGGGAAGGCTAGGGCTATGTTCATAGATAGTTGGGTGGTTGGGGTGAATGTATATGGAAGGAGGCCTAGAAGGTTGATTGTAAGAAGTATGATTATTAGGGATGTAAATATTATGGCTCATTTGTGGCCATTTTTGTTGAGTGGGACTATTAGTTGTTTTGTGATTAGGTGAAGGAGTCATGTTTGGATAGTAGAAAGGCGGTTGTTGATTCATCGGTTGTTTGGGGACGGGAATAGTAGGGCTGGGAAGAGTAGGGATAGTAGGATTAAGGGGATGCCAAATAGATTGGGGCTGGAAAATTGGTCAAAGAAGCTTAGGTTCATGGTCAGGATCATGGTGTGGGTTTGGTAGTGAGGGAGGTCTTATTTGATGGGGGGTTGGTTGTGGTGAAGGCTAGTAGTTTTGGTTGGATGAGGAGTGCTAGGGTTAATCAGGTTATAATTATGATTGAAAATCATGGTGCGGGGTTAAGCTGTGGCATATCATTAAGGAGGGGGAAGTCCCTCTTTGGCTAGCTTAAAAGGCTAGTGCTGTTGCATAGCTTCTTAATGATTAGGATGATGATAGAAGGGACGATCAGGCCTCGAAATGTGGGAGTGGGGTTGATTCTACTACAATGGGTATGTAGCTGTGATTAGCCCCGCAAATTTCTGAGCATTGTCCGTAAAAAATCCCAGGCCGGGTGGTAATGAATGAAGTTTGGTTTAGTCGGCCTGGGATTGCGTCTGTTTTAACTCCGAGCGTTGGGACTGCTCAGGAGTGGAGTACGTCTCCTGCAGTAATGATCACGCGGATGGGGGATTCTATTGGGATAACTACGCGGTGGTCAACTTCTAGCAGTCGGAAGTGGCCGTTGGGTAAGTCTGGGGTGGGCACTATGTAGGAGTCGAATGATAGGTCTTTGAAGTCTGTGTATTCGTAGCTTCAGTATCATTGGTGGCCGATGGCTTTTAGGGTGAGGTCTGGTTCATCGATTTTGTCCATTATGTAGAGGATTTGTAGGGATGGGAGGGCGAGGAGTACCAGGACGATAGCAGGTAGGATTGTCCAGATCAGCTCTACTTCTTGGGCGTCTACAGCATTGGACGAGAGTTTTTCTGTTAGTATGTGGGCTAAAAGGTAGAGAACTAGGCTGCAGATAGCTAGGGCAACGATTAGGGCGTGGTCGTGGAATTCAACGAGTTCTTCTATGATGGGTGATGAGGCGTCTTGGAATCCTAGTTGGGAGTGGTTGGCCACATGAGATGTACAGGATTTTTACCTGTGATTTAGTCTTGACAAGGCTATGTAATTGGTTTACTAACGTCTCATAAGAAAGAAGCATGAGCGGTTAATGCAGTTGGCTTGAAACCAGCATGTGAGGGTTCGATTCCTTCCTTTCTTGTACTTGGACGAAGGCCGGTTCCTCGAAAGTATGGTATGGGGGAGGGCAGCCGTGGATTCATTCAACGTTTGTGGTAGTTAGTTCTCGTTGTAGGACTTTTCGTTTGGCCGGAAAGGCTTCTCAGATGATGAATATTAGTATGATTACGGCTACTATTGAGATTAGGGAGCCGATGGAGGAAATGGTGTTTCATAGTGTGTAGGCGTCGGGATAGTCCGAGTATCGTCGGGGTATTCCTGCTAGGCCTAGGAAGTGCTGGGGGAAGAACGTTAGGTTTACTCCTGTAAATATTACCCCGAAGTGGGCTTTTGCTCATGTTTGGTGTAGGGTAAACCCAGTGAGTAGTGGGAATCAGTGAGTAAATCCTGCTAGAATGGCAAAGACGGCGCCTATGGATAGGACGTAGTGGAAGTGGGCAACTACGTAGTACGTGTCGTGCAGGGCGATGTCTAGGGAAGAGTTTGCAAGAACGATTCCTGTTAATCCTCCGATGGTAAATAGGAAGATAAATCCTAGAGCTCATAGTATTGGGGGGGGTCTCATTTGATTGTTCCTCCGTGCAGGGTGGCTAGTCAGCTAAATACTTTGATTCCGGTAGGGATGGCAATGATTATAGTGGCTGATGTAAAGTAGGCTCGGGTATCAACGTCTATTCCTACTGTAAACATGTGGTGAGCTCAGACGATGAATCCTAGGAAGCCGATGGATAGTATGGCTCAGACTATTCCCATGTAGCCGAAGGGCTCCTTTTTGCCTGAGTAGTACGTGACTACGTGTGAGATGATTCCGAACCCCGGTAGGATCAGAATATAGACTTCTGGGTGTCCGAAGAATCAGAATAGGTGTTGGTACAGGATTGGGTCTCCTCCTCCAGCGGGGTCGAAGAATGTGGTGTTTAGGTTTCGATCAGTTAGTAATATTGTAATACCGGCGGCGAGTACGGGGAGTGATAGAAGGAGTAGGATGGCGGTAATTAGTACGGATCAGACAAATAGTGGGGTTTGGTATTGTGAGAGTGCGGGGGGTTTTATGTTGATGGCTGTGGTGATAAAGTTGATGGCCCCAAGGATGGAGGAGATACCGGCTAAGTGGAGTGAGAAGATAGCCAGGTCTACTGAAGCTCCGGCGTGGGCAAGGTCACCTGCTAGGGGAGGGTAGACAGTTCAGCCTGTGCCGGCGCCAGCTTCTACAGTGGATGAGGCTAGTAGGAGGAGGAATGATGGGGGGAGGAGTCAAAAGCTTATGTTGTTTATTCGCGGGAATGCTATGTCGGGGGCACCGATTATGAGGGGGACTAATCAGTTGCCGAATCCTCCGATCATGATGGGTATGACTATAAAGAAGCTTATTACAAAGGCGTGAGCGGTAACGATTACATTGTAAATTTGGTCGTCGCCTAGGAGAGTTCCTGGTTGTCCTAGTTCTGCGCGGATTAATAGGCTGAGTGCGGTGCCGACTATTCCTGCTCATGCCCCGAAGATGAGGTACAGGGTGCCAATATCCTTATGGTTAGTGGAAAATAGTCATCGGTTGATGAAGGTGACGGGTAAGATGGCTGAGTGTTGAAGCGTTAGGCTGTAGTCCTTTTTACAGAGGTTTAATTCCTCTTCTTATCGGCTCTGTAGTGAAATTCATGTTGAGTTGCAAGCTCATCGATGCGCACTAGGGTGCGTCAGGGTCTTTGTAGGCAGAAGCCAATTGGTTTAGGCATTTAGCTGTTAACTAGAGTTTTGTGGGATCGAAGCCCATCTGTCTAGGGAGGCTTTAGCTTAATTAAAGCGTCTGACTTGCATTCAGAAGATACAGGTTAATATTCTGTAAGTCTTAATGTGCAGAAACTAAGAGGGTTTAACTCTTATTTAAGGCTTTGAAGGCCTTCGGTTTGGGGTGTTATCCTAAGTTTCTAGACAATGGCATGTATTATTGGGGACAGGGGAAGTAAGAGGATTGATAGTGAGGCAAGGACCGCAGTAGGTGTGCTTGGGGCTTTGCTAGTGTATCATTGTTTTATGTGGTTAGAGGAGTTGGGGGGAAGGGTAATTGTTGAGTGGTATGCGAGGCGTAGGTAGAAGAAGAGGCTGAGCAGTGATAGCATGGCAATTGCCATGGCTGCTGGTGTTATTTCCTGTTTAGTTAGTTCTTGGATGATAAGTCACTTTGGTATAAAGCCTGTTAATGGGGGGAGGCCTGCTAGGGATAAAAGTACTAGTATTAGGGTGGCGTTTAGCACTGGGGTTTTTGTTCATGAGGTTGTGATCATGGATAGGTTAAGGGCTTTGATTTTGTTAAGGGCTAGGAATACGGCTGATGTTATGATTGTGTATAGGTAGAAGGTAAGTAAGGCCAATTTGGGGCTGTAAACTAGGATGATGGCGATTCAGCCTAAGTGGGAGATGGACGAGAAGGCTAGGATTTTGCGTGTTTGTGTTTGGTTCAGTCCTATTCAGCCTCCTAGTGCTGTTGAGGCTAGGGCCATGGCGGTAAGTAGAGCTGGGTCGAGGGATTTGGATGTTAGTAGGAGCAGGGTTAGTGGGGGGAATTTTATGAGGGTCGAGAGTAGCAGGGCTGTTATTAGTGGCGATCCTTGTAGTACTTCTGGGAATCAGAAGTGAAATGGCACTAGGCCCAGTTTAATAGCGATTGCTGCTGTCAGTAGTAGACAGGAGGTTGGGTGGTTTATTTGTGTGATGTCTCATTGGCCGGTGACTCAGGCATTGGTTATGCTAGAGAATAGGACCAGGGCGGAAGCAGCTGCTTGGGTTAGGAAGTATTTCGTTGCGGCTTCTACTGCTCGTGGGTGGTGGGATTTGGCAATTAGGGGAATGATGGCTAGTGCGTTGATCTCCAGTCCTGTCCAGGCCAGAACTCAGTGGTTGCTGGAAATTGTGATTGTGGTGCCCAAGATGAGGCTGAAGGTTATGATTGGGGTCGCGTAAGGGTTCATTAGTAGAGGAGGGGGTTAAACCATCATTTTCGGGGTATGGGCCCGATAGCTTGATTAGCTGACTCTACTAGAAAATAATATAAGGGAAGTATGGAGAATTTTGATTTCTCTTGTGTGGGTTCAATTCCTACTTTTCTAAGGTCAACAGGAAATGAGAGGGCTGTTATACCTCTATGTTCACTTTATCATAGTGACCCTTTGTAGTTCAGGCACATTTCCTTATGTAAGGAGGTAGGCCTGCATAGCAGATAGGTATGCTGATGTGTCAGAGGCACAGAGCTAGTGTGAGGGGTAGGAAGTTTTTTCATAGTAGGTGCATTAGTTGGTCATATCGGAATCGTGGGTATGAAGCTCGGACCCATAAGAAACCAGAAGATAGTAGGAGGACTTTTGTGGCTAGGATGACGGGGAATAGTTCTGTGGGTGGCCCTAGGGCGCTTGGGTTTAGGAATATGATGGCTGTAAGTGTATTTATTAGCATAATGTTCGCATATTCAGCTAGGAAGAATAAGGCGAAGGGTCCTGCGGCGTATTCAACGTTAAACCCTGAGACTAGCTCAGATTCACCCTCTGTGAGGTCAAAAGGAGCTCGGTTTGTCTCTGCTAGGGTGGATACGTATCATATTATTGCTAGGGGTCATGAGGAGAAAATGAAGTATAGAGGCTCCTGTGCGACGGCAAAGGAGCTGAGTGTGTAGCTTCCGCTTAGTATGATTATTGATAGCAGGATTATGGCCAGTGTCACTTCGTATGAAATGGTCTGTGCTACTGCCCGTAGGGCTCCGATTAGTGCGTATTTTGAGTTCGAGGCTCAGCCTGATCATAGGACTGAGTAGACGGCTAGGCTTGACATGGCTATTAGGAAGAGAACTCCGAGGTTTAGATCTGCTAGGGGAAATGGGAGTGGTAGTGGTGCTCAAGTGGTGAGGGCTAGGACAAGGGCTAGTATTGGTATCAGAATGAATAGAAGTGGGGAAGAGGTAGAGGGTCGGATGGGCTCTTTGGTAAATAGTTTCAGTCCGTCCGCAAATGGTTGAAGTAGGCCAAAAGGCCCGACAACGTTAGGGCCTTTGCGGGATTGTATGTAGCTTAGGATTTTCCGTTCTGCTAGGGTTAGGAAGGCTACGGCAATCAGGATTGGGATGATGTATAGGAGGGATATAACGAGGCAGCTTAGTGTTGTTATTTGAATCATGGGTGAAGCTAGGGAGAGGATTTGAACCTCTGGGGAAAGGGCTTAAGCCTTCTGCACTTGCCGGGCTCTGCCACTCTAGCTGGTCCTTTTCTAGGATTGAAAGTGGTGGGGGAAGGCCCTCTTCACGGTTTAGTTGGTTTCACTGCTTAGAGGGGGGGGGCGTGCTTGTGGTATTGGCCCCACTTTCCCGGTCCTTTCGTACTGGGGAGAGTGTGTCATAGATAGAAACCGACCTGGATTGCTCCGGTCTGAACTCAGATCACGTAGGACTGTTAATCGTTGAACAAACGAACCCTTAATAGCGGCTGCACCATTAGGATGTCCTGATCCAACATCGAGGTCGTAAACCCCCCTGTCGATATGGGCTCTTGAGGGGGATTGCGCTGTTATCCCTGGGGTAGCTTGGTCCATTAATCAATTATATTGGGTCTGGTCACTGTTAGCACTTTGAGGGGTAGCTCTAGGTAAAGAGGTATGGTCTTGTTTTTGGAGGATTTGTTCTCCTCCAAGGTCGCCCCAACCGAAAAATATCGACCAGGCTCTGCGATGGTAGTGGCCCCAGTGGGGTTGATTGAGGATTCGCGGTGGTCGTTGATTTTTAAGTTCCACAGGGTCTTCTCGTCTTATGTTCACATCCCCGCTTTTGCACGGGGAGATCAATTTCACTGATTATCTGTGAGAGACAGTTAAGACCTCGTTTAGCCATTCATACAAGTCTCGATTTATGGGACAATTGATTGTGCTACCTTTGCACGGTTAGGATACCGCGGCCGTTAAACCTAAGTCACCGGGCAGGCATCACCTTCAATACTTGTTTAATTTGCTGAAGGCTATGTTTTTGGTAAACAGTCGGGCCTTATTAATTTGCCGAGTTCCTTTCACAGATTTTAATCGCTCTTATAGGCGCTCCTGAGTCGGGTTAACAGGGTTAGTTAATACGTGGTCTTGTAGGGGTTTTTGTATCTGTCTAGGTCTGTTAATAATGTTTCTATGTAAGCTTGCGCCGTTAGAGGGGTGTGGCCCTGAGTTACTTATTTTAGCATTAATTCTCCTATATTCATAGGTTGACCTGTTTGTGATAAGGGAATCATCTTATTTTGGTATTTTTAGGTGGTGGAGCTTTGACGCACTCTTTTTTGATGGCTGCTTTAGGGCCCACGGTAGGATCAGTAGTAAGAATTATCCGCTAGTCGAGGTTGTGTCCTTTTTTAATGGAGCTGTCCCTCCATTAAATAGCTCTTAATCATCTCATTAGGGTTCAGGATGTCCGGTAGGGAGGATTAAGGGGGAACTTAGATTCGTTTCACAGGTAACCAGCTATCACCCAGCTCGGTTGGCTTTTCACCTCTACTGACAAGTCATCCCACTCTTTTGCAACAGAGACGGGTTCGCTCTCTTTAACTGCTTGAAAGTAGCTCGCTTGGGTTTCGGGGGGGCAAACTTTAGTTCACTTTGCTTGGTTGTTCTCGCTAAACCATGATGCAAAAGGTACAAGGGTTGATCTTTGCTGTCTGTCGCTTTGATTGTTTCACTGCTATTTCATCTTTCCCTTACGGTACTGGGGTCTCTATCGCGTCTAAGTGTCTTTTCTATCGCCTATACTAAGACTGTAAAATGCTTTAGTTTAATTAGTTTAGTAAATTCTTTAGTTTTGGTGTACTATTTGTGTGGTTGAGCTAGAGGGGGGGCTTCAAGACGATCCGGTCTAGTAGATATCTTTCAGGTGTAAGCTGAGTGCTTTGGTGTTATAGCTACGTCTTGATATTCTAAGTACACCTTCCGGTACACTTACCTTGTTACGACTTACCTCATCTTCAGCGTATTTATGGTATTAGTTATGTGGGATGTGGCTTTTGAGGAGGGTGACGGGCGGTATGTACGTGCCCCAGGGCCGGCTTAAAGTAGGCTCTATTGTCCCACTTTACTGCTAAATCCGCCTTCCAGAAGTGGTTTCACGCTTCTTTCCGTGTGCCCTATGAATAGGGAATGTAGCCCATTTCTTCCACTCCATAGGCTATACCTTGACCTGTCTTATTAGCGGGGTGCTATTGTGTCCACTGTTGTGCTCTCATTCGAGGTGGGCTGGCGACGGCGGTATGTAGGCTGTGTTGGCAAGGGGTGGTTGGGTTAATCGGGGATTATCGATTGTAGAACAGGCTCCTCTAGGTGGGTTTGGGGCACCGCCAAGTCCTTAGAGTTTTAAGCGTTTGTGCTCGTAGTTCTCTGGCGGATACTTCGGTAAAGTAAGTATCAAGATTTAGGGCCAGGCATAGTGGGGTATCTAATCCCAGTTTGGGCCCTGGCTTTCGTGGGTTTAAATCAGTCGTTAGTTCCTAAGATCATCTTAATGGTGTGTTTAGGTGCATCTTGGGCTTATGACAGCTCAGTTGCATTTTGATCTTAGTTAGCTAGGATAGGCATTTTACCACTCTTTACGCCGTGTCAATAGGACGGTTGATTTGGGTTTCTTGTATGACCGCGGTGGCTGGCACAAGATTTACCAACCCTTGAAGTTAGGCTGTTGCTATAACTAAGTCAAGTTTGCACTCATTGCTTAATGTTAATTACTGCTGAATACCCGTGGGGGCGTGGCTTAGCGAGGCGTCTTGGGCTACTACTTGGGTGTGCCTGATACCCGCTCCTCAAGGCCTGTATGGGGGTAGGTGGTCGAGGGCGTTTACACTGGGGCGCGGATACTTGCATGTATATATTTAGCAAAAACCAACCGTAAGGTTAGGACTAAGTCTTTTGTCCGCAGGCATGTTTTATGCCATCTTGGCAACTTCAGTGCCATGCTTTGTGTTAAGCTATGTGGACGGGGGTGTGGTTAGCTGATAGTTGAGTGGTGAGTGAGAGTGAAGTATATGAAATTATTGCTTGTGTTTACTATTTTTAGTACTGGAGTTTCTCTAATAAGTTTAAGTTATTTTGTATGTGTTTGTGTGTATATATACATCGTTCCGATGATGTCATGGAAGGGATGATTAATGGAGTTTTAGAGGTAGTTTGCTGGGATTGGGCGATGAAGGTTTATGCTACATGGTGGTTAGCGAAAGTTTACTGGTTTAGTTTGTGAAGCGCAGGGGTTGCGCTTAATGATTTGTTGTTTTGTGCTATGTCCAACGAGCATTCATCCAATAGCCCCATTTAACCCGGAGGGTGGAGGTAACATTAACTGAATGTGGTCAAAGTGCATCAGTGTCAGGATGATTCCCCATATACGCCAACCGTCTCATCGAGGGACCCTTGAAATATAGGATAGGCCGTGAGGCAGGTGTGTCCAGGCTTAGATTGTGGGACCCCCGAGATCACTGGGAATAGCCACCTGTGAGGTAACCCCGGAAAAAATAAGAGGAACCAGAGGCGCCAAAAAGCTGGAACATGCCGCGATTACGCATTGAGAAGGTGAAAGTACTCACAGATGCCACTTTGAAGGGCAAGGAGGGGTGAGTGAACCCAATGGATGGCCCTGACCGAGGAACCAGAGGCGCAAAAATGTGAGGAGGGCGAGGGGTTTAGGGGGAACGTATGGGCCTGAAGCTAGTCATACCGGACATTATGTGCAACGGGTTGCTGATTTCACGTGAGGAGTACGATTAATAAATCCGTCTGATACGAACTGCATGAGATATGTGGTGGAGAGTTGTTGTTGGAGCATGTCCTGTGAGCATTCATTAAAATGGGGTCTTGTTATGCGCTTGAGTGGAGTTGTATTGGGTGTTGTGGGGTATGGTCCTAGAACATTCATGCCGGGTGGTTTGGTAGGAGTGTGGTTAAGGGTTTAATGGCCGTGTACATGTATGGGTTTAGCACCTGCTTATAAGATAGTCCGTATATAATGTATATTACTGGTACTATAGTATGTATGTATATGGGGTATATAAATTTATGCACGAATATGCATAACCAAATACCCCCGCCTCGGGGGGGGAGGGGGGGGGGGGTTAAGCATAATGGCATAGATGGGGTAGAATTATTGGGGGCTTGCGGTTAGTTCCTGTAGTTGAGAACAATGGCGGCTTTTCGAGCCGCAGGCCTCGGGTAGTGTCCGGGCAGGAATAATGACTTATTTTATGTTTTTTTTAGGGATTTGCTTTGCGGTGGGTGTTTTGGGTGTGGCGTCGAATCCTTCGCCGTATTATGGGGTTGTTGGTTTGGTGTTAGCGTCTGTGGCGGGGTGCGGGTGGTTGCTGGGCCTTGGGGTTTCGTTCGTGGCTTTAGTGCTGTTTATGGTGTATTTGGGGGGTATGCTGGTGGTGTTTGTTTATTCAGTAGCTTTAGCAGCGGAGCCTTTCCCTGGGGCTTGGGGGGATTGACGGGTGATTGGATGTGCAGTAGCGTTTGTGGCAATTGTTTTTGGGGGGTTGGTGTTTGGGGGGTTTATGGGGGCTTGGAAGTTCGGGGTTTCTACTGTGAATAATGTTGGGGTGTTTGTTGTTCGGTCGGATTTTAGTGGAGTTTCCATGTTTTATTCACATGGGGCAGGGATGTTTTTAGTGGCGGGTTGGGGGCTGTTGTTGACTTTGTTTGTTGTATTGGAGCTTGTGCGGGGGTTGTCGCGGGGTGCTATTCGGGCGGTTTAGGGGTTAGGGTCAGAGAATAGTTTATTGAAAATGCCAGCTTTGGGAGCTGGAGATAAAGGTTTGAGTCCTTTTTTTCTGAGTTTGGGGTACTCTAAGAAGTGGTAAGTCTTCAATCTTTGGTTTACAAGACCAATGTTTTTATAAACTATTAGAGTATTTAGCAGTTGAGTATTTTGTTTTCTAGGGCGCTTGCGGCGGGGAGGAGAAATAGGAGGATAGTGAAGTAGGCGATTGAAGCGAGTTGGCCGATGATGATGAATGGGTGTTCGACGGGTTGGCTTCCTACTCATGTTAGGACGAGGAGGTCGGCGACTAGTACTCAGAATAGGAGCTGGGAGAGTGGTCGGAATGTTATTGCTCGTTGTTTTGATTTGTGCAGGAATGGGATTAGGAATAGGATCAGTACGGAGGCGGCCAGTGCTAATACGCCTCCTAGTTTATTTGGGATTGAACGTAGGATGGCGTAGGCGAATAGGAAGTATCATTCTGGCTTGATGTGTGGTGGGGTTACTAGTGGGTTTGCTGGGGTGAAGTTTTCTGGGTCTCCCAGGAGGTTAACCGCTCATGCTTCTTTCTTATGAGACGTTAGTAAACCAATTACATAGCCTTGTCAAGACTAAATCACAGGTAAAAATCCTGTACATCTCATGTGGCCAACCACTCCCAACTAGGATTCCAAGACGCCTCATCACCCATCATAGAAGAACTCGTTGAATTCCACGACCACGCCCTAATCGTTGCCCTAGCTATCTGCAGCCTAGTTCTCTACCTTTTAGCCCACATACTAACAGAAAAACTCTCGTCCAATGCTGTAGACGCCCAAGAAGTAGAGCTGATCTGGACAATCCTACCTGCTATCGTCCTGGTACTCCTCGCCCTCCCATCCCTACAAATCCTCTACATAATGGACGAAATCGACGAACCAGACCTCACCCTAAAAGCCATCGGCCACCAATGATACTGAAGCTACGAATACACAGACTTCAAAGACCTATCATTCGACTCCTACATAGTGCCCACCCCAGACTTACCCAACGGCCACTTCCGACTGCTAGAAGTTGACCACCGCGTAGTTATCCCAATAGAATCCCCCATCCGCGTGATCATTACTGCAGGAGACGTACTCCACTCCTGAGCAGTCCCAACGCTCGGAGTTAAAACAGACGCAATCCCAGGCCGACTAAACCAAACTTCATTCATTACCACCCGGCCTGGGATTTTTTACGGACAATGCTCAGAAATTTGCGGGGCTAATCACAGCTACATACCCATTGTAGTAGAATCAACCCCACTCCCACATTTCGAGGCCTGATCGTCCCTTCTATCATCATCCTAATCATTAAGAAGCTATGCAACAGCACTAGCCTTTTAAGCTAGCCAAAGAGGGACTTCCCCCTCCTTAATGATATGCCACAGCTTAACCCCGCACCATGATTTTCAATCATAATTATAACCTGATTAACCCTAGCACTCCTCATCCAACCAAAACTACTAGCCTTCACCACAACCAACCCCCCATCAAATAAGACCTCCCTCACTACCAAACCCACACCATGATCCTGACCATGAACCTAAGCTTCTTTGACCAATTTTCCAGCCCCAATCTATTTGGCATCCCCTTAATCCTACTATCCCTACTCTTCCCAGCCCTACTATTCCCGTCCCCAAACAACCGATGAATCGACAACCGCCTTTCTACTATCCAAACATGACTCCTTCACCTAATCACAAAACAACTAATAGTCCCACTCAACAAAAATGGCCACAAATGAGCCATAATATTTACATCCCTAATAATCATACTTCTTACAATCAACCTTCTAGGCCTCCTTCCATATACATTCACCCCAACCACCCAACTATCTATGAACATAGCCCTAGCCTTCCCACTATGGCTCGCCACACTACTAACAGTCATGTTTAACCATGTACGTGCCCCAGGGCCGGCTTAAAGTAGGCTCTATTGTCCCACTTTACTGCTAAATCCGCCTTCCAGAAGTGGTTTCACGCTTCTTTCCGTGTGCCCTATGAATAGGGAATGTAGCCCATTTCTTCCACTCCATAGGCTATACCTTGACCTGTCTTATTAGCGGGGTGCTATTGTGTCCACTGTTGTGCTCTCATTCGAGGTGGGCTGGCGACGGCGGTATGTAGGCTGTGTTGGCAAGGGGTGGTTGGGTTAATCGGGGATTATCGATTGTAGAACAGGCTCCTCTAGGTGGGTTTGGGGCACCGCCAAGTCCTTAGAGTTTTAAGCGTTTGTGCTCGTAGTTCTCTGGCGGATACTTCGGTAAAGTAAGTATCAAGATTTAGGGCCAGGCATAGTGGGGTATCTAATCCCAGTTTGGGCCCTGGCTTTCGTGGGTTTAAATCAGTCGTTAGTTCCTAAGATCATCTTAATGGTGTGTTTAGGTGCATCTTGGGCTTATGACAGCTCAGTTGCATTTTGATCTTAGTTAGCTAGGATAGGCATTTTACCACTCTTTACGCCGTGTCAATAGGACGGTTGATTTGGGTTTCTTGTATGACCGCGGTGGCTGGCACAAGATTTACCAACCTTTGAAGTTAGGCTGTTGCTATAACTAAGTCAAGTTTGCACTCATTGCTTAATGTTAATTACTGCTGAATACCCGTGGGGGCGTGGCTTAGCGAGGCGTCTTGGGCTACTACTTGGGTGTGCCTGATACCCGCTCCTCAAGGCCTGTATGGGGGTAGGTGGTCGAGGGCGTTTACACTGGGGCGCGGATACTTGCATGTATATATTTAGCAAAAACCAACCGTAAGGTTAGGACTAAGTCTTTTGTCCGCAGGCATGTTTTATGCCATCTTGGCAACTTCAGTGCCATGCTTTGTGTTAAGCTATGTGGACGGGGGTGTGGTTAGCTGATAGTTGAGTGGTGAGTGAGAGTGAAGTATATGAAATTATTGCTTGTGTTTACTATTTTTAGTACTGGAGTTTCTCTAAGTCCTAGGACTAGGAGGAAATGGTGTTTCATAGTGTGTAGGCGTCGGGATAGTCCGAGTATCGTCGGGGTATTCCTGCTAGGCCTAGGAAGTGCTGGGGGAAGAACGTTAGGTTTACTCCTGTAAATATTACCCCGAAGTGGGCTTTTGCTCATGTTTGGTGTAGGGTAAACCCAGTGAGTAGTGGGAATCAGTGAGTAAATCCTGCTAGAATGGCAAAGACGGCGCCTATGGATAGGACGTAGTGGAAGTGGGCAACTACGTAGTACGTGTCGTGCAGGGCGATGTCTAGGGAAGAGTTTGCAAGAACGATTCCTGTTAATCCTCCGATGGTAAATAGGAAGATAAATCCTAGAGCTCATAGTATTGGGGGGGGTCTCATTTGATTGTTCCTCCGTGCAGGGTGGCTAGTCAGCTAAATACTTTGATTCCGGTAGGGATGGCAATGATTATAGTGGCTGATGTAAAGTAGGCTCGGGTATCAACGTCTATTCCTACTGTAAACATGTGGTGAGCTCAGACGATGAATCCTAGGAAGCCGATGGATAGTATGGCTCAGACTATTCCCATGTAGCCGAAGGGCTCCTTTTTGCCTGAGTAGTACGTGACTACGTGTGAGATGATTCCGAACCCCGGTAGGATCAGAATATAGACTTCTGGGTGTCCGAAGAATCAGAATAGGTGTTGGTACAGGATTGGGTCTCCTCCTCCAGCGGGGTCGAAGAATGTGGTGTTTAGGTTTCGATCAGTTAGTAATATTGTAATACCGGCGGCGAGTACGGGGAGTGATAGAAGGAGTAGGATGGCGGTAATTAGTACGGATCAGACAAATAGTGGGGTTTGGTATTGTGAGAGTGCGGGGGGTTTTATGTTGATGGCTGTGGTGATAAAGTTGATGGCCCCAAGGATGGAGGAGATACCGGCTAAGTGGAGTGAGAAGATAGCCAGGTCTACTGAAGCTCCGGCGTGGGCAAGGTCACCTGCTAGGGGAGGGTAGACAGTTCAGCCTGTGCCGGCGCCAGCTTCTACAGTGGATGAGGCTAGTAGGAGGAGGAATGATGGGGGGAGGAGTCAAAAGCTTATGTTGTTTATTCGCGGGAATGCTATGTCGGGGGCACCGATTATGAGGGGGACTAATCAGTTGCCGAATCCTCCGATCATGATGGGTATGACTATAAAGAAGCTTATTACAAAGGCGTGAGCGGTAACGATTACATTGTAAATTTGGTCGTCGCCTAGGAGAGTTCCTGGTTGTCCTAGTTCTGCGCGGATTAATAGGCTGAGTGCGGTGCCGACTATTCCTGCTCATGCCCCGAAGATGAGGTACAGGGTGCCAATATCCTTATGGTTAGTGGAAAATAGTCATCGGTTGATGAAGGTGACGGGTAAGATGGCTGAGTGTTGAAGCGTTAGGCTGTAGTCCTTTTTACAGAGGTTTAATTCCTCTTCTTATCGGCTCTGTAGTGAAATTCATGTTGAGTTGCAAGCTCATCGATGCGCACTAGGGTGCGTCAGGGTCTTTGTAGGCAGAAGCCAATTGGTTTAGGCATTTAGCTGTTAACTAGAGTTTTGTGGGATCGAAGCCCATCTGTCTAGGGAGGCTTTAGCTTAATTAAAGCGTCTGACTTGCATTCAGAAGATACAGGTTAATATTCTGTAAGTCTTAATGTGCAGAAACTAAGAGGGTTTAACTCTTATTTAAGGCTTTGAAGGCCTTCGGTTTGGGGTGTTATCCTAAGTTTCTAGACAATGGCATGTATTATTGGGGACAGGGGAAGTAAGAGGATTGATAGTGAGGCAAGGACCGCAGTAGGTGTGCTTGGGGCTTTGCTAGTGTATCATTGTTTTATGTGGTTAGAGGAGTTGGGGGGAAGGGTAATTGTTGAGTGGTATGCGAGGCGTAGGTAGAAGAAGAGGCTGAGCAGTGATAGCATGGCAATTGCCATGGCTGCTGGTGTTATTTCCTGTTTAGTTAGTTCTTGGATGATAAGTCACTTTGGTATAAAGCCTGTTAATGGGGGGAGGCCTGCTAGGGATAAAAGTACTAGTATTAGGGTGGCGTTTAGCACTGGGGTTTTTGTTCATGAGGTTGTGATCATGGATAGGTTAAGGGCTTTGATTTTGTTAAGGGCTAGGAATACGGCTGATGTTATGATTGTGTATAGGTAGAAGGTAAGTAAGGCCAATTTGGGGCTGTAAACTAGGATGATGGCGATTCAGCCTAAGTGGGAGATGGACGAGAAGGCTAGGATTTTGCGTGTTTGTGTTTGGTTCAGTCCTATTCAGCCTCCTAGTGCTGTTGAGGCTAGGGCCATGGCGGTAAGTAGAGCTGGGTCGAGGGATTTGGATGTTAGTAGGAGCAGGGTTAGTGGGGGGAATTTTATGAGGGTCGAGAGTAGCAGGGCTGTTATTAGTGGCGATCCTTGTAGTACTTCTGGGAATCAGAAGTGAAATGGCACTAGGCCCAGTTTAATAGCGATTGCTGCTGTCAGTAGTAGACAGGAGGTTGGGTGGTTTATTTGTGTGATGTCTCATTGGCCGGTGACTCAGGCATTGGTTATGCTAGAGAATAGGACCAGGGCGGAAGCAGCTGCTTGGGTTAGGAAGTATTTCGTTGCGGCTTCTACTGCTCGTGGGTGGTGGGATTTGGCAATTAGGGGAATGATGGCTAGTGCGTTGATCTCCAGTCCTGTCCAGGCCAGAACTCAGTGGTTGCTGGAAATTGTGATTGTGGTGCCCAAGATGAGGCTGAAGGTTATGATTGGGGTCGCGTAAGGGTTCATTAGTAGAGGAGGGGGTTAAACCATCATTTTCGGGGTATGGGCCCGATAGCTTGATTAGCTGACTCTACTAGAAAATAATATAAGGGAAGTATGGAGAATTTTGATTTCTCTTGTGTGGGTTCAATTCCTACTTTTCTAAGGTCAACAGGAAATGAGAGGGCTGTTATACCTCTATGTTCACTTTATCATAGTGACCCTTTGTAGTTCAGGCACATTTCCTTATGTAAGGAGGTAGGCCTGCATAGCAGATAGGTATGCTGATGTGTCAGAGGCACAGAGCTAGTGTGAGGGGTAGGAAGTTTTTTCATAGTAGGTGCATTAGTTGGTCATATCGGAATCGTGGGTATGAAGCTCGGACCCATAAGAAACCAGAAGATAGTAGGAGGACTTTTGTGGCTAGGATGACGGGGAATAGTTCTGTGGGTGGCCCTAGGGCGCTTGGGTTTAGGAATATGATGGCTGTAAGTGTATTTATTAGCATAATGTTCGCATATTCAGCTAGGAAGAATAAGGCGAAGGGTCCTGCGGCGTATTCAACGTTAAACCCTGAGACTAGCTCAGATTCACCCTCTGTGAGGTCAAAAGGAGCTCGGTTTGTCTCTGCTAGGGTGGATACGTATCATATTATTGCTAGGGGTCATGAGGAGAAAATGAAGTATAGAGGCTCCTGTGCGACGGCAAAGGAGCTGAGTGTGTAGCTTCCGCTTAGTATGATTATTGATAGCAGGATTATGGCCAGTGTCACTTCGTATGAAATGGTCTGTGCTACTGCCCGTAGGGCTCCGATTAGTGCGTATTTTGAGTTCGAGGCTCAGCCTGATCATAGGACTGAGTAGACGGCTAGGCTTGACATGGCTATTAGGAAGAGAACTCCGAGGTTTAGATCTGCTAGGGGAAATGGGAGTGGTAGTGGTGCTCAAGTGGTGAGGGCTAGGACAAGGGCTAGTATTGGTATCAGAATGAATAGAAGTGGGGAAGAGGTAGAGGGTCGGATGGGCTCTTTGGTAAATAGTTTCAGTCCGTCCGCAAATGGTTGAAGTAGGCCAAAAGGCCCGACAACGTTAGGGCCTTTGCGGGATTGTATGTAGCTTAGGATTTTCCGTTCTGCTAGGGTTAGGAAGGCTACGGCAATCAGGATTGGGATGATGTATAGGAGGGATATAACGAGGCAGCTTAGTGTTGTTATTTGAATCATGGGTGAAGCTAGGGAGAGGATTTGAACCTCTGGGGAAAGGGCTTAAGCCTTCTGCACTTGCCGGGCTCTGCCACTCTAGCTGGTCCTTTTCTAGGATTGAAAGTGGTGGGGGAAGGCCCTCTTCACGGTTTAGTTGGTTTCACTGCTTAGAGGGGGGGGGCGTGCTTGTGGTATTGGCCCCACTTTCCCGGTCCTTTCGTACTGGGGAGAGTGTGTCATAGATAGAAACCGACCTGGATTGCTCCGGTCTGAACTCAGATCACGTAGGACTGTTAATCGTTGAACAAACGAACCCTTAATAGCGGCTGCACCATTAGGATGTCCTGATCCAACATCGAGGTCGTAAACCCCCCTGTCGATATGGGCTCTTGAGGGGGATTGCGCTGTTATCCCTGGGGTAGCTTGGTCCATTAATCAATTATATTGGGTCTGGTCACTGTTAGCACTTTGAGGGGTAGCTCTAGGTAAAGAGGTATGGTCTTGTTTTTGGAGGATTTGTTCTCCTCCAAGGTCGCCCCAACCGAAAAATATCGACCAGGCTCTGCGATGGTAGTGGCCCCAGTGGGGTTGATTGAGGATTCGCGGTGGTCGTTGATTTTTAAGTTCCACAGGGTCTTCTCGTCTTATGTTCACATCCCCGCTTTTGCACGGGGAGATCAATTTCACTGATTATCTGTGAGAGACAGTTAAGACCTCGTTTAGCCATTCATACAAGTCTCGATTTATGGGACAATTGATTGCGCTACCTTTGCACGGTTAGGATACCGCGGCCGTTAAACCTAAGTCACCGGGCAGGCATCACCTTCAATACTTGTTTAATTTGCTGAAGGCTATGTTTTTGGTAAACAGTCGGGCCTTATTAATTTGCCGAGTTCCTTTCACAGATTTTAATCGCTCTTATAGGCGCTCCTGAGTCGGGTTAACAGGGTTAGTTAATACGTGGTCTTGTAGGGGTTTTTGTATCTGTCTAGGTCTGTTAATAATGTTTCTATGTAAGCTTGCGCCGTTAGAGGGGTGTGGCCCTGAGTTACTTATTTTAGCATTAATTCTCCTATATTCATAGGTTGACCTGTTTGTGATAAGGGAATCATCTTATTTTGGTATTTTTAGGTGGTGGAGCTTTGACGCACTCTTTTTTGATGGCTGCTTTAGGGCCCACGGTAGGATCAGTAGTAAGAATTATCCGCTAGTCGAGGTTGTGTCCTTTTTTAATGGAGCTGTCCCTCCATTAAATAGCTCTTAATCATCTCATTAGGGTTCAGGATGTCCGGTAGGGAGGATTAAGGGGGAACTTAGATTCGTTTCACAGGTAACCAGCTATCACCCAGCTCGGTTGGCTTTTCACCTCTACTGACAAGTCATCCCACTCTTTTGCAACAGAGACGGGTTCGCTCTCTTTAACTGCTTGAAAGTAGCTCGCTTGGGTTTCGGGGGGGCAAACTTTAGTTCACTTTGCTTGGTTGTTCTCGCTAAACCATGATGCAAAAGGTACAAGGGTTGATCTTTGCTGTCTGTCGCTTTGATTGTTTCACTGCTATTTCATCTTTCCCTTACGGTACTGGGGTCTCTATCGCGTCTAAGTGTCTTTTCTATCGCCTATACTAAGACTGTAAAATGCTTTAGTTTAATTAGTTTAGTAAATTCTTTAGTTTTGGTGTACTATTTGTGTGGTTGAGCTAGAGGGGGGGCTTCAAGACGATCCGGTCTAGTAGATATCTTTCAGGTGTAAGCTGAGTGCTTTGGTGTTATAGCTACGTCTTGATATTCCAAGTACACCTTCCGGTACACTTACCTTGTTACGACTTACCTCATCTTCAGCGTATTTATGGTATTAGTTATGTGGGATGTGGCTTTTGAGGAGGGTGACGGGCGGTATGTACGTGCCCCAGGGCCGGCTTAAAGTAGGCTCTATTGTCCCACTTTACTGCTAAATCCGCCTTCCAGAAGTGGTTTCACGCTTCTTTCCGTGTGCCCTATGAATAGGGAATGTAGCCCATTTCTTCCACTCCATAGGCTATACCTTGACCTGTCTTATTAGCGGGGTGCTATTGTGTCCACTGTTGTGCTCTCATTCGAGGTGGGCTGGCGACGGCGGTATGTAGGCTGTGTTGGCAAGGGGTGGTTGGGTTAATCGGGGATTATCGATTGTAGAACAGGCTCCTCTAGGTGGGTTTGGGGCACCGCCAAGTCCTTAGAGTTTTAAGCGTTTGTGCTCGTAGTTCTCTGGCGGATACTTCGGTAAAGTAAGTATCAAGATTTAGGGCCAGGCATAGTGGGGTATCTAATCCCAGTTTGGGCCCTGGCTTTCGTGGGTTTAAATCAGTCGTTAGTTCCTAAGATCATCTTAATGGTGTGTTTAGGTGCATCTTGGGCTTATGACAGCTCAGTTGCATTTTGATCTTAGTTAGCTAGGATAGGCATTTTACCACTCTTTACGCCGTGTCAATAGGACGGTTGATTTGGGTTTCTTGTATGACCGCGGTGGCTGGCACAAGATTTACCAACCCTTGAAGTTAGGCTGTTGCTATAACTAAGTCAAGTTTGCACTCATTGCTTAATGTTAATTACTGCTGAATACCCGTGGGGGCGTGGCTTAGCGAGGCGTCTTGGGCTACTACTTGGGTGTGCCTGATACCCGCTCCTCAAGGCCTGTATGGGGGTAGGTGGTCGAGGGCGTTTACACTGGGGCGCGGATACTTGCATGTATATATTTAGCAAAAACCAACCGTAAGGTTAGGACTAAGTCTTTTGTCCGCAGGCATGTTTTATGCCATCTCGGCAACTTCAGTGCCATGCTTTGTGTTAAGCTATGTGGACGGGGGTGTGGTTAGCTGATAGTTGAGTGGTGAGTGAGAGTGAAGTATATGAAATTATTGCTTGTGTTTACTATTTTTAGTACTGGAGTTTCTCTAATAAGTTTAAGTTATTTTGTATGTGTTTGTGTGTATATATACATCGTTCCGATGATGTCATGGAAGGGATGATTAATGGAGTTTTAGAGGTAGTTTGCTGGGATTGGGCGATGAAGGTTTATGCTACATGGTGGTTAGCGAAAGTTTACTGGTTTAGTTTGTGAAGCGCAGGGGTTGCGCTTAATGATTTGTTGTTTTGTGCTATGTCCAACGAGCATTCATCCAATAGCCCCATTTAACCCGGAGGGTGGAGGTAACATTAACTGAATGTGGTCAAAGTGCATCAGTGTCAGGATGATTCCCCATATACGCCAACCGTCTCATCGAGGGACCCTTGAAATATAGGATAGGCCGTGAGGCAGGTGTGTCCAGGCTTAGATTGTGGGACCCCCGAGATCACTGGGAATAGCCACCTGTGAGGTAACCCCGGAAAAAATAAGAGGAACCAGAGGCGCCAAAAAGCTGGAACATGCCGCGATTACGCATTGAGAAGGTGAAAGTACTCACAGATGCCACTTTGAAGGGCAAGGAGGGGTGAGTGAACCCAATGGATGGCCCTGACCGAGGAACCAGAGGCGCAAAAATGTGAGGAGGGCGAGGGGTTTAGGGGGAACGTATGGGCCTGAAGCTAGTCATACCGGACATTATGTGCAACGGGTTGCTGATTTCACGTGAGGAGTACGATTAATAAATCCGTCTGATACGAACTGCATGAGATATGTGGTGGAGAGTTGTTGTTGGAGCATGTCCTGTGAGCATTCATTAAAATGGGGTCTTGTTATGCGCTTGAGTGGAGTTGTATTGGGTGTTGTGGGGTATGGTCCTAGAACATTCATGCCGGGTGGTTTGGTAGGAGTGTGTTTAAGGGTTTAATGGCCGTGTACATGTATGGGTTTAGCACCTGCTTATAAGATAGTCCGTATATAATGTATATTACTGGTACTATAGTATGTATGTATATGGGGTATATAAATTTATGCACGAATATGCATAACCAAATACCCCCGCCTCGGGGGGGGAGGGGGGGGGGGGTTAAGCATAATGGCATAGATGGGGTAGAATTATTGGGGGCTTGCGGTTAGTTCCTGTAGTTGAGAACAATGGCGGCTTTTCGAGCCGCAGGCCTCGGGTAGTGTCCGGGCAGGAATAATGACTTATTTTATGTTTTTTTTAGGGATTTGCTTTGCGGTGGGTGTTTTGGGTGTGGCGTCGAATCCTTCGCCGTATTATGGGGTTGTTGGTTTGGTGTTAGCGTCTGTGGCGGGGTGCGGGTGGTTGCTGGGCCTTGGGGTTTCGTTCGTGGCTTTAGTGCTGTTTATGGTGTATTTGGGGGGTATGCTGGTGGTGTTTGTTTATTCAGTAGCTTTAGCAGCGGAGCCTTTCCCTGGGGCTTGGGGGGATTGACGGGTGATTGGATGTGCAGTAGCGTTTGTGGCAATTGTTTTTGGGGGGTTGGTGTTTGGGGGGTTTATGGGGGCTTGGAAGTTCGGGGTTTCTACTGTGAATAATGTTGGGGTGTTTGTTGTTCGGTCGGATTTTAGTGGAGTTTCCATGTTTTATTCACATGGGGCAGGGATGTTTTTAGTGGCGGGTTGGGGGCTGTTGTTGACTTTGTTTGTTGTATTGGAGCTTGTGCGGGGGTTGTCGCGGGGTGCTATTCGGGCGGTTTAGGGGTTAGGGTCAGAGAATAGTTTATTGAAAATGCCAGCTTTGGGAGCTGGAGATAAAGGTTTGAGTCCTTTTTTTCTGAGTTTGGGGTACTCTAAGAAGTGGTAAGTCTTCAATCTTTGGTTTACAAGACCAATGTTTTTATAAACTATTAGAGTATTTAGCAGTTGAGTATTTTGTTTTCTAGGGCGCTTGCGGCGGGGAGGAGAAATAGGGGGATAGTGAAGTAGGCGATTGAAGCGAGTTGGCCGATGATGATGAATGGGTGTTCGACGGGTTGGCTTCCTACTCATGTTAGGACGAGGAGGTCGGCGACTAGTACTCAGAATAGGAGCTGGGAGAGTGGTCGGAATGTTATTGCTCGTTGTTTTGATTTGTGCAGGAATGGGATTAGGAATAGGATCAGTACGGAGGCGGCCAGTGCTAATACGCCTCCTAGTTTATTTGGGATTGAACGTAGGATGGCGTAGGCGAATAGGAAGTATCATTCTGGCTTGATGTGTGGTGGGGTTACTAGCGGGTTTGCTGGGGTGAAGTTTTCTGGGTCTCCCAGGAGGTTAACCGCTCATGCTTCTTTCTTATGAGACGTTAGTAAACCAATTACATAGCCTTGTCAAGACTAAATCACAGGTAAAAATCCTGTACATCTCATGTGGCCAACCACTCCCAACTAGGATTCCAAGACGCCTCATCACCCATCATAGAAGAACTCGTTGAATTCCACGACCACGCCCTAATCGTTGCCCTAGCTATCTGCAGCCTAGTTCTCTACCTTTTAGCCCACATACTAACAGAAAAACTCTCGTCCAATGCTGTAGACGCCCAAGAAGTAGAGCTGATCTGGACAATCCTACCTGCTATCGTCCTGGTACTCCTCGCCCTCCCATCCCTACAAATCCTCTACATAATGGACGAAATCGACGAACCAGACCTCACCCTAAAAGCCATCGGCCACCAATGATACTGAAGCTACGAATACACAGACTTCAAAGACCTATCATTCGACTCCTACATAGTGCCCACCCCAGACTTACCCAACGGCCACTTCCGACTGCTAGAAGTTGACCACCGCGTAGTTATCCCAATAGAATCCCCCATCCGCGTGATCATTACTGCAGGAGACGTACTCCACTCCTGAGCAGTCCCAACGCTCGGAGTTAAAACAGACGCAATCCCAGGCCGACTAAACCAAACTTCATTCATTACCACCCGGCCTGGGATTTTTTACGGACAATGCTCAGAAATTTGCGGGGCTAATCACAGCTACATACCCATTGTAGTAGAATCAACCCCACTCCCACATTTCGAGGCCTGATCGTCCCTTCTATCATCATCCTAATCATTAAGAAGCTATGCAACAGCACTAGCCTTTTAAGCTAGCCAAAGAGGGACTTCCCCCTCCTTAATGATATGCCACAGCTTAACCCCGCACCATGATTTTCAATCATAATTATAACCTGATTAACCCTAGCACTCCTCATCCAACCAAAACTACTAGCCTTCACCACAACCAACCCCCCATCAAATAAGACCTCCCTCACTACCAAACCCACACCATGATCCTGACCATGAACCTAAGCTTCTTTGACCAATTTTCCAGCCCCAATCTATTTGGCATCCCCTTAATCCTACTATCCCTACTCTTCCCAGCCCTACTATTCCCGTCCCCAAACAACCGATGAATCAACAACCGCCTTTCTACTATCCAAACATGACTCCTTCACCTAATCACAAAACAACTAATAGTCCCACTCAACAAAAATGGCCACAAATGAGCCATAATATTTACATCCCTAATAATCATACTTCTTACAATCAACCTTCTAGGCCTCCTTCCATATACATTCACCCCAACCACCCAACTATCTATGAACATAGCCCTAGCCTTCCCACTATGGCTCGCCACACTACTAACAGTCATGTTTAACCATGTACGTGCCCCAGGGCCGGCTTAAAGTAGGCTCTATTGTCCCACTTTACTGCTAAATCCGCCTTCCAGAAGTGGTTTCACGCTTCTTTCCGTGTGCCCTATGAATAGGGAATGTAGCCCATTTCTTCCACTCCATAGGCTATACCTTGACCTGTCTTATTAGCGGGGTGCTATTGTGTCCACTGTTGTGCTCTCATTCGAGGTGGGCTGGCGACGGCGGTATGTAGGCTGTGTTGGCAAGGGGTGGTTGGGTTAATCGGGGATTATCGATTGTAGAACAGGCTCCTCTAGGTGGGTTTGGGGCACCGCCAAGTCCTTAGAGTTTTAAGCGTTTGTGCTCGTAGTTCTCTGGCGGATACTTCGGTAAAGTAAGTATCAAGATTTAGGGCCAGGCATAGTGGGGTATCTAATCCCAGTTTGGGCCCTGGCTTTCGTGGGTTTAAATCAGTCGTTAGTTCCTAAGATCATCTTAATGGTGTGTTTAGGTGCATCTTGGGCTTATGACAGCTCAGTTGCATTTTGATCTTAGTTAGCTAGGATAGGCATTTTACCACTCTTTACGCCGTGTCAATAGGACGGTTGATTTGGGTTTCTTGTATGACCGCGGTGGCTGGCACAAGATTTACCAACCCTTGAAGTTAGGCTGTTGCTATAACTAAGTCAAGTTTGCACTCATTGCTTAATGTTAATTACTGCTGAATACCCGTGGGGGCGTGGCTTAGCGAGGCGTCTTGGGCTACTACTTGGGTGTGCCTGATACCCGCTCCTCAAGGCCTGTATGGGGGTAGGTGGTCGAGGGCGTTTACACTGGGGCGCGGATACTTGCATGTATATATTTAGCAAAAACCAACCGTAAGGTTAGGACTAAGTCTTTTGTCCGCAGGCATGTTTTATGCCATCTTGGCAACTTCAGTGCCATGCTTTGTGTTAAGCTATGTGGACGGGGGTGTGGTTAGCTGATAGTTGAGTGGTGAGTGAGAGTGAAGTATATGAAATTATTGCTTGTGTTTACTATTTTTAGTACTGGAGTTTCTCTAAGTCCTAGGACTAGGAGGAAATGGTGTTTCATAGTGTGTAGGCGTCGGGATAGTCCGAGTATCGTCGGGGTATTCCTGCTAGGCCTAGGAAGTGCTGGGGGAAGAACGTTAGGTTTACTCCTGTAAATATTACCCCGAAGTGGGCTTTTGCTCATGTTTGGTGTAGGGTAAACCCAGTGAGTAGTGGGAATCAGTGAGTAAATCCTGCTAGAATGGCAAAGACGGCGCCTATGGATAGGACGTAGTGGAAGTGGGCAACTACGTAGTACGTGTCGTGCAGGGCGATGTCTAGGGAAGAGTTTGCAAGAACGATTCCTGTTAATCCTCCGATGGTAAATAGGAAGATAAATCCTAGAGCTCATAGTATTGGGGGGGGTCTCATTTGATTGTTCCTCCGTGCAGGGTGGCTAGTCAGCTAAATACTTTGATTCCGGTAGGGATGGCAATGATTATAGTGGCTGATGTAAAGTAGGCTCGGGTATCAACGTCTATTCCTACTGTAAACATGTGGTGAGCTCAGACGATGAATCCTAGGAAGCCGATGGATAGTATGGCTCAGACTATTCCCATGTAGCCGAAGGGCTCCTTTTTGCCTGAGTAGTACGTGACTACGTGTGAGATGATTCCGAACCCCGGTAGGATCAGAATATAGACTTCTGGGTGTCCGAAGAATCAGAATAGGTGTTGGTACAGGATTGGGTCTCCTCCTCCAGCGGGGTCGAAGAATGTGGTGTTTAGGTTTCGATCAGTTAGTAATATTGTAATACCGGCGGCGAGTACGGGGAGTGATAGAAGGAGTAGGATGGCGGTAATTAGTACGGATCAGACAAATAGTGGGGTTTGGTATTGTGAGAGTGCGGGGGGTTTTATGTTGATGGCTGTGGTGATAAAGTTGATGGCCCCAAGGATGGAGGAGATACCGGCTAAGTGGAGTGAGAAGATAGCCAGGTCTACTGAAGCTCCGGCGTGGGCAAGGTCACCTGCTAGGGGAGGGTAGACAGTTCAGCCTGTGCCGGCGCCAGCTTCTACAGTGGATGAGGCTAGTAGGAGGAGGAATGATGGGGGGAGGAGTCAAAAGCTTATGTTGTTTATTCGCGGGAATGCTATGTCGGGGGCACCGATTATGAGGGGGACTAATCAGTTGCCGAATCCTCCGATCATGATGGGTATGACTATAAAGAAGCTTATTACAAAGGCGTGAGCGGTAACGATTACATTGTAAATTTGGTCGTCGCCTAGGAGAGTTCCTGGTTGTCCTAGTTCTGCGCGGATTAATAGGCTGAGTGCGGTGCCGACTATTCCTGCTCATGCCCCGAAGATGAGGTACAGGGTGCCAATATCCTTATGGTTAGTGGAAAATAGTCATCGGTTGATGAAGGTGACGGGTAAGATGGCTGAGTGTTGAAGCGTTAGGCTGTAGTCCTTTTTACAGAGGTTTAATTCCTCTTCTTATCGGCTCTGTAGTGAAATTCATGTTGAGTTGCAAGCTCATCGATGCGCACTAGGGTGCGTCAGGGTCTTTGTAGGCAGAAGCCAATTGGTTTAGGCATTTAGCTGTTAACTAGAGTTTTGTGGGATCGAAGCCCATCTGTCTAGGGAGGCTTTAGCTTAATTAAAGCGTCTGACTTGCATTCAGAAGATACAGGTTAATATTCTGTAAGTCTTAATGTGCAGAAACTAAGAGGGTTTAACTCTTATTTAAGGCTTTGAAGGCCTTCGGTTTGGGGTGTTATCCTAAGTTTCTAGACAATGGCATGTATTATTGGGGACAGGGGAAGTAAGAGGATTGATAGTGAGGCAAGGACCGCAGTAGGTGTGCTTGGGGCTTTGCTAGTGTATCATTGTTTTATGTGGTTAGAGGAGTTGGGGGGAAGGGTAATTGTTGAGTGGTATGCGAGGCGTAGGTAGAAGAAGAGGCTGAGCAGTGATAGCATGGCAATTGCCATGGCTGCTGGTGTTATTTCCTGTTTAGTTAGTTCTTGGATGATAAGTCACTTTGGTATAAAGCCTGTTAATGGGGGGAGGCCTGCTAGGGATAAAAGTACTAGTATTAGGGTGGCGTTTAGCACTGGGGTTTTTGTTCATGAGGTTGTGATCATGGATAGGTTAAGGGCTTTGATTTTGTTAAGGGCTAGGAATACGGCTGATGTTATGATTGTGTATAGGTAGAAGGTAAGTAAGGCCAATTTGGGGCTGTAAACTAGGATGATGGCGATTCAGCCTAAGTGGGAGATGGACGAGAAGGCTAGGATTTTGCGTGTTTGTGTTTGGTTCAGTCCTATTCAGCCTCCTAGTGCTGTTGAGGCTAGGGCCATGGCGGTAAGTAGAGCTGGGTCGAGGGATTTGGATGTTAGTAGGAGCAGGGTTAGTGGGGGGAATTTTATGAGGGTCGAGAGTAGCAGGGCTGTTATTAGTGGCGATCCTTGTAGTACTTCTGGGAATCAGAAGTGAAATGGCACTAGGCCCAGTTTAATAGCGATTGCTGCTGTCAGTAGTAGACAGGAGGTTGGGTGGTTTATTTGTGTGATGTCTCATTGGCCGGTGACTCAGGCATTGGTTATGCTAGAGAATAGGACCAGGGCGGAAGCAGCTGCTTGGGTTAGGAAGTATTTCGTTGCGGCTTCTACTGCTCGTGGGTGGTGGGATTTGGCAATTAGGGGAATGATGGCTAGTGCGTTGATCTCCAGTCCTGTCCAGGCCAGAACTCAGTGGTTGCTGGAAATTGTGATTGTGGTGCCCAAGATGAGGCTGAAGGTTATGATTGGGGTCGCGTAAGGGTTCATTAGTAGAGGAGGGGGTTAAACCATCATTTTCGGGGTATGGGCCCGATAGCTTGATTAGCTGACTCTACTAGAAAATAATATAAGGGAAGTATGGAGAATTTTGATTTCTCTTGTGTGGGTTCAATTCCTACTTTTCTAAGGTCAACAGGAAATGAGAGGGCTGTTATACCTCTATGTTCACTTTATCATAGTGACCCTTTGTAGTTCAGGCACATTTCCTTATGTAAGGAGGTAGGCCTGCATAGCAGATAGGTATGCTGATGTGTCAGAGGCACAGAGCTAGTGTGAGGGGTAGGAAGTTTTTTCATAGTAGGTGCATTAGTTGGTCATATCGGAATCGTGGGTATGAAGCTCGGACCCATAAGAAACCAGAAGATAGTAGGAGGACTTTTGTGGCTAGGATGACGGGGAATAGTTCTGTGGGTGGCCCTAGGGCGCTTGGGTTTAGGAATATGATGGCTGTAAGTGTATTTATTAGCATAATGTTCGCATATTCAGCTAGGAAGAATAAGGCGAAGGGTCCTGCGGCGTATTCAACGTTAAACCCTGAGACTAGCTCAGATTCACCCTCTGTGAGGTCAAAAGGAGCTCGGTTTGTCTCTGCTAGGGTGGATACGTATCATATTATTGCTAGGGGTCATGAGGAGAAAATGAAGTATAGAGGCTCCTGTGCGACGGCAAAGGAGCTGAGTGTGTAGCTTCCGCTTAGTATGATTATTGATAGCAGGATTATGGCCAGTGTCACTTCGTATGAAATGGTCTGTGCTACTGCCCGTAGGGCTCCGATTAGTGCGTATTTTGAGTTCGAGGCTCAGCCTGATCATAGGACTGAGTAGACGGCTAGGCTTGACATGGCTATTAGGAAGAGAACTCCGAGGTTTAGATCTGCTAGGGGAAATGGGAGTGGTAGTGGTGCTCAAGTGGTGAGGGCTAGGACAAGGGCTAGTATTGGTATCAGAATGAATAGAAGTGGGGAAGAGGTAGAGGGTCGGATGGGCTCTTTGGTAAATAGTTTCAGTCCGTCCGCAAATGGTTGAAGTAGGCCAAAAGGCCCGACAACGTTAGGGCCTTTGCGGGATTGTATGTAGCTTAGGATTTTCCGTTCTGCTAGGGTTAGGAAGGCTACGGCAATCAGGATTGGGATGATGTATAGGAGGGATATAACGAGGCAGCTTAGTGTTGTTATTTGAATCATGGGTGAAGCTAGGGAGAGGATTTGAACCTCTGGGGAAAGGGCTTAAGCCTTCTGCACTTGCCGGGCTCTGCCACTCTAGCTGGTCCTTTTCTAGGATTGAAAGTGGTGGGGGAAGGCCCTCTTCACGGTTTAGTTGGTTTCACTGCTTAGAGGGGGGGGGCGTGCTTGTGGTATTGGCCCCACTTTCCCGGTCCTTTCGTACTGGGGAGAGTGTGTCATAGATAGAAACCGACCTGGATTGCTCCGGTCTGAACTCAGATCACGTAGGACTGTTAATCGTTGAACAAACGAACCCTTAATAGCGGCTGCACCATTAGGATGTCCTGATCCAACATCGAGGTCGTAAACCCCCCTGTCGATATGGGCTCTTGAGGGGGATTGCGCTGTTATCCCTGGGGTAGCTTGGTCCATTAATCAATTATATTGGGTCTGGTCACTGTTAGCACTTTGAGGGGTAGCTCTAGGTAAAGAGGTATGGTCTTGTTTTTGGAGGATTTGTTCTCCTCCAAGGTCGCCCCAACCGAAAAATATCGACCAGGCTCTGCGATGGTAGTGGCCCCAGTGGGGTTGATTGAGGATTCGCGGTGGTCGTTGATTTTTAAGTTCCACAGGGTCTTCTCGTCTTATGTTCACATCCCCACTTTTGCACGGGGAGATCAATTTCACTGATTATCTGTGAGAGACAGTTAAGACCTCGTTTAGCCATTCATACAAGTCTCGATTTATGGGACAATTGATTGCGCTACCTTTGCACGGTTAGGATACCGCGGCCGTTAAACCTAAGTCACCGGGCAGGCATCACCTTCAATACTTGTTTAATTTGCTGAAGGCTATGTTTTTGGTAAACAGTCGGGCCTTATTAATTTGCCGAGTTCCTTTCACAGATTTTAATCGCTCTTATAGGCGCTCCTGAGTCGGGTTAACAGGGTTAGTTAATACGTGGTCTTGTAGGGGTTTTTGTATCTGTCTAGGTCTGTTAATAATGTTTCTATGTAAGCTTGCGCCGTTAGAGGGGTGTGGCCCTGAGTTACTTATTTTAGCATTAATTCTCCTATATTCATAGGTTGACCTGTTTGTGATAAGGGAATCATCTTATTTTGGTATTTTTAGGTGGTGGAGCTTTGACGCACTCTTTTTTGATGGCTGCTTTAGGGCCCACGGTAGGATCAGTAGTAAGAATTATCCGCTAGTCGAGGTTGTGTCCTTTTTTAATGGAGCTGTCCCTCCATTAAATAGCTCTTAATCATCTCATTAGGGTTCAGGATGTCCGGTAGGGAGGATTAAGGGGGAACTTAGATTCGTTTCACAGGTAACCAGCTATCACCCAGCTCGGTTGGCTTTTCACCTCTACTGACAAGTCATCCCACTCTTTTGCAACAGAGACGGGTTCGCTCTCTTTAACTGCTTGAAAGTAGCTCGCTTGGGTTTCGGGGGGGCAAACTTTAGTTCACTTTGCTTGGTTGTTCTCGCTAAACCATGATGCAAAAGGTACAAGGGTTGATCTTTGCTGTCTGTCGCTTTGATTGTTTCACTGCTATTTCATCTTTCCCTTACGGTACTGGGGTCTCTATCGCGTCTAAGTGTCTTTTCTATCGCCTATACTAAGACTGTAAAATGCTTTAGTTTAATTAGTTTAGTAAATTCTTTAGTTTTGGTGTACTATTTGTGTGGTTGAGCTAGAGGGGGGGCTTCAAGACGATCCGGTCTAGTAGATATCTTTCAGGTGTAAGCTGAGTGCTTTGGTGTTATAGCTACGTCTTGATATTCCAAGTACACCTTCCGGTACACTTACCTTGTTACGACTTACCTCATCTTCAGCGTATTTATGGTATTAGTTATGTGGGATGTGGCTTTTGAGGAGGGTGACGGGCGGTATGTACGTGCCCCAGGGCCGGCTTAAAGTAGGCTCTATTGTCCCACTTTACTGCTAAATCCGCCTTCCAGAAGTGGTTTCACGCTTCTTTCCGTGTGCCCTATGAATAGGGAATGTAGCCCATTTCTTCCACTCCATAGGCTATACCTTGACCTGTCTTATTAGCGGGGTGCTATTGTGTCCACTGTTGTGCTCTCATTCGAGGTGGGCTGGCGACGGCGGTATGTAGGCTGTGTTGGCAAGGGGTGGTTGGGTTAATCGGGGATTATCGATTGTAGAACAGGCTCCTCTAGGTGGGTTTGGGGCACCGCCAAGTCCTTAGAGTTTTAAGCGTTTGTGCTCGTAGTTCTCTGGCGGATACTTCGGTAAAGTAAGTATCAAGATTTAGGGCCAGGCATAGTGGGGTATCTAATCCCAGTTTGGGCCCTGGCTTTCGTGGGTTTAAATCAGTCGTTAGTTCCTAAGATCATCTTAATGGTGTGTTTAGGTGCATCTTGGGCTTATGACAGCTCAGTTGCATTTTGATCTTAGTTAGCTAGGATAGGCATTTTACCACTCTTTACGCCGTGTCAATAGGACGGTTGATTTGGGTTTCTTGTATGACCGCGGTGGCTGGCACAAGATTTACCAACCCTTGAAGTTAGGCTGTTGCTATAACTAAGTCAAGTTTGCACTCATTGCTTAATGTTAATTACTGCTGAATACCCGTGGGGGCGTGGCTTAGCGAGGCGTCTTGGGCTACTACTTGGGTGTGCCTGATACCCGCTCCTCAAGGCCTGTATGGGGGTAGGTGGTCGAGGGCGTTTACACTGGGGCGCGGATACTTGCATGTATATATTTAGCAAAAACCAACCGTAAGGTTAGGACTAAGTCTTTTGTCCGCAGGCATGTTTTATGCCATCTCGGCAACTTCAGTGCCATGCTTTGTGTTAAGCTATGTGGACGGGGGTGTGGTTAGCTGATAGTTGAGTGGTGAGTGAGAGTGAAGTATATGAAATTATTGCTTGTGTTTACTATTTTTAGTACTGGAGTTTCTCTAATAAGTTTAAGTTATTTTGTATGTGTTTGTGTGTATATATACATCGTTCCGATGATGTCATGGAAGGGATGATTAATGGAGTTTTAGAGGTAGTTTGCTGGGATTGGGCGATGAAGGTTTATGCTACATGGTGGTTAGCGAAAGTTTACTGGTTTAGTTTGTGAAGCGCAGGGGTTGCGCTTAATGATTTGTTGTTTTGTGCTATGTCCAACGAGCATTCATCCAATAGCCCCATTTAACCCGGAGGGTGGAGGTAACATTAACT
Source organism: Anser anser (assembly GCF_964211835.1). NCBI lineage: Eukaryota > Metazoa > Chordata > Aves > Anseriformes > Anatidae > Anser > Anser anser. The sequence goes on from NC_139726.1 coordinate 41,222,398, forward strand.
GAATGTGGTCAAAGTGCATCAGTGTCAGGATGATTCCCCATATACGCCAACCGTCTCATCGAGGGACCCTTGAAATATAGGATAGGCCGTGAGGCAGGTGTGTCCAGGCTTAGATTGTGGGACCCCCGAGATCACTGGGAATAGCCACCTGTGAGGTAACCCCGGAAAAAATAAGAGGAACCAGAGGCGCCAAAAAGCTGGAACATGCCGCGATTACGCATTGAGAAGGTGAAAGTACTCACAGATGCCACTTTGAAGGGCAAGGAGGGGTGAGTGAACCCAATGGATGGCCCTGACCGAGGAACCAGAGGCGCAAAAATGTGAGGAGGGCGAGGGGTTTAGGGGGAACGTATGGGCCTGAAGCTAGTCATACCGGACATTATGTGCAACGGGTTGCTGATTTCACGTGAGGAGTACGATTAATAAATCCGTCTGATACGAACTGCATGAGATATGTGGTGGAGAGTTGTTGTTGGAGCATGTCCTGTGAGCATTCATTAAAATGGGGTCTTGTTATGCGCTTGAGTGGAGTTGTATTGGGTGTTGTGGGGTATGGTCCTAGAACATTCATGCCGGGTGGTTTGGTAGGAGTGTGGTTAAGGGTTTAATGGCCGTGTACATGTATGGGTTTAGCACCTGCTTATAAGATAGTCCGTATATAATGTATATTACTGGTACTATAGTATGTATGTATATGGGGTATATAAATTTATGCACGAATATGCATAACCAAATACCCCCGCCTCGGGGGGGGAGGGGGGGGGGGGTTAAGCATAATGGCATAGATGGGGTAGAATTATTGGGGGCTTGCGGTTAGTTCCTGTAGTTGAGAACAATGGCGGCTTTTCGAGCCGCAGGCCTCGGGTAGTGTCCGGGCAGGAATAATGACTTATTTTATGTTTTTTTTAGGGATTTGCTTTGCGGTGGGTGTTTTGGGTGTGGCGTCGAATCCTTCGCCGTATTATGGGGTTGTTGGTTTGGTGTTAGCGTCTGTGGCGGGGTGCGGGTGGTTGCTGGGCCTTGGGGTTTCGTTCGTGGCTTTAGTGCTGTTTATGGTGTATTTGGGGGGTATGCTGGTGGTGTTTGTTTATTCAGTAGCTTTAGCAGCGGAGCCTTTCCCTGGGGCTTGGGGGGATTGACGGGTGATTGGATGTGCAGTAGCGTTTGTGGCAATTGTTTTTGGGGGGTTGGTGTTTGGGGGGTTTATGGGGGCTTGGAAGTTCGGGGTTTCTACTGTGAATAATGTTGGGGTGTTTGTTGTTCGGTCGGATTTTAGTGGAGTTTCCATGTTTTATTCACATGGGGCAGGGATGTTTTTAGTGGCGGGTTGGGGGCTGTTGTTGACTTTGTTTGTTGTATTGGAGCTTGTGCGGGGGTTGTCGCGGGGTGCTATTCGGGCGGTTTAGGGGTTAGGGTCAGAGAATAGTTTATTGAAAATGCCAGCTTTGGGAGCTGGAGATAAAGGTTTGAGTCCTTTTTTTCTGAGTTTGGGGTACTCTAAGAAGTGGTAAGTCTTCAATCTTTGGTTTACAAGACCAATGTTTTTATAAACTATTAGAGTATTTAGCAGTTGAGTATTTTGTTTTCTAGGGCGCTTGCGGCGGGGAGGAGAAATAGGGGGATAGTGAAGTAGGCGATTGAAGCGAGTTGGCCGATGATGATGAATGGGTGTTCGACGGGTTGGCTTCCTACTCATGTTAGGACGAGGAGGTCGGCGACTAGTACTCAGAATAGGAGCTGGGAGAGTGGTCGGAATGTTATTGCTCGTTGTTTTGATTTGTGCAGGAATGGGATTAGGAATAGGATCAGTACGGAGGCGGCCAGTGCTAATACGCCTCCTAGTTTATTTGGGATTGAACGTAGGATGGCGTAGGCGAATAGGAAGTATCATTCTGGCTTGATGTGTGGTGGGGTTACTAGTGGGTTTGCTGGGGTGAAGTTTTCTGGGTCTCCCAGGAGGTTAACCGCTCATGCTTCTTTCTTATGAGACGTTAGTAAACCAATTACATAGCCTTGTCAAGACTAAATCACAGGTAAAAATCCTGTACATCTCATGTGGCCAACCACTCCCAACTAGGATTCCAAGACGCCTCATCACCCATCATAGAAGAACTCGTTGAATTCCACGACCACGCCCTAATCGTTGCCCTAGCTATCTGCAGCCTAGTTCTCTACCTTTTAGCCCACATACTAACAGAAAAACTCTCGTCCAATGCTGTAGACGCCCAAGAAGTAGAGCTGATCTGGACAATCCTACCTGCTATCGTCCTGGTACTCCTCGCCCTCCCATCCCTACAAATCCTCTACATAATGGACGAAATCGACGAACCAGACCTCACCCTAAAAGCCATCGGCCACCAATGATACTGAAGCTACGAATACACAGACTTCAAAGACCTATCATTCGACTCCTACATAGTGCCCACCCCAGACTTACCCAACGGCCACTTCCGACTGCTAGAAGTTGACCACCGCGTAGTTATCCCAATAGAATCCCCCATCCGCGTGATCATTACTGCAGGAGACGTACTCCACTCCTGAGCAGTCCCAACGCTCGGAGTTAAAACAGACGCAATCCCAGGCCGACTAAACCAAACTTCATTCATTACCACCCGGCCTGGGATTTTTTACGGACAATGCTCAGAAATTTGCGGGGCTAATCACAGCTACATACCCATTGTAGTAGAATCAACCCCACTCCCACATTTCGAGGCCTGATCGTCCCTTCTATCATCATCCTAATCATTAAGAAGCTATGCAACAGCACTAGCCTTTTAAGCTAGCCAAAGAGGGACTTCCCCCTCCTTAATGATATGCCACAGCTTAACCCCGCACCATGATTTTCAATCATAATTATAACCTGATTAACCCTAGCACTCCTCATCCAACCAAAACTACTAGCCTTCACCACAACCAACCCCCCATCAAATAAGACCTCCCTCACTACCAAACCCACACCATGATCCTGACCATGAACCTAAGCTTCTTTGACCAATTTTCCAGCCCCAATCTATTCGGCATCCCCTTAATCCTACTATCCCTACTCTTCCCAGCCCTACTATTCCCGTCCCCAAACAACCGATGAATCAACAACCGCCTTTCTACTATCCAAACATGACTCCTTCACCTAATCACAAAACAACTAATAGTCCCACTCAACAAAAATGGCCACAAATGAGCCATAATATTTACATCCCTAATAATCATACTTCTTACAATCAACCTTCTAGGCCTCCTTCCATATACATTCACCCCAACCACCCAACTATCTATGAACATAGCCCTAGCCTTCCCACTATGGCTCGCCACACTACTAACAGTCATGTTTAACCATGTACGTGCCCCAGGGCCGGCTTAAAGTAGGCTCTATTGTCCCACTTTACTGCTAAATCCGCCTTCCAGAAGTGGTTTCACGCTTCTTTCCGTGTGCCCTATGAATAGGGAATGTAGCCCATTTCTTCCACTCCATAGGCTATACCTTGACCTGTCTTATTAGCGGGGTGCTATTGTGTCCACTGTTGTGCTCTCATTCGAGGTGGGCTGGCGACGGCGGTATGTAGGCTGTGTTGGCAAGGGGTGGTTGGGTTAATCGGGGATTATCGATTGTAGAACAGGCTCCTCTAGGTGGGTTTGGGGCACCGCCAAGTCCTTAGAGTTTTAAGCGTTTGTGCTCGTAGTTCTCTGGCGGATACTTCGGTAAAGTAAGTATCAAGATTTAGGGCCAGGCATAGTGGGGTATCTAATCCCAGTTTGGGCCCTGGCTTTCGTGGGTTTAAATCAGTCGTTAGTTCCTAAGATCATCTTAATGGTGTGTTTAGGTGCATCTTGGGCTTATGACAGCTCAGTTGCATTTTGATCTTAGTTAGCTAGGATAGGCATTTTACCACTCTTTACGCCGTGTCAATAGGACGGTTGATTTGGGTTTCTTGTATGACCGCGGTGGCTGGCACAAGATTTACCAACCCTTGAAGTTAGGCTGTTGCTATAACTAAGTCAAGTTTGCACTCATTGCTTAATGTTAATTACTGCTGAATACCCATGGGGGCGTGGCTTAGCGAGGCGTCTTGGGCTACTACTTGGGTGTGCCTGATACCCGCTCCTCAAGGCCTGTATGGGGGTAGGTGGTCGAGGGCGTTTACACTGGGGCGCGGATACTTGCATGTATATATTTAGCAAAAACCAACCGTAAGGTTAGGACTAAGTCTTTTGTCCGCAGGCATGTTTTATGCCATCTTGGCAACTTCAGTGCCATGCTTTGTGTTAAGCTATGTGGACGGGGGTGTGGTTAGCTGATAGTTGAGTGGTGAGTGAGAGTGAAGTATATGAAATTATTGCTTGTGTTTACTATTTTTAGTACTGGAGTTTCTCTAATAAGTTTAAGTTATTTTGTATGTGTTTGTGTGTATATATACATCGTTCCGATGATGTCATGGAAGGGATGATTAATGGAGTTTTAGAGGTAGTTTGCTGGGATTGGGCGATGAAGGTTTATGCTACATGGTGGTTAGCGAAAGTTTACTGGTTTAGTTTGTGAAGCGCAGGGGTTGCGCTTAATGATTTGTTGTTTTGTGCTATGTCCAACGAGCATTCATCCAATAGCCCCATTTAACCCGGAGGGTGGAGGTAACATTAACTGAATGTGGTCAAAGTGCATCAGTGTCAGGATGATTCCCCATATACGCCAACCGTCTCATCGAGGGACCCTTGAAATATAGGATAGGCCGTGAGGCAGGTGTGTCCAGGCTTAGATTGTGGGACCCCCGAGATCACTGGGAATAGCCACCTGTGAGGTAACCCCGGAAAAAATAAGAGGAACCAGAGGCGCCAAAAAGCTGGAACATGCCGCGATTACGCATTGAGAAGGTGAAAGTACTCACAGATGCCACTTTGAAGGGCAAGGAGGGGTGAGTGAACCCAATGGATGGCCCTGACCGAGGAACCAGAGGCGCAAAAATGTGAGGAGGGCGAGGGGTTTAGGGGGAACGTATGGGCCTGAAGCTAGTCATACCGGACATTATGTGCAACGGGTTGCTGATTTCACGTGAGGAGTACGATTAATAAATCCGTCTGATACGAACTGCATGAGATATGTGGTGGAGAGTTGTTGTTGGAGCATGTCCTGTGAGCATTCATTAAAATGGGGTCTTGTTATGCGCTTGAGTGGAGTTGTATTGGGTGTTGTGGGGTATGGTCCTAGAACATTCATGCCGGGTGGTTTGGTAGGAGTGTGGTTAAGGGTTTAATGGCCGTGTACATGTATGGGTTTAGCACCTGCTTATAAGATAGTCCGTATATAATGTATATTACTGGTACTATAGTATGTATGTATATGGGGTATATAAATTTATGCACGAATATGCATAACCAAATACCCCCGCCTCGGGGGGGGAGGGGGGGGGGGGTTAAGCATAATGGCATAGATGGGGTAGAATTATTGGGGGCTTGCGGTTAGTTCCTGTAGTTGAGAACAATGGCGGCTTTTCGAGCCGCAGGCCTCGGGTAGTGTCCGGGCAGGAATAATGACTTATTTTATGTTTTTTTTAGGGATTTGCTTTGCGGTGGGTGTTTTGGGTGTGGCGTCGAATCCTTCGCCGTATTATGGGGTTGTTGGTTTGGTGTTAGCGTCTGTGGCGGGGTGCGGGTGGTTGCTGGGCCTTGGGGTTTCGTTCGTGGCTTTAGTGCTGTTTATGGTGTATTTGGGGGGTATGCTGGTGGTGTTTGTTTATTCAGTAGCTTTAGCAGCGGAGCCTTTCCCTGGGGCTTGGGGGGATTGACGGGTGATTGGATGTGCAGTAGCGTTTGTGGCAATTGTTTTTGGGGGGTTGGTGTTTGGGGGGTTTATGGGGGCTTGGAAGTTCGGGGTTTCTACTGTGAATAATGTTGGGGTGTTTGTTGTTCGGTCGGATTTTAGTGGAGTTTCCATGTTTTATTCACATGGGGCAGGGATGTTTTTAGTGGCGGGTTGGGGGCTGTTGTTGACTTTGTTTGTTGTATTGGAGCTTGTGCGGGGGTTGTCGCGGGGTGCTATTCGGGCGGTTTAGGGGTTAGGGTCAGAGAATAGTTTATTGAAAATGCCAGCTTTGGGAGCTGGAGATAAAGGTTTGAGTCCTTTTTTTCTGAGTTTGGGGTACTCTAAGAAGTGGTAAGTCTTCAATCTTTGGTTTACAAGACCAATGTTTTTATAAACTATTAGAGTATTTAGCAGTTGAGTATTTTGTTTTCTAGGGCGCTTGCGGCGGGGAGGAGAAATAGGGGGATAGTGAAGTAGGCGATTGAAGCGAGTTGGCCGATGATGATGAATGGGTGTTCGACGGGTTGGCTTCCTACTCATGTTAGGACGAGGAGGTCGGCGACTAGTACTCAGAATAGGAGCTGGGAGAGTGGTCGGAATGTTATTGCTCGTTGTTTTGATTTGTGCAGGAATGGGATTAGGAATAGGATCAGTACGGAGGCGGCCAGTGCTAATACGCCTCCTAGTTTATTTGGGATTGAACGTAGGATGGCGTAGGCGAATAGGAAGTATCATTCTGGCTTGATGTGTGGTGGGGTTACTAGTGGGTTTGCTGGGGTGAAGTTTTCTGGGTCTCCCAGGAGGTTAACCGCTCATGCTTCTTTCTTATGAGACGTTAGTAAACCAATTACATAGCCTTGTCAAGACTAAATCACAGGTAAAAATCCTGTACATCTCATGTGGCCAACCACTCCCAACTAGGATTCCAAGACGCCTCATCACCCATCATAGAAGAACTCGTTGAATTCCACGACCACGCCCTAATCGTTGCCCTAGCTATCTGCAGCCTAGTTCTCTACCTTTTAGCCCACATACTAACAGAAAAACTCTCGTCCAATGCTGTAGACGCCCAAGAAGTAGAGCTGATCTGGACAATCCTACCTGCTATCGTCCTGGTACTCCTCGCCCTCCCATCCCTACAAATCCTCTACATAATGGACGAAATCGACGAACCAGACCTCACCCTAAAAGCCATCGGCCACCAATGATACTGAAGCTACGAATACACAGACTTCAAAGACCTATCATTCGACTCCTACATAGTGCCCACCCCAGACTTACCCAACGGCCACTTCCGACTGCTAGAAGTTGACCACCGCGTAGTTATCCCAATAGAATCCCCCATCCGCGTGATCATTACTGCAGGAGACGTACTCCACTCCTGAGCAGTCCCAACGCTCGGAGTTAAAACAGACGCAATCCCAGGCCGACTAAACCAAACTTCATTCATTACCACCCGGCCTGGGATTTTTTACGGACAATGCTCAGAAATTTGCGGGGCTAATCACAGCTACATACCCATTGTAGTAGAATCAACCCCACTCCCACATTTCGAGGCCTGATCGTCCCTTCTATCATCATCCTAATCATTAAGAAGCTATGCAACAGCACTAGCCTTTTAAGCTAGCCAAAGAGGGACTTCCCCCTCCTTAATGATATGCCACAGCTTAACCCCGCACCATGATTTTCAATCATAATTATAACCTGATTAACCCTAGCACTCCTCATCCAACCAAAACTACTAGCCTTCACCACAACCAACCCCCCATCAAATAAGACCTCCCTCACTACCAAACCCACACCATGATCCTGACCATGAACCTAAGCTTCTTTGACCAATTTTCCAGCCCCAATCTATTTGGCATCCCCTTAATCCTACTATCCCTACTCTTCCCAGCCCTACTATTCCCGTCCCCAAACAACCGATGAATCAACAACCGCCTTTCTACTATCCAAACATGACTCCTTCACCTAATCACAAAACAACTAATAGTCCCACTCAACAAAAATGGCCACAAATGAGCCATAATATTTACATCCCTAATAATCATACTTCTTACAATCAACCTTCTAGGCCTCCTTCCATATACATTCACCCCAACCACCCAACTATCTATGAACATAGCCCTAGCCTTCCCACTATGGCTCGCCACACTACTAACAGTCATGTTTAACCATGTACGTGCCCCAGGGCCGGCTTAAAGTAGGCTCTATTGTCCCACTTTACTGCTAAATCCGCCTTCCAGAAGTGGTTTCACGCTTCTTTCCGTGTGCCCTATGAATAGGGAATGTAGCCCATTTCTTCCACTCCATAGGCTATACCTTGACCTGTCTTATTAGCGGGGTGCTATTGTGTCCACTGTTGTGCTCTCATTCGAGGTGGGCTGGCGACGGCGGTATGTAGGCTGTGTTGGCAAGGGGTGGTTGGGTTAATCGGGGATTATCGATTGTAGAACAGGCTCCTCTAGGTGGGTTTGGGGCACCGCCAAGTCCTTAGAGTTTTAAGCGTTTGTGCTCGTAGTTCTCTGGCGGATACTTCGGTAAAGTAAGTATCAAGATTTAGGGCCAGGCATAGTGGGGTATCTAATCCCAGTTTGGGCCCTGGCTTTCGTGGGTTTAAATCAGTCGTTAGTTCCTAAGATCATCTTAATGGTGTGTTTAGGTGCATCTTGGGCTTATGACAGCTCAGTTGCATTTTGATCTTAGTTAGCTAGGATAGGCATTTTACCACTCTTTACGCCGTGTCAATAGGACGGTTGATTTGGGTTTCTTGTATGACCGCGGTGGCTGGCACAAGATTTACCAACCCTTGAAGTTAGGCTGTTGCTATAACTAAGTCAAGTTTGCACTCATTGCTTAATGTTAATTACTGCTGAATACCCGTGGGGGCGTGGCTTAGCGAGGCGTCTTGGGCTACTACTTGGGTGTGCCTGATACCCGCTCCTCAAGGCCTGTATGGGGGTAGGTGGTCGAGGGCGTTTACACTGGGGCGCGGATACTTGCATGTATATATTTAGCAAAAACCAACCGTAAGGTTAGGACTAAGTCTTTTGTCCGCAGGCATGTTTTATGCCATCTTGGCAACTTCAGTGCCATGCTTTGTGTTAAGCTATGTGGACGGGGGTGTGGTTAGCTGATAGTTGAGTGGTGAGTGAGAGTGAAGTATATGAAATTATTGCTTGTGTTTACTATTTTTAGTACTGGAGTTTCTCTAAGTCCTAGGACTAGGAGGAAATGGTGTTTCATAGTGTGTAGGCGTCGGGATAGTCCGAGTATCGTCGGGGTATTCCTGCTAGGCCTAGGAAGTGCTGGGGGAAGAACGTTAGGTTTACTCCTGTAAATATTACCCCGAAGTGGGCTTTTGCTCATGTTTGGTGTAGGGTAAACCCAGTGAGTAGTGGGAATCAGTGAGTAAATCCTGCTAGAATGGCAAAGACGGCGCCTATGGATAGGACGTAGTGGAAGTGGGCAACTACGTAGTACGTGTCGTGCAGGGCGATGTCTAGGGAAGAGTTTGCAAGAACGATTCCTGTTAATCCTCCGATGGTAAATAGGAAGATAAATCCTAGAGCTCATAGTATTGGGGGGGGTCTCATTTGATTGTTCCTCCGTGCAGGGTGGCTAGTCAGCTAAATACTTTGATTCCGGTAGGGATGGCAATGATTATAGTGGCTGATGTAAAGTAGGCTTGGGTATCAACGTCTATTCCTACTGTAAACATGTGGTGAGCTCAGACGATGAATCCTAGGAAGCCGATGGATAGTATGGCTCAGACTATTCCCATGTAGCCGAAGGGCTCCTTTTTGCCTGAGTAGTACGTGACTACGTGTGAGATGATTCCGAACCCCGGTAGGATCAGAATATAGACTTCTGGGTGTCCGAAGAATCAGAATAGGTGTTGGTACAGGATTGGGTCTCCTCCTCCAGCGGGGTCGAAGAATGTGGTGTTTAGGTTTCGATCAGTTAGTAATATTGTAATACCGGCGGCGAGTACGGGGAGTGATAGAAGGAGTAGGATGGCGGTAATTAGTACGGATCAGACAAATAGTGGGGTTTGGTATTGTGAGAGTGCGGGGGGTTTTATGTTGATGGCTGTGGTGATAAAGTTGATGGCCCCAAGGATGGAGGAGATACCGGCTAAGTGGAGTGAGAAGATAGCCAGGTCTACTGAAGCTCCGGCGTGGGCAAGGTCACCTGCTAGGGGAGGGTAGACAGTTCAGCCTGTGCCGGCGCCAGCTTCTACAGTGGATGAGGCTAGTAGGAGGAGGAATGATGGGGGGAGGAGTCAAAAGCTTATGTTGTTTATTCGCGGGAATGCTATGTCGGGGGCACCGATTATGAGGGGGACTAATCAGTTGCCGAATCCTCCGATCATGATGGGTATGACTATAAAGAAGCTTATTACAAAGGCGTGAGCGGTAACGATTACATTGTAAATTTGGTCGTCGCCTAGGAGAGTTCCTGGTTGTCCTAGTTCTGCGCGGATTAATAGGCTGAGTGCGGTGCCGACTATTCCTGCTCATGCCCCGAAGATGAGGTACAGGGTGCCAATATCCTTATGGTTAGTGGAAAATAGTCATCGGTTGATGAAGGTGACGGGTAAGATGGCTGAGTGTTGAAGCGTTAGGCTGTAGTCCTTTTTACAGAGGTTTAATTCCTCTTCTTATCGGCTCTGTAGTGAAATTCATGTTGAGTTGCAAGCTCATCGATGCGCACTAGGGTGCGTCAGGGTCTTTGTAGGCAGAAGCCAATTGGTTTAGGCATTTAGCTGTTAACTAGAGTTTTGTGGGATCGAAGCCCATTTGTCTAGGGAGGCTTTAGCTTAATTAAAGCGTCTGACTTGCATTCAGAAGATACAGGTTAATATTCTGTAAGTCTTAATGTGCAGAAACTAAGAGGGTTTAACTCTTATTTAAGGCTTTGAAGGCCTTCGGTTTGGGGTGTTATCCTAAGTTTCTAGACAATGGCATGTATTATTGGGGACAGGGGAAGTAAGAGGATTGATAGTGAGGCAAGGACCGCAGTAGGTGTGCTTGGGGCTTTGCTAGTGTATCATTGTTTTATGTGGTTAGAGGAGTTGGGGGGAAGGGTAATTGTTGAGTGGTATGCGAGGCGTAGGTAGAAGAAGAGGCTGAGCAGTGATAGCATGGCAATTGCCATGGCTGCTGGTGTTATTTCCTGTTTAGTTAGTTCTTGGATGATAAGTCACTTTGGTATAAAGCCTGTTAATGGGGGGAGGCCTGCTAGGGATAAAAGTACTAGTATTAGGGTGGCGTTTAGCACTGGGGTTTTTGTTCATGAGGTTGTGATCATGGATAGGTTAAGGGCTTTGATTTTGTTAAGGGCTAGGAATACGGCTGATGTTATGATTGTGTATAGGTAGAAGGTAAGTAAGGCCAATTTGGGGCTGTAAACTAGGATGATGGCGATTCAGCCTAAGTGGGAGATGGACGAGAAGGCTAGGATTTTGCGTGTTTGTGTTTGGTTCAGTCCTATTCAGCCTCCTAGTGCTGTTGAGGCTAGGGCCATGGCGGTGAGTAGAGCTGGGTCGAGGGATTTGGATGTTAGTAGGAGCAGGGTTAGTGGGGGGAATTTTATGAGGGTCGAGAGTAGCAGGGCTGTTATTAGTGGCGATCCTTGTAGTACTTCTGGGAATCAGAAGTGAAATGGCACTAGGCCCAGTTTAATAGCGATTGCTGCTGTCAGTAGTAGACAGGAGGTTGGGTGGTTTATTTGTGTGATGTCTCATTGGCCGGTGACTCAGGCATTGGTTATGCTAGAGAATAGGACCAGGGCGGAAGCAGCTGCTTGGGTTAGGAAGTATTTCGTTGCGGCTTCTACTGCTCGTGGGTGGTGGGATTTGGCAATTAGGGGAATGATGGCTAGTGCGTTGATCTCCAGTCCTGTCCAGGCCAGAACTCAGTGGTTGCTGGAAATTGTGATTGTGGTGCCCAAGATGAGGCTGAAGGTTATGATTGGGGTCGCGTAAGGGTTCATTAGTAGAGGAGGGGGTTAAACCATCATTTTCGGGGTATGGGCCCGATAGCTTGATTAGCTGACTCTACTAGAAAATAATATAAGGGAAGTATGGAGAATTTTGATTTCTCTTGTGTGGGTTCAATTCCTACTTTTCTAAGGTCAACAGGAAATGAGAGGGCTGTTATACCTCTATGTTCACTTTATCATAGTGACCCTTTGTAGTTCAGGCACATTTCCTTATGTAAGGAGGTAGGCCTGCATAGCAGATAGGTATGCTGATGTGTCAGAGGCACAGAGCTAGTGTGAGGGGTAGGAAGTTTTTTCATAGTAGGTGCATTAGTTGGTCATATCGGAATCGTGGGTATGAAGCTCGGACCCATAAGAAACCAGAAGATAGTAGGAGGACTTTTGTGGCTAGGATGACGGGGAATAGTTCTGTGGGTGGCCCTAGGGCGCTTGGGTTTAGGAATATGATGGCTGTAAGTGTATTTATTAGCATAATGTTCGCATATTCAGCTAGGAAGAATAAGGCGAAGGGTCCTGCGGCGTATTCAACGTTAAACCCTGAGACTAGCTCAGATTCACCCTCTGTGAGGTCAAAAGGAGCTCGGTTTGTCTCTGCTAGGGTGGATACGTATCATATTATTGCTAGGGGTCATGAGGAGAAAATGAAGTATAGAGGCTCCTGTGCGACGGCAAAGGAGCTGAGTGTGTAGCTTCCGCTTAGTATGATTATTGATAGCAGGATTATGGCCAGTGTCACTTCGTATGAAATGGTCTGTGCTACTGCCCGTAGGGCTCCGATTAGTGCGTATTTTGAGTTCGAGGCTCAGCCTGATCATAGGACTGAGTAGACGGCTAGGCTTGACATGGCTATTAGGAAGAGAACTCCGAGGTTTAGATCTGCTAGGGGAAATGGGAGTGGTAGTGGTGCTCAAGTGGTGAGGGCTAGGACAAGGGCTAGTATTGGTATCAGAATGAATAGAAGTGGGGAAGAGGTAGAGGGTCGGATGGGCTCTTTGGTAAATAGTTTCAGTCCGTCCGCAAATGGTTGAAGTAGGCCAAAAGGCCCGACAACGTTAGGGCCTTTGCGGGATTGTATGTAGCTTAGGATTTTCCGTTCTACTAGGGTTAGGAAGGCTACGGCAATCAGGATTGGGATGATGTATAGGAGGGATATAATGAGGCAGCTTAGTGTTGTTATTTGAATCATGGGTGAAGCTAGGGAGAGGATTTGAACCTCTGGGGAAAGGGCTTAAGCCTTCTGCACTTGCCGGGCTCTGCCACTCTAGCTGGTCCTTTTCTAGGATTGAAAGTGGTGGGGGAAGGCCCTCTTCACGGTTTAGTTGGTTTCACTGCTTAGAGGGGGGGGGCGTGCTTGTGGTATTGGCCCCACTTTCCCGGTCCTTTCGTACTGGGGAGAGTGTGTCATAGATAGAAACCGACCTGGATTGCTCCGGTCTGAACTCAGATCACGTAGGACTGTTAATCGTTGAACAAACGAACCCTTAATAGCGGCTGCACCATTAGGATGTCCTGATCCAACATCGAGGTCGTAAACCCCCCTGTCGATATGGGCTCTTGAGGGGGATTGCGCTGTTATCCCTGGGGTAGCTTGGTCCATTAATCAATTATATTGGGTCTGGTCACTGTTAGCACTTTGAGGGGTAGCTCTAGGTAAAGAGGTATGGTCTTGTTTTTGGAGGATTTGTTCTCCTCCAAGGTCGCCCCAACCGAAAAATATCGACCAGGCTCTGCGATGGTAGTGGCCCCAGTGGGGTTGATTGAGGATTCGCGGTGGTCGTTGATTTTTAAGTTCCACAGGGTCTTCTCGTCTTATGTTCACATCCCCGCTTTTGCACGGGGAGATCAATTTCACTGATTATCTGTGAGAGACAGTTAAGACCTCGTTTAGCCATTCATACAAGTCTCGATTTATGGGACAATTGATTGCGCTACCTTTGCACGGTTAGGATACCGCGGCCGTTAAACCTAAGTCACCGGGCAGGCATCACCTTCAATACTTGTTTAATTTGCTGAAGGCTATGTTTTTGGTAAACAGTCGGGCCTTATTAATTTGCCGAGTTCCTTTCACAGATTTTAATCGCTCTTATAGGCGCTCCTGAGTCGGGTTAACAGGGTTAGTTAATACGTGGTCTTGTAGGGGTTTTTGTATCTGTCTAGGTCTGTTAATAATGTTTCTATGTAAGCTTGCGCCGTTAGAGGGGTGTGGCCCTGAGTTACTTATTTTAGCATTAATTCTCCTATATTCATAGGTTGACCTGTTTGTGATAAGGGAATCATCTTATTTTGGTATTTTTAGGTGGTGGAGCTTTGACGCACTCTTTTTTGATGGCTGTTTAGGGCCCACGGTAGGATCAGTAGTAAGAATTATCCGCTAGTCGAGGTTGTGTCCTTTTTTAATGGAGCTGTCCCTCCATTAAATAGCTCTTAATCATCTCATTAGGGTTCAGGATGTCCGGTAGGGAGGATTAAGGGGGAACTTAGATTCGTTTCACAGGTAACCAGCTATCACCCAGCTCGGTTGGCTTTTCACCTCTACTGACAAGTCATCCCACTCTTTTGCAACAGAGACGGGTTCGCTCTCTTTAACTGCTTGAAAGTAGCTCGCTTGGGTTTCGGGGGGGCAAACTTTAGTTCACTTTGCTTGGTTGTTCTCGCTAAACCATGATGCAAAAGGTACAAGGGTTGATCTTTGCTGTCTGTCGCTTTGATTGTTTCACTGCTATTTCATCTTTCCCTTACGGTACTGGGGTCTCTATCGCGTCTAAGTGTCTTTTCTATCGCCTATACTAAGACTGTAAAATGCTTTAGTTTAATTAGTTTAGTAAATTCTTTAGTTTTGGTGTACTATTTGTGTGGTTGAGCTAGAGGGGGGGCTTCAAGACGATCCGGTCTAGTAGATATCTTTCAGGTGTAAGCTGAGTGCTTTGGTGTTATAGCTACGTCTTGATATTCTAAGTACACCTTCCGGTACACTTACCTTGTTACGACTTACCTCATCTTCAGCGTATTTATGGTATTAGTTATGTGGGATGTGGCTTTTGAGGAGGGTGACGGGCGGTATGTACGTGCCCCAGGGCCGGCTTAAAGTAGGCTCTATTGTCCCACTTTACTGCTAAATCCGCCTTCCAGAAGTGGTTTCACGCTTCTTTCCGTGTGCCCTATGAATAGGGAATGTAGCCCATTTCTTCCACTCCATAGGCTATACCTTGACCTGTCTTATTAGCGGGGTGCTATTGTGTCCACTGTTGTGCTCTCATTCGAGGTGGGCTGGCGACGGCGGTATGTAGGCTGTGTTGGCAAGGGGTGGTTGGGTTAATCGGGGATTATCGATTGTAGAACAGGCTCCTCTAGGTGGGTTTGGGGCACCGCCAAGTCCTTAGAGTTTTAAGCGTTTGTGCTCGTAGTTCTCTGGCGGATACTTCGGTAAAGTAAGTATCAAGATTTAGGGCCAGGCATAGTGGGGTATCTAATCCCAGTTTGGGCCCTGGCTTTCGTGGGTTTAAATCAGTCGTTAGTTCCTAAGATCATCTTAATGGTGTGTTTAGGTGCATCTTGGGCTTATGACAGCTCAGTTGCATTTTGATCTTAGTTAGCTAGGATAGGCATTTTACCACTCTTTACGCCGTGTCAATAGGACGGTTGATTTGGGTTTCTTGTATGACCGCGGTGGCTGGCACAAGATTTACCAACCCTTGAAGTTAGGCTGTTGCTATAACTAAGTCAAGTTTGCACTCATTGCTTAATGTTAATTACTGCTGAATACCCGTGGGGGCGTGGCTTAGCGAGGCGTCTTGGGCTACTACTTGGGTGTGCCTGATACCCGCTCCTCAAGGCCTGTATGGGGGTAGGTGGTCGAGGGCGTTTACACTGGGGCGCGGATACTTGCATGTATATATTTAGCAAAAACCAACCGTAAGGTTAGGACTAAGTCTTTTGTCCGCAGGCATGTTTTATGCCATCTTGGCAACTTCAGTGCCATGCTTTGTGTTAAGCTATGTGGACGGGGGTGTGGTTAGCTGATAGTTGAGTGGTGAGTGAGAGTGAAGTATATGAAATTATTGCTTGTGTTTACTATTTTTAGTACTGGAGTTTCTCTAAGTCCTAGGACTAGGAGGAAATGGTGTTTCATAGTGTGTAGGCGTCGGGATAGTCCGAGTATCGTCGGGGTATTCCTGCTAGGCCTAGGAAGTGCTGGGGGAAGAACGTTAGGTTTACTCCTGTAAATATTACCCCGAAGTGGGCTTTTGCTCATGTTTGGTGTAGGGTAAACCCAGTGAGTAGTGGGAATCAGTGAGTAAATCCTGCTAGAATGGCAAAGACGGCGCCTATGGATAGGACGTAGTGGAAGTGGACACTATTTGTCTGATCCGTACTAATTACCGCCATCCTACTCCTTCTATTACTCCCCGTACTCGCCGCCGGTATTACAATATTACTAACTGATCGAAACCTAAACACCACATTCTTCGACCCCGCTGGAGGAGGAGACCCAATCCTGTACCAACACCTATTCTGATTCTTCGGACACCCAGAAGTCTATATTCTGATCCTACCGGGGTTCGGAATCATCTCACACGTAGTCACATACTACTCAGGCAAAAAGGAGCCCTTCGGCTACATGGGAATAGTCTGAGCCATACTATCCATCGGCTTCCTAGGATTCATCGTCTGAGCTCACCACATGTTTACAGTAGGAATAGACGTTGATACCCAAGCCTACTTTACATCAGCCACTATAATCATTGCCATCCCTACCGGAATCAAAGTATTTAGCTGACTAGCCACCCTGCACGGAGGAACAATCAAATGAGACCCCCCCAATACTATGAGCTCTAGGATTTATCTTCCTATTTACCATCGGAGGATTAACAGGAATCGTTCTTGCAAACTCTTCCCTAGACATCGCCCTGCACGACACGTACTACGTAGTTGCCCACTTCCACTACGTCCTATCCATAGGCGCCGTCTTTGCCATTCTAGCAGGATTTACTCACTGATTCCCACTACTCACTGGGTTTACCCTACACCAAACATGAGCAAAAGCCCACTTCGGGGTAATATTTACAGGAGTAAACCTAACGTTCTTCCCCCAGCACTTCCTAGGCCTAGCAGGAATACCCCGACGATACTCGGACTATCCCGACGCCTACACACTATGAAACACCATTTCCTCCATCGGCTCCCTAATCTCAATAGTAGCCGTAATCATACTAATATTCATCATCTGAGAAGCCTTTTCGGCCAAACGAAAAGTCCTACAACCAGAACTAACTACCACAAACGTTGAATGAATCCACGGCTGCCCTCCCCCATGCCATACTTTCGAGGAACCGGCCTTCGTCCAAGTACAAGAAAGGAAGGAATCGAACCCTCACATGCTGGTTTCAAGCCAACTGCATTAACCGCTCATGCTTCTTTCTTATGAGACGTTAGTAAACCAATTACATAGCCTTGTCAAGACTAAATCACAGGTAAAAATCCTGTACATCTCATGTGGCCAACCACTCCCAACTAGGATTCCAAGACGCCTCATCACCCATCATAGAAGAACTCGTTGAATTCCACGACCACGCCCTAATCGTTGCCCTAGCTATCTGCAGCCTAGTTCTCTACCTTTTAGCCCACATACTAACAGAAAAACTCTCGTCCAATGCTGTAGACGCCCAAGAAGTAGAGCTGATCTGGACAATCCTACCTGCTATCGTCCTGGTACTCCTCGCCCTCCCATCCCTACAAATCCTCTACATAATGGACAAAATCGATGAACCAGACCTCACCCTAAAAGCCATCGGCCACCAATGATACTGAAGCTACGAATACACAGACTTCAAAGACCTATCATTCGACTCCTACATAGTGCCCACCCCAGACTTACCCAACGGCCACTTCCGACTGCTAGAAGTTGACCACCGCGTAGTTATCCCAATAGAATCCCCCATCCGCATGATCATTACTGCAGGAGACGTACTCCACTCCTGAGCAGTCCCAACGCTCGGAGTTAAAACAGACGCAATCCCAGGCCGACTAAACCAAACTTCATTCATTACCACCCGGCCTGGGATTTTTTACGGACAATGCTCAGAAATTTGCGGGGCTAATCACAGCTACATACCCATTGTAGTAGAATCAACCCCACTCCCACATTTCGAGGCCTGATCGTCCCTTCTATCATCATCCTAATCATTAAGAAGCTATGCAACAGCACTAGCCTTTTAAGCTAGCCAAAGAGGGACTTCCCCCTCCTTAATGATATGCCACAGCTTAACCCCGCACCATGATTTTCAATCATAATTATAACCTGATTAACCCTAGCACTCCTCATCCAACCAAAACTACTAGCCTTCACCACAACCAACCCCCCATCAAATAAGACCTCCCTCACTACCAAACCCACACCATGATCCTGACCATGAACCTAAGCTTCTTTGACCAATTTTCCAGCCCCAATCTATTCGGCATCCCCTTAATCCTACTATCCCTACTCTTCCCAGCCCTACTATTCCCGTCCCCAAACAACCGATGAATCGACAACCGCCTTTCTACTATCCAAACATGACTCCTTCACCTAATCACAAAACAACTAATAGTCCCACTCAACAAAAATGGCCACAAATGAGCCATAATATTTACATCCCTAATAATCATACTTCTTACAATCAACCTTCTAGGCCTCCTTCCATATACATTCACCCCAACCACCCAACTATCTATGAACATAGCCCTAGCCTTCCCACTATGGCTCGCCACACTACTAACAGGCCTACGAAACCAACCATCAGCCTCTTTAGCCCACCTATTACCCGAAGGTACCCCTACACCCCTAATCCCCGCACTAATCCTGATCGAAACAACCAGCCTACTAATCCGCCCCCTAGCCCTCGGAGTCCGCCTTACAGCCAACCTTACAGCAGGACACTTACTCATCCAACTCATCTCTACAGCCTCCATTGCATTAATACCCACCCTTCCTGCAGTATCCATCCTAACAATAATCATCCTACTACTCCTAACCATCCTAGAAGTAGCAGTAGCCATAATCCAGGCCTACGTCTTCGTGCTCCTTCTAAGCCTATACTTACAAGAAAACATCTAATGGCACACCAAGCACACTCATACCACATAGTTGACCCAAGCCCTTGACCAATCTTCGGGGCAGCCGCCGCCCTACTCACAACCTCAGGATTAATCATGTGATTCCACTACAACTCATCCATACTACTAACCCTAGGCCTCATCTCAATACTCCTAGTAATACTCCAATGATGACGAGACATTGTACGAGAAAGCACCTTCCAAGGCCATCACACTCCCACAGTCCAAAAAGGCCTACGATACGGCATAATCCTTTTCATCACATCCGAAGCATTCTTCTTCTTAGGGTTCTTCTGAGCGTTCTTCCACTCGAGCCTGGCCCCAACCCCAGAACTAGGAGGCCAATGACCCCCAACAGGAATTAAACCACTCAACCCGATAGAAGTCCCCCTACTAAACACAGCCATCCTACTAGCCTCAGGCGTTACCGTAACGTGAGCCCATCACAGCATCACAGAAGGAAACCGAAAACACGCCATCCACGCCCTAACCCTAACGATCCTCCTGGGATTCTACTTCACAGCCCTACAAGCAATAGAATACCACGAAGCCCCATTCTCAATCGCCGATAGCGTCTACGGATCTACCTTCTTCGTTGCCACTGGATTCCACGGACTCCACGTAATCATCGGATCCTCCTTCCTGACCGTCTGCCTCTTCCGACTGATCAAGTTCCACTTTACATCAGACCACCACTTCGGATTCGAGGCAGCAGCCTGATACTGACACTTCGTAGACGTCATCTGACTATTCCTCTACATAACCATCTACTGATGAGGATCTTGCTCTTCTAGTATATTAATTACAATTGACTTCCAATCTCTAGAATCTGGTATAAACCCAGAGGAGAGCAATGAACGCACTCATGTTCATATTCGCCCTATCATCAATCCTAAGCGCCGCCCTAACCGCATTAAACTTCTGACTCGCTCAAATAAACCCCGACTCAGAGAAACTCTCACCGTACGAATGTGGATTCGACCCACTTGGATCTGCTCGATTACCATTCTCAGTCCGATTCTTCCTCAGTAGCCATCCTGTTCGTCCTATTCGACCTAGAAATCGCCCTCCTACTCCCCCTGCCATGAGCCGTCCAACTCCAATCCCCCCTAATGACCCTCACCTGAACTGTAGTGATCCTCCTTCTCCTAACACTCGGACTGGCCTACGAGTGAATTCAAGGGGGCCTAGAATGAGCAGAATAACAGAAAGTTAGTCTAACCAAAAAGATAGCTGGTTTCGACCCAGCAGATTACAGCCAACCCTGTAACTTTCTTATGTCGCCCCTACATTTAAGCTTCTACTCAGCCTTCATTTTCAGCGGACTAGGACTAGCCTTCCACCGAACCCACCTAGTATCCGCCCTACTATGCCTTGAAAGCATAATATTATCGATATTCGTAGGCCTATCAATATGATCCATCGAAAACCAAGTCTCCTCATTCACCATGGTACCAATTCTCATGCTAACCTTCTCAGCGTGTGAGGCGGGCACAGGCCTGGCCATCCTAGTAGCCTCCACCCGCACACATGGCTCTGACCATCTACACAACCTAAACCTCCTGCAATGCTAAAAATCATCCTACCCACAATCATACTTCTTCCAACAGCCCTGCTGTCTCCACCAAAATTTCTATGGACTAACACCACCTTATACAGCCTCCTAATCGCTGCCCTAAGCCTACAGTGATTAATCCCAACCTACTACCCCTACAAATTTTTATCCAACTGAACAGGAATTGACCAAATCTCATCCCCCCTCCTAGTACTATCCTGCTGACTACTCCCACTCATAATCATAGCAAGCCAAAACCACCTGCAACAAGAACCCCTACAACGCAAACGAATCTTTATCTCAACCTTAGTCGCAGTCCAGCCATTCATCCTACTAGCCTTTTCCACCACAGAACTAGCACTATTTTACATCTCATTTGAAGCAACCCTCATTCCCACCCTAATCTTAATCACCCGATGGGGGAACCAACCAGAACGCCTAAGCGCTGGCATCTACCTGCTATTCTACACGCCAGTAAGCTCTCTACCCCTGCTAATCACAATCATACACCTATACGTGAAAATTGGCACCCTGCACCTGCCAACCCTACAACTAACCCACCCAACCCTATCCACCTCATGGACAGGAATACTATCAGGTCTAGCACTGCTCATAGCATTCATAGTAAAAGCCCCACTATACGGCCTACACCTCTGACTGCCAAAAGCCCACGTAGAAGCACCCATCGCAGGCTCAATACTCCTCGCCGCCCTACTACTAAAGCTAGGAGGATACGGAATTATACGAGTCACTCTATTTATGGGCCCACTGTCCAACCTCCTGCACTACCCCTTCCTAACCCTGGCCCTATGAGGCGCCCTAATGACTAGCTCAATCTGCCTACGACAGACAGACCTAAAATCACTAATCGCTTATTCATCCGTTAGCCACATAGGCCTAGTTATCGCCGCAGGAATAATCCAAACCCACTGATCATTCTCAGGGGCAATGATCCTAATAATTTCCCATGGACTAACTTCCTCCATACTATTCTGCCTAGCCAACACAAACTATGAACGTACGCACAGCCGAATTCTACTACTCACACGAGGCCTACAACCTCTCCTACCACTCATAGCTACCTGATGATTGCTGGCCAATCTAACAAACATAGCCTTACCCCCAACAACAAACCTCATAGCAGAGCTAACCATTATAATCACCTTATTCAACTGATCTGCCTTCACGATCATCCTAACAGGAATCGCAACCCTACTAACCGCCTCCTACACCTTATTCATACTACTAATGACCCAACGAGGCTCAATCCCCTCCCACATCACATCTATGCAAAACTCAACCACGCGAGAACACCTGCTCATAACACTCCACATTATCCCAATATTCCTCCTAATCCTCAAACCCGAACTGATCTCCGGAATCCCCTCATGCAAGTATAGTTTAAACCAAACATTAGACTGTGATTCTAAGAATAGAAGTTCAAACCTTCTTACCTGCCGAGGGGAGGGTTTAACCAACAAGAGCTGCTAACTCTTACATCTGAGCCTAAAACCTCAGCCCCCTTACTTTTAAAGGATAACAGCAATCCACTGGTCTTAGGAACCACCCATCTTGGTGCAAATCCAAGTAAAAGTAGTGAACCCCACACTACTAATCAACTCCCTCACACTACTCACGCTGACAATCCTCCTAACCCCAATCATCCTGCCATTTCTATTTAAAAACTTTAAAAACACCCCACAAGCCACCACCCGCGCTGTTAAAACCGCATTCCTAATTAGCCTAGCCCCTACAACCGCATTCATCTACTCGGGAGTAGAATCTGTCACCTGCCACTGGGAGTGAAAATTCATTATAAACTTTAAAATCCCCCTGAGCCTAAAAATAGACCAATACTCAATAACATTTCTTCCAATCGCCCTATTTGTAACATGATCAATCCTACAATTCGCCATATGATACATGGCCTCAGAGCCATACGTAACAAAATTTTTCACCTACCTACTGACATTCCTAGTCGCCATACTCCTCCTAACAACCGCAAACAACATATTCCTCCTATTCGTAGGCTGGGAAGGAGTACGAATCATGTCCTTCCTTCTCATCGGCTGATGACAAGGCCGAGCAGATGCCAACACCGCCGCCCTACAAGCCGTAATCTACAACCGAATCGGAGACGTCGGACTGACCCTGAGCATAGCATGACTAGCTTCAACATTCAACACCTGAGAGATCCAACAAGCCGTACACCCCCACCAAACCCCAATCCTCCCCCTCATAGGATTAATCCTCGCAGCCGCAGGAAAATCCGCCCAATTTGGACTCCACCCATGACTGCCCGCAGCAATAGAAGGCCCCACCCCAGTATCAGCCCTACTGCACTCCAGTACCATAGTAGTAGCCGGAATCTTCCTGCTCATCCGCATGCACCCCCTGCTAGCCACCAACCAGACAGCCCTAACTGCCTGCCTATGCCTAGGTGCTCTATCAACCCTATTCGCTGCCACATGCGCCCTAACCCAAAATGACATCAAAAAAATCATTGCTTTCTCAACATCCAGCCAACTAGGACTAATAATAGTCACTATCGGACTAAACCTCCCACAACTAGCCTTCCTACACATCTCAACCCATGCCTTCTTTAAAGCCATACTATTCCTATGCTCAGGGTCTATCATCCACAACCTAAACGGAGAACAAGATATCCGAAAGATAGGAGGCCTACAGAAAATACTCCCAGTCACTACTTCCTGCCTAACCATCGGAAACCTGGCGCTGATAGGAACCCCATTCCTAGCCGGATTCTACTCAAAAGACCTCATCATCGAAAGCTTAAACACATCATACCTAAATACTTGAGCCCTACTCCTAACCCTTATAGCCACAGCATTCACCGCAACCTACAGCATCCGCATAACCATCCTAGTCCAAGCTGGACAAACCCGAATCCCCCCAATAGTATCAATAAACGAAAACAACCCACTAATCACCGCCCCCCTAACCCGACTCGCCCTAGGCAGCATTACAGCAGGAATAATCATTACCTCTTTCATCACACCAACCAAAACCCCCCCAATAACCATACCCCTTATCACCAAAACCGCTGCCATCCTCATAACAATCCTAGGAATCATCCTAGCCCTAGAACTATCGAACATAACACACACCCTCACTCACCCCAAACCAAACCCCCTCATAAACTTCTCCTCTGCATTAGGGTACTTCAACCCCCTAGTACACCGATTCTTCTCCAAAAACCTACTAGAAAAGGGACAAAACATTGCCCTACACTTGATCGACCTCTCCTGACTCAAAAAAATAGGGCCAGAGGGCCTTGCTGAACTACAAGTAGCCGCAAGCAAAGCCGCAACCTCAATACACACAGGGCTAATTAAGGCCTACCTAGGATCCTTCGCCCTCTCCATCCTGGTAATAATCCTAATAACACACAGACTCACTAATGGCCCCTAACATCCGCAAATCCCATCCCCTACTAAAAATAATCAACAACTCCCTAATCGACCTACCCGCCCCCTCCAACATCTCTGCCTGATGAAACTTCGGCTCCCTTCTAGCCATCTGCTTAGCCACACAAATCCTAACAGGCCTGCTACTAGCCATACACTACACCGCAGACACTTCACTCGCCTTCTCCTCAGTAGCTCACACATGCCGAGACGTCCAGTACGGATGGCTCATCCGCAACCTCCACGCCAACGGTGCTTCGCTCTTCTTTATCTGCATCTACTTACACATCGGACGAGGCCTCTACTACGGCTCCTACCTATACAAAGAAACCTGAAACACAGGAGTAATCCTCCTACTCACCCTAATAGCAACTGCCTTCGTAGGGTATGTCCTACCATGAGGACAAATGTCATTCTGAGGGGCCACCGTAATCACCAACCTATTCTCAGCCATCCCGTACATTGGGCAAACTCTAGTAGAATGAGCCTGAGGAGGATTCTCAGTAGACAATCCAACCTTAACCCGATTCTTCGCCATCCACTTCCTACTGCCCTTCCTAATTGCAGGAATCACCCTAGTCCACCTAACCTTCCTACACGAATCAGGCTCAAATAACCCACTAGGAAT
Organism: Anser anser; assembly: GCF_964211835.1. Lineage (NCBI taxonomy): Eukaryota > Metazoa > Chordata > Aves > Anseriformes > Anatidae > Anser > Anser anser. Next base: position 41,246,898 of record NC_139726.1, read on the forward strand.
CGTATCAGACTGCGACAAAATCCCATTCCACCCATACTTCTCCATTAAAGACAGCTTAGGGCTTACCCTAATAATCACCCCTCTAATAGCACTAGCCCTATTTTCACCGAACCTCCTGGTTCTTGGAATCCTAGTTGGGAGTGGTTGGCCACATGAGATGTACAGGATTTTTACCTGTGATTTAGTCTTGACAAGGCTATGTAATTGGTATACTAACGTCTCATAAGAAAGAAGCATGAGCGGTTAATGCAGTTGGCTTGAAACCCATCCCCAGTGGTGCCAGTGCACTCTCTGAACTCACTGAAGTGCATCCCCAGTGGTGCCAGTGCACTCTCTGGACTCACTGCACTCCATCCCCAGTGGTGCCAGTGCAATCTCTGGACTCACTGCAGTGCATCCCCAAAGGTGCCAGTGCACTCTCTGGACTCACTGCACTGCAGCCCCAGTGGTGCCAGTGCACTCTCTGGACTCACTGCACTGCATCCCCAGTGGTGCCAGTGCACTCTCTGGACTCACTGCAGTGCATCCCCAGTGGTGCCAGTGCACTCTCTGGACTCACTGCACTGCATCCCCAGTGGTGCCAGTGCGCTCTCTGGACTCACTGCACTGCATCCCCAGTGGTGCCAGTGCAATCTCTGGACTCACTGCACTGCATCCCCAGTGGTGCCAGTGCACTCTCTGCACTCACTGCACTGCATTCCCAGTGGTGCCAGTGAAGTCTCTGGACTCACTGCACTGCATCCCCAGTGGTGCCAGTGCACTCTCTGGACTCACTGCACTGCATCCCCACTGCTGCCAGTGCACTCTCTGGACTCACTGCACTGCATCCCCAGTGGTGCCAGTGCACTCTCTGGACTCACTGCACTGCATCCCCAGTGGTGCCAGTGCACTCTCTCGAGTCACTGCACTACATCCCCAGTGGTGCCAGTGGACTCACTGGACTCACTGTACTGCATCATCGGTGGTGCCAGTGCACTCTCTGGACTCACTTCACTGCATCCCCAGTGGTGCCAGTGCACTCTCTGGACTCACTGCACTGCAGGCCCAGTGGTACCAGTGCACTCACTGGACTCACTGTACTGCATCACCAGTGGTGCCAGTGCACTCTCTGGACTCACTGCACTGCATCCCCAGTGGTTCCAGTGCATTCACTGGACTCACTGTACTGCATCTGCAGTGGTGCCAGTGCACTCTCTGGACTCACTGCACTGCATCGCCAGTGGTGCCAGGGAGCTCTCTGGATTCACTGCTCTGCATCCCCAGTGGTGCCAGTGTACTCACAGGATTCACTGCACTGCATCCCCAGTGGTGCTAGTACACTCTCTGGACTCACTGCAGTGCATCCCCAGTGGTGCCAGTGCACTCTCTGGACTCACTGAAGTGCATTCTCAGTGGTGCCAGTGCACTCTCTGGGCTCACTGAAGTGCATCCCCAGTGGTGCCAGTACACTCACTGGACTCACTGCACTGCATCCCCAGTGGTGCCAGTGCACTCTGTGGACTCACTGCACTGCATCCCCAGTGGTGCCAGTGCACTCTCTGCACTCACTGCACTGCATCCCCAGTGGTGCCAGTGAAGTCTTTGGACTCACTGCACTGCATCCCCAGTGTTGCCAGTGCACTCTGTGGAGTCACTCAAGTGCATCCCCAGTGGTGCCAGTGCACTCTCTGGACTCACCGCACTGCATCCAGAGTGGTGCCAGTGCACTCTCTGGACTCACTGTACTGCATCCCCACTGGTGCCAGTGCACTATGTGGACTCACTGTACTGCATCCCCAGTGGTGCCAGTGCACTCTCTGGACTCACTGCAGTGCATCCCCAGTGGTGCCAGTGCACTCTCTGGTCTCACTGCACTGCATCCCCAGTGGTGCCAGTGCAGTCTCTGGACTCACTGCACTGCATCCCCAGTGGTGCCAGTGCACTGTCTGGACTCACTGCAGTGCATCCCCAGTGGTGTCAGTGCACTCTCTGTACTCACTGTACTGCACCCCCAGTGGTGCCAGTGCACTCACTGGACTGACTGCACTGCATCCCCAGTGGTGCCAGTGCGCTCTCTGGACTCACTGCACTGCATCCCCAGTGGTGCCAGTGCACTCTCTGGACTCACTGCAGTGCATCCCCAGTGGTGCCATTGCACTCTCTGGACTCACTGCACTGCATCCCAAGTGGTGCCAGTGCGCTCTCCGGAGTCATAGCACTGCATCCCCAGTGGTGCCAGTGCAATCTCTGGACTCACTGCACTGCATCCCCAGTGGTGCCAGTGCACTCTCTGGACTCACTGAAGTGCATCCCCATTGGTGCCAGTGCACTCTCTGCACTCACTGCAGTGCATCCCCAGTGGTGCCAGTGCACTCACTGGACTGACTGCACTGCATCCCCAGTGGTGCCAGTGCGCTCTCCGGAGTCACAGCACTGCATCCCCAGTGGTGCCAGTGCACTCACTGGACACACTGTACTGCATCACAGGTGGTGCCAGTGCACTCTCTGCACTCACTGCACAGCATCCCCAGTGGTGCCAGTGCATTCACTGGACTCACTGGACTGCATCACCAGTGGTGCCAGTGCACTCTCTGGACTCACTGCACTGCATCCGAGTGGTGCCAGTGCACTCTCTGGACTCACTGCACTGCATCCCCAGTGGTGCCAGTGCAGTCTCTGGACTCACTGCAGTGCATCCCCAGTGGTGCCAGAGCACTCTCTGGACTCACTGCACTGCATCCCCAGTGGTGCCAGTGCACTCTCTGGACTCATTGCACCGCATCCCCAGTGGTGTCAGTACACTCTCTGGACTCACTGAAGTGCATCCCCAGTGGTGCCAGTGCACTCTCTGGACTCACTAAACTGCATCACCTGTGGTGCCAGTGCACTCTCTGGACTCACTGCACTGCATCCCCAGTGCTGCCAGTGCAATCTCTGGACTCACTGTAGTGCATCCCCAGTGGTGCCAGTGCACTCTCTGGACTCACTGCAGTGCATCCCCAGTGGTGCCAGTGCACTCTCTGGACTCACTGCAGTGCATCCCCAGTGGTGCCAGTGCACTCTCTGCACTCACTGCACTGCATCCCCAGTGGTGCCAGTGCACTCTCTGCACTCACTGCACTGCATTCCCAGTGGTGCCAGTGAAGTCTCTGGACTCACTGCACTGCATCCCCAGTGGTGCCAGTGCACTCTCTGGACTCACTGCACTGCATCCCCACTGCTGCCAGTGCACTCTCTGGACTCACTGCACTGCATCCCCAGTGGTGCCAGTGCACTCTCTCGAGTCACTGCACTACATCCCCAGTGGTGCCAGTGCACTCACTGGACTCACTGTACTTCATCATCGGTGGTGCCAGTGCACTCTCTGGACTCACTTCACTGCATCCCCGGTGGTGCCAGTGCAATCTCTGGACTCACTGTAGTGCATCCCCAGTGGTGCCAGTGCACTCTCTGGACTCACTGCAGTGCATCCCCAGTGGTGCCAGTGCACTCTCTGGACTCACTGCAGTGCATCCCCAGTGGTGCCAGTGCACTCTCTGGACTCACTGCACTGCATCCCCAGTGCTGCCAGTGCACTCTCTGCACTCACTGCACTGCATTACCAGTGGTGCCAGTGAAGTCTCTGGACTCACTGCACTGCATCCCCAGTGGTGCCAGTGCACTCTCTGGACTCACTGCACTGCATCCCCACTGCTGCCAGTGCACTCTCTGGACTCACTGCACTGCATCCCCAGTGGTGCCAGTGCACTCTCTGGACTCACTGCACTGCATCCCCAGTGGTGCCAGTGCACTCTCTGGACTCACTGCACTGCATCCCCAGTGGTGCCAGTGCACTCTCTGGACTCACTGCAGTGCATCCCCAGTGGTGCCAGTGCACTCTCTGGACTCACTGCACTGCATCCCCAGTGGTGCCAGTGCGCTCTCTGGAGTCACAGCACTGCATCCCCAGTGGTGCCAGTGCACTCTCTGGACTCACTGCAGTGCATCCCCAGTGGTGCCAGTGCACTCTCTGGACTCACTGAAGTGCATCCCCATTGGTGCCAGTGCACTCTCTGAACTCACTGCACTGCATCCCCAGTGGTGCCAGTGCACTCACTGGACTGACTGCACTGCATCCCCAGTGGTGCCAGTGCGCTCTCCGGAGTCACAGCACTGCAACCCCAGTGGTGCCAGTGCACTCACTGGACACACCGTACTGCATCACAGGTGGTGCCAGTGCACTCTCTGCACTCACTGCACAGCATCCCCAGTGGTGCCAGTGCATTCACTGGACTCACTGGACTGCATCACCAGTGGTGCCAGTGCACTCTCTGGACTCACTGCACTGCATCCGAGTGGTGCCAGTGCACTCTCTGGACTCACTGCACTGCATCCCCAGTGGTGCCAGTGCAGTCTCTGGACTCACTGCAGTGCATCCCCAGTGGTGCCAGAGCACTCTCTGGACTCACTGCACTGCATCCCCAGTGGTGCCAGTGCACTCTCTGGACTCATTGCACCGCATCCCCAGTGGTGTCAGTACACTCTCTGGACTCACTGAAGTGCATCCCCAGTGGTGCCAGTGCACTCTCTGGACTCACTAAACTGCATCCCCAGTGGTGCCAGTGCACTCTCTGGACTCACTGCACTGCATCCCCAGTGGTGCCAGTGCACTCTCTGGACTCACTGCAGTGCATCCCCAGTGGTGCCAGTGCACTCTCTGGACTCACTGCAGTGCATCCCCAGTGGTGCCAGTGCACTCTCTGCACTCACTGCACTGCATTCCCAGTGGTGCCAGTGAAGTCTCTGGACTCACTGCACTGCATCCCCAGTGGTGCCAGTGCACTCTCTGGACTCACTGCACTGCATCCCCACTGCTGCCAGTGCACTCTCTGGACTCACTGCACTGCATCCCCAGTGGTGCCAGTGCACTCTCTGGACTCACTGCACTGCATCCCCAGTGGTGCCAGTGCCCTCTCTCGAGTCACTGCACTACATCCCCAGTGGTGCCAGTGCACTCACTGGACTCACTGTACTGCATCATCGGTGGTGCCAGTGCACTCTCTGGACTCACTTCACTGCATCCCCAGTGGTGCCAGTGCACTCTCTGGACTCACTGCACTGCATCCCCACTGCTGCCAGTGCACTCTCTGGACTCACTGCACTGCATCCCCAGTGGTGCCAGTGCACTCTCTGGACTCACTGCACTGCATCCCCAGTGGTGCCAGTGCACTCTCTCGAGTCACTGCACTACATCCCCAGTGGTGCCAGTGGACTCACTGGACTCACTGTACTGCATCATCGGTGGTGCCAGTGCACTCTCTGGACTCACTTCACTGCATCCCCAGTGGTGCCAGTGCACTCTCTGGACTCACTGCACTGCAGGCCCAGTGGTACCAGTGCACTCACTGGACTCACTGTACTGCATCACCAGTGGTGCCAGTGCACTCTCTGGACTCACTGCACTGCATCCCCAGTGGTTCCAGTGCATTCACTGGACTCACTGTACTGCATCTGCAGTGGTGCCAGTGCACTCTCTGGACTCACTGCACTGCATCGCCAGTGGTGCCAGGGAGCTCTCTGGATTCACTGCTCTGCATCCCCAGTGGTGCCAGTGTACTCACAGGATTCACTGCACTGCATCCCCAGTGGTGCTAGTACACTCTCTGGACTCACTGCAGTGCATCCCCAGTGGTGCCAGTGCACTCTCTGGACTCACTGAAGTGCATTCTCAGTGGTGCCAGTGCACTCTCTGGGCTCACTGAAGTGCATCCCCAGTGGTGCCAGTACACTCACTGGACTCACTGCACTGCATCCCCAGTGGTGCCAGTGCACTCTGTGGACTCACTGCACTGCATCCCCAGTGGTGCCAGTGCACTCTCTGCACTCACTGCACTGCATCCCCAGTGGTGCCAGTGAAGTCTTTGGACTCACTGCACTGCATCCCCAGTGTTGCCAGTGCACTCTGTGGAGTCACTCAAGTGCATCCCCAGTGGTGCCAGTGCACTCTCTGGACTCACCGCACTGCATCCAGAGTGGTGCCAGTGCACTCTCTGGACTCACTGTACTGCATCCCCACTGGTGCCAGTGCACTATGTGGACTCACTGTACTGCATCCCCAGTGGTGCCAGTGCACTCTCTGGACTCACTGCAGTGCATCCCCAGTGGTGCCAGTGCACTCTCTGGTCTCACTGCACTGCATCCCCAGTGGTGCCAGTGCAGTCTCTGGACTCACTGCACTGCATCCCCAGTGGTGCCAGTGCACTGTCTGGACTCACTGCAGTGCATCCCCAGTGGTGTCAGTGCACTCTCTGTACTCACTGTACTGCACCCCCAGTGGTGCCAGTGCACTCACTGGACTGACTGCACTGCATCCCCAGTGGTGCCAGTGCGCTCTCTGGACTCACTGCACTGCATCCCCAGTGGTGCCAGTGCACTCTCTGGACTCACTGCAGTGCATCCCCAGTGGTGCCATTGCACTCTCTGGACTCACTGCACTGCATCCCAAGTGGTGCCAGTGCGCTCTCCGGAGTCATAGCACTGCATCCCCAGTGGTGCCAGTGCAATCTCTGGACTCACTGCACTGCATCCCCAGTGGTGCCAGTGCACTCTCTGGACTCACTGAAGTGCATCCCCATTGGTGCCAGTGCACTCTCTGCACTCACTGCAGTGCATCCCCAGTGGTGCCAGTGCACTCACTGGACTGACTGCACTGCATCCCCAGTGGTGCCAGTGCGCTCTCCGGAGTCACAGCACTGCATCCCCAGTGGTGCCAGTGCACTCACTGGACACACTGTACTGCATCACAGGTGGTGCCAGTGCACTCTCTGCACTCACTGCACAGCATCCCCAGTGGTGCCAGTGCATTCACTGGACTCACTGGACTGCATCACCAGTGGTGCCAGTGCACTCTCTGGACTCACTGCACTGCATCCGAGTGGTGCCAGTGCACTCTCTGGACTCACTGCACTGCATCCCCAGTGGTGCCAGTGCAGTCTCTGGACTCACTGCAGTGCATCCCCAGTGGTGCCAGAGCACTCTCTGGACTCACTGCACTGCATCCCCAGTGGTGCCAGTGCACTCTCTGGACTCATTGCACCGCATCCCCAGTGGTGTCAGTACACTCTCTGGACTCACTGAAGTGCATCCCCAGTGGTGCCAGTGCACTCTCTGGACTCACTAAACTGCATCACCTGTGGTGCCAGTGCACTCTCTGGACTCACTGCACTGCATCCCCAGTGCTGCCAGTGCAATCTCTGGACTCACTGTAGTGCATCCCCAGTGGTGCCAGTGCACTCTCTGGACTCACTGCAGTGCATCCCCAGTGGTGCCAGTGCACTCTCTGGACTCACTGCAGTGCATCCCCAGTGGTGCCAGTGCACTCTCTGCACTCACTGCACTGCATCCCCAGTGGTGCCAGTGCACTCTCTGCACTCACTGCACTGCATTCCCAGTGGTGCCAGTGAAGTCTCTGGACTCACTGCACTGCATCCCCAGTGGTGCCAGTGCACTCTCTGGACTCACTGCACTGCATCCCCACTGCTGCCAGTGCACTCTCTGGACTCACTGCACTGCATCCCCAGTGGTGCCAGTGCACTCTCTCGAGTCACTGCACTACATCCCCAGTGGTGCCAGTGCACTCACTGGACTCACTGTACTTCATCATCGGTGGTGCCAGTGCACTCTCTGGACTCACTTCACTGCATCCCCGGTGGTGCCAGTGCAATCTCTGGACTCACTGTAGTGCATCCCCAGTGGTGCCAGTGCACTCTCTGGACTCACTGCAGTGCATCCCCAGTGGTGCCAGTGCACTCTCTGGACTCACTGCAGTGCATCCCCAGTGGTGCCAGTGCACTCTCTGGACTCACTGCACTGCATCCCCAGTGCTGCCAGTGCACTCTCTGCACTCACTGCACTGCATTACCAGTGGTGCCAGTGAAGTCTCTGGACTCACTGCACTGCATCCCCAGTGGTGCCAGTGCACTCTCTGGACTCACTGCACTGCATCCCCACTGCTGCCAGTGCACTCTCTGGACTCACTGCACTGCATCCCCAGTGGTGCCAGTGCACTCTCTGGACTCACTGCACTGCATCCCCAGTGGTGCCAGTGCACTCTCTGGACTCACTGCACTGCATCCCCAGTGGTGCCAGTGCACTCTCTGGACTCACTGCAGTGCATCCCCAGTGGTGCCAGTGCACTCTCTGGACTCACTGCACTGCATCCCCAGTGGTGCCAGTGCGCTCTCTGGAGTCACAGCACTGCATCCCCAGTGGTGCCAGTGCACTCTCTGGACTCACTGCAGTGCATCCCCAGTGGTGCCAGTGCACTCTCTGGACTCACTGAAGTGCATCCCCATTGGTGCCAGTGCACTCTCTGAACTCACTGCACTGCATCCCCAGTGGTGCCAGTGCACTCACTGGACTGACTGCACTGCATCCCCAGTGGTGCCAGTGCGCTCTCCGGAGTCACAGCACTGCAACCCCAGTGGTGCCAGTGCACTCACTGGACACACCGTACTGCATCACAGGTGGTGCCAGTGCACTCTCTGCACTCACTGCACAGCATCCCCAGTGGTGCCAGTGCATTCACTGGACTCACTGGACTGCATCACCAGTGGTGCCAGTGCACTCTCTGGACTCACTGCACTGCATCCGAGTGGTGCCAGTGCACTCTCTGGACTCACTGCACTGCATCCCCAGTGGTGCCAGTGCAGTCTCTGGACTCACTGCAGTGCATCCCCAGTGGTGCCAGAGCACTCTCTGGACTCACTGCACTGCATCCCCAGTGGTGCCAGTGCACTCTCTGGACTCATTGCACCGCATCCCCAGTGGTGTCAGTACACTCTCTGGACTCACTGAAGTGCATCCCCAGTGGTGCCAGTGCACTCTCTGGACTCACTAAACTGCATCCCCAGTGGTGCCAGTGCACTCTCTGGACTCACTGCACTGCATCCCCAGTGGTGCCAGTGCACTCTCTGGACTCACTGCAGTGCATCCCCAGTGGTGCCAGTGCACTCTCTGGACTCACTGCAGTGCATCCCCAGTGGTGCCAGTGCACTCTCTGCACTCACTGCACTGCATTCCCAGTGGTGCCAGTGAAGTCTCTGGACTCACTGCACTGCATCCCCAGTGGTGCCAGTGCACTCTCTGGACTCACTGCACTGCATCCCCACTGCTGCCAGTGCACTCTCTGGACTCACTGCACTGCATCCCCAGTGGTGCCAGTGCACTCTCTGGACTCACTGCACTGCATCCCCAGTGGTGCCAGTGCCCTCTCTCGAGTCACTGCACTACATCCCCAGTGGTGCCAGTGCACTCACTGGACTCACTGTACTGCATCATCGGTGGTGCCAGTGCACTCTCTGGACTCACTTCACTGCATCCCCAGTGGTGCCAGTGCACTCTCTGGACTCACTGCACTGCAGGCCCAGTGGTACCAGTGCACTCACTGGACTCACTGTACTGCATCACCAGTGGTGCCAGTGCACTCTCTGGACTCACTGCACTGCATCCCCAGTGGTTCCAGTGCATTCACTGGACTCACTGTACTGCATCTGCAGTGGTGCCAGTGCACTCTCTGGACTCACTGCACTGCATCGCCAGTGGTGCCAGGGAGCTCTCTGGACTCACTGCTCTGCATCCCCAGTGGTGCCAGTGTACTCACAGGATTCACTGCACTGCATCCCCAGTGGTGCTAGTACACTCTCTGGACTCACTGCAGTGCATCCCCAGTGGTGCCAGTGCACTCTCTGGACTCACTGAAGTGCATTCTCAGTGGTGCCAGTGCACTCTCTGGGCTCACTGAAGTGCATCCCCAGTGGTTCCAGTACACTCACTGGACTCACTGCACTGCATCCCCACTGGTGCCAGTGCACTCTGTGGACTCACTGCACTGCATCCCCAGTGGTGCCAGTGCACTCTCTGCACTCACTTCACTGCATCCCCAGTGGTGCCAGTGCACTCTCTGGACTCACTGCACTGCATCCCCAGTGGTGCCAGTGAAGTCTTTGGACTCACTGCACTGCATCCCCAGTGTTGCCAGTGCACTCTGTGGAGTCACTCAAGTGCATCCCCAGTGGTGCCAGTGCACTCTCTGGACTCACTGCACTGCATGTCCAGTGGTGCCAGTGCACTCTCTGGACTCACTGTACTGCATCCCCACTGGTGCCAGTGCACTATGTGGACTCACTGTACTGCATCCCCAGTGGTGCCAGTGCACTCTCTGGACTCACTGCAGTGCATCCCCAGTGGTGCCAGTGCACTCTCTGGTCTCACTGCACTGCATCCCCAGTGGTGCCAGTGCAGTCTCTGGACTCACTGCACTGCATCCCCAGTGGTGCCAGTGCACTGTCTGGACTCACTGCAGTGCATCCCCAGTGGTGTCAGTGCACTCTCTGTACTCACTGTACTGCACCCCCAGTGGTGCCAGTGCACTCACTGGACTGACTGCACTGCATCCCCAGTGGTGCCAGTGCGCTCTCTGGACTCACTGCACTGCATCCCCAGTGGTGCCAGTGCACTCAATGGACTCACTGCACTGCATCACAGGTGGTGCCAGTGCACTCTCTGGACTCACTGCAGTGAATCCCCGGTGGTGCCAGTGTACTCTCTGCAGTCACGGCACTGCATCCCCAGTGGTGCCAGTGCACTCACTGGACTCACTGCACTGCATCCCCAGTGGTGCCAATGTACTCTCTGGACTCACTGCAGTGCATCCCCAGTGGTGCCAGAGCACTCTCTGGACTCACTGCACTGCATCCCCAGTGGTGCCAGTGCACTCTCTGGACTCACTGCACTGCATCCCCAGTGGTGCCAGTGCACTCTCTGGACTCACTGAAGTGCATCCCCAGTTGTGCCAGTGCACTCTCTGGACTCAATGCACTGCATCCCCAGTGGTGCCAAAGCACTCTCTGGACTCAGTGCACTGCATCCCCAGTGGTGCCAGTGCAATCTCTGGACTCACTGTAGTGCATCCCCAGTGGTGCCAGTGCACTCTCTGGACTCACTGCAGTGCATCCCCAGTGGTGCCAGTGCACTCTCTGGACTCACTGTACTGCATCACCAGTGGTGCCAGTGCACTCTCTGGACTCACTGCAGTGCATCCCCAGTGGTGCCAGTGCAATCTCTGGACTCACTGCACTGCAGCCCCGGTGGTGCCAGTGCAATCTCTGGACTCACTGCACTGCAGCCCCGGTGGTGCCAGTGCAATCTCTGGACTCACTGCACTGCATCCCCAGTGGTGCCAGTGCACTCTCTGGACTCACTGCACTGCATCTCCAGTTTTGCCAGTGAAGTCTTTGGACTCACTGCACTGCATCCCCAGTGGTGCCAGTGCACTCTCTGGAGTCACTGAAGTGCATCCACAGTGGTGCCAGTGCACTCTCTGGACTCACTGCACTGCATGCCCAGTGGTGCCACTGCACTCTCTGGACTCACTGTACTGCATCCCCACTGGTACCAGTGCACTCTCTGGACTCACTGTACTGCATCCCCAGTGGTGACAGTGCACTCTCTGGACTCACTGCAGTGCATCCCCAGTGGTGCCAGTGCACTCTCTGGACTCACTGCAGTGCATCCCCAGTGGTGCCAGTGCACTCTCTGGACTCACTACACTGCATCCCCAGTGGTGCCAGTGCACTCTCTGGACTCACTAAACTGCATCCCCAGTGGTGCCAGTGCACTCTCTGGACTCACTGCACTGCATCCCCAGTGCTGCCAGTGCAATCTCTGGACTCACTGTAGTGCGTCCCCAGTGGTGCCAGTGCACTCTCTGGACTCACTGCAGTGCATCCCCAGTGGTGCCATTGCACTCACTGGACTCACTGCACTGCATCCCCAGTGGTGCCAATGTACTCTCTGGACTCACTGCAGTGCATCCCCAGTGGTGCCAGAGCACTCTCTGGACTCACTGCACTGCATCCCCAGTGGTGCCAGTGCACTCTCTGGACTCACTGCACTGCATCCCCAGTGGTGCCAGTGCACTCTCTGGACTCACTGAAGTGCATCCCCAGTTGTGCCAGTGCACTCTCTGGACTCAATGCACTGCATCCCCAGTGGTGCCAAAGCACTCTCTGGACTCAGTGCACTGCATCCCCAGTGGTGCCAGTGCAATCTCTGGACTCACTGTAGTGCATCCCCAGTGGTGCCAGTGCACTCTCTGGACTCACTGCAGTGCATCCCCAGTGGTGCCAGTGCACTCTCTGGACTCACTGTACTGCATCACCAGTGGTGCCAGTGCACTCTCTGGACTCACTGCAGTGCATCCCCAGTGGTGCCAGTGCAATCTCTGGACTCACTGCACTGCAGCCCCGGTGGTGCCAGTGCAATCTCTGGACTCACTGCACTGCAGCCCCGGTGGTGCCAGTGCAATCTCTGGACTCACTGCACTGCATCCCCAGTGGTGCCAGTGCACTCTCTGGACTCACTGCACTGCATCTCCAGTTTTGCCAGTGAAGTCTTTGGACTCACTGCACTGCATCCCCAGTGGTGCCAGTGCACTCTCTGGAGTCACTGAAGTGCATCCACAGTGGTGCCAGTGCACTCTCTGGACTCACTGCACTGCATGCCCAGTGGTGCCACTGCACTCTCTGGACTCACTGTACTGCATCCCCACTGGTACCAGTGCACTCTCTGGACTCACTGTACTGCATCCCCAGTGGTGACAGTGCACTCTCTGGACTCACTGCAGTGCATCCCCAGTGGTGCCAGTGCACTCTCTGGACTCACTGCAGTGCATCCCCAGTGGTGCCAGTGCACTCTCTGGACTCACTACACTGCATCCCCAGTGGTGCCAGTGCACTCTCTGGACTCACTAAACTGCATCACCAGTGGTGCCAGTGCACTCTGTGGACTCACTGCACTGCATCCCCAGTGCTGCCAGTGCAATCTCTGGACTCACTGTAGTGCATCCCCAGTGGTGCCAGTGCACTCTCTGGACTCACTGCAGTGCATCCCCAGTGGTGCCAGTGCACTCTCTGGACTCACTGCAGTGCATCCCCAGTGGTGCCAGTGCACTATCTGGACTCACTGCACTGCATCCCCAGTGGTGCCAGTGCACTCTCTGCACTCACTGCACTGCATTCCCAGTGGTGCCAGTGAAGTCTCTGGACTCACTGCACTGCATCCCCAGTGGTGCCAGTGCACTCTCTGGACTCACTGCACTGCATCCCCACTGCTGCCAGTGCACTCTCTGGACTCACTGCACTGCATCCCCAGTGGTGCCAGTGCACTCTCTGGACTCACTGCACTGCATCCCCAGTGGTGCCAGTGCACTCTCTCGAGTCACTGCACTACATCCCCAGTGGTGCCAGTGCACTCACTGGACTCACTGTACTGCATCATCGGTGGTGCCAGTGCACTCTCTGGACTCACTTCACTGCATCCCCAGTGGTGCCAGTGCACTCTCTGGACTCACTGCACTGCAGGCCCAGAGGTACCAGTGCACTCACTGGACTCACTGTACTGCATCCCCAGTGGTGCCAGTGCACTCTCTGGACTCACTGCACTGCATCCCCAGTGGTTCCAGTGCATTCACTGGACTCACTGTACTGCATCTGCAGTGGTGCCAGTGCACTCTCTGGACTCACTGCACTGCATCGCCAGTGGTGCCAGGGAGCTCTCTGGACTCACTGCTCTGCATCCCCAGTGGTGCCAGTGTACTCACAGGATTCACTGCACTGCATCCCCAGTGGTGCTAGTACACTCTCTGGACTCACTGCAGTGCATCCCCAGTGGTGCCAGTGCACTCTCTGGACTCACTGAAGTGCATTCTCAGTGGTGCCAGTGCACTCTCTGGGCTCACTGAAGTGCATCCCCAGTGGTGCCAGTACACTCACTGGACTCACTGCACTGCATCCCCACTGGTGCCAGTGCACTCTGTGGACTCACTGCACTGCATCCCCAGTGGTGCCAGTGCACTCTCTGCACTCACTTCACTGCATCCCCAGTGGTGCCAGTGCACTCTCTGGACTCACTGCACTGCATCCCCAGTGGTGCCAGTGAAGTCTTTGGACTCACTGCACTGCATCCCCAGTGTTGCCAGTGCACTCTGTGGAGTCACTCAAGTGCATCCCCAGTGGTGCCAGTGCACTCTCTGGACTCACTGCACTGCATGTCCAGTGGTGCCAGTGCACTCTCTGGACTCACTGTACTGCATCACCACTGGTGCCAGTGCACTACGTGGACTCACTGTACTGCATCCCCAGTGGTGCCAGTGCACTCTCTGGACTCACTGCAGTGCATCCCCAGTGGTGCCAGTGCACTCTCTGGTCTCACTGCACTGCATCCCCAGTGGTGCCAGTGCAGTCTCTGGACTCACTGCACTGCATCCCCAGTGGTGCCAGTGCACTGTCTGGACTCACTGCAGTGCATCCCCAGTGGTGTCAGTGCACTCTCTGTACTCACTGTACTGCACCCCCAGTGGTGCCAGTGCACTCACTGGACTGACTGCACTGCATCCCCAGTGGTGCCAGTGCGCTCTCTGGACTCACTGCACTGCATCCCCAGTGGTGCCAGTGCACTCAATGGACTCACTGCACTGCATCCCCAGTGGTGCCAGTGCACTCTCTGGACTCACTGCAGTGAATCCCCGGTGGTGCCAGTGTACTCTCTGCAGTCACGGCACTGCATCCCCAGTGGTGCCAGTGCACTCACTGGACTCACTGCACTGCATCCCCAGTGGTGCCAGTGTACTCTCTGGACTCACTGCAGTGCATCCCCAGTGGTGCCAGAGCACTCTCTGGACTCACTGCACTGCATCCCCAGTGGTGCCAGTGCACTCTCTGGACTCACTGCACTGCATCCCCAGTGGTGCCAGTGCACTCTCTGGACTCACTGAAGTGCATCCCCAGTTGTGCCAGTGCACTCTCTGGACTCAATGCACTGCATCCCCAGTGGTGCCAGTGCACTCTCTGGACTCAGTGCACTGCATCCCCAGTGGTGCCAGTGCAATCTCTGGACTCACTGTAGTGCATCCCCAGTGGTGGCAGTGCACTCTCTGGACTCACTGCAGTGCATCCCCAGTGGTGCCAGTGCACTCTCTAGACTCACTGTACTGCATCACCAGTGGTGCCAGTGCACTCTCTGGACTCACTGCAGTGCATCCCCAGTGGTGCCAGTGCACTCTCTGGACTCACTGCACTGCAGCCCCGGTGGTGCCAGTGCAATCTCTGGACTCACTGCACTGTGCCCCGGTGGTGCCAGTGCAATCTCTGGACTCACTGCACTGCATCCCCAGTGGTGCCAGTGCACTCTCTGGACTCACTGCACTGCATCTCCAGTTTTGCCAGTGAAGTCTTTGGACTCACTGCACTGAATCCCCAGTGGTGCCAGTGCACTCTCTGGAGTCACTGAAGTGCATCCACAGTGGTGCCAGTGCACTCTCTGGACTCACTGCACTGCATGCCCAGTGGTGCCACTGCACTCTCTGGACTCACTGTACTGCATCCCCACTGGTACCAGTGCACTCTGTGGACTCACTGTACTGCATCCCCAGTGGTGCCAGTGCACTCTCTGGACTCACTGCAGTGCATCCCCCGTGGTGCCAGTGCACTCTCTGGACTCACTGCAGTGCATCCCCAGTGGTGCCAGTGCACTCTCTGGTCTCACTGCACTGCATCCCCAGTGGTGCCAGTGCAGTCTCTGGACTCACTGCACTGCATCCCCAGTGGTGCCAGTGCACTGTCTGGACTCACTGCAGTGCATCCCCAGTGGTGTCAGTGCACTCTCTGTACTCACTGTACTGCACCCCCAGTGGTGCCAGTGCACTCACTGGACTGACTGCACTGCATCCCCAGTGGTGCCAGTGCGCTCTCTGGACTCACTGCACTGCATCCCCAGTGGTGCCAGTGCACTCAATGGACTCACTGCACTGCATCCCCAGTGGTGCCAGTGCACTCTCTGGACTCACTGCAGTGAATCCCCGGTGGTGCCAGTGTACTCTCTGCAGTCACGGCACTGCATCCCCAGTGGTGCCAGTGCACTCACTGGACTCACTGCACTGCATCCCCAGTGGTGCCAGTGTACTCTCTGGACTCACTGCAGTGCATCCCCAGTGGTGCCAGAGCACTCTCTGGACTCACTGCACTGCATCCCCAGTGGTGCCAGTGCACTCTCTGGACTCACTGCACTGCATCCCCAGTGGTGCCAGTGCACTCTCTGGACTCACTGAAGTGCATCCCCAGTTGTGCCAGTGCACTCTCTGGACTCAATGCACTGCATCCCCAGTGGTGCCAGTGCACTCTCTGGACTCAGTGCACTGCATCCCCAGTGGTGCCAGTGCAATCTCTGGACTCACTGTAGTGCATCCCCAGTGGTGCCAGTGCACTCTCTGGACTCACTGCAGTGCATCCCCAGTGGTGCCAGTGCACTCTCTAGACTCACTGTACTGCATCACCAGTGGTGCCAGTGCACTCTCTGGACTCACTGCAGTGCATCCCCAGTGGTGCCAGTGCACTCTCTGGACTCACTGCACTGCAGCCCCGGTGGTGCCAGTGCAATCTCTGGACTCACTGCACTGCAGCCCCGGTGGTGCCAGTGCAATCTCTGGACTCACTGCACTGCATCCCCAGTGGTGCCAGTGCACTCTCTGGACTCACCGCACTGCATCTCCAGTTTTGCCAGTGAAGTCTTTGGACTCACTGCACTGCATCCCCAGTGGTGCCAGTGCACTCTCTGGAGTCACTGAAGTGCATCCACAGTGGTGCCAGTGCACTCTCTGGACTCACTGCACTGCATGCCCAGTGGTGCCACTGCACTCTCTGGACTCACTGTACTGCATCCCCACTGGTACCAGTGCACTCTGTGGACTCACTGTACTGCATCCCCAGTGGTGCCAGTGCACTCTCTGGACTCACTGCAGTGCATCCCCAGTGGTGCCAGTGCACTCTCTGGACTCACTGCAGTGCATCCCCAGTGGTGCCAGTGCACTCTCTGGACTCACTGCACTGCATCCCCAGTGGTGCCAGTGCACTCTCTGGACTCACTGCAGTGCATCCCCAGTGGTGCCAGTGCACTCTCTGGACTCACTGCAGTGCATCCACAGTGGTGCCAGTGCACTCACTGGACTCACTGCAGTGCATTCCCTCTGGTGCCAGTGCACTCTCTGGACTCACTGCACTGCATCCCCAGTGTTGCCAGTGCACTCTCTGGACTCACTGCACTGCATCCCCAGTGGTGCCAGTGCATTCTCTGGACTCACTGCAGTGCATCACCAGTGGTGCCAGTGCAATCTCTGGACTCACTGCAGTGCATCCCCAGTGGTGCCAGTGCAATCTCTGGACTCACTGCAGTGCATCCCCAGTGGTGCCAGTGCACTCTCTGGACTCACTGCACTGCATCCCCAGTGGTGCCAGTGCACTCTCTGGAATCACTGCACTGCATCCCCAGTGTTCACAGTGCACTCTCTGCACTCACTACACTGCATCCCCAGTGGTGCCAGTGCACTCTCTGGACTCACTGCACTGCATCCCCAGTGGTGCCAGTGCACTCTGTGGACTCACTGCACTGCATCCCCAGTGGTGTCAGTGCACTCTCTGGACTCACTGCACTGCATCCCCAGTGGTGCCAGTGCACTCTCTGGACTCACTGCACTGCATCCCCAGTGGTGCCCGTGCACTCTCTGGACTCACTGAAGTGCATCCCCAGTGGTGCCAGTGCACTCTCTGGACTCACTGCAGTGCATCCCCGTTCGTGCCAGTGCACTCTCTGGACTCACTGCAGTGCATCCCCAGTGGTGCCAGTGCACTCTCTGGACTCACTGAAGTGCATTCTCAGTGGTGCCAGTGCACTCTCTGGACTCACTGCACTGCATCCCCAGTGGTGCCAGTACACTCACAAGACTGACTGCACTGCATCCCCAGTGGAGCCAGTGCACTCTCTGGACTCACTGCACTGCATCCCCAGTGGTGCCAGTGCATTCTCTGGACTCACCGCACTGCACCCTGAGTGGTGCCAGTGCACTCTCTGGACTCACTGCAGTGCATCCCCAGTGGTGCCAGTGCACTCTCTGGACTCACTGTACTGCATCCCCAGTGTTGCCAGTTCACTCTCTGGAGTAACTGCAGTGCATCCCCAGTGGTGCCAAAGCACTCTCTGGACTCCCGGCACCGCATCCCCAGTGGTGCCAGTGCACTCTCTGGGCTCACTGCAGTGCATCCCCAGTGGTGCCAGTGCACTCTCTTGACTCACTGCACTGCATCCCCAGTGGTGCCAGTGTACTCACTGGACTCACTGCACTGCATTCCCCAGTGGTGCTAGTGCACTCTCTGGACTCACTGCAGTGCATCCCCAGTGGTGCCAGTGCACTCTCTGGACTCACTGAAGTGCAATCTCAGTGGTTCCAGTGCACTCTGAGGACTCACTGCAGTGCATCCCCAGTGGTGCCAGTGCACTCTCTGGACTCACTGCAGTGCATCCCCAGTGGTGCCAGTGCACTCTCTGGACTCACTGCACTGCATCCCCAGTGCTGCCAGTGCACTCTGTGGACTCACTGCACTGCATCCCCAGTTGTGCCAGTGCACTCTCTGGACTCACTGCACTGCATCCCCAGTGGTGCCAGTGCACTCTCTGGAGTGACTGCACTGCATCCCCTGTGGTGCCACTGCACTCTCTGGACTCACTGCACTGCATCCCCAGTGGTGCCAGTGCACTCTCTGGACTCACTGCAGTGCATCCCCACTGCTGCCAGTGCACTCTCTGGACTCACAGCAGTGCATCCCCAGTGGTGCCAGTGCACTCTCTGGACTCACTGCACTGCATCCCCAGTGGTGCCAGTGCACTCTCTGGACTCACTGTAGTGCATCCCAAGTGGTGCCAGTGCACTCTCTGGACTCACTGCACTGCATACCCAGTGGTGCCAGTGCACTCTCTCGAGTCACTGCACTACATCCCCAGTGGTGCCAGTGCGCTCACTGGACTCACTCTACTGCATCATCAGTGGTGCCAGTGCACTCTCTGGAGTGACTGCAGTGCATCCCCAGTGGTGCCAGTGCACTCTCTGGACTCACTGCACTGCATCCCCAGTGGTGCCAATGCACTCTCTGGACTCACTGCACTGCATCCCCAGTGGTGCCAGTGCACTCACTGGACTGACTGCACTGCATCCCAAGTGGTACCAGTGCACTCTCTGGACTCACTGCACTGCATCCCCAGTGGTGCCAGTGCACTCTCTCGAGTCACTGCACTACATCCCCAGTGGTGCCAGTGCACTCACTGGACTCACTGTACTGCATTCCCAGTGGTGATAGTGCACTCTCTGGACTCACTGCAGTGCATCCCCAGTGGTGCCAGTGCACTCTTTGGACTCACTGAAGTGCATTCTCAGTGGTGCCAGTGCACTCTCTGGACTCACTGCACTGCATCCCCAGTGGTGCCAGTGCACTCTCTGGACTCACTGAAGTGCATTCTCAGTGGTGCCAGTGCACTCTCTGGACTCACTGCAGTGCATCCCCAGTGGTGCCAGTACACTCACTGGACTCACTGCACTGCTTCCCCAGTGGTGCCAGTGCACTCTGTGGACTCACTGCAGTGCATCCCCAGTGGTGCCTGTGCACTCTCTGGACTCACTGCACTGCATCCCCAGTGGTGTCACTGCACTCTCTGGACTCACTGCACTGCATCCCCATTTGTGCCAGTGCACTCTCTGCACTCACTGCACTGCATACCCAGTGGTGCCAGTGCACTCACTGGACTCACTGCAGTGCATTCCCTCTGGTGCCAGTGCACTCTCTGGACTCACTGCAGTGCATCCCCAGTGGTGCCAGTGCACTCTCTGGACTCACTGCACTGCATCCCCATTGGTGCCAGTGCACTCTCTGGACTCACTGCAGTGCATAACCTGTGGTGCCAGTGCACTCTCTGGACTCACTGAAGTGCATCCCCAGTGGTGCCAGTGCAATCTCTGGACTCACTGCACTGCATTCCCAGTCGTGCCAGTGCACACTCTGGACTCACTGCACTGCATCCCCAGTGGTGCCAGTGCACTCTCTGGACTCACTGCACTGCAACCCCAGTGTTGCCAGTGCACTCTCTGGACTCACTGCACTGCATCCCCAGTGGTGCCAGTGCACTCTCTGGACTCACTTCAGTGCATCCCCAGTGGTGCCAGAGCACTCTCTGGACTCACTGAAGTGCATCCCCAGTGGTGCCAGTGCACTCTCTGGACTCACTGTACTGCAGCCCCAGTGGTGCCAGTGCACTCTCTGGACTCACTGCACTGCATCCCCAGTATTGCCAGCGCACTCTCTGGACTCACTGCACTGATTCTCCAGTGCTGCCAGTGCACTCTCTGGACTCACTGCACTGCATCCCCAGTGGTGCCAGTGCACTCTCTGCACTCACTGCACTGCATCCCCAGTGGTGCCAGTACACTCACTGGACTCACTGCAGTGCATTCCCTCTGGTGCCAGTGCACTCTCTGGACTCACTGCACTGCATCCCCAGTGGTGCCAGTGCACTCTCTGGACTCACTGCAGTGCATCCCCAGTGGTGCCAGTGCACTCTCTGGACTCACTGCAGTGCATCACCAGTGGTGCCAGTGCACTCTCTGGACTCACTGCACTGCATCCCCAGTGGTGCCAGTGCACTCTCTGGACTCACTGCACTGCATCCCCAGTGGTGCCAGTGCACTCTCTGGACTCACTGCACTGCATCCCCAGTGGTGCCAGAGCACTCTCTGGACTCACTGCACTGCATCCTCTGTGCTGCCAGTGCACTCTCTGGACTCACTGCACTGCATCCCCAGTGGTGCCAGTGCACTCTCTGGACTCACTGCACTGCAACCCCAGTGTTGCCAGTGCACTCTCTGGACTCACTGCACTGCATCCCCAGTGGTGCCAGTGCACTCTCTGGACTCACTTCAGTGCATCCCCAGTGGTGCCAGAGCACTCTCTGGACTCACTGCACTGCATCCCCAGTGGTGCCAGTGCACTCTCTGGACTCACTGCACTGCAGCCCCAGTGGTGCCAGTGCACTCTCTGGACTCACTGCACTGCATCCCCAGTATTGCCAGTGCACTCTCTGGACTCACTGCACTGCATCCCCAGTGCAGCCAGTGCACTCTCTGGACTCACTGCACTGCATCCCCAGTGGTGCCACTGCACTCTCTGGACTCACTGCACTGCATGTCCAGTGGTGCCAGTGCACTCTCTGCACTCACTGCACTGCATCCCCAGTGGTGCCAGTGCACTCACTGGACTCACTGCAGTGCATTCCCTCTGGTGCCAGTGCACTCTCTGGACTCACTGCACTGCATCCCCAGTGGTGCCAGTGCACTCTCTGGACTCACTGCAGTGCATTCCCAGTGGTGCCAGTGCACTCTCTGGAGTCACAGCACTGCATGTCCAGTGGAGCCAGTGCACTCTCTGCACTCACTGCACTGTATCCCCAGTGGTGCCAGTGCACTCACTGGACTCACTGCAGTGCATTCCCTCTGGTGCCAGTGCACTCTCTGGACTCACTGCAGTGCATCCCCAGTGGTGCCATTGCACTCTCTGGACTCACTGCACTGCATCCCCAGTGGTGCCAGTGCACTCTCTGGACTCACTGCACTGCATCCCCAGTGGTGCCAGAGCACTCTCTGGACTCACTGCACTGCATCCTCTGTGCTGCCAGTGCACTCTCTGGACTCACTGCACTGCATCCCCAGAAGTGCCAATGCACTCTCTGGACTCACTGCACTGCATCCCCAGTGGTGCCAGTGCACTCTCTGGACTCACTGAAGTGCATCCCCAGTGGTGCCAGTGCACTCTCTGGAGTCACAGCACTGCATCCCCAGTGGTGCTAGTGCACTCTGTGGACTCACTGCAGTGCATCCCCAGTGGTGCCAGTGCACTCTCTGGACTCACTGAAGGGCATTCTCAGTGGTGCCAGTGCACTCTCTGGACTCACTGCAGTGCATCCCCAGTGGTGCCAGTACACTCAGTGGACTGACTGCACTGCATTCCCTGTGGTGCCAGTGCACTCTCTGGACTCACCGCAC
Source organism: Anser anser (assembly GCF_964211835.1). Classification (NCBI taxonomy): domain Eukaryota; kingdom Metazoa; phylum Chordata; class Aves; order Anseriformes; family Anatidae; genus Anser; species Anser anser. The sequence continues at coordinate 41,268,829 of NC_139726.1, forward strand.
CGCATCCCCAGTGGTGCCAGTGCACTCTCTGGAGTAACTGCAGTGCATCACCAGTGGTACCAGTGCACTCTCTGGACTCACTGCACTGCATCCCCAGGGTGCCAGTGCACTCTCTGGACTCACTGCACTGCATCCCCAGTGGTGCCAGAGCACTCTCTGGACTCACTGCAGTGCATCCCCAGTGGTGCCAGTGCACTCTCTGGACTCACTGCACTGCATCCCCAGTGGTGCCAGTGCACTCTCTGGACTCACTGCACTGCATCCCCAGTGGTGCCAGTGCACTCTCTGGACTCCCGGCACCGCATCCCCAGTGGTGCCAGTGCACTCTCTGGGCTCACTGCAGTGCATCCCCAGTGGTGCCAGTGCACTCTCTTGACTCACTGCACTGCATCCCCAGTGGTGCCAGTGCACTCTCTGGACTCACTGAAGTGCATTCTCAGTGGTGCCAGTGCACTCTGTGGACTCACTGCAGTGCATCCCCAGTGGTGCCAGTGCGCTCTCTGGACTCACTGCAGTGCATCCCCAGTGGTGCCAGTGCGCTCTCTGGACTCACTGCACTGCATCCCCAGTGGTGCCAGTGCACTCTCTGGAATCACAGCACTGCATCCCCAGTGGTGCCAGTGCACTCTCTGGACTCACTGCACTGCATCCCCAGTGGTGCCAGTGCACTCTCTGGACTCACTGCAGTGCATCCTCAGTGGTGCCAGTGCACTCTCTGGACTCACTGCAGTGCATCCCCAGTGGTGCCAGTGCACTCTCTGGACTCACTGCACTGCATCCCCAGTGGTGCCAGTGCACTCTCTGGACTCACTGCACTGCATCCCCAGTGGTGCCAGTGCACTCACTGGACTCACTATACTGCATCACCAGTGGTGCCAGGGCACTCTCTGGACTCACTGCACTGCATCCCCAGTGTTGCCAGTGCATTCACTGGACTCACTGTACTGCATCTCCAGTGGTGCCAGTGCACTCTCTGGGCTCACTGCAGTGCATCCCCAGTGGTGCCAGTGCACTCTCTGGACTCACTGCAGTGCATCCCCACTGGTGCCAGTGCACTCACTGGATTCACTGCACTACATTCCCAGTGGTGCTAGTGCACTCTCTGGACTCACTGCAGTGCATCCCCAGTGGTGCCAGTGCACTCTCTGGACTCACTGAAGTGCATTCTCAGTGGTGCCAGTGCACTCTCTGGACTCACTGCACTGCATCCCCAGTGGTGCCAGTGCGCTCTCTGGACTCACTGCACTGTATCCCCAGTGGTGCCAGTGCACTCTCTGGACTCACTGCACTGCATCCCCAGTGGTGCTAGTGCACTCTGTGGACTCACTGCAGTGCATCCCCAGTGGTGCCAGTGCACTCTCTGGACTCACTGAAGGGCATTCTCAGTGGTGCCAGTGCACTCTCTGCACTCACTGCAGTGCATCACCAGTGGTGCCAGTGCACTCTCTGGACTCTCCGCACCGCATCCCCAGTGGTGCCAGTGCACTCTCTGGACTCACTGCACTGCATCCCCAGTGGTGCCAGTGCACTCTCTGGACTCACTGCAGTGCATCCCCAGTGCTGCCAGTGCACTCTCTGGACTCACTGCAGTGCATCACCAGTGGTGCCAGTGCACTCTCTGGACTCACTGAAGTGCATCCCCCGTGGTGCCAGTGCGATCTCTGGACTCACTGCACTGCATTCCCAGTGGTGCCAGTGCACACTCTGGACTCACTGCACTGCATCCCCACTGGTGCCAGTGCACTCTCTGGACTCACTGCAGTGCATCTCCAGTGGTGCCAGTACACTCTCTGGACACACTGAAGTGCATTCTCAGTGGTGCCAGTGCACTCTCTGGACTCACTGCGCTGCATCCCCAGTGGTGCCAGTGCACTCTCTGGACTCACTGCACTGCATCCCCAGTGGTGCCAGTGCAGTCTCTGCACTCACTGAAGTGCATCTCCAGTGGTGCCAGTGCACTCTCTGGACTCACTGCTGTGCATCCCCAGTGGTGCCTGTACACTCACTGGACTCACTGCACTGCATCCCCAGTGGTGCCAGTGCAGTCTCTGCACTCACTGAAGTGCATCTCCAGTGGTGCCAGTACACTCTCTGGACTCACTGCAGTGCATCCCCAGTGGTGCCAGTGCACTCTCTGGACTCACTGCACTGCATCCCCAGTGGTGCCAGTGCACTCTCTGGACTCACTGCTCTGCATCCCCAGTGGTGCCAGTGCACTCTCTGGACTCACTGCACTGCATCCCCAGTCGTGCCAATGCACTCTCTGGACTCACTGCTGTGCATCCCCAGTGGTGCCAGTGCACTCTCTGGACTCACTGAAGTGCATTCTATGTGGTGCAAGTGCACGCTCTGGACTCACTGCACTGCATCCCCAGTGGTGCCAGTGCACTCTCTGGACTCACTGAAGTGCATCCCCAGTGGTGCCAGTGCACTCTCTGGACTCACTGATGTGCATCCCCATTGGTGCCTGTGCACTCTCTGGAGTAACTGCAGTGCATCCCCAGCGGTGCCAAAGCACTCTCTGGACTCCCGGCACCGCATCCCCAGTGGTGCCAGTGCACTCTCTGGGCTCACTGCAGTGCATCCCCAGTGGTGCCAGTGCACTCTGTGGAGTCACTGCACTGCATCCCCAGTGGTGCCAATGCACTCTCTGGACCTCCGGCACCGCATCCCCAGTGGAGCCAGTGCACTCTCTGTACTCGCGGCACTGCATCTCCAGTGGTTCCAGTGCACTCTCTCGAGTCACTGCACTACATCCCCAGTTGTGCCAGTGCACTCACTGGACTCACTGTACTGCATCATCAGTGGTGCCAGTGCACTCTCTGGACTCACTGCACTGCATCCCCAGTGGTGCCAGAGCACTCTCTGGACTCACTGCACTGCATCCCCAGTGGTGCCAGTGCTATCCCTGGACTCACTGTAGTGCATCCCCAGTGGTGCCAGTGCACTCTCTGGACTCACTGCAGTGCGTCCCAATGGTGCCAGTGCACTCTCTGGACTCACTGCACTGCATCCCCAGTGGTGCCAGTGCACTCACTGGACTCACTGCGCTGCATCCCCAGTGGTGCCAGTGCACTCTCTGGGCTCACTGCAGGGCATCCCCATTGGTGCCACAGCACTCTCTGGACTCACTGCACTGCATCACCAGTGGTGCCAGTGCTATCGCTGGACTCACTGTAGTGCATCCCCAGTGGTGCAGGTGCACTCTCTGGACTCACTGCAGGGCATCCCCAGTGGTTCCAGTGCACTCTCTGGACTCGCTGAAGTGCATATCCAGTGCACTCTCTGGACTCACTGCACTGCATCCCCAGTGGTGCCAGTGCACTCTCTGGACTCACTGCAGTGCATTCCCCATTGCTGCCAGTGCACTCTCTGGACTCACTGCACTGCACCCCAGTGGTGCCAGTGCACTCTCTGGCGTCACTGCACTGCATCCCCCGTGGTGCAAGTGCACTCTCTGGACTCACTGGAGTGCATCACCTGTGGTGCCAGTGCACTCTCTGGACTCACTGCACTGCATCCCCAGTGCTGCCAGTGCACTCTCTGGACTCGCGTCACTGCATCCCCAGTGGTGCCAGTGCACTCTCAGGGCTCACTGAAGTGCATCCCCAGTGGTGACAGTGCTCTCTCTGGACTCACTGCAGTGCATTCCCGGTGGTGCCAGTGCACTCTCTGGACTCACTGCACTGCATCCCATGTGGTGCCAGTGTACTCTCTGGACTCACTGTACTGCATCCCCAGTGGTGCCAGTGCACTCTCTGGACTCACCGCACTGCACCCTGAGTGGTGCCAGTGCACTCTCTGGACTCACTGCAGTGCATTCCCGGTGGTGGCAGTGCACTCTCTGGACTCACTGCAGTGCATCCCCAGTGGTGCTTGTGCACTCTGGACTCACTGCAGTGCATCCCCAGTGGTGCCAGTGCACTCTCTGGACTCACTGCACTGCATCCCCAGTGGTGCCAGTGTACTCTCTGGACTCACTGTACTGCATCCCCAGTGGTGCCAGTGCACTCTCTGGACTCACCGCACTGCACCCTGAGTGGTGCCAGTGCACTCTCTGGACTCACTGCACCGCATCCCCAGTGGTGCCAGTGCACTCTCTGCAGTCACTGTGCTGCATCCCCAGTGGTGCCAGTGCACTCTCTGGACTCACTGTACTGCATCCCCAGTGGTGCCAAAGCACTCTCTGGACTCCCGCCACCGCATCCCCAGTGGTTCCACTGCACTCTCTGGACTCACTGCACTGCATGCCCAGTGGTGCCACTGCACTCTCTGGTCTCACTGCACCGCATCCCCAGTGGTGCCAGTGCACTCTCTGGAGTGACTGCAGTGCATCCCCAGTGGTGCCAGTGCACTCTCTGGACTCGCGTCAATGCATCCCCAGTGGTGCTAATGCACTCTCTGGACTCACTGCACTGCATCCCGAGTGGTGCCAGTGCACTCTCTGGACTCACTGCAGTGCATCCCTAGTGGTGCCAGTGCACTCTCTGGACTCACTGCACTGCATCCCCAGTGCTGCCAGTGCTCTCTCTGGACTCACTGCAGTGCATCCACAGTGGTGCCAGTGCACTCTCTGGACTCACTGCAGTGCATCACCAGTGGTGCCAGTGCACTCTCTGGACTCACTGCGCTGCATCCCCAATGGTGCCAGTACACTCACTGGACTCACTGCACTGCATCCCCAGTGGTGCCAGTGCAGTCTCTACACTCACTGAAGTGCATCTCCAGTGGTGCCAGTGAACTCTCTGGACTCACTGCAGTGCATCCCCAGTGGTGCCAGTGCACTCTCTGGACTCACTGCACTGCATCCCTAGTGGTGCCAGGGCACTCTCTGCAGACACTGCAGTGCATCCCCAAAGGTGACAGTGCACTCTCTGGACTCACTGCGCTGCATCCCCAGTGGTGCCAGTGCACTCTCTGGACTCACTGCACTACTCCAGCCGCGGCAGTCGCTCCAGCCGCGGTAGCCCTCCAGCCTCCGCAGCCGCGGCAACCGCGGCAGCCGCTCCAGCCGCGGCAGCCGCTCGGTCCGCGGCATACGCGGCAGACTCTCCAACCGCGGCAGCCGCTCCAGCCGCGGAAGCCGCGGCAGCCGCTCCAAACGCGGCAGGCGCTCCAACCGCGGCAACCGCTCCAGCCGTGGCAGCCGCTCCACTCGGTAGCGGCTGGAGCGGCTGCCGCAGCTAGAGCAGCTGGAGCGGCTGCCGCGGCTGGAGCTCCTGCCGCGTTTGGAGCGGTAACCGCGGCTGGAGCGGCTGGAGCGGCTGCCGCGGCTGGAGCGGCTGCCGCGGCTGGAGGGGCTAACGCGGCTGGAGAGGCTGACGCTGTTGGAGCGTCTAGAGCGTCTGCCGCGGCTGGAGGGGCTACCGCGGCTGGAGCGGTTGACGCGGCTGGAGCGGAAACCGAGGCTGGAGCGCCACTCTCTGGACTCACTGCACTGCATCACCAGTGGTGCCAGTGCACTCTCTGGACTCACTGCACTGCATCACCAGTGGTGCCAGTGCACTCACTGGACTCACTGCAGTGCATCCCCAGTGGTGCCAGTGCACTCTCTGGACTCACTGCACTGAAGCCCCAGTGGTGCAGGTGCACTCTCTGGACTCACTGCAGTCCATCCCCAGTGGTGCCAGTGCACTCTCTGGACTCACTGCACTGCATCCCCATTGGTGCCAGTGCACTCTGTGGACTCACTGCAGTGCATCCCCAGTGGTGCCAGTGCGCTCTCTGGACTCACTGCAGTGCATCCCCAGTGGTGCCAGTGCACTCTCTGGACTCACTGCACTGCATCCCCAGTCCTGACAGTGCACTCTCTTGACTCACTGCACTGCATCCCCAGTGGTGCCAGTGCACTCTCTGGACTCACTGCACTGCATCCCCAGTCCTGCCAGTGCACTCTCTTGACTCACTGCACTGCATCCCCAGTGGTGCCAGTGCACTCTCTGGACTCACTGCACTGCATCCCCAATGGTGCCAGTGCTATCCCTGGACTCACTGTAGTGCATCCCCAGTGGTGCCAGTGCACTCTCTGGACTCACTGCAATGCATCCCCAGTGGTGCCAGTGCACTCTCTGGACTCACTGAAGTGCATTCTCAGTGGTGCCAGTGCACTCTCTGGACTCACTGCAGTGCATCTCCAGTGGTGCCAGTGCACTCACTGGACTCACTGCACTGCATCCCCAGTGGTGCCAGTGCACTCTCTGGGCTCACTGCAGGGCATCCCCAGTGGTGCCAGTGCACTCTCTGGACTCACTGCACTGCATCCCCAGTGGTGCCAGTGCTATCCCTGGACTCACTGTAGTGCATCCCCAGTGGTGCCAGTGCACTCTCTGGACTCACTGCAGGGCATCCCCAGTGGTGCCAGTGCACTCTCTGGACTCACTGCACTGCATCCCCAGTGGTGCCAGTGCACTCTCTGGACTCACTGCAGTGCATCCCCAGTAGTGCCATTGCACTCTCTGCACTCACTTCATTGCATCGCCAGTGGTGCCAGTGCACTCTCTGGACTCACTGCACTGCATTCCCAGTGGTGACAGTGAAGTCTTTGGACTCACTGCACTCCATCCCCACTGGTGCCTTTGCACTCCCTGGACTCACTGCACTGCTCCAGCCGCGGCAGCCGCTCCAGCCGCGGTAGTCCTCCAGCCGTGGCAGCCGCTCCACTCGGTAGCGGCTGGAGCGGCTGCCGCGGCTGGAGCGGCTGCCGCGGTTGGAGCGGCTGCCGCGGCTGGAGCGGCTGGAGCGGATGCCGCGGCTGGAGCGGCTGGAGAGGCTGCCGCGGCTGGAGCAGTGCAGTGAGTCCAGAGAGTGCACTGGTACCTTGGGGATGCAGTGCAGTGAGTCCAGAGAGTGCACTGGCACCATTGGGGATGCAGTGCAGTGAGTCCAGAGAGTGCACTGGCACCACTGGGGATGCAGTGCAGGGAGTCCAGAGAGTGCACTGGCACCACTGGGGATGCAGTGCCGTGAGTCCAGAGAATGCACTGGCACCACTGGGGATACGGTGCCGGGAGTCCAGAGAGTGCACTGACACCACTGGGGATGTGGTGCCTGGAGTCCAGAGAGTGCTTTGGCACCACTGTGGATGCAGTGCAGTGAGTCCACAGACTGCACTGACACCAGTGGGAATGCGGTGCAGTGTGTCCAGAGAGTGCAATGGCACCACTGGGGATGCACTGCAGTGAGTCCAGAGTGCACTAGCACCACTGGGAATGCAGAGCAGTGAGTCCAGAGAGTGCACTGGCACCACTGAGAATGCATTTCCGTGAGTCCAGAGAGTGCCGCTCCAGCCTCGGCATCCGCTCCAGCCGAGTCAACCCCGCGGTAGCCCCTCCAGCCGCGGCAGACGCTCCAGCCGCGGCAGCCGCTCCAGCCGCTCCAGCCGCGGCAGCCGCTCCAGCCCCTCCAGCCGCGCCAGCCTCTCCATCCGCGGCAGCCGCTCCAGCCGCGGCAGACGCTCCAGCCGCTCCAGCCGCGGCAGCCGCTCCAGCCGCTACCGAGTGGAGCGGCTGCCACGGCTGGAGGGCTACCGCAGCTGGAGCGGCTGCCGCGGCTGTAGCAGTGCAGTGAGTCCAGGGAGTGCATTGGCACCACTGGGGATGCAGCGCAGTGACTCCAGAGAGTGCACTGACACCACTGGGGATGCAGTGCAGTGAGTCCAGAGAGTGCACTGGCAGGACTGGGGATGCAGTGCAGTGAGTCCAGAGAGTGCACTGGCACCACTGGGGATGCCCTGCAGTGAGTCCAGAGAGCGCACTGGCACCACTGGGGATGCCCTGCAGTGAGTCCAGAGAGTGCACTGGCACCACTGGGGATGCAGTGCAGTGAGTCCAGAGAGTGCACTGGCACCACTGGGGATGCAGTGCAGTGAGTCCAGAGAGTGCACTGTCACCAGTGGGGATGCACTGCAGTGTCTGCAGAGAGTGCCCTGGCACCACGAGGGATGCAGTGCAGTGAGTCCAGTGAGTGTCCTGGCACCACTGGGGATGCAGCGCAGTGAGTCCAGAGAGTGCACTGGCACCACTGAGAATGCACTTCAGTGTGTCCAGAGAGTGTACTGGGACCACTGGTGATGCACTGCAGTGAGTCCAGAGAGTGCACTGGCACCACTGTGGTTGCAGTGCAGTGAGTCCAGAGAGAGCACTGGCAGCACAGGGGATGCAGTGCCGTGAGTCCGGAGTGCATTAGCACCACTGGGGATGCATTGACGCGAATCCAGAGAGTGCACTGGCACCACTGGGGATGCACTGCAGTCACTCCAGAGAGTGCACTGGCACCACTGGGGATGCGGTGCAGTGAGTCCAGAGAGTGCACTGGCACCACTGGGGATGCAGTGCAGTGAGTCCAGAGAGTGCACTGGAACCACTGGGGATGCGGTGGCGGGAGTCCGGAGAGTGCTTTGGCACCACTGGGGATGCAGTACAGTGAGTCCAGAGAGTGCACTGGCACCACTGGGGATGCAGCGCAGTGACTCTAGAGAGTGCACTGGCACCACTGGGGATGCGGTGCACTGAGTCCAGAGAGTGCACTGGCACCACTCAGGGTGCAGTGCGGTGAGTCCAGAGAGTGCACTGACACCACTGGGGATGCAGTACAGTGAGTCCAGAGAGTGCACTGGCACCACTGGGGATGCAGTGCAGTGAGTCCAGAGAGTGCACTGTCACCACTGGGGATGCACTGCAGTGAGTCCAGAGTGCACTAGCACCACTGGGGATGCACTGCAGTGAGTCCAGAGATTGCACTGGCACCACCGGGAATGCACTGCAGTGAGTCCAGAGAGTGCACTGGCACCACTGGGGATGCACTTCAGTGAGTCCAGAGAGTGCACTGGCACCACTGGGGATGCAGTGACGCGAGTCCAGAGAGTGCACTGGCACCACTGGGGATGCAGTGACGCGAGTCCAGAGAGTGCACTGGCACCACTGGGGATGCACTGCAGTCACTCCAGAGAGTGCACTGGCACCACTGGGGATGCGCTGCAGTGAGTCCAGAGAGTGCACTGGCACAACTGGGGATGCAGCGCAGTGACTCTAGAGAGTGCACTGGCACCACTGCGGATGCGGTGCAGTGAGTCCAGAGAGTGCACTGGCACCACAGGTGATGCAGTGCAGTGAGTCCAGAGAGTGCACTGGCAGCAATGGGGATGCAGTGCAGTGAGTCCAGAGAGTGCACTGGCACCACAGGTGATGCACTCCAGTGAGTCCAGAGAGTGCACTTGCACCACGGGGGATGCAGTGCAGTGACGCCAGAGAGTGCACTGGCAGCATTGGGGTGCAGTGCAGTGAGTCCAGAGAGTGCACTGGCACCACTGGGGATGCAGTGCAGTGAGTCCAGAGAGTGCACTGGCACCACTGGGGATGCACTGCAGTGAGTCCTGAGAGTACACTGGCTCCACCGGGGATGCCCTGCAGTGAGTCCAGAGAGTGCACTGGCGATGCAGTGCCGTGAGTCCAGAGAGTGCACTGGCACCACTAGGGATGCAGCGCAGTGAGTCCAGAGAGTGCACTGGCACCACTGAGAATGCACTTCAGTGAGTCCAGAGAGTGCACTGGCACCACTGGGGATGCAGTGCAGTGAGTCCAGATATTGCACTGGCACCACTGGGGATGCAGTGCTGTGACTCCAGAGAGTGCACTGGCACCACTGGGGATGCACTGCAGTGAGTCCAGAGAGTGCACTGGCACCACTGGGGATGCACAGCAGTGAGTCCAGAGAGTGCACTGGCTCCACTGGGGATGCACTGCAGTGACTCGAAAGAGTGCACTGGCACCACTGGGGAAGCAGTGCAGTGAGTCCAGAGAGTGCACTGGCACCACTGGGGATGCACTGCAGTGAGTCCAGAGAGTGCACTGCCACTACTGGGGATGCAGTGCAGTGAGTCCAGAGAGTGCACTGGCACTACTGAGAATGCACTTCAGTGAGTCCAGACAGTGCACTGGCACCACTGGGGATGCACTGCAGTGAGTCCAGAGATTGCACTGGCACCACTGGGGATGCAGTGCTGTGACTCCAGAGAGTGCACTGGCACCACTGGGGATACACTGCAGTGAGTCCAGAGAGTGCACTGGCACCACTGGGGATGCACTGCAGTGAGTCCAGAGAGTGCTTTGGCACCAGTGTAGATGCACTGCAGTGAGTCCAGAGAGTGCACTGGCACCACTGGGGATGCTCTGCATTGAGTCCAGAGAGTGCACTGGCACCACTGGGGATGCACTGCAGTGAGTCCAGAGAGTGCACTGGCACCACTGGGGATGCAGTGCAGTGAGTCCAGAGAGTGCACTGGCACCACTGGGGATGCAGTGCAGTGAATCCAGTGAGTGCACTGGCACCACTGGGGATGCAGTGCAGTGAGTCCAGAGAGTGCACTGGCACCACTGGGGATGCAGTGCAATGAGTCCAGAGAGTGCACTGGCACCACTGAGAATGCACTTCAGTGAGTCCAGAGAGTGCACTGTCACTACTGGGGATGCAGTGCAGTGAGTCCAGAGATTGCACTGGCACCACTGGGGATGCAGTACAGTGAGTCCACACAGTGCACTAGCACCACTGGGAATGCAGTGCAGTGAGTCCAGAGAGTGCCCTGGCACCACTGGGGATGCAGTGCAGTGAGTCCAGAGAGTGCACTGGCACCACTGGGGATGCACTGCTGTGAGTCCAGAGAGTGCTCTTGCACCACAGGGGATGCGGTACAGTGACTCAAGAGAGTGCACTGGCAGCACTGGGGATGCAGTGCAGTGAGTCCAGAGAGTGCACTGGCACCACTGGAGATGCATTGCAGTGAGTCCAGAGAGTGCAATGGCACCACTGCGGATGCACTGCAGTGAGTCCAGAGAGTGCACTGGCTCCACTGGGGATGCGCTGCAGTGAGTCCAGAGAGTGCACTGGCACCACTGGGGATGCAGTGCAGTGAGTCCAGAGAGTGCACTGGCACCACTGGGGATGCACTGCAGTGAGTCCACAGAGTGCACTAGCACCACTGGGGATGCAGTGCAGTGAGTCCAGAGAGTGCGCTGGCACCACTGGGGATGCAGTGCAGTGAGTCCAGAGAGTGCACTGGCACCAGTGGGGATGCACTGCAGTGAGTCCAGTGAGTGCACTGGCACCACTGTGGATACAGTGCATTGAGTCCAGAGAGTGCACTGGCACCACTGGGGAAGCAGTGCAGTGAGTCCAGAGAGTGCACTGGCACCACTGGGGATGCAGTGCAGTGAGTCCAGAGAGTGCACTGGCAGCACTGGGGATGCAGTGCAGTGAGTCCAGAGAGTGCACTGGCACCACTGGGGATGCAGTTCAGTGAGTCCAGAGAGTGCACTGGCACCACTGGGGATGCAGTGCAGTGAGTCCAGAGAGTGCACTGGCACCACTGAGAATGTACTTCAGTGAGTCCAGAGAGTGCACTGGCACCACTGGGGATGCAGTGCAGTGAGTCCAGAGATTGCACTGGCACCACTGGGGTTGCAGTGCTGTGACTCCAGAGAGCGCACAGGCACCACTGGGGATGCAGTGCAGTGAGTCCAGAGAGTGCACTGGCACCACTGGGGATGCACTGCAGTGAGCCCAGAGAGTGCACTGGCACCAGTGGGGATGCACTGCAGTGAGACCAGTGAGTGCACTGGCACCACTGGGGATGCAGTGCAGTGAGTCCAGAGAGTGCAGAGGCACCACTGGTGATGCAGTTTAGTGAGTCCAGAGAGTGCACTGGGTCCACTGGGGATGCAGTGCAGTGAGTCCAGTGAGTGTACTGGCACCACTGGGGATGCAGTGCAGTGAGTCCAGAGAGTGCACTGGCACCACTGAGAATGCACTTCAGTGAGTCCAGAGAGTGCACTGGCACCACTGGGGATGCAGTGCTGTGACTCCAGAGAGTGCACTGGCACCACTGGGGATGCAGTGCAGTGAGTCCAGAGAGTGCACTGACACCACTGGGGATGCGGTGCCGGGAGTCCAGAGAGTGCTTTGGCACCAGTGGGGATGCACTGCAGTTACTCCAGAGACTGCACTGGCACCACTGGGGATGCACTGCATTGCGTCCAGAGAGTGCACTGTCACCACTGGGGATGCAGTGCAGTGAGTCCACAGAGTGCACTGGCACCACTGGGGATGCAGTGCAGTGTGTCCAGAGAGTGCACTGGCACCACTGGGGATGCACTGCAGTGAATCCAGTGAGTGCACTGGCACCACTGGGGATACAGTGCAGTGAGTCCAGAGAGTGCACTGGCACCACTGGGGATGCACTGCAGTGAGACCAGAGAGTGCACTGGCACCACTGGGGATGCATTGCGGTGAGTCCAGAGAGTGCACTGGCACCACAGATGATGCAGTACAGTGAGTCCAGTGAGTGCACTGGCACCACTGGGGATGTAGTGCAGTGACTCGAGAGAGTGCACTTGCACCACTGGGGATGCAGTGCAGTGAGTCCAGAGAGTGCACTGGCACCACTGGGGATGCAGTGCAGTGAGTCCAGAGAGTGCACTGGCACCACTGGGGATGCACTGCAGTGAGTCCTGAGAGTACACTGGCTCCACCGGGGATGCCCTGCAGTGAGTCCAGAGAGTGCACTGGCGAGGCAGTGCCGTGAGTCCAGAGAGTGCACTGGCACCACTAGGGATGCAGCGCAGTGAGTCCAGAGAGTGCACTGGCCCCACTGGGGATGCACTGCAGTGAGTCCAGAGAGTGCACTGTCACTACTGGGGATGCAGTGCAGTGAGTCCAGAGAGTGCACTGGCACCACTGATAATGCACTTCAGTGAGTCCAGAGAGTGCACTGGCACCACTGGGGATGCACTGCAGTGAGCCCAGAGAGTGCACTGGCACCAGTGGGGATGCACTGCAGTGAGACCAGTGAGTGCACTGGCACCACTGGGGATGCAGTGCAGTGAGTCCAGAGAGTGCAGAGGCACCACTGGTGATGCAGTTTAGTGAGTCCAGAGAGTGCACTGGGTCCACTGGGGATGCAGTGCAGTGAGTCCAGTGAGTGTACTGGCACCACTGGGGATGCAGTGCATTGAGTCCAGAGAGTGCACTGGCACCACTGAGAATGCACTTCAGTGAGTCCAGAGAGTGCACTGGCACCACTGGGGATGCACTTCAGTGAGTCCAGAGAGTGCACTGGCACCACTGGGGATGCAGTGCTGTGACTCCAGAGAGTGCACTGGCACCACTGGGGATGCAGTGCAGTGAGTCCAGAGAGTGCACTGGCACCACTGGGGATGCGGTGCCGGGAGTCCAGAGAGTGCTTTGGCACCAGTGGGGATGCACTGCAGTTACTCCAGAGACTGCACTGGCACCACTGGGGATGCACTGCATTGCGTCCAGAGAGTGCACTGTCACCACTGGGGATGCAGTGCAGTGAGTCCACAGAGTGCACTGGCACCACTGGGGATGCAGTGCAGTGTGTCCAGAGAGTGCACTGGCACCACTGGGGATGCACTGCAGTGAATCCAGTGAGTGCACTGGCACCACTGGGGATACAGTGCAGTGAGTCCAGAGAGTGCACTGGCACCACTGGGGATGCACTGCAGTGAGACCAGAGAGTGCACTGGCACCACTGGGGATGCATTGCGGTGAGTCCAGAGAGTGCACTGGCACCACAGATGATGCAGTACAGTGAGTCCAGTGAGTGCACTGGCACCACTGGGGATGTAGTGCAGTGACTCGAGAGAGTGCACTTGCACCACTGGGGATGCAGTGCAGTGAGTCCAGAGAGTGCACTGGCACCACTGGGGATGCAGTGCAGTGAGTCCAGAGAGTGCACTGGCACCACTGGGGATGCACTGCAGTGAGTCCTGAGAGTACACTGGCTCCACCGGGGATGCCCTGCAGTGAGTCCAGAGAGTGCACTGGCGAGGCAGTGCCGTGAGTCCAGAGAGTGCACTGGCACCACTAGGGATGCAGCGCAGTGAGTCCAGAGAGTGCACTGGCCCCACTGGGGATGCACTGCAGTGAGTCCAGAGAGTGCACTGTCACTACTGGGGATGCAGTGCAGTGAGTCCAGAGAGTGCACTGGCACCACTGATAATGCACTTCAGTGAGTCCAGAGAGTGCACTGGCACCACTGGGGATGCACTGCAGTGAGTCCAGAGATTGCACTGGCACCACTGGGGATGCAGTTCAGTGAGTCCAGAGAGTGCACTGGCACCACTGGGGATGCAGTGCAGTGAGTCCAGAGAGTGCATTGGCACCACTGAGAATGCACTTCAGTGAGTCCAGAGAGTGCACTGGCACCACTGGGGATGCAGTGCAGTGAGTCCAGATATTGCACTGGCACCACTGGGGATGCAGTGCTGTGACTCCAGAGAGTGCACTGGCACCACTGGGGATGCACTGCAGTGAGTCCAGAGAGTGCACTGGCACCACTGGGGATGCACTGCAGTGAGTCCAGAGAGTGCACTGGCTCCACTGGGGATGCACTGCAGTGACTCGAACGAGTGCACTGGCACCACTGGGGAAGCAGTGCAGTGAGTCCAGAGAGTGCACTGGCACCACTGGGGTTGCACTGCAGTGAGTCCAGAGAGTGCACTGCCACTACTGGGGATGCAGTGCAGTGAGTCCAGAGAGTGCACTGGCACCACTGAGAATGCACTTCAGTGAGTCCAGAGAGTGCACTGGCACCACTGGGGATGCACTGCAGTGAGTCCAGAGATTGCACTGGCACCACTGGGGATGCAGTGCTGTGACTCCAGAGAGCGCACTGGCACCACCGGGGGATGCAGTGCAGTGAGTCCAGAGAGTGCACTGGCACCACTGGGGATGCACTGCAGTGAGCCCAGTGAGTGCACTGGCACCACTGGGGAAGCAGTGCAGTGAGTCCAGAGAGAGCAGTGGCACCACTGGGGATGCAGTTTAGTGAGTCCAGAGAGTGCACTGGCACCACTGGCAATGCACTGCAGTGAGTCCAGAGAGTGCAGTGGCACCACTGGGGATGCACTGCAGTGAGTCCAGAGAGTGCTTTGGCACCAGTGGGGATGCACTGCAGTTACTCCAGAGACTGCACTGGCAAAACTGGGGATGCACTGCAGTGAGTCCAGAGAGTGCACTGGCACCAGTGGGGATGCACTGCAGTGAGTCCAGAGAGTGCACTGGCACCACTGGGGATGCACTGCAGTGAGTCCAGAGAGTGCACTGGCACCACTGGGGATGCACTGCAGTGAGTCCAGAGAGTGCACTGGCACCACTGGGGATGCACTGCAGTGAGTCCAGAGAGTGCACTGGCACCACTGGGGATGCAGTGCAGTGAATCCAGTGAGTGCACTGGCACCACTGGGGATGCAGTGCAGTGAGTCCAGAGAGTGCACTGGCACTACTGGGGATGCAGTGCAGTGAGTCCAGAGAGTGCACTGGCACCACTGGGGATGCACTGCAGTGAGTCCAGAGAGTGCACTGTCACTACTGGGGATGCAGTGCAGTGAGTCCTGAGAGTGCACTGGCACCACTGGGGATGCACTGCAGTGAGTCCAGAGATTGCACTGGCACCACTGGGGATGCAGTACAGTGAGTCCACACAGTGCACTAGCACCACCGGGGGTGCAGTGCAGTGAGTCCAGAGAGTGCACTGGCACCACTGGGGATGCAGTGCAGTGAGTCCAGAGAGTGCACTGGCACCACTGGGGATGCACTGCTGTGAGTCCAGAGAGTGCTCTTGCACCACAGGGGATGCGGTGCAGTGACTCAAGAGAGTGCACTGGCTGCACTGGGGATGCAGTGCAGTGAGTCCAGAGAGTGCACTGGCACCACTGGAGATGCATTGCAGTGAGTCCAGAGAGTGCAATGGCACCACTGGGGATGCACTGCAGTGAGTCCAGAGAGTGCACTGGCTCCACTGGGGATGCACTGCAGTGAGTCCAGAGAGTGCACTGGCACCACTGGGGATGCACTGCAGTGAGTCCAGAGAGTGCACTGGCACCACTGAGGATGCACTGAAGTGAGTCCAGAGAGTGCACTGGCACCTCTGAGAATGCACTTCAGTGAGTCCAGAGAGTGCACTGGCACCACTGGGGATGCACTGCAGTGAGTCCACAGAGTGCACTAGCACCACTGGGGATGCAGTGCAGTGAGTCCAGAGAGTGCGCTGGCACCACTGGGGAAGCAGTGCAGTGAGTCCAGAGAGTGCACTGGCACCACTGGGGATGCAGTGCAGTGAGTCCAGAGAGTGCACTGGCAGCACTGGGGATGCAGTGCAGTGAGTCCAGAGAGTGCACTGTCACCACTGGGGATGCAGTACAGTGAGTCCACAGAGTGCACTGGCACCAGTGGGTATGCAGTACAGTGAGTCCAGAGAGTGCACTGGCACCACTGGGCATGCAGTGCAGTGAGTCCAGAGAGTGCACTGGCACCACTGGGGATGCAGTGCAGTGAGTCCAGAGATTGCACTGGCACCACTGGGGTTGCAGTGCTGTGACTCCAGAGAGCGCACAGGCACCACCGGGGATGCAGTGCAGTGAGTCCAGAGAGTGCACTGGCACCACTGGGGATGCACTGCAGTGAGTCCAGAGAGTGCACTGGCACCAGTGGGGATGCACTGCAGTGAGACCAGTGAGTGCACTGGCACCACTGGGGATGCAGTGCAGTGAGTCCAGAGAGTGCAGAGGCACCACTGGTGATGCAGTTTAGTGAGTCCAGAGAATGCACTGGGTCCACTGGGGATGCAGTGCAGTGAGTCCAGAGAGTGCACTGGCAACAGAGGGAATGCACTGCAGTGAGTCCAGAGAATGCACTGGCACCAATGGGGATGCAGTGCAGTGAGTCCAGAGAGTGCACTGGCACCACTGGGGATGCAGTGCAGTGAGTCCAGAGAGTGCACTGGCACCACTGGGGATGCAGTGCAGTGAGTCCAGAGAGTGCACTGGCAGCACTGGTGATGCAGTGCAGTGAGTCCAGAGAGTGCACTGGCACCACTGGGGATGCGGTGCCGGGAGTCCAGAGAGTGCTTTGGCACCAGTGGGGATGCACTGCAGTTACTCCAGAGACTGCACTGGCACCACTGGGGATGCAGTGCAGTGTGTCCAGAGAGTGCACTGGCACCACTGGGATTGCACTGCAGTGAGTCCAGAGAGTTCACTGGCACCACTGGGGATACAGTGCAGTGAGTCCAGAGAGTGCACTGGCACCACTGGGGATGCACTGCAGTGAGTCCAGAGAGTGCACTGGCACCACTGGGGATGCATTGCGGTGAGTCCAGAGAGTGCACTGGCACCACAGATGATGCAGTACAGTGAGTCCAGTGAGTGCACTGGCACCAGTGGGGATGCACTGCAGTGAGTCCAGAGAGTGCACTGGCACCACTGGGGATGCAGTGCAGTGAGTCCAGAGAGTGCACTGGCACCACTGGGGATGCACTGCAGTGAGTCCAGAGAGTGCACTGGCACCACTGGGGATGCAGTGCAGTGAGTCCAGAGAGTGCACTGGCACCACTGGTGATGCACTGAAGTGAGTCCAGAGATTGCAATGGCACGACTCGGGATGCAGTACAGTGAGTCCAGAGAGTGCACTGGCACCACTGGTGATGCACTGCAGTGAGTCCAGAGATTGCACTGGCACCACTGGGGATGCAGTGCAGTGAGTCCAAAGAGTGCACTGGCACCACTGGGATTGCACTGCAGTGAGTCCAGAGAGTGCACTGGCACCACTGGGGATGCAGTACAGTGAGTCCAGAGAGTGCACTGGCACCACTGGGGATGCACTGAAGTGAGTCCAGAGAGTGCACTGGCACCACTGGGGATGCACTACAGTGAGTCCAGAGATTGCACTGGCACCACTGGGGATGCAGTGCAGTGAGTCCAGAGAGTGCACTGGCACCACTGGGGATGCAGTGCAGTGAGTCCAGAGAGTGCACTGGCACCACTGGGGATGCAGTGCAGTGAGTCCAGAGAGTACACTGGCACCAGTGGGGATGCAGTGCAGTGAGTCCAGAGAGTGCACTGGCACCACTGGGGATGCACTGCAGTGAGTCCAGAGAGTGCACTGACACCACTGGGGATGTGTCCAGTGAGTCCAGTGAGTGCACTGGCACCACTGGGGATGCAGTGCAGTGAGTCCAGAGAGTGCACTGGCACCAGTGGGGATGCAGTGCAGTGAGTCCAGAGAGTGCTTTGGCACCACTGTGGATGCAGTGCAGTGAGTCCACAGACTGCACTGACACCAGTGGGAATGCGGTGCAGTGAGTCCAGAGAGTGCAATGGCACCACTGGGGATGCACTGCAGTGAGTCCAGAGTGCACTAGCACCACTGGGAATGCAGAGCAGTGAGTCCAGAGAGTGCACTGGCACCACTGAGAATGCATTTCCGTGAGTCCAGAGAGTGCCGCTCCAGCCTCGGCATCCGCTCCAGCCGAGTCAACCCCGCGGTAGCCCCTCCAGCCGCGGCAGACGCTCCAGCCGCGGCAGCCGCTCCAGCCGCTCCAGCCGCGGCAGCCGCTCCATCCCCTCCAGCCGCGCCAGCCTCTCCATCCGCGGCAGCCGCTCCAGCCGCGGCAGACGCTCCAGCCGCTCCAGCCGCGGCAGCCGCTCCAGCCGCTACCGAGTGGAGCGGCTGCCACGGCTGGAGGGCTACCGCAGCTGGAGCGGCTGCCGCGGCTGTAGCAGTGCAGTGAGTCCAGGGAGTGCATTGGCACCACTGGGGATGCAGCGCAGTGACTCCAGAGAGTGCACTGACACCACTGGGGATGCAGTGCAGTGAGTCAAGAGAGTGCACTGGCAGGACTGGGGATGCAGTGCAGTGAGTCCAGAGAGTGCACTGGCACCACTGGGGATGCCCTGCAGTGAGTCCAGAGAGCGCACTGGCACCACTGGGGATGCCCTGCAGTGAGTCCAGAGAGTGCACTGGCACCACTGGGGATGCAGTGCAGTGAGTCCAGAGAGTGCACTGGCACCACTGGGGATGCAGTGCAGTGAGTCCAGAGAGTGCACTGTCACCAGTGGGGATGCACTGCAGTGTCTGCAGAGAGTGCCCTGGCACCACGAGGGATGCAGTGCAGTGAGTCCAGTGAGTGTCCTGGCACCACTGGGGATGCAGCGCAGTGAGTCCAGAGAGTGCACTGGCACCACTGAGAATGCACTTCAGTGTGTCCAGAGAGTGTACTGGGACCACTGGTGATGCACTGCAGTGAGTCCAGAGAGTGCACTGGCACCACTGTGGTTGCAGTGCAGTGAGTCCAGAGAGAGCACTGGCAGCACAGGGGATGCAGTGCAGTGAGTCCGGAGTGCATTAGCACCACTGGGGATGCATTGACGCGAGTCCAGAGAGTGCACTGGCACCACTGGGGATGCACTGCAGTCACTCCAGAGAGTGCACTGGAACCACTGGGGATGCGGTGGCGGGAGTCCGGAGAGTGCTTTGGCACCACTGGGGATGCAGTACAGTGAGTCCAGAGAGTGCACTGGCACCACTGGGGATGCAGCGCAGTGACTCTAGAGAGTGCACTGGCACCACTGGGGATGCGGTGCACTGAGTCCAGAGAGTGCACTGGCACCACTCAGGGTGCAGTGCGGTGAGTCCAGAGAGTGCACTGACACCACTGGGGATGCAGTACAGTGAGTCCAGAGAGTGCACTGGCACCACTGGGGATGCAGTGCAGTGAGTCCAGAGAGTGCACTGTCACCACAGGGGATGCACTGCAGTGAGTCCAGAGTGCACTAGCACCACTGGGGATGCACTGCAGTGAGTCCAGAGATTGCACTGGCACCACCGGGAATGCACTGCAGTGAGTCCAGAGAGTGCACTGGCACCACTGGGGATGCACTTCAGTGAGTCCAGAGAGTGCACTGGCACCACTGGGGATGCAGTGACGCGAGTCCAGAGAGTGCACTGGCACCACTGGGGATGCAGTGACGCGAGTCCAGAGAGTGCACTGGCACCACTGGGGATGCACTGCAGTCACTCCAGAGAGTGCACTGGCACCACTGGGGATGCGCTGCAGTGAGTCCAGAGAGTGCACTGGCACAACTGGGGATGCAGCGCAGTGACTCTAGAGAGTGCACTGGCACCACTGCGGATGCGGTGCAGTGAGTCCAGAGAGTGCACTGGCACCACAGGTGATGCAGTGCAGTGAGTCCAGAGAGTGCACTGGCAGCAATGGGGATGCAGTGCAGTGAGTCCAGAGAGTGCACTGGCACCACAGGTGATGCACTCCAGTGAGTCCAGAGAGTGCACTTGCACCACGGGGGATGCAGTGCAGTGACGCCAGAGAGTGCACTGGCAGCATTGGGGTGCAGTGCAGTGAGTCCAGAGAGTGCACTGGCACCACTGGGGATGCAGTGCAGTGAGTCCAGAGAGTGCACTGGCACCACTGGGGATGCACTGCAGTGAGTCCTGAGAGTACACTGGCTCCACCGGGGATGCCCTGCAGTGAGTCCAGAGAGTGCACTGGCGATGCAGTGCCGTGAGTCCAGAGAGTGCACTGGCACCACTAGGGATGCAGCGCAGTGAGTCCAGAGAGTGCACTGGCACCACTGAGAATGCACTTCAGTGAGTCCAGAGAGTGCACTGGCACCACTGGGGATGCAGTGCAGTGAGTCCAGATATTGCACTGGCACCACTGGGGATGCAGTGCTGTGACTCCAGAGAGTGCACTGGCACCACTGGGGATGCACTGCAGTGAGTCCAGAGAGTGCACTGGCACCACTGGGGATGCACTGCAGTGAGTCCAGAGAGTGCACTGGCTCCACTGGGGATGCACTGCAGTGACTCGAAAGAGTGCACTGGCACCACTGGGGAAGCAGTGCAGTGAGTCCAGAGAGTGCACTGGCACCACTGGGGATGCACTGCAGTGAGTCCAGAGAGTGCACTGCCACTACTGGGGATGCAGTGCAGTGAGTCCAGAGAGTGCACTGGCACTACTGAGAATGCACTTCAGTGAGTCCAGACAGTGCACTGGCACCACTGGGGATGCACTGCAGTGAGTCCAGAGATTGCACTGGCACCACTGGGGATGCAGTGCTGTGACTCCAGAGAGTGCACTGGCACCACTGGGGATGCACTGCAGTGAGTCCAGAGAGTGCAGTGGCACCACTGGGGATGCACTGCAGTGAGTCCAGAGAGTGCTTTGGCACCAGTGGGGATGCACTGCAGTGAGTCCAGAGAGTGCACTGGCACCACTGGGGATGCTCTGCAGTGAGTCCAGAGAGTGCACTGGCACCACTGGGGATGCACTGCAGTGAGTCCAGAGAGTGCACTGGCACCACTGGGGATGCAGTGCAGTGAGTCCAGAGAGTGCACTGGCACCACTGGGGATGCAGTGCAGTGAATCCAGTGAGTGCACTGGCACCACTGGGGATGCAGTGCAGTGAGTTCAGAGAGTGCACTGGCACTACTGGGGATGCAGTGCAGTGAGTCCAGAGAGTGCACTGGCACCACTGAGAATGCACTTCAGTGAGTCCAGAGAGTGCACTGTCACTACTGGGGATGCAGTGCAGTGAGTCCAGAGATTGCACTGGCACCACTGGGGATGCAGTACAGTGAGTCCACACAGTGCACTAGCACCACTGGGAATGCAGTGCAGTGAGTCCAGAGAGTGCACTGGCACCACTGGGGATGCAGTGCAGTGAGTCCAGAGAGTGCACTGGCACCACTGGGGATGCACTGCTGTGAGTCCAGAGAGTGCTCTTGCACCACAGGGGATGCGGTGCAGTGACTCAAGAGAGTGCACTGGCAGCACTGGGGATGCAGTGCAGTGAGTCCAGAGAGTGCACTGGCACCACTGGAGATGCATTGCAGTGAGTCCAGAGAGTGCAATGGCACCACTGCGGATGCACTGCAGTGAGTCCAGAGAGTGCACTGGCTCCACTGGGGATGCGCTGCAGTGAGTCCAGAGAGTGCACTGGCACCACTGGGGATGCACTGCAGTGAGTCCAGAGAGTGCACTGGCACCACTGGGGATGCACTGCAGTGAGTCCACAGAGTGCACTAGCACCACTGGGGATGCAGTGCAGTGAGTCCAGAGAGTGCGCTGGCACCACTGGGGATGCAGTGCAGTGAGTCCAGAGAGTGCACTGGCACCAGTGGGGATGCACTGCAGTGAGTCCAGTGAGTGCACTGGCACCACTGTGGATACAGTGCATTGAGTCCAGAGAGTGCACTGGCACCACTGGGGAAGCAGTGCAGTGAGTCCAGAGAGTGCACTGGCACCACTGGGGAAGCAGTGCAGTGAGTCCAGAGAGTGCACTGGCACCACTGGGGATGCAGTGCAGTGAGTCCAGAGAGTGCACTGGCAGCACTGGGGATGCAGTGCAGTGAGTCCAGAGAGTGCACTGGCACCACTGGGGATGCAGTTCAGTGAGTCCAGAGAGTGCACTGGCACCACTGGGGATGCAGTGCAGTGAGTCCAGAGAGTGCACTGGCACCACTGAGAATGTACTTCAGTGAGTCCAGAGAGTGCACTGGCACCACTGGGGATGCAGTGCAGTGAGTCCAGAGATTGCACTGGCACCACTGGGGTTGCAGTGCTGTGACTCCAGAGAGCGCACAGGCACCACTGGGGATGCAGTGCAGTGAGTCCAGAGAGTGCACTGGCACCACTGGGGATGCACTGCAGTGAGCCCAGAGAGTGCACTGGCACCAGTGGGGATGCACTGCAGTGAGACCAGTGAGTGCACTGGCACCACTGGGGATGCAGTGCAGTGAGTCCAGAGAGTGCAGAGGCACCACTGGTGATGCAGTTTAGTGAGTCCAGAGAGTGCACTGGGTCCACTGGGGATGCAGTGCAGTGAGTCCAGTGAGTGTACTGGCACCACTGGGGATGCAGTGCAGTGAGTCCAGAGAGTGCACTGGCACCACTGAGAATGCACTTCAGTGAGTCCAGAGAGTGCACTGGCACCACTGGGGATGCACTTCAGTGAGTCCAGAGAGTGCACTGGCACCACTGGGGATGCAGTGCTGTGACTCCAGAGAGTGCACTGGCACCACTGGGGATGCAGTGCAGTGAGTCCAGAGAGTGCACTGGCACCACTGGGGATGCGGTGCCGGGAGTCCAGAGAGTGCTTTGGCACCAGTGGGGATGCACTGCAGTTACTCCAGAGACTGCACTGGCACCACTGGGGATGCACTGCATTGCGTCCAGAGAGTGCACTGTCACCACTGGGGATGCAGTGCAGTGAGTCCACAGAGTGCACTGGCACCACTGGGGATGCAGTGCAGTGTGTCCAGAGAGTGCACTGGCACCACTGGGGATGCACTGCAGTGAATCCAGTGAGTGCACTGGCACCACTGGAGATACAGTGCAGTGAGTCCAGAGAGTGCACTGGCACCACTGGGGATGCACTGCAGTGAGACCAGAGAGTGCACTGGCACCACTGGGGATGCATTGCGGTGAGTCCAGAGAGTGCACTGGCACCACAGATGATGCAGTACAGTGAGTCCAGTGAGTGCACTGGCACCACTGGGGATGTAGTGCAGTGACTCGAGAGAGTGCACTTGCACCACTGGGGATGCAGTGCAGTGAGTCCAGAGAGTGCACTGGCACCACTGGGGATGCAGTGCAGTGAGTCCAGAGAGTGCACTGGCACCACTGGGGATGC
Source organism: Anser anser (assembly GCF_964211835.1). Classification (NCBI taxonomy): domain Eukaryota; kingdom Metazoa; phylum Chordata; class Aves; order Anseriformes; family Anatidae; genus Anser; species Anser anser. The sequence continues at coordinate 41,292,333 of NC_139726.1, forward strand.
ACTGCAGTGAGTCCTGAGAGTACACTGGCTCCACCGGGGATGCCCTGCAGTGAGTCCAGAGAGTGCACTGGCGAGGCAGTGCCGTGAGTCCAGAGAGTGCACTGGCACCACTAGGGATGCAGCGCAGTGAGTCCAGAGAGTGCACTGGCCCCACTGGGGATGCACTGCAGTGAGTCCAGAGAGTGCACTGTCACTACTGGGGATGCAGTGCAGTGAGTCCAGAGAGTGCACTGGCACCACTGATAATGCACTTCAGTGAGTCCAGAGAGTGCACTGGCACCACTGGGGATGCACTGCAGTGAGCCCAGAGAGTGCACTGGCACCAGTGGGGATGCACTGCAGTGAGACCAGTGAGTGCACTGGCACCACTGGGGATGCAGTGCAGTGAGTCCAGAGAGTGCAGAGGCACCACTGGTGATGCAGTTTAGTGAGTCCAGAGAGTGCACTGGGTCCACTGGGGATGCAGTGCAGTGAGTCCAGTGAGTGTACTGGCACCACTGGGGATGCAGTGCATTGAGTCCAGAGAGTGCACTGGCACCACTGAGAATGCACTTCAGTGAGTCCAGAGAGTGCACTGGCACCACTGGGGATGCACTTCAGTGAGTCCAGAGAGTGCACTGGCACCACTGGGGATGCAGTGCTGTGACTCCAGAGAGTGCACTGGCACCACTGGGGATGCAGTGCAGTGAGTCCAGAGAGTGCACTGGCACCACTGGGGATGCGGTGCCGGGAGTCCAGAGAGTGCTTTGGCACCAGTGGGGATGCACTGCAGTTACTCCAGAGACTGCACTGGCACCACTGGGGATGCACTGCATTGCGTCCAGAGAGTGCACTGTCACCACTGGGGATGCAGTGCAGTGAGTCCACAGAGTGCACTGGCACCACTGGGGATGCAGTGCAGTGTGTCCAGAGAGTGCACTGGCACCACTGGGGATGCACTGCAGTGAATCCAGTGAGTGCACTGGCACCACTGGGGATACAGTGCAGTGAGTCCAGAGAGTGCACTGGCACCACTGGGGATGCACTGCAGTGAGACCACAGAGTGCACTGGCACCACTGGGGATGCATTGCGGTGAGTCCAGAGAGTGCACTGGCACCACAGATGATGCAGTACAGTGAGTCCAGTGAGTGCACTGGCACCACTGGGGATGTAGTGCAGTGACTCGAGAGAGTGCACTTGCACCACTGGGGATGCAGTGCAGTGAGTCCAGAGAGTGCACTGGCACCACTGGGGATGCAGTGCAGTGAGTCCAGAGAGTGCACTGGCACCACTGGGGATGCACTGCAGTGAGTCCTGAGAGTACACTGGCTCCACCGGGGATGCCCTGCAGTGAGTCCAGAGAGTGCACTGGCGAGGCAGTGCCGTGAGTCCAGAGAGTGCACTGGCACCACTAGGGATGCAGCGCAGTGAGTCCAGAGAGTGCACTGGCCCCACTGGGGATGCACTGCAGTGAGTCCAGAGAGTGCACTGTCACTACTGGGGATGCAGTGCAGTGAGTCCAGAGAGTGCACTGGCACCACTGATAATGCACTTCAGTGAGTCCAGAGAGTGCACTGGCACCACTGGGGATGCACTGCAGTGAGTCCAGAGATTGCACTGGCACCACTGGGGATGCAGTTCAGTGAGTCCAGAGAGTGCACTGGCACCACTGGGGATGCAGTGCAGTGAGTCCAGAGAGTGCATTGGCACCACTGAGAATGCACTTCAGTGAGTCCAGAGAGTGCACTGGCACCACTGGGGATGCAGTGCAGTGAGTCCAGATATTGCACTGGCACCACTGGGGATGCAGTGCTGTGACTCCAGAGAGTGCACTGGCACCACTGGGGATGCACTGCAGTGAGTCCAGAGAGTGCACTGGCACCACTGGGGATGCACTGCAGTGAGTCCAGAGAGTGCACTGGCTCCACTGGGGATGCACTGCAGTGACTCGAACGAGTGCACTGGCACCACTGGGGAAGCAGTGCAGTGAGTCCAGAGAGTGCACTGGCACCACTGGGGTTGCACTGCAGTGAGTCCAGAGAGTGCACTGCCACTACTGGGGATGCAGTGCAGTGAGTCCAGAGAGTGCACTGGCACCACTGAGAATGCACTTCAGTGAGTCCAGAGAGTGCACTGGCACCACTGGGGATGCACTGCAGTGAGTCCAGAGATTGCACTGGCACCACTGGGGATGCAGTGCTGTGACTCCAGAGAGCGCACTGGCACCACCGGGGGATGCAGTGCAGTGAGTCCAGAGAGTGCACTGGCACCACTGGGGATGCACTGCAGTGAGCCCAGTGAGTGCACTGGCACCACTGGGGAAGCAGTGCAGTGAGTCCAGAGAGTGCAGTGGCACCACTGGGGATGCAGTTTAGTGAGTCCAGAGAGTGCACTGGCACCACTGGGAATGCACTGCAGTGAGTCCAGAGAGTGCAGTGGCACCACTGGGGATGCACTGCAGTGAGTCCAGAGAGTGCTTTGGCACCAGTGGGGATGCACTGCAGTTACTCCAGAGACTGCACTGGCAAAACTGGGGATGCACTGCAGTGAGTCCAGAGAGTGCACTGGCACCAGTGGGGATGCACTGCAGTGAGTCCAGAGAGTGCACTGGCACCACTGGGGATGCACTGCAGTGAGTCCAGAGAGTGCACTGGCACCACTGGGGATGCACTGCAGTGAGTCCAGAGAGTGCACTGGCACCACTGGGGATGCAGTGCAGTGAGTCCAGAGAGTGCACTGGCACCACTGGGGATGCAGTGCAGTGAGTCCAGAGAGTACACTGGCACCAGTGGGGATGCAGTGCAGTGAGTCCAGAGAGTGCACTGGCACCACTGGGGATGCCCTGCAGTGAGTCCAGAGAGTGCACTGGCGAGGCAGTGCCGTGAGTCCAGAGAGTGCACTGGCACCACTAGGGATGCAGCGCAGTGAGTCCAGAGAGTGCACTGGCCCCACTGGGGATGCACTGCAGTGAGTCCAGAGAGTGCACTGTCACTACTGGGGATGCAGTGCAGTGAGTCCAGAGAGTGCACTGGCACCACTGATAATGCACTTCAGTGAGTCCAGAGAGTGCACTGGCACCACTGGGGATGCACTGCAGTGAGTCCAGAGATTGCACTGGCACCACTGGGGATGCAGTTCAGTGAGTCCAGAGAGTGCACTGGCACCACTGGGGATGCAGTGCAGTGAGTCCAGAGAGTGCATTGGCACCACTGAGAATGCACTTCAGTGAGTCCAGAGAGTGCACTGGCACCACTGGGGATGCAGTGCAGTGAGTCCAGATATTGCACTGGCACCACTGGGGATGCAGTGCTGTGACTCCAGAGAGTGCACTGGCACCACTGGGGATGCACTGCAGTGAGTCCAGAGAGTGCACTGGCACCACTGGGGATGCACTGCAGTGAGTCCAGAGAGTGCACTGGCTCCACTGGGGATGCACTGCAGTGACTCGAACGAGTGCACTGGCACCACTGGGGAAGCAGTGCAGTGAGTCCAGAGAGTGCACTGGCACCACTGGGGTTGCACTGCAGTGAGTCCAGAGAGTGCACTGCCACTACTGGGGATGCAGTGCAGTGAGTCCAGAGAGTGCACTGGCACCACTGAGAATGCACTTCAGTGAGTCCAGAGAGTGCACTGGCACCACTGGGGATGCACTGCAGTGAGTCCAGAGATTGCACTGGCACCACTGGGGATGCAGTGCTGTGACTCCAGAGAGCGCACTGGCACCACCGGGGGATGCAGTGCAGTGAGTCCAGAGAGTGCACTGGCACCACTGGGGATGCACTGCAGTGAGCCCAGTGAGTGCACTGGCACCACTGGGGAAGCAGTGCAGTGAGTCCAGAGAGTGCAGTGGCACCACTGGGGATGCAGTTTAGTGAGTCCAGAGAGTGCACTGGCACCACTGGGAATGCACTGCAGTGAGTCCAGAGAGTGCAGTGGCACCACTGGGGATGCACTGCAGTGAGTCCAGAGAGTGCTTTGGCACCAGTGGGGATGCACTGCAGTTACTCCAGAGACTGCACTGGCAAAACTGGGGATGCACTGCAGTGAGTCCAGAGAGTGCACTGGCACCAGTGGGGATGCACTGCAGTGAGTCCAGAGAGTGCACTGGCACCACTGGGGATGCACTGCAGTGAGTCCAGAGAGTGCACTGGCACCACTGGGGATGCACTGCAGTGAGTCCAGAGAGTGCACTGGCACCACTGGGGATGCAGTGCAGTGAGTCCAGAGAGTGCACTGGCACCACTGGGGATGCAGTGCAGTGAATCCAGTGAGTGCACTGGCACCACTGGGGATGCAGTGCAGTGAGTCCAGAGAGTGCACTGGCACCACTGGGGATGCACTGCAGTGAGTCCAGAGAGTGCACTGGCACCACTGGGGATGCACTGCAGTGAGTCCAGAGAGTGCACTGTCACTACTGGGGATGCAGTGCAGTGAGTCCTGAGAGTGCACTGGCACCACTGGGGATGCACTGCAGTGAGTCCAGAGATTGCACTGGCACCACTGGGGATGCAGTACAGTGAGTCCACACAGTGCACTAGCACCACTGGGGATGCAGTGCAGTGAGTCCAGAGAGTGCACTGGCACCACTGGGGATGCAGTGCAGTGAGTCCAGAGAGTGCACTGGCACCACTGGGGATGCACTGCTGTGAGTCCAGAGAGTGCTCTTGCACCACAGGGGATGCGGTGCAGTGACTCAAGAGAGTGCACTGGCTGCACTGGGGATGCAGTGCAGTGAGTCCAGAGAGTGCACTGGCACCACTGGAGATGCATTGCAGTGAGTCCAGAGAGTGCAATGGCACCACTGCGGATGCACTTCAGTGAGTCCAGAGAGTGCACTGGCTCCACTGGGGATGCACTGCAGTGAGTCCAGAGAGTGCACTGGCACCACTGGGGATGCACTGCAGTGAGTCCAGAGAGTGCACTGGCACCACTGAGGATGCACTGAAGTGAGTCCAGAGAGTGCACTGGCACCTCTGAGAATGCACTTCAGTGAGTCCAGAGAGTGCACTGGCACCACTGGGGATGCACTGCAGTGAGTCCACAGAGTGCACTGGCACCACTGGGGTTGCAGTGCTGTGACTCCAGAGAGCGCACAGGCACCACTGGGGATGCAGTGCAGTGAGTCCAGAGAGTGCACTGGCAACACTGGGGATGCACTGCAGTGAGTCCAGAGAGTGCACTGGCACCAGTGGGGATGCACTGCAGTGAGACCAGTGAGTGCACTGGCACCACTGGGGATGCAGTGCAGTGAGTCCAGAGAGTGCAGAGGCACCACTGGTGATGCAGTTTAGTGAGTCCAGAGAGTGCACTGGGTCCACTGGGGATGCAGTGCAGTGAGTCCAGTGAGTGTACTGGCACCACTGGGGATGCACTGCAGTGAGTCCAGAGAATGCACTGGCACCACTGGGGATGCAGTGCAGTGAGTCCAGAGAGTGCACTGGCACCACTGGGGATGCAGTGCAGTGAGTCCAGAGAGTGCACTGGCACCACTGGGGATGCAGTGCAGTGAGTCCAGAGAGTGCACTGGCAGCACTGGTGATGCAGTGCAGTGAGTCCAGAGAGTGCACTGGCACCACTGGGGATGCGGTGCCGGGAGTCCAGAGAGTGCTTTGGCACCAGTGGGGATGCACTGCAGTTACTCCAGAGACTGCACTGGCACCACTGGGGATGCACTGCATTGAGTCCAGAGAGTGCACTGTCACCACTGGGGATGCAGTGCAGTGAGTCCACAGAGTGCACTGGCACCACTGGGGATGCAGTGCAGTGTGTCCAGAGAGTGCACTGGCACCACTGGGATTGCACTGCAGTGAGTCCAGAGAGTGCACTGGCACCACTGGGGATGCAGTACAGTGAGTCCAGAGAGTGCACTGGCACCACTGGGGATACAGTGCAGTGAGTCCAGAGAGTGCACTGGCACCACTGGGGATGCACTGCAGTGAGTCCAGAGAGTGCACTGGCACCACTGGGGATGCATTGCGGTGAGTCCAGAGAGTGCACTGGCACCACAGATGATGCAGTACAGTGAGTCCAGTGAGTGCACTGGCACCAGTGGGGATGCACTGCAGTGAGTCCAGAGAGTGCACTGGCACCACTGGGGATGCAGTGCAGTGAGTCCAGAGAGTGCACTGGCACCACTGGGGATGCACTGCAGTGAGTCCAGAGAGTGCACTGGCACCACTGGGGATGCAGTGCAGTGAGTCCAGAGAGTGCACTGGCACCACTGGTGATGCACTGAAGTGAGTCCAGAGATTGCAATGGCACGACTCGGGATGCAGTACAGTGAGTCCAGAGAGTGCACTGGCACCACTGGTGATGCACTGCAGTGAGTCCAGAGATTGCACTGGCACCACTGGGGATGCAGTGCAGTGAGTCCAAAGAGTGCACTGGCACCACTGGGATTGCACTGCAGTGAGTCCAGAGAGTGCACTGGCACCACTGGGGATGCAGTACAGTGAGTCCAGAGAGTGCACTGGCACCACTGGGGATGCACTGAAGTGAGTCCAGAGAGTGCACTGGCACCACTGGGGATGCACTACAGTGAGTCCAGAGATTGCACTGGCACCACTGGGGATGCAGTGCAGTGAGTCCAGAGAGTGCACTGGCACCACTGGGGATGCAGTGCAGTGAGTCCAGAGAGTGCACTGGCACCACTGGGGATGCAGTGCAGTGAGTCCAGAGAGTACACTGGCACCAGTGGGGATGCAGTGCAGTGAGTCCAGAGAGTGCACTGGCACCACTGGGGATGCACTGCAGTGAGTCCAGAGAGTGCACTGGCACCACTGGGGATGTGTCCAGTGAGTCCAGTGAGTGCACTGGCACCACTGGGGATGCAGTGCAGTGAGTCCAGAGAGTGCACTGGCACCAGTGGGGATGCAGTGCAGTGAGTCCAGAGAGTGCACTGGCACCACTGGGGATGCAGTGCAGTCAGTCCAGTGAGTGCACTGGCACCACTGGGGGTGCAGTACAGTGAGTCCAGAGAGTGCACTGGCACCACTGGGGATGCACTGCAGTGAGTCCAGACAGTGTACTGGCACCACTGGGGATGCCCTGCAGTGAGTCCAGAGAGTGCACTGGCACCACTGGGGATGCAGTGCAGTGAGTCCAGAGAGTGCACTGGCACCACTGGGGATGCAGTGCAGTGAGTCCAGAGAGTGCACTGGCACCACTGGGGCTTCAGTGCAGTGAGTCCAGAGAGTGCACTGGCACCACTGGGGATGCACTGCAGTGAGTCCAGAGAGTGCACTGGCACCACTGGGGATGCACTGCAGTGAGTCCAGAGAGTGCACTGTCACCACTGGGGATGCAGTACAGTGAGTCCACAGAGTGCACTGGCACCAGTGGGTATGCAGTACAGTGAGTCCAGAGAGTGCACTGGCACCACTGGGCATGCGGTGCTGGGAGTCCAGAGAGTGCTTTGGCACCAGTGGGGATGCAGTGCAGTTACTCCAGAGACTGCACTGGCACCACCGGGGATGCAGTGCAGTGAGTCCAGAGAGTGCACTGGCACCACTGGGGATGCAGTGCTGTGACTCCAGAGAGCGCACTGGCACCACTGGGGATGCACTTCAGTGAGTCCAGAGAGTGCACTGGCACCACTGGGGATGCACTGCAGTGAGCCCAGAGAGTGCACTGGCACCAGTGGGGATGCACTGCAGTGAGTCCACTGAGTGCACTGGCACCACTGGGGAAGCAGTGCAGTGAGTCCAGAGAGTGCAGTGGCACCACTGGTGATGCAGTTTAGTGAGTCCAGAGAGTGCACTGGCACCACTGGGGATGCAGTGCAGTGAGTCCAGAGAGTGCACTGGCACCACTGAGAATGCACTTCAATGAGTCCAGAGAGTGCACTGGCACCACTGGGGATGCAGTGCAGTGAGTCCAGAGAGTGCACTGGCACCACTGGGGATGCAGTGCAGTGAATCCAGAGAGTGCACTGGCACCACTGGGGATGCAGTGCAGTGAGTCCAGAGAGTGCACTGGCACTACTGGTGATGCAGTGCAGTGAGTCCAGAGAGTGCACTGGCACCACTGGGGATGCACTGCAGTGAGTCCAGAGAGTGCACTGTCACTACTGGGGATGCAGTGCAGTGAGTCCAGAGAGTGCACTGGTACCACTGGGGATGCAGTGCAGGGAGTCCAGAGAGTGCACTGGCACCACTGGGGATGCAGTACAGTGAGTCCACACAGTGCACTAGCACCACAGGGGATGCAGTGCAGTGAGTCCAGAGAGTGCACTGGCACCACTGGGGATGCAGTGCAGTGAGTCCAGAGAGTGCACTGGCACCACTGGTGATGCACTGCTGTGAGTCCAGAGAGTGCTCTTGCACCACAGGGGATGCAGTGCAGTGACTCAAGAGAGTGCACTGGCACCACTGGGGATGCAGTGCAGTGAGTCCAGAGAGTGCACTGGCACCACTGGAGATGCAGTGCAGTGAGTCCAGAGAGTGCAATGGCACCACTGCGGATGCACTGCAGTGAGTCCAGAGAGTGCACTGGCTCCACAGGGGATGCACTGCAGTGAGTCCAGAGAGTGCACTGGCACCACTGGGGATGCACTGAAGTGAGTCCAGAGAGTGCACTGGCACCACTGAGAATGCACTTCAGTGAGTCCAGAGAGTGCACTGGCACCACTGGGGATGCAGTGCAGTGAGTCCACAGAGTGCACTAGCACCACTGGGGATGCAGTGCAGTGAGTCCAGAGAGTGCGCTGGAACCACTGGGGATGCAGTGCAGTGAGTCCAGAGAGTGCACTGGCACCACTGGGGATGCAGTGCAGTGAGTCCAGAGAGTGCACTGGCACCAGTGGGGATGCACTGCAGTGAGTCCAGAGAGTGCACTGGCACCACTGGGGATGCAGTGCAGTGAGTCCAGAGAGTGCACTGGCACCACTGGGGAAGCAGTGCAGTGAGTCCAGAGAGTGCAGTGGCACCACTAGGGATGCAGTGCAGTGAGTCCAGAGAGTGCACTGGCAGCACTGGGGATGCAGTGCAGTGAGTCCAGAGAGTGCACTGGCACCACTGGGGATGCAGTTCAGTGAGTCCAGAGAGTGCACTGGCACCACTGGGGATGCAGTGCAGTGAGTCCAGAGAGTGCACTGGCACCACTGGGGATGCACTTCAGTGACTCCAGAGAGTGCACTGGCACCACTGGGGATGCACCTCAGTGAGTCCAGAGAGTGCACTGGCACCACTGGTGATGCACTGCAGTGAGTCCAGAGAATGCACTGGCACCACTGGGGATGCAGTGCAGTGAGTCCAGAGAGTGCACTGGCACGACTGGGGATGCAGTGCAGTGAGTCCAGAGAGTGCACTGGCAACAGAGGGAATGCACTGCAGTGAGTCCAGTGAGTGCACTGGCACCACTGTGGATGCACTGCAGTGAGTCCAGAGAGTGCACTGGCACCACTGGGGATGCAGTGCAGTGAGTCAAGAGAGTGCACTGGCACCACTGGGGATGCACTGCAGTGAGTCCAGAGAGTGCACTGGCACCACTGGGGATGCACTGCAGTGAGTCCAGAGAGTGCACTGTCACCACTGGGGATGCAGTACAGTGAGTCCAGAGAGTGCACTGGCACCACTGGGGATGCAGTGCAGTGAGTCCAGAGAGTGCACTGGCACCAGTGGGTATGCACTGCAGTGAGTCCAGAGAGTGCACTGGCACCACTGGGGATGCAGTGCAGTGAGTCCAGAGAGTGCACTGGCACCACTGGGGAAGCAGTGCAGTGAGTCCAGAGAGTGCAGTGGCACCACTAGGGATGCAGTGCAGTGAGTCCAGAGAGTGCACTGGCACCACTGGGGATGCAGTGCAGTGAGTCCAGAGAGTGCACTGGCACCACTGGGGATGCAGTTCAGTGAGTCCAGAGAGTGCACTGGCACCACTGGGGATGCAGTGCAGTGAGTCCAGAGAGTGCACTGGCACCACTGGGGATGCACTTCAGTGACTCCAGAGAGTGCACTGGCACCACTGGGGATGCACCTCAGTGAGTCCAGAGAGTGCACTGGCACCACTGGGGATGCACTGCAGTGAGTCCAGAGAATGCACTGGCACCACTGGGGATGCAGTGCAGTGAGTCCAGAGAGTGCACTGGCACCACTGGGGATGCAGTGCAGTGAGTCCAGAGAGTGCACTGGCAACAGAGGGAATGCACTGCAGTGAGTCCAGTGAGTGCACTGGCACCACTGTGGATGCACTGCAGTGAGTCCAGAGAGTGCACTGGCAGCACTGGGGATGCAGTGCAGTGAGTCCAGAGAGTGCACTGGCACCACTGGGGATGCACTGCAGTGAGTCCAGAGAGTGCACTGTCACCACTGGGGATGCAGTACAGTGAGTCCACAGAGTGCACTGGTACCAGTGGGGATGCAGTACAGTGAGTCCAGAGAGTGCACTGGCACCACTGGGCATGCAGTGCAGTGAGTCCAGAGAGTGCACTGGCACCACTGGGGATGCACTTCAGTGACTCCAGAGAGTGCACTGGCACCACTGGGGATGCAGTGCAGTGAGTCCAGAGAGTGCACTGGCACCACTGGGGATGCACTGCAGTGAGTCCAGAGAGTGCACTGGCACCACTGGGGATGCAGTACAGTGAGTCCAGAGAGTGCACTGGCACCACTGGGGATGCACTGCAGTGAGTCCAGAGAGTGCACTGGCACCACTGGGGATGCACTACAGTGAGTCCAGAGATTGCACTGGCAGCACTGGGGATGCAGTGCACTGAGTCCAGAGAGTGCACTGGCACCACTGGGGATGAAGTGCATTGAGTCCAGAGAGTGCACTGGCACCACTGGGTATGCACTTCAGTGAGTCCAGAGAGTGCACTGACACCACTGGGGATGCAGTGCAGTGAGTCCAGAGAGTGCAGTGGCACCACTGGGGATGCAGTGCAGTGAGTCCAGAGAGTGCTCTGGCACCACTGGGGATGCACTGCAGTGAGTCCAGAGAGTACACTGGCACCACTGGGGATGCAGTGCAGTGAGTCCAGAGAGTGCACTGGCACCACTGGGGATGCAGTCCAGTGAGTGCACTGGCAACACTGGGGATGCAGTGCAGTGACTGCAGAGAGTACACTGGCACCACCGGGGATTCACTGCAGTGAGTCCAGAGAGTGCACTGGCACCACCTGTGATGCAGTGCAGTGAGTCCAGTGAGTGCACTGGCACCACTGGGGATGCAGTGCTGTGACTCCAGAGAGCGCACTGGCACCACTGGGGATGCAGTGCAGTCAGTCCAGTGAGTGCACTGGCACCACTGGGGGTGCAGTACAGTGAGTCCAGAGAGTGCACTGACACCACTGGGGATGCAGTGCAGTGAGTCCAGACAGTGCACTGGCACCACTGTGGATGCAGTGCAGTGAGTCCAGAGAGTGCACTGGCACCACTGGGGATGCACTGCAGTGAGTCCAGAGAGTGCACTGGCACCACTGGGGATGCATTGCGGTGAGTCCAGAGAGTGCACTGGCACCACAGATGATGCAGTACAGTGAGTCCAGTGAGTGCACTGGCACCAGTGGGGATGCACTGCAGTGAGTCCAGAGAGTGCACTGGCACCACTGGGGATGCAGTGCAGTGAGTCCAGAGAGTGCACTGGCACCACTGGGGATGCACTGCAGTGAGTCCAGAGAGTGCACTGGCACCACTGGGGATGCAGTGCAGTGAGTCCAGAGAGTGCACTGGCACCACTGGTGATGCACTGAAGTGAGTCCAGAGATTGCAATGGCACGACTCGGGATGCAGTACAGTGAGTCCAGAGAGTGCACTGGCACCACTGGTGATGCACTGCAGTGAGTCCAGAGATTGCACGGGCACCACTGGGGATGCAGTGCAGTGAGTCCAAAGAGTGCACTGGCACCACTGGGATTGCACTGCAGTGAGTCCAGAGAGTGCACTGGCACCACTGGGGATGCAGTACAGTGAGTCCAGAGAGTGCACTGGCACCACTGGGGATGCACTGAAGTGAGTCCAGAGAGTGCACTGGCACCACTGGGGATGCACTACAGTGAGTCCAGAGATTGCACTGGCACCACTGGGGATGCAGTGCAGTGAGTCCAGAGAGTGCACTGGCACCACTGGGGATGCAGTGCAGTGAGTCCAGAGAGTGCACTGGCACCACTGGGGATGCAGTGCAGTGAGTCCAGAGAGTACACTGGCACCAGTGGGGATGCAGTGCAGTGAGTCCAGAGAGTGCACTGGCACCACTGGGGATGCACTGCAGTGAGTCCAGAGAGTGCACTGGCACCACTGGGGAAGTGTCCAGTGAGTCCAGTGAGTGCACTGGCACCACTGGGGATGCAGTGCAGTGAGTCCAGAGAGTGCACTGGCACCAGTGGGGATGCAGTGCAGTGAGTCCAGAGAGTGCACTGGCACCACTGGGGATGCAGTGCAGTCAGTCCAGTGAGTGCACTGGCACCACTGGGGGTGCAGTACAGTGAGTCCAGAGAGTGCACTGGCACCACTGGGGATGCACTGCAGTGAGTCCAGACAGTGCACTGGCACCACTGGGGATGCCCTGCAGTGAGTCCAGAGAGTGCACTGGCACCACTGGGGATGCAGTGCAGTGAGTCCAGAGAGTGCACTGGCACCACTGGGGATGCAGTGCAGTGAGTCCAGAGAGTGCACTGGCACCACTGGGGCTTCAGTGCAGTGAGTCCAGAGAGTGCACTGGCACCACTGGGGATGCACTGCAGTGAGTCCAGAGAGTGCACTGTCACCACTGGGGATGCAGTACAGTGAGTCCACAGAGTGCACTGGCACCAGTGGGTATGCAGTACAGTGAGTCCAGAGAGTGCACTGGCACCACTGGGCATGCAGTGCAGTGAGTCCAGAGAGTGCACTGGCACCACTGGGGATGCGGTGCTGGGAGTCCAGAGAGTGCTTTGGCACCAGTGGGGATGCAGTGCAGTTACTCCAGAGACTGCACTGGCACCACCGGGGATGCAGTGCAGTGAGTCCAGAGAGTGCACTGGCACCACTGGGGATGCAGTGCAGTGAGTCCAGAGATTGCACTGGCACCACTGGGGATGCAGTGCTGTGACTCCAGAGAGCGCACTGGCACCACTGGGGATGCAGTGCAGTGAGTCCAGAGAGTGCACTGGCACCACTGGGGATGCACTGCAGTGAGCCCAGAGAGTGCACTGGCACCAGTGGGGATGCACTGCAGTGAGTCCACTGAGTGCACTGGCACCACTGGTGAAGCAGTGCAGTGAGTCCAGAGAGTGCAGTGGCACCACTGGTGATGCAGTTTAGTGAGTCCAGAGAGTGCACTGGCACCACTGGGGATGCAGTGCAGTGAGTCCAGAGAGTGCACTGTCACCACTGAGAATGCACTTCAATGAGTCCAGAGAGTGCACTGGCACCACTGGGGATGCAGTGCAGTGAGTCCAGAGAGTGCACTGGCACCACTGGGGATGCAGTGCAGTGAATCCAGTGAGTGCACTGGCACCACTGGGGATGCAGTGCAGTGAGTCCAGAGAGTGCACTGGCACTACTGGTGATGCAGTGCAGTGAGTCCAGAGAGTGCACTGGCACCACTGGGGATGCACTGCAGTGAGTCCAGAGAGTGCACTGTCACTACTGGGGATGCAGTGCAGTGAGTCCAGAGAGTGCACTGGTACCACTGGGGATGCAGTGCAGGGAGTCCAGAGAGTGCACTGGCACCACTGGGGATGCAGTACAGTGAGTCCACACAGTGCACTAGCACCACAGGGGATGCAGTGCAGTGAGTCCAGAGAGTGCACTGGCACCACTGGGGATGCAGTGCAGTGAGTCCAGAGAGTGCACTGGCACCACTGGTGATGCACTGCTGTGAGTCCAGAGAGTGCTCTTGCACCACAGGGGATGCAGTGCAGTGACTCAAGAGAGTGCACTGGCACCACTGGGGATGCAGTGCAGTGAGTCCAGAGAGTGCACTGGCACCACTGGAGATGCAGTGCAGTGAGTCCAGAGAGTGCAATGGCACCACTGCGGATGCACTGCAGTGAGTCCAGAGAGTGCACTGGCTCCACAGGGGATGCACTGCAGTGAGTCCAGAGAGTGCACTGGCACCACTGGGGATGCACTGAAGTGAGTCCAGAGAGTGCACTGGCACCACTGAGAATGCACTTCAGTGAGTCCAGAGAGTGCACTGGCACCACTGGGGATGCAGTGCAGTGAGTCCACAGAGTGCACTAGCACCACTGGGGATGCAGTGCAGTGAGTCCAGAGAGTGCGCTGGAACCACTGGGGATGCAGTGCAGTGAGTCCAGAGAGTGCACTGGCACCACTGGGGATGCAGTGCAGTGAGTCCAGAGAGTGCACTGGCACCAGTGGGGATGCACTGCAGTGAGTCCAGAGAGTGCACTGGCACCACTGGGGATGCAGTGCAGTGAGTCCAGAGAGTGCACTGGCACCACTGGGGAAGCAGTGCAGTGAGTCCAGAGAGTGCAGTGGCACCACTAGGGATGCAGTGCAGTGAGTCCAGAGAGTGCACTGGCAGCACTGGGGATGCAGTGCAGTGAGTCCAGAGAGTGCACTGGCACCACTGGGGATGCAGTTCAGTGAGTCCAGAGAGTGCACTGGCACCACTGGGGATGCAGTGCAGTGAGTCCAGAGAGTGCACTGGCACCACTGGGGATGCACTTCAGTGACTCCAGAGAGTGCACTGGCACCACTGGGGATGCACCTCAGTGAGTCCAGAGAGTGCACTGGCACCACTGGTGATGCACTGCAGTGAGTCCAGAGAATGCACTGGCACCACTGGGGATGCAGTGCAGTGAGTCCAGAGAGTGCACTGGCACCACTGGGGATGCAGTGCAGTGAGTCCAGAGAGTGCACTGGCAACAGAGGGAATGCACTGCAGTGAGTCCAGTGAGTGCACTGGCACCACTGTGGATGCACTGCAGTGAGTCCAGAGAGTGCACTGGCACCACTGGGGATGCACTGCAGTGAGTCCAGAGAGTGCACTGGCACCACTGGGGATGCACTGCAGTGAGTCCAGAGAGTGCACTGTCACCACTGGGGATGCAGTACAGTGAGTCCAGAGAGTGCACTGGCACCACTGGGGATGCAGTGCAGTGAGTCCAGAGAGTGCACTGGCACCAGTGGGGATGCACTGCAGTGAGTCCAGAGAGTGCACTGGCACCACTGGGGATGCAGTGCAGTGAGTCCAGAGAGTGCACTAGCACCACTGGGGAAGCAGTGCAGTGAGTCCAGAGAGTGCAGTGGCACCACTAGGGATGCAGTGCAGTGAGTCCAGAGAGTGCACTGGCACCACTGGGGATGCAGTGCAGTGAGTCCAGAGAGTGCACTGGCACCACTGGGGATGCAGTTCAGTGAGTCCAGAGAGTGCACTGGCACCACTGGGGATGCAGTGCAGTGAGTCCAGAGAGTGCACTGGCACCACTGGGGAAGCACTTCAGTGACTCCAGAGAGTGCACTGGCACCACTGGGGATGCACCTCAGTGAGTCCAGAGAGTGCACTGGCACCACTGGTGATGCACTGCAGTGAGTCCAGAGAATGCACTGGCACCACTGGGGATGCAGTGCAGTGAGTCCAGAGAGTGCACTGGCACCACTGGGGATGCAGTGCAGTGAGTCCAGAGAGTGCACTGGCAACAGAGGGAATGCACTGCAGTGAGTCCAGTGAGTGCACTGGCACCACTGTGGATGCACTGCAGTGAGTCCAGAGAGTGCACTGGCAGCACTGGGGATGCAGTGCAGTGAGTCCAGAGAGTGCACTGGCACCACTGGGGATGCAGTGCAGTGAGTCCAGAGAGTGCACTGGCACCACTGGGGATGCAGTGCAGTGAGTCCAGAGAGTGCACTGGCACCACTGGGGATGCACTGCAGTGAGTCCAGAGAGTGCACTGGCACCACTGGGGATGCAGTACAGTGAGTCCAGAGAGTGCACTGGCACCACTGGGGATGCACTGCAGTGAGTCCAGAGAGTGCACTGGCACCACTGGGGATGCACTACAGTGAGTCCAGAGATTGCACTGGCAGCACTGGGGATGCAGTGCACTGAGTCCAGAGAGTGCACTGGCACCACTGGGGATGAAGTGCATTGAGTCCAGAGAGTGCACTGGTACAACTGGGTATGCACTTCAGTGAGTCCAGAGAGTGCACTGACACCACTGGGGATGCAGTGCAGTGAGTCCAGAGAGTGCAGTGGCACCACTGGGGATGCAGTGCAGTGAGTCCAGAGAGTGCTCTGGCACCACTGGGGATGCACTGCAGTGAGTCCAGAGAGTACACTGGCACCACTGGGGATGCAGTGCAGTGAGTCCAGAGAGTGCACTGGCACCACTGGGGATGCAGTCCAGTGAGTGCACTGGCAACACTGGGGATGCAGTGCAGTGACTGCAGAGAGTACACTGGCACCACCGGGGATTCACTGCAGTGAGTCCAGAGAGTGCACTGGCACCACCTGTGATGCAGTGCAGTGAGTCCAGTGAGTGCACTGGCACCACTGGGGATGCAGTGCTGTGACTCCAGAGAGCGCACTGGCACCACTGGGGATGCAGTGCAGTCAGTCCAGTGAGTGCACTGGCACCACTGGGGGTGCAGTACAGTGAGTCCAGAGAGTGCACTGACACCACTGGGGATGCAGTGCAGTGAGTCCAGACAGTGCACTGGCACCACTGGTGAAGCAGTGCAGTGAGTCCAGAGACTGCACTGGCACCACTGGGGATGCACTGCAGTGAGACCAGAGAGTGCACTGGCACCACTGGGGATGCACTGCAGTGAGTCCAGAGAGTGCACTGGCACCACTGGGGATGCACTGCAGTTAGTCCAGAGAGTGCACTGTCACCACTGGGGATGCAGTACAGTGAGTCCACATAGTGCACTGGCACCAGTGGGGATGCAGTACAGTGAGTCCAGAGAGTGCACTGGCACCACTGGACATGCAGTGCAGTGAGTCCAGAGAGTGCACTGGCACCACTGGGGATGCACTGCAGTGAGTCCAGAGAGTGCACTGTCACCACTGGGGATGCAGTACAGTGAGTCCACAGAGTGCACTGGCACCAGTGGGTATGCAGTACAGTGAGTCCAGAGAGTGCACTGGCACCACTGGGCATGCAGTGCAGTGAGTCCAGAGAGTGCACTGGCACCACTGGGGATGCACTGCAGTGAGTCCAGAGAGTGCACTGGCACCACTGGTGATGCAGTGCAGTGAGTCCAGTGAGTGTACTGGCACCACTGGGGATGCACTTCAGTGAGCCCAGAGAGTGCACTGGCACCACTGAGAATGCACTTCAGTGAGTCCAGAGAGTGCACTGGCACCACTGGGGATGCAGTGCAGTGAGTCCAGAGACTGCACTAGCACCACTGGGGGTGCAGTGCAGTGAATCCTGTGAGTACACTGGCACCACTGGGGATGCAGTGCAGTGAGTCCAGAGAGCTCACTGGCACCACTGGGGATGCAGTGCAGTGAGTCCAGAGAGTGCACTGGCACCACTGGAGATGCAGTACAGTGAGTCCAGTGAATGCACTGGAACCACTGGGGATGCAGTGCAGTGAGTCCAGAGAGTGCACTGGCACCACTGGTGATGCAGTACAGTGAGTCCAGTGAGTGCACTGGTACCACTGGGCCTGCAGTGCAGTGAGTCCAGAGAGTACACTGGCACCACTGGGGATGCACTGCAGTGAGTCCAGAGAGTGCACTGGCACCACCGATGATGCAGTACAGTGAGTCCAGTGAAGTGCACTGGCACTACTGGGGATGTAGTGCAGTGACTCGAGAGAGTGCACTGGCACCACTGGGGATGCAGTGCAGTGAGTCCAGAGAGTGCACTGGCAGCAGTGGGGATGCAGTGCAGTGAGTCCAGAGAGTGCACTGGCACCACTGGGGATGCAGTGCAGTGAGTCCAGAGACTTCACTGGCACCACTGGGAATGCAGTGCAGTGAGTGCAGAGAGTGCACTGGCACCACTGGGGATGCAGTGCAGTGAGTCCAGAGAGTGCACTGGCGCCACTGGGGATGCACTGCAGTGAGTCCAGAGAGTGCACTGGCACCACTGGGGATGCACTGCAGTGAGTCCAGAGAGTGCACTGGCACCACTGGTGATGCAGTACAGTGAGTCCAGAGAGTGCACTGGCACCACTGGGGATGCACTGCAGTGAGTCCAGAGAGTGCACTGGCACCACTGGGGATGCAGTACAGTGAGTCCACATAGTGCACTGGCACCAGTGGGGATGCAGTACAGTGAGTCCAGAGAGTGCACTGGCACCACTGGGGATGCAGTGCAGTGAGTCCAGAGAGTGCACTGGCACCACTGGGGATGCACTGCAGTGAGTCCAGAGAGTGCACTAGCACCACTGGGGATGCAGTGCAGTGAATCCTGTTAGTACACTGGCACCACTGGGGATGCAGTGCAGTGAGTCCAGAGAGCTCACTGGCACCACTGGGGATGCAGTGCAGTGAGTCCAGAGAGTGCACTGGCACCACTGGTGATGCAGTACAGTGAGTCCAGTGAATGCACTGGAACCACTGGGGATGCAGTGCAGTGAGTCCAGAGAGTGCACTGGCAGCACTGGTGATGCAGTACAGTGAGTCCAGTGAGTGCACTGGCACCACTGTGTCTGCAGTGCAGTGAGTCCAGAGAGTGCACTGGCACCACTGGGGATGCAGTGTAGTGAGTCCAGAGAGTGCACTGGCACCAACGATGATGCAGTACAGTGAGTCCAGAGAGTGCAATGGCACCACTGGGTATGTAGTGCAGTGAGTCCAGAGAGTGCACTGGCACCACTGGGGATGCAGTGCAGTGAGTCCAGAGAGTACACTGGCACCACTGGTGATGCAGTGCAGTGAGTCCAGCGAGTGCACTGGCACCACTGGGGATGCAGTGCTGTGACTCCAGAGAGCGCACTGGCACCACTGGGGATGCAGTGCAGTGAGTGCAGAGAGTGCACTGGCACCACTGGGGATGCACTTCAGTGAGTTCAGAGAGTGCACTGGCACCACTGGGGATGGGTTTCAAGCCAACTGCATTAACCGCTCATGCTTCTTTCTTATGAGATGTTAGTAAACCAATTACATAGCCTTGTCAAGACTAAATCACAGCTAAAAATCCTGTACATCTCATGTGGCCAACCACTCCCAACTAGGATTCCAAGAACCAGGAGGTTCGGTGAAAATAGGGCTAGTGCTATTAGAGGGGTGATTATTAGGGTAAGCCTTAAGCTGTCTTTAATGGAGAAGTATGGGTGGAATGGGATTTTGTCGCAGTCTGATACGATTCCTAGTGGGTTATTTGAGCCTGATTCGTGTAGGAAGGTTAGGTGGACTAGGGTGATTCCTGCAATTAGGAAGGGCAGTAGGAAGTGGATGGCGAAGAATCGGGTTAAGGTTGGATTGTCTACTGAGAATCCTCCTCAGGCTCATTCTACTAGAGTTTGCCCAATGTACGGTGTTGTGGTTTAACCCGGCTGGCAGCTAAACACCACACAGCCGTTCGCTCACCCTCCCCCCTCCCTCTCTGGGATGGGGGAGAGAAACGGGAAAGTGAAGCCTGTGAGTTGAGATAAAGACAGTTTATTAAGACAGGAAAATAATAATAACAATAATAATAATAATAGTGATAATGGTAATAGTATTAACAATAATAATGTGTAAGAAAACAAGTGATGCACAATGCAATTGCTCACCACCCGCTGACCGATGCCCAGCCTATTCCCGAGCAGCCGGCCCCCCCCACCCCGGCCAGCCACCCCTATATATTGTTTAGCATGACGTCAGATGGTATGGAATACCCCTTTGGCCAGTTTGGGTCAGCTGTCCTGGGTCTGTCCCCTCCCAGCTCCTGCTGCACCCCCAGCCTGCTCGCTGGCAGGACAGAGCAAGAAGCCGAAAAGTCCTTGGCCTTGTGTAAACACTGCTCTGCAACAATTAAAACATCAGCATGTTATCAGCGCTCTTCTCATCCTAATCCAAAACATAGCACCCTACCAGCTACTATGAGCTACTTAACTCTGTCCTAACTGGAACCAGGACATACGGGATGGCTGAGAATAGGTTGGTGATTACGGTGGCCCCTCAGAATGACATTTGTCCTCATGGTAGGACATACCCTACGAAGGCAGTTGCTATTAGGGTGAGTAGGAGGATTACTCCTGTGTTTCAGGTTTCTTTGTATAGGTAGGAGCCGTAGTAGAGGCCTCGTCCGATGTGTAAGTAGATGCAGATAAAGAAGAGCGAAGCACCGTTGGCGTGGAGGTTGCGGATGAGCCATCCGTACTGGACGTCTCGGCATGTGTGAGCTACTGAGGAGAAGGCGAGTGAAGTGTCTGCGGTGTAGTGTATGGCTAGTAGCAGGCCTGTTAGGATTTGTGTGGCTAAGCAGATGGCTAGAAGGGAGCCGAAGTTTCATCAGGCAGAGATGTTGGAGGGGGCGGGTAGGTCGATTAGGGAGTTGTTGATTATTTTTAGTAGGGGATGGGATTTGCGGATGTTAGGGGCCATTAGTGAGTCTGTGTGTTATTAGGATTATTACCAGGATGGAGAGGGCGAAGGATCCTAGGTAGGCCTTAATTAGCCCTGTGTGTATTGAGGTTGCGGCTTTGCTTGCGGCTACTTGTAGTTCAGCAAGGCCCTCTGGCCCTATTTTTTTGAGTCAGGAGAGGTCGATCAAGTGTAGGGCAATGTTTTGTCCCTTTTCTAGTAGGTTTTTGGAGAAGAATCGGTGTACTAGGGGGTTGAAGTACCCTAATGCAGAGGAGAAGTTTATGAGGGGGTTTGGTTTGGGGTGAGTGAGGGTGTGTGTTATGTTCGATAGTTCTAGGGCTAGGATGATTCCTAGGATTGTTATGAGGATGGCAGCGGTTTTGGTGATAAGGGGTATGGTTATTGGGGGGGTTTTGGTTGGTGTGATGAAAGAGGTAATGATTATTCCTGCTGTAATGCTGCCTAGGGCGAGTCGGGTTAGGGGGGCGGTGATTAGTGGGTTGTTTTCGTTTATTGATACTATTGGGGGGATTCGGGTTTGTCCAGCTTGGACTAGGATGGTTATGCGGATGCTGTAGGTTGCGGTGAATGCTGTGGCTATAAGGGTTAGGAGTAGGGCTCAAGTATTTAGGTATGATGTGTTTAAGCTTTCGATGATGAGGTCTTTTGAGTAGAATCCGGCTAGGAATGGGGTTCCTATCAGCGCCAGGTTTCCGATGGTTAGGCAGGAAGTAGTGACTGGGAGTATTTTCTGTAGGCCTCCTATCTTTCGGATATCTTGTTCTCCGTTTAGGTTGTGGATGATAGACCCTGAGCATAGGAATAGTATGGCTTTAAAGAAGGCATGGGTTGAGATGTGTAGGAAGGCTAGTTGTGGGAGGTTTAGTCCGATAGTGACTATTATTAGTCCTAGTTGGCTGGATGTTGAGAAAGCAATGATTTTTTTGATGTCATTTTGGGTTAGGGCGCATGTGGCAGCGAATAGGGTTGATAGAGCACCTAGGCATAGGCAGGCAGTTAGGGCTGTCTGGTTGGTGGCTAGCAGGGGGTGCATGCGGATGAGCAGGAAGATTCCGGCTACTACTATGGTACTGGAGTGCAGTAGGGCTGATACTGGGGTGGGGCCTTCTATTGCTGCGGGCAGTCATGGGTGGAGTCCAAATTGGGCGGATTTTCCTGCGGCTGCGAGGATTAATCCTATGAGGGGGAGGATTGGGGTTTGGTGGGGGTGTACGGCTTGTTGGATCTCTCAGGTGTTGAATGTTGAAGCTAGTCATGCTATGCTCAGGATCAGTCCGACGTCTCCGATTCGGTTGTAGATTACGGCTTGTAGGGCGGCGGTGTTGGCATCTGCTCGGCCTTGTCATCAGCCGATGAGAAGGAAGGACATGATTCGTACTCCTTCCCAGCCTACGAATAGGAGGAATATGTTGTTTGCGGTTGTTAGGAGGAGTATGGCGACTAGGAATGTCAGTAGGTAGGTGAAAAATTTTGTTACGTATGGCTCTGAGGCCATGTATCATATGGCGAATTGTAGGATTGATCATGTTACAAATAGGGCGATTGGAAGAAATGTTATTGAGTATTGGTCTATTTTTAGGCTCAGGGGGATTTTAAAGTTTATAATGAATTTTCACTCCCAGTGGCAGGTGACAGATTCTACTCCCGAGTAGATGAATGCGGTTGTAGGGGCTAGGCTAATTAGGAATGCGGTTTTAACAGCGCGGGTGGTGGCTTGTGGGGTGTTTTTAAAGTTTTTAAATAGAAATGGCAGGATGATTGGGGTTAGGAGGATTGTCAGCGTGAGTAGTGTGAGGGAGTTGATTAGTAGTGTGGGGTTCACTACTTTTACTTGGATTTGCACCAAGATGGGTGGTTCCTAAGACCAGTGGATTGCTGTTATCCTTTAAAAGTAAGGGGGCTGAGGTTTTAGGCTCAGATGTAAGAGTTAGCAGCTCTTGTTGGTTAAACCCTCCCCTCAGCAGGTAAGAAGGTTTGAACTTCTATTCTTAGAATCACAGTCTAATGTTTGGTTTAAACTATACTTGCATGAGGGGATTCCGGAGATCAGTTCGGGTTTGAGGATTAGGAGGAATATTGGGATAATGTGGAGTGTTATGAGCAGGTGTTCTCGCGTGGTTGAGTTTTGCATAGATGTGATGTGGGAGGGGATTGAGCCTCGTTGGGTCATTAGTAGTATGAATAAGGTGTAGGAGGCGGTTAGTAGGGTTGCGATTCCTGTTAGGATGATCGTGAAGGCAGATCAGTTGAATAAGGTGATTATAATGGTTAGCTCTGCTATGAGGTTTGTTGTTGGGGGTAAGGCTATGTTTGTTAGATTGGCCAGCAATCATCAGGTAGCTATGAGTGGTAGGAGAGGTTGTAGGCCTCGTGTGAGTAGTAGAATTCGGCTGTGCGTACGTTCATAGTTTGTGTTGGCTAGGCAGAATAGTATGGAGGAAGTTAGTCCATGGGAAATTATTAGGATCATTGCCCCTGAGAATGATCAGTGGGTTTGGATTATTCCTGCGGCGATAACTAGGCCTATGTGGCTAACGGATGAATAAGCGATTAGTGATTTTAGGTCTGTCTGTCGTAGGCAGATTGAGCTAGTCATTAGGGCGCCTCATAGGGCCAGGGTTAGGAAGGGGTAGTGCAGGAGGTTGGACAGTGGGCCCATAAATAGAGTGACTCGTATAATTCCGTATCCTCCTAGCTTTAGTAGTAGGGCGGCGAGGAGTATTGAGCCTGCGATGGGTGCTTCTACGTGGGCTTTTGGCAGTCAGAGGTGTAGGCCGTATAGTGGGGCTTTTACTATGAATGCTATGAGCAGTGCTAGACCTGATAGTATTCCTGTCCATGAGGTGGATAGGGTTGGGTGGGTTAGTTGTAGGGTTGGCAGGTGCAGGGTGCCAATTTTCACGTATAGGTGTATGATTGTGATTAGCAGGGGTAGAGAGCTTACTGGCGTGTAGAATAGCAGGTAGATGCCAGCGCTTAGGCGTTCTGGTTGGTTCCCCCATCGGGTGATTAAGATTAGGGTGGGAATGAGGGTTGCTTCAAATGAGATGTAAAATAGTGCTAGTTCTGTGGTGGAAAAGGCTAGTAGGATGAATGGCTGGACTGCGACTAAGGTTGAGATAAAGATTCGTTTGCGTTGTAGGGGTTCTTGTTGCAGGTGGTTTTGGCTTGCTATGATTATGAGTGGGAGTAGTCAGCAGGATAGTACTAGGAGGGGGGATGAGATTTGGTCAATTCCTGTTCAGTTGGATAAAAATTTGTAGGGGTAGTAGGTTGGGATTAATCACTGTAGGCTTAGGGCAGCGATTAGGAGGCTGTATAAGGTGGTGTTAGTCCATAGAAATTTTGGTGGAGACAGCAGGGCTGTTGGAAGAAGTATGATTGTGGGTAGGATGATTTTTAGCATTGCAGGAGGTTTAGGTTGTGTAGATGGTCGGAGCCATGTGTGCGGGTGGAGGCTACTAGGATGGCCAGGCCTGTGCCCGCCTCACACGCTGAGAAGGTTAGCATGAGAATTGGTACCATGGTGAATGAGGAGACTTGGTTTTCGATGGATCATATTGATAGGCCTACGAATATCGATAATATTATGCTTTCAAGGCATAGTAGGGCGGATACTAGGTGGGTTCGGTGGAAGGCTAGTCCTAGTCCGCTGAAAATGAAGGCTGAGTAGAAGCTTAAATGTAGGGGCGACATAAGAAAGTTACAGGGTTGGCTGTAATCTGCTGGGTCGAAACCAGCTATCTTTTTGGTTAGACTAACTTTCTGTTATTCTGCTCATTCTAGGCCCCCTTGAATTCACTCGTAGGCCAGTCCGAGTGTTAGGAGAAGGAGGATCACTACAGTTCAGGTGAGGGTCATTAGGGGGGATTGGAGTTGGACGGCTCATGGCAGGGGGAGTAGGAGGGCGATTTCTAGGTCGAATAGGACGAACAGGATGGCTACTGAGGAAGAATCGGACTGAGAATGGTAATCGAGCAGATCCAAGTGGGTCGAATCCACATTCGTACGGTGAGAGTTTCTCTGAGTCGGGGTTTATTTGGGCGAGTCAGAAGTTTAATGCGGTTAGGGCGGCGCTTAGGATTGATGATAGGGCGAATATGAACATGAGTGCGTTCATTGCTCTCCTCTGGGTTTATACCAGATTCTAGAGATTGGAAGTCAATTGTAATTAATATACTAGAAGAGCAAGATCCTCATCAGTAGATGGTTATGTAGAGGAATAGTCAGATGACGTCTACGAAGTGTCAGTATCAGGCTGCTGCCTCGAATCCGAAGTGGTGGTCTGATGTAAAGTGGAACTTGATCAGTCGGAAGAGGCAGACGGTCAGGAAGGAGGATCCGATGATTACGTGGAGTCCGTGGAATCCAGTGGCAACGAAGAAGGTAGATCCGTAGACGCTATCGGCGATTGAGAATGGGGCTTCGTGGTATTCTATTGCTTGTAGGGCTGTGAAGTAGAATCCCAGGAGGATCGTTAGGGTTAGGGCGTGGATGGCGTGTTTTCGGTTTCCTTCTGTGATGCTGTGATGGGCTCACGTTACGGTAACGCCTGAGGCTAGTAGGATGGCTGTGTTTAGTAGGGGGACTTCTATCGGGTTGAGTGGTTTAATTCCTGTTGGGGGTCATTGGCCTCCTAGTTCTGGGGTTGGGGCCAGGCTCGAGTGGAAGAACGCTCAGAAGAACCCTAAGAAGAAGAATGCTTCGGATGTGATGAAAAGGATTATGCCGTATCGTAGGCCTTTTTGGACTGTGGGAGTGTGATGGCCTTGGAAGGTGCTTTCTCGTACAATGTCTCGTCATCATTGGAGTATTACTAGGAGTATTGAGATGAGGCCTAGGGTTAGTAGTATGGATGAGTTGTAGTGGAATCACATGATTAATCCTGAGGTTGTGAGTAGGGCGGCGGCTGCCCCGAAGATTGGTCAAGGGCTTGGGTCAACTATGTGGTATGAGTGTGCTTGGTGTGCCATTAGATGTTTTCTTGTAAGTATAGGCTTAGAAGGAGCACGAAGACGTAGGCCTGGATTATGGCTACTGCTACTTCTAGGATGGTTAGGAGTAGTAGGATGATTATTGTTAGGATGGATACTGCAGGAAGGGTGGGTATTAATGCAATGGAAG
The DNA here is from genome assembly GCF_964211835.1 of Anser anser. Taxonomy (NCBI): domain Eukaryota; kingdom Metazoa; phylum Chordata; class Aves; order Anseriformes; family Anatidae; genus Anser; species Anser anser. The sequence continues at coordinate 41,317,867 of NC_139726.1, forward strand.
CTGTAGAGATGAGTTGGATGAGTAAGTGTCCTGCTGTAAGGTTGGCTGTAAGGCGGACTCCGAGGGCTAGGGGGCGGATTAGTAGGCTGGTTGTTTCGATCAGGATTAGTGCGGGGATTAGGGGTGTAGGGGTACCTTCGGGTAATAGGTGGGCTAAAGAGGCTGATGGTTGGTTTCGTAGGCCTGTTAGTAGTGTGGCGAGCCATAGTGGGAAGGCTAGGGCTATGTTCATAGATAGTTGGGTGGTTGGGGTGAATGTATATGGAAGGAGGCCTAGAAGGTTGATTGTAAGAAGTATGATTATTAGGGATGTAAATATTATGGCTCATTTGTGGCCATTTTTGTTGAGTGGGACTATTAGTTGTTTTGTGATTAGGTGAAGGAGTCATGTTTGGATAGTAGAAAGGCGGTTGTTGATTCATCGGTTGTTTGGGGACGGGAATAGTAGGGCTGGGAAGAGTAGGGATAGTAGGATTAAGGGGATGCCAAATAGATTGGGGCTGGAAAATTGGTCAAAGAAGCTTAGGTTCATGGTCAGGATCATGGTGTGGGTTTGGTAGTGAGGGAGGTCTTATTTGATGGGGGGTTGGTTGTGGTGAAGGCTAGTAGTTTTGGTTGGATGAGGAGTGCTAGGGTTAATCAGGTTATAATTATGATTGAAAATCATGGTGCGGGGTTAAGCTGTGGCATATCATTAAGGAGGGGGAAGTCCCTCTTTGGCTAGCTTAAAAGGCTAGTGCTGTTGCATAGCTTCTTAATGATTAGGATGATGATAGAAGGGACGATCAGGCCTCGAAATGTGGGAGTGGGGTTGATTCTACTACAATGGGTATGTAGCTGTGATTAGCCCCGCAAATTTCTGAGCATTGTCCGTAAAAAATCCCAGGCCGGGTGGTAATGAATGAAGTTTGGTTTAGTCGGCCTGGGATTGCGTCTGTTTTAACTCCGAGCGTTGGGACTGCTCAGGAGTGGAGTACGTCTCCTGCAGTAATGATCACGCGGATGGGGGATTCTATTGGGATAACTACGCGGTGGTCAACTTCTAGCAGTCGGAAGTGGCCGTTGGGTAAGTCTGGGGTGGGCACTATGTAGGAGTCGAATGATAGGTCTTTGAAGTCTGTGTATTCGTAGCTTCAGTATCATTGGTGGCCGATGGCTTTTAGGGTGAGGTCTGGTTCGTCGATTTTGTCCATTATGTAGAGGATTTGTAGGGATGGGAGGGCGAGGAGTACCAGGACGATAGCAGGTAGGATTGTCCAGATCAGCTCTACTTCTTGGGCGTCTACAGCATTGGACGAGAGTTTTTCTGTTAGTATGTGGGCTAAAAGGTAGAGAACTAGGCTGCAGATAGCTAGGGCAACGATTAGGGCGTGGTCGTGGAATTCAACGAGTTCTTCTATGATGGGTGATGAGGCGTCTTGGAATCCTAGTTGGGAGTGGTTGGCCACATGAGATGTACAGGATTTTTACCTGTGATTTAGTCTTGACAAGGCTATGTAATTGGTTTACTAACGTCTCATAAGAAAGAAGCATGAGCGGTTAACCTCCTGGGAGACCCAGAAAACTTCACCCCAGCAAACCCGCTAGTAACCCCACCACACATCAAGCCAGAATGATACTTCCTGTTCGCCTACGCCATCCTACGTTCAATCCCAAATAAACTAGGAGGCGTATTAGCACTGGCCGCCTCCGTACTGATCCTATTCCTAATCCCATTCCTGCACAAATCAAAACAACGAGCAATAACATTCCGACCACTCTCCCAGCTCCTATTCTGAGTACTAGTCGCCGACCTCCTCGTCCTAACATGAGTAGGAAGCCAACCCGTCGAACACCCATTCATCATCATCGGCCAACTCGCTTCAATCGCCTACTTCACTATCCTCCTATTTCTCCTCCCCGCCGCAAGCGCCCTAGAAAACAAAATACTCAACTGCTAAATACTCTAATAGTTTATAAAAACATTGGTCTTGTAAACCAAAGATTGAAGACTTACCACTTCTTAGAGTACCCCAAACTCAGAAAAAAAGGACTCAAACCTTTATCTCCAGCTCCCAAAGCTGGCATTTTCAATAAACTATTCTCTGACCCTAACCCCTAAACCGCCCGAATAGCACCCCGCGACAACCCCCGCACAAGCTCCAATACAACAAACAAAGTCAACAACAGCCCCCAACCCGCCACTAAAAACATCCCTGCCCCATGTGAATAAAACATGGAAACTCCACTAAAATCCGACCGAACAACAAACACCCCAACATTATTCACAGTAGAAACCCCGAACTTCCAAGCCCCCATAAACCCCCCAAACACCAACCCCCCAAAAACAATTGCCACAAACGCTACTGCACATCCAATCACCCGTCAATCCCCCCAAGCCCCAGGGAAAGGCTCCGCTGCTAAAGCTACTGAATAAACAAACACCACCAGCATACCCCCCAAATACACCATAAACAGCACTAAAGCCACGAACGAAACCCCAAGGCCCAGCAACCACCCGCACCCCGCCACAGACGCTAACACCAAACCAACAACCCCATAATACGGCGAAGGATTCGACGCCACACCCAAAACACCCACCGCAAAGCAAATCCCTAAAAAAAACATAAAATAAGTCATTATTCCTGCCCGGACACTACCCGAGGCCTGCGGCTCGAAAAGCCGCCATTGTTCTCAACTACAGGAACTAACCGCAAGCCCCCAATAATTCTACCCCATCTATGCCATTATGCTTAACCCCCCCCCCCCTCCCCCCCCGAGGCGGGGGTATTTGGTTATGCATATTCGTGCATAAATTTATATACCCCATATACATACATACTATAGTACCAGTAATATACATTATATACGGACTATCTTATAAGCAGGTGCTAAACCCATACATGTACACGGCCATTAAACCCTTAACCACACTCCTACCAAACCACCCGGCATGAATGTTCTAGGACCATACCCCACAACACCCAATACAACTCCACTCAAGCGCATAACAAGACCCCATTTTAATGAATGCTCACAGGACATGCTCCAACAACAACTCTCCACCACATATCTCATGCAGTTCGTATCAGACGGATTTATTAATCGTACTCCTCACGTGAAATCAGCAACCCGTTGCACATAATGTCCGGTATGACTAGCTTCAGGCCCATACGTTCCCCCTAAACCCCTCGCCCTCCTCACATTTTTGCGCCTCTGGTTCCTCGGTCAGGGCCATCCATTGGGTTCACTCACCCCTCCTTGCCCTTCAAAGTGGCATCTGTGAGTACTTTCACCTTCTCAATGCGTAATCGCGGCATGTTCCAGCTTTTTGGCGCCTCTGGTTCCTCTTATTTTTTCCGGGGTTACCTCACAGGTGGCTATTCCCAGTGATCTCGGGGGTCCCACAATCTAAGCCTGGACACACCTGCCTCACGGCCTATCCTATATTTCAAGGGTCCCTCGATGAGACGGTTGGCGTATATGGGGAATCATCCTGACACTGATGCACTTTGACCACATTCAGTTAATGTTACCTCCACCCTCCGGGTTAAATGGGGCTATTGGATGAATGCTCGTTGGACATAGCACAAAACAACAAATCATTAAGCGCAACCCCTGCGCTTCACAAACTAAACCAGTAAACTTTCGCTAACCACCATGTAGCATAAACCTTCATCGCCCAATCCCAGCAAACTACCTCTAAAACTCCATTAATCATCCCTTCCATGACATCATCGGAACGATGTATATATACACACAAACACATACAAAATAACTTAAACTTATTAGAGAAACTCCAGTACTAAAAATAGTAAACACAAGCAATAATTTCATATACTTCACTCTCACTCACCACTCAACTATCAGCTAACCACACCCCCGTCCACATAGCTTAACACAAAGCATGGCACTGAAGTTGCCAAGATGGCATAAAACATGCCTGCGGACAAAAGACTTAGTCCTAACCTTACGGTTGGTTTTTGCTAAATATATACATGCAAGTATCCGCGCCCCAGTGTAAACGCCCTCGACCACCTACCCCCATACAGGCCTTGAGGAGCGGGTATCAGGCACACCCAAGTAGTAGCCCAAGACGCCTCGCTAAGCCACGCCCCCACGGGTATTCAGCAGTAATTAACATTAAGCAATGAGTGCAAACTTGACTTAGTTATAGCAACAGCCTAACTTCAAGGGTTGGTAAATCTTGTGCCAGCCACCGCGGTCATACAAGAAACCCAAATCAACCGTCCTATTGACACGGCGTAAAGAGTGGTAAAATGCCTATCCTAGCTAACTAAGATCAAAATGCAACTGAGCTGTCATAAGCCCAAGATGCACCTAAACACACCATTAAGATGATCTTAGGAACTAACGACTGATTTAAACCCACGAAAGCCAGGGCCCAAACTGGGATTAGATACCCCACTATGCCTGGCCCTAAATCTTGATACTTACTTTACCGAAGTATCCGCCAGAGAACTACGAGCACAAACGCTTAAAACTCTAAGGACTTGGCGGTGCCCCAAACCCACCTAGAGGAGCCTGTTCTACAATCGATAATCCCCGATTAACCCAACCACCCCTTGCCAACACAGCCTACATACCGCCGTCGCCAGCCCACCTCGAATGAGAGCACAACAGTGGACACAATAGCACCCCGCTAATAAGACAGGTCAAGGTATAGCCTATGGAGTGGAAGAAATGGGCTACATTCCCTATTCATAGGGCACACGGAAAGAAGCGTGAAACCACTTCTGGAAGGCGGATTTAGCAGTAAAGTGGGACAATAGAGCCTACTTTAAGCCGGCCCTGGGGCACGTACATACCGCCCGTCACCCTCCTCAAAAGCCACATCCCACATAACTAATACCATAAATACGCTGAAGATGAGGTAAGTCGTAACAAGGTAAGTGTACCGGAAGGTGTACTTAGAATATCAAGACGTAGCTATAACACCAAAGCACTCAGCTTACACCTGAAAGATATCTACTAGACCGGATCGTCTTGAAGCCCCCCCTCTAGCTCAACCACACAAATAGTACACCAAAACTAAAGAATTTACTAAACTAATTAAACTAAAGCATTTTACAGTCTTAGTATAGGCGATAGAAAAGACACTTAGACGCGATAGAGACCCCAGTACCGTAAGGGAAAGATGAAATAGCAGTGAAACAATCAAAGCGACAGACAGCAAAGATCAACCCTTGTACCTTTTGCATCATGGTTTAGTGAGAACAACCAAGCAAAGTGAACTAAAGTTTGCCCCCCCGAAACCCAAGCGAGCTACTTTCAAGCAGTTAAAGAGAGCGAACCCGTCTCTGTTGCAAAAGAGTGGGATGACTTGTCAGTAGAGGTGAAAAGCCAACCGAGCTGGGTGATAGCTGGTTACCTGTGAAACGAATCTAAGTTCCCCCTTAATCCTCCCTACCGGACATCCTGAACCCTAATGAGATGATTAAGAGCTATTTAATGGAGGGACAGCTCCATTAAAAAAGGACACAACCTCGACTAGCGGATAATTCTTACTACTGATCCTACCGTGGGCCCTAAAGCAGCCATCAAAAAAGAGTGCGTCAAAGCTCCACCACCTAAAAATACCAAAATAAGATGATTCCCTTATCACAAACAGGTCAACCTATGAATATAGGAGAATTAATGCTAAAATAAGTAACTCAGGGCCACACCCCTCTAACGGCGCAAGCTTACATAGAAACATTATTAACAGACCTAGACAGATACAAAAACCCCTACAAGACCACGTATTAACTAACCCTGTTAACCCGACTCAGGAGCGCCTATAAGAGCGATTAAAATCTGTGAAAGGAACTCGGCAAATTAATAAGGCCCGACTGTTTACCAAAAACATAGCCTTCAGCAAATTAAACAAGTATTGAAGGTGATGCCTGCCCGGTGACTTAGGTTTAACGGCCGCGGTATCCTAACCGTGCAAAGGTAGCGCAATCAATTGTCCCATAAATCGAGACTTGTATGAATGGCTAAACGAGGTCTTAACTGTCTCTCACAGATAATCAGTGAAATTGATCTCCCCGTGCAAAAGCGGGGATGTGAACATAAGACGAGAAGACCCTGTGGAACTTAAAAATCAACGACCACCGCGAATCCTCAATCAACCCCACTGGGGCCACTACCATCGCAGAGCCTGGTCGATATTTTTCGGTTGGGGCGACCTTGGAGGAGAACAAATCCTCCAAAAACAAGACCATACCTCTTTACCTAGAGCTACCCCTCAAAGTGCTAACAGTGACCAGACCCAATATAATTGATTAATGGACCAAGCTACCCCAGGGATAACAGCGCAATCCCCCTCAAGAGCCCATATCGACAGGGGGGTTTACGACCTCGATGTTGGATCAGGACATCCTAATGGTGCAGCCGCTATTAAGGGTTCGTTTGTTCAACGATTAACAGTCCTACGTGATCTGAGTTCAGACCGGAGCAATCCAGGTCGGTTTCTATCTATGACACACTCTCCCCAGTACGAAAGGACCGGGAAAGTGGGGCCAATACCACAAGCACGCCCCCCCCCTCTAAGCAGTGAAACCAACTAAACCGTGAAGAGGGCCTTCCCCCACCACTTTCAATCCTAGAAAAGGACCAGCTAGAGTGGCAGAGCCCGGCAAGTGCAGAAGGCTTAAGCCCTTTCCCCAGAGGTTCAAATCCTCTCCCTAGCTTCACCCATGATTCAAATAACAACACTAAGCTGCCTCGTTATATCCCTCCTATACATCATCCCAATCCTGATTGCCGTAGCCTTCCTAACCCTAGTAGAACGGAAAATCCTAAGCTACATACAATCCCGCAAAGGCCCTAACGTTGTCGGGCCTTTTGGCCTACTTCAACCATTTGCGGACGGACTGAAACTATTTACCAAAGAGCCCATCCGACCCTCTACCTCTTCCCCACTTCTATTCATTCTGATACCAATACTAGCCCTTGTCCTAGCCCTCACCACTTGAGCACCACTACCACTCCCATTTCCCCTAGCAGATCTAAACCTCGGAGTTCTCTTCCTAATAGCCATGTCAAGCCTAGCCGTCTACTCAGTCCTATGATCAGGCTGAGCCTCGAACTCAAAATACGCACTAATCGGAGCCCTACGGGCAGTAGCACAGACCATTTCATACGAAGTGACACTGGCCATAATCCTGCTATCAATAATCATACTAAGCGGAAGCTACACACTCAGCTCCTTTGCCGTCGCACAGGAGCCTCTATACTTCATTTTCTCCTCATGACCCCTAGCAATAATATGATACGTATCCACCCTAGCAGAGACAAACCGAGCTCCTTTTGACCTCACAGAGGGTGAATCTGAGCTAGTCTCAGGGTTTAACGTTGAATACGCCGCAGGACCCTTCGCCTTATTCTTCCTAGCTGAATATGCGAACATTATGCTAATAAATACACTTACAGCCATCATATTCCTAAACCCAAGCGCCCTAGGGCCACCCACAGAACTATTCCCCGTCATCCTAGCCACAAAAGTCCTCCTACTATCTTCTGGTTTCTTATGGGTCCGAGCTTCATACCCACGATTCCGATATGACCAACTAATGCACCTACTATGAAAAAACTTCCTACCCCTCACACTAGCTCTGTGCCTCTGACACATCAGCATACCTATCTGCTATGCAGGCCTACCTCCTTACATAAGGAAATGTGCCTGAACTACAAAGGGTCACTATGATAAAGTGAACATAGAGGTATAACAGCCCTCTCATTTCCTGTTGACCTTAGAAAAGTAGGAATTGAACCCACACAAGAGAAATCAAAATTCTCCATACTTCCCTTATATTATTTTCTAGTAGAGTCAGCTAATCAAGCTATCGGGCCCATACCCCGAAAATGATGGTTTAACCCCCTCCTCTACTAATGAACCCTTACGCGACCCCAATCATAACCTTCAGCCTCATCTTGGGCACCACAATCACAATTTCCAGCAACCACTGAGTTCTGGCCTGGACAGGACTGGAGATCAACACACTAGCCATCATTCCCCTAATTGCCAAATCCCACCACCCACGAGCAGTAGAAGCCGCAACGAAATACTTCCTAACCCAAGCAGCTGCTTCCGCCCTGGTCCTATTCTCTAGCATAACCAATGCCTGAGTCACCGGCCAATGAGACATCACACAAATAAACCACCCAACCTCCTGTCTACTACTGACAGCAGCAATCGCTATTAAACTGGGCCTAGTGCCATTTCACTTCTGATTCCCAGAAGTACTACAAGGATCGCCACTAATAACAGCCCTGCTACTCTCGACCCTCATAAAATTCCCCCCACTAACCCTGCTCCTACTAACATCCAAATCCCTCGACCCAGCTCTACTCACCGCCATGGCCCTAGCCTCAACAGCACTAGGAGGCTGAATAGGACTGAACCAAACACAAACACGCAAAATCCTAGCCTTCTCGTCCATCTCCCACTTAGGCTGAATCGCCATCATCCTAGTTTACAGCCCCAAATTGGCCTTACTTACCTTCTACCTATACACAATCATAACATCAGCCGTATTCCTAGCCCTTAACAAAATCAAAGCCCTTAACCTATCCATGATCACAACCTCATGAACAAAAACCCCAGTGCTAAACGCCACCCTAATACTAGTACTTTTATCCCTAGCAGGCCTCCCCCCATTAACAGGCTTTATACCAAAGTGACTTATCATCCAAGAACTAACTAAACAGGAAATAACACCAGCAGCCATGGCAATTGCCATGCTATCACTGCTCAGCCTCTTCTTCTACCTACGCCTCGCATACCACTCAACAATTACCCTTCCCCCCAACTCCTCTAACCACATAAAACAATGATACACTAGCAAAGCCCCAAGCACACCTACTGCGGTCCTTGCCTCACTATCAATCCTCTTACTTCCCCTGTCCCCAATAATACATGCCATTGTCTAGAAACTTAGGATAACACCCCAAACCGAAGGCCTTCAAAGCCTTAAATAAGAGTTAAACCCTCTTAGTTTCTGCACATTAAGACTTACAGAATATTAACCTGTATCTTCTGAATGCAAGTCAGACGCTTTAATTAAGCTAAAGCCTCCCTAGACAGATGGGCTTCGATCCCACAAAACTCTAGTTAACAGCTAAATGCCTAAACCAATTGGCTTCTGCCTACAAAGACCCTGACGCACCCTAGTGCGCATCGATGAGCTTGCAACTCAACATGAATTTCACTACAGAGCCGATAAGAAGAGGAATTAAACCTCTGTAAAAAGGACTACAGCCTAACGCTTCAACACTCAGCCATCTTACCCGTCACCTTCATCAACCGATGACTATTTTCCACTAACCATAAGGATATTGGCACCCTGTACCTCATCTTCGGGGCATGAGCAGGAATAGTCGGCACCGCACTCAGCCTATTAATCCGCGCAGAACTAGGACAACCAGGAACTCTCCTAGGCGACGACCAAATTTACAATGTAATCGTTACCGCTCACGCCTTTGTAATAAGCTTCTTTATAGTCATACCCATCATGATCGGAGGATTCGGCAACTGATTAGTCCCCCTCATAATCGGTGCCCCCGACATAGCATTCCCGCGAATAAACAACATAAACTTTTGACTCCTCCCCCCATCATTCCTCCTCCTACTAGCCTCATCCACTGTAGAAGCTGGCGCCGGCACAGGCTGAACTGTCTACCCTCCCCTAGCAGGTGACCTTGCCCACGCCGGAGCTTCAGTAGACCTGGCTATCTTCTCACTCCACTTAGCCGGTATCTCCTCCATCCTTGGGGCCATCAACTTTATCACCACAGCCATCAACATAAAACCCCCCGCACTCTCACAATACCAAACCCCACTATTTGTCTGATCCGTACTAATTACCGCCATCCTACTCCTTCTATCACTCCCCGTACTCGCCGCCGGTATTACAATATTACTAACTGATCGAAACCTAAACACCACATTCTTCGACCCCGCTGGAGGAGGAGACCCAATCCTGTACCAACACCTATTCTGATTCTTCGGACACCCAGAAGTCTATATTCTGATCCTACCGGGGTTCGGAATCATCTCACACGTAGTCACGTACTACTCAGGCAAAAAGGAGCCCTTCGGCTACATGGGAATAGTCTGAGCCATACTATCCATCGGCTTCCTAGGATTCATCGTCTGAGCTCACCACATGTTTACAGTAGGAATAGACGTTGATACCCGAGCCTACTTTACATCAGCCACTATAATCATTGCCATCCCTACCGGAATCAAAGTATTTAGCTGACTAGCCACCCTGCACGGAGGAACAATCAAATGAGACCCCCCCCAATACTATGAGCTCTAGGATTTATCTTCCTATTTACCATCGGAGGATTAACAGGAATCGTTCTTGCAAACTCTTCCCTAGACATCGCCCTGCACGACACGTACTACGTAGTTGCCCACTTCCACTACGTCCTATCCATAGGCGCCGTCTTTGCCATTCTAGCAGGATTTACTCACTGATTCCCACTACTCACTGGGTTTACCCTACACCAAACATGAGCAAAAGCCCACTTCGGGGTAATATTTACAGGAGTAAACCTAACGTTCTTCCCCCAGCACTTCCTAGGCCTAGCAGGAATACCCCGACGATACTCGGACTATCCCGACGCCTACACACTATGAAACACCATTTCCTCCTAGTCCTAGGACTTAGAGAAACTCCAGTACTAAAAATAGTAAACACAAGCAATAATTTCATATACTTCACTCTCACTCACCACTCAACTATCAGCTAACCACACCCCCGTCCACATAGCTTAACACAAAGCATGGCACTGAAGTTGCCAAGATGGCATAAAACATGCCTGCGGACAAAAGACTTAGTCCTAACCTTACGGTTGGTTTTTGCTAAATATATACATGCAAGTATCCGCGCCCCAGTGTAAACGCCCTCGACCACCTACCCCCATACAGGCCTTGAGGAGCGGGTATCAGGCACACCCAAGTAGTAGCCCAAGACGCCTCGCTAAGCCACGCCCCCACGGGTATTCAGCAGTAATTAACATTAAGCAATGAGTGCAAACTTGACTTAGTTATAGCAACAGCCTAACTTCAAGGGTTGGTAAATCTTGTGCCAGCCACCGCGGTCATACAAGAAACCCAAATCAACCGTCCTATTGACACGGCGTAAAGAGTGGTAAAATGCCTATCCTAGCTAACTAAGATCAAAATGCAACTGAGCTGTCATAAGCCCAAGATGCACCTAAACACACCATTAAGATGATCTTAGGAACTAACGACTGATTTAAACCCACGAAAGCCAGGGCCCAAACTGGGATTAGATACCCCACTATGCCTGGCCCTAAATCTTGATACTTACTTTACCGAAGTATCCGCCAGAGAACTACGAGCACAAACGCTTAAAACTCTAAGGACTTGGCGGTGCCCCAAACCCACCTAGAGGAGCCTGTTCTACAATCGATAATCCCCGATTAACCCAACCACCCCTTGCCAACACAGCCTACATACCGCCGTCGCCAGCCCACCTCGAATGAGAGCACAACAGTGGACACAATAGCACCCCGCTAATAAGACAGGTCAAGGTATAGCCTATGGAGTGGAAGAAATGGGCTACATTCCCTATTCATAGGGCACACGGAAAGAAGCGTGAAACCACTTCTGGAAGGCGGATTTAGCAGTAAAGTGGGACAATAGAGCCTACTTTAAGCCGGCCCTGGGGCACGTACATACCGCCCGTCACCCTCCTCAAAAGCCACATCCCACATAACTAATACCATAAATACGCTGAAGATGAGGTAAGTCGTAACAAGGTAAGTGTACCGGAAGGTGTACTTAGAATATCAAGACGTAGCTATAACACCAAAGCACTCAGCTTACACCTGAAAGATATCTACTAGACCGGATCGTCTTGAAGCCCCCCCTCTAGCTCAACCACACAAATAGTACACCAAAACTAAAGAATTTACTAAACTAATTAAACTAAAGCATTTTACAGTCTTAGTATAGGCGATAGAAAAGACACTTAGACGCGATAGAGACCCCAGTACCGTAAGGGAAAGATGAAATAGCAGTGAAACAATCAAAGCGACAGACAGCAAAGATCAACCCTTGTACCTTTTGCATCATGGTTTAGCGAGAACAACCAAGCAAAGTGAACTAAAGTTTGCCCCCCCGAAACCCAAGCGAGCTACTTTCAAGCAGTTAAAGAGAGCGAACCCGTCTCTGTTGCAAAAGAGTGGGATGACTTGTCAGTAGAGGTGAAAAGCCAACCGAGCTGGGTGATAGCTGGTTACCTGTGAAACGAATCTAAGTTCCCCCTTAATCCTCCCTACCGGACATCCTGAACCCTAATGAGATGATTAAGAGCTATTTAATGGAGGGACAGCTCCATTAAAAAAGGACACAACCTCGACTAGCGGATAATTCTTACTACTGATCCTACCGTGGGCCCTAAAGCAGCCATCAAAAAAGAGTGCGTCAAAGCTCCACCACCTAAAAATACCAAAATAAGATGATTCCCTTATCACAAACAGGTCAACCTATGAATATAGGAGAATTAATGCTAAAATAAGTAACTCAGGGCCACACCCCTCTAACGGCGCAAGCTTACATAGAAACATTATTAACAGACCTAGACAGATACAAAAACCCCTACAAGACCACGTATTAACTAACCCTGTTAACCCGACTCAGGAGCGCCTATAAGAGCGATTAAAATCTGTGAAAGGAACTCGGCAAATTAATAAGGCCCGACTGTTTACCAAAAACATAGCCTTCAGCAAATTAAACAAGTATTGAAGGTGATGCCTGCCCGGTGACTTAGGTTTAACGGCCGCGGTATCCTAACCGTGCAAAGGTAGCGCAATCAATTGTCCCATAAATCGAGACTTGTATGAATGGCTAAACGAGGTCTTAACTGTCTCTCACAGATAATCAGTGAAATTGATCTCCCCGTGCAAAAGCGGGGATGTGAACATAAGACGAGAAGACCCTGTGGAACTTAAAAATCAACGACCACCGCGAATCCTCAATCAACCCCACTGGGGCCACTACCATCGCAGAGCCTGGTCGATATTTTTCGGTTGGGGCGACCTTGGAGGAGAACAAATCCTCCAAAAACAAGACCATACCTCTTTACCTAGAGCTACCCCTCAAAGTGCTAACAGTGACCAGACCCAATATAATTGATTAATGGACCAAGCTACCCCAGGGATAACAGCGCAATCCCCCTCAAGAGCCCATATCGACAGGGGGGTTTACGACCTCGATGTTGGATCAGGACATCCTAATGGTGCAGCCGCTATTAAGGGTTCGTTTGTTCAACGATTAACAGTCCTACGTGATCTGAGTTCAGACCGGAGCAATCCAGGTCGGTTTCTATCTATGACACACTCTCCCCAGTACGAAAGGACCGGGAAAGTGGGGCCAATACCACAAGCACGCCCCCCCCCTCTAAGCAGTGAAACCAACTAAACCGTGAAGAGGGCCTTCCCCCACCACTTTCAATCCTAGAAAAGGACCAGCTAGAGTGGCAGAGCCCGGCAAGTGCAGAAGGCTTAAGCCCTTTCCCCAGAGGTTCAAATCCTCTCCCTAGCTTCACCCATGATTCAAATAACAACACTAAGCTGCCTCATTATATCCCTCCTATACATCATCCCAATCCTGATTGCCGTAGCCTTCCTAACCCTAGTAGAACGGAAAATCCTAAGCTACATACAATCCCGCAAAGGCCCTAACGTTGTCGGGCCTTTTGGCCTACTTCAACCATTTGCGGACGGACTGAAACTATTTACCAAAGAGCCCATCCGACCCTCTACCTCTTCCCCACTTCTATTCATTCTGATACCAATACTAGCCCTTGTCCTAGCCCTCACCACTTGAGCACCACTACCACTCCCATTTCCCCTAGCAGATCTAAACCTCGGAGTTCTCTTCCTAATAGCCATGTCAAGCCTAGCCGTCTACTCAGTCCTATGATCAGGCTGAGCCTCGAACTCAAAATACGCACTAATCGGAGCCCTACGGGCAGTAGCACAGACCATTTCATACGAAGTGACACTGGCCATAATCCTGCTATCAATAATCATACTAAGCGGAAGCTACACACTCAGCTCCTTTGCCGTCGCACAGGAGCCTCTATACTTCATTTTCTCCTCATGACCCCTAGCAATAATATGATACGTATCCACCCTAGCAGAGACAAACCGAGCTCCTTTTGACCTCACAGAGGGTGAATCTGAGCTAGTCTCAGGGTTTAACGTTGAATACGCCGCAGGACCCTTCGCCTTATTCTTCCTAGCTGAATATGCGAACATTATGCTAATAAATACACTTACAGCCATCATATTCCTAAACCCAAGCGCCCTAGGGCCACCCACAGAACTATTCCCCGTCATCCTAGCCACAAAAGTCCTCCTACTATCTTCTGGTTTCTTATGGGTCCGAGCTTCATACCCACGATTCCGATATGACCAACTAATGCACCTACTATGAAAAAACTTCCTACCCCTCACACTAGCTCTGTGCCTCTGACACATCAGCATACCTATCTGCTATGCAGGCCTACCTCCTTACATAAGGAAATGTGCCTGAACTACAAAGGGTCACTATGATAAAGTGAACATAGAGGTATAACAGCCCTCTCATTTCCTGTTGACCTTAGAAAAGTAGGAATTGAACCCACACAAGAGAAATCAAAATTCTCCATACTTCCCTTATATTATTTTCTAGTAGAGTCAGCTAATCAAGCTATCGGGCCCATACCCCGAAAATGATGGTTTAACCCCCTCCTCTACTAATGAACCCTTACGCGACCCCAATCATAACCTTCAGCCTCATCTTGGGCACCACAATCACAATTTCCAGCAACCACTGAGTTCTGGCCTGGACAGGACTGGAGATCAACGCACTAGCCATCATTCCCCTAATTGCCAAATCCCACCACCCACGAGCAGTAGAAGCCGCAACGAAATACTTCCTAACCCAAGCAGCTGCTTCCGCCCTGGTCCTATTCTCTAGCATAACCAATGCCTGAGTCACCGGCCAATGAGACATCACACAAATAAACCACCCAACCTCCTGTCTACTACTGACAGCAGCAATCGCTATTAAACTGGGCCTAGTGCCATTTCACTTCTGATTCCCAGAAGTACTACAAGGATCGCCACTAATAACAGCCCTGCTACTCTCGACCCTCATAAAATTCCCCCCACTAACCCTGCTCCTACTAACATCCAAATCCCTCGACCCAGCTCTACTCACCGCCATGGCCCTAGCCTCAACAGCACTAGGAGGCTGAATAGGACTGAACCAAACACAAACACGCAAAATCCTAGCCTTCTCGTCCATCTCCCACTTAGGCTGAATCGCCATCATCCTAGTTTACAGCCCCAAATTGGCCTTACTTACCTTCTACCTATACTAGGATGGCCTCTAGCAGGATTTACTCACTGATTCCCACTACTCACTGGGTTTACCCTACACCAAACATGAGCAAAAGCCCACTTCGGGGTAATATTTACAGGAGTAAACCTAACGTTCTTCCCCCAGCACTTCCTAGGCCTAGCAGGAATACCCCGACGATACTCGGACTATCCCGATTCCTACACACTATGAAACACCATTTCCTCCATCGGCTCCCTAATCTCAATAGTAGCCGTAATCATACTAATATTCATCATCTGAGAAGCCTTTCCGGCCAAACGAAAAGTCCTACAACCAGAACTAACTACCACAAACGTTGAATGAATCCACGGCTGCCCTCCCCCATACCATACTTTCGAGGAACCGGCCTTCGTCCAAGTACAAGAAAGGAAGGAATCGAACCCTCACATGCTGGTTTCAAGCCAACTGCATTAACCGCTCATGCTTCTTTCTTATGAGACGTTAGTAAACCAATTACATAGCCTTGTCAAGACTAAATCACAGGTAAAAATCCTGTACATCTCATGTGGCCAACCACTCCCAACTAGGATTCCAAGACGCCTCATCACCCATCATAGAAGAACTCGTTGAATTCCACGACCACGCCCTAATCGTTGCCCTAGCTATCTGCAGCCTAGTTCTCTACCTTTTAGCCCACATACTAACAGAAAAACTCTCGTCCAATGCTGTAGACGCCCAAGAAGTAGAGCTGATCTGGACAATCCTACCTGCTATCGTCCTGGTACTCCTCGCCCTCCCATCCCTACAAATCCTCTACATAATGGACAAAATCGATGAACCAGACCTCACCCTAAAAGCCATCGACCACCAATGATACTGAAGCTACGAATACACAGACTTCAAAGACCTATCATTCGACTCCTACATAGTGCCCACCCCAGACTTACCCAACGGCCACTTCCGACTGCTAGAAGTTGACCACCGCGTAGTTATCCCAATAGAATCCCCCATCCGCGTGATCATTACTGCAGGAGACGTACTCCACTCCTGAGCAGTCCCAACGCTCGGAGTTAAAACAGACGCAATCCCAGGCCGACTAAACCAAACTTCATTCATTACCACCCGGCCTGGGATTTTTTACGGACAATGCTCAGAAATTTGCGGGGCTAATCACAGCTACATACCCATTGTAGTAGAATCAACCCCACTCCCACATTTCGAGGCCTGATCGTCCCTTCTATCATCATCCTAATCATTAAGAAGCTATGCAACAGCACTAGCCTTTTAAGCTAGCCAAAGAGGGACTTCCCCCTCCTTAATGATATGCCACAGCTTAACCCCGCACCATGATTTTCAATCATAATTATAACCTGATTAACCCTAGCACTCCTCATCCAACCAAAACTACTAGCCTTCACCACAACCAACCCCCCATCAAATAAGACCTCCCTCACTACCAAACCCACACCATGATCCTGACCATGAACCTAAGCTTCTTTGACCAATTTTCCAGCCCCAATCTATTTGGCATCCCCTTAATCCTACTATCCCTACTCTTCCCAGCCCTACTATTCCCGTCCCCAAACAACCGATGAATCAACAACCGCCTTTCTACTATCCAAACATGACTCCTTCACCTAATCACAAAACAACTAATAGTCCCACTCAACAAAAATGGCCACAAATGAGCCATAATATTTACATCCCTAATAATCATACTTCTTACAATCAACCTTCTAGGCCTCCTTCCATATACATTCACCCCAACCACCCAACTATCTATGAACATAGCCCTAGCCTTCCCACTATGGCTCGCCACACTACTAACAGGCCTACGAAACCAACCATCAGCCTCTTTAGCCCACCTATTACCCGAAGGTACCCCTACACCCCTAATCCCCGCACTAATCCTGATCGAAACAACCAGCCTAATAATCCGCCCCCTAGCCCTCGGAGTCCGCCTTACAGCCAACCTTACAGCAGGACACTTACTCATCCAACTCATCTCTACAGCCTCCATTGCATTAATACCCACCCTTCCTGCAGTATCCATCCTAACAATAATCATCCTACTACTCCTAACCATCCTAGAAGTAGCAGTAGCCATAATCCAGGCCTACGTCTTCGTGCTCCTTCTAAGCCTATACTTACAAGAAAACATCTAATGGCACACCAAGCACACTCATACCACATAGTTGACCCAAGCCCTTGACCAATCTTCGGGGCAGCCGCCGCCCTACTCACAACCTCAGGATTAATCATGTGATTCCACTACAACTCATCCATACTACTAACCCTAGGCCTCATCTCAATACTCCTAGTAATACTCCAATGATGACGAGACATTGTACGAGAAAGCACCTTCCAAGGCCATCACACTCCCACAGTCCAAAAAGGCCTACGATACGGCATAATCCTTTTCATCACATCCGAAGCATTCTTCTTCTTAGGGTTCTTCTGAGCGTTCTTCCACTCGAGCCTGGCCCCAACCCCAGAACTAGGAGGCCAATGACCCCCAACAGGAATTAAACCACTCAACCCGATAGAAGTCCCCCTACTAAACACAGCCATCCTACTAGCCTCAGGCGTTACCGTAACGTGAGCCCATCACAGCATCACAGAAGGAAACCGAAAACACGCCATCCACGCCCTAACCCTAACGATCCTCCTGGGATTCTACTTCACAGCCCTACAAGCAATAGAATACCACGAAGCCCCATTCTCAATCGCCGATAGCGTCTACGGATCTACCTTCTTCGTTGCCACTGGATTCCACGGACTCCACGTAATCATCGGATCCTCCTTCCTGACCGTCTGCCTCTTCCGACTGATCAAGTTCCACTTTACATCAGACCACCACTTCGGATTCGAGGCAGCAGCCTGATACTGACACTTCGTAGACGTCATCTGACTATTCCTCTACATAACCATCTACTGATGAGGATCTTGCTCTTCTAGTATATTAATTACAATTGACTTCCAATCTCTAGAATCTGGTATAAACCCAGAGGAGAGCAATGAACGCACTCATGTTCATATTCGCCCTATCATCAATCCTAAGCGCCGCCCTAACCGCATTAAACTTCTGACTCGCCCAAATAAACCCCGACTCAGAGAAACTCTCACCGTACGAATGTGGATTCGACCCACTTGGATCTGCTCGATTACCATTCTCAGTCCGATTCTTCCTCAGTAGCCATCCTGTTCGTCCTATTCGACCTAGAAATCGCCCTCCTACTCCCCCTGCCATGAGCCGTCCAACTCCAATCCCCCCTAATGACCCTCACCTGAACTGTAGTGATCCTCCTTCTCCTAACACTCGGACTGGCCTACGAGTGAATTCAAGGGGGCCTAGAATGAGCAGAATAACAGAAAGTTAGTCTAACCAAAAAGATAGCTGGTTTCGACCCAGCAGATTACAGCCAACCCTGTAACTTTCTTATGTCGCCCCTACATTTAAGCTTCTACTCAGCCTTCATTTTCAGCGGACTAGGACTAGCCTTCCACCGAACCCACCTAGTATCCGCCCTACTATGCCTTGAAAGCATAATATTATCGATATTCGTAGGCCTATCAATATGATCCATCGAAAACCAAGTCTCCTCATTCACCATGGTACCAATTCTCATGCTAACCTTCTCAGCGTGTGAGGCGGGCACAGGCCTGGCCATCCTAGTAGCCTCCACCCGCACACATGGCTCCGACCATCTACACAACCTAAACCTCCTGCAATGCTAAAAATCATCCTACCCACAATCATACTTCTTCCAACAGCCCTGCTGTCTCCACCAAAATTTCTATGGACTAACACCACCTTATACAGCCTCCTAATCGCTGCCCTAAGCCTACAGTGATTAATCCCAACCTACTACCCCTACAAATTTTTATCCAACTGAACAGGAATTGACCAAATCTCATCCCCCCTCCTAGTACTATCCTGCTGACTACTCCCACTCATAATCATAGCAAGCCAAAACCACCTGCAACAAGAACCCCTACAACGCAAACGAATCTTTATCTCAACCTTAGTCGCAGTCCAGCCATTCATCCTACTAGCCTTTTCCACCACAGAACTAGCACTATTTTACATCTCATTTGAAGCAACCCTCATTCCCACCCTAATCTTAATCACCCGATGGGGGAACCAACCAGAACGCCTAAGCGCTGGCATCTACCTGCTATTCTACACGCCAGTAAGCTCTCTACCCCTGCTAATCACAATCATACACCTATACGTGAAAATTGGCACCCTGCACCTGCCAACCCTACAACTAACCCACCCAACCCTATCCACCTCATGGACAGGAATACTATCAGGTCTAGCACTGCTCATAGCATTCATAGTAAAAGCCCCACTATACGGCCTACACCTCTGACTGCCAAAAGCCCACGTAGAAGCACCCATCGCAGGCTCAATACTCCTCGCCGCCCTACTACTAAAGCTAGGAGGATACGGAATTATACGAGTCACTCTATTTATGGGCCCACTGTCCAACCTCCTGCACTACCCCTTCCTAACCCTGGCCCTATGAGGCGCCCTAATGACTAGCTCAATCTGCCTACGACAGACAGACCTAAAATCACTAATCGCTTATTCATCCGTTAGCCACATAGGCCTAGTTATCGCCGCAGGAATAATCCAAACCCACTGATCATTCTCAGGGGCAATGATCCTAATAATTTCCCATGGACTAACTTCCTCCATACTATTCTGCCTAGCCAACACAAACTATGAACGTACGCACAGCCGAATTCTACTACTCACACGAGGCCTACAACCTCTCCTACCACTCATAGCTACCTGATGATTGCTGGCCAATCTAACAAACATAGCCTTACCCCCAACAACAAACCTCATAGCAGAGCTAACCATTATAATCACCTTATTCAACTGATCTGCCTTCACGATCATCCTAACAGGAATCGCAACCCTACTAACCGCCTCCTACACCTTATTCATACTACTAATGACCCAACGAGGCTCAATCCCCTCCCACATCACATCTATGCAAAACTCAACCACGCGAGAACACCTGCTCATAACACTCCACATTATCCCAATATTCCTCCTAATCCTCAAACCCGAACTGATCTCCGGAATCCCCTCATGCAAGTATAGTTTAAACCAAACATTAGACTGTGATTCTAAGAATAGAAGTTCAAACCTTCTTACCTGCCGAGGGGAGGGTTTAACCAACAAGAGCTGCTAACTCTTACATCTGAGCCTAAAACCTCAGCCCCCTTACTTTTAAAGGATAACAGCAATCCACTGGTCTTAGGAACCACCCATCTTGGTGCAAATCCAAGTAAAAGTAGTGAACCCCACACTACTAATCAACTCCCTCACACTACTCACGCTGACAATCCTCCTAACCCCAATCATCCTGCCATTTCTATTTAAAAACTTTAAAAACACCCCACAAGCCACCACCCGCGCTGTTAAAACCGCATTCCTAATTAGCCTAGCCCCTACAACCGCATTCATCTACTCGGGAGTAGAATCTGTCACCTGCCACTGGGAGTGAAAATTCATTATAAACTTTAAAATCCCCCTGAGCCTAAAAATAGACCAATACTCAATAACATTTCTTCCAATCGCCCTATTTGTAACATGATCAATCCTACAATTCGCCATATGATACATGGCCTCAGAGCCATACGTAACAAAATTTTTCACCTACCTACTGACATTCCTAGTCGCCATACTCCTCCTAACAACCGCAAACAACATATTCCTCCTATTCGTAGGCTGGGAAGGAGTACGAATCATGTCCTTCCTTCTCATCGGCTGATGACAAGGCCGAGCAGATGCCAACACCGCCGCCCTACGAGCCGTAATCTACAACCGAATCAGAGACATCGGACTGATCCTGAGCATAGCATGACTAGCTTCAACATTCAACACCTGAGAGATCCAACAAGCCGTACACCCCCACCAAACCCCAATCCTCCCCCTCATAGGATTAATCCTCGCAGCCGCAGGAAAATCCGCCCAATTTGGACTCCACCCATGACTGCCCTCAGCAATAGAAGGCCCCACCCCAGTATCAGCCCTACTGCACTCCAGTACCATAGTAGTAGCCGGAATCTTCCTGCTCATCCGCATGCACCCCCTGCTAGCCACCAACCAGACAGCCCTAACTGCCTGCCTATGCCTAGGTGCTCTATCAACCCTATTCGCTGCCACATGCGCCCTAACCCAAAATGACATCAAAAAAATCATTGCTTTCTCAACATCCAGCCAACTAGGACTAATAATAGTCACTATCGGACTAAACCTCCCACAACTAGCCTTCCTACACATCTCAACCCATGCCTTCTTTAAAGCCATACTATTCCTATGCTCAGGGTCTATCATCCACAACCTAAACGGAGAACAAGATATCCGAAAGATAGGAGGCCTACAGAAAATACTCCCAGTCACTACTTCCTGCCTAACCATCGGAAACCTGGCGCTGATAGGAACCCCATTCCTAGCCGGATTCTACTCAAAAGACCTCATCATCGAAAGCTTAAACACATCATACCTAAATACTTGAGCCCTACTCCTAACCCTTATAGCCACAGCATTCACCGCAACCTACAGCATCCGCATAACCATCCTAGTCCAAGCTGGACAAACCCGAATCCCCCCAATAGTATCAATAAACGAAAACAACCCACTAATCACCGCCCCCCTAACCCGACTCGCCCTAGGCAGCATTACAGCAGGAATAATCATTACCTCTTTCATCACACCAACCAAAACCCCCCCAATAACCATACCCCTTATCACCAAAACCGCTGCCATCCTCATAACAATCCTAGGAATCATCCTAGCCCTAGAACTATCGAACATAACACACACCCTCACTCACCCCAAACCAAACCCCCTCATAAACTTCTCCTCTGCATTAGGATACTTCAACCCCCTAGTACACCGATTCTTCTCCAAAAACCTACTAGAAAAGGGACAAAACATTGCCCTACACTTGATCGACCTCTCCTGAATCAAAAAAATAGGGCCAGAGGGCCTTGCTGAACTACAAGTAGCCGCAAGCAAAGCCGCAACCTCAATACACACAGGGCTAATTAAGGCCTACCTAGGATCCTTCGCCCTCTCCATCCTGGTAATAATCCTAATAACACACAGACTCACTAATGGCCCCTAACATCCGCAAATCCCATCCCCTACTAAAAATAATCAACAACTCCCTAATCGACCTACCCGCCCCCTCCAACATCTCTGCCTGATGAAACTTCGGCTCCCTTCTAGCCATCTGCTTAGCCACACAAATCCTAACAGGCCTGCTACTAGCCATACACTACACCGCAGACACTTCACTCGCCTTCTCCTCAGTAGCTCACACATGCCGAGACGTCCAGTACGGATGGCTCATCCGCAACCTCCACGCCAACGGTGCTTCGCTCTTCTTTATCTGCATCTACTTACACATCGGACGAGGCCTCTACTACGGCTCCTACCTATACAAAGAAACCTGAAACACAGGAGTAATCCTCCTACTCACCCTAATAGCAACTGCCTTCGTAGGGTATGTCCTACCATGAGGACAAATGTCATTCTGAGGGGCCACCGTAATCACCAACCTATTCTCAGCCATCCCGTACATTGGGCAAACTCTAGTAGAATGAGCCTGAGGAGGATTCTCAGTAGACAATCCAACCTTAACCCGATTCTTCGCCATCCACTTCCTACTGCCCTTCCTAATTGCAGGAATCACCCTAGTCCACCTAACCTAATGCAGTTGGCTTGAAACCCATCCCCAGTGGTGCAAGTGCACTCTCTGAATTCACTGAAGTGCATCCCCAGTGGTGCCAGTGCACTCTCTGCACTCACTGCACTGCATCCCCAGTGGTGCCAGTGCAATCTCTGGACTCACTGCAGAGCATCCCCAGTGGTGCCAGTGCACTCTGTGGACTCACTGTAGTGCATCCCCAGTGGTGCCAGTGCACTCTCTGGACTCACTGCACTGCATCCCCAGTGGTGCCAGTGCAATCTCTGGACTCACTTCAGTGCATCCCCAGTGGTGCCAGTGCACTCTCTGGACTCACTGCACTGCAGCCCCAGTGGTGCCAGTGCACTCTCTGGACTCACTGCACTGCATCCCCAGTGGTGCCAGTGCGCTCTCTGGAGTCACAGCACTGCATCCTCAGTGGCGCCAGTGCAATCTCTGGACTCACTGCACTGCATCCCCAGTGGTGCCAGTGCACTCTCTGGACTCACTGCAGTGCATCCCCATTGCTGACAGTGCACTCTCTGGTCTCACTGCACTGCATCCCCAGTGGTGCCAGTGCAGTCTCTGGACTCACTGCACTGAATCCCCAGTGGTGCCAGTGCACTGTCTGGACTCACTGCAGTGCATCCCCAGTGGTGTCAGTGCACTCTCTGGACTCACTGTACTGCACCCCCAGTGGTGCCAGTGCACTCACTGGACTGACTGCACTGCATCACCAGTGGTGCCAGTGCGCTCTCTGGAGTCACAGCACTGCATCCCCAGTGGTGCCAGTGCACTCACTGGACTCACTGTACTGCATCACAGGTGGTGCCAGTGCACTCTCTGGACTCACTGCAGTGAATCCCCGGTGGTGCCAGTGTACTCTCTGCAGTCACTGCACTGCATCCCCAGTGGTGCCAGTGCACTCACTGGACTCACTGCAGTGCATCCCCAGTGGTTCCAGTGAACTCTCTGGACTCACTGCACTGCATCCCCAGTGGTGCCAGTGTACTCTCTGGACTCACTGCAGTGCATCCCCAGTGGTGCCAGAGCACTCTCTGGACTCACTGCACTGCATCACCAGTGGTGCCAGTGCACTCTCTGGACTCACTGCACTGCATCCCCAGTGGTGTCAGTGCACTCTCTGGACTCACTGAAGTGCATCCCCAGTTGTGCCAGTGCACTCTCTGGACTCAATGCACTGCATCCCCAGTGGTGCCAGTGCACTCTCTGGACTCACTGCACTGCATCCCCAGTGGTGCCAGTGCAATCTCTGGACTCACTGTAGTGCATCCCCAGTGGTGCCAGTGCACTCTCTGGACTCACTGCAGTGCATCCCCAGTGGTGCCAGTGCACTCTCATGACTCACTGTACTGCATCACCAGTGGTGCCAGTGCACTCTCTGGACTCACTGCAGTGCATCCCCAGTGGTGCCAGTGCAGTCTCTGGACTCACTGCACTGCAGCCCCGGTGGTGCCAGTGCAATCTCTGGACTCACTGCACTGCATCCCCAGTGGTGCCAGTGCACTCTCTGGACTCACTGCACTGCATCCCCAGTTTTGCCAGTGAAGTCTTTGGACTCACTGAACTGCATCCCCAGTGGTGCCAGTGCACTCTCTGGAGTCACTGAAGTGCATCCCCAGTGGTGTCAGTGCACTCCCTGGACTCACTGCAGTGCATCCCCAGTGGTGCCAGTGCACTCTCTGGACTCACTGTACTGCATCCCCACTGGTACCAGTGCACTCTGTGGACTCACTGTACTGCATCCCCAGTGGTGCCAGTGCACTCTCTGGACTCACTGCAGTGCATCCCCAGTGGTGCCAGTGCACTCTCTGGACTCACTGCAGTGCATCCCCAGTGGTGCCAGTGCACTCTCTGGACTCACTGCACTGCATCCCCAGTGGTGCCAGTGCACTCTCTGGACTCACTGCAGTGCATCCACAGTGGTTCCAGTGCACTCACTGGACTCACTGCACTGCATCTCCAGTGGTGCCAGTGCACTCTCTGGACTCACTGCACTGCATCCCCAGTGGTGCCAGTGCACTCTCTGGACTCACTGCACTGCATCCCCAGTGGTGCCAGTGCATTCTCTGGACTCACTGCAATGCATCACCAGTGGTGCCAGTGCACTCTCTGGACTCACTGCGGTGCATCCCCAGTGGTGCCAGTGCAATCTCTGGACTCACTTCAGTGCATCCCCAGTGGTGCCACTGCACACTCTGGACTCACTGCACTGCATCCCCAGTGTTCACAGTGCACTCTCTGGACTCACTACACTGCATCCCCAGTGGTGCCAGTGCACTCTCTGGACTCACTGCACTGCATCCCCAGTGGTGCCAGTGCACTCTGTGGACTCACTGCACTGCATCCCCAGTGGTGTCAGTGCACTCTCTGGACTCACTGCACTGCATCCCCAGTGGTGCCAGTGCACTCTCTGGACTCACTGCACTGCATCCCCAGTGGAGCCCGTGCACTCTCTGGACTCACTGAAGTGCATCCCCAGTGGTGCCAGTGCACTCTCTGGACTCACTGTAGTGCATCCCCGTTGGTGCCAGTGCACTCTCTGGACTCACTGCAGTGCATCCCCAGTGGTGCCAGTGCACTCTCAGGACTCACTGTACTGCATCCCCAGTGTTGCCAGTGCACTCTCTGGAGTAACTGCAGTGCATCCGCAGTGGTGCCAAAGCACTCTCTGGACTCCAGGCACCGCATCCCCAGTGGTGCCAGTGCACTCTCTGGGCTCACTGCAGTGCATCCCCAGTGGTGCCAGTGTACTCACTGGACTCACTGCACTGCATGTCCAGTGGTGCCAGTGCACTCTCTGCACTCACTGCACTGCATCCCCAGTGGTGCCAGTGCACTCACTGGACTCACTGCAGTGCATTCCCTCTGGTGCCAGTGCACTCTCTGGACTCACTGAAGTGCATTCTCAGTGGTGCCAGTGCACTCTGTGGACTCACTGCAGTGCATCCCCAGTGGTGCCAGTGCGCTCTCTGGACTCACTGCAGTGCATCCCCAGTGGTGCCAGTGCACTCTCTGGACTCACTGCACTGCATCCCCAGTGCTGCCAGTGCACTCTCTGGACTCACTGCACTGCATCCCCAGTGGTGCCAGTGCACTCTCTGGACTCACTGCAGTGCATCCCCAGTAGTGCCAGTGCACTCTCTGGACTCACTGCACTGCATCCCCAGTGGTGCCACTGCACTCTCTGGACTCACTGCAGTGCATCCCCAGTGGTGCCAGTGCACTCTCTGGACTCACTGCAGTGCATCCCCAGTGGTGCCAGTGCACTCTCCCGACTCACAGCAGTGCATCCCCAGTGGTGCCAGTGCACTCTCTGGACTCACTGCACTGCATCCCCAGTGGTGCCAATGCACTCTCTGGACTCACTGCACTGCATCCCCAGTGGTGCCAGTGCACTCTCTGGACTCACTGCACTGCATCCCAAGTGGTGCCAGTGCACTCTCTGGACTCACTGCACTGCATCCCCAGTGGTGCCAGTGCACTCTCTCGAGTCACTGCACTACATCCCAAGTGGTGCCAGTGCGCTCACTGGACTCACTGTACTGCATCCCCAGTGGTGCCAGTGCACTCTCTGGAGTGACTGCAGTGCATCCCCAGTGGTGCCAGTGCACTCTCTGGACTCACTGCACTGCATCCCCAGTGGTGCCAATGCACTCTCTGGACTCACTGCACTGCATCCCAAGTGGTACCAGTGCACTCTCTGGACTCACTGCACTGCATCCCCAGTGGTGCCGGTGCACTCTCTCGAGTCACTGCACTACATCCCCAGTGGTGCCAGTGCACTCACTGGACTCACTGTACTGCATTCCCAGTGGTGCTAGTGCACTCTCTGGACTCACTGCAGTGCATCACCAGTGGTGCCAGTGCACTCTTTGGACTCACTGAAGTGCATTCTCAGTGGTGCCAGTGCACTCTCTGGACTCACTGCACTGCATTCTCAGTGGTGCCAGTGCACTCTCTGGACTCACTGCAGTGCATCCCCAGTGGTGCCAGTACACTCACTGGACTCACTGCACTGCATCCCCAGTGGTGCCAGTGCACTCTCTGGACTCACTGCACTGCATCCCCAGTGGTGCCAGTGCACTCTCTGGACTCACTGCACTGCATCCCCAGTGCTGCCTGTGCACTCTCTGGACTCACTGCACTGCATCCCCAGTGGTGTCACTGCACTCTCTGGACTCACTGCACTGCATCCCCAGTTGTGCCAGTGCACTCTCTGCACTCACTGCACTGCATACCCAGTGGTGCCAGTGCACTCACTGGACTCACTGCAGTTCATTCCCTCTGGTGCCAGTGCACTCTCTGGACTCACTGCAGTGCATCCCCAGTGGTGCCAGTGCACTCTCTGGACTCACTGCACTGCATCCCCAGTGGTGCCAGTGCACTCTCTGGACTCACTGCAGTGCATCACCTGTGGTGCCAGTGCACTCTCTGGACTCACTGAAGTGCATCCCCAGTGGTGCCGGTGCAATCTCTGGACTCACTGCACTGCATTCCCAGTCGTGCCAGTGCACACTCTGGACTCACTGCACTGCATCCCCAGTGGTGCCAGTGCACTCTCTGGACTCACTGCACTGCATCCCCAGTGTTGCCAGTGCACTCTCTGGACTCACTGCACTGCATCCCCAGTGGTGCCAGTGCACTCGCTGGACTCACTTCAGTGCATCCCCAGTGGTGCCAGGGCACTCTCTGGACTCACTGCACTGCATCCCCAGTGGTGCCAGTGCACTCTCTGGACTCACTGCAGTGCATCCCCAGTGGTGCCACTGCACTCTCTGGACTCACTGCACTGCATCCCCAGTATTGCCAGTACACTCTCTGGACTCACTGCACTGCATCCCCAGTGCTGCCAGTGCACTCTCTGGACTCACTGCAGTGCATCCCCAGTGGTGCCACTGCACTCTCTGGACTCACTGCACTGCATGTCCAGTGGTGCCAGTGCACTCTCTGCACTCACTGCACTGCATCCCCAGTGGTGCCAGTGCACTCACTGGACTCACTGCAGTGCATCCCCAGTGGTGCCAGTGCACTCTCTGCACTCACTGCACTGCATCCCCAGTGGTGCCAGTGCACTCACTGGACTCACTGCAGTGCATTCCCTCTGGTGCCAGTGCACTCTCTGGACTCACTGCACTGCATCCCCTGTGGTGCCAGAGCACTCTCTGGACTCACTGCAGTGCATCCCCAGTGGTGCCAGTGCACTCTCTGGACTCACTGCACTGCATCCCCAGTGGTGCCAGTGCACTCTCTGGACTCCCGGCACCGCATCCCCAGTGGTGCCAGTGCACTCTCTGGGCTCACTGCAGTGCATCCCCAGTGGTGCCAGTGCACTCTCTTGACTCACTGCACTGCATCCCCAGTGGTGCCAGTGCACTCACTGGATTCACTGCACTGCATCCCCAGTGGTGCTAGTGCACTCTCTGGACTCACTGCAGTGCATCCCCAGTGGTACCAGTGCACTCTCTGGACTCACTGAAGTGCATTCTCAGTGGTGCCAGTGCACTCTGTGGACTCACTGCAGTGCATCCCCAGTGGTGCCAGTGCACTCTCTGGACTCACTGCACTGCATCCCCAGTGGTGCCAGTGCACTCTCTGGACTCACTGCAGTGCATCCCCAGTGGTGCCAGTGCACTCTCTGGACTCACTGCACTGCATCCCCAGTGGTGCCAGTGCACTCTCTGGAGTGACTGCAGTGCATCCCCAGTGGTGCCAGTGCACTCTCTGGACTCACTGCACTGCATCCCCAGTGGTACCAGTGCACTCTGTGGACTCACTGCAGTGCATCCCCAGTGGTGCCAGTGCACTCTCTGGACTCACTGCACTGCATCCCCAGTGGTGCCAATGCACTCTCTGGACTCACTGCAATGCATCCCCAGTGGTGCCAGTGCACTCTCTGGACTCACTGCACTGCATCCCCAGTGGTGCCAGTGCACTCTCTGGAGTCACTGCACTGCATCCCCAGTGGTGCCAGTGCACTCTCTCGAGTCACTGCACTACATCCCCAGTGGTGCCAGTGCACTCACTGGACTCACTGTACTGCGTCATCAGTGGTGCCAGTGCACTCTCTGGACTCACTGCAGTGCATCCCCAGTGGTGCCAGTGCACTCTCTGGACTCACTGCAGTGCATCCCCAGTGGTGCCAGTGCACTCACTGGACTCACTATACTGCATCACCAGTGGTGCCAGTGCACTCTCTGGACTCACTGCAGTGCATCCCCACTGGTGCAAGTGCACTCACTGGATTCGCTGCACTACATTCCCAGTGGTGCTAGTGCACTCTCTAGACTCACTGCAGTGCATCCCCAGTGGTGCCAGTGCACTCTTTGGACTCACTGAAGTGCATTCTCAGTGGTGCCAGTGCACTCTCTGGACTCACTGCACTGCATCACCAGTGGTGCCAGTGCACTCTCTGGACTCACTGCACTGCATCCCCAGTGGTGCCAGTGCACTCTCTGGACTCACTGCAGTGCATCCCCAGTGGTGCCAGTGCACTCTCTGGACTCACTGCACTGCATCCCCAGTGGTGCCAGTGCACTCTCTGGACTCACTGCACTGCATCCCCAGTGGTGCCAGTGCACTCTCTGGACTCACTGCACTGCATCCCCATTTGTGCATGTGCACTCTCTGGAGTCACTGCACTGCATCCCCAGTGGTCCCAGTGCACTCTCTCGAGTCACTGCACTACATCCCCAGTGGTGCCAGTGCACTCACTGGACTCACTGTACTGCATCATCAGTGGTGCAAGTGCACTCTCTGGACTCACTGCAGTGCATCCCCAGTGGTGCCAGTGCACTCTGTGGACTCACTGCACTGCATCCCCAGTGGTGCCAGTGCACTCACTGGACTCACTATACTGCATCACCAGTGGTGCCAGTGCACTCTCTGGACTCACTGCACTGCATCCCCAGTGTTGCCAGTGCATTCACTGGACTCACTGTACTGCATCTCCAGTGGTGCCAGTGCACTCTCTGGGCTCACTGCAGTGCATCCCCAGTGGTGCCAGTGCACTCTCTGGACTCACTGTACTGCATCCCCAGTGTTGCCAGTGCACTCTCTGGAGTAACTGCAGTGCATCCGCAGTGGTGCCAAAGCACTCTCTGGACTCCCGGCACCGCATCCCCAGTGGTGCCAGTGCACTCTCTGGGCTCACTGCAGTGCATCCCCAGTGGTGCCAGTATACTCACTGGACTCACTGCACTGCATTCCCCAGTGGTGCTAGTGCACTCTCTGGACTCACTGCAGTGCATCCCCAGTGGTGCAAGTGCACTCTCTTGACTCACTGCACTGCATCCCCAGTGGTGCCAGTGTACTCACTGGACTCACTGCACTGCATCCCCAGAGCTGCCAGTGCACTCTCTGGACTCACTGCACTGCATCCCCAGTGGTGCCACTGCACTCTCTGGACTCACTGCACTGCATGTCCAGTGGTGCCAGTGCACTCTCTGCACTCACTGCACTGCATCCCCAGTGGTGCCAGTGCACTCACTGGACTCACTGCAGTGCATTCCCTCTGGTGCCAGTGCACTCTCTGGACTCACTGAAGTGCATTCTCAGTGGTGCCAGTGCACTCTGTGGACTCACTGCAGTGCATCCCCAGTGGTGCCAGTGCGCTCTCTGGACTCACTGCAGTGCATCCCCAGTGGTGCCAGTGCACTCTCTGGACTCACTGCAGTGCATCCCCAGTGCTGCCAGTGCACTCTCTGGACTCACTGCACTGCATCCCCAGTGGTGCCAGTGCACTCTCTGGACTCACTGCAGTGCATCCCCAGTAGTGCCAGTGCACTCCTCTGGACTCACTGCACTGCATCCCCAGTGGTGCCACTGCACTCTCTGGACTCACTGCAGTGCATCCCCAGTGGTGCCAGTGCACTCTCTGGACTCACTGCAGTGCATCCCCACTACTGCCAGTGCACTCTCTGGACTCACAGCAGTGCATCCCCAGTGGTGCCAGTGCACTCTCTGGACTCACTGCACTGCATCCCCAGTGGTGCCAATGCACTCTCTGGACTCACTGCACTGCATCCCCAGTGGTGCCAGTGCACTCTCTGGACTCACTGCACTGCATCCCAAGTGGTGCCAGTGCACTCTCTGGACTCACTGCACTGCATCCCCAGTGGTGCCAGTGCACTCTCTCGAGTCACTGCACTACATCCCAAGTGGTGCCAGTGCGCTCACTGGACTCACTGTACTACATCCCCAGTGGTGCCAGTGCACTCTCTGGAGTGACTGCAGTGCATCCCCAGTGGTGCCAGTGCACTCTCTGGACTCACTGCACTGCATCCCCAGTGGTGCCAATGCACTCTCTGGACTCACTGCACTGCATCCCAAGTGGTACCAGTGCACTCTCTGGACTCACTGCACTGCATCCCCAGTGGTGCCAGTGCACTCTCTCGAGTCACTGCACTACATCCCCAGTGGTGCCAGTGCACTCACTGGACTCACTGTACTGCATTCCCAGTGGTGCTAGTGCACTCTCTGGACTCACTGCAGTGCATCCCCAGTGGTGCCAGTGCACTCTCTGCACTCACTGCAGTTCATTCCCTCTGGTGCCAGTGCACTCTCTGGACTCACTGCAGTGCATCCCCAGTGGTGCCAGTGCACTCTCTGGACTCACTGCACTGCATCCCCAGTGGTGCCAGTGCACTCTCTGGACTCACTGCAGTGCATCCCCAGTGGTGCCAGTGCACTCTCTGGACTCACTGCACTGCATTCCCAGTCGTGCCAGTGCACTCTCTGGACTCACTGCACTGCATCCCCAGTGGTGCCAGTGCACTCTCTGGACTCACTGCACTGCATCCCCAGTGTTGCCAGTGCACTCTTTCGAGTCACTGCAGTGCATCCCCAGTGGTGCCAGTGCACTCTCTGGACTCACTTCAGTGCATCCCCAGTGGTGCCAGAGCACTCTCTGGACTCACTGCACTGCATCCCCAGTGGTGCCAGTGCACTCTCTGGACTCACTGCAGTGCATCCCCAGTGGTGCCACTGCACTCTCTGGACTCACTGCACTGCATCCCCAGTATTGCCAGTACACTCTCTGGACTCACTGCACTGCATCCCCAGTGCTGCCAGTGCACTCTCTGGACTCACTGCACTGCATCACCAGTGGTGCCACTGCACTCTCTGGACTCACTGCACTGCATGTCCAGTGGTGCCAGTGCACTCTCTGCACTAACTGCACTGCATCCCCAGTGGTGCCAGTGCACTCACTGGACTCACTGCAGTGCATCCCCAGTGGTGCCAGTGCACTCTCTGCACTCACTGCACTGCATCCCCAGTGGTGCCAGTGCACTCACTGGACTCACTGCAGTGCATTCCCTCTGGTGCCAGTGCACTCTCTGGACTCACTGCACTGCATCCCCTGTGGTGCCAGAGCACTCTCTGGACTCACTGCAGTGCATCCCCAGTGGTGCCAGTGCACTCTCTGGACTCACTGCACTGCATCCCCAGTGGTGCCAGTGCACTCTCTGGACTCCCGGCACCGCATCCCCAGTGGTGCCAGTGCACTCTCTGGGCTTACTGCAGTGCATCCCCAGTGGTGCCAGTGCACTCACTGGATTCACTGCACTGCATCCCCAGTGGTGCCAGTGCAGTCTCTGGACTCACTGCAGTGCATCCCCAGTGGTACCAGTGCACTCTCTGGACTCACTGAAGTGCATTCTCAGTGGTGCCAGTGCACTCTGTGGACTCACTGCAGTGCATCCCCAGTGGTGCCAGTGCACTCTCTGGACTCACTGCACTGCATCCCCAGTGCTGCCAGTGCACTCTCTGGACTCACTGCACTGCATCCCCAGTGGTGCCAGTGCACTCTCTGGACTCACTGCACTGCATCCCCAGTGGTGCCAGTGCACTCTCTGGACTCACTGCAGTGCATCCCCAGTGGTGCCAGTGCACTCTCTGGACTCACTGCACTGCATCCCCAGTGGTACCAGTGCACTCTGTGGACTCACTGCAGTGCATCCCCAGTGGTGCCAGTGCACTCTCTGGACTCACTGCACTGCATCCCCAGTGGTGCCAATGCACTCTCTGGACTCACTGCACTGCATCCCCAGTGGTGCCAGTGCACTCTCTGGACTCACTGCACTGCATCCCAAGTGGTGCCAGTGCACTCTCTGGAGTCACTGCACTGCATCCCCAGTGGTGCCAGTGCACTCTCTCGAGTCACTGCACTACATCCCCAGTGGTGCCAGTGCACTCACTGGACTCACTGTACTGCGTCATCAGTGGTGCCAGTGCACTCTCTGGACTCACTGCAGTGCATCCCCAGCGGTGCCAGTGCACTCTCTGGACTCACTGCAGTGCATCCCCAGTGGTGCCAGTGCACTCACTGGACTCACTATACTGCATCCCCAGTGGTGCCAGAGCACTCTCTGGACTCACTGCACTGCATCCCCAGTGGTGCCAGTGCACTCTCTTGACTCACTGCAGTGCATCCCCAGTGGTGCCAGTGCACTCTCTTGACTCACTGCAGTGCATCCCCAGTGGTGCCAGTGCACTCTCTGCACTCACTGCACTGCATCCACAGTGGTGCCAGTGCACTCTCTGGACTCACTGCAGTGCATCCCCAGTGGTGCCAGTGCACTCTCTGGACTCACTGCACTGCATCCCCAGTGGTGCCAGTGCACTCTCTGGACTCACTGCAGTGCATCCCCAGTGGTGCCAGTGCACTCTCTGGACTCACTGCACTGCATCCCCAGTGGTGCCAGTGCACTCTCTGGACTCACTGCAGTGCATCCCCATTGCTGACAGTGCACTCTCTGGTCTCACTGCACTGCATCCCCAGTGGTGCCAGTGCAGTCTCTGGACTCACTGCACTACATCCCCAGTGGTGCCAGTGCACTCACTGGACTCACTGTACTGCATCATCAGTGGTGCCAGTGCACTCTCTGGACTCACTGCAGTGCATCCCCAGTGGTGCCAGTGCACTCTGTGGACTCACTGCACTGCATCCCCAGTGGTGCCAGTGCACTCACTGGACTCACTATACTGCATCACCAGTGGTGCCAGTGCACTCTCTGGACTCACTGCACTGCATCCCCAGTGTTGCCAGTGCATTCACTGGACTCACTGTACTGCATGTCCAGTGGTGCCAGTGCACTCTCTGGGCTCACTTCAGTGCATCCCCAGTGGTGCCAGTGCACTCTCTGGACTCACTGCACTGCATGTCCAGTGGTGCCAGTGCACTCACTGGATTCACTGCACTACATTCCCAGTGGTGCTAGTGCACTCTCTGGACTCACAGCACTGCATCCCCAGTGGTGCCAGTGCACTCTTTGGACTCACTGAAGTGCATTCTCAGTGGTGCCAGTGCACTCTCTGGACTCACTGCAGTGCATCACCAGTGGTGCCAGTGCACTCTCTGGACTCACCGCACCGCATCCCCAGTGGTGCCAGTGCACTCTCTGGAGTCACTGCACTGCATCCCCAGTGGTGCCAGTGCACTCTCTGGACTCACTGCACTGCATCCCCAGTGGTTCCAGTGCACTCTCTGGACTCACTGCACTGCATCCCCAGTGGTGCCAGAGCACTCTCTGGACTCACTGCACTGCATCCCCAGTGGTGCCAGTGCACTCTCTTGACTCACTGCAGTGCATCCCCAGTGGTGCCAGTGCACTCTCTGGACTCACTGCACTCCATCCCCAGTGGTGCCAGTGCACTCTCTGGACTCACTGAAGTGCATCACCAGTGGTGCCAGTGCACTCTCTGCACTCACTGCACTGCATCCACAGTGGTGCCAGTGCACTCTCTGGACTCACTGCAGTGCATCCCCAGTGGTGCCAGTGCACTCTCTGGACTCACGGAACTGCATCCCCAGTGGTGCCAGTGCACTCTCTGGACTCACTGAAGTTCATCGCCCGTGGTGCCAGTGCGATCTCTGGACTCACTGCACTGCATTCCCAGTGGTGCCAGTGCACACTCTGGACTCACTGCACTGCATCCCCAGTGGTGCCAGTTCACTCTCTGGACTCACTGCAGTGCATCCCCAGTGTTGCCAGTGCACTCTCTGGACTCACTGCACTGCATCCCCAGTGGAGCCCGTGCACTCTCTGGACTCACTGAAGTGCATCCCCAGTGGTGCCAGTGCACTCTCTGGACTCACTGCACTGCATCCCCAGTGGTGCCAGTGCACTCTCTGGACTCACTGCACTGCATCCCCAGTGGTGCCAGTGCACTCTCTGGACTCACTGAAGTGCATTCTCAGTGGTGCCAGTGCACTCTCTGGACTCACTGCAGTGCATCCCCAGTGGTGCCAGTTAACTCACTGGACTGACTGCACTGCATCCCCAGTGGTGCTAGTGCACTCTCTGGACTCACTGCACTGCATCGCCAGTGGTGCCAGAGCACTCTCTGGACTCACTGAAGTGCATCCCCAGTGGTGCCAGTGCACTCTCTGGACTCACTGTACTGCATCCCCAGTGGTGCCAGTGCACTCTGTGGACTCACTGCTGTGCATCCCCATTGGTGCCAGTGCACTCTCTGGACTCACTGCACTGCATCCCCAGTGGTGCCAGTGCACTCTCTGGACTCACTGCACTGCATCCCCAGTGGTGCAAGTGCACTGTCTGGACTCACTGCAGTGCATCCCAAGTGGTGCCAATGCACTCTCTGGACTCACTGCAGTGCATCCCCAGTGGTGCCAGTACACTCACTGGACTCACTGCACTGCATCCCCAGTGGTGCCAGTGCAGTCTCTGCACTCACTGAAGTGCATCCCCAGTGGTGCCAGTGAACTCTCTGGACTCACTGCAGTGCATCCCCAGTGGTGCCAGTGCACTCTCTGGACTCACTGCACTGCATCCCCAGTGGTGCCAGTGCACTCTCTGGACTCACTGCACTGCATCCCCAGTGGTGCCAGTGCACTCTCTGGACTCACTGCACTGCATCTCCAATGGTGCCAGTGCACTCTCTGGGCTCACTGCACTGCATCCCCAGTGGTGCCAGTGCACTCTGTAGACTCACTGAAGTGCATCCCCATTGGTGCCAGTGCACTCTCTGGACTCACTGCACTGCATCCCCAATGGTGCCAGTGCACTCTCTGGACTCACTGCACTGCATCCCCAGTGGTGCAAGTGCACTCTCTGGACTCACTGCAGTGCATCCCCAGTGGTGCCAGTACACTCACTGGACTCACTGCACTGCATCCCCAGTGGTGCCAGTGCAGTCTCTGCACTCACTGAAGTGCATCTCCAGTGGTGCCAGTGAACTCTCTGGACTCACTGCAGTGCATCCCCAGTGGTGCCAGTGCACTCTCTGGACTCACTGCACTGCATCCCCAGTGGTGCCAGTGCACTCTCTGGACTCACTGCACTGCATCCCCAGTGCTGCCAGTGCACTCTCTGGACTCACTGCACTGCATCTCCAATGGTGCCAGTGCACTCTCTGGACTCACTGCACTGCATCCCCAGTGGTGCCAATGCACTCTCTGGACTCACTGCTGTGCATCCCCAGTGGTGCCAGTGCACTCTCTGGACTCACTGTACTGCATCCCCAGTGGTGCCAGTGCACTCTCTGGACTCACTGCAGTGCATCCCCAGTGGTGCCAGTGCACTCTCTGGACTCACTGCTGTGCATCCCCATTGGTGCCAGTGCACTCTCTGGACTCACTGCACTGCATCCCCAGTGGTGTCAGTGCACTCTCTGGACTCACTGCACTGCATCCCCAGTGGTGCAAGTGCACTCTCTGCACTCACTGCAGTGCATCCCAAGTGGTGCCAATGCAGTCTCTGGACTCACTGCAGTGAATCCCCAGTGGTGCCAGTACACTCTCTGGACTCACTGAAGTGCATCCCCAGTGGTGCCAGTGCAGTCTCTGCACTCACTGAAGTGCATCTCCAGTGGTGCCAGTGAACTCTCTGGACTCACTGCACTGCATCCCCAGTGGTGCCAGTGCACTCTCTGGACTCACTGCACTGCATCCCCAGTGGTGCCAGTGCACTCTCTGGACTCACTGCACTGCATCCCCAGTGGTGCCAGTGCACTCTCTGGACTCACTGCACTGCATCTCCAATGGTGCCAGTGCACTCTCTGGACTCACTGCACTGCATCCCCAGTGGTGCCAATGCACTCTCTGGACTCACTGCTGTGCATCCCCAGTGGTGCCAGTGCACTCTCTGGACTCACTGTACTGCATCCCCAGTGGTGCCAGTGCACTCTCTGGACTCACTGCACTGCATCCCCATTGGTGCCAGTGCACTCTCTGGACTCACTGAACTGCATCTCCAGTGGAGCCCGTGCACTCTCTGGACTCACTGCACTGCATCCCAAGTGGTGCCAGTGCACTCTCTGGACTCACTGAACTGCATCTCCAGTGGAGCCCGTGCTCTCTCTGGACTCACTGCACTGCATCCCCAGTGGTGCCAGTGCACTCTCTGGACTCACTGCAGTGCATCCCCAGTGGTGCCAGTGCACTCTTTGGACTCACTGAAGTGCATTCTCAGTGGTGCAAGTGCACTCTCTGGACTCACTGCACTGCATCCCCAGTGGTGCCAGTGCGCTCTCTGGACTCACTGAAGTGCATCCCCAGTGGTGCCAGTACACTCTCTGGACTCACTGCAGTGCATCCCCAGTGGTGCCAGTGCACTCTCTGGGCTCACTGCAGGGCATCCCCAGTGGTGCCAGTGCACTCTCTGGAGTAACTGCAGTGCATCACCAGTGGTGCCACTGCACTCTCTGGACTCACTGCACTGCATCCCCAGTGGTGCCAGTGCACTCTCTGGACTCACTGCACTGCATCCCCAGTGGTGCCAGTGCACTCTCTGGACTCACTGCACTGCATCCCCAGTGGAGCCATTGCACTCTCTGGACTCACTGCACTGCATCCCCAGTGGTGCCAGTGCACTCTGTGGACTCACTGCAGTGCATCCCCAGTGGAGCCCGTGCACTCTGTGGACTCACTGCAGTGCATCCCCAGTGGTGCCAGTGCACTCTCTGGACTCACTGAAGGGCATCCCCTGTGGTGCCAGTACACTCACTGGACTGACTGCACTGCATCCCCAGTGGTGCTAGTGCACTCTCTGGACTCACTGCGCTGCATCTCCAGTGGTGCCAGAGCACTCTCTGGACTCACTGCAGTGCATCCCCAGTGGTGTCAGTGCACTCTCTGGACTCACTGCGCTGCATCCCCAGTGGTGCCAGTGCACTCTGTGGACTCACTGCTGTGCATCCCCATTGGTGCCAGTGCACTCTCTGGACTCACTGCACTGCATCCCCAGTGGTGCCAGTGCACTCTCTGGACTCACTGCACTGCATCCCCAGTGGTGCAAGTGCACTCTCTGGACTCACTGGAGTGCATCACCTGTGGTGCCAGTGCACTCTCTGGACTCACTGCACTGCATCCCCAGTGGTGCCTGTGCACTCTCTAGAGTCACTGCGCTGCATCCCCAGTTGTGCCAGTGCACTCTCTGGACTCACTGCAGTGCATCCCCAGTGGTGCCAGTGCACTCTCTGGAGTGACTGCAGTGCATCCCCAGTGGTGCCAGTGCACTCTCTGGACTCGCGTCACTGCATCCCCAGTGGTGCCAGTGC
This sequence comes from Anser anser, assembly GCF_964211835.1. NCBI lineage: Eukaryota > Metazoa > Chordata > Aves > Anseriformes > Anatidae > Anser > Anser anser. The sequence continues at coordinate 41,356,480 of NC_139726.1, forward strand.
ACTCTCTGGACTCACTGAAGTGCATCCCCAGTGGTGCCAGTGCACTCTATGGACTCACTGCAGTGCATTCCCGGTGGTGCCAGTGCACTCTCTGGACTCACTGCAGTGCATCCCCAGTGGTGCTAGTGCACTCTGGACTCACTGCAGTGCATCCCCAGTGGTGCCAGTGCACTCTCTGGACTCACTGCACTGCATCCCCAGTGGTGCCAGTGCACTCTCTGGAGTCACTGCACTGCATCCCCAGTGGTGCCAGTGCACTCTCTGGACTCACTGCAGTGCATCCCTAGTGGTGCTAGTGCACTCTGGACTCACTGCAGTGCATCCCCAGTGGTGCCAGTGCACTCTCTGGACTCACTGCACTGCATCTCCAGTGGTGCCAGTGCACTCTGTGGACTCACTGTACTGCATCCCCAGTGGTGCCAGTGCACTCTCTGGACTCACCGCACTGCTCCCTGAGTGGTGCCAGTGCACTCTCTGGACTCACTGCACCGCATCGCCAGTGGTGTCAGTGCACTCTCTAGAGTCACTGCGCTGCATCCCCAGTGGTGCCAGTGCACTCTCTGGACTCACTGTACTGCATCCCCAGTGGTGCCAAAGCACTCTCTGGACTCCCGCCACCGCATCCCCAGTGGTTCCAGTGCACTCTCTGGACTCACTGCACTGCATCCCCAGTGGTGCCAGTGCACTCTCTGGACTCACTGCACCGCATCCCCAGTGGTGCCAGTGCACTCTCTGGAGTGACTGCAGTGCATCCCCAGTGGTGCCAGTGCACTCTCTGGACTCGCGTCACTGCATCCCCAGTGGTTCCAGTGCAGTCTCTGGACTCACTGCACTGCATCCCCAGTGGTGCCAGTGCACTCTCTGGACTCACTGCACCGCATCCCCAGTGGTGCCAGTGCACTCTCTGGAGTGACTGCAGTGCATCCCCAGTGGTGCTAATGCACTCTCTGGACTCCCTGCACTGCATCCCGAGTGGTGCCAGTGCGCTATCTGGACTCACTGCAGTGCATCCCCAGTGGTGCCAGTGCACTCTCTGGACTCACTGCAGTGCATCCCTAGTGGTGCCAGTGCACTCTCTGGACTCACTGCACTGCATCCCCATTGCTGCCAGTGCTCTCTCTGGACTCACTGCACTGCATCCACAGTGGTGCCAGTGCACTCTCTGGACTCACTGCAGTGCATCAACAGTGGTGCCAGTGCACTCTCTGGGCACACTGAAGTGCATTCTCAGTGGTGCCAGTGCACTCTCTGGACTCACTGCGCTGCATCCCCAGTGGTGCCAGTACACTCACTGGACTCACTGCACTGCATCCCCAGTGGTGCCAGTGCAGTCTCTGCACTCACTGAAGTGCATCTCCAGTGGTGCCAGTGAACTCTCTGGACTCACTGCACTGCATCCCCAGTGGTGCCAGTGCACTCTCTGGACTCACTGATATACTCCAGCCGCGGCAGGCCCTCCAGCCGCGGCATACGCGGCAGACTCTCCAACCGCGGCAGCCGCACCAGCCGCGGAAGCCGCGGCAGCCGCTCCAAACGCGGCAGGCGCTCCAACCGCGGCAACCGCTCCAGCCGTGGCAGCCGGTCCACTCGGTAGCGGCTGGAGCGGCTGCCGCGGCTAGAGCGGCTGGAGCGGCTGCCGCGGCTGGAGCTCCTGCCGCGTTTGGAGCGGTTACCGCGGCTGGAGCGCCTGGAGCGGCTGCCGCGGCTGGAGCGGCTGCCGCGGCTGGAGGGGCTAACGCGGCTGGAGAGGCTGACGCGGTTGGAGCGTCTAGAGCGTCTGCCGCGGCTGGAGGGGCTACCGCGGCTGGAGCGGTTGACGCGGCTGGAGCGGAAACCGAGGCTGGAGCGCCACTCTCTGGACTCACTGCACTGCATCCCCAGTGGTGCCAGTGCACTCTCTGGACTCACTGCACTGCATCACCAGTGGTGCCAGTGCACTCTCTGGACTCACTGCAGTGCATCCCCAGTGGTGCCAGTGCACTCTCTGGACACACTGAAGTGCATTTTCAGTGGTGCCAGTGCACTCTCTGGACTCACTGCACTGCATCCCCAGTGGTGCCAGTGCACTCTCTGGACTCACTGCACTGAAGCCCCAGTGGTGCCAGTGCACTCTCTGGACTCACTGCACTGAATCCCCAGTGGTGCCAGTGCTATCCCTGGACTCACTGTATTGCATCACCAGTGGTGCCAGTGCACTCTCTGGACTCACTGCACTGCATCCCCAGTGGTGCCAGTGCACTCTCTGGACTCACTGTACTGCATCCCCAGTGGTGCCAGTGCACTCTCTGGACTCACCGCACTGCACCCTGAGTGGTGCTAGTGCACTCTCTGGACTCACTGCACCGCATCCCCAGTGGTGCCAGTGCACTCTCTGGACTCACTGCAGTGCATCCCCAGTGGTGCCAGTGCACTCTCTGGACTCACTGTACTGCATCCCCAGTGGTGCCAAAGCACTCTCTGGACTCCCGCCACCGCATCCCCAGTGGTTCCAGTGCAGTCTCTGGACTCACTGCACTGCATCCCCAGTGGTGCCAGTGCACTCTCTGGACTCACTGCACCGCATCCCCAGTGGTGCCAGTGCACTCTCTGGAGTGACTGCAGTGCATCCCCAGTGGTGCCAGTGCACTCTCTGGACTCGCGTCAATGCATCCCCAGTGGTGCTAATGCACTCTCTGGACTCCCTGCACTGCATCCCGAGTGGTGCCAGTGCGCTCTCTGGACTCACTGCAGTGCATCCCCAGTGGTGCCAGTGCACTCTCTGGACTCACTGCAGTGCATCCCTAGTGGTGCCAGTGCACTCTCTGGACTCACTGCACTGCATCCCCAGTGCTGCCAGTGCACTCTCTGGACTCACTGCACTGCATCCACAGTGGTGCCAGTGCACTCTCTGGACTCACTGCAGTGCATCACCAGTGGTGCCAGTGCACTCTCTGGGCACACTGAAGTGCATTCTCAGTGGTGCCAGTGCACTCTCTGGACTCACTGCGCTGCATCCCCAGTGGTGCCAGTACACTCACTGGACTCACTGCACTGCATCCCCAGTGGTGCCAGTGCAGTCTCTGCACTCACTGAAGTGCATCTCCAGTGGTGCCAGTGCACTCTCTGGACTCACTGCACTGCATCCCCAGTGGTGCCAGTGCACTCTCTGGACTCACTGCAATACTCCAGCCGCGGCAGGCCCTCCAGCCGCGGCATACGCGGCAGACTCTCCAACCGCGGCAGCCGCACCAGCCGCGGAAGCCGCGGCAGCCGCTCCAAACGCGGCAGGCGCTCCAACCGCGGCAACCGCTCCAGCCGTGGCAGCCGCTCCACTCGGTAGCGGCTGGAGCGGCTGCCGCGGCTAGAGCGGCTGGAGCGGCTGCCGCGGCTGGAGCTCCTGCCGCGTTTGGAGCGGTTACCGCGGCTGGAGCGGCTGGAGCGGCTGCCGCGGCTGGAGCGGCTGCCGCGGCTGGAGGGGCTAACGCGGCTGGAGAGGCTGACGCGGTAGGAGCGTCTAGAGCGTCTGCCGCGGCTGGAGGGGCTACCGCGGCTGGAGCGGTTGACGCGGCTGGAGCGGAAACCGAGGCTGGAGCGCCACTCTCTGGACTCACTGCACTGCATCCCCAGTGGTGCCAGTGCACTCTCTGGACTCACTGCACTGCATCACCAGTGGTGCCAGTGCACTCACTGGACTCACTGCAGTGCATCCCCAGTGGTGCCAGTGCACTCTCTGGACACACAGAAGTGCATTTTCAGTGGTGCCAGTGCACTCTCTGGACTCACTGCACTGCATCCCCAGTGGTGCCAGTGCACTCTCTGGACTCAATGC